>NC_138551.1:11841071-13083391 GCF_964273705.1 Natrix helvetica
AAAAATAGATGGAAAGGAAAGGAGGAAGGGGGATATCCTATTTAAAAACGGCGGGGGGGGGGGCGGTGTCCCAAAATTCTAGCGAATGCCCAAAAGGCAAGTTGCGGGCCGGCGCAGCGTGCGCCAAGACAAGCCTCTTTCCTATAGCTTTGACTTTAATTGTTTTGTTAAAGTTGGCTAAAGTTTTGACGCGCAAGGCGCAGAATTCGTCCAAGGCGCCTGCTTACGTTGCTCCGGCCGGGCTCTGTAGCCGACAGGGGGCGCTCGCACATCCTACTCCAACCCCCCCCCCCCCGCCTCTCCTTCTAAGCTCCTTGCAACCCCCGGAAGAAGAGCCGTTACAAGCTTGCGAGCTTAGCGGGGTCGAGTACGGATCTTTAGTCCTCATGGATAAAAAAGAGATTAAAGGCTAACTCTTTTCCCTTTTTCTTCTCCTCCCCCCCCTCCTCTGTCTCTTTCCCTCTCCCTCTATCTCTCTCTTTTTGGTATCAGTTTTAACCAACTAACGAAAATGTGAAGCTTTTGTCCTTTGAAGTTCACCCTAGAAAGAGATGGTTACCTCGGGTTCAGAAATGACATCTTTCGCACGAAATCTGGCATGAAATGGGGGGCGGGGGGAGGGGAGGGGGCAATTTAATTAATAAATGATCTTCCTTAGAGGTACTTAGAGGGGGGGAAGCTTATCCCCTTTCCTCTCCATCTTAACCAACCAATAGCCCCCTCCCCTCCCCCCTTCCCAGTCTGCTTAGGTTTCTCATTAAAGTCATCCGATCCGGAGAAATGAATCCATATTCGAGGCTCTCCCGGCCTCCTATTTATGGACCGCAGTGCCATGAAACATAACATTTCTTTTCCATTGGCGCCTATTTCTTTTAGACAAGTCAATGCCGCGCCGCCAGAAAGCAAGGCCCAATTTTAAACCGCAACTTCTCGCAGGGAAAGGACCGGCAATGTGAAATATTCAGTTTCCCCCAGTCCCGCACGCGAACCTTCACGGTAGAGAGCCTAAATAAAATGGCAACAGCCTCACCTCCCCCCCCCCGCACCCCAAATCGCTCTTTAAAAAGCCTCTTCACCTGTATTTAAATAGCACGTCTTTAATTATAGCGGTCGGGGATGTATGAGGCTGAAATGAAATTAGCAGTCATTACCGGCCCCTTTAACTCCGTGGTGCTTTTGATCAGCGCTAAATTAGCTTCCCATTTCTAACAAAGACCCTGTAGCCGGCAGCAGGCTGTAAATACGACAGCTCGCCTTGCCTTCCACACCTTTTCCCTTGTCAATCACAGCTCCGTCATCAACCCGAGATTAACCTTTATCTACGGCAGCCTGTAAAATAACCTAAAGTTTTTTTTGGAAGGGGTGTGTGTGTAAAAAGAAAGCAGGAAATCCGGGAAAGGGAAGGGAGGGAGGGAGGAAGATGGAAAGGAGAAGAGGAAGGGAGGGAAGAAGAAGAAATAAATAAGGGAAGGAGAAGGGGAAAGGAAGGAATGAAGGAAGGAAGATGGGAAGAAGAAGAAGAAGGGAGGGAGGGGAGAGGAAGGAAGGAATATGGGAAGGAGAAGGGGAAAGGAAAGAGAAGAAGGGAGGAAAGGGAGGAAAGGAAGGAAGGACAATGGGAAGGAGAAGAGGAAGGGAGGGAGAAAGGAAGGAAGGAAGATGGGAAGGAGAAAGGGGGGAACGGAAAGGAAAATAAGGAAAGGAAAATAAGGAAAGGAAGGAAGATGGGAAGGAGAAGGGGAAAGGAAAGGAAGGAAAAGAAGGAAAGAAAATTGGGAAGGAGAAGGGAAAGGGAAAGGAAAGGGAGGAAAGGAAGGAAGGAAGATGGGAAGAAGAAGGGGAAAGGAAAGGAAGGGAGGGGAAGGAAGGGAGGGATGGAGGAAAGGAAGGAAGGAAGGGATCAAAACAGACGCAACTTCGTCTCTGGCATGGAACTCCTTTTGCTGGGGATACGCAGAACCCGAGCGGCCGGCGGCGGGGGTTGGACTGGACTATGGGGAGGGGGGGGGAGATTAATTCTCCCTTGTAATTAGCGACGTTTTCGCTCCTCGTTGTTCCGGGCGAAGCCGTCAAAGCCGCTGCAGCGACGAAGGGAGAGGGAAATAAATCCCTGCTTCTTTGGGGAATGGGGGAGTGGGGGGTGGGTGGGCGCCGAGCAAATTGGGGCGGTGGGAAGAGAGCTCGCCTCCCCGAAGGCGAGCGGGAGAAGGGCTCAGTCGCCCTCTGACCATCAGGGGGCGCGAGTAAGCAAGAGCCAGCCTCGGCGCCTGGCACCACGCCAGCACCTTTTCAAAGCCTCCGCCAGGTAATCCGCGCTCCCTGATTTTCCTCTTCCTCCTTTTTTCCCCCATCCCCCCTCCCGTTCGCTTCTCCCCCGCTCTTTCTCCTCTCCGGTCCTCGCCGCCTCCCATCACTTCATCATCTTCCTCCTTTACCTACTTCGCGGAAGTTCAGGATTCGCCGAATCGATTCGCACAGAGAACAGGCAGCTGGAGACCCGGTCGCTCACTTTTCTCATTCGATTTGGCCTTTCGCTTGAATATATTTATTTTTTTCCAAACTGGCTTTCGCTTTCTTTGCCCGGCACTTTTTTGAACCTCCCGCTTTTTGTTGAACGCTCTTCCTCTCCCTTATCTTATCTTCCTTCCTTCCTTCCTTCCTTCCTTCCTTCCTTCCTTCCTTCCTTCCTTCCTTCCTTTCCTTCCTTCCTTTCTTTTGCTCCTTCTTTCCTTCCTTCCTGATGTAGGGCCGGGTGAGGGGGGGGGGGTGGAGAGGGCGGGGGGAAAGGAGAAGGAAGATACAGAAAGAAAAGAATGCCGCGGCGGGTATGAATTTGCCAATCCACCAATTCGGCTTTCCAGAAACTGTCACTTTCAATCCCCAAAATGGGAACAGGGAGAGGAAGGAAGAACCAGAAAAGCCAAAATATGGAAATTGTCCAGACAGTCAATGGGTCCCCTTCCCCCCACATCCTCCCACGATTTCTGGATTATGTCCCCCCTTTTCCTTTCTCTATATCTCCCCCCCGCGCCTCTTCTACCTGCCCCCCCCCCCCCCAAGGCGAAGGTGAGAAAAAGCCGACTGGAGTTCGTGACAAAGTTGCTGAAGTTACTTACAGATTCTTTCCAGTCCGGACGGCTGGCTCGGAAGCCGTGTGATGGATTGGCCGAAGAAACGCCAAGTCCGCGGGAGGGGGAGCTCTCGCGTCCCACTCGGCCTCTCTCCAGGCTTGGGTGCCCCTTTTTCTCCCCGGACCGCCCGGGCTCAAACGCTCGGAAACTCCGCTCGTGCCCTTCGCTTCGTCCTCCTCCCTCAGCCCGAACGAAAGAAAACGGGGTTTTTCTAGCCCCGTTTCTCCTGCTTGCCTACACACCCTCCAAGTCTTATTCCTAGCATTAAACTGAGCCCCTAGAATGGGGGGGGGGCGAGAAAGAGAGAGGGAAAGAGAGAGAGAGAGAGACACAGAGAGAGAGAGACAGGGAGAGAGGAAAATCGTTTATGGTATGGCTTAAAAAAATCCAAATGGGTGTTTTTTGTGTGTATGTGTGCGTGTGCGCCCGCGCGCGCACTCGCGCGCGTGTGTTATAAGAATGGACCCACAACAAAAAAGTCAATTCTCTGTCCCTTTTTTTCCTCCTTCCTCCCCCCCCTTTTTTTTCCATGAAGGAGAGAATAAGAATAAAGAATAAAAGCTTTATTTTTTTTTGCAGTGGTTATTCAAAGATAATTTAATGCCATTGTTTCTGCTACAGATGGTTCTTTTTAATACAATAACAGTGCGCTTTGTGCGAGCCACACACAATACAAAATCGAAAAGCGTTTTCCTGAATAACCATTTTGTTCTCATTTGTATAGGGCCGACAAAAGGCGCCGTGAAGTAATGGGGATTCTGTTTGTTGAAGCCACAGAATAGAAGCTTGATAAAGATTTAGGTTGCCCCCCCTCCTTCCCTCACCCGCCCAAAGGAGGAGGAACACCACCGAAAGAAGAAGAAGAAAAAAACTGCCAGAAGCCTCGCTGTTCTTCTCCCGACCAGACCGACTTCCTGTTGTTATTATGGTTGTTATTCCCACCACTAATAACATCATCATCGGTAGATTTTCCCCCTTTTTAAAAAAAGGGGGGGAGGATTGCCCCTCGAGGCTCAGTCCGTCCGTCCAAACATCTGCTTCTTTCAATGTCTCTTGCGTTTGAGGGGTGGGGGGGGGAGTCCCATTAGTCTCCCTTTCCCTCCGCGCTTCTTGCAAGAATTAGAAGAGGAAGGGAAGGGGGGGGGAAGCCCCTCCCTGGAAACGCTGAGTTTTTTTAAAAAAAGCGGGAACGCTGCACACGTGTACATTTCTGAGGCTTTGTGAATCTGCCAGATGCCAGAGATCATGCAGGCTTGGCCGCTTGGGGAGTTCTCTCTAGGCTGCCAAACTGCAGTTCTCTGGCTGGTTTCCAAGCAAGTTTGTTTTCCTTCTCCCTCCCCCCCCCCGCGTTTTCCTGCCCCCCCTTACGTTTGCTTGAGGCTTCAGAGATCTGTCACCCAGAGATTAGGTAGCCCGTCCCGCACGTCCAGCGGAAGAGGAGATCGAGGGAAGATCTCTCTCTCCAAAGATCTAAGACTTCTGAGCTTCCAGATCCCACGTTTTTAGATCCGGGACCGTCCCGTCCCGTACTCTTTCGCGTCCCAAAGTCGTGCTAAAGTTACTTCGGGCCTCCTTCAAATTACCAGATGCTACCTTCGAACCTCCGGGCCGTGATTTACCAAACCCGACGGCGAAACTCAAGCCCAAACCAAGCACTTTTATTTGCCGCTACGATTCGTGGGAATGAGTTCATATTCCCATAAGCGGAGTTATGGGCTCCTGGGAAGCAAGGAGTCTCTCGCAATCGGTTTTGTTAACCGTAGTTAACAGTTTTAGCACGTTGTGCGAAAACAGCTGCCGAGTTTGGGGAGGGAAGGAGATCCGAAGAAGTGGACGCAGGATTAGTTAAATTATTCTGCAGGAGGAATTAAGGTCTGCTTCGCTTCGGTCTTTCAAGAAGGCAAGCTTGGATCATCTTCAACTGGGGACTAGCATCGGTCTTTCAGATGGAAGGCAGGTTGAATTTGTTTTCATCTTGTCTCCCAAGAGTCAAGGTTGTGATAAGGTTCTAGCTTTACTATTGTGGTTATTTTGGTGGGGGAGAGAAAGGAGAAAAGAGACGAGAGGAGACAAGAAGAAAGAAGAACGAAAAGAGAGGAAGAAGAGAAAAAAGGGAAAAGGAGAGGAGAAGAGAGGAGAGAAAAGAGAGGAGAGGAGGAGAGAGAAGAAGAGAGAAAAGGAGAAGAGAGAAAAGAGAGGAGAGAGGAGGAGAGAAAAGAGAGAGGAAGAAGAGAGAGAAGAGAAGAGAGGAGAGAGAAAAGGGAAAAGAGAGAAGAGAGGGAGACTTGTGCTCCATCCTGAACCCATCAGCAACATTCACGCAGGCAGGAAAAGGTCTAATTTTCGACGGGGGCGGCAGGAAAAAACACTTTCCCCCACTCCTGGAAAAGACGCTTCGTCCAGGATGAAGCCGAGCCAGCTTGCTTTCGCTCCCCCTTCCTCGACCTTTTAGGCAGCCGAGTTTACCAAGGACCTCAGCTCCGGGAGGGAGGCGCCCTCGCCCCAAGGGGAGGGAGAGCTGAAGACAAAAACTCGCCGCGGGGCGGCTGCTCTCCGACCCGCCAGGTTTGTCTCCCCTCTGCAGGAAGGAAGGACGGCCGTCCCTATATTCTCCCCTCGCAACATCTGTAACGCAGTCCTAAAGACGGCCGAGCCCCAAGCCCGCCGTTTGGGAAGGAGGCGGGGTGTCCCCCTTCGCCCCACCCGATCTACCTCCACTCCAGTGAATGTTCTCCCCTTCCTTGCTTTCCAAAGAAAAAAAGGATTTATATCCATTATTATTATTATTATTATTATTATTATTATTATTATTATTATTATTATTATTATTATTATTATTATTATCATCATCATCATCATCATCATCATCATCATCATCATCATCTTTGGTGAGATTCACAGCCTTTGGGGCTGGTTGATAGTTCAACAGCTCGAGTCCTAACCAAGGACCTAGGAACCGTTAAGGTAATGTTGGAAGATATAAGTAGGTTTGTAGCGTCAGAATGTTCAAGTCAGGTAAATTTAGAATTTTCAAATAGCAAGGTAGCCCTTTAGGTATTGTTCCAAGCGCTCCAATTACAATTGGGACAATGATTTCTTTTTCCACAGTTGCTCAACCTCAACTTGCAAGTCTCGGTATTTTGTGGTTTTTTCTTGCTGTTTATCTTCAATTCGGACATCACCGGGTATTTGCAATGTCAATGAACCATACTTTTTTTTCTTTTCAACTGTTGGTATGTCAGGTGTGTTGTAGGTCAAGTGCCGGTCAGTCTGAATTCTGAAATCCCACAAGATCTTGACTTCTTCATTCTCTAAAACCTTCTCAACCTGATGGTCCCAGTGGTTTTTGTTGTGCTCAAATCCAAACTTTTGGCACAATTTCCAGTGAATAATCTTAGCAATGAGGTCATGGCGTTGTAGGTAGTCAGTTTGTGAAATTTTATGCACCCGCTGATCAAGTGGTTGACTGTCTCATCTTTCTCATTACAGAGGCGACATTTGCTGTTGGTTGTAACATGTTGAATTTTTGCCTTCATGTAGTTTGTGGCTAAGGCTTGTTCTTGAGATGCCAAAATGAAGCCTTCTGTTTCTTTTTTCAGTGCTCCTGATCTTAACCATTTCCAAGTTAGTTTTTGGTCAGCTTTGCCTTCAATACTTTTCAAGTATTGGCCATGCATAGCTTTGCTTTTCCAATTTTCAGCTCACTTCTCAATTACTTCTTTCTTATATTCAGCTTGTAACTGAGTTGTCTTCAAAAGGCCTCCTTTATTTGCTTCCTTAATCATTGGTTCTTCACTTTTCTGGATGTAATCATTCAAGCTGTGTCTTTCTTCTTCCGCAGTCTGCTTTACTTGTAAGAGTCCTGGACCACCTTCTGCTCTTGGTAGATACAATCAGTCAACATCACTTTTAGGGTGCAAAGCATGATTCATTGTCATAAGCTTCCTTGTTTTTCTGTCCAAATTGTCCAACTCCATCTGGGACCAGTCCATCATCATCATCATCATCATCATCATCATCATCATCATCATCATCATCATCAATAATAATCATTGCACAATCAGCCAGATGTTTAGTCTGGATTTGGCATTTTTGTCTACCTATCGAGTCCTTACCAAGGACCTGGGATAGGCAAATCTGGATGTTTGATGGTGTTACAGGTATCATTGCAGGATGGAAGCAGTTCCAAGTAAAGCTGCCTTCTGCAGTTGACTGATGGCAAATTTGTCAATGCCAATGGTGTTCAAGTGGTGCTCCAGTTGTTTTGAGACTGCACCCAAGGTGCCTATTACTATTGGTACCACCCTTGCTTGTCTTTGCCTTAGTTGTTCTATTTCTATATGTAAGTCTTTGTATTTTGCTATCTTCTCCACTTTCTCTTCTATTCTGCTGTCTCCAGGCACTGCCACATCCACTATCCAGACTCGTTTGTCTTATTGACAACTGTTAAATCAGGGGTGTTATGTGGCAGGTGCCTGTCTGTCTGGATTCTGAAGTAGTCTTCTTCTTCTTCTTCTTCTTCTTCTTCTTCTTCTTCTTCTTCTTCTTCTTCTTCTTCTTCTTCTTCTCCTCCTCCTCCTCCTCCTCCTCCTCCTCCTCCTCCTCCTCCTCCTCCTCATCTTTTTCTCCCCTTTCCTTTTTCCTTCTCCATTTATTAGTTTTTTATTCTGCCTTTATTATTATTATTATTATTATTATTATTATTATCATCATCTTCTTCTTCTTCTTCTTCTTCTTCTTCTTCTTCTTCCTCCTCCTCCTCCTCCTCCTCCTCTTCCTCCTCCTCCTCCTCCTCCTCCTCCTCCTCCTCCTCCTCCTCCTCCTCCTCCTTATCATTATAAGTTATAATAAATCCCTTCTACTATTTTCTCCCCCTTGAGGTGGTTTGGACTTTTGGCCAATGACTGGACTGAAGTTGCCCAGCTGATTTTTGTGCCTAAAGCGGGACTAGAACTCACCGTCTTCCAGTAGTTGGCCTAAAGTCACCCAGTTGGCTTTCATACCTAATGCGGGATTAGAACTCATGGTCTTCCGGCTCCTACCCAGGTTTCTTCATCATTAGACCAAACTTCGAAGCGTGCCAAAGCCAGGTTCTGCGGGACCGGCCCAAAGACGCCTCTACCCAACACACGAACACCCGCCCAATACTAGGTTCGTTTGACCCCAGCCTTTCCCGGGGCTACTTCAGAAGAATCAGTAGGATGCCGGAAGAGAGAGCACAAGTACACGGGGAAAGCGCGGGGGGCGGGCGGGGGAGGGGGCGAGGGCAGAAATGGGGTAAGCGTGGCTTGTCTGCCCCCATATCATTGCTTGGCGTTCGATCCACAGGCTGTTTTAGGCCTTGGGATAATAAAGACAGCCTTTTTCACAGCCTTTTTAAAATGAACGGGGCGAACTGCCAATTTCAAGGCATGGTAAGGCGAAGGGAAAATGCACAAGAAACGTCACCCTTTTAACTGCACTGTATATTTAAGTACACAGCATTTACATTACCCTTTTAAGTGCAATATATATGTGTATATGTGGTGGGGATCTCTTTTAAGTGCACTATAAGTGTACAGCATTTACGTTATCCTTTTAAGAACACACACAAACACACACACAGAGTATTTGAGGGCAGGGCGAAAGCTTGACGCTCTGAGGCCAGGTGGCGTCTATTCCACTCTCCTTCCCCACGCACGGCCTGTTTTTTTTAATGGGGGTCGCCCCTCTCCCTTCCCATTTGGCCCACTCGCTTCTTCTTTGGACTGGCTGCGTGGATGCTTGATTTCACGCCACTCCGTGAAACAGAGAAAACCTGGCACGAGTCCCCTGGGGAGCTGCGTTGGGAATCCTTTCTTAGAATCCCACGACCGCCGCGATGGGGATAGAAAAAATATAGGTCTCCAAAACTGTTAAATCGGCGCCGTCGCTCTTGGAAAGACGCGGAAACACACACACACCGCCCCCCTCCCGAAACTTAAACACCCGTGGAGAGACATTTGTTCAATGGTTTTATTTGAGGCGCTGCCCTGGCAGTTAAGCCGGCTTCGAAGTCTTGCCTTTGGCACTCGGCTGCGGGTGGTGGAAGGAGGAATCCGGAGTTACGCCAGATCCTGAAGTGGTGGGTTGAGTTGGGTGAGTTAATCCCACCACAGAGGATCAGGAGGTTAAGACGGGAGTTTTTCCCGTCCTGGACGGGAGTCAAGGAAGCGCTGTCCCCGAATATGCTAAGCCCAAGGCCTCCCTTCGCTCTCCTTTTCACCCAGACTCTTTTTCTGAACAGGGGGTTGCTGGAGAAGGAGTTTGCGCCGCCAATGGGCGGATCTTCCAAGGGTCTTTCTTTCAGGGGGTCGTAAAACACGGGAGTTAGGCTGTTACGTGTTCGTTTGAGACGCCGCGTTTGACATTCGTTCCAGTTAAAATGTTCGGCCGCAGACGAGAACCTCTTCTGACCGCTAAATTATGCATGCAATTATAGACCAAAATAACGTCCGCCAATAAATCTGGACCAGCTTAATTCTCAAACCAGCCAGTTCAGAAACACGCGGGAAATAACTCCCCGATAAATGAAGCCGCCAGCCCCCCTCCCCGCCTCCGGCCCGACTCTAAAGCCCTCCGAAGGCCTTGCAGTGTCCTCGTTCGGTCGACGACCCTCGATGTGATACACGGTCACTGGGACCCCCGATTAGAAGAGGGGGCGTCGTTCGGCGTGAGAGCTCAAGCCGGGAGGTTGAGACGCGCTTATCTCGAAAACTGGCCCATTTACGTCTGCACGTCTGAATGGCGGAGGACAAACGGGGTTTTCTCTCTCTCTCCCTCTCTCCTAGGCGCCTGATCTCTCCGCTCTGTTGGAATTCAGTGGTCAATTAACAGACCGGCGGAGTAGATCTGGATCGCTTGGGTTCTCTCTCCACCACCATCACACCGCGGATCCCGAAAATATCCCTAACTTCGGAGAGGCGCAGGACCCCGCGCGGATTGGAAAACGTCGCCTTGTAGGGGAGATGGGCGGCATAACAACTTAGATAGATAGATGGATGGATGGATGGATGATAGATAGATAATGGATGGATGGATGAATGGATAGATAGATGATAGATAGATAGATAGATAGATAGATAGATAGATAGATAGATAGATAGATAGATAGACAGACAGACAGACAGACTGACTGATAGACTGATGATATAGATAGATGTTATAGATAAGTAAATGAGCTAAACAGATATAGACTGATAGACTCAGACAGACAGACTGATAGACTGATATAGATATATTGGTAGATGATATAGATAGAAGAGATAGATTAGATAGGTAGGTAGGTAGATAGATAGATACATAGATAGATACATAGATGAAGGCAGACAGACGGTAGGTAGGTAGGTAGGTAGGTAGGTAGGTAGGGAGGGAGGGAGGGAGAGAGAGAGAGAGAGAGAGAGAGAGAGAGAGACAGACAGACAAACAGACAGTAGGTAGATAAGTAGGTAGATAGGTAGGTAGAAAGGCAGGCAGGCAAAACCCTAAAAGCAGCCAGAACAGCTGCACCGATATACCACACCTTGTCTTCAACCCCCCCACAAACCTCCCCTCCCCACTTATTTTTCTCTTCTTCGGTAGCTCCCTCCTCCTCTCCTGCACTCCTGTAGCGGCCCATCTCAATCCGCCGCTCGATTCAGAAATTCCAATGGAAACGTTTTTGTCAAGAGCCCCTTGTAGTTCCGGCCAAGGGACTTTTCTCACGCTAGGCCCACATCCCCTTTCGCAGCCACGCGAAGAGCAAAGCTCAAGCTTAAAGATGCCCAGATGTTGCTTGGGAGGGTGGGAGATGGGGATGGAGATCGCCGCTGCCGGAGGACCACGGCCCCTTATCAGGGGACGAAGCCCCCTGCCTCAAGTGCCCGTCGGTTCCCCCCCCCCGCCCCCCGACATTCCTGCCCGGCTGAGATGCTGTGCCTTACAGCCTGCCCTAACAAAGCGCCCCCCACCGGAAGATTCACAGGAGACAAGGGGTAGCCCCCCCACCCCGCCTTTCCCATCTCGGGAAGGGGCTTCAGCGCGTCCTGAGTCGGACAATTGAGCTTCCAGACACCGGCCGGTCGACATTTTAGCCAGGCAAAAGTACCGGGGTGGGGATGGGAAGGTGAATTGAAGCCTCTTGAAAAATTTTTTGATGAAGAGTGTGAAGTAGAGGAGAGAGGTAAGGGAAGAAGGAGATAGGAGAGAGGGCGGGGGTGGAGAGGAGGAGAGAAAGGAGGAGTGGAAAGGGGAGAGAGGAGAAGGAGAGAGGAAGGGGAAGTAGAGAAGGGAAGGATGACAGAGGGAAGAAAGGAGGTAGAGAGGGAGAGGAGAGAGGGAGAAGAAAGTGATGGATAAGGTACAAATATGGTGTATGGAAAGCAAAAGAGCCAATAATTGCTTTTGGGAGTTGTTGGTAAGATGAATTGATGTAAACATTTAATAATACAATATGGTGTTGGCTATGTAATAGTATACATGTGATTATATGTTATGAAAATGGAAAAATAAAAGAAAAATTTAAAAGAAAATAAAAAAAATCTGCCATCCCTCCAGCTGTTAGCAGGCCCAAGGCATGAAAAGCGGCTTCCTTTTAAAGCAGGCAGGCGGATTTCCTTCCCTCGCCTTGCTCGCGCAGGGGAGCGCAGGGAGGGCCGCGGGTGGTAGGCTAGAGACGCATTTCGCCCGGGTGGATCGAACGGGGCAGGCGGGGTGGTGGTGGGGGCTGGGGGAGAAGGAGCCAGGACGGGTTTTACAGCCAGAAGGATCAAGCCCAAGGCCCCAAAACGCTGGAACTCTCTTCTGCGGCGATCTCTCGTGTTGCGAAGTGGTATCTGAGCAAGAAGAATCCTTTCTCCTCCCACGTTTGCAAATGGTCCTCCCCACGTCCAAAAAGTCTATGTTTTCCCTTCTCGGGACAAATCCTTTAGCAACGTTGCTTCCCCAGGAACTCCGGTTCGGGGTTCAGAGCCAGAATGTGGGAAAGGGCAACTTTCCCCGCAGGAACAACGTGAAACTGGAAAATCTGGCCATTTTTGAATTTTTTTTTATAATGGCACAAATCAGAAAAAACAATTACTACCAACCTGCCTTCCAATGAGGACCTGTACACTGCACCAGTCAAAAAGAGGGTTGTGAAATTATTTACAGACTCCTCACATTCTGGACATAAATTGTTTCAACTCCTATCCTCAAAACGATGCTGTAGAGCAATGCACACCAGAACAACTAGACACAAGGGCAGTTTTTCCCTGAATGCCATCACTCTGCTAAACAAATAATTCCCTCAACACTGTCAAACTATTCACTAAGGCTGCATTACTATTACTATTAATCTTCTCATCGTTCCTATCACCCTTCTCCTCCCACTTATGATGGTATGACTGTAACATTTGTGGCTTGTATCCTTAACGATTTATATTGATTGTTTCCTAGTATGATTTGATTGCTTATTTGTACCCTATGACTTAAGTGTTGTGCACTTATGATTCGTGCACCAAAGACAAATTCCTTGTGTGTCCAATCACACTTCGCCAATAAAGAATTCTATTCTCAATCATCCAGGTCATAGTTGTCCCCAAAAGTCCCGGCCCCCCCAAGATGGTGCTTTTTCCAAAAGACAACTGGACTTTCTTGTTCTTTCAAAAACATTTTGCTTCTCATCCAAGACGCTTCTTCAGTTCTGGACGGAAGAAGCTTCGTGGGTGAGGAGGGAAATGTTTTCAAAGAAAAAAAAACTTTAAAAGTCCATTTGCTTTGTGAAAAAAAGCCCCTCTGGGACAAAGCCCATCTTAATCGCATCTTGAAATCAGAGGTCTCCCCCATACAGGCTTATTGATGCCACGCTGGGATTAGTGGAATGCCAGAGTAAAAACAAGAAGCATTAGTAAGGAGTCTCTTGGCCAAATGGAGACTTTACTATGTGAAGTGCCTACTCCAAGCCAGCTTTGGATGTTTAATCTCTTCCCACAAAGAGCACTCTACTAAAGCTTAGCTCAGCGCCTACAACCTGAGATAATAGCAGGAAGAGTCTTCCTAACAAGGAGGTTGTAGGACTTGCTTTGACAATGGGAATCCTTTAACACCCCTGTCACCAACCTTTCGGACCTCAGGAACCACTGAGTTAATAATTTTAAATCCCATGGACCACAAATATGCCTAATATGATCTAATATGCCTAATAACCAGCTGGGTGGGCGTGGCAAGGTGGTCACGTGACTGGGTGGATGTGGCCAACTCAATGTCACTCTAGTCAGGGATCGCCTTGCCAGCCTCTACTCGCCACTCCTCGCCTGCCCACCCAGGCTCCTTAGGGCCCCAACAGGAAGCAGTTGCTGGAGCTAAGCAGGCACCGTGAGAAAGAATTGGCAAAGTTCAAACTGGATCTCACCAAGAAGGAGGCTCAGCAGAAGCACCACACTGAGGACTACGAGCATGGGCTTTCCAAGCAGAGGAAAGACCTGCGCGAGTGCAAGGCCAGATACCAGCGTCTGGAGGCTCAGCGGGCTAAGATGATGCAGTTCCCACTGGAATGAGGCCCTCCGGCTCTTCGCACCACCAGCGCTTCCCTCCAGCCTTCCCCCAAAGCCCTGCACCAGGAGGCTGAAACAGGTCCAGAGTCGGAATTTCTGCCCCCCTCCAACCCGCACAAAAAGATCCCAAAGGGGAAGACTCTCTGCAGCAACACAAGCATTCATTGCACGTATCCGGCCCAGGGACCGTAGTTTGAGGACCCCTGATTTAGTGCAATATAAAAAATGCAAATAATGTTTCTGCAGACCACCGAAATTTTCTCAAGGAACACCAGTGGTCCACGGACCAGCAGTTGGTGACCACCTCTTTAACACAGTGTTTCTCAACTTCGCCACTTTAAGATCTGAGGATTTCAATTCCCAGAATTGTGAAACCACCTAAACTCTAAACGGAGGGAGGTGGCTGGCATGACTAAACGTCGAAGGCGCACGGAACGCTGTTCCCTTCCCACCAAAGGTGGTCCCTATTTTTCTACTTGCATTTTTACATGCTTTTGAACTGCTAGGTTGGCAGAAGCTGGGACAAGTAACGGGAGCTCACCCCGCTATGCGGTGCTAGGGATTCGAACCGCTGACCTTTCTGATCGACAAGTTCAGCGTCTTAGCCACTGAGCCACCTTGTTTGAGGCACCTTGGTTCAGAAATTGTTGGCCTATGATGCACTGTTTCACCCAGTTAAAGATTCTGACGATGAGAATTTTGCTACGATATAGATTTGTAATTTAATGCCAGATTCCCTCTCCCCATCCTCCCACTACATTTGTTCTTCATCCTAGTTTAGTTTAGTTTATTAAATTTAAGTTTATTAAATTATATTTGTCCTGCTTGTCTTATTATCCAGACCACACCTAAAGTTAATCTAAATCAAAAAGTAGCTTCCAAAATCAAAACTCTGGCAATTTCTATTTCAGCATCTACTGTACATTTGTATAGTGACAAGCTTCGAGACGTTAATCTAATAATGGAGCATTTCTACTATTTTCTTCCTGATGCACACTTAAGGGGGGTCAATCATATGTCTCCATGCTTAATTTCAACTTATACTGGCATGAATTACTATTTTGAGCTTTCCTTAAGAGCCCTGCTCACGATGCCTATTCTAAACCACGAGGAAAATGGTATAGTCACACACCACTTTGTAGTCCCAAAGGAAATCTGCTTTCTGCTTTTTCCCCAGACATTAAAGAGTTAAAGCTTTAACCAAAGTAGAAACCCCTGAAATAACTTTTTCTTTATTACCGTCTGGAGAAGCAGTTCAGATCAAAAAGTGCCTTTGTACAGCCAAAAGATGACGGAACAGAATTATATTTGTCGGGGCGCAATTCCTCATTCAAATAAAAGGGAAGTTTGCAAGCCTTATCCAGATAACCGAGGAAGGGAGAAAATAGCTCCCATTATTTGCTACAGGACTCCAGTTGCTATAGTGTCAAAAATACCCTGAGAGAAATCCCCCCACCCCAGGAGATGAGAGAAGAGGATGCAGAATTCTCTCTATATCAACTCCTTTAACAATAAGCAACTGGGCTTTCTTGTTTTTCTTTGAAGACGTTTTGCTCCTCACCCAAGCAGCTTCTTCCGCTCTGTTTGTGTTCTGACCTAGGCTTCCCCCAAAAGCACAAAGCAGATTCTTGGTCCTGACAAAACCCCTTTTATTAAACGAATGAGAATTCCTCTCATTCGCATTCAGCAAAGGCCTAGTAAACACTCTTTCAAAGTGTTGGTGGATGATCTCTGGAGGGCGAAAGATGGGGGTTGTTCCTCCATCCTAGTCCTTTTAGAGCCCTCTCAGCGGCTTTCGATACCATCAACCATGGTATCTTACTGCGTCGGCTGGAGGGGATGGGGGTGAGGGGCACCGTACTGTGGTGGTTCTCCTCCTTCCTCTCCGGTCGGACGCAATGTGTGTTGACGGGGGAGCAGAGGTCGACCCTGAGACCGCTCACGTGTGGGGTGCCTCAGGGATCGGTCCTCTCACCTCTCCTGTTTAACACATACATGAAACCGCTGGGCGAGATCATTCGAGGGTTCGGGGTTGAGTATCATCTGTATGCCGATGATACTCAGCTATACATCTCTACCCCGAGCCACCCCAACGAAGCCGTCGAAGTGATGTCCCGGTGTTTGGAAGCCATCCGGGTCTGGATGGGTGACAACAGACTCAGGCTCAACCCCTCCAAGACGGAGTGGCTGTGGCTACCGGCACCCCGCTTTAGCCAGTATGTTCCATCTCTGGCCATTGGGGGCGAACAATTGCTCCCGGTGGACAGGGCGCGCAATTTGGGCGTCCTCCTAGACTCCTGGCTGTCGCTGGATGATCATGTGAGAGCCGTGGCTAGGGGGGCGTTCCACCAGGTTCGCCTGGTGCGCCAATTGCGCCCCCTATTAGAGCGGGATGCCCTACGCACAGTCACTCATGCCCTGGTGACTTCCCGCCTTGATTACTGCAATGCTCTCTACATGGAGCTCCCCTTGAGATGCACCCGAAGGCTACAGCTAGTCCAGAATGCAGCCACGCGGACAATAATGGGGAGTACTAGGTACTCCCATGTAACACCGCTCCTGCGCGAGCTGCACTGGCTGCCTGTGGCTTTTCGGGTGCGTTTCAAGGTGTTGATTATCATCTTTAAAGCGCTCCATGGCTCGGGACCTAGTTATCTGCGGGATCGCATCCTACCCCACACATCCCTGCGACCAATCCGCTCTCACAGAGAGGGACTCCTCCGGGTACCTTCCGCTAAGCAATGCGGGCGGGCGGTGCCCAGGAGTAGGTCCTTCTCTGTGATGGGCCCAACCCTCTGGAACGACCTCCCCCCCTGATATTAGAACTACTGTTGATCTCCGCTCCTTCCGTAAGAAACTCAAGACCCACTTGTTCAAACTAGCTGGCCTGGCTCAATTGTAACCGAAAGCAGTAATATAGTAGAATTGAATCCTGACCTTCCTGGATGGCATTTTAAATTTTTAAATTTTGGGGTTTTAAATTGGTTTTAACTGGGACTATTTTAATTATCGTAAAATAGTTTGGTTTTGTACGGACTGTGTGTTTAAGTTAGTTTTGTCTGGTTTTGCGTTTTGCTTTGTTATTCATTTTGTATATTTATTGTCTGTACACCACCCCGAGTCCCTTCGGGGAGAGGGGGGTGGTATATAAGCTAAATAAACTAAACTAAACTAACTAAAGGCAAAGTTATGACCACAGACCTTACCTAGCTTGGAAAGCTGCCATGTAAATGTTTTCCAAATGCAATGCTGTGCAGGGAAAGACTGGGCACAGAGTCTCTGAGATTCAGGGACAGATCTTCACACTCCTGAACTGAACGAACGAACGAACGAATTGTTTCCTGCAAAATCCCACTCCCCTTTCACTCCTCTTTTTTTTTTACTATGGGAGGGGGCATTTACCGTCCACCTGTGGCTTTACTCCCAAGTCGGTCCTTGTTCCTTAGCTGTTCTTTTCTTCTGGCGGCTCTCCGCATGCACACACTGGGAACAGGGGCCAGCTGTTCCTCTGCCTCTCTGCTCTCTAGCTCCGAAGGCAGCTGAGAACTGCCAGACGGCCTTGGCCCCATCTCTGCCTCCGTTGCAGAGCCCTCATCTGAGCCTTCCCCAGCCTCCAGGATGGACCCATGTTCCTTCCCAAGCTCCTCCCTCTCTGACTCTGCTACCAGCTCTGCTGGCCACTGGCGGGCCACAGTAGTGTGTGTTCCATTCTCTCTTTCAAAGCCTCAATAGTCAAATTGATCTGTCCTATTTTTTCATTGAGAAGTTGGAACGGGATGTTTTCTGCCTTGTGTCCCTTCCCTGTTGAACCCAGGTGCGGGCTGTTGGACAGACGTTTGTGTGGTCTGCATCACAAACTGAAGCACGAATGGTTCCTGTAAATCTTCCGTTTTTCTGGAACTCCATTCATACTCCTGCATCATTCAAATGGGATTCCTCCCAAAGTGCATCGCTAAATGTCTATGGAGCTTCTCAGGCATCCAGGTCATGGCTTAGGCTTAGAAAAACTTTGCTGTCGCTTTGAACTTACATTAATCGGCATACATGAAAATGAAATGTTGTTGCATATAGCTCACAAAGGGTCTCCTCCTCCAATATACACTACATCAGGGATGTCAAACTCAAGGCACCGGGGCCTGGATCCACACACCCCAGGGTGCTTAGATCCAGCTGGAGGGGCCAGCCTGCAAACAGCGAAGAACTGGCCCGCGGTGCCTCTGCCAGTGAAAACGGAACTGGAAGAGGATTGCAGGAGGCCATCACAGCCCAAAATGGAGCTCAGGAGCCTGTTTTCTCTGGCAGAGGGCTCAGGCTACAACAGGCGCCCACGACACGAGTGATGTCGAGTTGGCCACACCCACCTCATCCACGCCCACTCTGCCCCCCCCCCCGAGGTCAAACACAACCCCTGATGTGGCCCTCAATGAAATCAATTTTGACAGCCCTGCAGTACATAAACACGACAAAGCAAATAAATGAATAAATACAAAATTATGTGCACGCCCACATTCTGAAGAAGCTTCTTGGATGAGAAGCAAAACGTCTTCCAAAGGAAAAAAAAACACCCAAGAAAGTCCAGTTGCTTCTTGAAAAAAGCACCTTTGGGACAACCATGACTTGGATGTCCTTTGAGTTTCCGTAGACAATTTCTTTATAACTTCCTGTCCCTTTCCCAATTTAATCCAATTATGAATTCAGCCAGTAATAGCACAACCTTAAATCTAACGATCTCAAACTGTAGGGGACATCTTTTGCAAAAGATCCACTGAAAGAAAGGAAGGAAGAAGGAAAATCTGCGAATTGTTTGCAGATTAAAAAAAAAAACAACAACCACCGAAATCTGTTCTTGATTTAAATGGATAACAAAACAAGATGACGTTTTTTTGAAGTTTCAATTACCTCTCGCTGTAACATAGAAACAAGAAAGTCTGCAGAAGTCAGTGAAATGAAACGAAACGAAATGAAATGAGACTACAGTAACATAGGGGAAGATGAAACTCCTGAACAATATAGTGACAAATTATGACCAACTGTTGGTCTGCGCATCAAGATTAGCTGCAAATTCCTTTAAATCCAAAATATTGTATTTTTAAAATTATAATAATAAAACCTGGTTCTTTATAGTAAGGCCTTTGTAAATCTCTGTATAAAATTCCTGCTATTGTACTGTTTAGAGTATTTACTCAAAAAATGCATTTTGCTTCGGTACTAAATTCCATTGTTAAATGGGATTACTCTCTGGCAACAAAGAAAGTTTGACGATTTGTGTATACTTGCTGAAAAGTACAGTCCAACAGGACTTTCTACTATAATTATGTCCTACATAGCCCAAAAGGGAAATCTAAAACAAGGACAGGGAATAACAAAAGAATAAAAAGGCGTATGGAAAATAGGTTCAACTTTTCTGGCTTGCCTACAAGTTTTATCAGAGCAAAAGAACTGCTTGAGGATACCAATTTGTGATGCATTTTCACTTTTTTTTTAAAGTTTGAATTTGAAGTTTGGATTGAAAAAGGAAATACTTTCTTGATCCTTATTACTACGGTACCTACTTACTACTGCAAAATACAGAACGATGTGTACAAAACCAAAAAAGAAAAATAGAAACAGATATCCAAGTCACATTTTTTTTAAAAAAAGGAATGGATCAGTGGTGGCTTCCGCATGGTACGCCCCAATACGGGCATACTGGTGCCTGCTGGGAGCAGCAGGCATCGTTTCGATACGGTGCTTCGGAGGGCCCACCCGCTCGCCTGCGTTCCTTGCCTTATTTGACCCAAGCGGGCCATTTGCGCACGCAGCGTACGGTGCCTGCGCAATGTTCCGCCAAGCAGCTGGAGCGTTGCAGGGTGGTGGGTGCACATGTATGCGCAACTTGTGCGCATGTGGTGGATGCCCAGCCCCATCGCAGCGTACTGGTTGTGACGGGATCCGGAACCCAGCAGTGGAATGGATGTGTTATTGTTTGTTGTTAATTAAGCAACAAATGAAACCCAGAGCGCAGGGAATAGTATTGTCGTCAGGGTTGCAAGTAACTCCCCCAACGAAAGAAGACTCCGAGGCTTGAGTTTCCTCAAAGTTCCATTTGATTAGAGATGTCCGATTGGCACACCTGGAAAAACTCGAATCTGAAAGTTTCCCCACCCAAAAGAAAGTTCAAGTCCCTGCCCAGCAGCCACATGTCCGTCACATGGTCCAATCAATGCACCGTCTCAACTGGAGATGCCCTCCCAGTCACACCCCTCAAGGTGCAGGGCAAGATGTCCTTGACTCTCTGAGAAAGGGGTGTTATTTTGACTATATCTACTCCACTCCAAATAATCCCCCCTCCCAGTTTCCCACAGCATTAAAGGTGACAGGTCTTTTTTTAAAATAAAGTTTGTTTTTAATTTTTCCTTTCAAGTACATTCACAAATATACAACTTGTAAATACTACTAACATTTATCTATTCACTATTAACATTTATCACTATCTTCTTACAAATATAGGAAACACAGTTGGGGTCACTTTGTTGCCACCCCATATCTCCATCTTATTTTGCAACAACCTGACTTCTTTCTTCTTCTCAACCTCCCTTCTCTACCTTCTTCTTTCCTCCTCTCCTTCCTCTTTTCTTCTTCCCTTCTCTTTCCCCCTCTCCTCCTCCTTCTTACCCTCTCTCCTACTCTCACTTCCCCTCCCTTACTTCCCTCTGAAATGTGGCAGGTCTGAAGGCCCAATGTAAAAGATGGCTCCCAGGCCTGACCATTGTAATGTTGATGAAGAGTCAATTCAAAAGGCAGAGAAAGGGGAGACATCTTCAAACCATGATTCAGCCTCCATCAATGCACTATAACTTTTGGGGTACCCTGCATGTCTGATCGATATAAATCTAATGCACAAACTCTCTGGTTGGGAAAACACAGGTAAATCCTAGGACTTACGGTCATTCCTTTATGATCATTCGTAGCACTGAAAAAAGTAACTTATTTACTTACTTACTTACTTACTTACTTACTTACTTACTTACTTACTTACTTATTTATTTATTTATTTATTTATTTATTGGAATTTGACAAACAAAAACGAGAACAAGAATAAGAGAATAAAAATACAACGATGGGGACAATAGGCAGGTTAGTGCACTTACGCACATCCCCTCTACTGACCACTTAGGTAAGAAGTATGGTCCACGGAAGTTAATTTGTGACTGAAACTGTGAAAATTTGTAGCTGAGACATCTGAATCAGGTGGCCTAGATGAAAAACGTAACGGTTATAATGAGCCCAATGATAATCTTCCAACAGGAAACTAGAGAAAAGGTCTCTAGATAGCAATTTCCTTCTGATAATAATAGGCTTCCAGAATGAAGCTGACGGCTGGAAGAAATCCTCATGTGGTCTCAATAAGATTCAATCTGACTCAGATTTTGACTAAGGCCCCGGCAGTATCTTCCTTATCCTCATCACTCCCCAAGTGTAGGTGAGGCCTTCCACACACACTCCATTCAACAAAAGCCACACACTCTCTTTATGTGTTGCAGGAGCTTCCTTAAATCATAAATGTAAAGCAATAGAATAGAATAGAATAGAATAGAATAGGGCAGGGCAGGGCAGGGCAGGGCAGAACAGAGCAGAGCAGAATAGAATAACAGAGTTGGAAGGGACCTTGGAGGTCTTCTAGTCCAACCCCCTGCTTAGACAGGAAACCCTACACCAGTTCAGACAAATGGTTGTCCAACATCTTCCTAAAAACTTCCAGTGTTGGAGCCTTCACAACTTCCTGAGGTAAGTTGGTCCACTGATTAATTGTTCTGTCAGGAAATTTCTCCTTAGTTCTAAGTTGCTTCTCTCCTTGATTAGTTTCCACCCATTGCTTCTTGTTCTACCCTCAGGTGCCTTGGAGAATAGTTTGATCCCCTCTTATTTGTGGCAACCCCTGAGATATTGGAAGACTGCTATCATGTCTCACTTAGTCCTTTTTTGCATTAAACTAGATATACCCAGTTCCTGCAACCGTTCTTCATATGTTTTAGACTCCAGTCCCCTAATCATCTTTGTTGCTCTTCTCTGCACTCTTTCCAAAGTCTCCACATTTTTTCTACATCGTGGTGACCAAAACTGGATGCAGTACTCCAAGTGTGGCCTTACCAACGCATTATAAAGTGGTATTAACACTTCATGTGATCTCAATTCAATCCCTCTGTTTATGCAGCCTAGTATGTTGTTGTCTTCCCATGAAATATTTATTTATCTCAAGCTTAATTAATGCAGTTTTCACAAAAGTTTGAACCAGCTGTTAATTTCATGGACTGGAGTTGACTACTACATGAGCCCTGATGATGTAGTGGTTAGAATGCAGTATTGCAGCCCAATGATAATGACTGCTGATGACAAAACCTTACAATCTTGCAGTTAGAATGCAGTATTGCAGGATGACTCTGCTCATTGCCAAGAGTTCGATCCTGACAGGTTGAAGGTTGACTCAGCCTTCCATCCTTCCAAGGTCGGTAAAATGGGGACCGCAGATTGTTGGGGCAAATAGGCTGACTCTGTAAACCTCTTAGAGAGGGCTGTAAAGCACTGTGAAGTGGTAAATAAGTCAAAGTGCAATTGTGAACCCTGGAGCTGACCTGGCCGAAGCCATTTTGTACCTTCAGTGTTGCCACACTGGAGCTGAGGGATAGGGAGGGAGGGAATAGAGATAGCTAGGGTTTTGTAGCCAAAACAAAATACTTTCTCCTTGGCATCAAGGACATTCTCACACCTGATCAGAGATAGGAGGAGTGATGTTACCAGGCAACCGGATGGCAACCTGATTGGACCATGTGACTGATTGTTTAGGGAAGGGAGAAGATGCCTAGAGAGTGGGTGGAGGGCCAGGCAGTCCAAATCTGACCGAACACTAATAAGAACTCATATTAAGTCCTACTTAGTGGCAATAAAAGTGGCAAAATGGGAACATTTTTCCATTCTTATTGCGTCCGCAGATAACTGCCCAGCTGCCCTGTTTAGGGTGACCCGTTCCTTACTTAATCAAGGAACTGGGGAAGACCCCTTGCAGGGCAGGGCTGAGGAATTAGTCCAGTATCTGCAGAACAAAATCACTCAGATTCGGACAGGCTTGGACTCTGACTGGGTAGATTCGGGTGAGTCGATGGGGATTAATTTTGTGGAGACTATCTGGGATGAGTTTGAGCCTGTGACCCCCGAGGGCGTGGACAGGATTATGGAGAGATTCAGTCCTACCACTTGTGTGCTGGACCCGTTAGTTAGTTTCGGCTTCCCAGGAGGTGACACGAGGCTGGCTCCAGGCAATTACCAACGCTTCATTGAGAGATGGGTTCTTTCCCACTACCTTGAAGGAGGCAGTGGTGAGGCCCCTCCTTAAGAAGCCTTCCCTGGACCCAGCTTCTTTAGCCAACTATTGTCTGGTCTCCAACTTCCGCTTTGTAGCGCAGATTGTTGAGAGTGGGGCAGCACATCAACTTCCCCAGTACCTGGATGAAGCTACCTACCTGGATCCATTTCAGTCGGGTTTAAGGCCCAGGTACAGCATGGAGACGTCATTGCTTGTCTTGGTTGATGATCTCTGGCGGGCCCAGGACAGGGGATGTTCCTCTATCCTGGTCTTATTAGACCTCTCGGTGGCTTTCGATACCATCAACCGTGGTATCCTATTGTGAAGACTCAGGGGGCTGGGAGTGGGGGCCACCATTTTGCGGTGGTTCACCTCCTACCTCTCGCATCGATAGTTCATGTTGAGTGGAGGGCAGAGATCGACCCCAAGGCGCCTCACTTGTGGGGTGTCCCAGGGGCCTGTTCTCTCACCCCTCCTGTTTAACATATATATGAAACCGCTGGGCGAGATCATCCGTGGTTTTGGGGTACAGTATCATCAATACGCTGATGATACCCAACTTTTCATCTCCACCCCAAACCACCCAGAGGGAGAGCCTTCTCTGTGGGAGCGCCTTCCCTTTGGAATGAGCTGCCCCCGGAGCTTCGCATAATCCCCGACCTCCAGTCCTTCCAGCCCACCCTAAAAAGTTGGCTTTTTCAGCAAGCCGGCCTGGCCTGAATAGAATAAATTAAATTATTAATTTTAAATTGTCAATTTTAATTTAATCCTTAATTTGATATAAATTGTCAATTGAAGGTTATTGGATTTCCTATTTAATCTTTTTTAACTTTTGTCATATGTGGTTTGATGTTGTACGCCGCCCTGAATCCTCTGGGAGAAGGGCGCCATATAAGTCCAATAAAACCAAACCAAACCAAGAGGGAAAAGTTTACTTTTAATTAGGTGAAAACCTTCAAAATTGGTTTTCACCAGAACTGTGCCAATATGATATATCCAATAAAACTATTATTTGAGGAATCTACCTGCCTCGGAGTTTTGTTTGCTATGAGTTTATTATTTGGAACCCTGACAGGTATTGCTATTGCTACATCTTTAAGCTTCGTGTGATGGAAGGCAATCCAGATTCTCAGGAGGGAGGGAGAGTGCATTCTAGACAGGCAAAAGGCAACTCAGTTCAGACAGTTTGTGTGAAAGAAAGAGGGTGAAGACAGCTCCTCCTTAATAGTTCTTAGAATACTTTACGGGAGTGGTAGTTAGTGTTAGTTTGGCAAGATTCTGTCTATAGGTGAGGAGCAACAAAGAAATCTGCCTGGAAGAATCACAATGTGTCTTTCTTGGGTTTTGGAGCCTGACGCTTCCTGGTAGATGGGTAGTTATATATGTTTGTTTCAATAAATAAACAAGCCAGCTAAAATCTGATTTGTAAAGCTTGTGGTTTAGTATGTGTCAACCAGAAGTGGTATTCAGCAGGTTCTGACCAGTTCTGGAGAACCGGTAGCAGAAATTTTGAGTAGTTCAGAGAACCGATAAATACCACCTCTGACTGGCCCTGCCCCCATCTATTCTCTGCCTCCCGAGTCCAAGCTGATCGGGAGGAAATGAGGATTTTGCAGTAACCTTCCCTTGGAGTGGGGTGGGAATGGAGATACAGTATCCTTTCCCTGCCATGCCCACCAAACCACACCACGCCCACCAAGCCACACCCACAGAACCAGTAGTAAAAATGTTTGAATCCCACCACTGGTGTCAACCCTCCAAGGCAGACCAAACTTGGAAAACAAAGTCATGCAACGTATACTACTTTAATTACAGGGTTATACTAACAGAATCTTGGAAGTTTGAAAGAGCTTGTCTCCAAGGTGCTCTTTCAAGAGGCAAGTGGACTTTCTGGTTCTTCTTTGAAGACATTTCACTTCTCCTCTAAGAAGCTTCTTCGGAGCTGAAGAGGCTTCTTGGATGAGAAGCGAAACGTCTTCAAAAAAACCCCCCAGAAAGTCCAGTTGCCTCTTGAAAGAGCATCTTTGGAACAACCAGGACCTGGATGACTGAGACCCCCCATAGGTGTTTTGAAAGAGCTTGCTCCTTCTCTTTATCTTCATGAGAACTAATGACGGTCATATCTGAGATGCTTTCTCAAATTACATTTCTGCACTGAACTAAGATTTCTTTTATCTGACTGTTGTCTTGATTGCGGTTCCTCAAGGTCATTTTCCATAGGCTCCAGAGAGATATTTTAAGTTTAATTCAACCTAATTCAACAATTGAAGAAACTGATGTCCTACGTAAGAGTGGACCATCTGCGGCCCAAATACAATCAGCCAGCAACTCATTTAAGGCCCTGAGAGTTTCCCCAAACTATCAGAATAAAATGGGACTAAAAATTACGAACTCATTTGTTATTATTTATACAGGTTTTGAGACTCCCGTCGCTCTCTTTAGTACTCTGAAATCAGTTAAGAAAATGTGTAACCTAAACCCTTATGGGCCTTAAAGCATGAATTTGGCCATTTAAAAATACCTCCAAGTCCACTTCAAACAAGGAAAAAGAAATCAGTGAATATATACAATGTCACCAATCAGGTTCTCTGGCTAATCAGAAACAGGAAATGTGGCCCAATCTCTGGACAAGGCTGCCCATCCCAACTTCAACATATTCTTTCTAAGGAAATAGATCTTCTTAGTGGCCTTCTCTAAACTTCAACTTATGTAATTTATATTGCCAAATTAAGGGACGCGGTGGCTCAGTGGCTAAGATGCTGAGCTTGTCGATCAGAAAGGTCAGCAGTTTGGCAGTTTGAATCCCTAGCGCCGCGTGATGGAGTGAGCTCCCGTTACTTGTCCCAGCTTCTGCCAACCTAGCAGTTCGAAAGCACGTAAAAATGCAAGTAGAAAAATAGGTACCACCTTTGGTGGGAAGTTAACAGCATTCCATGCACCTCCGGCATTTAGTCATGCTGGCCATATGACCACGGAGATGTCTTCGGACATCACTGGCTCTTCGGCTTTGAAATGGAGATGAGCATCGCCCCCTAGAGTCCGGAACAACTAGCATATATGTGCGAGGGGAACCTTTGCCTTTATCTTATTACCAAATTGGTGTAGCTGTAACTTAGCATATTATCTTTTTCGACCTTTGAGTAACACAACTTCTCTCCTAATTGTATTTTCTTCTAGACTATCAAGTTTAGGCATCAGGCCTGAGCCTTCCTTTTAAGAATCATGTTATATAATAGGCAAGACTGGTAAGATTATGAAATCATTTATCACTATTTTAAAAGATGTAAGTCAATAAATATCTTGCCTAAAAACTACATATTTGCAAGCACATGTCCATAAAATACTGTTTGCGTTTTAAATACTGGTAAGAGATATCTATCAGGGATGTCTTTCTGACTGAAAGCATCTATCAAAATGAAATCTATTACGGTATAAAAATGGCATCTGTCTTTTGGCGTCGAAAGAAATAATTGCATTACAGAAAGCCGAGAAAAACAACAACTGTTCCAAGGATTCAGGAAAAAGCTTTCTATGATATGTAATGAACATTTTCGGTGCTTCCCCCCTGCCCCAGTGGATAGCGAATTTGCAGAAGGGAGTCATGTACCAGCATCTGCATAATTTATACAGACGGTGTAGATCGGTGCCTAATTTAATGTCGATTTGGGCAATATAAATTACACGTATATACATACTTGAGAGTGACTCACTACAATTTTAACCGTTAATAGCTTTCAGTTGTCTAGCAATTCTTTTTAAGGTACCCCCAGATGAAAGACAGCACTGAAGAGGAAATCTTCTCCACTACGAATTTTCCTCGGCTTTGCTGTTAATTTATTTCAATTACTTCTTCCATCAAACCAAATCCACCCCCTACATCCCCCCACCCCGCCTGGTACTCCAGTCTCATCTTCACGCTCATTTTAAGACGACCCTCCTTTGTTGATTTCAAGCACTCTCGCCAAATTAAAAAAAAATGAACTGGATTTGGGGCGAAGAGGGCTTGAAGGCTGTTTGTTCGAGTTCCTTGAAAAGTGACAGTAGCAAATTCAGGAGTCCTTGAATTCCAATCATTCCTGGCCACCCAGAAGTCGCCTATAATTGATTTCCCGATCTTTCTCTCTCTCTCTCTCTCTCTCTTTTTTCGATGGGAGAAGAATTGGAAGAATTCTTCGGTAAGAGAAAAATTACATCACTCTCTTTGCTCAGATTCTATGAATTGGCGAATAGTCCACTTAACGCACTCGAAACATATACAGACCGGATATAGAACAGACCTGCCGATAGGGACAGTTATTCAAATGCTAGGATAGCCATGCAATTAAAAGCTCAGGTACGGTCAAGATTTAATTCGTATCTCTATTAAATGAAATGCATAGCAAACAGGGCGTCATAGATTTTCTATCATTCAGCTGCCAATGTGGCAATGAAAACCGGTTACTCTCGTCAGTGGCTTGTTTATTGGCTTATCTGAATTAAAATAAAGCTTCGCTTCTCCTGACAGCACAACTGTTATCTTGGGGACCGTAATCCTGCTAGCAAATCCTATATCTTCCAGAACTGGCTGTTTTGTTTGGGATTATTGAGAGCTTAGCCCATAACAAAGAGAAATAAGGCAGCTCTCTCATCCTCGTAATTAAGTGCGGGGAGTAATTTAGAAACAAACCCTGCAAAGAAACCAACCCAGTTTGGAACCATGTTTTTTAACAGGACAGGAAAAAAAAACCCCAGTCAAATGCTGATTACACCAAACATCACGTTTAAACCATTAAAACTTCTGTCCAACAGGAACTCAAGATTCCTTCCCTTCCTAATTGGTCTCTTAATTTCTTATTTCTTTTTAAATCGACAGATAAAATAGAAAACTCTTGTTGGACCACAAGGAGTCATCATTTCATTCTTCTTTTTTTAAAATTAAAGATGTATTATGAAGGTGGGAAGCAATAACATAATAAATGTTGTATTTAATAGCTTAGATTGTTATCCCACCCTACGCAAATATAAAAGTCAAGCATTTGCCCAAGATATTTAAGTAGGTATTTAACTATTTCCATTTTTTCCAGTACTTTCTATTCTTTAAAATGCCCCCATCCCTGGCTTTTAAAATAAGACATTTACAATGAGTGAACAGCAATAGGAGCTATTTGTTCTGCAGAGATTTTTGCCTTCTCTTCGTTATCTTGCGTTGTAGAATTTCACAACGACAGGGCGATATTTACTATACAGCAACATTCTACATATGACTTAATTGTTTGTATGTACAGTGAGAGCGTATGCATTGGAGCCAAATTCCTGGTGCGTCCAGTCACACACTTGGCTCATAAAGGAGAGCAAATTGAAATTTAAAAATCGGCGCTGATTTTGTTGCAATTGCTTTTTTTTTTAATGCATGATTTCTGCAAGGAGATCTTTGAAACTTAAGGTTGAATTCGGTGGATAACCCCGTCTTCAAATAGTTGAGACTCAGTTAAATTAAAGGATTACTGTCGCTCCGTGAATTCTCAACCCAGTTTCCCCACCCCCCCACCCCCTAGGATCAGCTGTTGGTATGCTTTGTTTTCTTCTGTTTTGAATGGTACAGCATGGGGCACTCTGCATTTTATTCCCCAAAGCTGCCCTATTGAGGGATGTGCTCAGAAACCCCCACCCCCACCCCTTATCTATCTCTAAGGAGGCTGTAAAAACTTTTATTTTCTGCCAAACATTTGGGCATGAATTGCTCAGCTTTTTCGGGAGTTGCTGCTTTCTATTTCTTTCTTCCTCCTTTAAAAAAAACAACCACATGGCATTTGTTATTCACTTTGAATATTTGGTGATATGTGTTCCCCCCCCCAGCCCGCCACATCCATTCTGCTCTTATTGATTGCTTATATTGTGTTTTTTATGATTCTAAACCGAAAAGCAATACACCCCACTTAAAAAGGAGAAGCAGGAAAGCAGAGAGAGATTTCTTTTTCCCCGGCAAAGTGACAGTTCGGGACATCTGTTGGCCTTCTGTCTGTATCTCCGCTTGGTGTCATGGAGTGCACAGCTGTGGGCATTTTCAGCCTCTTTTTTTTTGCTCACATCTGTCACAGTAGTACAGTAATATAGGTAATTAGCAACACCTCGTATAAACCATTTGCTCTTTTAATGTTCTGAATAAGTAAAATGAGCATTAGCACCATGAAAGGGAAAACAAAAAGAGAGAGAGAGAGAGAGGAAAAAAAAACAAGCTGAAGGAAAGATACTGTCGGGAGAACATTTCGATCTTTTAAAAAAACGCTGGGTTGATCTTTTGAATCGGTTTGCAAAAAAAGAAAAAAAGGGAAAACTTCAGACTTTAGATAAAAACAGGCTGCTACGACGAACTGGATACCTTGGCATGAAAAAAGCAAGTGAGGACAAGTTTAAAACGCTTTCCCGTACTAACGATTAATCTGCCATAAGCAAAGACGGAGCAAAAATGGAGCATAAAAATGGAGCCATCAGCAAAAGATGGAGCAAAGATAGGAGACGCGGTGGCTCAGTGGCAAAGACGCTGAGCTTGTCGATCAGAAAGGTCAGCAGTTTGGCGGTTCGAATCCCTAGCACCGCATAACGGAGTGAGCTCCCGTTACTTGTCTCAGTTTCTGTCAACCTAGCAGTTCGAAAGCATGTAAAAATGCAAGTAGAAAAATCGGGACCACCTTTGGTGGGAAGGTAACAGTGCTCCATGCGCCTTTGTCATTTAGTCTTTTAGGCCACATGACCACGGAGACCTCTTCGGACAGCGCTGGCTCTTTGGCTTTGAAACGGAGATGAGTACCGCCCCCTAGAGTCAGGAACGAGTAGCACATATGTGTGTGTGTGGGGGGGAACCTTTACCTTTTTCACCTTAAGCAAAGATGAAGATAAGGGAGATGCAGCTCAGATCGGCTCAGTGTGAAAAGCCAAATTATTTATTTTCCACCAGGTTTTTTTTTCCTCTTTTTAAAAAAAAACCCTGAAAGATCTTCAATGCCAGGCAATCTTTCTGACGTTTTGGTCATCTCTTTGCTCAAAACTTGACAGCCTGAAAAAGACAATCTTGCAACAGGGCTATGATCTCTATCCCTACTGGGCACTAGAAAAAAGGAGGAAAAAACCTCTAAGAGGAGTAATTACCAGTAGGATATTTCTGAACCAAAGCCAACACTGTCGAATTTTCTGAACAGGTGAAGAAAGAACGGAGAATGAATAGTCAAACCGACTTTCAAGACACCATTGATCGGCCTCAAAGGAGAGAGAACACAAATACATTCCTGATGATTTTATCTGGAGAATAAGAGTTCCTGAATTAGCGAGTGATGTACGCTAATTCTTAAGTGTCTAAGGAGAGCAATGAGGTCTTCAGAGAAGCTGGGGATGTCCATGTTATTTCAGGGGCAAAAGCATTCTCTTCCTGGGAAGCCTATAAATGATAGGCTTAGTTACCAAGGCAAAAAAGTCAACAGAGTGGGGCATGACACAGAGGCAACACAGTCAGTGGAGAGTTCAAACCACCCCTTCATTGCTCCAAATGTTCCCCAAACCCTCCCACGTTTCTGGCAAGTCCCAGAGCAAGTGATGTTGTGGCCCACAAGAGGCCAAGATTTGGACAGTGAGGAGGTTGGGGAGGAACATGGGCCAGTTCCGGAGTCTGGGGAAGGTTCTGATGAAGGCTCTGTGTCAGAAGCAGAGAGTGGGCCAGAGCCGTCTGACAGTTATCAGCTGCCTTCGTAGTCAGACATCAGTGAGGCAGACGAACAGTTAGAGCCTGTTCTCAGTGTGTACATGCGCAGACTTGCCAGGTGAAGGGAACAGCTAAGGAACAAGGGTCAACTTGGGAGTAAGGCCACAAAGACGTTTCCTGGACTTCTTGTTTTATTCCTTGCTTCCTGGATTAATTGCCTTCCTGGACTCATTGACTTATCCCCTTGCCCTGCTGGATTTCTTGTTTTGCAGCCATTGTGCTCACAGCTTTGTGCTAGACTAGTTGCAGCCAGTGGCTGCTGGAGGTGTGTGTTCATGTGTGTGTCATCATTGTTGTGACCTAGTCTTCCCCAGCAGCACACAGCTGAGTCCTCGTCCCGATAAACCCCTTTTATTTAATTTACAGTGAATTCCTCTCCCACAATCTTTCAAGATAGTTCACAACTACAGACCTTTATCAGGCTTGGAGAGCTGCCAGGCCAATATCTTTCAGATGCTGCAATACTTGGCAAGGATGCAGGAATGAACTAATTGTCTCCTGCAAATGCCCCTCCCCTTTTGCTCCTCTTTTATTTTCTCTGGGAGGGGCCATTCATCGTCCACCTGTGGCCTTACTCCCAAGTCGACCCCTGTTCTTTAGCTGTTCTTCATCTGGCAACTCTGCGCATGCACACACTGGGAACAAGCTCCCGCCGTTCGTCTGCCTCACTGATGTCTGACTCTGAAGGCAGCTGATAACTGGCATACGGCTCTGGCCCCCTTTCTGCCTCCGACACAGAGCCCTCATCAGAACCTTTCCCAGACTTCAGGACTGGCCCAGGTTCCTCCCCAACCTCCCCACTGTCCGAATCTGCTGTCATCTCCACTGGTCGCTGCCAGGCCACAACAATGGGGCAATTCAGCCTAAGTGATTCCAAAGCTAGGTGTGAGCTTTAAAGAGGTTGTGCACTCAGTAGGTATACACTATTGTGGGACTGCACAGCAAAGGTCTTGGAAAAGCCCACCACACAAAAACATGCTGTAGCTATTCAATGTTGAAATGTCCAATTTTTTTAAAAAAAGGGGTAGATTTGAGCTTCTCTCTCCCCACCTTTGACAATAGGTATGTCATCCCAGTCCATTCACACCTTTGCAGGCTCTTTTATAAGGGAATGATTGGAACATTCATTTAACAGAGTGATCTGATTGGCTGAACATTGCGGGACTTTTAAAATAATGGATACTTTTTTTTTTATAGCCACTGTACAAATGACAAGGACTTTAGCCTTGAATGCTACCTCCTTGGCAAAATGCCAGCAGGGAGAAAACTACCGCTTAAAGATCTTTATTAAAAATGCACACTTTCAAGAGGACCCCTTTCAAATCTGGTAATTATTTTACCTTGCGCACCAAATGTGTGTTTTTTTTTAAAATCGTCATTGGCACACAGACGCTCCATGGGCATACGCAGACACCCCCGTGGGGCCGATTTATTTGGGTTGGAGCGCATTCAGATTGCTCCGCTTTTCGGAAAACCAAATTGAAATGCTTCAAGGTCATAATCCCTTCGCGGCATAATCAAGGCCAAACACTGAATAAAAGATGGAGGGCCTTCTCCTTCCTTCCCCCCCCCTAAAAGGTTTAATGTCCTAATCGAACGATGGGCGGTTGGAATTCTTGGGCGCGCCTGTGATATTTATCAAGAAAAAAGGACAAGAGGCGCCTTAGCGACAGGAATGGATTTTGCAACAGTCAAAAGAGGGAGCAGGTACCGCTGCCGTCTCTTTGAAGAGGGACCCCAAGGACTCCCAGCTTTTCACGTAGTCCTTGGCTGCAGCAGCTATTCACCTGTCCGCTAATGGATTAACTCCTTCCATGCTTTTAGCATCGAATGAAAGGAGATCCAGGAGGAGACAAAGATGCTTTTGAATCTGGTCCTCTGGATGAGACCCATTGAAATGAGAAGAAACGACACAAGAGCAGGTATGCTAAGTAGGGCCCTCGCACAACCTCCGTTTGTTTCAGGGGCCGTACGCCACTCAACTTCTTGAGAACTGAATTCTCCAGGCGAGAGGAAACCTGAAATGCTCATTTCCCCATTTTCTGAGGATTTTTAAGGTCTTAGCACAGAATAGAAAGAAGAAAAGAGGGGGGGCAGGCGAAGAAAAAAAGAGAGGTTATTTTCTTCATGACGTTTTCCCGATCTTTTGATTTCCGTGTTCCCAGCGATGTCTTGGCCTGCTGTACGGATTAGCATTGCGTATAAAATCCATTCTGGATTTGCTCTAACAACATAAACGTAGGTTTTTGTTCCCCAAAATGGAGGAAGGGAAAGACACAATTCTTTATTTACTCAAGCAACCCCCCCACCCTAATGTCAGATTATGATTCAGTGTGTTGTACAAACTCAGAACGCTGGGCTGAATAAACCGGTGAACTATGAGTAGGCATGATTCATACCACTGACAAAGCAATGTGTTAACCTATCTCATCTTGTTTTGAATAGAGCTAAGGAGACTAGCGATGAGAAAAATGCATGGGACCCCAGAAAGAAGAGAGAAGAGGTTTGAGTCAAAGAGCGAAAGAAGAGACAGGGGGCACCATCCGTGTATTCCAATTATTTTTGAAATTAAACTGTGACTGATAATTTAACTTAGGCCCTGTACATTGCTGCAGTTTTGACACTGGAAAAAGCACTGAAAGGTCCATAATGGTGAGAAAGGTGGAAGGAAAGAGAAGAAGGGAATGACCGATGACAAGGAACACGGACTCCAGTTACCAGGGTGGTGAGTGCACAATTGGAACATCTAAAGGCCTAGATGGACCACAGATCATCTTGCAGAAGTCTATATGAAAAAAGTCAAGCTTATGTTATATTATCCAGCAGAGAACAGCACACTTGCTCCTCAGAGTGATTTCTCTGTTATACATTTATTAAGACGGTAAAGTTATTCCAGAAGGACCTCAGTGGTGGGCTGCTGGGGGTTCGCATGGGTTCAGACGAACCTCTAGCTAGGATTCTGCCCAGTATGGCGAACCTCCAAATGCCAACCCCTGGTTGGGCATGCCCACCACGCCCCTCCCACCCCTCCCAGGAGTTTCGACGCAGCCCGTTCATCATGCCAGGTAAGTGTAGGGCCTGTGCGGAGGCTCGGGGAGGGCAAAAAACGGGCCTAAGAGGTTCTGGAAGACCAGAAATGGGCTTGTTTCTGCCCTTCGGAGGGTCTCCGGAACCCGGGGGAAGCAATTGTCACCCCCTGGAGGCTGGAGGAAAGCCTCTGGAGCCTAGGGAGGGTGAAAAATGCTCCCCCCATGGTGCAGGAGGCTGACTAGATCATGCCCACCATGGCCACGCCCACTCAGCAATAGGGCAGCGAACCCATTGCTGCAATCTTTGAAGCTCACCCCTGACCACGGTAGGTAAGCATCAGACTCTGGAACCAGTTGTGATGTCTTCCTCCATAACTCCTGCTCAATTCAAAGCAGTATGGACAGCTTTTAGTAGCTTGTTCTCACTAGAAAGTGAGTTTTGGAAGTAAAACTTGAAATGTCCATGACACCTTGAAAAAACCTAGTCGGACCAATGGTGCTTATTAAATTCAGATACTAACAAAGTTTCAGTAGAAATGCCAACACTCTTCAATGCCACCTGAGTCCTGGGAAATGTCCTAACCACCCATAACTCATGCCATTCGCCTGGGTTTCTCCTTGTCTATTGTTGCAGTGGGACTTCCAAACTAGGAAATGGGATGCAATCACTGCAGGCAAATTTATAATCTAAGAGGAGCATCGGTGTCCAGTGTTACGAGAAATCTGACAATCAGATCTGGACCATCAAATCTGGACCATCAAATCAGATCCAACTAAATAACTGGATAGGACAAAGAGTTAATGGGAGGAAAGGGCAGGGGGAGGAAATAGAAACCCAGAGGACACACTATCAAATGAAGAAGGGGGAAAATAGAAAGGTATTAATATACCAATATACGTTTAAAGGATGATGTATGTGCAACTATTAAAACGAAAAATAAATTGAGGAAGAGGGAATTTAAGATTGCTTGGTAAATACTGGGTTTGTTCAAAAGCCATCCTGAAAATACATCAGATTGAAGAGGAAATATATAAACACAACAACGGAAAGTGGGAACGGAGAGAAGAGGAGAGGGAAAAGGTAGGAAGAGGAGAGGAGAAGAGAGGAAAGGAGAGGGAAAGAAGAAAGGGAAAAGGAGAGGAAGAAATGGAGGGGAAATAAGAGTAGGAGAGAGGGTAGGAAAGAGAAGAAGAGGGGAGGAGTGCGGGAGAGGAAGGGGAAGAAGAGAAGGGAAAGGAGAGGAGGAAAGAAGAAAGTAGAGAAGGAGAAAAGAAGGGAGGGAAGGAGAAGTCGGGTTGTTATAAAACAAGATGGGTGCATGAGATGCTTATCTCGATTATATTTTTAATTTTAGGAGGAGGGATGAATTGTTAAGATAGCACATATTATTAATAATAGTTATGAGATTGCATATTGGTGAAGGTATGTAGGAGAAATAAAAATAAAAAACTTTTCAAAAAAAAATCTGATCCAACTCATGCTGCTAAAAGAGCCATACTGTTAAAAGTCAGCCTTGGAAATATCAAGGGAATGCCATTAGGCAATTGAGTGGAGAAACAGCAAGATCATCTCATTCAAGAGTATTCCCTGACTGACAGCGTATTTCTTCCGGTTGTGATACATTTTAATAATCTGGGAGAGAAGATTGTTGAACTCCCAGATGTCATTAGGCACTCAGCTTAGGAACCCGGGAGAAACGAAAATCTATCTGTTGGTCAACTCTTCCTTTTTCTTTCAGACAAAAAATCATGGGTGCAGACAGGGCCGGGTTTAGATGAAAAGAGGCCCTAGGCCAGGGGTGTCCAAACTTGGGAACTTTAAGACTTGTGGACTTCAACTCCCAGAATTCCCCAGCCAGCTCTGCTGGCTGGGGAATTCTGGGAGTTGAAGTCCACAAGTCTTAAAGTTCCCAAGTTTGGACACCCCTGCCCTAGGCTATTCCACTTATGGGGCCCTTTCACCTCCCATTTTTAAGTTTGTAAATTACACGAGAGATAATAAAACACATCATTACTGTGATATATATCAATATATTAAATGAAACATGTCGTCATTGGTACTAACCTTTATAAAAAATGTGGCACGGATAATAAATAAAAATAAAAGGCCCCTCTTCATCTTGAGGCCCTAGGCTGAAGCCTAGTTAGCCTATAGGAAAATCCGGCCCGGGGTGCAGAGATACTCTATGCCCGGGGTGTCAAACTCAAGGCCTGCGAGCCGGATGAGGACTGTGAGGTGCTTAGATCTGGCCCGTGGGGCCACCCTGGAAACAGTGAAGGACTGGCCCGCAGTGCCTCTGCCAGAGAAAACAGAGCTTGGGAAGGCAGCCCACAGCCCTCCCGAGCTCCGTTTTCACTGGCAGAGGGTTTCAGGAAGCCGTCATAGCCAAAAATGGTGCTCGGGAGCCCGTTTTCGCTGGCAGAGTGCTCGGGCCACCACAGGCGCCGCCGACATGAGTGATGTCAAGCTGGTCACGCCCACCCTGGCCCACCCCATCCCCCTGAGGTCAAACACAACTCTGATGTGGGCCTCAATGAAATCGAGTTTGACACCCCCGCTCTAGGCCCTGTAGAACCACAATGGGCTACTTTTTGGCACAGAAGTTGTTTTGATCATGTTAATTTGGAAATTAGATGAAAATGCAGGTAGAAGGAACATCCTGGATGTACAGCACTGTCCAAGGTCATGGGCAGCTCCTTGAGGTCTGCTCTATGTCCTCAGGGAGGGAAACGCTATGACTTTCAGCCTCCATCAAAAAGAACATTGTTTATTTAGACAATTTACAGGGCTGCCCAGCTCACTCACAGTGACTCCTGCAGTTTATGGCAATAAAACCCTAATTAGAAAAGTCAATTAACAACCCCCACCCCAGGGACAACAACCAAACCAAACAATTGAGCGGTTCCATTTCGCCCTGAGGTCCCTAGGCCCACTGGCAAAATTCACGACACTCTTTCGAAAGAGTGTCAGGGTGGAGGCAAATCTCATCTCCTCATGAATGATGTTTCTCAGGGAGAGAGCTACCATGGAGAAGGCCATGACTAGAACTAAAAAACAACAACAACCATGTAGGCACTCAGGGATGGGTTCCGGCTGCTGCTATTGCTGGTTCCCTCAGGGACATGCTGCACACACGCTTGTACTAAAAAACAAGATGGAGGTGCCTGGGGCGCCACCGAGAGAACCAGTTTGGGGGCATGGCAGGCTGAATTACTACCTACTCGGCTGAACTGATCCAAACCCATAGGAACCCACTTCTGTAGGCACTGCTCTATAAAGTACACAAATGTACATGTGAAGGACTGCAGATGTTCAGCAGCGTTCTGATATCTCAGGGGCTGCCACAAAGAAGAGGGAGTCAAGCTATTCTCCAAGGCACCTGAGGGTAGAACAAGAAGCAATGGGTGGAAACTAATCAAGGAGAGAAGCAACCTAGAACTGAGGAGAAATTTCCTGACAGTTAGAACAATTAATCAGTGGAACAGAAGTTGCCTCCAGAGGTTATGAAAGCCCCAACACTGCCCCCGACATGAGTGACGTTGAGCTGGCCACACCCATTCTGGCCATGCCCATCCCAGCCCCCCCCCCCCCCGAGGTGAAACACAACCCTGATGCGGCTCTCAATGAAACTGAGTTTGACACCCCTGATGTAGAGAAATGGGAAGCAAGAAAAGGCAATGTTTAAAAACCCAGTTGTTTCTCTGTTGAAAAGTCACACCTTCCCATTCCATTTTGCATTAAAATAATCTTTGAATTCATTTGCGTGCAGCTTAAATTGTTCGTGGCTTCCCGTTGAGAAGCTCCACTGAAGTTAACAAGAGTCACATTATTCACATTTATTCTAACAGGTTTTTATGCAAAATAACTTTACAGATGGGAAAATGCCATTAGAAACCGTGGATACTGTACCTAGATATTAAATTTGACTGATACTGTAGTTTTCCTACAGAAACATAACAGCAAGCGCAGAAGTGACTTAGATAGTAAATTTACACAAGAGGTCTGGAAAGCAACGAGGAAAACGAACCAAGAAAGATAGATGGAATTTCCCCATAATATTACCTAGATACTAACATTGTACATACAGATAGCTTGAGGGCGCAAAGGGACTGATGACGCATTTCACCCCTCCCTCAGGCTCAGTCTGGTCATCTCCTACTTCATCTTTCTCCAGGAGAGTTCTGTTAACTGTTAGAATAAATATAAGTCAATTCCCTCTCCTTCCCTGCTCTTCATTTTCCTTCTCTTCCCTCCCTCCTTTTTTTCCAACTAAGACAAACCTCAAACACAAGCAACTCGCCATGGCTAATTCACTATGGTCAACTCAACATGGTGAATTCTCCACAGTCAACTTGCCACTGTGGCCAACTCACTAAGGGCAACTCCCCATGGCCAACTCACTATGGTCAACTTGCCACAGTCAACTCACTACGGCCAACTCACCACGGGCAACTCCCCATGACCAGTTCACCATGGGCAACTTGCCACGGCCAATTTGCTGTGGGACAATTTGTTGCGGAACAAGAGTTACATTAATATCAAAGAAATGATGGACTAGAATCATTGATGAAAGGATCAGAAAGGAGGGACAGAATGAAACGTGAACGACAAAAATTTAAATATTTTTAAATTTATTTTAAATAATTAAATTGTTCAATTGTTCCACCCGGCAAGTCTTCCTTTGTCAACTTGGCCACGACGGGTTGGCTGTGGCAAATTGTCTGCAGCGAGTTGTCCCATTCCACTATTACTCATCCATTCCTTTTTTTACCAATTCACTCCCAGTATTAACCTGCTAGAGTTGAAATGGAGTTCATCTCAAATTTGCTTACTTTAGCAAGATTCTCCAGCAAGCAGAACGAGTTCTGACTTAGGCTTCCCCCAAAAGCACGAGGCAGAGTCCTGGGCTCAACAAAACCCCTTTTATTAAATGAATGTGAATTCCTCTCATTCACATTCAGCAGGGCCTGGCAAACAGTCTTTCAAAGGAATATTTATGACTACAGACCTTATCTATCTTGGAAAGTTGCCATGTAAATATTTTCCAAATGAGATGCTGTTCAAGGAAAGACTGGGTACAGAATCTCTGAGATTCACGGACAGATCTTCACACTCCTGTAATGAATCTAACGACCAAACGAATGAATTGTTTTCTGCAAAAGCCCACTCCCTTTTCATTTCTCTTTGATTTCCTATGGGAGGGGCCAATCACCTTAAACCTGTGACTTTACTCCCAAGTCTACCCTGATTTCTGAGTTGTTCTTTTCTTCTGGCAGCTCTGTGCATGCCCACACTGGGAACAGGCTCCAGCTGTTCCTCTGCCTCACTGCTGCTTAGCTCCGTATGCTCCTGATCACTGGCAGACGGCCTCGGCCCCGTCTCTGCCTGTGATGCAGAGTCCTCGTCCAGGCCTTCTCCAGCCTCCAGGCCTGACACATGCTCCTCCCCAACCTCCTGCTGCCAGCTCTGCTGGCCGCTGGTGGACCACAAAAGAAGGGTTTTGAGTCACTTTTCAGGGGAGGCACATATAAACCTATTTCAAGCTTTTCCCTTAACACTGAAATACTGAGACATGGAGTAAGAGTGTCAGACTTCCAACTAGAAGACCAAGATACCATAGCCAAGTGGTTCAGCCCAAATGAGAAGCAGCTGCTACAAATATTTATTTGTATGAATCAACGATAAAGTTCTGTGAAGTGTTCCTTTTTATAGATTAGTAGCTTCCCTTCAAAAGAAGACACTTGAAATGCAGCCAGATGTTTTTGTCGCTTGTTATCACTCATGTTTTTGTCGCTTGTTGTCACTCATGTTTTCTCACAGCGTTTAGTTCTGCAAGAAAGCTGCTCATTATTAGACTTCACATTTCTGGAGACCAGGGATTAGAAATCTGTGACTCGAAGGCTATTTGTATCCTGACTCGGGCTCCGATTTGTACTCCTCCAAATACCCCCAGTTTGTACTAGCAACATCTGATGACAAAACTAGAACTCACAGTCTCCTAATGATTGGCCCAAAGTCACCCAGCTGGCTTTCATGCCTAAGGCAGAACTAGAACTCACAGTCTCCTTTCCCCCCCCCCTTCCTCCTAATAGGAGTGACTCCAGTTCATAATCCAGCCAACTGTTATCTACAAGCAAGGCATCCTGTTCTCTCTTTGGATTCATCTTTTTTTTCCTATTCTTGTACTCCATATTCTGAGTAAGTTCCTAAGCCAGTGGTTTCTATTGCCATTGTTCTCCTTCCATTCCACTTTTAAAAAGATGTACCTTTGCTATCTATCATCTGTCTGTCTGTCTGTCTGTCTGTCGGTCGGTCGGTCTGTCTGTCTGTCTGTCTGTCTGTCTGTCTGTCTGTCTGTCTATCTATCTATCTATCTATCTATCATCTATCTATCATCTATCTATCTATCTATCTATCTATCTATCTATCTATCTATCTATCTATCTATCTATCTATCATCTATATCTATCTATCTATCTATCTATCTATCTATCTATCTATCTATCTATCATCTATCATCTGTCTGTCTGTCTGTCTGTCTGTGTATCTATCTATCTATCTATCTATCTATCTATCTATCTATCTATCATCTATATCTATCTATCTATCTATCTATCTATCTATCTATCTATCTATCTATCTATCTATCTATCTATCTATCATCTATCATCTGTCTGTCTGTCTGTCTGTGTATCTATCTATCTATCTATCTATCTATCTATCTATCATCTATCTATCTATCTATCTATCTATCTATCTATCTATCTATCTATCTATCTATCTATCATCTATCTATCTATCTATCTATCTATCTATCTATCTATCTATCTATCTATCATCTATCTCTATCTATCTATCTATCTATCTATCTATCTATCTATCTATCTATCTATCTATCTATCTATCATATCTAATCTAATATCTACCTACTTACCTACCTACTTATCTATCTCCTATCCATCCATCCATCCCATTGATTGGCTGCTATTTTACCAACAGGTCAGCTTACAATATTAATCCTGGAGTTACATGAGCAAGCTAATTCCTTTCTCCTATATTCCAACTGTTTCACCCAGGTTCCGTTTGTGCCAATCCTTTCTTTGTTGTTCAAGAAATCTTGCCTGCCTTCTCCATGAAAAAATTATATATGCTGCTTTCTAACTAGCTCAGATAGTACTCACGGGCACAGGATTTACTCCCTCTTCCCCCCCCCCCCCGTTCAAGCATGTATATGTGTTACATAAATACCACCGCTGCACTTAGTAAAAGCAACAAGCTCTTAGTTTGCTTCTTCAATTGCATTGTTTTGTCATCGCTGTCACCCTGCTTTTAACCATATCTGCTCTGATGTCAGCTGAATAGAAAGTGCTGCAATTAGCCATAGTTCCTTGAGATTGATGTATTCTTGGTTGGGATGCGGGCAAAACGCTTGAGAAGAATATTGCAGCCTCACCTGTATCTAAAGCATCATTTTATGGGTGATTTCTACATCTTTCCTTCAGTCATTCAGTCATCAAGGACAGATAGATTTTATTTGTGGAAATAAATCTATTTGTGGCATCGTTTCCAGAGGTGGTATTCCCTTATTTTCCCTACCGGTTCACAAACGTGAGAGCGCTCAGGGGTATACTCGCTTCGCTCCAGTGACGTGTGGTGAGGTTTATGGCTGGTGAGGCACTGACACAGTGGTGGGTTTCAAATATTTTTAGACTTGTGGACTTCAACTCCCAGAATTCCACAGCCAGGCATGCTCAGTTCCGATTTAAAATGACAGCATTTGTTTCTCTCCTTTGAGAAATAAGTTTCCTTTTTTCCTTTTCTTTTTTTTCTCCCTTCCCCTCCTTCCTCCCTCTCTCAAACACACACACACACACACACACACACACACACACACGTTGGATTGGATATCTTTTCCAGTTGCTTGAAAGCAGCTCCTCTGCCATCCCCCCCCCCATTCCCCTGCTGCCTTCCCCAAACACCTCCACCATTGCAAATGCAGCCTGCTGTCTAGGTGGGAAATGCCTGGAACCCAATAAAGCCCACCCACTCACCTCCTGCTGGCAGGCTGGGGTGAGAGGAGAGATAGAGAAGCCGGAGGGGAATTGATCCGAGCCTTCCAAAAGAAAGAGGCTGGGGGAAAGTGTGTGTGCTACAGCATGGCTCTTTGCCTGGCTTCCGTGGATGACTCTGCTTAACTGTTAAAAAAAGCCTCTAAAAAAGCGCCCTCTACTATGAGGCAGGAGAATTGCATGTCTCACCTACGTCAGGAATTTTTAGGCTTTTAACCCTTGCTTAACTCTGCTTGAGTGATCATAAAACGCCTAAAGTCAGACTAGAGGAGGCATGCAGTTTTCCTGCCTCATAGTAGAGGGCGCTTTTTTAGAGGCTTTTTTAAACAGTTAAGCAGAGTCATCCACGGTGAGACAGCAACTAGCTCAGCTTTTTCCTTTTACATTTTTTTTTCTTTTCATAATGAGAGCGGTGAGGCTGTGCCTCACTTGCCTCACCTGACTGCATGTCACTGCTTCGCTTCCACATGCCACTTCTCTGCATGCGCACCGCCTTCCGCAAATGCGCTTTTGGCAAAAAAAGGGGGCCTAAGTGGGATGCTGTAGAGCCGGGGTGGGTGGGCGGGGCCACCCACGATTTCCACTACCAGTTCAGACAAACAGGTCTGAACTGCTAGAATACCACCTCTGATTGCTTCCGAAAATTTATAAAAGGGGATGAGGAGGCAGAGGACTGTATTGGGGGCTTTAAAAAGTAGGCTACAACCCAAATAGTAGTGGTTGTAAAGATAATAGAACAATAATTTTATTGAATTTGCATTGGATAACAGCACTAATATCAAATTGAGAAATGAAATATAAAGCCAGCGAGAGATCAAAGCAATTGCTTTTCTCCTGCATTGCCCTGGAATTCCCTGAAGAGTTCTGATAGAAGAGAGTATTTGTAGCTGGGGGTAGAACTGTAGTCCTCTCTAAGCTTCATGGCTTTCTTGCAGACATTTCATTACCAAACTAGGTCATATCATCAATAATGATGGTAAGGAAACGTCTGCAAGAAAACCACCAAACTCAGAGAGCACCGAGGACACTGCTGAAGAGTTTGGTTTGGCCTCCATATTGCCAGTATTCACAAAATTCTGTAAAGATACAATTCTTTTGCTAGGTCTTTATTGCATGCTTTAATATTAATTATTGTCATGGTTGGGAAATGGAAGGACAATATATATCCCATTGTTTTGTATTACATGTGAGGTCAAGATTAACAAAATGGGTACATCTATGGTCAGAGCATTGCAACTTCCGGCTTGAGATTTTTTTGACTCTACTATAGATTGGGGGTGTCAAACTGAAGGCCCGGGGGCTGCATCCAGCCCACAAGGTAATTAGATCTGGCCAACAGGGCTGCCCTGGAAACAATGAAGGACCGGCCTGCAGTGCTTCTGCCAGCGAAAATGAAGCTTGGGAGGACAGTCCTCCTGAGCTCTGTTTTCACTGGCAGAGTGTTGCAGGAGGTTGTCGCAGTCGAAAACGGAACTCGGAAGCCCGTTTTCGCTAGCAGAGCACTTGGGCCACCACAAGCACCCCTGACATGAATGATGTTGAGCTGGCCATGCCCCCTGGCCACACCCATCCCAGCCCCCCAAGGTCAAACACAACCCTGAGGTGACCCTCAATGAAATCGAGTTTGACACCCTTGCTATGGATGTTGGGGACCCTCTGCAATCCGCCACCAGTAACGAGCAGCTGCATTTTGTAAAAGTTTCAACTTCTGAATAGTTTTCAAGGCAGCTTTGTATCCAGTAACATGTGGCAATAGTAAGTAAAGGTTCCCCTCGCACATATGTGCTAGTCGTTCCCGACTCTAGGGGGTGGTGCTCATCTCCGAAGAGCCAGCGCTGTCCAAAGACATCTCTGTGGTCATGGGGCCGGCATGACTAAATGCTGAAGGCACACGGAACGCTATTACCTTCCCACCAAAGATTTTTCCCAACTATTTTTCTACTTGCATTTTTACATGCTTTTGAAACTACTAAGTTTAAGTTTAAGTTTATTAGATTTATAGACCGCCCCCTCTCCCCAAAGGGACTCGGGGCGGTGTACAGACATCTCAATAAAAAACAGTATACAAAAATAAATACCCTTAAATTCCCATAAAATCGAATTAAACAATAGGCTGTACAAAGTGATAAAAATTAAAAAACAACCTAAAAACCCACCCCTAAAAATTTAAAATACAGACTTGAGGGACTAAAACTGCGGTTAGGCCAGGCCAGCTAAGAGACAGAGAAGGCCCTACTCCTGGGCGTCGTCCGCTGGCACTGCCTAGTGGACGGCACCCGGAGGAGTCCCTCCCTGTGAGAGCGAATCGGCCGAAGGGATGTATGGGGCAGGATGCGATCCCGCAAATACCTAGGTCCTGTGCCATGGAGTGCTTTAAAGAGGTTGGCAGAAATTGGGACTAGGTAATGGAAGCTCACTCCATTATGCGGCGCTAGGAATTCAAACTGCCAAACTGCCAACCTTTCTGATCGCAAGTTCAGCGTCTTAGCCACTGAGTCCCCGCATCCCTGTGACAATAGTAGTACTTTGTTAATCTACAGTATTGTTAATTCCCTGGAATAAACTGTTTTCATTGAAAATGGAAGGCCTTAGTTACATTCACACAAAATACAAAAGCCACTGTGTTGGCCATGAAAAAAAAAACCAACCAAATCCGTATTGAATTTTTTTCTTTAATTAGGCCAATTAAGCCTTTAGAAAACATTATGCATGCTTTTAAATTTCTAAGAATTGTTCATTGGGCAATTTAAGTAAAACTAAAGGGGGAGGGAGGAGAAAATTAATTACTTCCCTTTTTCTACAACATGCCTTGGGAGTATCCTTAGTGCAAGCTAATAACCCTCCCTTGCTTACAATTTGCAGACTAATTAGAATACTTCACCTAAGTCTAATCTGGTGTAGACTTCACTGTTGTTCCTTTTCTTCTTATGCAGGGATCCCAAAGTTGATGGAAAAGTATAATATTGACTTTGTTAAAATAGTTCAACTTAAAAAGTTTAGCGTAGGGATAAGACCAACATTTGTCACTTAGCACCTTTCAGGGTTAGAATCAGTTGCCGATGAAGACTGGAAATGCTCACAATCACTCAGTAACCTATGTAGTGATTGGGCTTACATCAGTATTTCTCAACCTCAACCAGTTGAAGATGGGTAGACTTCAACTCCCAGAATTCCAAGTCAGCAGGGATGGCTGGGGAATTCTGGGAGTTGAAATAGAATACAATAGAAATGTCTAACTCAAGGTCTATAGTTTATAATAATTTATACTATAAATTATTTGGGTTTTTATGTTTCATTATTTTGCTTACCGTATTTTTTGGAGTATAAGACACACCTTTTCCCCCCAGAAAAGAGGGTGAAAATCTGGGTGCATCTTGTACACTGAATACATCATTTTTGGCCTCCCAAAACCCCACCCCCTTTGCAAAAATGGCCGTGCAGAGCCTTTAGGAGGCTTATAGAGTGTTCCTGGGGGCTGGGGAGGGCAAAATCGAGCGAAAAACAGCCTGTCTTTTTGCTCATTTTTGCCCCCCAGCCCCCAGGAGCACACTGCAAGCCTCTCAAAGCCTATGCATGCCCTATTTTTTGCAAATAATGGGCCTATTTGTGTGAAAAATGGGCCATTTTTTGCTCATTTTTGCCACGCTAGCCCCCAGGAGCACTTTGCAGGTCTTTCAAACTCTCTGCATGCCCTGTTTTTCACAAAAAAAAATGAGGTGTCCAGAGGATTTGGGAGGCCTGCAGAGTGCAAAACCCTTTTTAAAAAAAACATTACCTCTTCAAAATCTTGGTGCATCTTATACTCCAATGCGTCTTATAGTTCAAAAAATATGGTAAATTGTACACCGCCCAGAGTGTGAAGGAAATGGGCATTGAAGAAGTGTGATAAAGAAACAAATAAGCAAGCAGACATATTGTGTGACTTGTTCTCTTAATACTTTGGAGTGAGCTAGAAGAAGAGGCGCTCATGAAAATGCACCCAACCAGCCTAATGAAAAATAAAAAAAGGGATGTTATCTAAATCCAGGATCTGAATCCATGTGATCAGAGCAGGAGTCTGTACAAAATTACAACTGAAGAAGCTCTTCTCACTCAGATGAGACCCGCTGCACAATTATAGCCGAGCAATTCACCCAGTAGCAACTGGTGAGATGATTACTCTCTTTTTCACAGTAGGCCTCGTGGATAATGACAAGCGGGGCATGCAACTTTCCGTGCGAGTGTCTTGTGTGTGTTTATGCACCGCAAAGTCAGCGGGGGAAGTCATCTCTTACAACACTCTGAACCGTGGGTCCTCGAAGCCCCACTGAGCAGCTCTCCCTGCCGTTTGTCTGGGCCTGACATTAGCAAGGAGATTCCACGTGGCACCCGTCTGGCAGAGAAATCGCGGAAGCCTCTTGCTTTCTATCATTTTTGGGGGAGGGGGGAGAGTTGGGTTCAAAGAAAGAGTGGTCCTTACTGCCTATGCAGTTTGTGAATTGAATCTTTTTATCGTTTTCACTGTTCTTGGATAAATACTACTGTGTTTCCCCGAAAATAAGACAGGGACTTATTTTCTTTTGGCCCCCCGAAATAAGCACTTGGCCTTATTTAGACTCTAGAAAGAGTGCAGAGAAGAGCAACAAAGATGATTAGGGGACTGGAGACTAAAACATATGAAGAACGGTTGCAGGAACTGGGTATGTTTAGCTTAAGAGAAAGAAGGACTAGGGGAGACATGATAGCATTGTTCCAATATCTCAGAGGTTGCCACAAAGAAGAGGGAGTCAAACTATTCTCCAAAGCACCTGAGGGTAGAACAAGAAGCAATGGGTGGAAACTAATCAAGGAGAGAAGCAACTTAGAACTGAGGAGAAATTTCCTGACAGTGAGAACAATTAATCAGTGGAACAGCTTGCCTCCAGAGGTTGTGAATGCCCCAACACTGAAAGTCTTTAAGAAGATGTTGGATAGCCAGCTGTCTGAAATGGTATAGGGTTTCCTGCCTAGGCAGGGGGTTGGACTAGAAGACCTCCAAGGTCCCTTCCAACTCTACTATTGTATTGTATTGTATCATTGTTAATCATTGATTTAACTATAACTATTATTACTTCATTTTATACGAGCCATTCTAAATTTTGAATTAATTTATATTATGGCATTTCATTACATCATCCTAAATCCATCCAATAGTAATATATCTTTATATTATATTCTGTATCATTCCATTATCCTTGTATTGTAAAATTCTCTAGCATATTTCATTTCCATACTTTTTTGTCTAACCGTTGATAAAATAAATCCCATATCTTATAAAATTGCTTATCTTCTTGTTCTTTAATTTCAAATGTCAATTTGCTCATTTCGGCACATTCCATTATTTTCCAAATAACTTCCTCTTGCGTTGGTATTTTCTCGTTTTTCCAATTTTTTGCAAATACAATTCTAGCCGCTGTTAACACATTTACAATCAAATATTTCAATTCTCTACTATATATTTCTGCTAAAATCCCCAGTAAGAATATCTCTGGGGAGGTCTTATTTTTGGGGAAACAGGGTAGATTTTCACTGAGGTAATACTCGGAAGTCTTATGGCGGGGTCCAGAAGAGAGGAAAGCTCTTGATTTAAATATGTTGAGGAGCCCAACACAATGGAGCCCAACATTTCTGATGCTAAATGAGATAGTTGAACAGTGTCCCATTTTACAACCTCTCTTGTCACAGTTGTTAAGCGAAACACTGCACTTGTTAAGTTTATAACACGGCGGTTGAGGGAATCTAGCTCCCCCATTGATTTTGCTTGTTCAGAAGGTCGCCAAAGGTGATCACGTGACCTTGGGCCACTGCAACGGTCATAAATATGAGTCAGTTGCCGAGGGTCTGAATTTTGATCATGTGACCACGGGGATGCTACAATGGTCATAAGTGTAAAAAATTGTCATCTCCTTTTTTTTCCAGTGCCGTTGTAATTTTGAATGGCCATTAAATGGACTGTTGTAAATGGAGGACTACCTTTATCTTGCTATAGAAATAGTGTATATACCTATTTGTTAGAGAAGGATTGGACTTAGAATAACCATTGCTGGATGCCCAACAATCTAGGAAGACTGTAGTCCATGGACTACAGTCAAGAGATGTTCTAAAGCAGGGGTCCCCCATCCCGGTCCATGGACCGGTACTGGGCCACAACATGCCAGAAACCAGACCATGAAAACAAGGGAAGCCTCATCCATGGGATGCAGGCAGCACACGAAACCACATGCCCTCCAGTCTGTGGAAAAACCTCTCTCCTTGGAACAGGTCCCTGGTGCCCTGGTTGGGGAGCCATTGCTCTAAAGCAGGGGTCAGCAAACTGTGGCTCTGGAGCCACATGTGGCTCTTTCCTCCCTCTGCTGCGGCTCCGTCACCAATCGGCGCCACAATTTTGAGAGGAGCTTCCGGGGAGGGGGGAGAAGCACAGTGCGCCAGGAGAAGACTCTATGGCAAGGGGAGGGTTTTCCAGTTGTCTCCACAATTGATAGGGCTTTCGGTTATGACAGGTAGAGGAAAAAATATGCCGCTCTAGGAGGAGACTCTATGGTGGGGGAACTGAACTTCCGGTCAGCTCCAGAATTGAACAGGGGGCTTCCGGTTAGGACCTTTGTGGCTCCCGGTGTTTTCTTTTCTGTGGGAAACGGGCCCAAATGGCTCTTTGAGTGTCTAAGTTTGCCGACCCCTGCTCTAAAGCATTAGTGGCGTAATGGCACTCATCTTCCACTTTTGTACTCAACTCCTGTTCCCAGTAGGGATGCAATGGGTGAAGGATGTTGAGTCTTAGACCATTAAAGATATGCAGGTCAGCAGCTTGAGACCTGAGGGCTGCAAGACAGAGTGAGCTCCTGTCACTTGCTCCAACCTGGCAGCTTCAAGGCATGTAAATGGCAATTAGATGAACAGGTGCTACATATATGCATGCAGGAATGTAACAGCATTTTGTGTTTCGCTGCATTCTTTGTGATGTAGCAGGATGTCATGCACGTGGCTGTGGAAATCCCAAAGGTGCTTTTTCAAGATGCAACTGGACTTTCTTGTTTTGCTTTGAAGACATTTCGCTTGTCATCCAAGAAGCTTCTTCAGCTCTGACTGGATGGTGGGGAATGGAAGGATTGATACTCCTTGCAGACAGCTGGACTTTTGCATTCTTTTAATGGGTCGTTGAGCCTACTTGGAGGTTTGTCTGGGCCTTCATGGTCACCTGAGTCATGCAAATGGGGCTGGAGCCTTCTAGGAACTTGTGAAAGGACTGTGTTGTGGAGCTTTAGCCATGAAAGCTAGCTGGGTGTTTTTGAGCCAATCACCAAGAGACAGTGAGTTCTAGTCCCGCTTTAGGCATCAAAGCCAGTTGGATGACTTTGGCCAATCACAAGGAGACAATGAGTCCTGCATTAGTCATGAAAGCCATCTGGGTGTCTTTGAGCCAATCACCAAGAGACAGTGAGTTCTAGTCCCGCTTTAGGCATCAAAGCCAGTTGGATGACTTTGGCCAATCACAAGGAGACAATGAGTCCTGCATTAGTCATGAAAGCCATCTGGGTGTCTTTGAGCCAATCACCAGGAGACAGTGAGTTCTAGTCCCGCTTTAGGCATCAAAGCCAGTTGGATGACTTTGGCCAATCACAAGGAGACAAGGAGTCCTGCATTAGTCATGAAAGCCATCTGGGTGTTTTTGAGCCAATCACCAAGAGACAGTGAGTTCTAGTCCCGCTTTAGGCATCAAAGCCAGTTGGATGACTTTGGCCAATCACAAGGAGACAATGAGTCCTGCATTAGTCATGAAAGCCATCTGGGTGTCTTTGAGCCAATCACCAGGAGACAGTGAGTTCTAGTCCCGCTTTAGGCATCAAAGCCAGTTGGATGACTTTGGCCAATCACAAGGAGACAATGAGTCCTGCATTAGTCATGAAAGCCATCTGGGTGTCTTTGAGCCAATCACCAGGAGACAGTGAGTTCTAGTCCCGCCTTAGCCATGAAAGCCAACTGGTTGACTTTGAGTTAGTCACTCTCTCTCAGCCCAATCCAACCCAGAGGGTTATTGTTATGGGGAAAATCAGGAGGAGGAAAGTGTGTTAAATATGTTTGCCACCTTAAATTATTTGTAAAAATAATAGAGGTGGGAAATAATAAACCAACCAACCAACCAACCAACCAATAATGAAGGAAGGAAGGAAGGAAGGAAGGAAGGAAGGAAGGAAGGAAGGAAGGAAGGAAGGAAGGAAGGAAGGAAGGAATTTTAGACTTGTGAGAGAAAGAGGGCATATGAGGATGATATTGGGTGAGTTAGGGGGCTTAAATCCGGACGAGTGAGTAAAAAGATTTATTGTTTTCCATAGAGATGGTATTAGAGCAGTTTCCCAACACTACTTTCAATCACACCAGCTAAGAGTTAACTTTACAAGAGAAAACCAAGGACTCCGTGGAAAAATACTGTTTTTTTTAAAAGCCATTTGAAATGCACAGGATCAAAAATGTGACTCTGGGTACCAGTGTTCAGCTTTTCATTTTAAAATGTCAGCTTCATTTCTGCACTAATCTGCATGTCCTCATACAACTGATAGTTAAAAATACACCAGCCTACAATAGCCATGTGTGACCCTACACAAGTACACTACATGTTTTGCAAAAGATGAGTGGTTTGCACTCACTTTTCAAACATGAAAATGCACTCCTATATTTATTGTTTACTCAGAAGCCATTGCAATATATATATATATATATATATATATATATATATATATATATATATGTATGTATGTATGTATGTATGTATGTATGTATGTATGTATGTATGTATATAAGTATATATGGATATATGGATATATGTATTTATGGATATATGGATATATGGATATATGGATATATTTTCGTAGATTTTCACGGGTACAAGTATGCATGTTTTGGGGTATTCGGGTGTTTTCCCGTGTAAGATTGAGAGTATCTTACACTCGTCATCTTCAGGCTGGTGTCTTCGGCCTCGTGCCTCTGCGAGCAAAGCGTGATCGGAGCTGCCGTCCCTCTATATATACTGGTGGGGGTGTGTGGAGTGCTGGCTCTGTTGCTGCAAGCAGATTGGTTGGTTCTTTTGTGACATCTTGATTAGTTGATGCTGTTGATGTTTGCAGATTAGTCAGCTGTTTCGTAACATCCTGTGTGGCTGAGGTACTGGCTGTGTGCCTATTGTTCTTTTTTGTTGTAGCGCCCATTACCCAGGTCGTTATAACAAAAAAGAACAATAGGCACACAGCCAGTACCTCAGCCACACAGGATGTTACGAAACAGCTGACTAATCTGCAAACATCAACAGCATCAACTAATCAAGATGTCACAAAAGAACCAACCAATCTGCTTGCAGCAACAGAGCCAGCACTCCATACACACACACACCAGTATATATAGAGGGACGGCAGCTCCGATCACGCTTTGCTCGCAGAGGCATGAGGCCGAAGACACCAGCCTGAAGATGACGAGTTTGTGCTGATAAATAAATAAAGGGAGACTAGTATAGATCTATTTCAAGCTATTTAGCTCTCATCAGCTAGCCATTTATCAGCACAAATACAACACAAACATAGCAAAGGCAACATTAAAAATAAAAATATGGTTTTCTGCCTGGATGGTCCACTGTAATGAGCCGAAGGACAGAAAGGGGGAGTAATGAGCTCCCTCCCATATTTGGGCATACCAGGAGTTGTAACACAAATACATACCTATTTCCCTGGTTCAGCTGATAAGGAGGAGAGTCTGTGGCTTAGTGGCTAATATATCTGCCTAATATGTAATACAGCCCAGGTTCAAATCCCAGTAAGGGTATGGCTAGCTGATGAGAGCTGGGCTGCTACAGCCCAGGTTCAAATCCCAGTAAGGGTATGGCTAGCTGATGAGAGCTAAATAGCTTGAAATACATCTATACTAGTCTCCCTTTATTGATTTATCAGCACAAATACAACACACACACACACACACACACACACACACACACACACATCTCATCACCACAGTCCTTCATGGTTCAGTAGGGGCTTCAGGGTAAGTCTCTATGGAGATTCTGAGCCACTCAAGCTATGGTTGTCTCAAAGGTGCTTTTTCAAAAGGCATAGAGCTTTCATTGCTTTTCCTTGAAGACAGTTTGCTTCTCACCCAAGAAACTTTTTCAGGGAACCGAAGAAGCTCCCTGGATGAGAAGCGAAACGCGTTTAAGAAAAAGCAAAGAAAGTTCTATGCCTTTTTTTTGGGGGGGGGGAACGCCTTTGGTTCAGCGTAGGTCCTGCTCAAATCTACTTTGTGAAATTTAATTGTGAGTCTTCACTATACTAAAGACTTTTGAGAAGCATATCTGTATATTTTCCTATATGATTTTTCCTCAATCCGGCACTAGGGTGATATGAAGGCATCTGTAACCTATATATTTGGGGGGGGGGGGATTACGTTACTAAAGCTGAACTTCAGCTGGAATTTCTTCCATTTCTTATGAAAAGATTTCATCAAAAATATGTTTTATAGGTGTTACATTTTATAGATGTTAAATTATCTGCTACAACGTCCTACCTGTCAATGACTACTTCAGCTTTAACCTCAATAATACGCGGGCAAACAATAGATACAAACTCAAGGTGAACCGCTCCAAACTCGATTGCGGAAAATACGACTTCAGCAACGGAATGATCAACGCCTGGAATGCTCTACCTGACTCCGTTGTTACATCCTCAAACCCCCCACAGCTTCAACCTCAAACTGTCTAATGTGGACCTCACCCCATTCCTAAGAGGTCCGTAAAGAAGGCGTGCATATCGTCTCTGTCTTACTGTCCCCATTTATCTGCATTTACTTCTTTTGTTCATGTTTATGTTCATACCTATACTTATTATCTTGTACATGTTCAACAAATTAAAGAAATAAATGTCCTAACTGAATGTCTTGCTGTAGTAGAGGATATATTAAGCAGAGATCAAGAAAAGGCTAGACTGGAAACCTAAGATATTGGGTTGACTGTGACAAAGGGAAGATGGTGCTTACAAATGAAATAAATAATTTTTAAACTGCCTGTATATGCTCTACGCAGCAATAAAAAATATATATAGACGAGACTCTCTTTAGCAGTCTTGCTTTCAATGCTTGGATAACAGAATCCATTATTAGCTTGCATTTTGTTAGAGCAGTTTAAAAAAGAAAGTTGAGATTGCAATTTCATAAGGCACAAACATTTACCAGCATTAATGGGGCTGTCCCAAGGTTGAAGGAGAGGCGTTTCTTAAGTAATTCACTGCTTTCTCAAGGGGTACAATTCAAGTGCTGTTAAATCTATAAAAATCAATAGAAGAGACTATGCATTATGTGGCAGTTTCCATCTAAAATACCTAGCATAGAATATGGGCCAGATACAATAGAGCAGCCGAGCACGAGTAATTTGCCAAACAAATCCAAAGCACTTGACATTGATTTCTTGCAGTTTTCTAGCCCCTAGTCACTATGTAGAGTGGGGCTGGGTGGGGGGAAGGATGGGGGAAAGGACTCGCGAGTTCTTGGGGCGATGGCAAATTCTTACTGTCTCCAAAGCAGACCTGCTTGCTGACCAGTTGTCACTCCGAATAAATTTCTGGGCCTCTCTCTCTCTCTCACTCCCACCCCGTACACACATTCCTACCCTTCGCTAGATTTATTTTTATAGCCCAAAATAAATGCTTTCAAAAAATGTTTCCAAATGGCATTGGTCTCATGTTTTCATCCACGGTTATCCAGAGGCAACGATTGACGTGGAAGATGAAGACAAAAGAGGTATGTGCCTGTTTCCTTCCACAGTTCTCTTTTGAGAACGAAAGAAAGAAAAGATCAGTGGAACTGCTTAGCTTGCAAGGGAGGAAGGGCTTTGAAAGGGAAGAGTGCAGACATCCAAATACAAATGACGACATTCCTTCAACATCCTTTTTCAGTGTTTCCATACCTTCACGTTCTCAGGTGTTTCTTTCTCTTTCTCTCTCCCCCTCCGCCCTTCCTTCTCTCTTGCCGAGTGCCTACTTTTAATTTAATTTAATTTTATTATTTATACCATCCAGTATGTATTAGATAACATATATAAGTATAAACATGCTTTTGGATATATGAAATGGATACGAATAAAAAGGAACATTAGGACAGGGACGGTAGGCACGTTGGTGTGCTTATGCACGCCCCTTAGAGACCTCTTAGGAATGGGGTGTGGTGGACAGTAGATAATCTAAGGTAAAAGTTTTGGGGGGTTTGGGGAAGAAACCACAGAGTCAGGTAGAGCATTCCAGGCATTGACCACTCTGTTGCTGAAGTCATATTTTCTGCAATCGAGTTTGGAGCAGTTTACCTTAAGTGTGTATCTATTGTGTGATCGTTTATTGTTGTGGTTGAAGCTGAAGTAGTCATTGACAGGTAGGACATTGTAGCAGGTAATTTTATGTACTACGCTTAGGTCAGACTGAAGGCGGTGTAGTTCTAAGTTTTCTAAGCCCAAAATTTCAAGTCTGGTGGCATAAGGTATTCTGTTGCAAGCAGAGGAGTGGAGGACTCTTCTTTTGAAATATCTCTGGACTCCCTCAATTTTATTAATGTCCAATATGCAGTGCAGGTCCCAGACAGATGAACTGTATTTGAGAATGTAGCAAATGTTTTGTATGCTCTGGTTAGCAGTACAATATTACCAGAGAAGAAGCTATGCAAGATTAGGTTAACAGCTCTTAATGCCTTTTTGGCAATGTTATTACAGTGGGCTCTGGCACTTAGATCATTAGATATGAGTACTAATATCCAATTAGTACTTTTAACATTAGTATATATCATTTAGATATGGTTACTTCTACCTAGGTATCCGGGGGGGGAAATGCATGCACTGCTAAAGTAGCATCCAACGATGAAATGAATTGGTGGGATAAACAAAATTAAACAAAGTTCTTAGAGAAGTCATCCTTTCTGATTTAGGAATGCTGTGTGTAGAATGGGTCTTCCCCGTTTCATTTACTGCCAAGTATCACTAACACATTTAAGACCTATAACCTTGATTGCCATCTCTCTCTCCCCCCCCCCCCAGTTTTCCCCTCTTCACATCTTTAATAGTCCTGTACTTATCTATTTCAGTCAAATGTATTTCTTATCAAAACAGAGAGAGACAGAGAGCAACTGTTATCGAGTTTTTTCAGCTGAGACCTACATGTCATTCAGCAGGCAGACATGTCGGGGCTTGATTGATGGATGGGTTTGTGACAAATAAAGCCAGGATCAACAGCTTAGCACCTTCTCCACCCCCACCCCCAACCCCCAACCCCATCAGGAACCCAGAGTAAAGCACAACTCTGTAACAATGGCCAGCTTACGGATGCATTAGCTCTTCATCGACCTCAACCCATCCGTTCCCATCAATACTTTCCACTTAATAACCTGAAGCTATGATAAGAAAACAAAAGAAGGAGAAAGGGGCAGAAGAAAACAAATCAATAAAAGAAGGGAATGTCCCTGAGATATACTGTCCAAAGGAAGATTTTTTTTTCTATATTATTATTATTTTGCTGAATTGGTAGGATAATGCCCCTTGACAAGAGAACAATGTACTGTCAGGGTTTATCAGGCAGAAATTGGCACATTGCTTAGCACAGGTTTGGCATCTGAATGATTGAACTTACTGAAACTGGGAAAAATGCTTCATTCCCAGAGTTTAGACAATACTGCCAATATTCTTCTAATGCTCCTCAACATTACAAATCTTTGGGAATCACATCCATAGCTCATGATTCGGACTCCTGTTTTTGCTACTTCCATCAAAATACATTCCCTTTTCCTAAATAACTGGAATGCTCTACCTGACTCCATTGTTACATCCTCAAACCCCCACAGCTTCAACCTCAAACTGTCTACCGTGGACCTCACCCCATTCCTAAGAGGTGCGTAAAGGGGGCGTGCATAAGCGCACCAGCATGCCTACCGTCCCTGTCTTACTGTCCCCATTTATTTGTACTAATTTCCTTTGTCCATGTTCATACTTATACCTGCTATCTTGTCCATATTTGACAAACCAAATAAATAAATAAACTAAAACGCTGCACGAAAAATAGTATTCTTAATCTTTGAAAATAGCTTTCGCAAATCACTGGGCTCAGATGAAGATTATTTGAAGGACAACCTGTTACGCTTACTGTTAACTGAAATTCAATGGTGAAAAGAGTAAGGTTCTACATTTAGGCAACAAAAATGGAATGCACAGGTACAGTATAGGTGGTACCTTGCTCAGTAGTAGTAACTGTGAGAGGGATCTTGGAGTCCTAGTGGACAACCATTTAAATAGGAGCCAGCAGTGTACAGCAGCTGCCAAAAAAGCCAACACAGTTCTAGGCTGCATCAACAGAGGGATAGAATCAAGATCACGTGAAGTGTTAATACTAATAATAATAATAATAATAATAATAAATTTGGATTTATTAGCCGCTCCCTTTCCAAGTAGGACTCGGGGCGGCGTACAATGGAGCATAAACAACGACACCAAACGTACATACATATACAACACACATACATACACGGAGGAGGAAACAAATTACATCAATAGACAGTTAAAAATCAGCTTTAAAATACCCCAATTGTAAAAACCCAAAAAATTAATATTTACGGACAGTTTAAAAACAGTTTGGAGGAATGGGAAGATTACGATTGCGATTGAGCCAGGCCGGATAATTGAAAGAGGTGGGTCTTCAGCTGTACACGGAAGGAGCGGAGGTCGGAAGTAATCCTGATGTCGCGGGGGAGGTCATTCCACAGGGCTGGGCCCATCACAGAGAAGGCTCTGCTCCTGGGTGTCGCCCCCCGACACTGTTTGGCGGACGGCACCCGGAGAAGTCCCTCTCTGTGTGCGCGAATTGGTCGTAGGGATGTGTGGGGCAGGATGCGATCCTGCATATAACTAGGCCCTGTGCCATGGAGCGCTTTAAAGATCATAATCAAAACCTTGAAACGCACTCGGTAGACCACAGGCAGCCAGTGCAGCTCGCGCAGGAGAGGTGTTACAGGGGAGTATCTAGTCCTCCCCATAATCACCCGCGCGGCCGCGTTCTGGACCAACTGTAGTCTCCGAGTGCATCTCAAGGGAAGCCCCATGTAGAGAGCATTGCAGTAATCCAGGCGAGACGTCACTAGCGCATGGGTGACTGTGCGTAGGGCATCCCGGTCCAATAAGGGGCGCAATTGGCGCATCAGGCGGACCTGATGGAACGCCCCCCTTGCCACGGCTGTTACATGGTTGTCCATGGACAGCCGGGCATCCAGGAGGAAGCCCAAATTGCGCACCTGTTCCATGGGGGCTAGTTGGACGCCCCCGATGGCCAGAGATGGAAGCACCTGGTTGAACCGGGAGGCCGGAAGCCACAGCCACTCCGTCTTGGAAGGGTTGAGTTTTAGTCGGTTGCCATCCATCCAGACCCGTACGGCCTCCAAACACCGGGACATCATTTCGACGGCCTCATTGGGGTGGTTCGGAGTGGAAATGTATAGCTGAGTGTCATCAGCATACAGATGATATCCCACTCCAAAACCACGGATGATCTCGCCCAACGGTTTCATATATGTGTTGAACAGGAGAGGCGAGAGCACCGATCCCTGTGGCACTCCACATGTGAGTGGCCTCCGGGTCGAACTCTGCTCCCCTGTCAACACACGTTGCGTCCGACCAGAGAGGTAGGAGCCAAACCACCGTAAAACGGTGCCCCTGACTCCCAGCCCCTCTAGCCGGTGCAACAGGATACCATGGTCGATGGTATCGAACGCCGCCGAGAGATCTAATAGGACCAGGATAGAGGAACAACCCCTATCTCTGGCCCTCCAGAGATCATCAACCAATGCGACCAAGGCCGTCTCCGTGCTGTGCCCGGGTCGGAAGCCGGACTGGCGCGGGTCTAGATAATCATTTTCCTCCAGGTGACGTGGGAACTGCTGTGCTACCACACTCTCTACAACCTTCGCTAAAAAAGGAAGGTTGGAGACTGGACGATAATTGACTAGGTCCGTTGGGTCCAGGGAAGGCTTCTTGAGCAGGGGCCTCACCACCGCCTCTTTCAAGGCGGCCGGTAGAGACCCCTCACCCAACGAGGCGTTCACCAGGCCCAGGAGCCAGTCGCGCGTAACCTCCCAGGATGCCAGTACAAGCCAGGAGGGACACGGGTCCAATAAACATGTGGTGGGTCGCAGACATCCACGCAACCTGTCCAAATCCTCGATGGCAACCGAGTCAAACTCCTCCCAAAGCGGTCCCTCAAGACTCGCAGCGGGCGTCTCTACTGAACCACTGAAGGGGGTCCATCCCATCCGGATTTGAGCGACTTTGTCCTGTAGATAATTCCCAAACTCCTCTGCTCTGCCCTGTAGTGGGGCTTCCCGTGGTCTCTCAAACAAGAGGGAACGGGTCACCCGAAACAGGGCGGCAGGGCGGTTATCTGCAGACGCAATAAGAGCGGCGCAATGTTGACGTTTGGCCGCTCTTAATGCCACAAGGTACGTCTTCAAATAGGCTCGTGCCTGTGCTCGGTCAAATTCGGAGCGGGAGGATCTCCAACGACTCTCTAGGCGTCTCTTGTGGCGTTTCATCACCCTTAGCTCCTCGGTAAACCAGGGTGCCAGGGTGGTTCGTCGCCGCAGGAGAGGCCGCAAAGGCGCCACCCGGTCTAGGGCCCCGGTAGTCGCACTATTCCATGCGACTACCAGGTCCTCCACTCGGGGGCGGGTCAGGTCCACAGGAGGTGGCCCAAGCTCCGTCTGGAACCTATCCGGTTCCATCAGGCGCTTGGGGCGGAACCATCTAATACCTTCCAGTTCCGCCTCCTCGCGGCGGGGGGTAGCACCAGGGAAGTCCAGCCGGAGAAGTGAGTGATCCGACCATGACAGGGGAATAGTGTCTAGATCCCCTATTCCCAGATCACTCGTCCACTGGCCAGAGACAAAAACAAGGTCCAGGGTGTGGCCTCCCTCGTGAGTAGGGCCCTGAATTAACTGGGTCAGGTCCATGGCTGTCATGGAAGCCATGAACTCCCGAACCCCCTCAGACGCTTCTCCCATCGACGGCAGGTTAAAATCCCCCATCACTAAAAGTTTGGGGGTCTCAACCGCCACCGATGAGATCAGCTCAAGGAGTTCGGGCAGGGCCGCTGAAGTATAGCGAGGAGCCAGGTATACTATCAGCAGGCCCAACTGCCTCCCTGGGCCCCATCTCACGACGAGGGACTCACACCCGGATGTCTGCGGCACAGTGAACTCTCTCGGCTCTAAGTCTTCCCGGATAATCACTGCTACCCCACCGCCCCTTCCCTGGGCCCGAGGCTGGTGAAATGCTCGATAACCTGGAGGGCACATTTCCACAAGGGGTAGACCTCCCTCGTGGCCCAACCAGGTCTCGGTTATTCCGGCGAGGTCCGGGTCCCCCTCCAAAATCAGATCGTGGATGAGGGGGGCCTTATTGACAACGGACCTCGCATTGCATAACAGCAGTCTCAGGCCTTGGGTCTGTCGATCCTGACCACCTAGTATGCAGGGGTTGGTACAAACGACCGGGAATGACCAAAAACCCCGGTCTCCCAACCGACTACGTGCTCTTAAACTGTCCTCGCACCTGCCCCTCCCCACGACCGTTGGTATTAAGGTGCCCTGCACAGGAATGCTTTCTTCCCTCTCCTCCCCCACTCCGCTCCCTCCTCTTTCGACCACACCTAGGTGCCTGGCTCTTCCATCCCTCCTAACCGGTTCCCCCCCCCCATCCCTACAACCCCTCCCCCCCCCATCCTTATAACCCCTTACAACTTTTAAAAAACATTTAATTAAAAAGCCCCTCAGCCTCCGTTTCTTCCACCTCTCGGGGTTCGCAAACCCGTCATCAAGGCAGGCCCTTGAGAGAGCCAAGGGCCACACCTGCGAGAGAGGGGCCTCCCGCAGGCGGAGCAGGTCCAACCTCGAATTATACCACTTTATAATGCCTTGGTAAGGCCACACTTGGAATACTGCATTCAGTTCTGGTCGCCACGATGTAAAAAAGATGTGGAGACTCTAGAAAGAGTGCAGAGAAGAGCAACTAAGATGATTAGGGGACTGGAGACTAAAACATATGAAGAACGGTTGCAGGAACTGGGTATGTTTAGCTTAAGAGAAAGAAGGACTAGGGGAGACATGATAGCAGTGTTCCAGTGTTCTCAGGGGTTGCCACAAAGAAGAGGGTGTCAAACTATTCTCCAAGGCACCTGAGGGTAGAACAAGAAGCAATGGGTGGAAACTAATCAAGGAGAAAAGCAACTTAGAACTGAGGAGAAATTTCCTGACAGTGAGAACAATTAATCAGTGGAACAGCTTGCCTCCAGAAGTTGTGAATGCCCCAACACGGGAAGTCTTTAAGAAGATGTTGGATAGCCATTTGTCTGAAACAGTATAGGGTTTCCTGCCTAGGCAGGGGGTTGGACTAGAAGACCTCCAAGGTCCCTTCCAACTCTGCTATTTTATTATTGTATTAACTTCTGTCAACCTTTCTGGGACAAATGTTTTGCTCTTCTGAACCTGGAAACTACAAATCAAACCCACAAATTCAAAATTGATGTGAAGTACCAGTACCACTTTATAAAGCCTTAGTAATACTGCATACTGTTTTGGTCACCACATTACAAAAACTGTATGGAGACTATTGAAAGAGTGTGGAGAAGAGCAATTAAGAAGATTAAAGGCCTGGAGACTAAAGCATATGAAGGACAGTTGCAGGATTTGGGTATGGCTAGTTTAGAAAAAAGAAGGACTAGGGGGTGACATGGTAGTAGTATTCCAGTATTTGAGGGGCTGCCACAAAGAAGAGGAAGTCAACTTATTCTCCAAAGCACCAGAGGGCAGGACAAGCAACAATGAATGGAAACTAATCAAGGAGAGAAGCAACCTGGAATAAAGGTGAAACTTCCTAACAGGGAGGACGATTAACAAGTGGAACAGAACTTGCCTTCAGAAGTTGTGGATTCTTCATCGCTGGACGTTTTTAAGAAGAGACTGGACAGTCACTTGTCTGAACTGGTAGAGGGCTGTGATGGTGAACCTATGGCATCAGAAGCCATGTTGCCGGGCACATGGGACCTCGCCTGTTTGTCTTCTGCGTTTCTGGCGTGCATGTGCACAGGACGATCAGCTGTCCTTTTGCACACATGGCAGTGCAAAAAACCAGTGCGTGCCTGCACGCCGGCCAGCTGATTGCCAGGTGTGCATGCACGTCAGAAACCCGGAAGTTTGGCTTCTCCGGACTGAGGCCCCAACAAAAGTGCGCCCGTGCGTACACTTCTGTGCAACCTTTTTGGCCCTCGGTGCCAAAAAGGTTTGCCATGACTGGTATAGGGTCCCCTGCTTGAGTAGGAGGCTGGACTACATCCATGTTATGCAGATGTAATGCTCTCTGTTTAGCCTTGCGTTTGAAATTCATTTGGGGGATTTGGCACAGAGCGTAGCTACTTGTATGTTTGTTGGCATGCCATGAATTATTCTATTCAAATTTGGTGCTAGGATGCCAGGGGTTTTCCACAAGAGAGACAGTTTTTAAAACCTTAGTTTGGTTCAAGTTGTTTGAAGACAACTTCTGTGTACACGATCCTCTTTGGGATCATCTCTGGACACCTGTTTCTTGGACCACCAGCAAGCTTCAAGCTTCTTCAACTTCTGCTCTGGATAGTTTTCAGGACTGCTGACAAATATTTAAATCAAATGGAATATGTCCATAGACACTACAAACCAGTGGTGGGTTCCGGATCCTTTTGCAACTGGTACTCTGCAAAGGGGGCCTGGTATTCACCCCGTGAATGCGTGCAGCACGCGCAAAGCAGGCATATGCGAACTTACCACCCGCGATGCTCCAGCTGATCAGCGGAGCATCACGCAGGCACTGTATGCTCCGTGCATGTGCGTGAAAGCCACAATCGGCTCAAATAGCGGTAAGGAGAGCGGGAGGGTGGGTGGGCCCTCCAGAGCATCATACCGGAACTGTACCTGGTGCTCCCAGCAGGCACCGGTACGCCCATACTGGGGCGTACCGGTGGTATGCCACCACTGCTACAAACCTTCCTGTTTAATCAAGATGCATGAGAACAGGCCTGTCTGCCTTTAGGGAAATTGTATAATGGACAGGCTTCCTAGGTAACACAGAAGATTGAACACTGCTGGAGTTCTGTTTGGGTGAACTGGACCTATCAAGACATACTTGGAGGACTCATCTGCAGTTGAGGACCCATCAAGAGCAAGCAGGAGCAGAGCGACTCATAGTGTGGGCTAGCTAATGCAGGGGTCGGCAACCTGAGGCTCTGGAGCCACATGTGGCTCTTTCATCCCTCTGCTGCAGCTCCCTGTTCAAATTTTATTCATCGGTTCATCCAAATTTTATAGATTTGAACAAAATACTAAGATATGGAGACTTAATGGATAGACAGGGAAACTTAAAAACAATTGAAGAATTGGCACAACAGAACATGAAAGTTGACTGGCTAACTTACCTTCAAATCAAAACTAAATACAGGGAGGGACCTTTAAAATACCAAGACAAAGAAATTACCATTCTAAAGCAAATTCCAAAAAAGATCAGAGAAAAAAAGGAGGAAGTACGCTTCCTTAGCAAAGAAACTATATAGAAGAGGAATTTGGTTCAGATGGTTATTGCCAGAAGGAATGTTGATTTTCTGGGAGGGAAGTCGAGTTAGAATTAAGACAGTGGACGGGGCAGAGGCCTTTATTAAAAAACATATTTCCCTCCCAGAGGACGAAGATAGCAGAGGTGGAGGAAAAAGCAGCAATGTACAAGATATGGAGAAGGGGGGGGGGGCACGGCTCCACCCGGGAGCAGAGAGGAGGAAGCAATATCGAAAAGGCTCAGGTCACAAAAATAAAAACATCTGAAATATTATTGCAATTGTTGATATACTAGAAAGTGACAAAGAAAGAGATGATTGAACATGTTGTTGACATAAAGTAAGAATTCTGTTTATGCTATCCTTTACATGTTATTTTTAAAATTGTAAAAGTGTGAGATTGGGGGGGATTTCTACTCCCAACATGGAAGCTACTAAAATTTTCCATGTACCCTATTACCTTTTCCCCATAAATGTTTTTAAAACCAACAAAACTTTTTACAAAAAAAAAATCAAAACTAAATACAATAAAGATACCAAATTATATGACATCGAAACAGAACCGCACGAATTGGATAAAATTATTCAAAGCTCAGATAGAAAGATGATAGGGAGAATATATAAATTTCTCCTGAAGTATAAAATGGAAGAGGAAATTGTGAAAGAACAAATGATAAAATGGGCACAGAACTTTGGATATAATATTGAATTAGACAAATGGGAAAAATTTTGGGGAACAAACTTAAAAATGACACTCTCAGTTGCATACAAGGAAAACCAGTACAAAATGTTTTATAGATGGCACCTGGCACCAACAAGGTTAGCTAAAATCTCAACAAATACCTCCCCAAAATGTTGGAAATGCGAATCGATACACGGAACGTATTACCATTTATGGTGGACCTGTGAGGAGGCTAATGTTTTTTGGAAAAAGATCAAAAATTGGCTGGAGGCAATAACGGGGGTTAAAATAGAATGGAAATCTGAAATTTTTTTATTAGGAATAATGTCTGCGAAATACAAAAAAGAAATCCAGTATTTAATACTACATATAATTACGGCGGCAAATATTGCTTTTGCCCAGAAATGGAAAAACAAACTAACTCCAAGCGAAGATGAAATAATTAGAAAGGTTATGGATTGTGCTGAAATGGACAAACTAACTAAAGAAATTCAGGGAAAAGAAGAATCAGAATTCTACCAGATATGGGATAAATGATATAGGTGGATGGAGGAAAGAAACAAGAATCAATGAAGGAATATAACAAAACTCAAAAATAATAGTTATGAGTAAAATAAGAGAGTTAAGAATGGTGAAATCCAAATGAAATACAATAGAAGGGGAAAATAATATAAGGTGAGCAGTATCGATTGATAATTGCTATTAGAAAGAACAGGAAGCACCTGTTTGCATTGCATTGTGTAAATGTGTTGTACGTCTAAATTTTTGTGTGTGTGTATTTTACATGTTTGTTAATAAAATTGAAAAATTGAAGGGAAAAAAAGGAAAATCCGAAAAACAATGCATGTACCCACAAGGGGGACCCTTTCCATGGTGATAAAAGAGAGGGATAAAAGAGATGGTGAGGTTTTAAGTATAAAGAATCCTGCTGGAATTAACAGAAATATATGTGATTTAATTTAATGACAGCTAATTCCATAGACACTTGGGACGCGGTGGCTCAGTGGCCAACCTCGATCAGAAGGTTGGCAGTTCAGCAGTTTGAATCCCTAGCGCTGCATAATGGAGTGAGCTCCTGTTACTTGTCCCAGCTTCTGCCAACCTAGCAGTTCAAAAGCATGTAAAAATGCAAGTAGAAAAATAGAAACCACCTTTGGTGGAAAGGTAACAGCGTTTCATGCGCCTTTGGCATTTAGTCATGCTGGCCAGATGACCACGGAGACGTCTTCAGACAGCGCTGGCTCTTCGGCTTTGAAACAGAGATGAGCAGCACCCCCTAGAGTCGGGAACGACTAGCACATATGTGCGAGGGGAACCTTTACCTTTACCTAATTCCATAAACAGTGGATTTGAAATGTTTAAAAAAAACCACTGTCACTAACACTGATAGTGAGAGATACACTGTATATAATCCTAAAGCAAGCCCCTCTCCCTTTTAGCACTGATGATGTTACCTAGTATGGTAGTGAGATGTCTAAAAGAAAAAGCTCAGAGAAGCACCAAGGACCCCACCAAAACTGCATTATTTGGAAAGTATGTTTGCACATACCAGGGACAAAGAAGAGGTGAAAGAAGGTCAGGAGAGAATTTTCTGTTCTCCTCTACAGACTGAAAGAACAAATTCCACAAAGTGAAAATACTGGAACTGTCTAACAGTGTGTGAGGTATGTCAAGACAGGAAACAACACTTGTGGAATCAGGGAGAGAATCAAGCAAGAGAATAAACAAAGTAGACAAAGACCTATAGACAAATGTTTGCATAGAAATGCATGTGTGCATGTATGTATTACTGGAAGAAAATGTCCTTCTGGGTTCACTTCCAAGTGGGAAGAAAGACACTGGAAACATGGAGGCTGCTTGGAAAGATGGTTTAATGGTGGACAGGATCACATGGGTTTTTTAGTCCTGGGCAAAGAAAAAGCACACGGGTGGGAGAGAGGGAGAGATTTATACCCTCTCTTGGGCCCCGCCGCGGAGCTTCCTGTTCCTGTGCAAGAAATGTATTCTGATTGGTTGTCAGACTTCCATGGGAACATGCAGGGGTAACTTTGTACTCTCTTGAGTCCCAAGCTTGGTTGACCCTTGCTGGGTGATGTAATCTCCCCAGGAAATATAATATTCTGCCTTTTTAATATTTCCTAGAATATTTCATTCTTCTAGGAGAGGTGTGGGTGCTAACTTCCTATAGTATGTATACAGGATTGTCCACAGGGTAGGTCTAAAAAGATGGTGACTGTGATGGTATAGTTAAAGCTCTGTTTTTAATGTACATCCAGTGGTGGGTTTCAAATTTTTTTAGAAACGCCTTCTGTAGGTGTGGCCTGCTTTGTGGGAGTGGTTTGCCGGCCATGTGACTGGGTGGGAGTGGCTTGCCGGCCATGTGACTGGGTGGGTGTGGCCAACATGTAAAATGAAACTCACTTAACAATGCTCTTGCTTAGCAACCAAAATGTTGGCTCAGAAACTCTGGCATTTGAGCACTCAAGTCTTAAAGCAGTCAAGTTACAAGACCCTTTAGAAAATACCCCCAGAGGTGTTCAAACTTGACAGCTTTAAGACTTGTGGACTTCAACTTCCAGAATTCCTCCTCTCGCTCTTCATCTTGATGATGTGCGGACTGGCCGGGGGAGGGAGCTGGAACCGGTTCTAAACGGCACTGTAGATTTGTGGAACCTCTTCTATAGAAGAGATTAGAACTGGCAGGAACCCACCCCTGTGTACATCGTACATTACCAACAATAGAGCTTCACTCATGCTATCATACCCTTTATCTTGATTTTCACCACCACCACCATATTCCTCGGCCTTGCCCATACATACTGTTTGTCCAGCTAAGGATACTGTCTATGTCAGGGGTTCCAAACTTGGGAACTTTAAGACTTGTGGACTTCAACTCCCAGAATTCCCCTGCCAGGGGAATTCTGGGAGTTGAAGTCCACAAGTCTTAAAGTTCCCAAGTTTGGACACCCCTGGTCTATGTTAACTGTAAGCATAAATTATTTACCTAAAAGTATGTTATCGTCAACCTTCGTTGTCATTTAGAGAAGAACACTGGTGTCTGTGTGTTTGTGTGTCTTGACAGTCCCTGCAACTTTTTTTGATCTTCTGATGGAGACTTAGCTGAGGCATAAATAGTTTACCTTTGATAGAGTAAATATTTCATATTTTCTCATTGTGAATGTAATTGTCTTGTGCCATTTAACATTTTTGCCATATTCTAAATAAATAAATAGCTAAGGGATTGGGCACATACATATGCATCCTTTATTTCAGTTCCGGTTCCAATCCTAGGAGGAATGCAATGGAATACACACACACACACAACAATAGCACTTAGACTTATATACTGCTTCACAGTGTTATATAGCCCTCTCTAAGGGGTTTACAGAGTCAGAAGAATGGAAGGCCGAGTCAACCTTGAGCCAGTCAGAATCGAACTGCTGGCAGTTGACAGAATTAGCCTGCAATACTGATTCTAATCACTGCGCCACCATGGCTTTTATACCTGTTCACCTCTCCTTCTGAAATAAGTAAGGCTTAAACAGGCTATATTGGAGTATCACGTTATTGCAAATTGATAACATCCCATTTATTTTCCATTGCTATAAATAAAGAAGAGTAACAACTCATTTTCTGCCTCGATAAGTTATTGATGTTTGCTATGAAAGAGAGAATAGCTGAAAGATCAAGATCTCATTTCCAAATACGTGCCCACTACACAAATATCCATTTTTTTTTTACGTTTGTACTTGCAAAGAAGGGCCGTGAATTTGAGAGAGGATCTGTTGCAATTTTCTCAGTTAATAAATAGGGCTGCTGGCCCCATTGTAGATGCTATTCTCAATGGGGGCCTTAATTTTAAATTCACAATTAATTGCTGCTTCTCCTTTTCCACCACACATAAAATAATTATCTTCTTATGGTAATATCATCGTCTCTAGAACAACCAATTATGTCCTCAGGAATAGCAAGTGTGGAGGCCAAGAGAACTGGAGTAGGTTGATACCTTGCTTTCTGTGCCTCTTCAAAAAGATATGAGTCCCTGCACACAATCCTGCTATTCCAATAATTTTGGTGTGTTTTTCACTTGCCCATACCTGAAAGCTTTAATTTTTCCACGAGCAGGGCGGCTACATGAGCAGGACGGATTAATAATTCCCCAATTAAATGAAGTATTCACAATATGAAGATTATACTCCAAAGCAACTCAAAAGAATAAGGTTTCATACCATTACAACCTCCATGGTTACGTACGGAAATCATCAGGGAAAATATTAATCACCTGTATTCAATTTGTATTAGGATTCGTTTACAATCAAGGGGGAAAAAATTACTACAGGTAGTCCTTGACGTATGGCCCCAACTGAACACAAAATCTCTGTTGCTGAGTGTGACAGTGAGTTTTGCCCCTTCTGACGACCTTACTTGCCACAGTTGTTACTCGCAACGGGATTTTCCCATGGATTTTACTCAGGCGTGGTATTCACTTACTTTCCCTACCGGTTCGCAAATGTGAGCTCGCACACGTTACCTTCGCGCATGCTCTTTCGGGGGGGAAAGGGCCTAAATGGGATGCCATAGAGTTGGAGTGGGTGGGCGGGACCCCCCAGGATTTCCACTACTGTTTTGGGTGAAACAGTCCAAAACGGTAGAGTTCCATCTCTGATTTTTACTGTTGATCAAGAACAAGTCAGAATGAAAAGCTGCAACTGTCGCAATTTAGAGATAGAAAATCTCTAAATTGTCCCTAGCATTATTTATTTTCCCCCAGTGTCCAAGCAGACATAGCCCTAACCTTAGGGTTATGGATATTAACTATGGTTAGAATTAACCTATCGATAATTCAAACCATAGTTTCACTTTCCTTATCAATGGGATTTTCCTATACATTTTACTAGGGACCAAAAACAAGTCAGAATGAAAAGCTGTAACCCTCACTTTCCTTAGAAAATATTTAGGAATTTATCCCTAGCATGAGTTTGTGACTCAGACTCCAAAGAGACCTAACTTTGTAACTGCCCCTAAACCAAACACTAACACTAGTTTCATTTATATTGGCAAGGGATTTTCACCATGTTTTTTTTTATTGCAGTCCACGAGCAAGTCAGAAAGAAAAGTTGTCAGCATCTCTTTCCTTTAAAAAAAAAAAACCCTCTAAAAATCTACCCCGAGCATTAGTTTTCAGCCATGGCTTCAAGTAGACCTAACCCTTAGTTTCATTTTCCTTGGTTTGGGCCAATCAAGAGGATACTGTGAGTTCTAGTCCCACTTTCAGAATGAAAGCTGGCTGGGTGACTTTGAGCACATCAGCTAGACACCCTGCTAATCATGCCTTAGCCATGAAAGCCAGCACGGGGACTTTGGGCCAGCCTAATAGCAATAGCACTTAAGACTTATATACCGGTTTACAGTGCTTTACAGCCCTCTCTAAGCCATTTATAGAGTCCGCATATTGCCTCCAAAAATTTGGGTCCTCATCTTACCCACCTTGGAAGGAATGAAGGCTGAGTCAATCTTGAGCCTGGTGGGATTTGAACTGCCAAATTGCAGTCGGCTGGCAGTCAGCAGAAATAGCCTGCAGTACTCTGTTCTAAATGCTGCGCCCCCGTGGTGGCTAATCCAGCTCATAGGGATGTTGTTGTGGGGAAACAGAAAAGGAGGTAGGAATATTATGTTCATCACCTTGACTTATAAAACTAATTAAAGTGTTCTGATCTAGGCTTCTCCGGCAGGACAAAAATGAGTTCTTATCCCGATAAACCCCTTTTATTTAATTTACAGTGAATTCCTCTCCAGCAGTCTTTCCCACAGTCTTTCAAGATAGCTCACAATTACCGACCTTTATCAGGCTTGGTTAGTGGCCAGGCCAATATCTTTCAGATGCCTCCGCAATACTTGGCAAGAATGAACTAATTGTCTCCTGCAAACTCCACTCCCCTTTCGCTCCTCTTTTATTCCCTATGGGAGGGGGCCATTCACCATCCACCTGTGGTCTTCACCCAAGTTGACCCTTGTTTCTTAGCTGTTCCCTTCATCTGACAACTCTGCGCATGCGCACATTGGGAACAGGCTCCAACTGTTCGTCTGCCTCACTGATGTCTGACTCCGAAGGCAGCTGATAACTGGCATACGGCCCTGGCACCCTCTCTGCCTCCGACACAGAGCCCTCATCAGAGCCTTCTGCAGACTTCAGGACTGGCCCATGTTCCTCTCCAACCTCCGCATTTTTCAAATCTGCTGCCAGCTCTGCTGGCCACTGGCGGGCCACACCATAAAGGCAGGATAAAAATCAAATCAATAAATAAAAATAAACTATATCCTTGTTATATAAAAGGCAGCACATGTCAAAAGCAGAAATTCCACGCTAAGCTACCTAAGAGTAAATCGGTTACTATTTCTTCTTTAATTGATTGGGCATCAACGGCGACCATGTAATTTTAACCAAGAGTAGTGGAAAAAGTTATTTACAAATCAATGGCTCTAAATTTACCACCACTCAGAAAGAGTAAGAGGGAGATCTTGGTAACTTACACACAAGACCTGACAGCCACTTCCTAATACTCATGCAACTCCCATCTTAAGTTATCGATTTCAGCGAGGTTACTGCAAACAATGAGAAAAAGCTGCATCTTCGCTTCCAGTTTTCCAGCTAATGTTTTTGAATACCGCTGCAAATTACAAAATTTAATTAGCCAGAAAACTGCCGGAAAGAACAAAGAGGGCGGTATTATCTTGGTATCTTTTCTGAAATTAGTCTTTTAGAGGAAATTTGCCATATTAATCATCCAAAAATATTTTTGATCACTGAATTATTAGTTTCCCCTCTGGCCCAGCCTGTTTTCAGGTATTCACTGCTATAGGTGATTGCCTCTTAATTACTACACGGATGCCTTCTATTCATTCACATTAATTCATGTCTTCTGGCAAAGTCCCAAATGGCAGCTTTGCCCTATATCTTCTAATTACTTCTATAATTGAATTTACCCACTTTTCCCAACCTATTTTTTTAAAACTGACTGTGTTTGTTCATGGTTTATTGTGTCTTTTTTGTGTTCAGCTCTCGGCAAGCAGAATGTACATTGATTCTTTCCTCATTTCTCATTAATTTTCAAGAGCTGGGCTGTACCTCTATTTTTTCTGCCTGTCAGGTATATTGCTAGTTCAAAAAAAAGGGGGGGGGAGGGAGGAAGGAGAGAGAGAGAGAGAGAGAGAGACTCTTATTATTAAAGGTTAGGTAAAATAGACGGAAGTTAATTAATTCATTGGCAACTCTGAGCCAATTACTGAAACCTCTCTTATTTATATTCTTGTTAACAAGACAGGAATGAGAAATAACTGTTATAGGCATATGTTCTTTAGGTACTGGATAAACCTCTTTAGAACTTAAGCATTTAGTTTTCTTAATAATAAAAAAATGGTTCCAAATTAAAGGTTTACTGTTCAATTGTCAAATCAATTGTGAGCTCTTAGAGAGGATTTTCATGCACCACTCCTAGAAAACCTTGAGATTTTCCAATCCATATTATTTACACCCAGGCATGACGTCTGTCAAAGAGAAACAGACCCGTTGTTAGCTAAACTTGCAGATATAACTAATAGGACAAGGAAGAGGGGACCACGGCTAAGTGATACTTGAAAATGTTTTTCTCCTCCAGTGACATTTATAGAGAAAGGAGAATTGTCCTTGTCCGCATTGTTGCCATCTGCTCCTCGATAATTGATGGATTTCTTTGGAGAAAGCGGCTGAGAGTGGCATTGGTGGCTGGATTCTCCTAAGAGGTGCAATAGAGTTGTGAGTGGAAGGTAGGAACCAACAGAGCCCAGTCCACCATATTTCACGTAAATGTCTTCATTGAATGTAAATGTTTGGCATTTTGGAATGTGACTATCAGGTAAAGGAACCAACATCTTCAACATCTTCATCACTGGTTTGGACTAGGGGATAGAAGGGGAATTCATCAAATTTGCAGATGACACCAAGCTAGCAGGAATAGCCAACACTCCGGAAGATAAGCTTAAGATACAGAAGGATCTTGACAAACGAACATTGGGCACTATCTAACAAAATGAAATTCAATGGTCAAGCTTCTACATGTAGGCAAGAAAAACCAAATGCATAGGTACAGTATAGGTGGTACCTTGCTCAATAGTAGTAACCGTGAGAGGGATCTTGGAGTCCTAGTGGACAACCATTTAAATATGAGTCAGCAGTATTCAGCAGCTGCCAAAAAAGCCAACACAGTTCTAGGCTACATAAACAGAGGGATAGAATCAAGATCAAGTGAAGTGTTAATACCACTTTATAATGCCTTGGTAAGGCCACACTTGGAATACTGCATTCAGTTTTGGTCCCCACGGTGTAGAAAAGGTGCTGAGACTCTATAAAGAGTGCAGAGAAGAGCAACAAAGATGATTACGGGACTGGAGACTAAAACCTTTGAAGAACAGTTGCAGGAACTGCGTATGTCTGGTTTAATGAAAAGAAGGACTCGGGGAGACATGATAACAGTGTTCCAATATCTCAGGGGCTGCCACAAAGAAGAGGGAGTCAAGCTATTCTCCAAAGCACCTGAAAGCAGGAGAAGAAGCAATGGGTAGGAACTAATCAAGGAGATAAGCAATCTAGAATGCTCCAACACTGGAGGTTTTAAGAAGATGTTGGATATCCATTTGTCTGAAGTGGTGTAGGGTTTCCTGCCTAAGCAGGGGGTTGGGCTAGAAGACCTTCAAGGTCCCTTCCAACTCTGTTATTCTGTTGGCTGCAATATAGAGACTATACACAAGTATATTAAGCCTACAGACAAGAATTTGTTCAATTAAGCTCAATACATAATTGGTGTCAGGTAAGTATCAATAGAATTCAGAAGGGCTTGGATTTGGGAGTGCTTATGGGAACGCAATGTCTCCAAGCTTGTGATGCCTTTAACTCCACCCCTGTTCCTCAGCACTACCTGTTCTTCCCCTACATCAACTCTCAGGATATTTTTCTTAAAACCAAAAGGTGGGACTAAGCTCAGGGATGCTTCATTCACTAGATTTGTAATGATTTTACAATGCAAGTGTGTCCAAAAGGTGCTTTTTCAAGATACAACGGACTTTTCTGGTTTTTTCTCTGAAGATCTTTTGCTTCTCATCCAAGAAGCTTCTTCAGCTGTGATTGAATGGTGGAGAACAGTTCCAAGAAGGCTCCATACCCATTTGCGTTACTCAGGTGACCCTTTGGACACAGATAAACCTCCAAGTGGCCTCAACGACTCACTAAAAGGATGCAAATGACCAGCTATCTGCAAGGAGTATAAATCCTTCCATTTGCCACCATCCAGTCAGAGCCGAGACAACCATGACCTGGATGACTGAGAATCTCCATAGATAAATGTAATTGTGTTTGTGTGTGTGTGTGTGTGTGTTTGTTTGTTTGTATGCATATGATGATGATAATGTTATCCATTCAGTCATGTCTGACTCTTGGCGATTCTATGGGCCACATCTCTCTATATCTTCCTATCTTACACTACTCCTGTGAGTTGTATGCTCTGGCTGGTGTCAGCTTTGATGGCATCCAGCCCCCCTATTCTCTTTTCCCCCCATTTATCATTTTTATTTTATTATATAAAATACAAAGAAGAAAAATTAGGACGTTAGGGAAAGGGAGCGTGGAAAAGGGGGGCGTGTGAGATACAAGGGGACAGAGAAAAAGAAAGAAAAGGGGGGCATTGACTTCCAACTGCGCATGCTCGTGCGGTGCGCCCACGAGCAAAACGGCAGTAGTGACTGCTGGAACCCACCCCGTATAGTACAATATAACAAAATCACCCCCTACCTCCCACCCCCTACCCCGGCGACAGCAGATCACATGAACCATTTAACGAGCTCCATCCCACTCCAGGTTCCCCAGGCCCACTGGCAGAACCAGGTTTCCAGCGCCTTCTGGAAAAGAATTAAAGTGGGAGCCATTCTAATCTCTGGGTGGATGATGCTCCAGAGAAAGGGAGCCACCATGAAGAAGGCCCTTCTTCTGGGTCCCACCAGGTGTATCTCCCTTGGGGATGGAACCCGCAACATTCCCTGCCTCCCCGCTCTGATGGGTTGGGTAGATGTGACCGGCAAGAGACAGTCCCTCAGATAACCTGGTCCCAAGCCATGAAGGGCTTTAAAGTTGACAATCAGAACCTTGAATTGCACTCGGCAGTAAATCGGCAGCCAATGCAACTCCCGCAGGAGAGGTGATGCATGTGCACACCGGGGTCTGCACAAAACCGTGCGGGCTGCTGCATTTTGCACCAACTGGAGCTTCCGGATGCTCTTCAAGGGCAGCCCCATGTAGAGTGTGTTGCAATAGTCAAGACGGGAAGTGACTAGGGCATTTCCATCCTGCTTTGCTTTTTTAAAAGTCCAGCGTATGCCTATGTAATATTGTTTTCTGGATAATATCACTTGCCTGTTACACTCTCAACTGACTCCCACTTGTTAATTCATATTTTCTTTTTTTTTTAACAATGAAATATTAGTCAAGTCCCTTAAGTCTCTTTCCGACGCGGAACTTCAATTCACAACACCGTGAGCGGTTCATTATTTTGGACCTTCTGGAGTCAACGTTGTTCAAACCATTCATTTTTCCTTACATTAGTCACTCAACTCGCCAAGCCTCTTAACCCTGATTCTCACTCAACCTCTAACTGACGTTTTAAATGGAGTTTCTTCTAGCTAGCTAGAAGCTCTCCAGCAAGGGCTGTTGCATCATTTCCACTCCTTCTCACCGATACGTGGCATTAAGCTCTATTGAAAACAGTACAATTCTTTTTTTTAAAGAAAACACCCTAATTGACATTAAAATTACAGATGTTATAGATTCAGAAATAGACAGAGTTTTAAGAAAATGAAATGTCACAATAATCCAAAGGTTGCAGTATTAACTTAGTTCTGGAGTTACCAATATGTGGATAGCAAAGTGTCATGGTTCCAAGTAATAGATCCATTGCAAGCAAAACTCTGAGGCAGATAGATTCCTAAATAATAGCTTTATTGGAAATACCATGAGCCGTGGGGGTGCAATGGTTATAGTGCCATTTTCAGGGTTCCAAAGAGCATCCAAAAGTAAATAACAGTCCAAGGCAAAGTATTGCTCAAAAGTTCCAATTTATTAAGAGAGCCATGTTGACACATCTGGGAAAACCTGAATCTGAAAGCTTCCTAGTTTTCCCCACCCAGTTGAAAGTTCAAGATCTTTACCCCACACCCACAAGTCCATCACATGGTCCAATCTTCCATTGCCGTGCTGGCAGTTCCACCCATCCAGTTCCAGTCAGGTGCAGAGGTTCAAAGACAAAGGATGACCTTGGCTTTCTAGAAAGCATTTTGTTATGGCTACATATTATCTAAATCCGTACGATTCCCCCTCCCATTTTCCCACAATAGAAAATGCATAGAAGGATAACAGAAGATGTGGCAGGCCAAAGATCCAAAAGAAAAGATGGCTGCAGGCCTGACAGCAGTATTACTGGCTACTTCTACTGATCACCGGCTGCCAGCAGTTTGGCAGACCGAATCTCACCAGGCTCAAGGTTGACTCAGCCTTCCATCCTTTCGAGATGGGTAAAATGAGGACCCAGATTGTTGGGGGCAAATATGCTGACTCTCTAAACCTCTTAGAGAGGACTGTAAATGTGGTATTCAGCAGGTTCTGACCAGTTCTGGAGAACCGGTAGCGAAAATTTTGAGTAGTTTGGAGAACCAGTAAGTACCACCTCTGATTGGCCCTGCCGCCATCTATTCTCTGCCTCCCGAGTCCCAGGTGATCGGGAGGAAATGGAGATTTTACAGTATCCTTCCCCTGCCACACCCACCAAGCCACGCCCAGAGAACCGGTAGTAAAAGAATTTGAATCCCACCATTGGGCAACGGTGTCTTAAATGCAGGCTCGTTGCTGAGGGTTGTCCCATGATGGTGGCGACACGGCATTGGACCATTTTTAAATTTGCCGTAATTTTGATTGATTCTCAATCATCCAGTCATCATGGTTGTCCCAAAGGTTTTTTTTTCAAAAGGCAACTGGACTTTTTGTTTTTTCTTTGAAGATGTTTTGCTTCTCATCCAGGAAGTGTCAGCGTTCCAAATATCATGCAGAATTAAATCAGAGACCAAGGCAGAGCTATCCTTAAAGTTCCAATTTAATAAGACAGACATGTTGGCACATCTGTGAAATCCCAATTCTGACGAGCTTCCTGGGATTCTACCCAGTTGAAAGTTCGTGATCTTATGCCCACACCTATAAACCCATCACATGGTCCAATCTTCTTCTTCCACGCTGGCATCTCCACCTCTCTGCTTCCGGTCAGGTGTCGAGGTGCGGAGACAAAAGATGACCTTGGGCTTCTAGAAAGAATGACAACAACACATTCCACAAATCTACTCCTTTCTATTTCCCCCCCCCTTCAACTACTACACTAATGAAACAGCATAGGAAAATAATAGAAAGTGTGGCAGGCCAAAAATCCTAAAAGAAACATAACTACATGCCTGACAGGAAGTTTCTTCAGCTCTGTGTGTTCCACTCTCTCTGTCAAAACCTCTGAGCTGAAGAAGCTCCTTGGACGAGAAGCAAAACGTCTTCAAAGAAAAGCCAGAAAGTCCAGTTGCCTCTTGAAAAACAAAACAAACGAAGCAACTTTGGGGTAACTTTGAATAGTTGCAAAGCATTAGTCGTAAGTCAAGGACTACGTTTGGGAATTATAGACATTGGATGCTGCAATGTATAGTGGCTGTGTGATAACTCATAAATATGAGAGTTGGATGCCAAGCACCCAAAATATGATCATGTGATTACGAGGGCAGAGCAAGGGTGGCAGTCTTCACTTTGTGGACAGGTCATAAGTAGCTTTTTAAAAAAGTTCATCATAAATTTGAATAGTTGTTAAAAATAATTAATACAGTGTACAATTCAATAAAAATAGGATACAAAGAACATGGAAATATTAATTTCATTGAAGATATTGTCAGAGATGCAAGGGGACTCAATAACTGTGATACTATATCCGAAAGGGATGTGGTGGGCTCAGTGGCTAAGACACTGAGCTTGTCGATCAGAAAGGTTGGCAGTTCGCCGGTTCGAATCCCTAGTGCCGCATAATGGAGTGAACTCCCATTACGTGTTCCAGCTTCTGCCAACCTAGCAGTTCGAAAGCACGTAAAAAATGCAAGTAGAAAAAATAGGGACCACCTTTAGTGGGAAGGTAACAGCCTTCCATGCACCTTCGGCATTTAGTCATGCTGGCCACATGACCACGGAGACGTCTTTGGACAGCGCTGTCTCTTCAGCTTTGAAACCGAGATGAGCACCACCCCCTAGAGTCGGAAACGACTAGCACATATGTACGAGGGGAACATTTACCTTTATATCCCAAAAAACCTGGTAGCCAAGCATTTAGACAGCAGGGAAGTCTGCAACAGAGCCTTCAAAAATTATCTCCATGGACGAGCAGGTTAATTCATTTGGGTCTCTAGTGTCAACTTTATGAAATCTGTTCCAGATGTATTGCTAAACTTGTAATAGCTCCCTGACCCGGCATTGGCGAGTCTTGAAAGATTTTCCCAGTAAGATCAATAAGAGTGTCAGAAACAAGAAATCCAGATTTATTTAGCCTATACGTATAGCATGCATTAATCATGCTATTCCACATTTCTTTGGAGGAAATTAGTGGGGGGAAATTATCAGCAGGATCATTTAAAGCTTACTAAACACAAACATGAAAATGAAAATCAATATAAGTCTGATGGATATACTGATGTCATGTTATAAAATTAAATTATTAGCATTTTTCAGTTTTGTAAAAATAATAAAAAGGGAAATTAAAAATATCCACAGGGCAACTTTCTATTTCTTTCTAGAAAGAAAGAAAGAAAGAAAGAAAGAAAGAAAGAAAGAAAGAAAGAAAGAAAGAAAGAAAGAAAGAAAGAAAGAAAAAAAGGGGGAGGGGAAAGAAGGAAGGAAGGAAAGAAGGAAGGAGCAAACAATCAAAGGAAAAAAGGTGGAAAAGAATGAAATAAAATATAAGGAGATAACATATGGAATTTACATGTATCGTAGAATTAAAGTTTTCAATAATTTACTATTTAGCTTTAAGGAGCTGAATATATTATATTGTTATATAAGATTAGAAGTTACAGTGGATTCTATTCAAGTTAGTATTTTGATTTAAAAGGTCCTCTAAAGCTAAGAGAAGCCCTTTGTTTCATGAGTTTTTCTCTTAAAATATGTCTAAATTCAGCCAAGTTTCTAAGTGTTTCCTCTTGTTTTTGCAGTAATACTGTACCTCTTATCTGAAAACATTAAAACTATATCTTGATAGGGAATCTAGCCATTTCAAAAAGATAGCTTCAAAGATTTTATCTGTCTTATTGATATTCAAATCTTGCAATTTATAGATTCTGTTATCTCTTCACTGAGCAAATTGCTTTTTCAAACATAGAAAGAGAGAACTTTTTTTTAAAAGGCACAATTTGGTGAATTGGGTTCCTTCAAGCTTAATATAAATACTTTGTTTCTGCCGTCCTGAATGTATAAAATATTTTTTTTTCTGCTGTCCAATTGCCAATCCATTGATACATAATTCCAAAGAACACGACCATAAAGAAAAACAAATCTTCCAGAATAAAACTGATATGTGAGATTATTTGGCCAAAAGAGATCCATTAAACATATTCACTACATCTGGCCACAATTAAGTGAACCTAACTGTTTTTTTTCCCCTGAATATATTTGGGTGGCTCTTTTCTTCCTTTCCTTCTGCTTCTTGTTTTTATTTGCATTTAAAATAAAAGACACTTTTTGAAATGTTGCAGGTGAAAAGAATGAGTACAGATGGGTTTCTATCACTTCTAGAAGCCAAACTACAAGGCAAAGCATTCAACTGCTTCTCATCCGTCCATTTTGTAAGTGATTGTAAGTGATTTGATTTTTCAATTTCAATTATTCTGTCAATGCACACAGGAAGTTCATCGTTATAGACAAATGTTGTAAAACATGTGAAGCATAGCCAAGAAACTGTGAGTTAGAGCTGTTTTGCAAATTAATGCATTATTGTTATGTTCACTTCCAGGATTGTCTCTGAAATGGGGTACGATAAACCTATAGAATATTCCAACTTTCTTATTCCAATGTAATAGAAGAAAAGATTTGTAGCTCAGAGTTGAACTGTTCTTGGTGCTCTGTGAGCTTGGTTATTTCTTGCAGACATTTCATTACCCAACTAGGGAACATCATCAGTGCTAGTGTTACCCAACTAGCTAGGGGTGAGTTGTTGCCGGCATTACTGCCTGTTTGGCGTGCATTTGCTCCTAAAAAGGTCTGTGCCAACGCACAACGTTAGAAAGGGGGGGGGGAAATCTGCAATGAAGATTGTTCTGCGCATGCACAGAATCGAAAATCAAGATGCCGCTGCCGCCAATAGAACCGGTTCAGGGCCGTGGCAGGCCAAGTTACTACCTACTCGGCAGAACTGATGTGAACCGGTAGGAACCCATCTCTGCAACTAGCACTGATGTTTGTAAGCTAGTAGGATAGGAAACCTCTGCAAGAAAACAACCAAGCTCAGTGAGCATCAAAGACTTCACCTATCCAATCTCCTGGTAGTTTGTATGTGTGTGAGTGCATGTGTATGTCAGCGATGGGTTCCGGATCCCATTCCAACCAGTACGGTTGGAACCGGCCTGGAGGTGTCCACATGGATGCGCACAGTGCAACTCCACATGCATGCAGCGCACGCATGAGTCTTAGCGCCTCCATGAGCCTCCACGATGCTCCAGCTGCTCAGTGGAGCATCGCACAGGTGCTGTATGCGCCGTGCGCGGAAGCGCTGAAGACTTAAAAGACTGGTAAGGAGCTCGGGCAGATGGGCGGGCCCTCTGGAGCTCCGTACCAGAACGATATCTGGTGCTCGGGGGCATACCGCTTGCAATCCACCACTGGTGTATGTGTATGTCTATATCTATGTCTATATCTATATCTATATCTATATCTATATCTATATCTATATCTATATCTATATCTATATCTATATCTATATCTATATCTATATCTATATCTATATCTATCTGTCATCTATCTATCTATCTTTCTCTATCTCTATCTATCTATCTATCATCTATCTATCTATCTATCTATCTATCTATCTATCTATCTATCTATCTATCTATATGAAAAATGTAGTGAGGATGGGGGTTTGAACTTGGATGAAGTAGCAGTATAATTTATTAAGGCTAAGACTCAAATGTCTGCATGAACTGAGAGACGTTAAGATGCATGTTTTTCTTTTGCGTTTCTTCTGGTTACTGACCTTTCACACGAAACAATACGGGACTCGTTTCCTTCTGTATTGTGGCACTAAAGAAGTAGTTATAAAGAGACCATGCCTGTCTCTGCTTTGAAAAGATGCTTTGAAGCATGAGGACATCTTCTTTTCTGAGCCTGCCCTAAGATGTGCCTGCTTTCACATTAAACATGCTACGGCTGTAATGAGTCAACTCATTTGCTATAGCCCTGGTCATCAAAACCAAGAGGATCTGTATAGGGATGGCAAGAAATTGTATTTATTTTTTATTTATTAGTTTGTCAAACATGTACAAGATAGCAAGTGTAAATATGGATATGAATGAAAGAAATGAATACAAATAGGTGGGGACAGTAGGACAGGGACGGTAACCACACTGGTGCACTTATCCATGCCCCCTTTACAGACCTCTTAGGAATGGGGTGAGGTCCATGGTAGACAGTTTTTAAGGTTGAAGTACCAGAATCGTTCTTATTAGGAATATTAGACCCAAAAATGGACATTTTTTAAAAATACATAATACTACAGATACTCACTGCAGCTAGAATTGCATTCGCAATTTGCGAATTAATTTACCCGCAGATGAAATAATAATTAGAAAGGTACTCAAATGTGCAGAGATGGACAAAATGGCCATGGAATTAAAAGAAAGAGAAGAATCGGATTTCTATAAAATATGGAATACAATTTATGTGGCTAAACAACAGAAGCCAAAACAGGAAATAGAAGTCTTTCTTTGTGAGTTTTTTCCCCTAAACTATTATTGAATAAAAATTAACCAAAGTTACTAATTGCTATCAAACTTAAAATATTGACCACAATGTAAATATAATGGTGATATGAACAATTAATATTATTACAAGTGTTAGTACAACTGTTATTACCTTATTACAGAAGCTAAAATCGATAGGAAGGCAATGGAGAATGGAGAATTCAAAGGCTAAACATGAATGCCGATACAGAAGGCTGTATAATTATTTTATATGGTTATGTTTGTCTTGTTTTTTTTTCCCCTGTTTTTAAAGGTAAAAATGTTTAATAAAAACTTTTTTTAAAAAAAGGTTGAAATACAGTGTGGATTCCAGGCAGATGAGCTGTATTCAAGAATTGGTCTGGCAAAGGTTTTGTATGCCCTAGTTAGCAATACAATGTTACCGGAGAAGAAGCTTCGCAAAATTAGGTTAACAACTCTTAATACCTTTTTTGCAATGCTGTTACAGTGTAATAGACAGACTACAAAGATTATTGAACAGATTACCGTATTTTTCAGAGTATAAGATGCACCTTTTTCCCTCAAAAAAGAGGCTGAAAATCTGGGTGCATCTTATACACTGAATACAGCATTTTTTTGCCTCCCGAAATCCCGCCCCTTCACCAAAATGGCTGTGCATAGCCTTTAGGAGCTTTGCAGAGTAGTCCTGGGGGCTGGGGAGGGCAGAAATGAGCAACAAATGGGCTGTTATTTGCTCAATTTTGCCCCCCCCCTCAGGAGCACTCTGTAGGGCTCCTAAAGACTATGCATGCCCTTTGTTTAACCAAAAATGGGTCAGTTTTCACAAAAAAATTGGCCTTTTTGCTCGTTCCCCCCCCCCCCGAGCATTCTACAAGCCTAAAGGCTACTCATGCCCTATTTTTGTAAAAAAAATAGGGGGGGGGGCTTTTTTGCAAAAAATGGGCCATTTTTGGGAGGTCTACAGAGTGCAAAAAAATTTTTTTTCTTAATTTGCCTCTTCAAAACCTTGGTGCATCTTATACTCCGGTGCATCTTACACTCAAAAAAATATGGTATATCCAGCCTTTGGCATTTGGCTCTTACTACTGTACACAAGATTAAAAAGAAGGCAGATTGAAAAACATTAAAATCTTATTGGAGGAGAAGTATCCCCTCTCAAAGAGTCACCCTGGACAGAAATCTAACTTAATGTAAATTATGTGGATAAATAAGGGTGTATGGAAACCAGCTCTTTATCTGCAAAACCTAACTTTCTCTGAGAACAGCAATTTTTAAAGCCAGATCCAATATGTTCCTCCATCAGCACTACTCGTAGGCAGCTTTAATAAAATCCCCATAGTGGAGTACATTTGTCCATGTGGCGATAAGGAAGTTGAAAACCATTTTACATGTATTATTATGTTGTAAATTTTATAGGGACATAAGGTCTGTTTATATTTTTCCTCTAATAGATAAATTCCCAGGGAGATCATACAATTTTTATCTGAATTATCTTTTCCGGGATTTTAAATCTGCTATTACCTGTGTAGTAGGTAAGAAGGCTAAGCTAAATGTAAAATCTATCAGCAAATATGCTTATTTCCTGTGCTTTATCTAATATGATTTTGAAGACTTTACTACCTTAGTGCACCATATATTAAAGAAAATATTTTTTTTCCATTTGCTGCTCACTTATTGTAGGAAGAGGACCAAATTCCTTAAAGGATCATCAGCTAGAGCCAAAAATCAATCATGAATGGACTTGAAACAAGCAAGTAATGGGTAACTTTGAGAATAGAGTAGAGAAGAGTAGATAGAGTAGAGTAGAGTGGAGTGGAGTGGAGTGGAGCGGAGCGGAGCGGAGCGGAACGGAACAGAACAGAACAGAATAGTATTTATTGGCCAAGTGTGATTGGACACACAAGGAATTTGTCTTTGGTGCATATGCTCTCAGTGTACATAAAAAAATACATTCATCAAGAATCATGAGATACAACACTTAGCGATAGTCATAGGATAAGTAACCAGGACTATCTTATTTTTTTCCCCTTCTGGGATATCATTTTTCTCTGATAATTTCTCATTTGTGTCTCACTGAATTGTTTACATGATGCATTTAGTCTGGCTACTGATTTATTCCTTTTTCAGAGACTGTACAATACAGTGAATTAGTCAATCACATGAACTGTTCTTATGCAAAATACTACAACCCCCTCCCCACACAGAGCAAGGTTTAAACAAATCAAGCATGACATCATATAGCCACTAGATCAATGATGGCTAACCTTTTCCGGAGTGAGTGCCCAAAGCACAATTGCAAGCACAAATGTGTGTGCTGCCCCCAAGCTGCAATGCATGCGCCCCCCGCAGTCCGCACATGTACATGCCCCTTGCATGTGCTCCACCCCTTTTGCATGTGCATGCACTCCACATCCTGTGCATGCACACCAGAGACCTGACAACCAGCTGGCTGGTGGGAGGTGTGTACACATGCGCAGTAAAGCTGAACTAGGGCAACGGCTCATGTGCCCACAGAGAGGGTGCTGTGTGCCATAGGTTCGCCATTGCAGCACTAAGTCTTTAAATTTCTTGCTTAAACATTTCTTGCGCACTCAGATTTTTGATGCTTTGTAACCTCATCCCTCTTTCAAAAAAGCAGCCCCTGAAAGATGAGTAGCATTTATCAAAGTCCTGAACCCATCATTTGTAGTCAAGCAATTAAGAGAGCCAGTTTGGTGTAATGGTTAAAGCATCAGGCGAGAAACGAGGAGGCCATGAGTTCTAATCTTGCTCAGCCTTCCATCCTTCCAAGGTGGATAAAATGAAGACCCAGATTGTTGGGGGCAAACATGCTGATTGTGTAAACTGCTTAGAGAGGTCTGTGACGCACTGTGAAGCGGTATATAAGTCTAAGTGCTATTGTTGTTGCATACAAAGTCATCTGAGTGTCCTTGGGCCAGTTAGTCTCTCTCAGACCTAGGAAGGAGACAAGGGCCAACCACTTCTGGAAAAATCTTGCCAAGAAAACTGCAGGGAAACTGCTTCAAGAAGTCCCTGCAGTTTTCCACCCAGTCCTTGGATAGAAACTAATCAAGGAGAGAAGCAGTTTAGAACTAAGGAGAAATTTCCTGACAGTTAAAAGAATTAATCAGTGGAATAACTTGCTTCCAGAATTTATGAATGCTCCAACACTGGAAGTTTTTAAGAAGGCATTGGACAACCATTTGCCTGAAATGGTTTAGGGTTTCCTGTCTGAGCAGGGGGTTGGACTAGAAGACCTCCAAGGTCCCTTCCAACTCTGTTATTCTATTCTAAGTTGCCAGGAGTCATAAACTGACTTGAAGGCATCCTTCAAAAAGTTGCCTTCAAAGCCCTATAATATATTCAGCTACTGAAGCACTTGTAAGCTACTTAAGCTGCTTGAGAATTTGTTTTTATCAGTGTCCTTACAAATGTAAATAAAACTACTGAGATGGTTGACTGAAAGGAAAGAAAAATGTTAAGATTGAAATGAGCCGAGGAATCTTAATGCTGCATTGGAAAGGGAACAAGAAGTCAGATGAATTTTCTAAATAGAATCTCGGGCACCCAAAGAGCAACAACTGAGGAGCCATTGTTCGTAGGCCCTGCAATATCTGTATGGGGGGAGGTGGGATCGAAAAGGGTAAAATGGTGAACCTTACTTCACAACCACTACTTTGTCCCTTTTTGACCCTGCTCCCATTGCTCTGACCTTCAAAGTTAGAACGCTCTTTGAAAAGGCCTTCAAATATGACACTGTGTCAGGGTAGTGATTTAAGACCTGACCAACTGCTACGATGATGCAATGATGCACTGATATAATGATGGGATTACATCAGCAAGGTTTTTGGCTGTTACCCCTTTAAGAGCCTGTATAATAAGAAGAGGCCCTGTTATGGCGTCTCTCTCTCTCTCCCTCCCCGCTGTAATTTGCTGATTGTTTGAGTTCTGCCTATAGCATGTACATATCTATAGTATATATTCTTTTGTAGATCAAAACCACTATTTATTACAAACCTCTGTTTGCTGTTTTTGTTCCTGGGTTGTCTCACGTAGTAAAGCTGTGCACGCTCTGACACGCTGAACCATCTGCTAGACACATGGGGTTGTGAAGGCATTCTACCAGGTACAGAGGTTCAAAACCATGGAACGTCTTATAGTCAAAACATCTACTTTAGGTACAGCTAAGAAATAAACTGGGAGCCAGTGCAAACCAGAACCATCTGGTATAATATGTTCTAGCCAATGGTGAGAGGTCGGCAGTTTGAATCCCTAGTACAGCTCTCCTGCGTGAGCAGAGGATTGGACTAGATGACCTCCAAGGTCACAACTCTGTTACTGTTACTGCTACCAGTTCGGACTGATTCAGCCAAACCGGTAGTAAAAAAAAGCTACTGGTTCGGGCGAACAGGTATTTCCAACGATCAGCTGTGACACACGATTTATATTAGTTAGAATGCAGGATTTCCTGCTTTCTAGCTAATCTAAGTCGCGTGGCAAAGCAGATTTCCCCCCCCCCCCACTGTTCTACTTACCTTTGCAGGCGTGCTTGGTAGGAGGCTCCGCCCACTCACCCAGACGTCATCACATCCATTTTTGACACTTTGCCCATGTGCAGAAGGTTCTGCGCATGCATGGAGATGGTGCGTGCAAGCAAACTATCAGGAAGGTTAGCAGAGGATGGATAACTGGATATATCAATTTCAGACAGGTTTATAGCTGGAATGAAAAGCGGATCCAACCCATAAAAACACTCTGGGCCCTGTGGGTCCAATTCCTTTGGAGGGTGATTCCTACCCTTAAAGATTCAGCAATAAAGATTCAGAAACTTGTGATTAATAATGTCTGTCTTTGGAGTGAATCATAATTTGTTAGCCCGTCTTTAGTTTATTATTATAGTTTGACCATCTATTATGCCCATGCACTCATCTGTCTCTGAAGAGAAAGAAAAACGAAATGGTGTATTCATGACAATCCACTCTAATCCTCAGTGACACCGCTGGGCTTTCATGTACAGTAGATGTTGAACAGCACGGAGCCCTTTGGGACAGCCGAACAAGAACACCATTAGGTAGAACAAATATTCCCCAGCATTAACTCCTTGCAATGTCCATTCAGGTAGGAATGGAACTACTACAAGGAAACCTCTTACACAAACTCAATTTGTGCCCCTGCTTCCAAAGGGTTTTGACAGCTCGAGGAGAATCAACAAGGTTGCATTTGATTTGTCTCTTCTCAACAGAGATCTTCCCAAGTTTTACAGAAATACAGTGTGGACACTTCCCCAAAATACTATGTCATCCAGGTATTTCCAAGGTACACTTCAGATACGACAAATGTTAATCCATCACCGCATGTTCATTTGATTTATCTACAGGCAACTTCCACCGTCTGAACTATCTTCCATTTCTGGGACAATAGACACAGAGTTTCACTACTCCAATCTTCTTGTATCATCAGCACCTCTAATCATCAGAGAAATTATTACGAACATATCCCTTCTCAAGAGCTAAAACCTATGACAACCAGTTATGTTTAATGTACAATTAGATTCGTGCCTAAAAGGAATCAGAATGGTGTTTGTGCCAATGATGACTTTTAACCCCATTAAACTCATTGCCCAGAGAGATAACACTTCAGTCGTTCCTGACACATACAATATAGAGTGTTGTTGTTGAGTATACTGTTCTAAAACACCAGCCTAGTTTATTTCAAATTGCCTATATTATAATAATCCTAATAATTCCGGTGAAACCACAGCTGGAATCGATGTCATTTAAGTATGGCATTCTTTAAAAATGCTTGCTATTTCGGAATGCAGAAAAATATAGTACCGATGAAATTAGGCAGCACTTTTATTTTCATCAATGGCTCTCTACCATTAGATTCCTAAGTAAAGTGAGCAAAACAAACCCAGAAAATTATTAATGGATTATTAGGTTTCTGAAGCATTCTTGAATGATTCCCAACAGGAGCAATATACGAAAATAGTGAAGAAAAACATAAAACTAATTCCATATTTTTTTTTTACTCAGCACATTGTGTATTTTAAATGTTATCAATTTCTTTATTTTAGCAATTTCACTCTGTGTTCTATTTTCAAAACCATACTTAACCAAATTTAAACAATTGGCACTTCTCGGAAATGCACAACATTGGTAAATTAACACCAGAAAATTTTATACTTTTGCACTGGTTTATACTACTTTATGAAGTTAATGGCTTGATGGCGTGCATGAATGTGATATTTCCAAAATCTTATTAGATATTTTGTTTATTGCTTTCAATCGTTATTTATATTGATTTTTTCCCAGCCATGCTCTGCTACATTTCAATATACCTGCCTGAAAATTTCATTCACTAGTAAAGTATAACAAAGAATTCACTGACACGAAAACTAAAGTCTTTTTTCCCCCTGCTTGTTCAAATTATTTACAGCTGATAAAAATGCTCTATCCTTTGGTTCTGTAAACTTTTCTATTATTTTTCATTTGTGTTTCTGATAATTGCAAGAAATATGATTTCTCATTTTAATATCCCTCGAGTTATGATATGGAATTTCAGCATATTCCCAATCTATTCCTTTGCATTTCCCTGTTCTAAAACTTTAAAATAGCTCATTAAAATGTAAGTGGACCCAGTGGGCAGATTGCTACGGAGATTAAAAACCAAGGTCAGAAGTGACTGGGGATGATAGCTGATGGTTTTGATAATGCTAATTGTATATTATGACAGGATGAAGGTGGGAAAGAAAATACAAGTGCTTAAAAAAAGACAAACATCCTAAATGCTGTCTTTAAAAGAAGGGGAGGGGAGGTGGATTTAAAACATCTTTGTAGTGCCCTGTCATGAATTAAAGTCATAATGAAGTCTGAATTAAAAATGTCAGTTCCTGTGAGGGTTGATAACTTGGTGCTTTGTTCTTCAAGTCAAAATGTGTCTATTTGAAGGGCTAAAATGACAGTTTGAAAATGGGAGATGCATAAACTAAAAAAAAAAAAAGGAGGAAGAAGAAAGCTGCCCCTTCTAAAGACATCACAAAGGAAGGCCCATAATGTAGTCCTTTAAGAAGAAGACAAGTAGGGTAGAAGGCAGAATCTTTAGGACGTAACCAAGCAGCACTAAGAGGCAATGTCCCTGGCCAATCAAAATTATTTCTGTAGCTGCTGGGCTCTTGCAATTCTGTCTTTACACTAGACTGGAAACCCTTTGTACTAATTGCTAGACTGTACCAGATTTTCTGGTTCAGTTCCATCCTATAATTGAGTGACAATGATGAGCACGGAAGGGGGAAAAAAAGAAAAATTTCAAACTCACCACTCCAACCAGGAAGGGTTAGAAATGGTTTTCAGAGAAAGCCCATCACTGCTTGGTACTAAATGCAGAGGTTAAGAAAGACTCATCTGCTCTTGTCTCTTAATTCCTGGTAGGTGGGCTGAGACAAAAAGGCTGTGTAGGATGAGAACAAGATCTTACAAATCCGTAGTACGTATGCCCTCTTCAAAAAAAAAAAGAAAGACAAAACAACAACAACAACAAAAAACAATCCTTTGTGACAACAAGGAATGCTTGCAGGCTGCCAGTGTGCAGCTATGGTGATGATTTTGTTAATTACATGTTTCCTGTAACTGTGGAAGCTCAGGCTGACCTCCCATTCCTGTTTGCCATTCTAAAATTACAAAATTTGAAAGCTGCCATTGTCTTGAGTAGAGATTAAATATCTGCTGGTACGGAAATTTCCTTGACACAATCTCTAGGCATGCTTCAAAATATATAGTTAAGCATAATATTATTTCCAATAGAAAAGGCAGGCATTATTATGCATTATTTGTCTTTTAGCTGACTTGAATTGGTGAGATTTATTTTTGGGGAGGTCCAATTCGCTCAGCACCCGGATGTTGTATTCCCCTATATTGTCCCTGGTGCCAACCCATTGTACAAATGCCCATGATGTGACTTTCATTAACTCATTCTTGACTTGACAAAGGATTGACTTGATGGTCAATTCTTAGTTTGCAATCCTCAACCCTCGATCAGAAATATCTGGCAATGAATGCCATGGGACTTAAAGCTGGTGTCATCAAGCCTAACGTTACCCTGTCAACTGAATGTCGTTAGACAGATGGAACCCCTGGGATTTCTTCAAAGCTTTGAAAACTTTGAGCAAATATTTATTCTTCTCCCCCGCTTCACTTCAAAGGCTTCACACACATAAGGTATACATAGACATTGGCATGCACGCACACACACAAACACACACAGGGACACACACAGAATAGCAGCTATCCTCATAGCAAAACTGAGGTTTCCAGTTTCCCGGTCCACATATGGCAAAACAGTTGGATAGTTGTCCAAATAGTTTGGACCTTAGTCCAGACAGAGTATCCTTGTATAAACCTACCCTTAAATCAGTTCTAACCTCAGTCTTTCTATCTTCAGGACACAACTTTGCCACTCAGTTCTACCAATGCCCTACATCGCAGTGATTCAGCCTTTATTTCAAGATATCTTCTTCTCCTTCTGTTTTGGTATATCACATTGCACCCCAATCCTTTCCATTCTCTTCCCCCATTTTGTACGCCGCTTTGATAGCAAGATTTTGGAAAACTCTGATACAGCCAAGAGAGAGAGAGAGAGAGAGAGTTTCCAAACTTGCTTGGCTAGGCCAAACAGGTTGACATCACATAAACAAGGGCAGCAGAGTTAAGCGAAAGCTTACCTTTCCAACACTGAAAAGAGCTTCTCTGCTACACCAGCTGACAGGCTGCAGAGTTTTTCCTCTAATACCGAGCAGGTAAAAGCAGGGAGCTAGCAAATACCTGACAACAGGGCTGGGGAAGTCAAGGAAATAGAGAAACCATCAAATGACTTTCCAGATACACAGTCAGCTCTTAAACATGGAGAATTACGAATGCTCTGGCTATAGACTTTTGCCAAAGCTGTAGTTCCCCCCCCCTTCACTTCTTTCTTTTCTTTTTCCTTCTCTCTGTCTCTTTTAGTGAAGCTAGATTAGTTCATACAAAACTCAACAATACACCACTGAAACCCATTGTTGATATTCAACATTTTTCACATAGCGGAATAGAAGAGACAATACGGTATCTAGGAAACCATGGGATGGATTATACAGTGATGCTATCTTTTTCCTTTTGCTGGGCCCTGTAATTTTATTCTCCCCCCCCCCGCAACCTACCCCAGCAAAGTGGTATGAAAACACAAGGGCATCAAAACCCAGAGCCCCAAAAATCAGGAAAGACCCTCCCCCTGCTTTTTAAAAATAACAAAAAAAGGGGAGAAAGCAGCCAAGAAAGATTAAAATAAATGCAGCAGTTTAGCCCATGAAACATAAATACACAATTTTAAAACCACCATCCGTACAGATAACTGAATGCTTTCTTGCCGGCATGCCGCTTTTATTGCTTCAAAAAACCATTTTTTTTCTTTGAAATACGATCCGGAAAATTACAAGCAGCAAACAGATTTATCAACGTTAACGATGATAACTCTAAATTCATTTTTATCAGCCCATTCTAAAATTCAAACACGGCCTACCCAGACTAGCTCTGATTTCTACTTGGGAGAAGAAATGGCCATTCACTGTTGAGCAAGTTTTGCATTACTTTAGGATCAATGGGATGTCCAGCTAAGCTTCCGGAGTAAATTATTACCTTCTGTGCGGAGATTAATTTTCCAGACACTCAGCTCACAATTAGGATTTCATTTATTTTTTGGAAGATACCAGTGAGAAGATTGCTCCCTCTTAACCATGCTTTAAATAATCCCGACGGCTCTCAGAACTTTAATCATTTTTTTTTTCTTTTGCCGCCTGGAATTTGAATCCTTTATTTCATAAGGCCACTAACTCTGAAGCTCATTCCGTTTTCCCTTAATCCGGTTCCCATATTTTCATCCAAACCTCCAATTGTCTAGGTAGCCACTGAAAGTGAATGTTCCTTCCAGTTTCTTTTCATCACTGCTGCAATTGACCATTGACAACTGATTGATGCTTATCTTTTCACTTCAACAATGCAAGAAATTACCATCACTATGGCTATGTACAGTAAATGCCTCCAAAGTAAATTACATGATTCTAAAATTCTTCTTAGCTCACTTAGTAAAACATCAACACTGAAAGTTTTTTTCCCCTTTTTTTCCTTTTTCTTTTCTGTTTTTCCTTTTGCACAGCCCCCTCCTCTCCTTTCTCACTCTCTTCCTATATTGCAGATCTAGCCTTCCTTGTCAGTGCCAAGAAAAGAGACTGACAGCTTCTTTAAAAGGAAGGATAGAAAAGAACTTGAATAAGAGATGGCATAAGGCTTGCCTAAGACTTCATTCTCTGCAAGCGGCTATTATTTGCCAAAAAAAAAAAAAAAGAGGCATGCGTGGAAAGATAAACGATGTCAAAATATCCCAGGAACATTCACAGGAACTTTGAAGCTTTCCTTTAACTGCATGCACAAGCAAACTTATAACATTTCACAAGTCTGCTTTTGCTCTCGAATACATCACATTCAGTTTAAATACCTCCGTCTCGTTCTATTGGCCAATAAATGAGATAATGGGAAGAAGCGTCGCTCAATGTTTATTTCATAATTCAAACTGAAACTTTGGAACAGAGTGAGCCTCAGTCAACCATGCTAGTCCTGCCCTTGATCAAGAGTCACTTGAGAGCTAACTAAGCGGCCTATAAATTTAATAAATGAAATAATAAATGCCTCCTTTTTGTGCAACACACCTAATAAAGGACAGACCTTTCTTTAGGCTATCACAGTCTCCATCCTGATTTCTTTTATTCTCCCTGCAATTACTCCTCGACTAGAATATTTACCTGATTCATTTTTTGGAACAGAAGTGGGGATATATACAGTGTGTGTATTTATGTGTGTGTGTGTATACATATATATTCATTCATATACATATATGTACATATCTATCTATCTATCTATCTATCTATCTATCTATCTATCTATCTATCATGTATCATCTATCTATCTGTTGTATTTGTGCTGATTAATAAATAAAGGGAGACTAGTATAGATCTATTTCAAGCTATTTAGCTCTCATCAGCTAGCCATACCCTTACTGGGATTTGAACCTGGGCATACCAGGGGTTGTAACACAAATACATACATACATACATACATACATACATACATACATACATACATACATATATATTTGTTTTACTCTTTTGTAGGTTTAACATTTAGGTCAACATTTATCAACATCATTTATAAATATTTATCAATATTTATATAAAGCTGAAGGTTCCCCTCGCACATATGTGCTAGCTGTTCCTGACTCTAGGGGGCGGTGCTCATCTCTGTTTCAAAGCCGAAGAACCAGTGCTCTCCGAAGACATCTCTGTGGTCATGTGGCTGACATGGCTAAACGCCGAAGGCTCACAGAATGCTGTTACCTTCCCACCAAAGGTGGTTCCTATTTTTCTACTTGCATTTTTACATGCTTTCAAACTGCTAGGTTGGCAGAAGCTGGGACAAGTCACGGGAGCTCACTCCGTTACGCGGCGCTAGGGATTTGAACTGCCGACCTTTCTGATCAACAAGCTCAGAGTCTTAGTCACTGAGCCACCATGTCCCTTTTATATACGTAACACTTAAACATACAGATGGAGAACACTGGCTTTAGTTTGCTTATTTTCTGGATGAATGTATGTCAACAACCAAACACATGTGTTTAAATTTTGGTTTTGAGTTAATGTAACTGAAAACTCATCCCCTTCGAAACACCAAGTGAGCACCCAATAGGTAAGCCAAGACTGCTTATTTATTTATTATTCCAGCAATGATTTGTTCCATTCATATATTTAATTGAAACAGTATCAATGGGAACCCCCCCCCTCCCCAATCAACATCACCAGGCAAACTGCAGTGAACAGACCTATTCATCAACTGGAAGAGTGCATAGTTTGTTCCATTGATGCTAAAGGGTAGTGAAACCATTCTGTGTCTCCAGATGATACAAGGGCAAAAGGATAGCTAACTTAATAACATTAAAGCTAAGTTAATACCATTTAAGAAAAGACTGAACAGCCACCTGCCTGAAATGGTATAATAGAGACTCCTGCTTGAGTAGGGGGTTGGACTAGCAGACCTCTAAGGTCCCTTTCAGCTCTATTCTGATCGATCGATTAAGGCAGCCATCAGTGTCCTTATGAAGAACGGTACCAATTGCAGCATCGCTGGTCTCTATTAACACTGATGACACTATATGTATGCATACCATAGTCTTATCTAGCTCGGTACTTCTCAACCCCTGGCATCTTTAAAATGTGTGGACTTCAACTCCTAGAATCCCCCCAAACTGCCAAGTTTGAGAAACACTGAGCCAGCTACTTCTTGCTTGAGTAGAGTCTACCTACTCAAAAACTTTTATTGCTCTCTATATTGCTCTTTTCCATTAGTACTCAGCGTTGACAGTTGCTTGTTTTATTCTGCCTCATCTCCGCAAGGGCCCCAGGGCTCTTTTTTCTTCTGTTTTTGAAGTTCCGCATTCTTTCATTCCTCTTTCCTCCAATCTTCCATTTCACTACCCAGCCCTTCTCCCATCACTTAAGCTGGAAAGCAACAGAAGGACCTGCTCTACGCTTTAATGTTGACTTGAAAACAAATGCCCCAGTTATCTAATGAGCAGTAGAGTGAGCTTCTTATTGTCCGCCTTTGGATTGAAAGTAAACCAAAGAATTCAGGAGAAAATCTATGCTGATTCTTTATCCCAGAGTCCCATCAAAGCATCCATCTGGATTCTTTATCATCCTTTGCTAAAATTCTCCACTGATTTAACATAATTGCTGTATTTATATAAGTACAGTGAATGTCTATGGAGATCATCCAAGACATAGTTGTCCAGTGGTGGGATTCTAAAATGTTAGCAACTGGTTCTCTGCCCAGTTGCTGGGTGGGAGTGGCCATGGTGGGTGTGGCCTACTCAGCCTTCTGAAACATTGGGGGGGGGGTGTTTTCACTCTCCATAGACTCCGGAGACTTTTCCCGAGCTTCTGGAGGGTGAAAACAGCCTCCCCCAGGCTCTGAACTTCCAGTACTTCTGGTGGGCCCGTTTTTCACCCTGGAGGTTTCCCTGAGTCTCCAGAAGGGCAAAAAATGGCCTCCCCGTACTGCAGCGGCCCTCCGGAAGCTGGAAACAGGCCTTTTTCAGACTTCCAGAAGGCCCGATTTTTGCCCTCTCAGACCCTCCACATTGCCCCTGGCACTTACCTGGCATTCAAAACAGGCTGTGTAAAGATTCCCGGGAGGGGAGGGGTGGGCAGGGCCAGTGGGTCCTTCCAACTACCGGTCCGCCCGAAGCAGTGTGAACCAGCTGAATCCTACCGCTGTGATTGTCCCAAAGCTGCTTTTTCCAAAAAGCAATTTGGACTTTCTTGGTGTTTTTTTCTTTGAGAAGAGAAGCATTGTTAAAGTGAAAAGTAAAGAAAAGAAAAGTAAAATGAAATTCAATGGTAAAAAAAATAAGGTTCTACTTTTAGGCAAGAAAGTGGACAACCATTTAAATATGAGCCAGCCTTGTGCAGCAGCTGCCAAAAAAGCCAACACAGTTCTAGGCTGCATAAACAGAGGGATAGAATCAAGATCACGTGAAGGGTTAATACCACTTTATAATGCCTTGGTAAGGCCCACTTGGTATACTGCATTCAGTTCTGGTTGCCACGATGTAGAAAAGATGTGGGGACTCTAGAAAGAGTACAGAGAAGAGCAACAAAGATGATTAGAGGACTGGAGGATAAAAAAAATATGAAGAACAGTTGCAAGAACTGGGTATGTCTAGTTTAATGAAAAGAAGGCCTAGGGGAGACATGATAGCAGTGTTCCAATATCTCAGGGGTTGCCACAAAGAAGAAGGAGTCAAACTCTTCTCCAAGGCACCTGAGGGCAGAACAAGAAGCAATGGGTGGAAACTAATCAAGGAGAGAAGCAACTTAGAACTGAGGAGAAACTTCCTGACAGTTAGAACAATTAATCAGTGGAACAGCTTGCCTCCAGAAGTTGTGAATGCCCCAACACTGGAAGTCTTTAAGAAGATGTTGGATAGCGATTTGTCTGAAACGGTATAGGGTTTCCTGCCTAGGCAGGGGGTTGGACTAGAAGAACTCCAAGGTCCCTTCCAACTCTGCTATTGTATTGTATTGTGTTGTGTTGTGTTGTGTTGTGTTATGTTGTATTGTATTGTATTGTATTGTATTGTAAAGACAAAAAAAATCAAGAAAGTCCAGTTGCCTTTTGGAAAAAGCACCTTTGGGACAGCCACAACATGGATGATTGAAAATCTCCATTGACCTCAAACACTAACAGTGGCAATAAATAGATTCCACCGTGATGTAATGGTACAGCTACTAAATATAAACATTTTTGCCCTGGTCACCCAAACCTCTAAGGAATTTCTGAATAACTAGCTAGAAATAGCTCTGGAGCTCTGGATTGAAGGCCAAAAGAGCAACTGGACAAATTCTTTTGAAAGAGCTTCAGAGGGAGAAGAAGGGACAAAAGTTATGAACAGGACAGGTCTCAAAACTGCCTGCTTGCCTGCTATAAAATTATGTGGATGACCTCTTAGATGAAATAAGTGGAAACCACTCATCTTTTGATGAAGATGTATTGTTTCATTCCATGTGTTTATAAACCATGTAGGTCTTTCAAAAGCTCATATCCCATTAAAAAGGTAAAGGTTCCCCTCGCACATATGGGCTGGTCATTCCACTCTAGGGGGCGGTGCTCACCTCTGTTTCAAAGCCAAAGAACCAGTGCTGTCCGAAGACGTCCCCATGATCATGTGGCCGGCATGATTAAACGCCGAAAGCACACGGAACCCTGTTACCTCCCCACCAAGGTGGTCCGTATTTTTCTATTTGCATTTTTACATGCTTTTGAACTTCTACCATAGGTTGGCAGAAGCTGGGACAAGTGACAGGAGCTCACTCCGTTACGCGGTGCTAGGTATTCGAACCGCTGAACTGCTGACCTTTCTGATCGATAAGTCTTAGCCACTGAGCCACCGTGTCCCCCATATCCCATTAATATAGATTAAAACTCAGCTAAATCTCATTATAATGTAATTCTCAATTTACCCCCAGAGAAATCCCCAATAGATTGATTTGATAGTGAATTTCATTTTGACACATTTCCTAGAGAGAGCATTTCCATAAGAATATTACAATGAAGAGAATATCAGACATTATATCAATTAAAGTTGATTTCTGGGCTGTTAGCATGGAAATTCTCAGCTAAAACCTCATTTTTCTGTTTTGCTTGTGGAAGCCAGTTTATTAAAAGTGTAATAAAAAGGGGGGCAGATTATATAATTTGTGCAGGTTTGCATTTTAAACTTTATTAAACACCAGAAGATTATGTCCTGGGAGAATAAGCCCAGCTAAGAGCCAGTTCAACACATTTGGGTTTTCATTTACTGTATGTGCTCGATCGGCTAAGAAAGTAGCTGTAAAACTATAAGATATTTCTTTCTGAAAGTCCCCCAAAAATAAAATAAAAATCCAACAGACCAATTTTCTCAGAGAAAGATTGTTCTTGCATTTACAGCCAAAGACTGATCAAATACTAAAAGTGGGGTTTGAAGTTTTATCCCTTTGCAATTTTCAGCAGAACAAATCACATAGAAATGGTTAATTTTGTTAATGAAATGTGCCAGCAAGGACAAGCTGCACAATGGTTTAAGGTTTAATATAAGTCATATAACTTCTTCAGATTAAGGACGAAATGTAAGTAGTTCTGCAGTATTTCTCTTTCAGGTTCTAAATGGAAAATCGGACATGCTAACGCAACGGGTTTTAGTAAGTGGCATTCAAAAGAGATCGTTCAAAAAGCATATTATGGGTGAAACATCTTTCCTCAAAGTGTTACTTGTTAATTAGGGTTATATCCCATCTATCTTCAAAACCAGTGTCTCTTTTAAGTTTCCCCTTCAACAACTCTTTTTTATTTATTTCTTTTTATTTATTAAACTAATTACGTAGCCATTCAACTCACACCCAGGTAATGGCTTAATTTTTTATGGATGATATCAATAGCTCTTAGACTTATATACCACTTCATAGCAGTGACGTGCGGTGAGTTTTAGGGCTGGTGAGGCTGGTGACGTCATCAAATTATCATCATGAAGGGAGGACTGTGACAACTTTGAACTTTGCAAGTGTGCAAGCAAAATACCGCAACTCCTTCCGCTGCGCTGCGGAGAAGAGCCACAGGAAGGAGGGACCACGTGTGCAGGAGGCTCCTCAGCGCCAGTCTCAGATCAGCATGAGCCGCGGTCCCCTTCCCCTGCACACGTGGTCCCATTCCCCTCCTCCTGAGCCAACATGAAGGGGACCGCGGCTGCGCTGATCTGAGGCTGGCGCTGAGGAGCCTCCTGCACACGTGGTCCCATTCCCTTCCTTCCTGAGCCAACATGAAGGGCTGCCTCCTGAACACATGGTCCCATTCCCCTCTTTCCTGTGGCTCTTCTCCGCAGCGCAGCGGAAGGAGTTGCTGTCCCCTCCACTGTGATCCTGGGGTATTTTGCTTGCACACGCAAGAAAGAGAAGAAAGAGAAAAGGGGAGATTTTTTTTTCTTTTCATGATGAGAGCGGTGAGGCTCTGCCTCCCCTGCCTCCCCTGACTGCACGTCACTGCTTCATAGTGCTTTTACAGCTCTCCCTAAGGGGTTTACAGAGGCCGCCTATTGCCCCAACAATCTGGGTCCTCATTTTACACACCTCGGAAGGATGGAAGGCTGAGTCAACCTTGAGCCTGGTGAGATTCGATCTGCAAAACCGCAGCTAGCAGTCAGCTGAAGTACCCTGCAGTACTGTACTCTAACCACTGCACCACCTTGGCTCTGATGATGATGGACTTCAACATGAGTCTTTCTGAACCAAACCTAATACCTCGACTACAGGTAGTCCTTGATTTAGGACAATTGAGCCCCAACTTTATGTTGTTAAGGGAGACATTTGGTAAGTGAGTTTTGCCCCATTTTACAACCTTTCTTGCTATAGTTAAGTGAACCATTGCAGTGGTTAAGTTGGTAGCATAGTTCTTGAGTGAATCTGGCTTCCCCACTGAATTTCCCCTTGCCACAAAAAGGGATCACATGACTCGGGGAGATGGCAACCGTCATAAATATGAATCAGTTGCCAAGCCTCTCAATTTTGATCACATGATCATGGGGATGCTGCGATGGCCGTAAGTGTGACAAATGGCCATAAGGCATTTTTTTCAGTACCGTTGTAACTTTGAAAAGTCACTAAATCATCATCTTTGTTTAACGACTCCATCATCCCTTGCGGGGTAGAGTGTGGGTAACTGAATGGAGCTGAGTGTTTACTGGCCAGATGCCCTTCCCTGTCGCCAATGCGGAGTTATATTCAGCAGATATATTCTCAGTGTGCCCAGAGAGAGAAATATCTGCCTCTATCTAGGATCGAACACACAGCCTCCTGATTGTGAGGCAAGAGCTTCACCTCTGGGCCACTGTACCACTGTTTGAAAAGTCACTAAATGAACTGTTGCAAATCAAGGATTACCGGTACTACGCTGCTTTTCCCACACTGGATAAAACAATCCCATCATTTAGACATGAATAAATTGCTTTGCAAGTTGTCCTTATCTCTGATAGTTTTCAGAAGAAGAAAAGGAGGCGACGTCATCTATTTATTTATACGCTGCTCTGCTCAGCCAGCCTCAAGAAGGCTCGTCAAAATCATAAATATTCAGCGTTAAAATAAAATAAAAAAATCGTAAACAACAGCAAAACAAAACACGCTGAGCACCCAGGAACAATATCCTGTCTCATAGCACGAAAAGCAGTTTCGGCAGAGAATGTCCACCGTTACAAATAGCGACAAGATCTTGCAGCCACAATTGCAACATTAGGAACCTTCCAAGCAAGCAAAATTGTTCTTTTCATTCCATGGCACACATATTTAATCTCTGCCATGCTGCCATGGTGACGCCACAACTTTCCAGAACTGATGATGTCATAAAGATGTCCCTTGGAGACTTCCGTTTACTATTATTATTATAAAGACTAGAGTACCTTGTAAATGCCATTACGCTGTCAGTGGACTAGAACATCTGGGGTGTTTTTTTTCTAGGACTGTAGTCCTGACCAAAAATCAGGATATTTCTTTGACTCACCATTGGGTTGTTTTGATTTTTTTGACTCTTTGATCTCGGAGCATGAGTGAAGAGCGGGCTGTACGTAGTACAAGCAGGCTGGAAGAAGATCCAAATGGCATTGGAGAAGAGCAGTCCACTGGGTGTTTCCAGGGTCCAGGCTTGTGTTGTTGTATTCCTACAAGGTAAACAAAAAACAAAAACATGATTGCTCTTTCACACACCAGCTGATTAAATGATTCCAGGTGGAAGGTTACTAACTCAGGGGTGAAATTCAGCAGGTTCTAACAGGTTCTGGAGAACCACTAGCGGAAATTTTGAGTAATTCAGAGAACCGGCAAACACTGCCTCTAGCTGGTCCCAGAGTGGGGTGGGAATGGAGATCCTTGCAGTATCCTTCCCCTGGAGTGGGGAGGGAATGGGGATATTGTAATATCCTTCCCCTTGAGTGGGGTGGGAATGGAGATTTTGCAGTATCCTTCCCCTGGAGTGGAGAGGGAATGGAGATTTTGCAGTATCCTTCCCCTGGAGTGGGGAGGGAATGGAGATTTTGCAGTATTCTTCTCCTGGAGTGGGGAGGGAATGGAGATTTTGCAGTATCCTTCCCCTGGAGTGGGGAGGGAATGGGGACATTGTAATATCCTTTCCCTTGAGTGGGGTGGGAATGGAGATTTTGCAGTATCCTTCCCCTGGAGTGGAGAGGGAATGGAGATTTTGCAGTATCCTTCCCCTGGAGTGGGGAGGGAATGGAGATTTTGCAGTATTCTTCTCCTGGAGTGGGGAGGGAATGGAGATTTTGCAGTATTCTTCTCCTGGAGTGGGGAGGGAATGGAGATTTTGCAGTATCCTTCCCCTGGAGTGGGGAGGGAATGGGGACATTGTAATATCCTTTCCCTTGAGTGAGGAGGGAATGGGGACATTGTAATATCCTTTCCCTTGAGTGAGGAGGGAATGGGGATATTGTAATATCCTTCCCCTGGAGTGGGGAGGGAATGGGGACATTGTAATATCCTTTCCCTTGAGTGGGGAGGAAATGGGGATATTGTAATATCCTTCCCCTGGAGTGGGGAGGGAATGGAGATTTTGCAGTATCCTTCCCTTGTCCCGGCCACCACGCCACGCCCACAGAACCGATAGTAAAAAAAAATTGAATTTCACCACTGTATTAATGTTATCCAATAACAGGCCTTCAACAACTATTTTCCTTCAGCTACTTTAACAGATGTTCCACTAGCACGAAACATGGCGGGAGAAATAAGGAAGGTAGAAATGGAGATGAGATCATCTGTTCCCATTAGAAGAAGCGGTGAATAAAAGGCTCAATACTAGGAAATACCAATCTCATCTAGAAGCATTCAAAATTTAGAGAGGGCCTTTCCTGAAGAAGCAAAGCTTAAGAAAGGAGAGGCATGAATGTAGCAATCTATTACTGTTAAAGCAGTTACCAACGTGTAATTAGGCATACTGACTGAGGTCATTTGCTAAACTGCGGGAACACGAGGAGAGGAGGTTGAGGGAAGAAGTAAAAAATATATATATTATTAACAGCTGTCATCACCGCTACTTTCAAATCCTTAATTCCTGCTTTTTATCTCTGCAGGCGGATGGGAGGGAGGCGACCCAAGGAGAGGAAGAGAAAAAATGGTAAAAAGAACACCAATCTCCCGTCTCTGGATGATATCATGTTTCCAGAACGACAGCAGAACAGAGACAGTTGGAGCATGGCGTCCGAAGGAGACCTGGGAGGCCTACAAATAGCGAACCTCAAACCAGCTCCAATCCAGCCCCGTGAGGACAGTCCCCAAGAACCCCACAGACCTGTGCTTTTAAGCGACATCTTCTTGGAAGAGAAGAAAGGACAAGATGACAAAGCAAATGTAAATGTGCAGACCAAAGAGGGTGAACGGAAAGAGGCGTTAGACGATTTGAAAACACCCCCTCTGGAAACAGGACTTATGCATTTGGTGGATAGGGTATCAGAGGTGAAGAGCCACCCGGTCGTGACAGTCAAAGAAAACAGGCAGTCTGGAAAACTTGATCTGAAAGTGCTGATTAAGGAGGTAGCCTACAAAACAGAACACAAGGAAGGCGGTGACCACATGAATCTAGTACTGCAAGGCATGCCTTGTAAGAAGGAGATGGACCAGGGCCACCAAGGTATGCCACCTGAGGAGCTGCAGAAATCTAGAGGATTAGAACTTGACAGCACATTGATGATCCAGGAGAAGATCCTGCTAGACCAAAGCACCAGCGCGTATTCTGAAGGTGTCACTTCTTTACAGGAATTGCTCGATCAATCCTCTGTAGTATACAGTGAGGAAGAAAAGCTTTTGGAGCAACAAGAACCTACCATGGGCGCAGCTCATAATGGGGAGAAACAAATCACCTTGAGCCAATGGAATTCTTCATCTGAGGAAGAGGCATGCAGTGAGGACCAGATCTGTCAAAATGAGGTGCAGAAACCCATAGAACTAGAACATCCAAGTATTTTATCCACCGTGTCTGAAAGCTATGAGGAGGACGAGGCAGGAGAACAGCAGTATCTACACTCTGGGACAGAAGCTTCCCTCAACACTCTAGACTACAGTTACATAAACTTGTTTGATTGGGAAGACCAGTCTTCTGTTATAACACAAGACATTAATGTTCCCTGTCAGGGTACATCCTCTGGAAACAACCAGAAAGAAGTACAAGTTGCCAGAAGCTCGGCATCAAATATTGCTTTCATCAAGGTAGACGACCATCAGTATATACCCTACAGCCTTTACCAACAAACCACAGCACCAGAAAGCACCATAGTGCCCCTGAATGTAATCAGTACAACAACTCTTCAAATGTTAGATAATATAAATTCTTCACCTGAGGATGCTGCTGTCCACATTATAGAACAGAAATACCCAGCGACTCAGGAACATATTATATTGGAACAAATTAACACGTACGATCAGAGTAAAGGAAAAGAACAGCACAGTGAGGTGGAAGACACACATTTTGGATCTGAGGCCACTGAAGAAGAGGAGAATCAAGAACCTGTTGTTTCAGAAGACTTAAGCAAACTCCTTGGCAATATCAGGTTTGAGAAAGAACAGCAAAGAAAGCAAGAGTGTGGAGATTCTGGGTCCGAGGGCATTTATGACAAGGAGGAGCAAGGTTGCCAGGACCATCCTTGCATCAAAGTACAACAGCCTCTAATAGTTTCAAAACTCACCTCTTTGCCTTTGAATATCTCCGAGGAACCATGTGAAAAGAAGGACAGCCCAATGGTCAGCAATTGGGACATTCATTGTCTGGATGAAAGCCCAGAAGAACAGGATGGACAATGCACAATGCATATAGATGAGAAAGAAGCAACACTAGGACCAGAAGAGGAATGGCTCACAATGCCCTTGCTGTCAGTAGGTGACGGAGAAGATCAACAAACACTAGAATCAAAGCATATCCCAGAGGGAGTGTCTATACCTCATGAGGAGCAGCAGGAGAAGAAGGAAGACCTGAACTTGAACATAAGCTGTGAGAAACAACAAAGGAAAGAAAAGGAAGACCTGTCACCCACCCCTTTCTCAGGTGATGCTGCACAGGGTGAGGGACTCATGTAAGGAAGCTATTTCTTCTGAGGTAAAAAAATCCTCAAAATAGCTACTTTTTCCTTGTTTCAAAACTATTTCTACTGAAATATGAAAACTGAAAAGAGATAGCATTGCTTTTTAAAAAAAAAATTGTACAAAGGTATAGTTACATTCAGGGATAAGACAGTATACTAGGCCAGACTATAGTTATTTGTTAAGACTTTTGATTTTGGAGTAAACATTGTTAAATAGGACCCGTAAATGAAGTGCTAAGAGAATATTGGATGGAGAGTTTTCCACATTCAGCGTGAAGTCTTTTCTTAAGGATCGTAGTTATACCTAAGAATACTTGATTTCACCTGTAGAATGATAGGTGGCTATTACTTAATTCCAATGTGGAAGTTACCCAAGTGGGGGGAAAAAAGTTTGATGACAAATACGATGCTGGAAAGCAGTGGCTTTTCCAGAAATTGTGTGTGCATTATCATCATCATTTGTGTATGCATTATTTAACTTTTTTTTCTTCACTGTGGAAGGAAACCATACCAACAGTGAAAGCATGGAGAAGGGACGCAGCCATCTTTAATTGTTTCCTATTAACCAGTTGGAGGAAGGAAGGTGAAGAAGACACGTTCTGATCATTTCCCAGCGGTACCAAAACAGTGGAAGGGGTGGAAGGGAGTGGCCAGCATTTTATTGACAGTCTATTGGATGGACTTTGGGAAGACCTTCTCTGTCCTTGTATACGTCAAGTATCAGCCATGTAAAATTTTCAATTTTCAATATCATATGGTGTGTTTATTGCCGTTATTTTAGTTATCATGGCAGCCATGTTTTGCCAAAAATAAATTTCAGACATCCTTTCCATCAAAAAAAGATTAAAATTAAAAAAAAAGACCATACCAAAAAAACGTATGTTCAAATAAGACATGAAAACTTGAGGGCCCTTCTTTTCGCAGGCTATGGAAACTTAACATTTCCTTTCTTTCTTCCCTCCCATGAGCTATAATTTAAATGCATGGCATAAATTTGCTTAATAAATAGCATGGAACAGCTTGTTGTTGTTGTTGTTGTTGTTGTTTTGGTGTTATTTCTTTTTGTACGTTAATACCAGACATAAGAACGTCTTGAAGAATAAAGCACAAAGAAGAGAAGGAAGTGTCAAAAACATGCAATCCCTCAGAAACAGAGTGTTCCGCCCTCAGTTTAGGACTAACCTTTAATCTAAAAATGGCTTCACAATAGAGGAAAGGAAATTTAAAATTAGGATATGATTGGGACTGGGCATCTTTGTTCTCATTTTCGGAAGTTGCGTGTCTCCATTATACTACAAGGGACTCTAGCTTCTGCGTCACTAATTCTATCAAGTTTGCTTTCTCTCTTTTTTTTATTGAAAAGTTTTAATAGAATTTACAGGTATTTCCCCAAGTTTGCTTTCTCTTGTGATCTCTCTCTCTTTCTCTTTCTCTCTCTCTCTTCTCTCTTTCATTTCTCATTTCTGATCTATCTCTCTAGATTTCAAGACCTCTAAAGTAACCATAAGGAAACTTTTTTTTATAAAGGAAACCATGAAATCTCAAAGATCTACTTCTACCTCCACATTTCCTTCTTTCCTTCCTTCCTCTCCTCTCCTCTCCTCCTCTCCCCTCTCCTCTCCTCTCCACACAAAGACACAACCGCCAAAGATGTGACTTATGGTAACCACACCAGTGGTGGGATTCACTTACCTTCCCTACCGGTTCGCAAATGTGAGCGTGTGTGTGTGTGCATGCTTCGCACACATGCACCACATCTATGCATTTGCACCGCCTTCTGTGCATGCACAGAAGGTCATGCATTATGTTGGGGCAGGTGGGCGGAACCTCCCGCAGCCGCCGCTACCAGTTCACCCGAACTGGAGAGAACCGGCTGAATACTACCTCTGAACCACACACACACACAGAGATCCATGAGGTTTTCCAAGACACAGTTCAAAAATTGCTTGCCCTTCCTTTCTTCTTCTTAGGGCTGGGAGAGAGGGACCAGTCCATGGTTATCCAGTTGGCTTATGCGCCGGAGGCAGAACTAATCTAATAGCAGTGTTCCAATATCTCAGGGGTTGCCACAAAGAAGAGGGCGTCAAACTATTCTCCAAAGCACCTGAGGGTAGAACAAGAAGCAATGGGTGGAAACTAATCAAGGAGAGAAGCAACTTAGAACTGAGGAGAAATTTCCTGACAGTTAGAACAATTAATCAGTGGAACAGAAATTGCCTCCAGAGTTGTGAATGCCCCAACACTGGAAGTCTTTAAGAAGATGTTGGATAGCCATCTGTCTGAAACAGTATAGGGTTTCCTGCCTAGGCAGGGGGTTGGACTAGAAGGCCTCCAAGGTCCCTTCCAACTCTACTATTGTATTATTATTATTGTATTATTGTAATCTGACACCTTCACTGCTAAACCAAACGACCATCCATATAGTGGTGGGATTCAAAAATGTTTTACCACCTGGCGTGGGCATGGCTTGGTGGGAGTGGCGTGCCGTGCCGTGCCGTTGCGGGCGTGGCAGGGGAAGGATACTGCAAAATTTCTACCTCACTGCAGGGCAAGTATACTGTAAAATTCCCATTCCCTCCCCATCCCATTAACCTGCTTTCCAGCTATGTTCTCCTGTGCAGGGCAACAGAAGAAGACCCAGCCGATCAGCAGGGACTCGGGAGGCAGCAAATAGATGGGGGCGGGGCCAGCCAGAGATGGTATTTCCCAGTTCTCCAAACTACTCAAAATTTCCATTTTCCCCTTCCTCTTAGCACTTTTAATCTTTTTTCATCTATTTGTTTTCTGATGTGATGTTCACACATTCTGTCAATAGCAGGTAGGAATCAAAACATGTTTTAATTTTTTATTTATTTTTTAATATACATTTATATCGTCTTTGCAACACTTCTACATCTTTTAAATATCCATTATGTTTCTTTTGTATGTATATATATATATATATATATATATATATATATATATATATATATATATATATATATATATATATATATATATATATATATATATATATATATATATATATATATACACCTTATATATCTCTATCTCTATCTCTATATCTCTATATCTCTATATCTATCTCTATATCTCTATCTATCTATCTCTATCTATCTATCTCTGTCTGTCTGTCTGTCTGTCTGTATCTGTATCTGTATCTATATCTATCAATCTCTATCATCTATCTATCTATCTATCTATCTATCTATCTATCTATCTATCTATCTATCTATCTATCATCTATCATCTATCTCTATCTATCTATCTATCTATCTATCTATCTATCTATCTATCTATCTATCTATCTATCTCTATCTATTTGTATCTGTATCTGTATCTGTATCTATCTATCTCTATCTCTATATCTATCTATCTATCTATCTATCTATCTATCTATCATCTATCTATCTATCATCTATCTATCTATCTCTGTATCTGTATCTGTATATCTCTATCTCTATCTCTATCTACCTACCTACCTACCTACATACATACATACATACGTGTTTGTGTGTGTGTGTGTGTGTGGTATTTGTACTGATAAATAAATAAAGGGAGACTAGTATACATCTATTTCGAGCTAATTAGCTCTCATCAGCTAGCCATACCCTTACTGGGATTTGAACCTGGGCTGTATTATATATTAGTCAGGAGTCTTAGCCACTAAGCCACAGGCTCTCCTCCTTATCAGTTGAGCCAGGGAAATAGGTATGTATTTGTGTTACAACCCCTGGTATGCCTAAATATGGGAGGAAGCCCACTACTCCCTCTCTCTGTCCTTCGGCTCATCACAGATGACACAGATAACACAAATACATACCTATTTCCCTGGCTCAACTGATAAGGAGGAGAGCCTGTGGCTTAGTGGCTAAGACTCCTGCCTAATATATAATACAGCCCAGGTTCAAATCCCAGTAAGGGTATGGCTAGCTGATGAGAGCTAATTAGCTCGAAATAGATCTATACTAGTCTCCCTTTATTTATTTATCAGTACAAATACAACACAAATATAAAAAGGCAACATTAAAAAATATGGTTTTCTGCCTGCATGGTCTTCTGTGATGAGCCGAAGGACAGAGAGAGGGAGTAGTGGGCTTCCTCCCATATTTAGGCATACCAGGGGTTGTAACACACACACACACAGACGCACGCGCGCACACACACACACACACACACACACACACACACACACACACACACACACACATATATATATATATATATATATATATATATATATATATATATATATATATGCTGGTTTTGTTGTATTTGGGTATTTTCCCGTGTAAGACATCTTTCCCGTGTAAAATCTTACACGGGAAAAGACCCGAATACAACAAAACCAGCATACCTACACCATATGCATATCTTTTATCTCTATTGATTCCTTACAATACATCTTATATATACACTTAGTTCTCTTATATTTCTTATTTCGTATTATTTTTATATACAATCTATCCAGTGGTGGGTTCCAGATCCAGTTCCAACTGGTATGTTTGGAACGGGCCCAGCGGCGTCCACATGGATGCCTGCAGTGCAACACACACATGCATCTTAGAGCCTCTGCAAGCCTCCGCAATGCTCCAGCTGCTCAGCGGAGAATCGCACAGGCACTGTAGATGCCATGCGCATGCACTGGAGTGCGAAGACTTAAAAGACCGTTAAGGAGCTCGGGCAGGCAGGTGGGCCCTCTGACGCACCATACCGGAACCGTATCCGGTGCTCCAGGCAGGCTCCAGTACGCCCATACCGGTGCGTACCCCCTGCAACCCACCACTGAGTCTATCTTATATTTTCCCCCTCTTGTTAATTCCACGATTTTGTATTTATTTTCTGGTCTCTTTATCTTTTTTCCTCCCTTTATTGCTTTCCTATTTTTTACCTCTCACCATTTGTACCATAGATTCCATACTAAGCAGTACTCGGATTCCTCTTTGTCTTTTAGTTCTTTTGTGAGTCTATCCATTTCGGCACACTCCAGTACTTTTTAAATCACATTTTCTTCTGTCAAAACATTTTCTAAGCAACCACTCACCAAAACTCACCATTCTCATCCATTTCTGGATCTCCAACTGGACCAATCCCATTTTCTTCACTATCAATTTGTTTCTTCCCATACTTTCATGTTTGTAAAAATTGTTACAGGTCAGTAATGGGTTTCGGCACCCGCTGCAATGGGATCCGGGTGTGCACCACGGGCACATGCGCTGTGCATGCATGCACACCCACCGCCTGTGATACTCCAGCTGCTCGGTGGAGTGTCACACAGGTGCCGTACACTGCGCGCACGTGCGCAGATGGCCCGTTTCCTTCAAATACAGGTAAAGAACGAGGGGGGGTGGGTGGGCCCTCCAAAGCACCATTCCGGCACAGTGGCTGCTGCTTCCAGCAGGCACCGGTACGCGCGTACCGGATCGTACCGCCTGCAAGCCACCACTGTTACATGTGCTCCTTGACTTACAATGGTTTAGTTCTATGTTACAGCGGCACTGAAAAAAATGAATTATGACCATTTTTCACCTGTCCGTTGCAGCATCCCCATGGTCACGTGATCAAAATCCGGATGCTTGTCAAGTGAGTCATATTTGTGACAGTTGCAGTATCCCCGGGGTCATGGGATTCCCCTTTTGCGACTATCTGGCAAGCAAAGTCTACAGGGAAGCCAGGTTCCCCTAACAGTTGTGTTGCTAACTGAACACCTGCAACATTTCGCTTAACGACGATGGGAAGAAAAGTTGTAAAACAGGACAAAACTCACTTAACAACTGACTTTCTTAGTGACCGAAACATTGGGCTCGATTGTGGTGATAGGACTACCTGCACTGCCTCACACAACTTATTACTCAGTTGTTGTGGGAATGCTGATTTGAACATGATGCTGATGAATGGTGGAAAGAACATCAGCAGGGGTAGAAAATCCTTATATCAGAGAAGACTCTTCATCTAAAACTGGGAATTAAAGTTTTTCTGCTTTACTATAATTTGCAACCAGCCAGACTCTGTTGTCCCCCTCTCTCTCTCACACACACACACAACTGTGGTTTATTGGGTTTATTAATACTCCCCTGTAACTCCCTTCACCAAATTCCTTGAACTGTCCCAATTAAATCCAGCTACTAGCAGACCAATGTCAGTCCACAGAGCAATGGCCAAGGTGTCAACAAGGCAATCCCAATCAAAATAAATCCACCAGGCAAAATTAAATCCACAATACAGAGTTTACAACATACCATCCAAGTCAATCCAAAGCAAGGCAAGAATCACAATGACCAGAAAACACACAGCTAGAAAATGAACATGTTGTTCCCAACATCACTTCCATCTGTCTGCTGTGCTAAATAGACAGCTTCTGGTCCCATCAAGAAGGGCGAAGCTGCCTCCTTATGAGTAATCTGGCTGACCTCCTCTGCTCCTGCCTTTTCTCTGCCCTATGTGTTCTCGGATCAGTTGCAGAAGGCAGTTCCTCTTCCTCCTCACTGACTGGCTGCAGCTGCATCTTTTCCCCACCTGAAGCCTCAGGGCTGTCCTGATACATCTGTGCTTCAGCCAAAGACCTCTAAGATGGCTGCTCGGAGCCAATGACCAACTCCCCTCCAGGTGTGCTTGGGACTGGTTCATCCTCCTCCAAACTAACATCTGAAGAAGTATCTGGGGAAATCTCCAAGGGAGCCATCACACAGTCATTCACTCCATCAATTGAAAATGGTAAAAAGAAACAACAAAAATAGCCAAACATGGTGCTTATATGAAAATAATAAATGGTTAGGTACAGAGGTAGTATTCAACCACTTCTGACCGGTTCGGGCGAACCAGTAGAGGTGGTGGCTGCAGGCTCCGCCCACCCACCCCGACGTAATGCACGACCTTCTGCACACTCACATTTGCACCAGTAGCGAAGGTAAGTGAATCCCACCACTGTTTATGTAACATCTCATTCTAAAATGACTTTCAATTGTACTGGAAAACATGTACACCATTTGATCCTAATATGACAGTTTACATCAGTGTGGGATGAAATGTTTTCAATTTACTCAAAGAGGAGAGGCATTTAAAGCAGATCTTTGGCAGAATCATTCATGGCAATACAAAATGCAAAAATCAATAATAAGGGAGACCGATATACTCCATAGCTTTTCACACTGCGACACATCTCCTTAAACAACTCATTAAAACAGTGCTGAGCCTCACTACAAGCAACTAAACAGATATTACATCAAAATGGAAAAGTTACAATCATCTCTCCAGCTGACCGTCCATTATTACAATCCAGCTTTTATAACAGAAAAGTATTATTTTCTTTTCCAATAAGCGTCGGAAAAATATTCCTGTCAAAGTTACTTGCTTTGAATGTTTGAAGGAACTCAATTCTTTCCGAGTCAGTAGCTCTATTCACATGTAGCACTAAGCTTCTCCAAACCACAGTTTGTAAAACCCTAATTGATTTGTACAAAATGCTAAATCATAATGGGCAAGTTCACACATCTTTCTAAGCCAAAAAGAAACAAGTCAGCTACAATACAGCACAAACTCTACACCCAGATAATCAGATAAAGTTGGCAAGATACAATGAAGGCCATTCCCAAACCCATATATTAATGGCTGATTGACTTGATTGACTAGTTTAGATAAATAATGGTAAAAGATTGATAGATTCATGGTAAGGTAAAGGTAAAGGTTCCCCTCGCACATATGTGCTAGTTGTTCCCGATTCTAGGGGGCAGTGTTCATCTCCATTTCAAAGCCAAAGAGCCAGTGCTGTCCAAAAATGTCTCTGTGGTCATGTGGCTGGCATGACTAAACACCAAAGGCTCACGGAATGCGGTTACCTGCCCACCAAAGGTGGTTCCTATTTTTCTACTTGCATTTTTACATATTTTCAAACTGCTAGGCTGGCAGAAGCTGGGACAAGTAGCGGGAGCTGACTCTGTTACACGGAGCTAGGGATTTGAACCACCGAACTGCTGACCTTTCTAATCGACAAGCTCAGCGTCTTAGCCACTGAGCCACTATATGCAAACAATGTGCAAATAAATCAGGTCAAGCAGAATTCATTTAGTTAACATATTAATTAATCCCACGTTCTCACTACATGTTCAATCAGGTTAGTCAACAACCTAGTTGACTTCAACCCTTCCAACTCTAGTATTGTATTGTATTGTATAGTGTTGTGCATTTGTACGACAGAGTAATTTTTTTAAATCATAGCTTTGCACACTACTTGAGAACAGCCACTTTGTTTAGTTTATGTTTCTGTATGTTATGAGAACCCCAACATTTGGTTCCTCCAGTAACTAATCCATTGTATGAATGCACCCTAAAGGTTGCCCAATAAGATAGTTCAGTTGCCTTTCAAATATATATTTTATTTTGAAAAAAAGCATACATTAATCAAGACAAAATCCCCAAGTTCTCTCTTGGTAAGATTACTCCATATTTCCAATTCAGCCATTAGGAAACTTGAAGTCCTTTCTAAATTATATTTTTCCATGTATTTTTGGGCTCAAGAATTATATCCCTACAAAGATGAGAAGTGTGGGAGGCGAATTAAAAATGATTTTGATTTTGATTTGATTTTATTGAATTTATAGACCGCCCCCTCTCCCCGAAGGGACTCGGGGCGGTGTACAGACAGAAGCTAAAAAACCGTATACACAATAAAAATACATTAGAAACCCCTTAAAAACAAATTAAATATGGAGTCTGTACAATACTAGTAAAAATTAAAAAACAGCTTAAAAAATTTACCCCCCAAAATTTAAAATACCGGCCAGGAGGATTGAAGATTAAAACTACGATTGGGCCAGGCCAGCTAATTGGAACAGGTGGGTCTTGAGTTTCTTGCGGATGGAGCGGAGATCGGTGGTAGTTCTGATGTCGGGGGGGAGTTCATTCCAGAGGGTCGGGCCCATCACAGAGAAGGCCCTACTCCTGGGCGCCGCCCGCTGGCATTGCTTAGTGGACGGCACCCGGAGGAGTCCCTCTCTGTGAGAGCGAATTGGTCGCAGGGATGTATGGAGTAGGATGCGATCCCGCAGATAGCTAGGCCAAAAATGGATAAGAATTGAAGCACTAAAGAAGAAAAGAGATGATGGTTAGAAAGAATTGCCCTTTAAATATTAAAGTAGCCTGATTGTAAGCTGAAAGAGGCAGAAATAAAATTAGATAGGGGAAATATTAGAATATATTTTTTATAGAATGAATAAAAATAATAGATAGAAAGATTAGAAGTTTAACATGTTAGGTATTTTTTAATGTATGTTTAAATAATATACAATGCAATACAATACAATAGTAGAGTTGGAAGGGACCTTGGAGGCCTTCTAGTCCAACCCCCGGCCTAGGCAGGAAACCTCGTTTCAGAGAGATGGCTATCCAACATCTTCTTAAAGACTTCCAGTGTTGGGGCATTCACAACTTCTGGAGGCAAGCTGTTCCACTGATTAATTGTTCTAACTGTCAGGAAATTTCTCCTCAGTTCTAAGTTGCTTCTCTCCTTGATTAGTTTCCACCCATTGCTTCTTGTTCTACCCTCAGGTGCCTTGGAGAATAGTTTGACTCCCTCTTCTTTGTGGCAACCCCTGAGATATTGGAACACTGCTATCATGTCTCCCCTAGTCCTTCTTTCTCTTAAGCTAGACATACCCAGTTCCTGCAACCATTCTTCATATGTTTTAGTCTCCAGTCCCCTAATCATCTTTGTTGCTCTTCTCTGCACTCTTTCTAGAGTCTCCACATCTTTTTTGCATCGTGGCGACCAGAACTGAATGCAGTATTCCAAGTGTGGCCTTACGAAGGCATTATAAAGTGGTATTAACACTTCACGTGATCTTGATTCTATCCCTCTGTTGATGCACCCTAGAACTGTGTTGGCTTTTTTGGCAGCTGCTGCACACTGCTGGCTCATGTTTAAATGGTTGTCCACTATATAACAAGGATTACTTAAATTTGATCAATGTGATACAGATTAGTAACATTGTTGGGGTGAATTGGATTAATATACTGTAAATGATATCCAGAAACAACTTTGCCTATACATAATAGAGAAATGGTTAGATTGAAAAGGAAGATAGAGATAAAGATGAGGAGTTAGGCATTTTTTTGTTTATGTATGTTTAAGCAATATAATGAGGATTACCTAAATTTGATAAAAGTGATAGAGATTACTCATTGTTACTGCAAATTGGATTAATATGAATGATACCCAGAACCAACTGGGGCCACACACAACATGGATATATATTTTAAAAAATAATAAAAAATGTAATAATAATGTTGTTGATGATGATGTAAGCAAAAACTGATGGGACCATAAAATAGAGAAAGTCATAGAAAATGAAGAAGTTAAATTGCTCTGGGAATCCAGACAGACAGCCACCTGCCACATAACACCCGAGACTTAACAGTTGTCAATAAGAGTCTGGATAGGGGATGTGGCAGTGCCTGGAGACAGCAGAATAGAAGAGAAAGAAGTGGAGAAGATAACAAAAAACAAAGACCTACAAATAGAAATAGAACGACTACGGCAAAGGCAAGCAAGGATAGTACCAATAGTAATAGGCGCCTTGGGTACAGTCCCAAAACAACTGGAGCACATTTGAACACCATTGGCATTGTCAAATTTGCCATCAGTCAATTGCAGAAGGTGGCTTTACTTGGAAATGCTTCCATCCTCAGACGATATCTATAACACCATCAAACATCCAGATTTGCCTATCCCAGGTCCTTGGTAAGGACTCGATAGGTAGACAAAAATGCCAAACCCAGATTAAACATCGGGCTGACTGTACAAATATTATTATTATTATTATTATTATTATTATTATTATTATTATTATTATTATTATTATTATTATTATTATTATTATTATTATTATTATTATTGCATCAACAGAATTGTATCACAGCGGCCAGTTGTTTCGCCGGATTTGGCATTGATTACTAGTCGGGCCCCACCCAGGGGCCTAGGACGTCGTAACGTATTTTCGTAATATACGTGCAGATCCAAGCAGTGCGGCCTTTTGCATTTGACTGATGGTGATTTTGTCAATTTTTAACTGTTTTAAATGTAATTCCAGTGCTTTTGGAATAGCACCCAGTGTGCCGATTACCACTGGAATTACCACTGCTGGTTTGTGCCATAATCGTTGAATTTCAATTTTTAAGTCCTGGTATTTTGCGATTTTTTCATATTCCTTCTCGGCGACCCTGCTATCACCTGGTATTGCGATGTCTATGATTGTAACCTTATTTTTCTCAACCAGTGTGAGGTCTGGTGTATTATGCGCCAGTATTTATCCGTTTGTATGCGAAAATCCCACAAGATCTTGACCATCTGACCCTCGACGACTTTTTCAGGCTTATGTTCCCACCAGTTTGTTGCTGTTTTAATGTTATAATTTTTGCACAAATTCCAGTGGATCATTTGTGCCACTGACTTGTGCCGCATTTTATAGTCAGTCTGCGCGATTTTTTTGTAGCAGCTGAGTATGTGGTCAACAGTTTCATCAGCCTCTTTGCAAAGTCTACATTTGGCATCATCAGAGGATTTTTCGATTTTGGTCTTAATGGCATTTGTGCGGATAGCTTGTTCTTGCGCAGCCAGGATTAGTGACTCTGTTTCTTTCTTTAATGTACCTGCTGTTAACCATAACCAAGTTTTTTCACTGTCCACTTTATCTTTTATTTTTTCCAGAAATTGGCCATGCAATGCTTTGTTCTGCCAACTCTCCATTCTTAATTTTATCACATCTTTTTTGTATTCTTGTTTCGTCTGTTGGGCCTTCAATAGATTTTTGTTCTTTACTTCGATTAATAGATGTTCTTGACTTTCTTTTAAATAATCAGCCAGTGCATGTTTTTCTTCTTCAACTATTTGCTTCACTTGTAATAATCCTCTGCCACCTGATTTCCGGGGTAGGTATAGTCTATCAATATCACCACGTGGATGTAAACTGTAGTGCATTGTCATTAGTTTCCTGGTTTTTCGATCCAAAATGTCCAAATCAGCTTGTGTCCAGTTAACTATACCAGTTGTGTATCTTATAACTGGTATTGCCCAGGTATTTATGGCCTTGATTGTATTTCCACCATTTAATTTAGATTTCAAAATTTTCCTAACTCTGTTGGTGTACTCTCTCCTGACAATAGTTTTTACTTCTCCATGTTTGATGTTATACAACTGCAGAATGCCTAAGTATTTGTAGGCTTCATTTTCATTGCATTTAATTAGTTGGCCATTAGGCATTTCAATTCCCTCACACACAGTGATTTTGCCCCTTTTTATGGATAGAGTGGCGCATTTTTCTATGCCAAACTGCATTGAAATATCGGTGCTGAATACTCGGACTGTGTTTTTCAGTGATTGGATTTCTATTTCTGACTTTCCATAGAGTTTCAAATCATCCATATATAATAAATGCGAAAAAAAATTCAGCTTCTTTGGCTGTTGTTGGTGTTGTTGTTGTTGTTGTCCTCGTCGTTATTATTATTATTATTATTATTATTATTATTATTATTATTATTATTATTATACTTTATTCATTAAACATGAAACTCAGTCAACTGAACATTCAAAAATGCAGCACAAATACCATTGACTGGTGCTAATGATTGATACGGTTTGCTGCCAGCATCCTAGCTATCAACCAAGCAACTTCTTAAAATATAAGATGTTCCGAGTAGCACAGTTTTTTGAAATTCCGCTGGTGTTATTGCACGAAGCTGCAATTTGTTGATGTATCTTATAAAATTCTTGGACATGGTGCCAAGTGCCCCGATGACAATGGGTATCACTGTTACATGCTTCATCCATAGCCGTGTAGTTTCGATGGCCAGGTCGTGATATTTCATGATTTTTTCTAATTTTTTTTTCTTTGACTCTGGCATCTCCAGGAACAGTGATATCAATAAACTGTACACTTTGGCCCTCTACAACTGTGATATCTGGCATGTTGTGCTCCAAATGACGATCCATTTGTATTCAAAAGTCCCACAAGATCTACACCTTCTCATTTTTAATAACTTTTTCCACTTTATTATTATTACAGATGGATCTTATTTGGAAAAAATCATGAATCATGAAAAATGATGCATTTTTGAATGTTCAGTTGGTTGAGTTTCATGTTTAATGAATAAAGTAAATAATAAATGATAAATGATAGATGATAGATGATTAATGATTAATAAGCAATAAGTAATAATTAATAAATATAAATATAAATATAAATATAAATATAAATATAAATATAAATATAAATAATATAAATATAAATATAAATATAAATATAAATATAAATATAAATATAAATATAAATATAAATATAAATATAAATATAAATATAAATATAAATATAAATATAAATATAAATATAAATATAAATATAAATATAAATATAAATATAAATATAAATATAATAAATAATAAATAATAACAAATAACAAATAACAAATAACAAATAACAAATAACAAATAACAAGACTTGCTTCCTGTAGAACAGAAAGGATGCTGCAAAAATACAAGAGGAACAAAGGACCAACTGCTGATTGACAAGCTAATCCTAAAGAATTCAAAGAAAAGACAAACCAAGCTGTTCATGGCTTGGACAGACTATATGAAAGTGTTTGATTAAGTTCCCCATAGCTGGATCAAGAAATGCCTGAAAATCTTTGGCATTAGCAGCAACATACAAAAATTCATGGAAACTTCAATGAACCTCTGGAAAATGAAGCTTTTGGCTAATGGAGAAGAACTGGGTGAAGTTGAAATTAAACGAGGCATTTTTCAGGGTGATTCCCTTTCACCCCTACTTTTTATATTCTCAATGCTACCACTGACAACCATTTTGAAGAAGGTGAACGGTGGATACGAACTTGCAAAGAAAGGTCTGAAAATTTCACACTTGGTATACATGGATGATTTGAAGCTGTTTGGTAAAACAAAAGTTGAACTGAACTTATAAATTGAAAGCACAAAAGAATTTAGCGAAGACATTGGTATGCAGTTTGGAATTGGCAAATGTGCAACAATGGCAACCAAGGCAGGCAAGGTCCTAGAAGATGATGGAATACAACTTGAGAATGAAGAAATGATAAAGGCAGTAAAACCAGAAGAAGGCTACAAGTACTTGGGGATTTTAGGGGCCTCTGACTTAATGCATAATAAAGTCAAGGAATTAACCTCAGCCAAGTACATTCGACGAATTCGCAAGATATTGAAGTCCAAACTGAGTGGAGGAAACATTATCAAAGCCATAAATACCTGGGCTATACCTGTAATTTGATACTCTGCAAGAATAATTGACTGGACCCAGATGGAGTTGGACAATTTGGACAGAAAAACAAGGAAGCTTATGACAATGTATCATGCTTTGCGCCCTAAAAGTGATGTTGACCAATTGTATCTACCAAGAGCAGAAGGTGGTCGAGGACTCCTACAAGCAAAGCAGACTGTGAAAGAAGAAAGACACAGCTTGAATGATTACATCCAGAAAAGTGAAGAACCAATGATTAAGGAAGTAAATAAAGGAGGCCTTTTGAAGACAACTCAGTTACAAGCTGAATATAAGAAAGAAGTAATTGAGAAGTGAGCTGAAAATTGGAAAAGCAAAGCTATGCATGGCCAATACTTGAAAAGTATTGAAGGCAAAGCTGAGCAAAAACTAACTTGGAAATGGTTAAGATCAGGAGCACTGAAAAAAGAAACAGAAGGCTTTATTTTGGCAGCTCAAGAACAAGCCTTAGCCACAAACTGCATGAAGGCAAAAATTCAACATGTTACCAACAACAGCAAATGTCGCCTCGTAATGAGAAAGATGAGACAGTCAACCACTTGATCAGCAGGTGCAGCAAAATTTCACAAACTGATTACCTACAATGCCATGACCATGTTGTTTAGATTATTCACTGGAAATTGTGCCAAAATTTTGGATTTGAGTACAGCAAAAACCACTGGGACCATCAGGTTGAGAAGGTTTTAGAGAATGAGAAAGGCAAGATCTTGTGGGACTTCAGAATCCAGACTGACAGGCACTTGGCCTACAACACACCTGACATAACAATAATTGAAAAGAAAATGGTTCATTGACATTGCAATACCTGGTGATGCACGAATTGAAGATAATCAGGAAGAAAAAATCACAAAATACCGGGACTTGCAAGTTGAGGTTGAGCGACTGTAGAAAAGAAATCATGTGTTGTCCCGATTGTAATTGGAGCCCTTGGAGCAATACCTAAAGGGCTACTTCTCTATTTGGAAATTCTAAATTTACCTGACTTGAATATTATGACTCTACAAAAAAACACCCTACTTGAAACAACTTATATCCTCCGACGTTACCTTAACAGTTCCTAGGTCCTTGGTTAGGACTCGAGCTGTTAAGCTACCAACCAGCCCCAAAGGCTGTGAATCTCACCAAAAATTAACATAATAATAATAATAATAATAATAATAATAATAATAATAATAACAACAACAACAACAACAACAACAACTCCGCCGTTGCCGGTCCCAAGCCCGGATGAGAAAGGAGGAGGGTTGGGGTCAGGTTGGCAACCTGGCCCCATAAAAAAAACCCGCCAACCCATATAACATGGTGAAAGAAACAAATAAAAATTCTATACCGCATCGGTCGTCGCGCGGGTTAACAAGGGCCGCGGCGGATGTTGAGGTCCCTGGACATCCGTCGACAAGTGGGCTACAAGTGGACCAGCCAACAAAACGACAAAAATATAGTGCAGATGAAAACCGTGCCATAATGGCCTGTTATTACAACTCAGAGCCTGGGAAAAGAGGTTATTTAAAGCGAATGTATGAATTATGGAAACAACAACATCCAGATTCAAATGTTAGTGAACAACGACTTGCAGATCAAAGGCGATTTATTACACAGAATAAAGTGTTTAGTGAAGTTGAACTTGAGGAAATTCAAGCAAATTGCAAAACTAAGAAAACAACATCACAAGCAGAAATAACTGATACTCAAGACACACCTAAAGGCATTGTAGTAGAACTCCCAGAAGAAGCTGTCGGGGAGGAAATAACAACACTATCACCAGAACCAGTTATCACTGAACCAACTGATGAACTAACTCAGAAACAAAAAGAATTGAAGGACAAGATCATGGAGCATTTTCTGCTTAATAAGGAACGGCAACGTTTACCATCATTAAAAACTGTGCCTAAGAAAATTTTGGCCCCTATCATGAAAATGGTTAATGCAGTGCTTTCAACAATTGAATCGGGATCCATCTTGGAAATGAACCAGTTAATGTACAGCGCAGCCGCAATAGTCACTAATGAACTAGGCATTAAAATCAAAGCACCTAGTTACACAACAGAAAAAGCATCATAGCCAAAGTGGAAAATCCGATTGGAACAAAAAGTCAAAAAATTAAGGGCAGATGCTAGCAATTTGAAGAACATGCGTGAGCAACGACTTAGAAACAACAAAATTATAGATCAGCTAATCAGAAGGTATAGATTGGATACAAGAAACATCAATGAAGCTGTAGAGATTGTAAAACAGCAGATAACAGCAACAGCTAGGAAAATTGAAAGATATGAGGCACGAATCATCCAGTATAAACAAAATCAGCAATTTCGATCAGACCAACGGCGTTTTTATCAAAGTCTTAATGTGAATGATGACACCAAAAGTCAAAAACCAGAAAAGCAGGCCACAGTTGAATTCTGGAAAGAATTATGGGAAAATGCAAAGGACTACAATAAGGAAGCAAAATGGATACATGACTTTGAGAAAAGCATTGGCAACAAACAAATGCAAGTATTAGAAATAACAACTGAGATGGTCAAAAATCGAGTTAAAAAAGTAAAGAATTGGACATCACCTGGAAAGGACCAATTACATGGTTTCTGGCTCAAATATCTGACCAGTTTACATGCAATATTGGCCAGGCAACTGAATGAGATTTTACAAAATGGCCAAATTGATGAATGGTTGACAACTGGAAAAGCATACTTGATTCAGAAAGATGCAACTAAAGGAACAATACCTGAAAACTACAGACCAATAACATGCTTGCCAACAACCTTCAAATTACTCACAGGCATTATTGCAGATAACATTATGGATTATTTGGAAACAAACAACATCTTGCCAGTAGAGCAGAAAGGCAACACAAGAAGGGGCAGGGGCACAAAAGATCAGCTCCTAATTGATAAAATGATATTAGAAAATTGTAAGAACAGAAAAACGAACTTGAATATGGTCTGGATTGATTACAAAAAGGCATTTGACTCATTGCCACATAGTTGGATCATAAAATGCTTAAAAACAACTGGCATTAGCAAAAATATTACATCCTTTACTGAAAAGGCGATGAAACAATGGAGAACCGAGTTGGCAGTAGGGAATGAGAACTACGGAATGGTTAATATCAAGCGAGGAATTTTCCAGGGTGATTCACTTCTCTTCATCATCGCGATGATCCCACTATCAGTAATCTTAAAAAAAATGAAATTAGGCTACCAAACAGCCAAAGAAGCCGAAAAAATTTCGCATTTATTATATATGGATGATTTGAAACTCTATGGAAAGTCAGAAATAGAAATCCAATCATTGACAAACACAGTCCGAGTATTCAGCACCGATATTTCAATGCAGTTTGGCATAGAAAAATGCGCCACTCTATCCATAAAAAGGGGCAAAATCACTGCGTGTGAGGGAATTGAAATGCCCAATGGCCAACTAATTAAATGCAACGAAAATGAAGCCTACAAATACTTAGGCATTCTGCAGTTGGATAACATCAAGCATGGAGAAGTAAAAACTATTGTCAGGGGAGAGTACACCAACAGAGTTAGGAAAATTTTGAAATCTAAATTGAATGGTGGAAATACAATCAAGGCCATAAACACCTGGGCAATACCAGTTATAAGATACACAGCTGGTATAGTTAACTGGACACAAGCTGATTTGGACATTTTAGACCGAAAAACCAGGAAACTAATGACAATGCACTACAGTTTACATCCACGTGGTGATATTGATAGACTATACCTACCCCGGAAATCAGGTGGCAGAGGATTATTACAAGTGAAGCAAATAGTTGAAGAAGAAAAACATGCACTGGCTGATTATTTAAAAGAAAGTCAAGAACATCTATTAATCGAAGTAAAGAACAAAAATCTATTGAAGGCCCAACAGACGAAACAAGAATACAAAAAAGATGTGATAAAATTAAGAATGGAGAGTTGGCAGAACAAAGCATTGCATGGCCAATTTCTGGAAAAAATAAAAGATAAAGTGGACAGTGAAAAAACTTGGTTATGGTTAACAGCAGGTACATTAAAGAAAGAAACAGAGTCACTAATCCTGGCTGCGCAAGAACAAGCTATCCGCACAAATGCCATTAAGACCAAAATCGAAAAATCCTCTGATGATGCCAAATGTAGACTTTGCAAAGAGGCTGATGAAACTGTTGACCACATACTCAGCTGCTACAAAAAAATCGCGCAGACTGACTATAAAATGCGGCACAAATCAGTGGCACAAATGATCCACTGGAATTTGTGCAAAAATTATAACATTAAAACAGCAACAAACTGGTGGGAACATAAGCCTGAAAAAGTCGTCGAGGGTCAGATGGTCAAGATCTTGTGGGATTTTCGCATACAAACGGATAAATACTGGCGCATAATACACCAGACCTCACACTGGTTGAGAAAAATAAGGTTACAATCATAGACATCGCAATACCAGGTGATAGCAGGGTCGCCGAGAAGGAATATGAAAAAATCGCAAAATACCAGGACTTAAAAATTGAAATTCAACGATTATGGCACAAACCAGCAGTGGTAATTCCAGTGGTAATCGGCACACTGGGTGCTATTCCAAAAGCACTGGAATTACATTTAAAACAGTTAAAAATTGACAAAATCACCATCAGTCAAATGCAAAAGGCCGCACTGCTTGGATCTGCACGTATATTACGAAAATACGTTACGACGTCCTAGGCCCCTGGGTGGGGCCCGACTAGTAATCAATGCCAAATCCGGCGAAACAACTGGCCGCTGTGATACAATCGTATAATAATAATAATAATAAACCTGATAATAATCAGGTGTAGGCGCTTGTAACAATAGTTGAAAAGAAAAAAGTATAGTTCATTGACATTGCAATACCTGGTGATGCACGAATTAAAGACAAACAGCAAGAAAAAAATCACAAAATACCGGGACTTGCAAATTGAAGTTGGGTGACTGTGGAAAAAGAAATCATGTGTTGTCCTGATTGTAACTGGAGCCCTTGGAGCAATACCTAAAGGGCTACCTCGCTATTTGGAAATTCTAAATTTACCTGACTTGAACATTCTGACGCTACAAAAAACCACCCTACTTGGAACAACCAAAGTCCTCCGACGTTACCTTAACAGTTCCTTGGTCCTTGGTTAGGACTCGAGCTGTTGAGCTACCAACCAGCCCCAAAGGCTGTGAATCTCACCAAAGATTAACCACATAATAATAATGAATTATATCCCTTTGTGAATATCTTATTGCAACCGTTTCCTTGCCTGAAAAGGGAACGCTAGAAATACAACCCAAATTTATTCAGCCTTGAAAATAAGCATGATCACGTTGTAAATAAACCTTTCATCCGCATATGAACGACTTCGTTGAAAAAAATTTAACAAAGAGATTCTTTGGACAAAAGGGGCAGCTTTTTTTGTATCTCACCCCCATAGTATCTGAAACTCACAGCCGACCACAATAGTCCAACCCACAACGAACTGTGAAAATCAAAGGAGAGACCTCCCTGTACTCATTTTTTTAAAAAATAAAATAAATAAATCTGCATCTAGAGATTCACTGCTGGTTCCTCCACAAAGCTGAGATATGATGGGGAATTTTGAGCGTGAGAGTGGTAAGACACAAACTCTCTTGTCATCATGTACATTTCAGCGGCAAAATTTTGGTAACACAGTGTCCAGGGAGGGTGTGGGGGAAACAAGGTTTGTTAATAATAGGTTCCCTCCCCTATATGCACAAAGTTAGGGTAGTAAAATCGGGACAATGGAAAATTTTCCCATTATTTTCTACCTAGGCTGCAGTTGTGGATGATAATCGGTATTGCTTACGACTGTAACCGAACCAGATTGGATCCTGCCACCTTACTCCTGGACACGCATATTCGCCTTCATTTCTGTACAAGAATAGTTATTTTGGACTGAGAATAATTATTCAGGAATAAAAGCATGCAAAGCTTGTCTGTAGGAACCTAGTTAGCACTATCTCTATACTTCATGCTGTCAATATCTCCATATTTCTCTGCAATCCTGCAATCACATTTTTTTTGTCCTGCGCTACTCCTTTTTCAGTTTACAGTTGTCCGTTCTAGTTAATGACCTTTTTAAAATTTGATTTATTAAATGTCTGGTGAAGGTTTCTGATTTTACAGCCTATTTCCAGAAAGTGAACTCTGTTTTGATTCTGTGGAAAATAATTTTTTGCCTATTAAAATATTTCGGCAAATAAAGAAGTTGCCTGTGAAAGTATGTGTAGGCCTATTGAAATATTAATCCAGATGGAGTAATAGTAAATAATAATCAAAATAATAATACCGAAAGCAGGAATGCCCTTATCTTGATCTGAAATTTTCTTAAATATGTCAACAGATATTTCCTATGGGTCACAAAAGGGAAAAGTTGTGCTTTTTAAAACAACTAGCATTTGCATTATAATATCTCAAGTATGTTCCTTGTTATTTACAGTAGTCATATAATTCTCTAAACTAATAATTAATAAACAACCAAAAGGAATGCAGAATGGTTCCCAAACTACAGAGAAGGGATGAAGAGAAGAAAAACACAAGAATTTATCCTATTCCCTACGGCTGAAAACTACATTTATTTTAAAATGTGCTGGTGAATGGCTTAAAAATGCCTCCCATACAAGATAAAGTGAATAAATCCTCAATATGGAAAGGGAAAATGGGTCACAAGGACACGTCAAACCTATTTATACTCACTTGTACTTCATTATAAATAAAAGTTTACAATTCTTCCTGTTGTTCTCGAGCCCTTCTGCAGAGAAGTAAACCACTCCAAACTCGATTGCAGAAAATATGACTTCAGCAACAGAGTGGTCAATGCCTGGAATGCTCTCCTTGACTCTGTTGTTACATCCATAAACCCCCAAAATTTTAACCTTAAACTGTCTACCGTGGACCTCACCCCATTCCTAAGAGGTCTGTAAGGGGCACGCATAAGTGCGCCAGCATGCCTACCGTCCCTGTCGTACTGTTCCCATCTATTTGTACTCATTTCTTATGTATCTACGTAGACCTGCTTATAATTACATGTTTATATGTTATAGTCATACTTACACTCGTTTTCTCATACATGCTTGACAAACCAAAATAAATAAATAAAAAATAGAGACTGTAGTTTGCTCCATGTTGAAGTAGTTGTTAAACTTATTAGTGGTGCTATATAAATGCGTGAGATATTTCATGGGTAGTATGTTGAAAGTTGGGGGAGAGCATTACGCCCACACAAAAATAAGCACACCCACCCAACTATATTTCTAGACCCATTGTTAATGCTTACTATATACAACCTTAGGAAAAGTTGGTATCATTTGCAAGTTGAAGCCACCTTTACTCGTCTAATAAACTCAATTCACCCACGATCTGCCTTGCGCAAGTGCGACACTTTTACCAAACCGGTTGTAAATATTCAGATTTTTCTCCCTGCTGTCACACTGAAGGTTATCTCCCTGGTAGTGACGGGGGGGGGGGGAGATGGGTGGTGGTGGTGTGTGTGTGTGTGGGTAAATTCAGGTGACAGCCATTTCCCGTGATGCTTTAAGGACTGTCAAGACGTCCATCAAGTTGTCACCTGACCAATCACTGCCACGGTTCTTTTCGACTCTTCCTATGACAAATTGAAAGGCGCTATTATCTGCCAGGGGGGTTGAAAAGGAACTGCTTGAGCTTTGATAAGATATCAGTAGTCCCAGGTGAGAGCGAGCTGACAGCACATCAAGGCAAGACAACACAAGGCAACACCGAACATAGCAGCTGCTTAGTTTACAAACATCTGTTGTCATTATTTATTACCCTTTCTCCCAGCTTTTATTTTCTAACGGCTGGGCTAGGCTTCTTTAAAAGCAGACACTCTTGTTTCCCATCAACAAGGCAGAGATGGTGCTATTTTTGCTGGGGGAAAGAGGGGGGGCGGGGAAAAAAGGGGAAAGAGAAACGATAGCATAGCCATCTCTGTGAATCATCTTACCTTATTTGGAACAGCGCATGCTGCTTAAGAGTCTAAGGAGTCACATGGTGGGTTTATCTTGCAAGATTGCTCCACTGTTTTTTTGGTTTGGATTTCAGAAAGCCTAAAAAAAAAAGATAGAAAGATTGCTATTATTGCCTTTCCAGGCCTGCAGACACTGCAATGAACGCTATGGCTCAGGGTTTCTATTACAGGTTTATTTGCTCAACCTTTCCTCATTCGTCGCGCTCTCTGTATCCTGAGCTCCCAAATTTATCTTTGCAGCTCGAGCTGAAAACAATGTGTTTTGTTAATTACGGTGAGATTTGTGACAATGGTAAAACATAGTTGGTTGCTAACATCCCCACCTTGTGTGCAAATTCTTTCTTGCATGCAGTTTTGCAATGTCCTGGAAGAGGTAGGGTAAAAACACTTTCGATATACTTTTTATATTTATATTTGTATTTATTATTTGTTATTTGTTGTGTGGACTGTACACCGCCCCAAGTCCTTTTTGGGAGAGGGGGCGGTCTAGAAATGCGAAGAATAAGATACCGGCGGGTGTTGTTTGTTTGGGGGACTCGTTGCATTATTTGGAAGAAAAGAAGAAAATAGGAGGATAAGGAGAAGAAAAAGAATAGTCATCCCCCAGAACTGTGCATGGTTCAGTGCAGAACAGAGCAGAGGGCAAAGGGAGATTGGATCCATTTTGTGTCTGGGCCATTAAATGATAACTCACAGAGTTTTTCCAATACCTTGCATCACCCCAAACTCTATATTTTTCAATGGAGAATAATTTGCATTTTAATTGAAAGTGAATTGATAAAGGATAATTTTTTTCTACTCAGTAGCACAGCCTGGTTAGTACAGCAGGTCTATAAATTTTATATTTATGAATCAAGGCCACATGGGGATGTTATGAATCACTTCATATTGGTTAAAAGCTATACCAAACTCCCTCATCTCTGCTACTCTCTAATTTTGAAATTAAGAGATTGATAGGGTTTGTACATTAGGTTAATCTGGTTTGCTTAACCATGAAGGCACAACAAATAGGTAGGTTCATCCAAAAAATCACCAAATCAGTTACATTGTGGTTTAAGTATGATTATAGAGAGAGAACATCAGTGTGAAAATCTTCATAACATCTTGGATATTGGCTAGAGAAACCTAGAGATTATTATATCACCGTAATTCAAAGACTATTTCCAATTATTTAAAAGCCTCATTGCTCCTAAATAGGGACATAAGATGATTCTTTCCTGGTGCACTCAAATAATTAAATTACTGAGAAAATAGAATTTGAGGGGCATGGGTTTAATCCCTACTCAAACTTGACATTTAGAGGGTGATCTTGGGTATGTATTATCTTGCCGTTTTAAGGAACGTTCAGTCTGCCTGTGTCAGGTGCAAAGGATCAGGACCGTACATTAAGTTCCAGCACAGAAGATTTATTCAAGTCTATATGCAAGAATCCAGTCAACTTGCAGTGAGCACTAAATTGGCACTAAATAAAGGGCAACGGAGATCAAGAAGGGTTGGACTTGCATCATTTGTGGCAATGTAACTCTGCCCTCTAGATCTCCCTGCTTTTCAACATCTTGTCTATTTCTGGGCCAAATTCAACATTTACTTTTTGAGTTTTGCTTTCACATTCCTGAATTTCGTAGACTCGGGTAACTTAAAGATCACCTTTTCTCTCGACAGGAGTGGGCACTGAGACAAACTGTGGACGTCCACCTTTAAGGGACCAGTCTTGTCAGTATCAGCAAACTCTGAACTAGCCTTCCAAAGTTGTTCACCAGACTTGCTTCCTTGCAGAAGCCAGATAAGGCCAGGTTGAGACCGAGGGAGGAGTCAAACTCATCATTAGTCATGAGTTCCTTCCAGAATTCTATGGACTCTTATCTACTGCCAATTTGCTTCGATTGTCAGTAGTTCAGATTCTTGTAGAGAGCATAAGCTTGACATAAATCTTTATACCCATTTGAACTGCCTGGATCTTCTGATTTCACTGGTTCTTGACAATTGGTTCTCAAAAGATATTGTATCGATAACAGTGTGAAGTTTCCAAAGATGACCTAATTAATTTAGGAGCCTCAAGACAAAGTTCAAAAGAAATCCATTCATTTATTAGGATCAACATTTTGGCATGTTCTTCTGTGGAGCCGAAACTGACTTCCCCTTAATTGCGTTTGAACTTTACCCCTGTATCCCCTCCCTTCTGTCTGTGTCATAAATCACATCCATCAACAAGGTGCTACTGCAGGCTATGAACATGCGCATTTCACACAACAGCTGTAGGAATATGAGACCTGACTCTGGCCAAAGGTATGCATGGAATTCCCCTCCCTTTTCCTATGTCAATGATAGTAGTCATGGAAACGCTTTACAAGTTGACAAACAGGCTATACCTCAAGCAACATATTAGAGACTTGGAAGGTCCAATCTGCTGTACACAGGAATATGCTTTCCAGAAGCTGACCCCCTCTCTTTTTCAGCCCAACAGAATATTTAAATCAAATCATTGTTCCAAATATAGGTATTTAATTTGATCTGAAACAGAAGTTGTTTAATTATTTTATTAGCCTGCAGAATTCTAGTCAAGGACCATAATGAATATCTGCTGTTCGCTGAACATTTGTTCAGTGCTGGCAAAATGCTCCAGAAAGATGTAAGTTCAGGAAGAAAGACTGCTGAAATATAATGCCAACCAGGACAAAATAGGACAAATTATTCCCAGTCAACTAGAAGTTCTGCTACCTCTTAACTGAATTGCAGTACATACAGTAATTGCTATTTCCACAAGGACTACATTCAATACAATAATACAATACAATAGCAGAGTTGGAAAAGACCTTGGAGGTCTTCTAGTCCAACCCCCTGCCTAGGCAGGAAACCCTATACCGTTTCAGACAAATGGCTATCCAACATCTTCTTAAAGAGTTCCAGTGTTGGGGCATTCACAACTTCTGGAGGCAAGCTGTACCACTGATTAATTGTTCTGTCAGGAAGTTTCTCCTCAGTTCTAAGTTGCTTCTCTCCTTGATTAGTTTCCACCCATTGCTTCTTGTTCTACCCTCAGGTGCATTGGAAAATAGTTTGACTCCCTCTTTGTGGCAACACCTGAGATATTGGAACACTGCTATCATGTCTCCCCTAGTCCTTCTTTCTATTAAACTAGGCATACCCAGTTCCTGCAACCGTTCTTCATATGTTTTAGTCTCCAGTCCCCTAATCATCTTTGTTGCTCTTCTCTGCACTCTTTCTAGAGTCTCCACACCTTTTCTACATCGTGGTGACCAAAACTGAATGCAGTATTCCAAGTGTGGCCTTATCAAGGCATTATAAAGGCATTATAAAGTGGTATTAACATTTCAGGTGATCTTGATTCTATCCCTCTGTTGATTCAAACAATGACATCTGAATTCCAAGCTATCCAGATGGCACTTGGCCATAAGGCTTCAAAGCCATAATAATCATATTTTATATTTGACTAGCTGATAACCCAGCACTGCCTATGTATTTATTTATCCCAACCCTCCTTCCATGAACGTCGCCGCAATTTTTAATGTTGCATTTTTCCGCTTACCAGAGGGAGCCCCCTTGTAGAGTACTTTGAAGCTGTTTCCATGGCAACTCCACAGCGCTGTACAGTAGAAGCCATTTTAAGGCAGCACAGTAGAAGCCATTTTAATACACAACAGGCTGTATCTTAACAGAACACACACACACCCTGAGGGGATGTTAGGGGTGTCTTACCCTGCACAGTATTTGTTTCCAGAGAGTATGTAATCTGTGTACCAGGTATGGTTGAAATTGTTCAAGGTGTTCCAGAGTTATGCTGGACAGACAAACACACACACACACACACACACACACACACACACACACAGCTATTTTTAGATATATAGATGATGAATGTATGTACTTTTGTTTCTATTAGAAAACAGTTTCTAGACTTTCCTTTCGAAACCAGGAAACAAAATGAAAATTTGATTTTAGGTTTTGATTGTGAAAGTGATTTCTTTGTTGTAGAAATGGCTTGAAATGCTGAGAAGTGCAAAGGAAAAGGTTGAGGTGGCCATTCTTTTTTGTATTCTACTACACGGCAAAAAGTCACTACTTTTTCTTTCTCTTCTTCTTGTTTCTTTTTGCATTTTCATCTTTAACAGAGCCTATATAGATAATATAATAAACACTAAATAGAGCTAACATATATAAATGTAATAGAATAATTTTAAATAAACACAATATAATCAATATTAAAATGAAATATATTTTATTTTAAATTTATTTCAAATATAATTTTTTTATATATATTTTATATTCGAAATAAATTTAACTATTTCAACTAGTTATGGAACTATTTCAGCTGGAAACATTCTGCCCTCTTAAAAAAGGGGGTAGTTACCTCAGAATGGGATGTAGAATCTATACAAGAAGAAAGGCTTACCACAAGGCCAAAACAACAAAACATTAAAATATTAAAATGATAGATATTCACATTAAAATGAATACATTAACAAAAAACACCATTTGGTTCCCGAGGCACCCATTGATATTCAGCCATAATTTTTCAGCTCTAAAAATGAAGGTTTTCTTTTAAGCACCATTTTAGAATTACTTAGTTACTTGGCATAATTTTACTTTTTTAGAGGTGAAGTTTGACTTTCCAATGTCTGTCTCTGTCTCTCTCTTTCTGTCTCTCTCTCTCTCTCTGTGTGTGTGTGTGTCTGTCTGTTTTGTCTCTGTATGTCTGTCTCTCTGTGTGTGTGTGTCCGTGTGTCCATCTCTGTCTCTCTCTCTTTCTCATTGTGGCCACTCCGAGATAAATATGTTGATGACATATACAAACATAGATGATCTGTGATAATATTGCACTATACTGACCACTTCGGTTTAAGTATGGATGAAAAGTGTAGCGCAGCTGCCATAGAAAAAAAAAAGGCAGAGTATCATATTTGTTCTGAAGGTACAACAAACACAAAGAAAGTCCCTGATAATGCATACTTGGCCACTCCTAATCCATATCAGGTGTTATCTAAAGCTGGGGAAAAAAATGTGTTTTCTCCTGCAAAGAATCAACCTAGCCATGAAAATAGATAAAAATCAAAACACGCATACTGACAAATGCTGAGATTGTAGTTGACCATTTCTTAGAACACTGTTTCCTAACCGTGGCAGTTTTACGATATGTGGATCACAACTCCCAGAATTCCCCAGCCAGCATCTCGAGTGGAAGTCCACATATTCTAAACTTGGCAAGCTTGGGGAACACTGTCTTAGAGGAAAAAGCACATATTTGCTATTACTGTGCTGCTGTTTGTACAGTGTGAACAAAACAAACAAAATCCTTTTTTTTTAACATGGAAAATTCAGCATCCTGACAACTTAAGCGTTGAGTTTTCTGGAATTTCTTAAATAAAAAAGTTTTTTTTTTAAACTTTGGAACAAGTTCCCAGAATTTAAAAAAAGCAACTGAGCAGTTTCCAAGTAGGTAGCATAGTTTTTTTTGAAGAAAAGAATTTTTAGTAGTGTTCATAGCAATTTGCCTATAATTCTGAAATTGAATAGTTTATTCAGGCAATTCTTGAGCTGCAACAGCAATAGGGATTGGAACTGCCTTCATTAGTGCAATGTAGTTGTAAAGCACAGTGTCACGTGTCACGTGTCTGTGTCGCTTAGTGATGGCAATTATAGAAGTTCCAGTTGCCATCGTTAAATGAAGATTGCAGAAGTTGTTAAACAAGAACCTCACATGACTGCCAGTTCTGACTTCCTGCTGGTTTCCCCATTGACTGCTGGGGGGAAGCTGGCAGGGTATGTCAGAAATCATGATCATGTGACCACAAGGATGTTGTGATGACCAGAACTCTTTTTAGAAAGAGCCAGCACAGTCGTACTACACTCAGTATCAAGGATGCAGTTGTAGAGATGGTCAACAATATTAAGTATCTGGGGATGAAGATAACTAACAATCTGAACTGGTTTCTCCACATGTCATCCTTAGTGAAGCATGCAAACCAGAGTCTGCATTTCCGGTGTCGGATGAGGAGAGCACATCTTTCTACCTCTACCCTGGCCACTTTTGACAGAGGCACAATTGGGAGTGTTTTAACAAACTGGTTGGTTTGATGGCAGCAGTTTGGCTCCTGAGACAGAAAGTCCATACAGAGAGTGGTGAGGACAGCCGAGAAGATTATAGGAAGCTCACTTCCTGTTATTTAGGCGACTGCTTATAAGTGCTATGTGCTTAGAGCTCAAAGCATTGTTAGAGACCCACACAGAAACACTTTACGATCTGTTTCTGTTGCTCCCCTCTGGAAGGAATTTTCAAAGTATTTCTAGCACGACTACCTGATTCTGTAACAGCTTTGTTCCCTATGACATCTGTCTGGTAAGCTCTCAGGATTCAGTTTTTCTCACCATGTACATGTATACATCCAAACTAGACTGTTGTTTCTCAGTGATATAATATTATGTAGATGTATGTATTGCATTGTGCTGTGCTGTACTGTGCTGTACTATGCTATACTACATTTATTCATTTAATCATGTTTATGAAGTATATATTGGAGGTGGTGACCCTTTGAGAGTTGTATGCAACGAAATTTCATTTTAATGTATGTCGATTAGTGTACATTCAAAGTGACAATAAAGTTATTCTATAACTCTGGAGATCTGGCTTCATTAAGCACTGCTGCAAGTTTGAATAGTTATTATTATTATTATTATTTATTTATTTTTTATTAGCGCTTATAGACCGCCCCCTCTCCCAAAAGGGACTCGGGGCGGTGTTGCTGAACAAGGAGTCATAATTCAAGGCTCACCTGTATTGACACATTCAAATATGACTACATAGTTTGTGTTGTAGATGTGTAGTACAGTACTCTTCACAACTTGGGCTGCGAAATCATGTAGGTAGAAAAAGCAATATATGTGTGTATGTGTGTGCGTGTATATATATATATTGGCATACCAAGGGTTGTAACACAAATACATATCTATTTCCCTGGTCAGCTGATAAGGAGGAGAGCCTGTGGCTTAGTGGCTAATACATCTGCCTAATATGTAATACAGCCCAAGTTCGAATCCCAGTAAGGGTATGGCTAGCTGATGACAGCTAAATAGCTTGAAATAGATCTATACTAGTCTCCCTTTATTTATTTATCAGCACAAATACAACACACACACACACACACACACACACACATACATATATGTATGTTGCATTTGTGCTGATAAATAAATAAAGGGAGACTAGTATAGATCTATTTCAAGCTATTTAGCTCTCATCAACTAACCATACCCTTAATGGAAATTGAACCTGCGCTGTATTACATATTAGGCAGTTGTATTAGCCACTAAGCCACAGGCTCTCCTCCTTTATCAGCTAAGCCAGGGAAATAGGTATGTATTGTGTCACAACCCCTGGTATGCCCAAATATGGGAGTGAGCATACTGCTTCCCTTTTCTGTCTTCCGGCTCACCCTAGGAGCCATCCAGACAGAAAGCCATTTTTTTATGTTGCCTTTGTTACATTTGTGTTGCATATGGCTAGCTGATGAGAACTAAATAGCTTGAAATAGATCTATACTAGGTTCAATTCCCATTAAGGGTATAGCTAGCTGATGAAAGCTAAATAGCTTGAAATAGATCTATACTAGTCTCCCTTTATTTATTTATCAGCACAAATGCAACACAAATGTAACAAGGCAACATTAAAAAATGGCTTTCTGCCTGAAACTTAGATAAATCTGAACCCAAACCCAAACTCTGGCTTAGATATGTTGATGACACTTTCGTGATTTGGCCACATGGGAAAGAAAAACTGGACAACTTCCTCACACATCTCAACAGCCTACACTGGACGTCCTAATCTACAAAAAACCCAATGGCTCCCTAGGACACACCATCTACCGGAAAAAAACACCCACCCACCGCTACTTAAACGCACAATGCCATCACCACCCTGCACAGATCAACTCTGTAGCCAAGACCCTCATCTCCAGAACCAAATGCCTAGCCGACAAAGACCACCTGAAAACTGAATTACACACTCTCACAAATGTATTAATCTCCAACGGATTCCAAAGAAAAAACAATTACCAACCTAATCCAAAGGGAGACTCCTCCCCAAAACCGAGACACAGAACAGGACAACGGCATCGTCCTCCTCCCTTACATCAAAGGCACCACAGATAAAATCAGCAAAATTCTCCACAAATACAATATCCAGACAGTCTTCAACACTGACCAAAAAATAGCCAACATCTTAAGAAACCCCAAAGACAAAATCCAGATAGAAAACTAAGGAGTCTACGAAATACCATGCAAAATCTGCCCTGCAACATACATAGGACAAACGAACAGGAGAATAAATGCATGCATCGCAGAACACAAGAATGCAGTAAGAAAAAAAGAAAAAACTTCCTCCCTTTTCCAGCACCTTAAAGCTACAGGACATGAAATTAATTTTGAAGGAACCAGGTTAATCTCCAAAACAGAACACTTCAACAAGAGAATAATTATGGAAGCTATCGAAATAGAGAAACACCCCCACAACATGAATAAACGTGATGATATTTCCCGCCTACCAGACATCTGGAAACCAGCCCTAGTCAACAAACGAGCCCCACCCACCACCCAGGCCGTTACAACACGAAACAACAATAGACACACAGCCAGCACCAATCAGCACCAATCTACCAATCATTCCACTTACTGAAACAAAGCCAGCACTCCACACACCCCCACCAAGATTTATAGAAATACGGCAGCTGCGATCACACTTTAAACCCAGCTTGAAGATGGCGAGTGAGACCTCGCTGAAAAGTTTGCCAAGACAATCTCAATCTTACAGGGGAAAAGACCCGAATACAACAAGACCAGCATATATATATTCCATTCCACAGCCACCCACCTATATTTATAGAAAAACGGGAGCTCCGATCACACTTTGCTCGCACAAGCATGAAGCCAAAGGCACCAGCCTGAAGATGACCAGTGTAACCTCATCAAAACGTCGCCAAGATACTGTCAATCTTACATGGGAAAAGACCCGAATACGCCAAGACCTGCATACCTATACCCGTGAAAATCTACGAAAACAAATATATATATTTCAACAAGAGAATTTCAACAAGAGAATAATTATGGAAGCTATGGAAATAGAGAAACACCCCCACAACATGAATAAGTGTGAAAATACCTCCCGCCTACCAGACATCTGGAAACTAGCCCTAGTCAACAAACAAGCCCCACCCACCACCCAGGCCATTACAACACAAAACAACAACGGACACATAGCCAGCACCAATCAGCACCAATCTACCAATCATGATACAACCACACAGCCAATCAATCCACTTACTGAAACAAAGCCAGCACTCCACAAACACCCCATCAAGATTTATAGATAGATGACAGCTCTAACCACACTTTAAGCTGAAAACACCAGCCTGAAGATGGCAAGTGAGACCTTGCCAAAACATTGCCAAGACAATCTCAATCTTATACTGGAAAAGACCCAAATACAACAAGACCAGCATACCTACACCCATGAAAATCTACGAAAACATATATATGTATGTGTATGTGTATGTGTACATGTAAGTGTATATGTATATGTATATGTACATGTACATGTACATGTATATACATAGATATATACGTGTTGTATTTGTGCTGATAAATAAATAAAGGGAGACTAGTATAGATCTATTTCAAGCTATTTAGCTCTCATCAGCTAGCCATACCCTTACTGGGCAACCTGGGTAACACAAATACATAGATATATACATATATACATACACACACACACACACACACACACATATATACACACTCTAGCAATTCTCTCCAAGGCAAGGTTCCTTCCTCATCAAATTACTACAGATTTAATTTACATAACTGCAATGTGCCGCAAGTTGAGAGACGCTGATAAAATGAGCAGAGACTCAAATCCAGCTTCAGAACCCAGAAGTATGGCAACGCAACCCCAAAGGTTAAAAGCTAGCGAAGCAAGCCCTATTCTACAGGGAAACCTGGAAGCCACGAAAGAAGCAAATCAATAAATGGAATTTTAATAGAGATAAATGGTCATGAATGGCTTTCAATTATGCAAAGTCTAGTTTTCAGTGCTGCACTGGTCCTAATCCTCCCTCTGAGAGGTAAGAAGGAACATTATGTTTTGTTACAGAATTCAAACATAATGAGAAACTTTGAACCATGAGCAAAACCAAACCAAATCTTTTTCTTTGAGCTCATTATTAGAGCCTACGTGTAATAATGCTAGGTTTGATCCAGGCGTAGGCAGCGGGGCTTATACACGTGCCTGGGCCCAGCTGATTAATCCAAACAAATTAAAATTCTCACTTGATGAAGAAGGAGACTTCTGTTTTTTTTCTTCTGGTAGCTATTTTGACCTTAGGACCAGTTGCCATTTTGCGAGAAAGAGAGACACAGTCAGAGAGAGAGAATGAGAGAGAAAGTGAGAGAGAGAAAGAGAAAGAGAGAGAGAATGAAGATGAGAGAGAGAGAGAGAATGAGAGAGAGAATGAAGATGAGAGAGAGAGAGAGAGAGAGAGAGAGAGAGAGAGAGAGAGAGAGAGAGAGAGAGAGAGAGAGAGAGAGAGATTATAGATCAGTGTTGCTGAACCTTTTCGGTGCTGAGTGCCAAAATGGGAGCTTGTGCACGCGCATGTGTCGGAAACTGGAAGAGCAGCCACCTGGCACACGTGCGCTCACAAAGACCAGCTGGCCTGTGCATATGCGCATGCTGGAAACCAGAAGATCATCCTCCCGGCATGTGCATGCGCACTGGCCAACTGCTCTTCTTGCGCTCCCGTGCATGTGAAGACAAGCTGGCCAGCGCGCCGTAATCCAGAAGGTGATGGATCACGTGCCCAGAGAGATGGCTTTGCATGCTACTTCTGGCATGTGTCCGGCACATCACTGTTATAGATGAAGTAGATCACAAAAGAAAGCAAACTTGATAGAATTAGTGATGCAGAAGACAGTGTGCCTTGTTGTATAATGGAGACACACAACTTCTGAAAATGAGAACGATGCCCAGTCCCAATCATATCCTAATTTTTAATTTCCTTTCCTCTATTGTGAAACTATTTGTAGATTGAAGGTTAGTCCTGAGTTGAGGAAGGAACACTCTTTTTCTGAGGGGTTGCATGTTTTTGACACTTCCTTCTCTTCTTTGTGTTTTATTCATCTAGATGTTCTTATGTCTGGTGTTACGCACAAAAAGAAATAACACCAAAGCAACAACGACAACAACAAGCCAGTTGACATAATGAGAGAGACAGAGAGACAGTCAGAGAGAGAGAGAGAATGAGAGAGAATGAAAATGGAAGAGAGACAGAGAGAGAGAATGAGAGAGAGAGAGAGAGAGAGAGAATGAATGATAGAGAGAATGAAAATGGAAAAGAAAGAGAGAGTGTGCCAATCAGTCATCGGAACATCTGGAAAGCTAAATTTCACCTGTAAAAAAATTCAAATCCTGCCAAATTACCAAGTCATGTTTGGTAAATAATTGTAAAATGGTGCCTAGAAAAAAGTTTTCGTTTCAGTGCTGGAAGATTATGGCTGAACGTCAACAGATGCCTGGGCAAACCAATGGCGTTTATTTTGTTTATTTGTTCATTTTAATGTGAACATCTATCCTTTTATATATTTTAATGTTCCAGATTTGTCGTTCCTGTGTGTTTGATCATCTAGATCCAGGGTAACCGCAAAAGAGGCTCCTTTAGGGTGAACACCAAAAGTTCCCCACAGAAGCAATCGCGTCAGCCGAATGCAGGGAAGATCTCATTCGTTTTTTCACCAGCCGAACCCCAAATGGGGAAGAACAAGAAAAGGAAACGGAGAGGAGAAAAATTGGATTATTTTTTTCCCCTCAGCCTCCTGTGTAAAAAAATTTTCTCTCCCCTCTTATCAGCTCATCTAGTCATATCTTTCTGCAGTTTGAATTACCCTCTCTTCCTCAATCTAGTAAGGCAGTGAAAGGATGTTTGTTCTGCTAATTAACTTTATTACCCTGATAACTCCCTGCAGCCTTTGACGAAAACAATTACCGTTGCTCGATTTTTCCCCCCCACTGGCAAAAAGGAGGGAGGGGGAGAGAAAAGGGGGGAAAAAAGACTATTAATTAGAAATGAGGCCCCAGTCCCTGCCATGTTAGCCTACTACGTTCTCAGACCCTCAAGCAGGATAGCATTACATTGTCAGTAGTAATTTAGATCTCATCTGTCTCTGCTAATTATTGTCACATTCATCAAATTCATCAACAAAAGTGCTCTCAGAAGGATTGCATATTTGCAGTTAATACAGCATAAACTGGTATTACCCATCATCACATTTGTGATGATGAGAGGGACACAACTTATTCATCCCTAATTAAAGCAAGCTGGGTAATTAATTATACATTCCGCCTTATTACTTCTGAGTTCCCAGATATTGTTTGTCTCGAAATGGGGAGGGGGAGGGGGGCTGGGGGGGGGCAGAGGAGCCTGAAAATGCAAAAATGCAAAAAAAGAAAAAAGCGAAAGGGGGGGAAGAGGGGGGAGGAGAAAAAAAAAGTGTGATGTGTTTTGTCACATGTGCTTTGCCATAATTCCCACCTGACAAAGTAGCTGATTCAGTAGAAAATTGCAAGTTGTCAGCAATGGAATAAACTGCTGTAATCGCTGATTAATGATCAGCACCTGTGACAGGTGCTAAACGGGACTGTAAACTTGATTTGATTAACAGTCACTGGACGAATAAATATTAGTGACAGTCGTTGGAGAGCAAGTTTGGTTGTTTGCTTTCTGTGTTAACAAACCTCACACATTAAAGTTACTGATATTTTCAGAGCCATTTCTAGTATTTGCTCCTTCCTTCCTTCTTTCCTTCCTTCCTTCCACACTCCTTTCTTCCTTCCATTCCTTCCTTCCTTCTTTCCACACTCTTTCCTTCCTTCCCTCCTCCCTCCTTTGTCCTTCCTTCCTTCCACTCTTTCTTTCCTTCCTTCCTCACTCTTTCCTTCCCTCCCTCCTCCCTCCATTCCTTCCTTCCTTCCACATTCTTTCCTTCCTCCCTTCCTCTTTTGTTCTTCTTTCCTTCCACTTTCCTTCCTTCCTTCCTTCCTCACTAACTTCCTTCCTTCCTTCCACACTCTTTTCTTTCTTCCTTCCTTCCTTCCTTCCTTCCTTCCTTCCTTCCTTCCTCACTCTTTCCTTCCCTCCCTCCTCCCTCCATTCCTTCCTCCCTCCTCCCTCCATTCCTTCCTTCCTTCCACATTCTTTCCTTCCTCCCTTCCTCTTTTGTTCTTCCTTCCTTCCACTCTTTCCTTCCTTCCTTCCTTCCTTCCTTCCTTCCTTCCTTCCTTCCTTCCTTCCTTCCTTCCTTCCTTACTAACTTCCTTCCTTTCTTCCACACTCTTTTCTTCCTTCCTTCCTTCCTTCCTTCCTTCCTTCCTTCCTTCCTTCCTTCCTCACTCCTTCCTTCTTTCCACCCTCCTTCCTTTCTTCTACTCTTTCCTTCCTTCCCTCCTCCCTCCCTCCTTCCTTTCTTTCTGATATTTTCAGAGTCATTTCTATTATTTACTCCTCCCTCCTTCCCTCCCTCCTTCCTTCCTTCCTTACCTCCTTCTTTCTTTCCACACTCCTTCCTCCCTCCCCTCCCCTCCCCTTCCTCTTCCTCCTCCAAAGCAGTTATGTTATGCTTTAACAAGATGAGAGACAAGAAATATTCTGGGCAAAGTTATAAAATTTAGATATAGAACATAACAAAGTTTTTCATATCACACCTATCTGGAATTGGGATCTAGGAAATAGAGATCTATAAAATGTACTGTGCAAATACTCAAGTTTTATATTCATAATACAGAAAAGGGGAAAAACATTTATAGATACACTTATTTGTTCTTGTAAATCCCAATGGGGACCTGGTTTTCTGCAGCATTTTTAAAACTCCCCCCCCCCCTTGCTCAGTTGTAGAATGGGAATCAATCAGCATGACCTTGACTAAATTGTCAATGTAGCTCTCTAATGTATTTTTACACAACCTACTTTGGAAGATTTGCTATGATGGCTAAATGCAATGTGAAGAACTAATTTAAAAAAACCTTTACATTTGATCCCGTATCCTTCTCTGAATAGCCATCTGCAAAGAAAGGGATCACTCCTCCAAAATTATTATCAATAAACAGGATTTCTGAAAAAGTGCATGATTTTCTGCATTTCATGCTTTTACTGAATGCAAGAGGAGTTAAAAGGAATTCCTTCTTTTCTGAAAATCCTCTGCTCTATAATACGTATATTAATAATAATTTCACTTAATTCTTTGCATTCTTCGTTGTCTTCTGAATTGACCCTGGTTTACCCCTATGGTTCTTTGAAACATCCTGTTGTAACATATCTTATATAAATTACCACATTTAAAAGACGTGGTGGCTCAGTGGTTATATTGCAGTATTGCAGGCTAACTCTGACCACTGCCAAGAGTTCGATCCTGGACCAACTCAAGGTTGATTCAGCCTTCCATCCTTCCAGTGTCGGTAAAATGGGAAGCCAGATTATTAGGGGCAATATGCTGACTCTGCAAACCACTTAGAGGGGGCTGTAAAGTACTATGAAGCAATATATAAGTCTAAGCACTATTGCTATTATCTATGGGGAAAAGTGACAATTGCCTTGAAAGGAAGCCCGTGATGAAAAAAAAGAGAAACATACATAAAACTCTTTTTTTGAGCATCCAGCTTCCCATCCTCGTCTACCCAAGGGTGGTCAATTTCCTGTGAATCAAATCTTGGCTGGAGATACTGTAAATGTCTGTGGATATCTCTAATCATACCAGTGGTGGGATTCAGCCAGTTCGCACCTATTCGGGAGAACCGGTTGTTAACTTTCTAAGCAGTTCAGAGAACCAGTTGTTGGAAGAAATCTCCTTTTGTTTTTTTCCACTTTACAGGGTTAATCCTGTAAGGAAGGCAGGAAGGAAACATTCTGGTGTTGTTTCTAGCCTCATCTTGATTGTCCTGCTTACAGAAACTGCCTCTCCAGTTAACCCTTATTACATTGTAACAGCTAAGGCAAAGCTCCCATCGACCTGAGTAACATTGAGTTGGCCACTCCCACCGAGTCACATGACCACCAAGCCAAGCCTACCTAGCTGGTCATTAGGGCAGAGGACCGGTTGTTAAATTATTTGAATCCCACCACTGAACCATACATGTATGTGTATATATGCTTTCTCTAACAGAAGCCATACCTCAAAAAAGGAAAGCGCTGGAACAAAATTAACCAATGTTATTAAACCTGGTAACTGTTGATAGCCATTCCCTCTTTCTCAAATAAGACATTCCATTTGCAAATTGCATTGATTTGTTATCTGTATGAATATGGGCAACATATTTTTTCCATCACTTACATCTAGAGAGATCTTCACAGAACATAGAATCATAAGGTTGGAAGGAATCTTGGAGGTCTTCTAGTCCAACCTCCTGCTTAAGGCAGGAGACCTATACTATTCTGGGCTATGTCTAAGAGTAAAGAAAAATGGAATCAATTTTCTTTTCTTTTTTGAAACAAAGTTTTTTTATATTTTTGTTACATATTTTAACTTCTTTTATAAACAAAGTGTTGCCTAGGTTTTTCCCCTTTACATCTTTTCTTATGCATAGTTCATTTTACATCCTATTTCCATTTCAAATTTCAGGCATCTTATTTTCTTTCCATATTTTCCAACAACTTCTTAATTTCTTCTTAATATATAAACAATATCATTGTTTGCCCCCCCCCCCAAGTTAATCAAATTTAACATTTCATTTCCATCTATTATTCTGTTTTACTATCGATAACATATATCCTCAAATTTAATTTTGTATAGTAAGCATTTCACTTAATTAATTATCCACAATTAATAATATTGTTTCCCTCACATCCTATTAGCTATATACCATTGACAATATTACCATATTTCATTCTATTCTACTAGTAAATCCTTTTCCTTCTTTCCTCCTTTCAACCATTTTCTCTTAGTCTCTCAGGAACTCCTCTTATATTCTTTTCTTTCCACCCAAAAAGAAAAATGGAATCAATTTTCTATGAGCTCAAAAAAAAAAAAAATCACCTGTGCTTATCTGCATGACTGGGGAAAGTTTGTGGCTAGCCCAGGGGTGTCCAAACTTGGCAACTTTAAGACTTGTGGACTTCAACTCCCAGAATTCCCCGGAAGTCCACAAGTCTTAAAGTTGCCAAGTTTGGACACCCCTGGACTAGCCCAATCTCACAATACAACTTTTTAAAAAGTAAATCACCAAAACAATTTTTTAGCCCATAAATATACTAGGAGGAAAGGTAAAAAAAGAGAGTTTGAAGTTCACACTCTTGGCTATTAAACCTATGGCCACAATGTATTTTTCCTGTACAATTTATTATATATACAGTAATATGGCATGAAAGCGCACAATCTCATCCACTTCGGTTTGAATCTCTATGAACAACATCCTGCTCACAAGCTTCCACGCTGGGCATCAAAAAAGTGAAAATAATGACCACAACTGCACAATGGAAAGCCCACCCTTGTTTTAGGTGCATTGCCACTCATGTAAACAATGAAGAATTCCATCCCAGTCACCATATTGTCTTTTTTGAACCTCTCTGTTGATGGCCCTGTTCCACCTTGGCCATCCCACATCTCTCCTATTAAAGCTGAATAGATACATGTAGGGACACCAACAAGGTATTTAAGTTATAATGATTATTTCTCCACTCTGCTCCTTTGCTCTTCTTGAACTGCAGTTTCCCCCTTATTATTTTCCCCATATTAAGCATTTTTGAACAGAGCAAGAGAACGTCGGCAAAGAATATGCTATTTTTTCCATTGTCCTCAAAGTAAGAGATATCTAAATTTATCTGAAACCCAACAAGCAAAACACATCTACAACTCTATTTATGTGTTTTCTCTCTGTGTGTATCTCCATCTGTGTGTGTGTGAGAGAGAGAGAGGGAGGGGTTCGTGTCTGAGAGAGAGAGAAAGAGAGAGTGAGAGAGAAAGAGAGAAAGAGAGAGAAAGAGAGGGAGTGTTTGTGTGTGTGTGTGTGAGAGAGAGAGAGGGAGTGAGAGAGAGAGAGAAAGAGAGAGGGAGGGAAAAAGGAAGTTTGTGTGTGTGTGTGTGTGAGAGAGAGAGAGAGTATGAAAGAGAGAGAGAGAGAGAACAAGAAAGAGAATGGTGGCTAATCTTCAATGTAATGATCCGGAACCTTAGACATTAAAGTAATGGATTGAAAGCCTTATGCAAAATACATGTAAATATGCCATGTTGTAGAAACAGATGCATAACCATTTGAAAAGGCAAGAGTGCAGCTAACCACAAGTTTAGGAAAGAGGCCAACCTCACATCCAGATGCCCTTGATAGAGACATACTGTGAAGCATCTTGGCTTCCAGCTGCTCAGCTTCCTATGACTGTTCTTTTTGTTTGTTTGTTTATTTGTTTGTTTGAAGGGCAGTCTCCCACAAGCGTAAGACCAGGAGGAAGGGCAGCTTCCTCTAAGTATTTGTAACTCCCTTTGAAGTTTGCCATTGTGAGCACGTCCCACAATGCGCATTACAATGAATGTGCAATGATCGTGGTTGTTTTTTTAAAAAAATACGCACATTAGAAAAGCGTCCTGTTTTAGAGAATTTACATGGCTATCTTTCACGAACTGGAAACAGTATAAGCCATCTGATAGATACGTTTAGACGAAAAGGCAGCCTATACTTGTCCTGAATAAATAAAGCCAATAAAACTAGGTCTTGAGTTTTTATATCAGCATTCTTTGGTACATATTTCCAATTGTAGGTTGTTTGGAAAAACTTGGTTTCGAAAAGGGTTTCGCACACCTTAACATAAAAAATAAATAAAAGTTAGAGGGACAAAGGTGTATTAAAAGTGCATCTCAGCTCTTCAGAACTAGTTTCGCTTTGCTCCAGAAAACTTTAATGACAACGTCTGATGAAGTTAACATCAGCAATTTATATAATGGTGGAAAGAAAGAAAACAGGGGGGAAAAACACTCAAGTCAGAGATATAAGATAGTTTTTCTGAGAGTCCAATCATCTGGGAACACCAATCTTTTTTTTTCTTCTTACTTCTTTTTCTTCTTCTTACTTCTACTTCTCCATTCTTTCATGTTTTTAAAGGGTTAAAGTCATAGAGTTGGAAGGAGGCATACAGACTATTGTGTCCAAACTCTTGCTCCTTGTAGGAATCCACCTTGACGTGTATTTAATCAAAGGCTACTTGAAGCCATTTGCAATCAACTTCCCTCTTCTAGACTTGATAGCTCCATTAACAAACAACTTGTAGATTGAGGAAGTGTATCTTAAAATACCAAGAGAATCTGTCCTTCTGTGTTTTATGACTGTCACTTTTTGTCCTGTGCTACAGAAGAATAAGAAAAAAAAATTACGGCTCTTTCTTCATGATAATCCCTTCAAATTCTGGAATTGTTCTATCATATCCTCCATCAATTGTCTTCTCCCATGGATAAACATATCCATGTTCCTCCATCTTTGTTAATTTCACAATCCACTGATCATTCTCAGCGCCCATATTTGCACTTCTACTACTGAAGTGTCTGAACTTCCTACAGGATAGTCAAGAGTGGGCTTCAAAAATTTCAGCAAGGGGTTCTCTGCCCAGTTGCTGTGTGGGCGTGGCCATGGTGGGCATGGCCTAATTGGTCTCCTACACCACGGTGGGGGAGGGTAGTTTTTGCCCTCCCCGGGCATCAGAGGCTTTCCCTGAGCCACTGGGTGGGTGAAAATGGCCTCCCCAGGCTCTGCAGGCCCTCTGGAGACCAGAAACAGGCCAGAACTTCCAGTATGCCTGTTTTTTGCCCTCCCCAAGCATGCCCTGCACTTACCTGCATCCAAAATGGGCCATGTGGGGACTCCTGGGAAGGATGGAGTGGGCAGGGCCAACCAGGAGTGGGATTTAGGAGTTCTCTGAACTGCACAGAATCTTAGCTAGAGGTTCTCCCAAACCCCTGCAAACTCCCAGCAGGCACCCCTGAGGATAGTCCAGAAAACGATGTAAATTTTAATGATTTTTTTTGAGGGAGGGGCTACCTTTGAGTCAACCTTGATTCCTAACAGCTGCCTGGACAAGTCCCTACCCTTTTGTCAGCAAAATTTTGGAAGTGGTTTGTTATTGCCTCCTTCCTAGGGCAGAGAGAGAGAGAGAGGAAGTGGCCCAAGGTCACTCAGGTGACTTTGTGCCTAAGGTAGGACTGGAACTCACAGCCTTCCAGTTTCTAGCCTGATGTTTTAACCACCACATCAAACTGCCTGTCATACTGGGAGGGAAGTCTGACTAATGCATAAAGTAGAACCATGAGTTCCTATGATTTGCAAACTGTTTTTATTGAAACTCTATTTGCATTTTCTGTACTCATATCACACAATGGAGTCATAGCAGTTTGTGATGCACTGGGATTCCAGTACGCTGGTCACATGCACAATTACAAAGCCACGTATCCTTATGCTATGCCTTATGCTAGAGATCCGAGGAGGTGCAATGGTTAGAGTGCTGTATTGCAGGCTACTTCAGCTGACTGCTAGCTGCAATTTGGCAGTTCGAATCTCACCGGGCTCAAGGTTGGCTCAGCCTTCCATCCTTCCGAGGTGGGTAAAATGAGGACCCAGAATGTTGGGGGCAAATAGGCTGACTTTGTAAACCGCTTAGAGAGGGCTGTAAAAGCACTGTGAAGCGGTATATAAGTCTAAGGGCTATTGCTATTGCTATGCCTTGCATTTCTTGGTGAGTAGGGTGGAGAGGACACGTGAGAATTTTTATGTTTATAATTTTTGTAATTTTATACTTTTGTTGTGCTACTGGGATTCAACTCTGAGTAGCATTTAATTTGAAGATAGCATAAACTGTAATAAATCCAATTCACTAACTTTTCTTATAACAAAGAAATACGTATACCCATGCAATGAATATGTGAAGAAAAGAACGATATTTTGTACGTATAAGCGCACAATACGCTACCATTCTTGCCCATCTTAGGAATTACAGAATATCTAAGCTGACGTAACATTGTGCCTCTATCCTACCCCAGTGGTGAGTTCCAGATCCCGTTGCAACCGGTATGGTGCAACGGGGCCGGGCGCCCACCACATGCATGCATGCATGCAGCACATGTGCAGCACACGCATGAGCACCCACGATGCTCCAGCTGCTTGGTGGAGTGTCACGTAGGCGCCGTACTCTCCGTGCCCATGCACAAATGCCCTGATCGGCTCAAATAGCGGTAAGGAGAGCGGGCAGGCGGATGGGCCCTCCGGAGCACCATACCAGAACGGTACCTGGTGCTCCCAGCAGGCACCGGTATGCCCGTACCGGGGCATACCGATTGTATCCCACCACTGTCCTACACGTATGCAAAAGTAACAAATTTGATATGAAGTACAAGAAGGGACGATTAATCTATGTTTTTCAGGAATGCAAGGAACAACACATGCAGTGGTTAGTCCAAACTGCCAGACATTACTAAAAATGCAGATTGCAGAAAGATCTTAAGGGAAAGCAAGAAGTGCTAAATCTTTCCCAAATACATTGTACATTAATAACTTGGTTCAGGAAATAATACCATGGTGGGAGGCCAGAACTGGAAGGCCAATCAGAATCGGTCATGTAGCATTGGAAGATCTGCAAGAAATATCATTTACCATGCCTGGTTTATGTTTTGGGACTGCTCCCTGGGCACCTATTGCCATTGATACTGTGCTAGCTGTTTTTTTTTTTTTTTCCTATATCCCAAAGGTGCTTTTTCAGGAGGCAACTGGACTTCCTTGTTTTTCTTTGCAGGTGTTTCGTACAAACCAGCTGTAGTTGCCCAACTCTGTTTTATTGAATCAAACCATTTCTTTTATTCTAATCTATAGCCTTTTTGCAACCAGTGGACTTCAACTCCCAGAATTCCTGATTCAACGTTCAGCATTCGGGCTCAGGAATTAAAACTCCCAACATTTCTGGCTGGCTCAGGAATTCTGGGAGTTGAAGCCCACAGATTGTAATGCAGCTGTATTTGCCCAATGCTATTTTACAGAATCAAAACATGTCTTTTATTCTAGTCTGTAGAGATTCTCAGTCATCCAGGTCATGGTTGTCCCAAAGGTGCTTTTTTCAGGAGGCAACTGGACTTTCTTGTTTTTTTCTTTGAAGACGTTTCGCTTCTCATCCAAGAAGCTTCTTTTTCTTTTGCTATAGCTGTTCTACTTCTACTTGCAGGTCTTTGCATTTTGTTATTTTCTTCAGTTTTTTTTTTCTCTTGCATTCTAACTGCTATGTCCATTACACAAACTTCTTTCTTACCAACAACTGCTCTAGCTAACTGGCCTTAGCATGCATGACTCTATTTTTTTGTATACATTTTTCATACTCCCAACCTTTTTGATTTCGTTAATTAATAAGTATATTTGCAATATCATTATAATAATAATACTTTATTTACAGTTACAGACCAAACATGAACAGTACAAAAGAGACACAGCAGCCAGTCACCAAAAGCCCAACTAAGGGAGGTTACAGCTCTCTCCTCTAATGGTCACAGCTCTCAAGAAAAACCTGGAAACCTGAGAGGTGATGTACGAGGAGACATCCCCAAGGCAATGCACAAATAAATCACAGCCATCAGGACCAGGAGGGACGATTTCAGGAAGAGACAGTAACCTAGATCTGTCCACGCTATACATAGGGCAAAATAGAAGGACATGCTCCGCTGTCTCGACCTCGGCTCTGTCACAAGGGCACAGCGGCTTATTAATCGGGAGCCTCTTGTAACGACCATCCAGAAGTGCTGAGGGCAAGACATTGAAGCGAGCTAGGGAAAAAGCTCTTATATACTTGGGAATGGTTAGGGTATAAAAATAGGAAGCCATCCTCAATCCATAGTTATTAACTTGGTTGAGAGTCAGGGGGGAGCAAGTTTTATTGGCTCTGGCTCGTAGATATTGTAAATCAATGTCCACGAGCCGTTGGACTATCCTAAATTGGGCATCCTTGAGGTCGTAGTTTCCCAAGGCATCCTCCGTGAAACCTAGCAGATGAAGTTTCTTCAGCAGCTCTTTCTCCCAGCAAGAAATATGGGAGTCCATGAACATCCTACCCCATACATCCCTACGACCAATTCGCTCTCACAGAGAGGGACTCCTCCGGGTGCCGTCCACTAAGCAATGCCAGCGGGCGGCGCCCAGGAGTAGGGCCTTCTCTGTGATGGGCCCAACCCTCTGGAATGACCTCCCCTCCGATATTAGAATCACCACTGACCTCCGCTCCTTTCGCAAGAAACTCAAGACCCACCTGTTCCAATTACCTGGCCTGGCCCAATCATAGTTTTAATCTTCAATCCTCCTGGCCGGTATTTTAAATTCCTGGGGTAGATTTTTAAGTTGTTTTAACTTTTATTATTATTGTACAGATTTTTATTTAATTTGTTTTTACGGGGTTCTGATGTCTTTTTATGTATATGGTATTTTAACCTTTGTCTGTACACCGCCCCGAGTCCCTTCGGGGAGAGGGAGCGGTTTATAAATTTAATAAATAATAAAAATAATAATAATAACACCAGGGAGAGATAGCTGCCAGGAACTGCCAGAAAGAGCACCCGAAACCACCATTTAAAGGTGTTTATCCAGGTCATACATTTGCAATATCAGTAACTTACAGTAAAAGCTGCCGAGATTCCTTTTCCAACCTATCTATTTTTTTTTTCATTGTTTGTTCATTTATTTCCAGCATGTACAAAGCTGCCCAATTCAACCAATGTGTCTCTGGAGAGCATGGAATAATAATATTCAACAAGAAAATCAGCCACATTTAAAAAAAAGACAATTCTCATGCAGGATATAGCCAAAGTATCAGTTTATCAGGATTCTGACAAGCGCGGGAAATCAGGAGTCCTGGCAGTTCAAATGAATATATAGGTTTATTTCAAGCTGAAGCTCTCTGAAAGAATCTGAACTACTGATAGAAAAGGCAAATTGATGGTAGATAAAAGTCAGAGGAATTTAAAGTGGGCTGGACTTAGATCACTTGTGGGCATGAAGGGACTCCAGACTGATGATGCATTTGACACCCCCCCCCTCTTTGGAGCCCAGTCTACTCATATCATACAAATTCTATCTACTACTTTCTTTAGCACATACACATACACCATCTCACATAAGGATGTTCCTTATTAATTGCTGTGATGGCCACATTTTCAAATACATTAAAGATAAGGGTAAAGGCTCCTCTTGCACATATGTGCTAGTCATTCCCAACTCTAGAGGGTGGTGCTCATCTCTGTTTCAAAGCTGAAGAGCCAGCACTGTCCGAAGATGTCTCTGTGGTCATGTGGCTGGCATGACTAAACGCCGAAGGCGCACAGAGTGCTGTTACCCTCCCACCAAAGGTGGTTCCTATTTTTCCACTTGCATTTTTACATGCTTTCAAACTGCTAGATTGGCAGGAGCTGGAACAAGTAACGGGAGCTTACTCCATTATGCGGCGCTAGGGATTCGAACCACTGAACTGCCGACTTTTCTGATTGATAAGCTCGGTGTCTTAGCCACTGAACCACCGCATCCCTTCAAATACATCAGACTGCCTCTATTCATGATTTTATTTCTTTTATCTATACTGGAGTGAATAGTTATGAGACCATCTCAGACTGATACTTGAGATTTTATGGGATGAGTGTCTGCGTATCAGTCTCAGGACAAATCATGTCTTCTCAGTGCATAGAGGCTTTTGAAGAGCCAAAATTAAGTTGGCCCTTGTATTCCCCATGATGATGTTGGAGGAGACTGGATAGGAATGGATGGGGTTTTATGGAAATAGACTTATTTACATTATCAACAGAGAAATCCCAAAGGGCCTTTCAGTAGGAGCGGTATGTGGTATTTAGATTAATCAATTTAATTAATCTAACGCTTTACTTTATGGAGTGGCTTCATTCTATTTTATCCACATAACAACCTTGTTTGGGGGGATTAATTGAGAATTTATGAGCCACGGATTAGCAGTGAGTTTTATAGATGTCGATCTCCTGTACAGCTTGTGTAATGTTTTATATTCCACCAGATTTCTTTCTTTCTTGTTGATATTTGGATGAGTAAAATTTTAAAGATCATAACCTGGGTTGAAAGATACATGAAGGTTAAATCCTGCAAAATGTATACAGTTGTGATCATTTGTTCCCTTCCTGAAATGGGAATGTTTGAAGGATAATATCTGTTTATTTTTCCAACACTCACTGGAAGTTAAGTAAATATATGTTTTCTATCATCCTATGATTAACCCATTCTACTTCAGTAGGAAATAGACTTCTTGGAGGGCAAAGGGCTGTTGCGGGAGCAGAATTCCTCTCACTCTTACTATAAGTTGGTATATTTATCAATTTCCATGAGCTTAAGGTTGTACCCGTTTTGCTTGGATAGATGTTTGAGACTATCTGTAACTCATGAATATAAAACAGCTGCCACGGTCTAATAACATTTCTGGAACTCTGGCGTACAATAAAGAGGAATCTTCTAGAGATCAACAACCCTGAAAGAATCTGGTGTCACATTCTTGAGGATGTCAGATTAAACTAACATGTGCCAGTCAATATTGGTACACTGTGACCCTTGGTGCTTCTGAAGCAAAACTATTAAGTCCAAACTATTTTCTCCTGTAAGCACTTATCTGTAAGGATGGCTAGCATGTCCTCTGAAGCAGATATTGAAACTGATTGGACAATAGGTAGACACCAGACAGAGGCCTGGGGGGCGACCTCTAGAAATAAGGGGAGAAAAAAAATCTTAATCTGCAATACAATACAGCTCTCTTGAAACCCTATCATTTTCACTTCCCATGCGTCGGCTGCCTGGCTGTGAATGGATTTGAAAAGGAATGGTTAGTGGTGAAAATTGGATCAGAGCTAACATTCTCTCATTTTTATCAGCAGCTGCCAAAGGTCATCTGACATAATAGCTGATGAATTCAAGCCCAGTGGATTTCATTTGCAATTTTCAATTTGCGGAGGCCTCCAAACCCCACCGTGATAAAAGCTTCTCCCATCGTGGCCTGTCACAAACATCAAGGAAACCTCACAAACCCACAAGAAAAGAAATAGGAGTGCTGTGCAGCATCACAGCCGCAGATAAGGAGAACAGGAAGACACGGCATCATAGCGAAAGGTGTGAGGTTGACTCTCTAAATGCCAATTGTAATCAAAAGACTATGAAGAGCAATCAAATAACTTATACAGAATAACACCGTGGCAGGGTGTGTGTGCATGCATCCATGTATATACCCTTGACAGAAAGAAAGGATCTCTTTTTCTCTTCTTCCCCCTCCTGTCTTCCTTTTTTCTTAAGACTGAAATTTGTTCTCGGGTCTCTTGCCCGACATCCCAAAGACAAAAACACAAAGTACATTTATTTAGATGCGGAAAGTTCTGTAGAATTGTTACACTTAACCTAATTGTATTGTATATTTTAAACCCTATATTCTTAGGGCTCACCAATAGGATAAATAATTTATTGAAAGCACAGGGGATATGAGTATTTAATTGAAGATAGATAGATAGATAGATAGATAGATAGAGAGAGAGAGAGAGAGAGAGAGAGAGAGAGAGAGAGAGTGAGTGAGTATATATATATATAGAGAGAGTATATATATAAACTATATACAATATATATGTGTGTGTGTGGTTCTGTATATATATATATGTGTGTGCATTTGTGCTGATAAATAAATAAAGGGAGACTAGGTTCAATTCCCATTAAGGGTATGGCTAGCTGATGAGAGCTAAATAACTTGAAATAGATCTATACTAGTCTCCCTTTATTTATTTATCAGCACAAATGCAACACAAATGTAACAAGGCAACATAAAAAAATGGCTTTCTGCCTGGATGGCTCCTAGCGTGAGCCGATAGACAGAAAAGGGAAGCAGTATGCTCCCCCCCCCATATTTGGGCATACCAGGGGTTGTGACACACACACACACACACACACACACACACACACATTCTATAACCTTGCTTTTATTAAGGAAATACAATCACACTTCTGTTCTATAGATATGAATTTTGAAATGAAATCCCAGTAATAAATGACGATAGATTTAGAGATTTTATTAACACACACACACACAGAGGAGGAAATGGTATTTATATTTGTATTCTACATTTTAAAGATTCTTAAGATTCACCAATAGGATAAATGATCCATTGGCAGCCCAGGGCAGAGGAATATTTAATTGAATACATATTTTACACTGCTAATTCTTAAAGAAAGGGGGGGGGGGGAAATCACACTTCTATTCCACAGATTTGAATTTTGAAATGAAATCCCTGTAATAAAATAATAGATTTAGAGATTGTTATAAGAAAGAAAGAAAAAACACAGAAGGAAATGATATTTATATCATTGCCTAAATATTGACTGTGGCATTTTTACCGACATCCTTCAATTTTAACCAAACTGCTTGCAATTTCAATTTTGAAGAAGCATTATAAACAATTGAAAATGTTAAAAAAATAAATTGGAACATCTTTGCTATTTGGTAGCATTTGAATCCTTAGGGTTGCGTGAATTTTTTTCCTTTCATTTCTTGATAGTCTTCATGGGTTAATTTAAGAATAAGTTTAGAAAACAAATACCAGCTTGGCATTATTTTTCAGGTTTGTGGCTGCCTCTCTCCCGTTATTTATGGTTGGCCCACTAAATCTAACAGAGAAGGCACAAGGCACCTTCAATCAAAAGAGGCCAAATATATGAAGAACAGTTGCAGGAACTGGGTATGTCTAGTTTAATGAAAAGAAGGACTAGGGGAGACATGACAGCAGTCTTCCAATATCTCAGGGGCTGCAACAAAGAAGAGGGAGTCAAGCTGTTCTCCAAAGCACCTGAGGGCAGGACAAGAAGCAACGGGTGGAAACTAATCAAGGAGAGAAGCAACTTCGAAAGTTCCTAACAGTTAGAACAATTAATCAGTGGAACAACTTGCCTCCAGAAGTTGTGAATGCTCCAACACTGGAAGTTTTTAAGAAGATGTTGGATAAACATTTGTTTGAAGTGGTGTAAGGTTTCCTGCCTAAGCAGGGGGTTGGACTAGAAGACCTCCAAGGTCCCTTTAAACTCTGTTATTCTATTCTATTTTGATGGACCGAGGACTTATGCTTCCTCTCTGGCAGTGCTTGCTCTGTGAAAATAGCATCCCACTGGCAATTCATATGGTCATGACCCTGTTAGTCTTTTGTAAATCAGTAACAGCCTACCTGCCCCCCCAGGTGTTTGGGCCAGGAAGTTAGGCAAAGCTTTTATCAGTTGAGTTTATTGTTTTGACCTCAAGCATCATGGTTGAGATGGTTAAGTGTGGCTTTAATCCTGTATGCCGTCGCCCATTATGGATGGCCATATAAATGAAATATAAAGAAAGTCTTGCAGAGAATGGCTACAGTATTTTTTCCAGTATGTTGGAAGCAGGAGATCTCATAGAGAAGAAGGTGGTAATAGTCAGCTTCTCATTAATCCGGTCAAGTTATCCAACTTTCTCTAAGATCCCAATAGTGGATGGAATGAATGAAATTCCAGAAAATACATGCCAATCATGATTCTCTGTATGCCAAAGCTGCTAGGTTTTATCTAGCAAATGTCCTTGGTCTGACATTAGCTTTAATTTTATCTAAGAGATGGCTCTGTTGTCCAGAATTTTTGATCCAATAAAATAAACTCAACTTCTTTGCTCTGCATGGATTTCATGCCAATTGTATCATCAACATAGTAAAAAAGTAATTAGAATCTATTGAACCTCATTCTGCTCATTAAGCTTGGAAGCCAAAAATGAATTAATATATAACTATTTTGAAAAGTTAGTCCAATATCCATAAGTTGCGTTGCTAAAAATAATGCAAAGCAAGACAATGTATCTAAATATATTTAAAGAAAGGGAGAAAGATAGACAAGAAGAGGAAGTTATCTTTATTTTCTGCTTTTAAAAAATCACTAAGAATAATTGAAACAGCTATGTGTTTCCCCTTACCTGCATCCTGCTTCACTGCTCACGGTAAACAATTCATTACAGCTTCTTTTATGCCATGAATGGTCACATCAAAAGCCTTAACTAAATGACAGAAGTTTATAGTCTGATTGCTCCAGACTTTCAAAGGAGTTATTTTGTCCTGGGAAAGGACCTTAGCAAAGATTCCGGCTATGCGACTCAGTTTATTTACTTTCCAATATAAGGAGTAGCTGAATTTGCAATGTATCTTGAACCACCCTGGGACAGAAGCTTTTTACCTTATTGTTACAGGCAATGATTGCATATAAGGCAGTTGTCAGGCCTGCAAACCATCTTTTTTATTTGGACTTCAGGCCTGCCACACTTTCTACTATTCATTTTCTATTGTGGGAAAATGGGAGGGGGGATTATATGGAGTTGGGTGATAGGTAGCCATAATAACATTCTTCTTAGAGATTCAAGGTCATCCTTTGTCTCTGCACCTGGCCGGAATTGGATGGGTGGGCTCTGCCTTTGTGGCAGTGGAAGATTGGACCATGTGATGAACTTGTGGGTGTAGGGGCAAGATCTAGAACTTTCAACTGAGGGGGAAAACCTGGAAGCTTTCAGATTCAGGTTTTCCCAGATGTGCCAACATGGCTCGTTTAGTGTTAGATACTAGCTTCAGTTATAGTGGTTTCCACCAAGGTCCTCTGTTCCGGCGGGAACAGAGGTTTAATCTCATTGGTCGAAGGGTCTGACAGCACCCTATGAAAGGGCTGCTGTCAGACTCAACCTTCGCTGGATTGTACATACTTGTTCTGTTACAATAAAGAGCTGTTGTTGCCTTTAGCCTGAGTGTGCCTTTCCATTACCCGATCTAACATTTAGTAAATTGGAACTTTGAGGAATCCTTTGCCTCGGGCAGAGAATAGATGGGGGCGGGGCCAGTCAGAGGTTGTATTTACTGGTTCTCCGAACTACTCAAAATTTCTGCTAGCGGTTCTCCAGAACTGGTCAGAACCTGCTGAATATTACCTCTGAGCAAATCACATACCTATAACCAGCTACTATACAGGTAGGCCTTGACTTATAACCACAATTGCAACCAGAATTTCCCTTGCTAAACAAGACAGTTGTTAAGTGAGCCATGTCTGATCTTAGGAAGTTTTTTTTGCCGCAGTTAAGTGCAACACATATTGTTAAGAACTGTGGTGGCACAGTGGTTAGAATGCAGTATTGTAGGCTAAGTCTGCCCACTGCCAAGAGTTCGGTGCTAACCAGCTCAAGGTTGACTCAGCCTTCCATCCTTCTGAGGTCGGTAAAATGGTGATCAAATTTTGTTGGGTGCAATATGTTGATTCTGTAAACCGCTTATAGAGAGCTGTAAAAGCACTGTGAAGCGGTATATAAGTCTAAGCGCTATTGCTGTTAAGTGAATCTGGCTTCCCACACTGACTTTGTTTGTTAGAAGCTGGCTGTGAAGGTCACAAACTGTGATCACATGGTCAGAAATGGTGTAGGGCAGGGGTGTCCAAACTTGGGAAGCTTAAGACTTGTGGACTTCAACTCTCAGAATTCCCCAGCCAGCCATGCTGGCTGGGGAATCCTGGGAGTTGAAGTCCACAAGTCTTAAGCTTCCCAAGTTTAGACACCCCTGGTGTTGGGTCTCCTGCTTGGAAGGGGGATTGGACTAGATGACCTACAAGGCCCCTTCCAACTCTGTCAATCTGTTAATCTGTAACTGTCATAAATACATGCCCATTACCAAGCACCCAACTTTTGATTTGTGATCATGGGGATGCTGTGATGGTTGTAATTGCAATGACTAGTGGTAAGTCACTTTTTTTAATGCCATTGTAACTTTGAACACGTAGTAAATAAATGGAGTCAAGGACTACTGTAAGATATTCTCCCAATTGAATTCCTGTAGGAGATATTTCCCCTAGCAACAGTCACATCACAAACAGGATATTTGAACTAATTCTAGGGTACCGTGCAGCCAACCACATTTATCTTCTGAGAAGATATTGGAGATGTTATTCCCTTTTGGCTTGAAACCAAGACCGCTTCTTTGACAGAAAAACAGGACCTCTCTACAATAACTCTTGTAATGCTGAAAATGTATTGCCCAAGCGTTATCTATCACACTGTTTTGGAAACTTTTCCCCACCATAATTATATCCTTCTACTTGTTTGTTTGTTTCCTTGCTCGCGCGCTCGCTTACTTACTCATATTTCATATTTCTTAACCGCCCATCTCCCTCAGAGAGGGGCCCCGGGGGGTGATTTATTCTGAAGTAATTTGGCTTACATTTTAATATGTGTGAGCTTGCTTTTCTCCTTTAAAATTTGTTTGTTTGTTTATTCTATTTGTATGGCCACCCATCCTGCCTAAGTGGACCAGGACGGCTCGCCATAGTTAAAAACAACAATTCAATGAAAAAGTTTAAAAACCAAATATATAAAATAAATGCTCGTTGAAAAAGTTATGCAAGAAGAAAAAGCAATCTTCTAAAGCATGCTACGAAGACGTCAAAATATACCCCACAACACAGCATATGAAGAAATGCATTATCATATATATATATATATATATATATATATATATATATATATATATATATATATATATATATATATAACACAAATATAAAAAGGCAACATTAAAAATAAAAATATGGTTTTCTGCCTGCATGGTTTTCTGTGATGAGCCGAAGGACAGAAAGAGGGAGTAGTGACCTTCCTCCCACATTTAGGCATACCAGGGGTTGTAACACAAATACATACCTATTTCCCTGGCTCAACTGATAAGGAGGCGAGCCTGTGGCTTAGTGGCTAAGACTCCTGACTAAGATATAATACAGCCCAGGTTCAAATCCCAGTAAGGGTATGGCTAGCTGATGAGAGCTAATTAGCTCGAAATAGATCTATACTAGTCTCCCTTTAATTATTTATCAGTACAAATACAATATATATATATATATATATATATATATATATATATATATATATATATATATATATATATATATATATATATATATATATATATATATATATATATATATATATATATATATATATATATATATATATATATATATATATATATATATATAGGTTTGTGTAGAATGCTGTCTTGATGTTGTGTTTGTGGAGGATCTTGCTGATTCTGTCTGTGGTGCCTTTTATGTATGGGAAAAGTAACCAATGAAACAATATCACTAACCTAATCCAAAAAGAAAACCCCACTAAAATCCAAGACAGTGAACAAGAAAACGGCAAAGCCCTCCTCCCATACATAAAAGGCACCACAGACAGAATCAGCAAGATCCTCCACAAACACAACATCAAGACAGCATTCTACACAAACCGAAAAATATCCGCCATCCTAAGAAACCCCAAAGACAAAATAGAGTTAGAAAATCAAGGAGTATATGAAATCCCATGCACCACCTGCCCCACCACATACATCGGACAAACCAACAGAAGAATAAAGGCACGCATTGAAGAACACAAAAACTCAGTCAGAAAGGAGGAACCAACTTCTTCCCTGGTCCAACACCTCAAAGCCACAGGACATGATATAGACTTTAAAAAGACCAGAACTATTGCCAAAATTGAACACTTTAACAACAGAATAATCAGAGAAGCTATTGAGATAGAAAAACGACCACACAGCATGAATAAACGAGATGATACCTCCCGCCTACCAGCCATTTGGAAACCCGCCCTCACTGACAAACGAATCCCTAACACAAAGAATGATACCAGACCCACACTCACGAAAACCACACAGGATGTCACTATCACACATCCACGCAAAAAGCAAGCCCAAACCCACACCGATAATGACCACAAACCAGAAGCCGGACCACAAACCAGAAGCCAGACCACAGCTGCATTATTAGCCACTTTAAACCCCTCAGATCCATACATTAAGCAAACTGATGCCCACCATGGAGATGTGGCACGACCACAAACGCGAAGCCAAACAACAGTAAAGCAGCTCACCAGCTCAAATCCCTCTGCAACTCAGACTAACACAAGCACAACCAGGCCCCCACCCAAACAGAACACGCCCCCATCCAATCAGAGCACAGCCAAACTCCCATCCAATCAGAACACAGCCAAGCCCCCTACCAATCAGAATACACCTCCACCCAATCAGAATGCAGCCAAGCTCCCACCCAATCAGCACAAACCCCCACTGGCAGTTAAAAGGAGGAACCGGCTGAGATCTCACATTGCTCCTGGAAGCACCAAGCCGGAAGCACCAAGCCGGAAGCACCAGCCTGAAGATGATGAATGAGACTTCATCGAAACGTCGTGAAGATACTTCCAATTCTACGCGGGAGAAAACCCGAACAACCAAAGACATACATACATACATACATACATACATACATACATACATACATACATACATATATATATATATATATATTCCCATTGTACCTTATGTGAGCATCAGAGGTTTTATTTCACCTTGTACTTTTCAAAATGGTTTATCTGTTTATTTTTGATGCCTCTGAATGGCTGGACTAGTTCCTGAAGTTTTCTTGGCAAGGTTTTTCAGAACTGGTTCGCCATTGCCTCCTTCCTAGGGCTGAAAGAGAGTAACTAGCCCTAAGTCACCCAGCCGGCTTCTTAAACTTAAATTAAGTTTTGCCTTATTTTTTGGAGTATAAGACACTCCGGAGTATAAGACACACCTTAATTTTTGGGAAGGAAAATAAGAAAAAGAAATTCTGCCTCTGCCTACCAGCATCCATTGTATTCATCTGGCTAGCATCCTGTCAGTATGTGAGAGAGTTGAGGGCTGTTTGGAAACAAACAGTATTTGCTGTGTGAGCAAAAAGGAAGGAGACAGCAAGGAGCCAGGGCGTGGCTTTTTATGTACTAAAGCTGCATGCTGTGCTGATATCTGAAACTAAAACTGAAAGCGAAACTTCTCTGCTGAACTACCACATTGGAAAACCTGCTTTTGGTATTGTATATTTACTTCATGTGTTATATTATATATAAAGAGAAGTTATTGAATCCTGTTAAATCAGTGTGTGTGCTTTCTGAATGTGATTGCTGCTACAAACTCTGACACGTCCTTGCAGCAAATAGCAAACAGACAGGTCAGCTTCAGCACATTATTGCAGCCTGATTCAGCATGAGCAGCTGATTGGCGGGTGGATCGGCCTCCTGGAATACCCCCAATCAGCTGTTCCAGGCTGCAGGGATTGCTACCGGCCACCGCCTCCTCCGTGCCTAACATTTTTGGCTACATTTGGTGTATAAGACACAACCAAATTTTCACCCTCTTTGGGGGGGGGGGGGGAACATGTGTCTTATACTCTGAAAAATATGGTAATTATTTACACTGCATTTTAAATAATGTAGCAAAAAAGGTTGTTTAAAACAGCACAAGCATATTTTGCCCTTCCTTCGGCATGAGTTTGGAAATATACATTAAGTTAAATGAAATCCAGCAGATTTTCCATACTGTCTAATGCTATTTCATTCTATTATAGTAATAAATGGGCAGAATTCTCCTTCCTCGGATAATTATATAATGATTGATCAAACTTATATGCCACTGAACCGTCATTGACTCATGGAGGCTTACAATAAAATAGAACAAATAAAACCACTACAAATTCAATTAATTAATTAGCAATTATTTAATCCATCTACTTCCTCCATTTATAGTGAACTCCTCTACATATTTGAAATAGAACGAGAGACAATGACTGGACCTTTGTAGGACAAGAGCAGGCTGAGCGGGAAGGAGGAGTCAAATGTGTCATCGGTTTGGAATCTTTGCGCTCCTGCAAGAGACTTAAGTGCAGCCCAATATTAATCCATTGACTCTTATCTAGCACCAATTTAGCTTTGGCCATTAATTTACCGGATACTTGTGTGCAGGTACCAATCATAAACTCCTCAGTGCTTTTGAACTCAACAAATGCTCCTGGTTATCTGCTCCATAATTGAGTTATGATTATAAATAATAAAGGTGAAGTACAAATAAATAAATAATAGTAAATAATATATTGGATATATTGAATTGGGTACATGATGCTTTAAAAACCCATAAATACATCATCTGTCTCTTATAAGAACCTGGTAGTTTTGTGTGTATGTGTGTGTGTTAAATGGGCTAAACAATAGTCAGATAAAATCCTAACTGAGGGTTTGTTAGCTAATGGATAAAACCAAAAAAAACATCTCCAGATTGTACTCGGTTTGAGTTAGCTTATGACAAGATCAGGAGTGGTATTCACTTATTTTCCCTACCGGGTTCGCAAATGTGAGTGCACATTCACCCTAACCCTAACCCCGTCCATGCATTCGCTCGACCTTCCGCGCATGTGCTTTGATAGCACACGCGGCTTGCACGCAGGCATGCAGCTTGAAGACGTGCTTAAATAGGACGGCATAGAGCCAGGCGGGTGGGTGCATCCACCCACAATTTCCACTACCAGTTCGGGTGAACTGGTCCAAACCGGCTGAATACCACCTTTGGAAGAGAGCCTGAAGCATACAGATAAGCATCCCAAAAACCTGAGGATAATGCTATAAGCTAAAATTAACCAGTGGTTAGATTCCATGGCCAATAGACAGAGGGACAAAACATGACTAGACCATAGTTTAGCTATCGGAGCTTTATCAACATACATACAAGAGCAAAGTTGGAAGGGACCTTGGAGGTCTTCTAGTCCAACCCCCTGCCTAGGCAGGAAACCCTATACCGTTTCAGACAAATGGCTATCCAACATCTTCTTAAAGACTTCCAGTGTTGGGGCATTCACAACTTCTGGAGGCAAGCTGTTCCACTGATTAATTGTTGTAACTGTCAGGAAATTTCTCCTCAGTTCTAAGTTGCTTCTCTCCTTGATTAGTTTCCACCCATTGCTTCTTGTCCTGACCTCAGTTGCCCTGGATAATAGTTTGACTCCCTCTTCTTTGTGGCAACCCCTGAGATATTGGAAGACTGCTATCATGTCTCCCCTAGTCCTTCTCTTCATCAAACTAGACATACCCAGTTCCTGCAAGAGCCAGTGAGTCTGGATTCGTGCTTATTCTGGTTGGCAATGAAGCTCAGAGAACATGATTGACACCCAGAGCTTAGGGTATCTGACTGGCTGAGAACCAAAAACTGTGTAAACTCCAGATTCCAGGCTATTGGAAGTCCCATTTGAAGCATGCATTTTTGTGGCGCCTCACACCATATGGAAACCTTGTGAATTATCCCTTCTAGGGAGAAAGACGAGTTACGTGAAAGAATCGTTTGAAGTTAACACCGGGAAATTAGGGGGCAAGTTCTGAATAATGCTGAGATGTAATAGCTGTCGAATGAAAGAACGAATCCTTCTGTTATTGATCATGGCACAGTGCATGGAACAAAAAAAAAATGTATGGAAAGCACACTAAGATCTCCTCTGGTTTCTGAGCCATTAGTGGAAACGGCAGGGTACTTTCAAATATTTCCTCCACAAACACGAGGGTTTAAACTTCTTCTTTTTCCTTGCATCCATGCCGAGAGTCTTATGATTCCATCAAAACTCTGTTCTGCAATTTCCCCTACAATTGCAGGCATACACATCTTTCACAGTTAGTTAATAGAGCATTTTTACTCTTTTTACTTTTAGCTGTATTTTATATTTCCAATTGCTCACAAAGGGCTGCCGTAGGTTACACCTTCTTGGGTGGAAGGCAACCCATCTGGTGATCATAAACTGTTCTATTGTGCTTTCGGTTTTGGAAAATGGATTTCACTTGATGTGGTCTTAAAATTGGGTAACTTGACAAGACCATCCTTGGAATTCTGCATCCAGTTCTGGTCACCACGATACAAACAAAAAAGATGTTGAGACCCTGGAAAAATAGTGCAGAGAAGATGATTAGGGGGTTTTCTGACCTAGCAGACTCCTGGTCCTGACAAAAGCCCCTTTTTATTAAGCTAACGTGAACTCCTCTCTTTCGCATCCAGCAAAGTCCCAGCAAACAGTCTTTCAAGGGTGAATTTATAATCACAGACCTTATCAGGCTTGGAGAGTTGCCAGGCCAACATCTTCCAAATGCAACACTGTAGAAGAAAACACTTGGCAAGGAGTCTCTGAGAGTCAAGAACAAATCTTCACACTAATTAAGCAAACTGATCATCTCCTGCAACCTCCATTCCCCTATCGCTCCTCTTTATTCCCTATACAATACAATAGCAGAGTTGGAAGGGACCTTGGAGGTCCTCTAGTCCAACCCCCTGCCTAGGCAGGAAACCCTATACCGTTTCAGACAGATGGCTATCCAACATCTTCTTAAAGACTTCCAGTGTTGGGGCATTCACAACTTCTGGAGGCAAGCTGTTCCACCTATGGGAGGGGCCATTCACCATCCACCTGTGCCTCCTCCTCTTCTTCTTTTCCTTCTCCTTCTTCTTCTTCAGCTTAAAATCCATTTGTTTGCTTGCTCATGTGAATGTCTAGGGAGATTCTCAGTCATCCAAGTCATAGTTGTCCCAAAGGTGCTTTTTCAAAAGGCGACCAAACTTTGTTTTTCCTTGAAGAGGTTTCACTTCTCATCCAAGAAATCTTCTTCAGTTCTGACGTCCAACAAGCTTCTTCCGTCAGAACTGAAGAAGCTTCTTGGATGAGAAGCGAAACGATTTCAAGGCAAAACAAAGTTCAGCCGCCTTTCGAAAAAGCACCTTTGGGGTTTGCTTGTGTACTTCTGCCAAGGTGGATGGATCCCAGCTACGGGATACACACTAGAAAGGCATCGTGGGCTGCTCACTTCTTCCACGCAACCCCTTTCCCCCTGCCAACGCAGGCTTATTGGTAACGATCCAATAATAAGCCCGATTACAGTTAGCCCTGGGAGACATGACAGAAAGAGAGTCCTCATCTTGCATTAATTGCTAGCATTGAAACTATGCCACATCTCTTGAAGCTAGATGTTGCTTAGTATCCCTTTGATATGATAATGACATGCTTCTTAGCAGATGAATATGCAAATGAAAAGCAGTAATTTGGTGGCATGCACCTGCTGACATCGCACTGCCATGCTTACTGGCGCCTCTGTAACACTGCAGCCACACAAAAGCATCACAGAGGTAAAATTAAATTCTAATGTCGTCTATATTAAACAGATGCTTCCACTCTTCTTTGCTGGTCTACTTTTTTTTTAAAGGGGGCTTGCGGTTGGAATCTCGGCTTTCCCTTTGTGCAATTAGTGGACATTTGTGCGCTGTACACTGAGACACACACTCAGAGGCTTTTTAAGGACTCTGTTTTTAAAGGAATGGCTTGCATGTGTGACACCCTGCAAGAGGAATACTGAATACTGATGCGCTACACTCTGAAAGAGGAATTTCTGAATACTGATGGGGCTGTGGGAGCCCTCCTTTCACCCCCTGAACCTAGGCAGAAAGGGAGAGATGCCTGCTCAAAGTATTTGGGCAGCCAAAGAAGATACAGCAGCGGGGGGAGATTCCAGAGGAACGGCCACGAGAAAGCTGGTTCAAGGCAGCAGAAAAAATCACCCTGTGTTTCACAAGCCACGGCTTGTTTTATCTGTATAATTCAATTCAGAACAGAGCGGGAAGGTACCCTAGAGGTCTTCTAGTCCAACCCCATGCTCAAGCAGGAGACCCTATACTCGCGATGGCAAACCTATGGCATGCGTGCCACAGGTGGCACTCAGAGCCCTCTCTGTGGGCATGTGAGCCGTTGCCCCAGCTCAGCTCGGCCACGCACACGCCTCCCACCGGCCAGCTGGTTTTCAGGGCACATGCAGGAGCTGCATGCACATGCACAGGGGGGAGGGGCATATGCCCAGATGGTGTGTGTGTGCATGCATGGGGAGAGGGTCATGCAGGGGGGGTTTCATCTGCACACACGGGGTCACACGTGTATGCACAGGGGGGAGAGTACACACGGGGGATCACACTCACTTTCGACACTCGGTGCTGAAAAGGTTAACCATCACTGCCCTAAACCATTTCAGATTAACAGATTATTAGAGTTTGAAGGGACCTTAGAAGGTCATCTATTCCAACCTCCCCCCAATCAGGAGACCCTACACCAATTCTGATAAATGGCAGTCCAATCTCTTCTTGAAAGCTTCCAGTGATGAAGCTCCCACAACATCCGAAGGCAACTTCTGTTGTATTGGTTGATTGTTCTCACTGTCAGAAAATTTCTCCTTAGTTCTAGGTTGCATCTCTCCTTGATCAGTTTCCATCCATTATTCCTTGCCTGGCTTTCGGGTGCCTTGGAAAATAGCTTGACCTCCTACTCTCTGTGGCAGCAAGACTTCAGGCAAGGACTTTGCAAAAACCACTAGCTGATGCCTCTGGACATTTTTAGAGCATTCGAGGATCTATCAGATGTTATAATATTGGAACACAGAACATCGAATAATAGAGTTGGAAGGGACCTTGGAGGTCTTCTAATCCAGCCCCTTGCTCAAGCAGGAGAACATATACCAGCGATGGCGAACCTTTTTTGGCTCGCGTGCCACAAATGGGGGGAGCGCGGGGGGGGGCGTGTGCGGGCGTGCTGCACCCATAATGCAACATGCGATCTCCCAGTGCGCATGCGCGCACAACGCCCCCCCCATTTTTACATGCTTTTTTCGCCCTTCCCAGGCTCCAGAGGCTTTATAGGAGCCTGGGGAGGGCGAAAAGAGCCTCCCCCCCGGAGGCCCTCCGGAGGCTTCAAGGACCGTCCGGAGGCTTCCCTGAAGCCTTCGGAACACTTAAAACCACCCTCCGGTTGGTGACTTCCGGTTTGCTCAGAGGGTCGTTTTAAGCGCTCCGAAGGCATCAGGGAAGCCTCCGGACGGTCCCTGAAGCCTTAGGAGCGCTTAAAACGACCCTCCGAGCAACACGGAAGTGACTTCCGGTTTGCTCGGAGGGTCATTTTAAGCGCTCCGAAGGCATCAGGGAAGCCTCTGGACGGTCCCTGAAGCCTTCGGAATGCTTAAAACAACCCTCCAAGCAACCCGGAAGTGACTGAAGCCTCTGGGGGGGGGCGGGGGAGGCTCTTTTCGCCCTCCCCAGGCTCCTATAAAGCCTCTGGAGCCTGGGGAAGGCGAAAAATAGCTTTTAAAAAGGTGAACTCATCTGGCCTGCGCGCGCATGCGCGCTGGCCAGCTGACAGGGCAGCACCTTGCATGCCCTGACAAATGGCTTCGCATGCCACTTGTGGCACGCGTGCCATAGGGTCGCCATCACTGACCTATACCATCAGACAAATGGTTGTCCACTCTCTTCTTAAAAGCCTCCAGTGATGGAGCACCCAGGACCTCTGAAGGCAAGCTGTTCCCCTGCTTAATTGTTCTCACTACTCAGAAGTTTCTCCTTAATTCCAGTTTGCTTCTCTCTTTGATTAGTTTCTGATCTGGTTAAAATCGGACACAGCTGGCTTGTACAAGCTCACCTGCCATGTTGTAGGTCTCATAACTTCTACAGCAGTTTATTTCCCCTCTGATTAGGCCTAGTTCTCATGGAAAGGTGATTTCTCTGAGAAGATTTTCCAGTCCTTGTGAGCATGTTAGTCAGGCATCCCTTGGTCAATTTCCAGAGACTTGTGATGCCATCACAAGCCACAATTTTCAGAAAACTGGGCTTTTTTGATTGATGGCTTGGCTTTGAAGGCTTGGGATTGATGGACTTGAGGCTTGGCTCAGTCCAAGAGTCCACTAAAACTCCACACAAATAAATCTACTAAAGTCCACTAAAACTCCACACTCGAATGCCACACTCAAATGAATGCCACACTCAAATGAATGCTGGACAGACAAAACATATGAAGAACGGTTGTAGGAACTGGGTATGTCTGGTTTAATGAAAAGAAGGACTAGGGGAGACAGGATAGCAATGTTCCAATATCTCAGGGGCTGCCACAAAGAAGAGGGAGTCAAGCTATTCTCCAAGGCACCTGAGGGTAGAACAAGAAGCAATGGGTGGAAACTAATCAAGGAGATAAGCAACTTAGAACTGAGGAGAAACTTCCTGATAGTGAGAACAATTAACCAGTGGAACAGCTTGCCTCCAGAAGTTGTGAATGTCCCAACACTGGAAGTCTTTAAGAAGATGTTGGCTAGCCATTTGTCTGAAAGGGTATATGGTTTCCTGCCTAGGCAGGGGGTTGGACTAGAAGACCTCCAAGATCCCTTCCAACTCTGCTATTGTATTGTATTGTATTGTATTGTATTAAATGCCTTCAAGAAAGTCTACAAACAGTGAGATTAACTCTCTGAGTTTAGCAGTCACATATAGCCATACAGGTAGTCCGCGACTTACGACCACAATGAAGTCCAAAAATGTCTGTTGCTAAGCAAGATAGTCGTTAAGTGAGCTTTGCCCCAGGTTTTTTTTTAATACCCTTCTTGCCACAGTGGTTAAATGGATCACTGCAGCGGTTAAGTTAGTAACACTGTTGATAAATGAATCTGGCTCCCCCCTTGATTTGGCTTGTTACAAGGTCACAAAAGGGGATCGTATGATCCCAGGACACCCTGAAATCATCATAAAGACGTGCCCTTTGTCAAGCATCCGAATTTTGATCAGGTGACCATGGGGATGCTACAACGGTCATAAGTGTGAAAAGTGGTCATAAGTCACATTTTCAGAACCGTTGTTAAGTCGCGGACTTACCTGTACCTTTGTTTAGCTGCTGATGGATTTCTGAGCTTCAAAAAATTTATAATGCCAAGGTTTCTGGAATTCTTCTGTTTAAATCAAAAATATACTAATCATTAAAAATGTCAAATTCTCAAGGGGGAAAAAGAGAAGTTCCTGCCCCCCCTCTTGGAGGGGAATGGAAATTTAGGGACAAAAATTAAATGTATGCCATTTATTACAGATCATTTTGTTAATTTATGATCATACCTAAAATAGGCTTGACTTACCCCTAATTATCTTGTTTACTATATTAATTGGAAATGTGTAATTAATTTTAAATTACACATTGAATTAAATTGAATATATTTCCTGTTAACCGTCCTTAAATGTTGTTATGAGTAGAAGTATTCACAATGGAAGCAAAATAAACCTAACCTTCTCTTAATTTTATCACCAAAACTTGGTAAAGAAAGGGAAGATGGCTAGAAAAAAAAAGCATTAATGTGATAATAAAACAAAAAAAAATATTCATTCTGCTCTTGTAATGCTCTACTCTATACAATACAATAGTAGAGTTGGAAGGGACCTTGGAGGTCTTCTAGTCCAACCCCCTGCCTAGGCAGGAAACCCTATACCGTTTCAGACAGATGGCTATCCAACATCTTCTTAAAGACTTCCAGTGTTGGGGCATTCACAACTTCTGGAGGCAAGCTGTTCCACTGATTAATTGTTCTAACTGTCAGGAAGTTTCTCCTCAGTTCTAAGTTGCTTCTCTCCTTGATTAGTTTCCACCCATTACTTCTTGTTCTACCCTCAGGTGCTTTGGAGAATAGTTTGACTCCCTCTTCTTTGTGGCAGCCCCTGAGATATTGGAACACTGCTATCATGTCTCCCCTAGTCCTTCTTTCTCTTAAGCTAGACATACCTAGTTCCTGCAACCGTTCTTCATATGTTTTAGCCTCCAGTCCCCTGATCAGCTTTGTTGCTCTTCTCTGCACTCTTTCTAAAATCTCAACATCTTTTTTACATCGTGGCGACCAGAACTGAATGCAGTATTCCAAGTGTGGCCTTACCAAGGCAGAATTACTCTGACAGAATTTGTTTTCAAAAATAGTCAAGGAAAACAACCACACATTTTTTTAAAAAATCCAAGATGATTTCTTGCAGATCAATGTTTCATTTAGTCCAGGCTGGGGAATTCTGGGAGTTGAAGTCCACAAGTCTTAAAGTTCCCAAGTTTGGACACCCTTGATTTAGTCCTATCTTGGGGGTCATTTTTTGAGTTATCCTACCCATCGGCATTTTCTGCTTCCTCTGAGACTCCCTTTTGATCCTCTCGACAAACTTCTGATTCTGGTGATGGAACGTTTCCTCAGAGCATGACACAATTTGTCTCCTTTTTCCACGTGAGTCTTCTTTGTTCAGAAACGGCAATGCTGTGATGCTAGCGGTTATAAGTCTCCTTTTCTTAAATGAAATATTGGGAGAGAGTTCAGGGGTGGGCTTCAAAAATTTCAGCAACAGGTTCTCTGCCTGGTTGCTGGGTGGGCGTGGCCATGATGGGCATGGCTAGGCGGCCTCCTGCACCACGGCAGGGGGGGGCATTTTCACCCTACTCAGGTTCTGGAGGCTTTCCTTGAGCCTCTGGGAGGGCGAAAACTTCCTCCCCTGGGCTCAGAGGCCCTCCGTTTCCGGCCTTCCGGAACTTCTGGGAGGCCCATTTCCCACCCCCCCTCTCTGAGCCTCCGTACGGGCCCTGCACTTATCTCGCATCCAAAACGGGCCATGTGGAGACTCCTGGGTGGGAGGGGCCAGCCAGAGATAGGATTTGGAGGTTCTCTGAACCAGTCCTAATGTTAGCTACGGGTTCTCCCGAACCTGGGCAAACCCGTAGCAGCCTACCTCTGAGAGAATTAAATGAGAGCAATGTATGAACATGGCCTTATTGCGTTCATTGGAGGAATTTTCCTTTTTTCCTCCTTCTTTCCAAAATTATTCAAATTTGGGAGGATAAAGCAAAACACAGCACCTTGGCTTTTTCTATTCCATTCCTCGTCCTCATCCATTCCAAGCCTTCCCATTTCTTTGTGACTTGTAGATCTGGGTGGGGTTCCTCTCCCCCCACTTTCCTTCTTTACAAAAGGATTGATTTTGTGTGAAGTCTTTCCCTGTAGGATTGTGATTTTCTCTTCCCTGTGAGGTGATGTTCAGCTGAAGGCACAGGAGACTCTGGCAGCCTCAGACTTGAGGATGCTTTTGATGGCTCCTATTGGGATGGCGATACAGGTGCCATGTTTTCCCCAAAATAGACCTGTCCTGAAACTAAAGCCTTGCCACATTTTTTGCGTGGACAAAAATATAAGCCCACCCCCGAAAATTAACCCCCTGGATAACTCCAGTCATCTAATCATCTTCGACTCATAAGAGTTCACTTGGTGACCATTTGAGTTTACGACAGCACGGAAAAACGCTGGCTTATGATTCTTTTTCACACTTTAGGACCACTGCACTATCCCCAAAATCACAGTAATCAAAATTGGGACACTGTGCAACTGGCTCATATTTTTTATGATGTCAGGGGGGAAAAAACCTGATTGTGAGCATAGCTGCACCTGACAACAATTGAACAGACAGCACACTACAAAAAGACTCACTTTAGGATCCAGAGGTTTATTAGAATTGAAGCCTAACAAACACAAAACACTTACATTTAATCACATTGCAACGAGGGTCAATCAGACAAGCCGTCAGAAGGGACGGCTCGAGGCCAATTGGCAACCTCCCATTATTCACCGTTGTCTCTTATACCTCAAAACACAAACCGTGGGACTTTCGAGATCTCTCCATAATGTCATAGCAACAGGCACCGTTTGCCATTCCTTTAACCTCCCTGTTGCAACATGGTTATTTCGACATGCACTTTAAGCATGCACTTCCTCTTTCCCCTCACCCTTAGCCCCCCTCATTTTGGCATAGGGGGAGCTACAGTGTCCAGGTCAGCCCTCATTTCATCAGATGCACCTGCTGATTGAAAGAGGACTTGACCTGGGACACTCACATTGCAGCACGAGTCAAAAGGGCCCAGCAGAGATTATACTATCTGAGACTTCTCAGGAAACAACTGAATGAAACACTGCTGGTCACCTTCTACTGTTGCACCATAGAGAGCATTTTAACTTACTGCACCTGTGTATGGTTTGTGAATTGCACAGTGGCAGATGGGGCATCGCTCCAGAGGGTTAACTTCATTGCCCAGAGGATCCTTGGTTGCCCTCTCCCCTCTTTGGAAGAGCTTTATAGCTCCCGCTGCCTTAAGAAAGTTCAAAACCTCCTTAAAGATCCATCTCATCCTGGGCACCCTTTTTTTTTGAACTATTACCACCTGGCAGGCGGTACAGGATAATAAAAACAAGGACAAAGAGGCTGAAAAACAGCTTCTATCCCACAGCAGTAACTGTTTTGAATTCTACTGTATAGTGCAGGGGTGTCAAACTCAATTTTATTTTATTGAGGGCCGCATCAGGGTTGTGTTGACCTCAGGGGATGGGTGAGCGTGCTCATGGCGGGCATGGCCAGCTTGATGTCACTCACGTCAGAGATGTCTGTGGTGGCCCGAGCACTCTGCCAGTGAAAACGGGCTCCCGAGCTCCATTTTCAATGGCAGAGGCACCATGGGCCGGTTCTTTGCTGTTTCTAGGGCAGCCCCATGGACCAGATCTAAGCACCCCACGGGCTGGATCCGGCTCCTGGGCCTTGAGTTTGACATTCTTGATATAGTGCAATATTAATGCAATGTCAGGGTTTTTTAATTGAATTGTATAGAATGTGAAGGATGTGTGTTTATAGTTTTGTAGTATGCATAATGTACACTGAAGATGACATTTAATTTCATTGTACAAGGTGCAATGACAATAAAGACAAATTAAATTAAATTAAATTAAATTACAAATTTCCTTTTATACTTGCATCAGGCAATTAATGTCAATATCAAACACATCTCAGCCTCCCCCCCCCCCCCGCCCCAAAACTTTACTGTGCTGGAAAGGGATCCACGTTATTCTCCCCTTACAATGATGGCTGCAGTGTCTCAGGATCTGGTGATCTCCTTTTGTGAACTTCTGACAAGCCACGTCAAAGGGGAAATCAGATTCATGTTACAACCATGCAATGGTGGGTTGCAGGCGGTACGCCCCAGTACGGGAGTACCGGAGCCTGCCCGGAGCACCAGATACCACTACCCACCCATCCGCCCGAGCTACTTACCTGCCTTTTAAGGCTTCCACGCACATGCATGGTGCGTACAGATGCATGTGTGCACCATGTGGACACCGCCGGGCCTGTTCCAACCGTACCAGTTGGATCCAGGATCCGGAACCTACCACTGCAACCATGCTACTAATTTAACAACTGTAGTGATTCGTTTAATCACTGTGGAAAGAAAGATTGTAAAATGGGGCAAAATTTACTTAACGACTGTCTCGCTTAGCAACAAAAAATTTGGACTCCACTGTGATCCTAAGTCAAGGCCTACCTGTATATTATTTTCAGCATCAGTATTAGTACATCTGGGAATGCCAGCTGCTATGATTATACTCCAATTCCAGTTAGGGGCTTTCCCGAATCATTTGATTGCATTGCTACAGTACTTTAGCCTTTACTACTTACTACTACTTTACTCCTCGGATTATGTTCCTAAAGTCAGAAATTATTTTTAAGGCTCATGAAGTATCATGATTAATCAATAAAGATGTATAGAACAACAAACATGCCAAAGAGAAAAAAAAGAGACACGGTGTCAATCAGAAAGGTTGGCAGTTCAGTGGTTCGAATCCTTAGCGCCGCATAACGGAGTGAGCTCCCATTACTTCTCCCAGCTTCTGCCAACCTAGCAGTTCGAAAGCATGTAAAAATGCAAGTAGAAAAATAAGGATCACTTTTGGTGGGAAGGTAACAGTGTTCCATGCGCCTTCGGCATTTAGTCATGCCGGCCACATGACCATGGAGACGTCTTCAGACAGCGCTGGCTGTTTAGTTTTCAAACAGAGATGAGCAACTACCCCTAGAGTCGGGAACGACTAGCACATATGTGTGAAGGGAAACTTTACCTTTACCCTTATAGAACAACAACACAAAATATTTTTTAAACAGTAATCCATTCTGGTCAAGAACTATAAGAGAGTGTAACTGGGTTCACAGCAGGAGTGGGTTCCCACCGGTTCGGACTGGTTCGGCTGAACCAGTAGTGGTTTGGCCGTCTAGGTCACTGGAATCGGCAGTGACCCAGGCCTGCCATGCCCCTGACCCGGTTCTCATATGGCGGTGCCATCTTGATTTTCAGTTCTGTGCATGCGCAGAACAATTTTCATTGCACAAATTTATTTGTTTTATTTTTTTAACATTTTGTGCATGCACAGACGTATTTTTGCATGCACCAAACCGGTGTGAACCTGGTTCACACACTTTCTTGAGTCATAGAACATAGAGGCTAGAAGCATAGGGATGAAGGGGACATCAGAGATCTTCTAGTGGGGAGCTTATACCACCCAAATGGCTCTCCGGTCTATTTTAGAAAACCTCCAGCAATGGAGCATTCACAACCCCAGGAGGCAAACAATTCTGTTGATCAACAGTTCTCACTATTTCTCTTTTCTTCTAAGTTTGAACCCTTTTAACGAACTCTAATGATGCACTGCATAGAGTTTGATTTTGGCTTAGTTTATTGCATGAATCCAACCATTGGTATTTAAACCATAATTTGTGCATTAACATAACACACAAAAGCAACCAATTGTAGTTAATTTAGTGATCTGCAGTTAAATCAGAGCTTAGTTTGATGTGGGGAACCAGTCAATAGCTACGGCACATTTTTTTTTAATGTAGCAGTTAAGATAAAGGATAAAAATTTTATTCCCGTGAAAAAGTAGATTCTAGTTCTTGAAAGATTAAGCTGCTCGCATTTATTCCCATTCTTGAAAATAAACAAATCTCTATGTAACTAAAAGAATTAGCCCCCTCTGGAATCGATGGGGATACATCATTTGATATTTACACTTTGATCCTAAATGAATTTAAACAAATCCTATAATTGGTGGAGTTTCCAGTAAACACGTTTAGCATAGAAGGGGTTGCAACGAGCAGCACCGTAGTATCATTGCTAAGCAGTCTTGCTGGAGAATAAGTATATACCAGATAAACACATTGTATTAAGACCACTAAGCACCAATTAACATAAATAGCTTAGTTTCAGAGAAGTCACATAGAGAGTGACAAACTGTAACAAATTTTGTGACAGTGGAATCTATGTACCAATAATCCTCTGGGCTGTTTTTTGCCAGAGGTGTGAGGGTGAGGTGTGGGTGTGGGTGTGGGGGAGGAGGAGTGGAGACTAATTAAAGTAAAAAAAACGGATGCGAAAAGATTCAGTCACAAAGATCTGTATTTCCCATTTTTGTCCTTTTGCTCTAGCTAATGATTGGTTTTTCCCATAGCCAGGTCATCACACTTCGATTCCTTGTGAACTTTAACTGATTTTTAGGGTGGGGTGGAGATACGAGTTTCCGTTTCGGAAAGAAATTGAGTATTATGGGAAGAATCCTTACAACCTGTGCCTTAGGAATAGGGGTAAACATGCGTTTGGCAGTGAGTCACTCGTGGCAAGCTGGCCCACCTTATTTCAAGCTTTCTTTGAGTTGAGTATGCAACTCTGTCTCTGGTGAGTTTCTAGCTTTTCTGGGGGTGTATGCATGTGTCTGTCTGTCTGCCTTTATCTATCTATCTATCTATCTATCTATCTATCTATCTATCTATCTATCTATCTATCTATCTACCTACCTACCTACCTACCTACCTACCTACCTACCTACCTACCTACCGTCTGTCTTTATCTATCTATCTGTCTGTCTGTCTGATCTATCTTTCACAAATCTATCATCTCTCTCTCTATCTCATCATCTATTATCTATCATTATTTTCTGTCATCATCAAATTATCTATGTATCTATCTATATATCTATCTATCTATATATCTACCTACCTACCTACCTGTCATCTATTTATCATCTGTCTATCTGCCTTTATCTATCTATCTATCTATCTATCTATCTATCTATCTATCTATCTATCTATCATCTATCTATCTATCTATCGTCTGTCTGTCTTTATCTATCTGTCTCTGATCTTTCACAAATCTATCATCTCTCCCTCTATCTCATCATCTATTATCTATCATCTATCTTTCTGACATCATCAATTTTTCTTTCTTTCTATCTATCTATCTATCTATCTATCTATCTATCTATCTATCATCTATCTATCTATCTATCTATCTATCTATCTATCTATATCATCTATCTGTCTGTCTGCCTCTATCTATCTATCTATCTATCTATCTATCTATCTATCTATCTATCTATCATCTAATCTTTCACAAATCTATCATCTCTCTATATCTCATCATCTATTATCTATCATCTACCTTTCTGTCAAAATCAATTATCTATCATCATCATCTCTATCTAATCTGCTTCACAAATCTATCATCATCTGTCTATTATGTATCATCTTTCTGTCCGTCATCAACAGTTGTATCTATTGCCTGCCTGCCTGCCTGCCTGCCTGCCTGCCTGCCTGCCTGCCTGCCTGCCTGCCTGCCTGCCTGCCTGCCTGCCTGCCTGCCTGCCTGCCTATCTATCTATCTATCTATCTATCTATCTATCTATCTATCTATCTATCTATCTATCTATCTATCATCTCTCTCTCCCTCTCCCTGTCCCCCCCTCTCTCTCTTCATCCATCCATCCATCCATCCATCCATCCATCCATCCATCCATCCATCCATCCATACAAGCAATTTATGGGTATATAAGCAGTCTTGAAAATATGAAATCTCTGAGCCATTTAGGGTTTCAACAACCCATTCATGCCTGAGAGAGGGAGCAGGTTGTCTCTTTGCCACTTAAAGGAGAGGGGTCCATCCTCTACTACTCAAGGAGCCATCACTGGATCCCATCATACAAGACAACTTTTGAACAACAGCAAACTTCTTGCAGGACGTGACCAGGCTGATCCTGAGGGTGGGGTTGAACAGTCACTAAATGAATGGTTATAATTTGAGGACTACCTGTAATAGAATAACAGTGTTGGAATGGAACACGGAGGACTTCTAAACCAATTCCCCTCTCAAGCAGGAGACTCCATACCAGGGGTGTCAAACTCAAGGCCCACAGGCCACATCCAGCCTGTGATGTGGTTGGATCTGGGCCATGAGTCTATCCTGAAAAATGTAAGTCAGGGGTGTCCTGACTGGACACAGGGGTGTCCAGAGCTGGCTGCGGAATTCTGGGAGTTGAAGTCCACAAGTCTTAAAGTTGTCAAGTTTGGACACCCCTGATGTAAGTAGTTGGCCCATTTCTCTTCGGCCTGGTCTACCCAATGCGAAGAGGAAACATCGGGCCCATGTAGCTTTGGCCCGGTCTAGAGGAAAATGCTATCAGTTTAGGGAGTGGCATCAAGCTGGCCACGCCCAGCCAGTTGGCCACACCCAGCTAGTCAGCCACACCCACCCGGCCCCCCAACCCCACATCAACCACAACTCTGATGAGGCCCTCAATGAAATTGAGTTTGACACCCTTGCTCTATACCATTTCCAGACAAAATATTGTCCAATCCCTCCCTTAAAATCAATGGGAGTGATTTAGTATCTGAAATCATAAATTAAGTTATTTGGATATGCTCGGTTAAAACCTGGAGAGTTTGATCACAATGCCTTAAACTGAATTATGTGAAGTGAAATGTCAGTTAACATTTAGGTGCTGCAATACTGATTATTAAACCATTTGATTTATTTATTTATTTATTTTAAAAAATGGTTTATAAAGCTCACGTTCTTCATTATTTATCCATTAAGGCTTCCGGCAGGGAAAATAAACAACATCACCTTGAACTCTCAGTCTAGATACACAAAGATTTTTTTAATTAATCATAATTGAGTGATGGAGACCAGTACAAAATCTATGAGCCCATCAGTGATGATCACGGAGCACTGTGATTTTTGAATGTAAAAGGTCTAAATAACAAATAGCATTAATTAGTGGATGAAAAAGAGAAGAAAAAAATTAGGTGTCCTAGGTGGTGTATTTGTAAAACTAATGTGGGCTGATTTTTCCGGAGGATCATTAATGAAATACATGCAGAAGAGTGAAGATGCAGATTTAATTAAGAAAGAAAGAGCTAAAATATTTTTCAGCAAGTATGAATGGGTACCGTCAAGCTTGCTGGGGCGTGTGTATAAAAGTAGGAATAGATTGATGATAGTGGAACGTTACACTCCAGAGAATCCTGACCATGAAAGAACCGAGGATGAGTCCTGGGGAACTGTGCCGTGCTCTCAATGAACGCGATTGACAGGAAAAAGTCATTGTCTTGGGTGACTTGAAAGATGGGTGGGGCGAGGTGAAAAATAGTGATTGGGCTATTTGGAGACTCATGAATGAATAAGAATGGTGAGTTAGCTGGGTTTCTTTTTAGAAAGAGTCTGTTTTAAGCTGAAGTCTATTCATGTTCATAAACCTTGGGAATGAATTCCAGGTAGTTAATGTGTCAGGGTTCCAAGGAACACCCCCAACAGAAGAAGCTAAGGCTAAGTATTTCTCAAAGCCCCATTTTATTAGAGATGTCATATTGGCACATCTGGGCAAATCCCAATCTGAAAGCTTCCAGGTTTTCCCCATCCAAAAGAAAGTCCAAGTCCCTGCCCCAGCACCCACAGGTCCATCACATGGTTCAATCAATGCACCGTCCTAATTGGAGATACACCCCAGTCACACCCTTCCAGGTACAGGGCAAAATGTCCTTGACTCTCTGAGAATGGAATGTTATTTTGACTATATATCTCCCCCGCTCCATGCAATCCCCCCTCCCAGCTTCCCACAGCATTAAATGTGGCAGGCCTGAAGATCCAATGCCCAAGATGGCTTCCAGGCCTGACACCTTGACTTACAATCAATCTCCTACTTGCGCAAGGGGCTGGACTAGAAAACCGCCAAGGTCACTTCCAACTTCATTATTCTGACTGTTTGAAGTTACCACGGCACTGAAAAAGTGACTTGGGACCATTGCAGCAGCCCTTATGATCATGTGATCAAAATTGGCCAGATTCACTGTCCAATTGTTTTACTAATTTGACAACTGCAGTGATTCACTTAACCTTTGTGGCAAGAAAGGTCATAAAATGGGGCAAAACTCATTGAACAATTGTCTTGCTTAGCAATGGAAATGTTGGGTTCAGTTGTGGTCATAAGTCAAGAATTACCTGTATTGGATGTCTAAAAGCAATTGATTATTTATTATGAAATACTAAAACAACTGGTGAAGGATTCAAGGATTCAAGGTAAAGGTTCCCCTCGCACACATGTGCTAGATATTCTCAACTCTAGGGGGCAGTGCTCATCTCTGTTTCAGAGCCAGCACTGTCTGAAGACTTCTCCATGGTCATGTGGCCAGCATGACTAAATGCCGAAGGTGCACAGAACGCTGTAACTTTGCCACCAAAGATAGTTCCTATTTTTCTACTTGCATTTTTACGTGCTTTCAAACTGCTAAGCTGGCAGAAGCTGGGACAAGTAATAATGGGAGCTCACTCCGTTACACGGCGCTAGGGATTCAAACCGCCAAACTGCTGTCCTTTTTGATCGACAAGCTGAGCATCTTAGCCACTGAGCCCCCACATCCATAGAGGATTAGGGAAAGATTAATCTCCCAACAGAATGTCTAAGGAGATTCTGAACCATCCAAGTCATGCATGTCCAGAACTGCAGAAGTTTTTGGGATGAGAAGTGAAATGTTTTCAAGGAAAAAAACCAAAGAAAGTTCAGTTGCCTTTTCGAAAAGCACTTCTGGGAAAGCTATTTAGCTCTCATCAGCTAGCCATTTTTTTTTTAATTTCTTAGATTTTTAGACCGCCCCCTCTCCCCAAAAGGGACTCGGGGCGGTGTACAGTCAATGCAAATAAAATACAGTCATAACAATAAAATACATTTAAAATACATTTGGAGGGGGAGATAGGCTGTACAAGAAATAAATATATTCTAACCCTAAAAACATCCCAATTAAAACCCCAAACCCAATTAAAATAAAATAAATCCCCGGGAGGTAAAAACTAAGAAAGTGCCAGGCCAGCTGATTGAAATAGGTGAGTCTTTAACTTTTGACGGAAGGAACGGAGGTCGGTGGTAGTTCGAATGTCTGGAGGGAGGTCATTCCAGAGGGTTGGGCCCATCACAGAGAAGGACCTACTCCTAGGTGTCGCCCGCTGGCATTGCCTAGCGGACGGCACCAGGAGGAGCCCCTCCCTGTGTGAGCGAATAGGTCACACCTATTCTATGATAAGCCATACCCTTACTGGGATTCGAACCAGGGCTGTATTACATATTAGGCAGTTATATTAGCCACTAAGCCACAGGCTCTCCTCCTAATCAGCTAAGCCAGGGAAATAAGTATGTATTTGTGTTACAACCCCTGGTATGCCTAAATATGGGAGGGAGCACACTACTCCCTCTTTCTGTCATTCGGTTCATCACAGAAGACCATCCAGGCAGAAAACCATATTTTTATTTTTAATGTTGCCTTTTTATATTTGTGTTGTATTTGTGCTGATAAATAAATAAAGGGAATCCCAGTAAGGGTATGGCTAGCTGATGAGAGCTAATTAGCTCGAAATAGATCTATACTAGTCTCCCTTTATTTATTTATCAGCACAAATACAACACAAATATAAAAAGGTAACATTAAAAATAAGAATATGGTTTTCTGCCTGGATGGTCTTCTATGATAAGCCGAATGACAGAGAGAGGGAGTAGTGAGCTCCCTCCCATATTTGGGCATACCAGGGGTTGTAACACAAATACAAACATACATACATACATACATACATACATACGTGCGTGCGTGCGTGCGTGTTTGTGTGTGTGTGTAATGAAGAGTGCTGGACAATGGTTAGAGCTACATATGTGATGATACACAAATCCTGCATGCTATATTCATCTGTTATGATAGCTAGGACGGAAAAACCCTCTGGCTTCCTTAAGTGGTCTTGCTAAAGATGCTGCCCTGAGTTCATTTGCAGAAGCAAATTGTGAATAAGACCACAAGGAAGATGATACTTTTGTTATTCCATCCCCAATATTGCTTGAGATCACTTTAGATGTTACAGAGACTCAAGAGATTTTGGACAGGGATGTTCAGAGAACTGGGGAAACCTTCAAGCATCACCTTCCCTCCAGCACCCTCCTCAAACTGACCTGCCTGGTGATTATGAACCAATTACACGCATGTCATAGGTAACACACGGTGTCATTTTCGGTGGCACGTCTGGTCTCTGGACCTCAAGAGTTCTTTGCTACAGTGTGGTCTTTGAAGCCACCCAAAAACACACAAGAACAGGGCATTCTTTTCAGGTCTCTTTAGATATTTGCTTGCTTGCTTGCTTGCTTGCTTGCTTGCTTGCTTGCTTGCTTGCTTGCTTGCTTGCTTGCTTGCTATATTTTTATGCCACCCATCTCCCCTATAAGGTGACTTTTGTACAGGCCGGAGCTGCCTCAGGCAGCCATTTTGAAAATAAATATTTACATTTGTGCAAGTGTTGTGCACCTCTATAACTGTCTGGTTTGGTTCTGCAACCCAACAAGACAGACACAGACTTCAGAGGATAATTAGAATTGCAGAAAAAACAATTACTACCAACCTGCCTTCCATTGAGGACCTGTACACTGCACGAATCAAAAAGAGGGGCATGAAAGTATTTACAGAGCCCTTGCATCCTGGACATAAATTGTTTCAACTCCTACCCTCAAAATAATGCTATAGGGCACTGCACACCAAGACAACTAGACACAAGAACAGTTTTTCCCCGAACGCCATCACTCTGCTAAACAAATAATTCCCTCACCACTGTCAAACTATTCACTAAAGCTATATTACTATTACTATATTAGTTTTCTCATCGTTCCTACCACCCATCTCCTCCCACTTATGACTGCATGATTGTAACTTTGTTGCATGTATCCTTACGATTTATATTGATTTTTTCCTGATTGCTTATTTGTACCCTATGACTATCATTAAGTGCTGTACCTTATGATTCTTGATGAATGTATGTTGTCTTTTTATGTACATTGAGAGCATATGCACCAAAGACAAATTCCTTGTGTGTCCAATCACACTTGGCCAATAAAAAATTCTATTCTATTTATTTATCAGATCATAAATATAAATTGATTTAATTTAATTTATTACTCCTTGTTATGAATTGTTCCGCTTTTGTCTGGAGGAGGAGGTATGTGACATGCCAGCTGAATCAAGGTAGGCATTTTCTGAATGTATGACATGCCGAGCCAAAAGGCTCACCAATCATTGAGCTAAATGTCTATGAAGATTCTAAACCAGGTCATGGTTGTCCCAAAGATACTTTTTCCAAAACAGGCAAAAATACTTTTTTTTTTCTTTGAAAATGATTGGCTTCTCACCCAAGAAGTTTCAAACGAACTGAAGAAGCTTCTTGGATGAGAAGCGAAACCTTTTCATAGAGAGAAACAAACAAATAAACAAACAAGAAAGTCCAGTTGCTTTCCTCACATCCTGGACATAAATTGTTTCAACTTCAACCCTCAAAACGATGCTATAGGGCAATGCACACCAGAACAACACAACACAAGGATAGTTTTTTTCCTAAATGCCATCACTCTGCTTATCAACTAATTCCCACAACCATCAAATTATTTACTAAGACTGTATTATTATTATTATTCTCATCTTCCCACTTATGGCTATAACCATGTTGCTTGTATCCTTACAATTTATATTGTTTTATTTGTTTCCTAGTATGATTTGATTGCTTAATAGTAACCTGTGACTATCACTAAGTGCTGTATCTTATGACTCTTGACGGATGTATTCTATTTTATTTTTTCTTTATGTACACCGAGAGCATATGCACCAAAGGCAAATTCCTTGTGTGTCCAGTCACATTTGGCCAGTATTTTTGGAAAACAAAACACCTTTGGGACATTGCTGAGGTAGGAAGTCGGGAACAAAACACAACCATTCTCAAACAGGAATTAGAAATCTTGGTGCTTCTCCTCTCTCCAAGAGATCTTGTTCAAAAGAGCAGGTTTTCCGCAGGGAAAGAGAGTCAGAAACCAACAATTTGTGCGCCACAGCCCAATTGCAGGGCGATTATCTGGGCAGCAATGAAAAAAGGGGCAAACAACCCAGATCCTACCAAAAGGCGAGACTCTGAGCTGGATGCAGTTTAGAGATTTCCTCCTAATGCTTAACTCATGCTGTGTGGGCCCAGTACTTAGCAAGTAACACTTAAGACAAGGAAGCATTGCCTTTATTATTATTTTTTTAAAGGTTGCAAGATTAAAATGCTGTGTTGTCCAGTCTACATTCAGAACCCCACCGTTGTCTGAATTGCGGACAGTCTTAAAAACAAGGCAGAATAAAATGGATTCAAATGAAGAAGGGGCATGCCAAACACCTCGCTGGGTGTGAATGTTTACGGCACCAAAGCCTCCACAGTGAAGATTGGCATAGAACCCCTATCCTTTTAATCTGAGATTATTATTTTTGTAATGTAAGTGTGGGAGAGGGCCAGCGCTGGTCAATTTCTAGTGAAGAGAGTGGCTGTTATTCTTAATGTCTTTTAAATGCATTTAGCTATCAGATAGTCAAACATTATTTGCAGGGGGAAAAGAAATGAGAGTAACATTCAATTTGAAAAGGTTCTGCTGAATATTTAAATGCCTAGCATTTAATAGACCAAGATTTGCAGAGGATGCTGCAGTAATAATGGTTGGTTAGCAAGGATGGTCCACCAAAGCAAAAACCTTGAGTCTTGATCTATTAATAGAGAATAAGGATTAATGAAGGATTATGTCATAATGAGTCTTCCTGCCGAATAGCCTCAATTCTTGTCTTTTGCTGCCAAAATACAGTTCTCATCTCCAGCAACAAAGTCTATCGCACGGAAAGCACAGAGGGCCTCTTCCCCCCCCCCCCAACTTTAGAAATTGGAAAGTCCATAGCATAATAATGACTCTCCAGCTCCTCTTTTGCCCAAAAGCTTCAACACTTCCAGGGTCAAAGGACACCGCAATGATGCAAAGGGGGGGGGGGTGATCCTTATCTGAGCTCTTGCAACAAAATTAGAATGTGCTGTAGTCTTGTTAAAGAAATGTTTGTTCTTCCATCAATGGGCTAAACAGAAATCAGCTCAGGAGAGGTTTGGCCAAATCCTGCACCAAATGTGTTTGCCTAGCTGCTTTCTTTAATAATTTTTTTTAAAAAAAACCACTGAATAATTCCACGCGCAAAAGAATTTGTATTGAAGGTTTCGGGTTTTTTTGTTTTGTTTTAAAGGGGGAATGAATAGCCTAACTCAGTTGGATAGCTGCCTGAGGTTTTCTGAAATGGATTTTTGTTATTTGCCATACAAATACTTGTAGAGCTTTTTAGGAAGAGATAAAAAAAAAAAATACTAACCTTTTGGCAAAAATGGATATAGGCAAAAATAACAACAATAACAACATAAATAACAATAATAAAAATAACAACAACAATAATAATAGCGTCTCACCATGAACAAATACAATTCCGGCTAAATATAGTATATATTAAAATGAATGCTTATTTCACACTTGATATGTAACACACACTGTAATGATACAGAGATAATAAAAACCTGTATTATTAAAATTGATTAAATTTGCAAATACAATTTCAGAATGGATATGGTTTGATTAAATTAGTGGGAGGGGGAAGCCTTATGTAATGCATTTAATTCTTAACATGGGATTTTACCTCAGGTAAGTTCTTGTTATGCACGTGTATAAAAGGAAAATGGTGCTAGGAAGCAGAAAACATTTTAGAAAGTAAATAATAAAGCATGAGGACGAAACAAAAGAGTCTTTCCAATTTGATTCTTATTTGCCAACACTCACCCCGTCCCAGAAAACAAAGGGAAGCAAAACAGCAGGACAAAATTATTCTTTATTTTAATATGCTCTCGGTGAATGATGCAGCTAGTTACACTATTATTGCTGAAAAACAGAAGGCTAAGCTTTAAAATTAGAAAATTGATCAACTGGGATTATATCAAGAGAGAGATTTCATCAAAGCCTTGTAACAATCCATCCCCATGTACTATTTAGACATAGCTAATCTACATGAATAAATTGACCATTCAGGGCCTCAAAATCTGCCATGTAGGTCCCAACTTTTCACAGATGCTTTTAAATATGTATTTGGTAGGTACAAAGTGCTGAATATATTTTCAGTCTTTTTATATTAAGATTTAACAACGAATGACCTTAAGCAGTGCCATGTGTGTAAAACAAAGTGATCAGACCACCCTGATTTGAACAGACTTGAGGTATAGAATCATACTTCATTCTCATTCAAATTGTTGGCGGGCCTGGAGAAAGCATAAAACCAAATCATTGTAATATTGCTAAAACGGCTCCCTCGTTTTCTCCGGCGGGAGAACTTTTCCCGTATTTGTTATTTCTGGGGTTTCTGGATTCCATTTAAGCGCCGGAGACATTTTTCCAAACGGTATGCCCAAAACAAGAAATATAAAAAATCTTGTAAAAGTAGAGGTTTAAATTCACTCTGAACCCCTAAAAGAAATTCAGATAACCCAACTGGCAATATGCCATTTCATACCCACATAGGCTATTTTCTGTTACACCACTTTTAATAGAAAGAGCTCCTTTCTTTAACCATAGTGGTTGGCATATTGCCCCTTTCAAAATCCAAAGTAACCGTCATCTTGGATGTAACAAATTAGTACATTCACAGAATAATAATAAGCACAGGCCACGCAAACACTATTGTTTTTCCTCTTTTTTTAAAAAAAATAATTCTATTCTGCTGCTTGGAGGTTTGATTCTTGTGGGAGAAAAGTATAATTCCCTTTTAGCAAGCACAATCTTTTTTCCCCCAGATGATTCTCTCATACAGAAAGAAAAGGTAAGTTTGGGGCAGTTGTTGAGCAAGGAAACCAAATAAGTATCAGTTGGTCTCTAATCTAATGACACAATGCACCAAGAATTTAGGAATTATATCATAAATAATTCTGTCACTTGAAGTTTTGCATCAATTAATCAGGGACTGTGTGCGTGTATATTAGGGATTGTCTTTCAAATTGAATTGCTATTATTTTTTCACTAGATTTTTAGAGAATTTTAGGCTGCAGTTTTAGGAGACATTAACACGTCTACCTATTTGTCACAAAGAATTAAAAACTAAATTGTTTCAATGTGGAAACAATAAAAAAATTTCCAGGATTTTTCTTATGGGTGCTTCATACAATATATGTAAAATCAAAAGGACATACAAAAATAAAACTCTTCCTAATACAAATATTACTCATAAAACAGATTATGAATGCTGTTAATACCGATCGAAGCCTCCCCAAAGGCTGTCTGTAAATATGGTCACAAGACATTTTCAAACAATATGGGTTGGATAAGTTTTTCTTCTGTTATTTTTTTAAAAAAAACCAAAATCCTTTCCTACCTTTCTAAAATTATTTCAAGCAGAATCGCAGCTATGAAAATGGCAGCAAGCCACTGTCTTTGGTGCCTATCTTCTGGCAAACCTATTTTGAATGATGAAAAGAAAAATTCTCAGAGTTCAAATTTATTTTTTCACAACCACTATTTAGTCACTCTTTCTTTTTTGAAATTCAGATATTGCCCAGGATTTATGACAAGCATATCCCTTAACCTATAGCTTCTAAGCAACAGATAGTATTTAAATTAATATGATACATTAACAAGGATTGAAGTCGTCAGTAAGGGTATCTTCAGCATTGGCTGAGTGCCTTTTCATTTTAAGGGTCTGCTAATTTTAACAACTCATATGGAACTAATCACGAAGGATGTAATACAGCAAAAGCTTTTGACATGTATTAGACTTTGTCAGAGGCATCTGGCAAAGTGCATCCTAGTTTATAAGCCCTGCTGTCAAAATAAATTTAAAAATCTTGTTGTTGCGACAAACTAACGTGTGAAAGAAGGCAATTATCTATATATTGGATCAATAAATAAACAAATAAAATGGTAAATGCAACTTTGAACAGTGCTAATCCACATAAAAATAAAAAAAACAAGGACCTGTTCATAAAAAAATATATTTTAAACTATCCAAATTTTGACTCGTTACATTTAGTTACGTCAGGTAAAAAAGGAAGCAATTTAATAATAAAAACTTTGCCGCACAAATGAGGGCGAGAATATCTCATTATAAATGGAAACATTGCTGAAAAAGCAGCCAAGCATGACTAAAAAGATCACTCTTTTATACCGGGAGGGGAAAAAAAACTAAGTCTGTCTTATTTTGCCTTTTGTCAGAAAGTCATAGGGGAAATATATCTCCTACTTTAATTCAAACAATAAACTTCAACAACTGAGGCATATCCGAAAACAGTTCTAGGTGAAGTGTAATAAAGAGGGGTTTGTATGATCCCAATTCTAAAACATAAAACTGAAAGATAATGGTGTAATTATCTCTCAGAGTAAACCTGTAATGGAAAACTTTGCTGGGATAGAAAATGTACATGGAGCACAGCACAAAGGGAGCTACTGTAAATTATTCTGCATGCGGAATATGTCCAAGAATTGAAATAAATTAGCAAATTCCTGATCACACAAGTAAAGCCTTAGAATAAGTGAAGGTCTTCTATTATAGTCTATCATACACACAGAGAGAGAAAATCTTGGATAGCTTGAGTGTGATATAAAAAAGCAGGAGATATATAGATATATGTGTATGAATGTATATATGTGTATATATGTTTTTGTACATATATGTGTGTGTGTGTGTGTGTGTGTGTGTGTGTGTGTTTGTAGATTTTCACGGGTGTAGGTATGCTGGTCTTGTTGTATTTGGGTCTTTTCCCATATGTATATACTATATGTATAGTAGATAGATAGATAGATAGATAGATAGATAGATAGATAGATAGATAGATAGATAGATAGATAGATAGATAGATGATAGATAGATAGATAGATAGATAGATAGATAGATAGATAGATAGATGATAGATAGACAGACAGACAGACAGACAGGCAGACAGAAATAATGTGTGTGTGTGTGTGCAGGATATGTGTGTGTGTGTGTGTGTGTGTATGTAGGAGATATACAAACACACATATATCTCCTGCTTTTTTTATATTACACTCAAGATATTCAAGATTTCCATTGTCTTGAGGAGCATAGGCTGCTAAGCAAAAAACAAACACATTTAAGAAAATGTGTTTTTTCAGGATGTGCATCTGAGACATTTACATATGCCTAGGTCAGAAAAAAAACCTTTATAGATCCAGAGATGAATTATTGAGTTTCCCGATTAGCATAAGTTTTAAGTATATGTTTGCTATCCTGAACTAAATTAGATTTTGTTAGTTTTTGTAGCAAGGGTTAAGAATCATAGAAGATAGCAATTGCTCCTTCATCTTTTAACAAAAGATCCATTATTTCCTTTCTCATGAAATCAGGAAAACTAGAGAGCCCAGGAGAGAGAAAATTTAGAGCTATTATAATTTCTCCATAAAATATATAGTCTTGTTTATCTGTTTGTTTTGTTTAAAATAAGCAATCAGGCACTCATAAGATCCAGAAATTCAAAAACATGTAGGAGAAATGAGATGGAAATCCATTTTTACCTAATTTCAAATAATAGAGCATTTACAGGGGAAAAAAACCACTAATACAAACTCAGACATGTTGCTTTCCAATGAAATCACTTCAATGCAGAGCAAAAAGTACTAAGAAATACATACATGCATCTGTGGCTTTATCTCAAATGTTGTGAAGAAAATAATAATAACTTAGACTTAACCGTTGATAAGAAAGAAAAAAGTCTGGATAGTGTACAGGTAGTCCTCAACTTATAACCATTTACTTAGTGATTGTTCAAAGTTACAACAGTTGCATTGTAACAGGGTCATGTGTTCCCCCTTTGCGACTTTCCGATAAGCAAAGTCAATGGGGAAGTAAGCTTTCCCTTTGTCAGGGGAAATTTCACCCTGAGCTAACGAGGTCTAGAATTGATGGCTTTCCAAACAGCATATCTTCAGAAAAAGCAAAAATAAAAAACCGAGAACATGTTCGAATTAAAAACAAGCTTTAATACAAAAATAAGAAACTAAAACAAATCTATCTAATTGTTACATTTTGGCAAGAGCAATTATCGTCCACCTTCTTGGCGGACGAACAAAGAGCAAAAGGAAAGAAGTCTCTGGAATGTGTGAGATGTATATGAAACGTGTTAAGAAGCATGCGGAGTAAATCATTGCTGATAAGGGCCTATGACCTGCGCAGTAACTTTTCAGTTCAGCTAGCAAACAATTAACCCAGTGACACCCTTAACAGCTGTGTTACACCAATTAACAACTGCAGTCATTCCCTAACTAACTGTGGCAGTAAAGGTATTAGAAGTCACCTAACTGCCTCGCTTAGCAACAGAAATGTTGGCCTCATTGGTAGACATGAGGTGAGAACTACCTGAACATTGCAGGACCTGAAGACAGCAGAAGAGAAGAGAAGGAACTGGAGAAAATCAGAAAATAAAAAGACCTGCAAAGAGAAATAGAACGACTGTGGCAAAAAAAGCAAAGATTGTACCAATAGTAAGAGGCACCTTAGAAATAAACCCAAAACATCTGGAGCACCACTTGAACACCATTAGCATTGTCAAAATCACTATCAGTCACTTGCAAATTGAACCTTTACCTGGAACAGCTTACCACCTGCAATAATACTTCTAACATCATAAAGCAACAATATCGGCATATCTCATAAACTTGGGAAGGATTTGAGAGATGGATAAAAATGCCAGATTAAGTCTTAACATTTGGCTAACTGTGCCAACCAACAATAATAAATTACAATATACCCTGCCCAGAGCACCTCTCTGTGGGAGATGGGCGGTTAAGAAATATGAAATATAAACACATGAAATAAATAAAACATCTGCCAATTTCTTTACTTAAGAAAAATATATATGGCCTCCCAACTAACATTCGGTGACTCCAGGCAGTTTACATGGATAAAACCCCGATACAAAAAATAATAATCGCCCACTTTCCTGATGACAACAAACAGAGGAGTAACTTGAGGTGCTCCAGGTGACTCTGGTTCTTTTGGCCATGAACCATGTCATTGTGAAAGAAATGTCAAAATTTTATCTCTGCAGGGATGAAGTTCCATTAGCAGGAAACTACCATGAAGAAGACCCTTCTTCTTGGTCCTATTAGATGGACCTCCTTAGGAAAGAGGACTCATAGCATTCCCTGCCCACCCACACCTGCTATGATCGGTCAGGTATATATGACTGGGAAAAGATAATCTGGTCGCAAGCCATTAAGGCTTTGAAGATGACAAGCGGCATCTTGAATTCAACCCAGAAAAAAATCATCAGCCAAGACAGCTCCTGTGTCAACCCTGAAACTGACCTGACTGAGTCCATTTTTGACCATTTCAGTGTTGCCATACCGGAGCTGAAGGATAGGGAGGGGGGAATTGAGATAGAGGGGAATCTGTAGTCAAAACAACATACTTTCTCTTGGGAACCAAGGACATTCTCACACCTGGTGAGGAAGGAAGGTGGAGTGATGCTACCCGGCTGCCAGTCCGCACCGTGATTGGACCGTGTGACTGATTGTTTTGAGAAAGTAGAAAAACTTTTACTTTTAATTAGGTGAAAACCATGGGAGATTCCATAGTCAGTTTTCACCAGATATGTGCCAATATGATAATTCCAATAAAGCTATTCTTTGAGGAATTTACATGTCTCGGTGTTTTGCTTGCTATGGATTTGTTACTTGGAACCCTGACATCCTGCAGAGGAGGTGATACATGTGGAAATTTAGGCTTACACAAAACCATGAGAACCATGGGAAGGACTCAATCCATGGACAAGGCTATCAAACCCAGTCTAAACATCTGATTGGCTGTGTTACCAACCATAATAATACCCTGTTTCCCCCAAAATAAGACCTCCCCGAATAATAAGCCCAAATTGGGCTTTTGAGCACATGCACTAAAATAATACCTCCCCTGAAAATAGCCCTCCCCTAAAATATTTAATACAATACAATACAATACAATACAATAGCAGAGTTGGAAGGGACCTTGGAGGTCTTCTAGTCCAACCCCCTGCCTAGGCAGGAAACTCTATACCATTTCAGACAAATGGCTATCCAACATCTTCTTAAAGACTTCCAGTGTTGGGGCATTCACAACCTCTGGAGGCAACTTCTGTTCCACTGATTAATTGTTCTCACTGTCAGGAAATTTCTCCTCAGTTCTAAGTTGCTTCTCTCCTTGATTAGTTTCCACCCATTGCTTCTTGTCCTGCCCTCAGGTTCTTTGGAGAATAGTTTGACTCACTCTTCTTTGTGGCAACCCCTGAGATATTGGAACAATGCTATCATGTCTTCCCTAGTTCTTCTTTAAAGCAAGCACAGCTGGTCCCTGGCATTTCCTGGGGGGAAACGGGGGAACATGCCCCACGCGCCCCACCTGCACCTGCCATCAACACGGAATGGCCTCCCAGAGGCTGCTCCCACAGACACTAGCTCCCGTGCCCCTTCTCTTAGTTGCGGCCGGCGCCGGGCTCCTGCCTCTCCGGGCCGCTGAGCGAGCAGAGCAGCATCACGGACAGTCCGCAGCCAGGGCGGGGAGGAGGGCGCGCATCGCTGGCTCGCCCATTCTGTGGCACACCAGGTAAGGCGAGCCAGCCCAGCCCAGCCAGCTGAGGCTCTTCCTGCCTGTCTCTGCGCGCATGCCGATCCTGGCCGGAGCCACGGGGGAAGTGCCGCTTGAGCACCTGGTGGGATCAGGGGCCCCGGGGAAGCCCTGCTCCCCGGCCTGCAAGGGTGGGCGGACTGACGGATGGGGGCTGCCAGTGCCGCTTCCCCGCGGGCTCCACGGGCTGCCACCTCTACCTCGTCTTGGCCGCGCCATGGCTCCGCTTGGGAGGCATGCGCGGGCCACCGCTTCCCCAGGAGCCGGTTCCTTGGAAGGGGCAAAAGCCGCCATCGCCGTGGCCGCGTGAAGAATTTTTTTTTTGTTAAAAATTGGGACTGTCCCGCTGAAAGCGGGACGTCTGGTCACCTTAGTTAAGGGGCCTCCTGCACCTCAAAAATAATAAGACCTCCCCGAAAATAAGGCCAAGTACTTATTTCGGGAATCAAAAGAAAATAAGACCCTGTCTTATTTTCAGGGAAACATGATATACATTACTGTATCCTCTGAAAATTATGCAAGATATTGATGGATCACTCTGTAGAGAACCTAAATTGTATGGGAAAATGTGAACATAATCTGATACAACCACTTTGGCACAGAAAGACAGAACACAGTATTTCCCTGTCAAGGCCCCCAAATTTATCATCTAAAGCTTTCCTTGAGACAAGAGAGTAGCTCCTGCAATTGAAAGCTGTTTGGAAAACAGAGAAGACAGATGTTGCGTAGAGCCTTGTGTGTCATGTTAGATAGAAATAATGATATGGATTTTGGCAGAGGCTGTGATGATGCTGAGGAGGAAGATGAAAAATGACGTGTCATTGTGGATGTCTTTATTCCTTTCCTGTGGATAATTTAATAGTAGATTTTCTTGTGAATGCTTTGTCATGGGTGCGTTTACTCTGGATAAATTTCTAATATTCACATTCTTCACACTGACGATCTAATTTCTGCTACTGCTGCTATGGCTGCTTTCCTCTTTTTAATGTTTTAAACAATTTGTAAACTGTCTGAAGTCAGCGGGAATCAGGCAGCATATACATTTAATGAAATAATGATTATGATTCTGCTTACTAAATTAAGCAAGACAAATGGACGTATATCTCCTTCCTAGCCACTGTAATAAATTGCTTGGGTGCCAACTGGAAAAAGAGAAGAAGTGACTAACCTAAAAGAAGTGGGACCACAATTGGTTGAACAAAAATTTGAATTGGAGCTTCTAAATCTAGTACAGAACCTATTGTGTTCACAGCAATTTTTTTTCATAAAATATAGAATTGTAGGGCAGGAAGGGACCTGGGAGGTCTTCTAGTCCAATCTCCTGCTCAAGACAGGAACGTTATACTATCTTGGTACAATGTTTGAACAGCCTGTTTTTGAAAACCTCCAGTAATACAGCACCCACAACTATCAGAAGCAAACTGTTCCATTGATTAATTGTTCTCACTGTCAGAAAATTTCTTCTTACTTGTAGGTTGGGGCTCTCTTTAGCAAGCTTCCACCATTACTTCTTGTCCTGACCTCAGATGCCTTGGAGAGTAAGTCAATCCCCCCTTCTCGGGGACATCCCCTCAAGGAAGGAAGGAAGGAAGGAAGGAAGGAAGGAAGGAAGGAAGGAAGGAAGGAAGGAAGGAAGGAAGGAAGGAAGGAAGGAAGGAAGGAAGGAAGATTATAACGAGAGGGAGGGAAGATCTCAGGGAAGTCCTGCCTTAGCACTTGGCCACCACAGGTGCCCCCTGACATGAGTGATGTTGAGCTGGCCATGCCCACTGTGGCCACACCCCCAACCGTAATGCGGCCCTCAATGAAATTGTGTTTGACACCCCTGTTGTAAACTGTCTGGAGTCACTTAGATGAGATGGGTGGTGTAGAAATTTTAATACATGAAATTAAACTTGACTGTAACAAGAATGAAAAACAAATGGCTTTTTTAGATGGCTATCAAGCCTTTAGTCCACAGTCACTAACTCAAAGGAACCATACAATTGTAGGCAAAGAGAACTAGAGCTGACACAATTATGGTAACAGGCAGAAGAGTAAATGATTTAATACACCGCAAACAAGACGGTGCAGGATAATCAATTGGGTCAATAAATGTCATACAAGAAAGGATCCACCCCAATGACTTTTGGCATAGATCTACTTTACGGCCTTTGTTCATGAAATCAGGGGCTGGTTTTAGATGATTTTATTCTCTAATTGTATGGACAAAAAATGCCTACAATTTAAGCCATGATGTGCACAATTAAGTAATTGCCCTTACAAATACATGTAATTAGCTTATGGGATTTGCAGTTCATTGATCTGTACATACATACTCTTTGGGAGAGTAAGTTCTGTTTTGAGGCATGAGACTGTGGAGAAACAATACAGCATTTTTGACTCTCACTCAAACTCATATATGTTCTAATCCGAAATATAAATTTGGGAAACGGTGCATGCTTTCATCCCTACTTCAATGGCCAACAAGCTGGATGTCTCATATGCTGTACAAATATCAATTAAAATCTAATATCCCTAGAAAATGTTCTCAAATCATTGATAATGCGCCTCTGTACTAGCTATTTCTGTAGATTTGCACCACTTCTTCCATCAATGAACTTGACATAAAGTGGTATCTGGGTACTCAACTGTTCTGAAACTCGTGATTTGTTTGGTACTCAATACACAAGCTAGAACTTGTTGATGTCGACTGCCTTGTGACTCACTATATTATTCCTTGTGGGGAAAAATTGTTTGGTGCTCATTGTTTTTGGTACTCATCACAACCCTGGAGCCAATTAATGATGAGTACTGAGGTACCACTGCATTTACATTTAGTTATACTTTTTGCTAGCATTCAGACATCTTCATAACAGTGTGATTAGATAGAATAGAATAGGATAGAATAAAATAGAATAGAATGGAATGGAATGCAATGGAATGGAGTGGAGTGGAATGGAATGGAATGGAATAGAATAGAATAGAATAGAATAGAATAGAATAGAATAGAATAGAATAGACAGAGGTAGAAGGCCTTGGAGGTCTTCTAGTCAAACCCCATGCTGAGTGTTGTCAAATCCAATGGTTGTCCAATCTCTTCTTAAAAACTTCCAGTGTTGGAGCATCAGGAGTTCACAGGGGTTCGGGAGAACCTCTAGCTAAGATTCTGTGCAGTTCGGAGAACCCCCAAATTCTACTCTTGACTGGCCCCACCCATCCTGCCCCTCCCAGGAGTCTCCACGCGGCCTGTTTTGGATGCACGTAAGTGCAGGGTGCACATAGAGGCTCAGGGAGGGTGAAAAACGGGACTACCAGAATTTCAGGAAGGGGGCTCCAGAGGGCCTCCGGAGTCCGGGGAGGCCGTTTTTGCCCTCCCGGAGGCTCAAGAAAAAACCCTCTGAAGCAAAAACGCCCCCCCCCCCCATGGTGCAGGAGGCCAACTGGGCCACGCCCACTATGGCCACAGCCACCCAGCAACCGGGCAGAGAACCCCTTGCTAAAGTTTTTGAAGTCCACTCCTGTAGAGCACCTATAACTTCTGGAGGCAAGCTGTTCCACTGATTAATTGTCCCAACTGTCAGGAAATTTCTCCTTAGTTCTAGGTTGCTTCTCTCCTAGACGAAGAATGAAGCGCAAATTGGATTCACAATTTTGGGCACACTGGGGGGTTTTTATTCTGCCTCTCCTGCTCATCACCGTTTCCCCTAGTTATACCTCTTCTATGAACAGCACAAGCAGAGGACAGTTCTGATCACACCACCATCAGGTGCAACATAAATAGATGAATTGTTATTCTCAGCTCCTTTTCTTGGTGTTTCAGGCAGGATTCCTGAATTATTTTACTTGAAAACTAATCCAGTTCAGTTCTTGTAGAGCCCACGAACACTGTCAGAAAAAGCAGCAGGCAACACTTCAGCTTCAGGCTTTGATACGCCACTGAAAATATCACTGAATAAAACATCCCTGAAGGTTTCCTGCCGCAAGCTTTGGTGTACTTTGAGGATTCTCAAAAGTATGTTAGACATGTAACCTTCGGAAAGCAAACGAGAAAGAAACAGAAGAGATGAAGGGGGGGGGAACCCCCCAGAAAGTTAGCAAAAGATGATTAAGACAGGCTATTCTCCAAGGCACCTGAGGACAGAACAAGAAGCAATGGGTGGAAACTAATCAAGGAGAGAAGCAACTTAGAACTGAGGAGAAACTTCCTGACAGTTAGAACAATTAATCAGTGGAACAGCTTGCCTCCAGAGGTTGTGAATGCCCCAACACTGGAAGTCTTTAAGAAGATGTTGGATAGCCATCTGTCTGAAACGGTATAGGGTTTCCTGCCTAGGCAGGGGGTTGGACTAGAAGACCTCCAAGGTCCCTTCCAACTCTACTATTGTATTGTATTGTATTACAGGCGTGTTTTGAAAACTCTCTAAAATTCAGATTTTATTTCTGAAAATTATCTGGGAACTTACTGTTCTGACCGAGGCTTCGCAAGAGCCTGAAGCAAACTCCTTTTCCCAACAAAAACCCCTTTTATTAATTTGCTGTGAATTCTGCTCATTCACATCCAGCAAAGTCTTTCAAGGGAGGATTTACAGTCACAGACCTTATCTGGCTCAGAGAGATGACAGGCTGATATCTGCAAAACTTGGCAAAGAGTCTCTGAGAGCCACGAACCAATTAAGCAAACTAATTGTCTCCTGCAAACTCCACCCACCTTTCGCTCCTCTTTTATTTCCTCTGGGAGGGGCCATTCATCGTCCACCTGTGGCCTTACTCCCAAGTTGACCCCTGTTCCCTTCATCTGGCAACTCTGCGCATGCACACACTGGGAACAGGCTCCAGCTGTTCATCTGCCTCACTGATGTCTGACTCCGAAGGCAGCTGATAACTGTCAGATGGCCCTGGCCCATCTCTGCCTGCATGCTTTCCTTAATCAATTTCCAGCAGTGATCATCCCTCACAGTGATGAAACTAGTTCCCTAGAATAACAAGGTTGGAAGGTACCTTGGAGGTCTTCTAGTCTGACCCCCCCCCCCTGCTCAGGTAGGAGGATCCTATATCATTCCAGACAAATAGTTCTCCAATCTCTTCTTTAAAATCTCCCGTGTTGGAACACCCGCAACTTCTTAAGACAAGTTGTTCCCCTCTTCTCATTGTCAGGAAATGTCTTCTTAGTTTGAGGTTGCTTGAGTAGTTTCCATCCATTGCTTCTTGTCTTGCCTTCAATAGATTGACTCCCTATCCTTTGTGGAGGCCCCTCAAATATTGGAACACTGCTACCCCTACTTCTTTTCATTAAACTAGACATACCCAATTCCTGTGCGGTGGCTCAGTGGCTAAGACACGGAGGATGTCTATCAGAAAGATCAGCAGTTCAGTGGTTCGAATCCCTAGCTTTGCATAACTGAGTGAGCTCCCGTTACTCGTCCCAGCTTCTGCCAACCTAGCAGTTCGAAAGCATGTAAAAATGCAAGTAGAAAAATAGGGACCATCTTTGGTGGGAAGGTAACACATTCCGTGCACCTTTGGAGTTTAGTCATGCCGGCCAGATGACCATGGAGACATATTTGGACAGCGCTGGCTCTTCGGCTTTGAAACGGAGATGAGCACCACCCCCTAGAGTCGGGAACAACTAACACATATGTGCTAGGGGAACCTTTGCCTTTACCCAATTTCTGTAACCGTTCTTTGTATGTTTTAGCCTCTGTTTCCCTAATCATCTCTGTTGCACTCTTTCTAGTGTCTCAACAATTTTTTAATATCATGGTGACCAAAACTGGATGCACTATTCCAGTCTTACCAGGGCATTATAAAGTGATATTAACACTTCACACAGTTGTGGGATTCAAATAATTTAACAATTGGTTCTCTGCCCTAATGATTTCTTCCAACAACCAGTTCACCAAACTGCTCAGAAATTTAACAACCAGTTCTCTGGAAGTGGTGCAAACTAGCTGAATCCCACCACTGACTTCACGTGATCTTGACGCTGTCCCTCTGTTAATGCAACCTAGGACCGAGTTGGCTTTTTTTGGCAGCTGCAGCACACTGCTGGTTCGTATTGAAGTGATTGCCCACTAGGATTCCAAAATCTTTCTCACACTTCCAATACATAATCTACCTGAAAACCGTTAGAATAGATCCAGCATCTGGAATTGCAAGACCACCAATGGAAGTTTTGCTGCTGACTCCTTTAGACAAGAGGGAACCCATTCATCCAGCAAGAGAGCATTAATCAAGTTCCTTAATAGGGACAGACCCGCCCTAGTCAGTATAATCACTAAGGAAGGGCCAGGATCAAATCAAGCATGAAGAAACCAATATAGCAGATGAGCAGTTACTAATACTTGCCCTAACGAATCAAGACAGTCCCAGTGACTCCATCACGAAGAACAATGCAAGTTGGCTACAGCAAGCCATCAATGTTTTTGGCTCCTTCCATTCTTCTTTATCTTTTGTTCTTAGCTTTCTGCTGTCTCCTTTAAATGGTCTTTAAATCAGGTTTAGTTCCAATTGTCTACTAACGGCTGATTTGGCCAAATGCCAAGCGTCCAGGAATTCCCTACCATTTTCAGATTTAGCTAAGTCTAGGATGCTCACAGTTACTTAGTTTGTATACTACTGCGCTGTCATGTGGTGCTAATAGCGTGTTGGTTGTTTCTAAGATGGTTTGGATGCATGGTAATGTTGTACATGCTATAACTTGTATTAGTTTGTGCTATAGTAGGTTGAGTAGTGAGGTAGTTGCTTTCCATTTTTGGGGATGATGTTGCAAAGGCAACATCAAATGTTGTTTTTTTCCCTTGTGTCTTTTTCCTTTTATTTGTTTGTTTGCTGGAGTAGATTCGTGCTTCTGTAGATGATATTCTTAAGGTGGCTCAGTGGCTAAGATGCTAAGTTTGTCGATCAGAAAGGTCAGCAGTTCAGCGGTTCGAATCCCTAGTGCCTGCATAACAGAATGAGCTCCCGTTACTTGTCCCAGCTTCTGCCAACCTAGCAGTTTGAAAGCATGTAAAAATGCAAGTAGAAAAATAGGAACCACCTTTGGTGGGAAGGTAACAGTGTTCTGTGCACCTTCAGCATTTAGTCATGCCGGCCACATGATCACAGAGACGTCTTTGGACAGTGCTGGCACCATCCCCTGGAGTCGGGAACGACTAGCACATATGTGCGAGGAGAACCTTTACCTTTACCTGAATGATATTCTTACACAGTTCCTCTTGTGGGAACTTCGGTTGTCTTTCTGTAATGGAACATTTGGTTAGTATGGGTTATTTTTTGATTGGCTTATATTTCTAATTTGCTGCTATTTCCTCAGGTGAAACAATAGAAAAGAATAGAGTTGGAAGGGAACTTGGAACTTCTAGTCCAACCCCCTGCTTAGGCAGAAGGAAACCCTACACCAGCGATGACAAAGCTTTTTTGGCTCGCGTGCCATAAGTGGGGGGAGCATAGGGGGGTCATTTGGAGGTGTGCCGCACCCATAATGCAATGCGCGACCCCCCCAGTGTGCATGCGCGCACTATAGGCACGACCCCACCCATTTTTCCATGCTTTTTTCACCCTCCCCAGGCTCCAGAGGCTTTATAGGAGCATGGGGAGGGCAAAAACAGCCTCTCTGCCCCCCCCCGTAAGCCCTCCAAAGGCTTCAGGGACCTTCAAGAGGCTTCCCTGAAGCCTCGGGAGCAGTCAAAATGACCCTCCAAGCAAACCGGAAGTCCATTCCCGAACTTCCGGTTTGCCCATAGGGCCATTTTTTTGCACTCTGGAGGCTTCAGGGAAGCTCATGAAGCCTCTGGAAGGCCTCCAGGGGGTTGGAGGAGGCTATTTTCACTCTCCCCAGGCTCCTATAAAGCCTCTGGAGCCTGGGGAGGGTGAAAAGTGGCTTTAAAAAAGGGTGAACTCAGCTGGCCAGCGAGCACATGCACGCTGGCCAGCTGACAGGGCAGCGCCTCACGTGCCCTGACAAATGGCTCCGCGTGCCACCTGTGGCACGCATGCCAAAGGTTCGCCATCACTGCCCTACACCACTTCAGACAAATGTTTATACAATCTCTTCTTAGGGAGGAGGAGCTTCCGAGGCAGATGGCGGCTGCCGTGTGAGCTCCGCAAAATTGCGGAGGGGTTTTCCATCTGGGAGAGGTGCTGCCGACCCCTAATGCTACTCTGAGGGTCGTGCTTTGTCGACGACCACCCCCCGACCCCGACTCTGCCCTGGCCAGGAGGGGTCGGGCAGGGCGTTTGGGGCGGTCAGCTGGCTAGCGGGAAGCTGAAACACCGAAGGACGCCGAGGACGCCGAGCGCGAATTAAACATGATTGCGCTGAACGCTGAACGCCGTTTACCTCTTGCCAGCGCTTAGGTGGAGAATGGAGTGGAGAAGGAGCTGTGGAATTGTTTGTTTGGCTGTGGCTTCCCATCTGGCTAGTGAGAGCGCCAGATGTGGAGCGTGGAGCGTGGAGCTGAGTGTGGAGTGTGGAGTGTGGAGCTGAGCTGAGCGCCAGGCGGCTAGAGAAGAACGGAGAAGAACGGAGACACGAAGTGGGTGCTCGTTTGGCTGTGGTTGCCCGTCTGGCTGGTGAGAGCGTCAGACGTGGAGTGAGCCCGTCTGGCTGGTGAGAGCGTCAGACGTGGAGCGTGGAACGGATCATCTGGCACCAAACAGAGAACCGAGTGTGGGAGGCGAGAGGCGAGAAGCGCGGAGAGGTTGGAGAGACAGGAAGATGACGAGAAAGATGGCAAGCATGTTGGTTTGTTGGCGTGCTGGCGTGTTGGCGTGTGGGTGTGCTAGCTGGGGCGTTGGTCAGAAACCTGGAGGACTGCCTCGTTGTGTGAGAGGCGAGAAGTGAGAAGGGGGAAGATCTGAACGAAGCAGCTAAAGGAGGGGTGAGCCGGTTAAAGTATCTCAGAGCAGAGCAGACACAATTGAATGGCAAACCTAGAACCTAGGTTTGAACCCTTGATACTATTATCGCATCTCTGACTTTGACTTTGTCGCTTGCTTTTAACATCTTTTTAAACATCTTTTTAAATATCTGCTTTTTAAACACCTTTTTAACATCTGCTTTGCCGGCTCCTACACCATTTTGAAACCCTCCTGAGTGAAACCCGGTTAGGCGACTAGCCCATTAACTCACCCTTTCATCTTGGGTCAGGAAAACCTTCTCGACAAACAATGATTTTACATCTATTTCTTCAGCACCTGTTACCAACCAATTTTACCCCATGATTCCATTTCTATGTACACGAAGCCGGAATTACTGCGGCTGCGGCAATCCCCTTTCTCGCAGGTTTGGCCTCCAGTCCTTTCGAGGGCCCACCTTGAGGACGGGTTTATTAACCCTGAGAGGTGGAGGAAGCACAAATTAAGGGGTTTTTTAGTAAAATATTTTTAAAGAATTTGTAGGGACCCTGGGGTTGGGGGGTGGGAGGAGGGGGGGGGAACAGGTCAGGAGGGATGGTAGAGCCAGGCATCTAGGTGTGGTCGAAGGAGGAGGGAGCGGAGTGGGGGAGGAGAGGGAAGATAGCATTCCTGTGCAGGGCTTTTTGATACCAACGGTCGTGGGGAGGGGCAGGTGCGAGGACAGATCAAGAGCGCGTAGTCGGTTGGGAGACCGGGGTTTTTGGTCATACCCGGTCGTTTGTACCAACCCCTGCATACTAGGTGGTCAGGATCTACAGACCCAAGGCCTGAGACTGCTGTTATGCAATGTGAGGTCCGTTGTCAATAAGGCCCCCCTCATCCACGATCTAATTTTGGAGGGGGAGCCGGACCTCGCAGGAATAACTGAGACCTGGTTGGGCCACGAGGGAGGCTTACCCCTCGTGGAAATGTGCCCGCCAGGTTATCGAGCATTTCACCAGCCTCGGGCCCAGGGAAGGGGCGGTGGGGTAGCAGTGATTATCCGGGAAGACTTGGAGCCGAGAGAGTTCACTGTGCCACAGACATCCGGGTGTGAGTCCCTTGTCGTGAGATGAGGCCCTGGGAGGCAGTTGGGCCTGCTGATAGTATACCTGGCTCCTCGCTATACATCAGCGGCCCTGCCTGAACTCCTCGAGCTGATCTCATCGGTGGCGGTTGAGACCCCCAAACTTTTAGTGATGGGGGATTTTAACCTGCCGTCGATGGGAGAAGCGTCTGAGGGGGTTTGGGAGTTCATGGCTTCCATGACAGCCATGGACCTGACCCAATTAATTCAGGGCCCTACTCATGAGGGAGGCCACACGCTGGACCTTGTCTTTGTCTCTGGCCAGTGGACGAGTGATCTGGGAATAGGGGATCCAACTATTATTCCCCTGTCATGGTCAGATCACTCACTTCTCCGGCTTGACTTCCCTGGTGCTACCCCCCGCTGCGGGGAGGCGGAACCGGAAGGTATTAGATGGTACCGCCCCAAGCGCCTGATGGAACCAGATAGGTTCCAGACGGAGCTTGGGCCACCTCCTGTGGACCTGACCCGCCCCCAAGTGGAGGACCTGGTAGACGCATGGAATAGTGCGACTACCGGGGCCCTAGACCGGGTGGCGCCTTTGCGGCCTCTCCTGCGGCGACGAACCACCCTGGCCCCTTGGTTCACCGAGGAGCTAAGGGTGATGAAACGCCACAAGAGACGCCTAGAGAGTCGTTGGAGATCCTCCCGTTCCGAATTTGACCGAGCACAGGCACGAGCCTATTTGAGGACGTACCTTGTGGCACTAAGAGCGGCCAAACGTCAACATTGTGCCGCTCTTATTGCATCCGCAGATAACCGCCCTGCCGCCCTGTTTCGGGTGACCCGCTCCCTCCTGTTTGAGAGACCGCGGGAAGCCCCTTTACAGGGCAGAGCAGAGGAGTTTGGGAAATATCTGCAGGACAAAGTCGCTCAAATCCGGATGGGATGGGCCCCTTTCAGTGGTCCAGTTGAGACGCCCGTGGCGAGTCTTGAGGGACCGCTTTGGGAGGAGTTTGACTCGGTTGCCATCGAGGATTTGGACAGGTTACGTGGACGTCTGCGACCTACCACATGTTTATTGGACCCGTGTCCCTCCTGGCTTGTACTTGCATCCTGGGAGGTTACGCGCGACTGGCTCCTGGGCCTAGTGAATGCTTCGTTGGGTGAGGGGTTTCTGCCGGCCGCTTGAAAGAGGCGGTTGTGAGGCCCCTGCTCAAGAAGCCTTCCCTGGACCCAACGGATCTAGTCAATTATCATCCAGTCTCCAACCTTCCTTTTTTAGCGAAGGTTGTAGAGAGTGTGGTGGCACAACAGTTCCCACGTCACCTGGAGGAGAATGATTATCTAGACCCGCGCCAGTCCGGCTTCTGACCCGGGCACAGCACGGAGACGGCCTTGGTCGCATTGGTGGATGATCTCTGGAGGGCCAGAGATAGGGGTTGTTCCTCTATCCTGGTCCTATTAGATCTCTCGGCGGCGTTCGATACCATCGACCATGGTATCCTGTTGCACCGGCTTGAGGGGCTGGGAGTCAGGGGCACCGTTTTACGGTGGTTTGGCTCCTACCTCTCTGGCCGGACGCAACGTGTGTTGGCAGGGGAGCAGAGATCGACCCGGAGCCCCCTCACATGTGGGGTGCCACAGGGGTCGGTGCTCTCGCCTCTCCTGTTCAACACATACATGAAACCGCTGGGCGAGATCATCCGCGGTTTTGGGGTGGGATATCATCTGTATGCTGATGATACTCAGCTATACATTTCCACCCTGAACCACCCCAATGAGGCCGTTGAAATGATGTCCCGGTGTTTGGAGGCCGTACGGGTCTGGATGGATGGCAACCGACTAAAACTCAACCCTTCCAAGACGGAGTGGCTGTGGCTTCCGGCCTCCCGGTTCAACCAGTTGCTTCCATCTCTGGCCATTGGGGGCGTACAACTGGCCCCCATGGAACAGGTGCGCAATTTGGGCGTCCTCCTGGATGCCCGGCTGTCCATGGATGACCATGTAACAGCCGTGGCAAGGGGGGCGTTCCATCAGGTTCGCCTGATGCGCCAATTGCGCCCCTTATTGGACCGGGATGCCCTACGCACAGTCACCCATGCGCTAGTGACGTCTCGCCTGGACTACTGCAATGCTCTCTACATGGGGCTTCCCTTGAGATGCACTCGGAGACTGCAGTTGGTCCAGAACGCGGCCGCGCGGGTGATTATGGGGAGGACTAGATACTCCCCTGTAACACCTCTCCTGCGCGAGCTGCACTGGCTTCCTGTAGTCTACCGAGTGCGTTTCAAGGTTTTGATTATGATCTTTAAAGCGCTTCATGGCACAGGACCTAGTTACATGCAGGATCGCATCCTGCCCCATATATCCCTACGACCAATCCGCTCACACAGAGAGGGACTTCTCCGGGTGCCGTCCGCTAAACAGTGTCGGGGGGCGACACCCAGGAGCAGAGCCTTCTCTGTGATGGGCCCAGCCCTGTGGAATGACCTCCCCCGTGACATCAGGATCATTTCCGATCTCCGCTCCTTCCGTGTACAGCTGAAGACCCACCTCTTTCAATTATCTGGCCTGGCTCAACCGTAAATTTTTTCTTATTCCTCCTGACAGTCCTTTTAAATTTTTTAAATTTTAAATTTTAAATTGTGTTATTATAACTGGGGTATTTTAACGGTGATTTTTAACTGTCTAAATGTGATGTAATTTGTTACCTCCTCCGTGCATGTATGTCCTTGTATATATGTATGTTTATGTGTCTGTACATATGTTTTATGTTTTATATGTTCTATTGTACGCCGCCCCGAGTCCTGTTCTGGAAAGGGAGCGGCTAATAAATTCAAATTTATTATTATTTATTATTATTCTTAAAAACTTCCAGTGTTGGAGCATTCACAACTTCTGGAGGCAAGTTATTCCACTGATTAATTGTAATCACTGTCAGGAAATTTCTCCTCAGTTCTAAGTTGCTTCTCTCCTTGATTAGTTTCCACCCATTGCTTCTTGTTCTACCCTCAGGTGCTTTGGAGAATAGTTTGACTCCCTCTTCTTTGTGGCAACCCCTGAGATATTGGAACACTGCTATCATGTCGCCTCCAGACCTCCTTTTCATTAAACTAGACATACCCAGTTCCTGCAACTGTTCTTCATACATTTTAGCCTCCAGTCTCCTAAACACCTTCCTTGCTCTTCTCTGCACTCTCAACATCTATTTTGCATTGTGACGACCAAAACTAAGATGTCTAAAAAGAGTAGCATGTTTTTTCCCTTGTGAATTTTATTCCTTTGAAAATATTATTCCATGTTACTTCTGTAGTTCTTCCTTTGAGACTATTATTATCATCATCATTATACATATTGAAGCTATAGTTTTGGTTGTATGTGTGGGAATTCTATAGTTTCTAGATGCTGCATTACAGTTTCTGGCATGAGTCCTGAGAGTGGGGATCCATGGGTGTTCCTCTGATTTGTGGTTATATTTTAAAGGAGATATTGAGACAGAGGTTGATGAGGTCCATGATTCTGCCTGTTTTGATCTCAGTGTATGACTAGGTTGAATACGTTGTGTAATACTTCTACCACAGATTCTTTCACTAGTTCTGGATCTATGGGCACAAAGAGTACTTTGACATGTCATGAACCCGTAACTTCATTCTCTTCCTCTTTTAGATCTTCGATTTTCTGGAGGCACTTTAATGGAGACTTGAGAGAATATTCACTTCTTTTTATGAAATGTGCAAGAATTTCTCTGTGTCCTTGACTGTGTGGAAATCGGGATCCCTAGTAATGATGCAGTTGAATAAAGGGGAACATTGAGCATGTGTATTTTGGGGTATCCACCGATTTGTGAGAGGATAGGTCTACTGCTTTTCATCCACCACTGTTCTTTCGTGATCTGACTATTATTGGTTAGGTCATTGAGGATTCTTTTGATCTAGGTGTCCAGTTTCTTCACCGAGTTGAAAGACAGAATTTCATTTGGCAGAAGATCATCAGTTCTTCTGTAATCAGAGATTCCATAGAGCAGGGGTGTCCAAACTTGGGAACTTTAAGACTTGTGGACTTCAACTCCCAGAATTCCCCAGCTGGCTGGGGAATTCTGGGAGTTGAAGTCCACAAGTCTTAAAGTTCCCAAGTTTGGATACCCCTGCCATAGAGAGAAGACAAATATTGGTGCCCAGTAGCAAGCAGAAGACCATCGGTTCCTCAAGGAGCTGTGTGATTAGTGGAGATGAAAGGAAGTAAAAAAGATTTGTCTTAGCCTCAGGTCGGGCAGAGGATGGTAGAAGATAGGAAGTCCTGGAGGAACGTTGTCCTTGGGGTTGCGATGGGTCAAACACAGCTTCACAACTAACAACAACAACAGGTTGCCTAGCAATTGAAGGAATAGCAAAAACAGTTTCTTTGGCCTCTACCAAGCAATCTATCACTGTATTTTGAGAAGAGGCTTGGGTTTCTGCCTAAAATTTGTAAAAATTCGGGGTTGCCTCTAACTTTACTTTCTAAAGAAATTAATTTCTTCTAATTATTACAATTAAACACTGGCTTTTGACAATATTAAAGTGTTTCCCTGGAAATAAGACCAGGTCTTATATTAAGTTTTGCTCCAAAAGGCTTAAGGCTTATTTTTCTGGTTAGGTCTTATTTTCTGAGAAATGCGATACTAAATGCATCCATCTGGTGAGAATCTTAACTGCGGTTTATTTTTTTGGGGGTAGGGCTTATATTATGAGCATCCTGAAAAAAATCATGCTAGTGTTGTGGTCCTCTGGCAGCCTGTGGAGCTGGCAGCAGAGTCGGAGAGCGAGGAGGTTAGGGAGGAACATGGGCCAGTCCTGGTGAAGGATTGGGGAAGGCTCGGACGAGGGCTCTGCATCAGAGGGAGAAAGGGGTCCAGGGCCATCTGAGAGTTATGTGCTGCCTCTGGAGCCTCCAGAGTCAGAGAGCAGTGAGGCAGAGGAACAGGCTTCCCCTGTTCCCGGTGCATGCATGCGCCGAGCTGCCAGAAGGCAAGAACAGTTAAGACAGAAGGGATGACTCAGGAGTAAGGCCTGGATTGGCCCCTCCCATAGAACATAAAGGAGAAGCAAAGGCACGTGAGCCTTTGCAGGAAGCAGCTTGGTTCATGGTGGTCAGTTTACCTTATAAAGCTCCGTTTTGACTCTTTGCTCCATGTAGCCTTGCCAAGCTAATTGCCAATTCAGTCTTCGGCAGAGTTTCAATGAGGATAAAAGGGGGTGCTTATCAGCCTTATCTCGAAAGACTTTGGCAGCCTACTGTAGGACTCTTTACAACTATTTGGGACTCCTTACAGGCTGTGAATGAACATAATTCACAGCCTTTGAAATAAAAAGAGGGTTTTGTGGACTAAGTGTGTGCTTTTTACTGTATCAGGAAGCCTAGGTCAGAACAGCTAGGGCTTATTTTCCAGTTGAATCTTATTTTTGGGGAAACACGGAAGGTGGATATGTAAACCTGGGAATTCCGGACATAAACAAGTATGGTCCATGAAAATCCCATTCATGTAAGAGCAAAGAGTTTGCTTGTACTGTGGACTGGCTAAAGAAAGTGTTATCAATGCCAGTGGGGGAAAAAACAAAGGAAACCTGATTCCTGTTGGGAAAACAGCAGGATTACCTTGATCTGGTATTTCAAATGACATCAATCCACTGAAAATATTTTGACTCAGAATACTGGGAGTTCTTTATGGTATGCTAAAGCTAGCATTAACACAACCATATTATTCCTATATAACTTGAGAAGAAGAAAAAAACCACCCTCCACTTATCATCCCCCACCAATCATTACGGTCTTAATTAGAACATTCTGAAATTGAAAAGGGTCAACGAGGAAATAAAATAGAAGACTATAGAACAAAGCAGACGGAAGCCACAAACTAGGTATTCCTACAGTACAGATAATGACACCCTACATTAGAATGCCAGTGGTAAACAAAATGTCTACATTTGTTGGTTAAATAATATAAATTTAATAATACTTAATCTTTAACCTGTATTACTGGTGTGTCAATAATTTGACCCTTATTACATTCCAGGAATATAGCATCAAACGGGGGGGGGGGGGGGGGATCTTGGATTTTGTAGTTTTTGCATTGATGCCTTGTAAAGCATTTTTTAAAATGCCATGTGCCAGATATTGACCTGCATGCTGCGAAATAAGACACTATGCTTTTAACAGAGATTCAGTGGCGTCCGTTGCGAGTCAAATACAATTTGTGCTGTAGCTGTCTCCTGTGTCAGGGAGTTGTGTCCTGACCAGTTCATTGCCTAGAACCATGGTGATGACCCTATGGCACGCAAGCTGTCCCCCCACCCCAGCTCAGCTCTGCCATGCATTCGCACGCATGCCTCCCGCCGGCCAGCTGGTCTTCAGGTCTCTGCCACACATGCATGGGGGGGACATGCGGGGGACCACACGTGCATGCATGGGGTGCATGCAGGAGGCCGCATGTGCATGAGGGGCAGGGCACATGCACAGGGGGCGCATGCTCATTGTATTTTGTGGGTGCATGCGCACACTTTGGCCACTTGGTCCAGGAAAAGTTACTGGCCTAGAATGTCTTAGAAAAGGTGGGTTTTCCAATTCTAAAAAAGAGCTCCTAAAGGACAAGTGTGTCACTTACTCATTCAGTTTCCCCATTCCAAAGATCAACAGGGACTTTGGAAAAGTCTTTGGAAAATGCTTCTGGATATTTTTTAGAGCATTCTAAGGATCTCTCAAATGTTATAATATTGGAATATAGAACATAGAATAATAGAGTTGGAAGAGACCTTGGAGGTCTTCTAGTCGAGCCCCCTGTTTGAGCAGGAGACCCTATACCAGTGGCGGTGAACCTTTTCGGCACTGAGTGCCGAAAAGGAGTGCTCATCTGGGCCGCAACCCGGAAGAGGAGCTGCCCAGGGGGCAAGCGCACACCAGAAAATGAGCTTCCGGTTTCCGGCATGAGCATGCGTGCTGGCCAGCTAGTCTTCCGGTTACTGGTGCACATGCGCAGGGGACGATCAGCTGGCTGGTGTACATGCTCATGCCAAAAAAATGGAAGACTAGCTCTTCCAGTTTCTGGCACTGCACGCACAAAGACCAGCTGATTGTGGCACATGCACCCGAAACCTGGAAGAGGAATGGGCAATGCTGCGCATGCCAAGCAACATGGCGCCACATGCCACTTTGGGCACACGTGCCATAGGTTCATCATCACGGCCCTATACCATTTCAGATAAAGTTTGTCCGGACTTGCTTTGAAAATCTCCATATTATGATTATCACTTGTTGCTTGTAGGTACATTGAGAGCTTATGCACTGGAGATAAATTCCTTGCGTGTCCAATCACACTTGGCCAAAAAAAAAGAATTCAATTCAATTCAATCCCCATCCCTATCCTATCAGGCGCAAGGAACCAGGAACACTCACTGAGTTCAAAGCACTGAAGAGTTTATTATTGGTACCTGTACACAAGAATCTGGTCCACTAACAGTCAAAGCTAAATTGGCACTAGATAAGGATGAATGGAATTCATGGGTGGCTGGACTTGGATCTTTAGTGGCTGCGCAATGACTCCAAACTCATGACATGTTTAATGCTGCCTTCCAAGTCAGCCGGCTTATCTCCTACATCAGCCATTTAAATTTATACAAAGAGCCCAATATTTGCATTAAAAAACAACAGAACGTCAGAGCTATGACATGACATGAGGTATGGGCAGCAGGTAAGGATCTGAGTAACCCTCAGTAACACGTGGCTTGGCCTTTTCTTTGTAGAACATTTGGAGGTTCAGAGCATAGACTTGAAATTCTTCAAAAGCAAACTTATTCACTATGAAAGAGTCCCAGTTTGATCAGTTTGGTTCCGTCGCAGACCAGAACTACCTTCAATTCAGTCCTGTCACTGTCTTAATGTTTTAAATTCCTGCAATCCAGTGATATTAATGTTAATTGCAGGGAGGGTCAGGTTATTGTTTAATTCTTTCATTATGGTCAATTACTGCCTCCTTTTAATTTCTCATCAACACCACCCACTGAGTGACGGATGAGCCCACGCCTTTCTTGGTGCTGCCAAAGTCAGAATGACTGAGTGGGTGACAGAGGTATGAAGACTGAGGGGAGCAGAAGGGGAGGAGGGAAAGAGGGCGACAAGGAGACAACGGATGAAGGTCACCGCAGGAGAAGAGAAACATGGAAACTAAGAAGCACAGAACCTTAAGGAATGGGGGTGAGGATTGGGAAGGCACAATTTTTTTTTATAAAAATGAGACGAGGGAAAACAGAAACAGCAGGAGAAATACATTTATGGAGATGAATTTCACCTATAGTGTATGACAAAAATATCAGGATATTTGCCAGGCATTTATACTTGTCTAGGCAGGTCTTTCTAATTACAAAATTTCATCAAATGTGCTTATTAAGGTTTTATGACAGGCTAAGAATTCGTTGTGTAGAATTCCTTTTGCAAAAAAAAAAAAAAATCATCAAATTTATTTGTAATATTTAGGGAAGTCCTGCAGATGATAGCAAGTCAGCCTTTCTTGTTTACATAGGCCAGGGGTGTCCAAACTTGGGAACTTTAAGACTTGTGGACTTCAACTCCCAGAATTCCCCAGCCAGCATGGCTGGCTGGGGAATTCTGGGAGTTGAAATCCACAAGTCTTAAAGTTCCCAAGTTTGGACACCCCTGACATAGGCCATTTCTCTGAATTCATACACCATGCTAAACCTTGGAGTACTCATATCAAATGATCTAAACGCCAGAGCTCACTGTTACAGCATTGCCAAAAAGGCATTAAGAGCTGTTAAGCTAATCTTGTGAAGCTTCTTTTCTGGTAATATTGTACTGAAAACTAGGGCATACAAAACCTTTGCTAGACCAATTCTCGAATACAGCTCATCTGTCTGGAACCCACACTGCATATCAGACATAAATACAATTGAATGAGTCCAGAGATATTTTACGAGAAGTGTCCTCTACTCCTCTGCTCGTAACAGAACACCTTATGCCACCGGGCTTGAAATTTTGGGCTTAGACAACTTAGAACTTTGCCGTCTTTGATCTGACCTAAGCGTAGTACATACATTTATCTGCTACAAAGTCCTACCTGTCAATGAATACTTTAGCTTCAACCACAAAGTAAACCTCTCCGAACTCGATTGCAGAAAATGCAACTTCAGCAACAGAGTGGTCAATGCCTGGAATGCACTACCTGACTCTGTTGTTACATCTTCAAACCCCCATAACTTTTAACCTTAAACTGTCTACTGTTGACCTCATGCCATTCCTGAGAGGTCAGTAGGAGCATGCATAAGCGCACCAGCGTGCCTAACGTCCCTGTCCTACTGTCCCCATTTATTTGTACCCATTACCTGTGTTCTTATTCCTGTTTGTTCTTATTCCTGTTATCTTGTACATGAGTGACAAGCTAAATAAATAAAAATAAATAAATAAATGATGTTGTTTGGCCCTTAACGTATTGTATGAATCCAGCATTGAGGCAATAAATTAAATTGAAACTACAAATTGCAACACTGACGACTAGTAGAGGATAATCGCAACACAAAAACAGAATAGCAACTCGGCTGATTAGGTCATTTGACCATATCTGCAAGAAAACTATCAAGTCAAAGAGCACCAAAGACACCACAAAAAGGAGAAGAAGAAAGTCACATCACACATGGCACAGAAATTCTTTTTTTAAAAAAAGCTGATCTTTTCATTCTTGCAAACCCAGACAGGTGAGAATTCTGGTTGAGTCTACTGACTCATTTTCCTTTTCAAAACCAGATCTTTTTCAAGCTAAGTTGCAAAACATTTTCCATGATGTTACCTAAACTGTAAAGACCAGAGCTGTGTTATAAAGATAAATATTAATTACAAGATTATAATATTTATAAATATTTGTATAGATTACAAAGGTAAAATGTATTGATTACTCAAGTAATTATAAAACTTTTGTAAAATAAAACTTAGATTCCTCCTAGTCCTAAATTAATGTTAAAAAGTCTCTGAATATTAGGTTGATTTGATTGAAACTCACTGAAAACTAATTAAAAATTAAAGTTTGAAGATGTTGAAGTCATATGAAATACCAGCCAGTTTTAATTTTAATAACAGTTAATTTAAAAAATGATAAATGTTGTTCTCATAAAACTTTCTTGGTATAATTCAACTTGATATCTATCTATCTATCTATCTATCTATCTATCTATCATCTATCTATCTATCTATCTATCTATCTATCTATCTATCATCTATCTATCTATCTATCATCTATAAATGGTTGTGTGTGTGTGTGTGTGTATGTTCCAGCATAACTCTGGAATGCCTTGAGCAATTTCAACCAAACTTGGTACACAGATGACTTACTCTTTGGAAACAAATACTGTGGGGGTAAGACACCCCTAAGAGCATGTGTTCTGTTAAGATACAGCCTGTTATGCCCTCAAATGGCTTCTACCGTACTGCCATAAAATGGCTTCTACTGTACAGCACAGTGAAGTTGTCATGGTAACAGCTTCACAGTATTCCACAAGGGAAGTCCCTCTGGTATGGGAGCTGAAATCAGGGCTTTCCCTGTCTAATACAGGATTACAATAAATAAATACCCAGGTAACACTGAGTTAACAGCTAATATAAGGATAAAAGTGATACCATATTTCCAATGAATGAATTGTACTTTCTTCCAATTTTATCATATAAATACTCAGCCAACCTTTCTATACAATATTTTTCTTTTGCAATATTTTTTATGTATTTTTCTCTCTTTTCCTCTCTCTCTCCCCGTCTTCTCTTTTCTCAATACAATAAATAAATTTAAACAGCCGAAGAAAAATCAATAAGTACGTAAGTCAGCTTACAAAGAGTTTACACTTCTTTGAAACAAATAGAGTGGGAGAAATGAACAAAGATAAGACTACAATAAGAAGTTAATGATTACTAATATTAGTATTACTATTTATATATACAAAATAAATATAATTTGATATTATTTGGTTATGCCACTATATCTGATCTCTAGGTACTCCACAAGTCTAAAAGAGTAAATCTAAAAAAAAAAAAAGACATAATAATATTAATTAAAACAATGCGAAATTAAAATAGCACACTGTCAGACAGATGGCAGGCAAAGTGCAGTTATTAATTACTGAAGGCTTCTTGGAACAACCATGTTTTGACGGCTTTCCAGAAGATGATTAAAGTAGAGACCATCCAGATCTTGTAGAGAGAGGTTATTTCAGAGGGTCAAAGTAGCAACGGCAAAAATTTGCTTCTGGGTTTTTCAATTCCCTTCTCATCCACACTTAGGATGAATAATATTAGCATGAGGAGTAACAATTGGACAATAAACAAGACAAAGTTTTATCCTCGTTCATTTACAATTTGGTAAAGTTGTCGCAATGAATTTTGGACACATCCACTTTCTGCAATCGACATTCAGTTCATCAACGTTCATCGTTGCAAACCCAGGGATGCATAAATGAATCAAAATCTAGCCCACCTTGGTGCTGTATTTATTTTTCCATTCCAAGTTTATAATTGTTGGAATCATTCATTAGCCTTATTTTAAAGATAGATGGCTACCGTGTTTCCCTGAAAATAAGACAGGGTCTTATTTTCTTTTTACCTCCGAAATAAGCGCTTGGCCTTATTTTCGGGGAGCTCTTATTATTTTTGAGGCGCAGGAGGCAGTGAGCTTGGTCACCTCAGGGCTGCTGCTGTGTTGCAATATTTTCAAGGGGGGCTTATTTTCGCGGGACGGCTTATTTTAGCGCATGCACTCAAAAGCCCAATTGGGCTTATTATCTGGGTAGGTCTTATTTTCAGGGAAACAGGGTAGATAGGTAGGTACGTAGGTAAATAGGTAGAGAGATGGACAGACAGACCGACAGACACCGTATTTCCCTGAAAATAAGACCCGATCTTATATTTTTAGGGGCTTCAAAGTAAGCACAAGGACTTATTTGCGGCGGGGGGATGTCTTATTTTTTTCCATGTACCAGAGGGCCACATATTCTGCTTGCTTGCAGCCGTAACAGGGCAGGAGGCCACATGGCACTCCAGTGCCACTGCTGTGAGATTGGGCGGGGGGGTGGATCTTCCCCTCATGCCCTGCAGTGGCAGTTGTCAGGGCATGGATGGTCTGGCTGAGGGGGCCCTGCAGTAAGCCAGTACAGGGCATGGGGGGAAGATCCACCCCTCTGCCTCGCCTCACCTCATGTTGGCAGCACCATTAGCAACCCAATGGAATGGACGGCCGGATGGCTGCATAGGCTCTTAAATAGGATTTATTTTGGGAGTAAGGATTATATGCTGACTCTGTAAACTGCTTAGGGAGTGCTGTAAAGCCCTGTAAAGTGGTATATAAGTCTAAGAGTCTATACATCTAAGAGCTATATTTCTTTATAAGGTTTTATTGTTTGTCTCTATAAACCCACCAGAGTCACTTGGATAGTGAGATGAGCAGGGTCTACATTTGATAAATAAAACCAGCCAAACATAGGATGAGAACAAGAGAGGCATGTAACTAAGTGCAACAATTTTAACCCCTACACCAGATGGCAGAGCCAAGTCTTCATTCCGAAGGCTGAAAAAGTAGGCGCCAATGTCACATCTGTGTCCATAGGGTAGGGGCAGAGAAGTCTTTTTCCCTAGACCCTGCTACTCAATTTTTGCTTAATTGATGGGATCTGTAACATACTCTTGAACAAATACATCGATAGATAGATAAGAGGACTAGGAAGAACTGCAATCAAGTCGTCTTTCAATTGCGGATATGTATTGGGTGATTTTGACACAGCTATTGTCCTCAATCAAGAAAGAAGTATTAATGCATGGGACTACTATAACTGGGCTGCAAAAATCTGCACCACCTCTAGATGTGAATGAGAGTTTGCTATATTTCTTTACTACCATCTAGTGGTCATCTAGTCCAATTGTGGTAGCCCTACCAAATGAAAGGGCTAGGTAACTGGGCTGAAGGGAAACCAGAACACATGTTAGAATAATAATAATAATAATAATAATAATAATAATAATAATAATAATAATAATAATAATAATAATAATAATAATAATAATAATTTTATTTGATTAGCCGCAACCCTCTCCCGAAGGACTCGGGGCGGCGTACAATCAAAACGGATAAAAATACACATAAGACAAACATATATACAAAAAGAACAGAGACATATACATATGTGCATGGAGGAGAGTTGACTTATAAGTGAAAGACAATTAAAAATACAATTTAAAATCCCCTTAAATAAAATTACTAAATTAAAAAAACCCATCAGGAGCGTTACGAAGTTATGGTTGAGCCAGGCCAGCTATTTGGAAAAGGTGGGTCTTGAGCTTGACACGGAAGGAGTGGAGGTCAGTAGTGGTCCTAATATCCGGGGGGAGGTCATTCCACAGGGCTGGGCCCGCCACAGAGAAGGCTCTGCTCCTAGGCGCCGCCCCATGGCACTGTCTGGTGGACGGCACCTGGAGAAGTCCCTCTCTGTGCGAGCGGATAGGTCGTAGGGATGTATGGGGCAGAATACGATCCCGCAGGTAACTAGGTCCTGAGCCATGGAGCGCTTTAAAGATCGTAATCAAGACCTTGAAACGCACTCGATAGACCACAGGAAGCCAGTGCAGCTTGCGCAGGAGAGGTGTCACATGGGAGTACTTAGTACTCCCCATAATCACCTGCGCGGCCGCATTCTGGACCAACTGCAGTCTCCGAGTGCATTTCAAGGGAAGCCCCATGTAGAGAGCGTTACAGTAGTCCAGGCGAGACGTCACCAGCGCATGGGTGACTGTGCGTAAGGCGTCCCGGTCCAATAGGGGGCGCAATTGGCGCACCAGGCGAACCTGGTGGAACGCCCCCCTGGCCACGGCTGTCACATGTTCATCCATGGACAGCCTGGCATCCAGGAGGACGCCCAAATTGCGCGCCCGCTCCACGGGGGCAAGTTGAATGCCCCCAATGGCCAGAGATGGAATTATCTGGTTGAACCGGGGAGCCGGAACCCACAGCCACTCCGTCTTGGAAGGGTTGAGCCTGAGTCGGTTGTCATCCATCCAGACCCGTACGGCTTCCACACACCGGGACATCACTTCAACGGCCTCGTTGGGGTGGTTCGGGGTGGAGATGTACAGCTGAGTATCATCAGCGTACAGATGATATCCCACCCCGAAACCACGGATGATCTCACCCAGCGGCTTCATGTATGTGTTGAACAGGAGTGGCGAGAGGACTGACCCCTGTGGCACCCCACAAGTAAGGGGGCTTAGGGTCGACCTCTGCTCCCCTGCCAACACACGTTGCGTCCGGCTGGAGAGGTAGGAGCCGAACCACCACAAAACGGTGCCCCGGGCCCCCAACCCCTCCAGTCGGTGCAACAGGATACCATGGTCGATGGTATCAAAAGCCGCCGAGAGGTCTAATAGGACCAGGATAGAGGAACAACCCCTATCTCTGGCCCTCCAGAGATCATCTACCAACGCGACCAAGGCCGTCTCTGTGCTGTGGCCAGGGCGAAAGCCGGACTGGCGCGGGTCTAGATAATCATTCTCCTCCAGATGTCGTGGAAACTGAGAAGCCACCACACTCTCTACAACCTTCGCCAAAAAGGGAAGGTTGGAGACAGGACGATAATTGGCCAGCTCCGTAGGGTCCAGGGAAAGCTTCTTGAGCAAGGGTCTCACCACCGCCTCTTTCAAGGCATCCGGGAGAGACCCCTCACCCAACGAATAGAATAGAATAACACAGTTGGAAAGGACCTTGGAGGTCTTCTAGTCCAACCCCCTACTTAGGCAAGAAACGCTACACCACTTCAGATAAATCGTTAGCCAACGTCTTCTTAAAAACTTCCAGTGTTGGGAGTATTCACAACTTCTGGAGGCAAGTTGTTCCACTGATTAATTGTTCTCACTGTCGGGAAATTTCTCCTTAGTTCTAAGTTGCTTCTCTCCTTGATTAGTTTCCTCCCATTGCTTCTTGTTCTACCTTTGGGTGCTTTGGAGAATAGTTTGACTCCCTCTTCTTTGTGGCAACCTCTGAGATATTGGAACAATGCTATCATGTCTCCCCTAGTCCTTCTTTCTCTTAAGCTAAACATACCCAGTTCCTGCAACCGTTCTTCATATGTTTTAGCCTCCAGTCCCCTAATCATCTTTGTTGCTCTTCTCTGCACTCTTTCTAGAGTCTCCACACCTTTTCTACATCGTGGTGACCAAAACTGAATGCAGTATTCCAAGTGTGGCCTTACCAAGGCATTATAAAGTGGTATTAACACTTCACGTGATCTTGATTCTATCCCTCTGTTGATGCAACCTAGAACTGTGTTGGCTTTTTTGGCTGCTGCTGCACACTGCTGGCTCATATTTAAATGGTTGTCCACTAGGACTCCAAGATCCCTCTCACAGTTACTACTATTGAGCAAGTTACCACCTATACTGTACCTGTGCATTTTGTTTTTCTTGCCCAAATGTAGAACCTTATTTTTTTCACCATTGAATTCCATTTTGTTAGATAGCGCCCAATGTTCAAATCTGTCAAGATCCTGTTGAAGCTCATATATATCTTCCATCTAGGTAGAAGCATGTTCTACTTAGGAAAATGCAATTTTATCCAAGAAGACTAAATGGCCAGCTTAGCTAAGTTATTAGATCAGAACTGCAAACTGTTTTAATGAGAAGAGCAATGATCGATACATCATTCACCAAGCTAGATGTTCTCCATGTAGGTAGACTTCAGTCTTCTGAACTTCCAAGTCAACAAGGCCGTTGTTGAGAATTCTGGATCATGACTTGTACCAGTGGTGGGTTCCAGTTACCAGTAGTAACCTAGGCCTGCCACGCTCCCGAACCGCTTCTCCGGGCAGTGCCATAGGCGGTGCCATCTTGTTTTTTGCTTCTGCACATGCACAGAACAATTTGTTTTACACTGCACATGCATGCGCAGCACGCATCAAGTGCATGGCGTGCCCACAAGCAAACCAGCAATAGAGACTGCCAGAACCCACCCCTGACTTGTACCTACTTGGGGGGAGACGCGGTTGGAGATGAGACCGGGAGGCACTAATCAGATGTTTTTGACACTTCTGATTTAATAATCAGGCAGGAAGGTCGTGGCAGTTGATGAAAAAGGTTGCTAGAAGAAAGCAAGGTCTACTCTGTTGAAACAACAGGATTCAGATCTTAGTTTTGATTCCCAGTGAGTGTCTTCTGCTACTATTGCTCTACCTCAGTTCCCCGTCTCTAACAAGGAATCCTAAAATATCTTTTTAATAGCTCCGTTTGCAAAACTGAACAAAATATTTCTGCAAGATGCAATCAGGGTCAATCACTGAGAGGAGGTTCAATCTTCCAAGCTTTTGAACTTTTGCTGGAGTCCATCCACAGGGACCTCCTCTCCAGCAGACACTTTCGGTAGGACTCCCAAAGCTTAGAACGCTAAACCTCTGGGTCCCCAATGACCGAACCAGATTAGACCCTGCAACATTATTCTAGGACTCTGTAGAGATTCACAGTCATCCAGATCATGCTTGTCCCAAAGGTGCTTATCCAGGAACCAACTGATTTTCTTGTTTTGTTTTGTCATTATATAAATTTATTTATTATATATTTATACTAGCTGTTAACGCGGCATTGCCCGGGTAATTTCTTTATCTCAATGCTGTATTAGACATTAATAAATGTACAGACCAAACGTAATTTCTAATGTTGGATTTTCCCCCTCACCAGAGGGAGCCCCCTTGTGGATTACCATGGCAACTCCACTGTGCTGTACAGTAGAAGCCATTTTAAGACACAATAGGCTGTATCTTAACAGAACACGCACCCTGAGGGGTGTTAGGAGTGTCATACTCCCACCGTATTTGTTTCCAGAGAGTAAGTCCCCTGTGTACCAAGTTTGGTTGAAATTGCTCAAGGTGTTCCAGAGTTATGCTGGAAACACACACACACACACACACACACACAGAGCTATTTATATACATGTAGATAAATCCTTTTATGCCCCACTATCCTGTCAGAACTGAAGAAGCTTCTTGGATGAGAAGCAAAATATCTTCAAAAGAAAAGTCCAGTTGCCCCCTGAAAAAGCACCTTTCATGACTCCAAATCAAGCCAGCAAAAGAAGAGGCCACACTGTTAGCAGAACAGGTCTCTTTACTGCAGTGGTGGGTTTCAAATTTTTTTAGAACCTCTTCTGTAGGCGTGGCCTGCTTTGTGGGAGTGGCTTTCTGGCCATGTGACTGGGTGGGAGTGGCTTGCCAGCCATGTGACTGGGTGGGCGTGGCCAACTTATAAAATGTGGTGAAACTCACTTAACAACGCTCTTGCTTAGCAACCAAAATGTTGGCTCAGAAATTCTGGCATTGAAGTGTGCGAGTCTTAAAGCTATCAAACTACAAGGCCCTTGCACCTCTTTAGAAAAAAAACCCAGGGGTGTTCAAACCTGACAGCTTTAAGACTTGTGGACTTCAACTCCCAGAATTCCTCCTCTTGTTCTTCATCTTGATGATGTGCGGACGGGCGGGGGGAGGGAGCTGGAACCGGTTCTAAACGGCACTATAGATTTGTGGAACCTTTTCTATAGAAGAGGTTAGAACTGGCAGGAACCCATCCCTGCTTTACTGGAGTCTCAGTTTGGCACAGGGTGAACAATACAAGTAAAAGGGTTTCTAATCAGCATTACTGGCTTCTGTTAGCCAGCTGGCTCTGCAGACTCAGCACACCCATCCTCAGGTTCCCAGTTGCTCACTGGTTGGCTCCAGCAAGTACTTTTTGGGCCCGGCTCCAGGAAGTAGTTTTCAGGCCCAGAGGGCTTCTGAACCGACCACAGCTGGCTTGCCTTCGTGGCTCCTCTCCAGTGGTGGGTTTCGGCTCCCGTTGCAACCGGTACGCTACAACGGGAGCCGGGCATGCACCATGGTCACACATGAGCACCCACTGTCTGCGACAATCCAGCTGCTCGGCAGAGCATTGCGCAGGTGCCGTATACTGTGCACGCATGCGCAGATAGCCCATTTCCTTCAAATACAGGTAAGGAATGAGGGCGGGCTCTCCGAAGCACTGTTCCGGTACAGTGGGCTGCTGCTTCCGGCAGGCACCAGTACAGGCGTACCGGGGCGTACCGCTTGCAACCTACCACTGCTCCTCTCCCAGCGTGAGTCCCATCACCTGACGTAGTGGTATACTGCCAGTTTGCACCAATTCGGGCGAATCGGTAGTAGTGGTGGTGAGAGTCTCCGCCCACCCACCCAGACGTCATCAAGGACCTTCTGCGCATGCCCAGACGTGCTCCCGCTACTGTACTGGTAGTGAAGAAAATAGAATACCATCTCTGCCCAACACCCATCTGTGCCGTCCTCATATACCCCCATCCCTCTGCGCATGTGTGATGACTCCAAAACAGCATGTTGTGCAACTTTGAATGGCGCGCTGCCTTGGATGTTGCGATTATTCTGGGACACGTCTGTGTGCAGTCCTTTGTGTAAGATATTTCTGCTTCTTACTTTGCTTCCTACATAATGAAAATACTCTCTTATGCCTGCCTATTCATAAATTAAATATTAGATATGGGATCATATTAAAAATATTGTATGCAAAACAACTTTGGATAGGTGATTCGGTAGACTGGGAGAACTTACATGGATGATATGCAATTAATGAAAAAGCCTCAAAACCATTATTTAAAAATCCCTTGGATGCAGGGTGTGTGTTGGGGTGGTGAAAAACAGAATGACAAATAGTTTCTCACTGATGCATCATCCATGTAGGAAAGTTTTTTTAAAAATCATCTTTTAATGACATAGAAAGAGGAGGAGGATTAGTAGTAGCCGTAGTTATTTTTCTTTCTCTGAAAGGGGAATTAAACTATTAAAGGACACCTTGTTAAGTAATTATCTAGCAACATCACTGCACAATTAAATAGCCATCAGTCCCTGCAGCTGAGAAATTTCAGGTAATTATTCAAAGATAATTTAATAGGAGAATTACTGTATTCAAGAAAGCATTAGCTAGTAATCTACCTCAATTAAAGTGCCCAATTAATTTCAGCACCTTGATAATAGTTGCCTTTTACAGAACCCTCCTCCTTCTGCCCAACACACTTGAACATACGTTTTAAAATATTCTCATAAATACATTATACATAAGGGGAAATGACCAGAAATTTAGTCCAGCATTCAATATAGACCCATAAAGAAACGATTGGATGAATGCAATTGCTCTCTCTCTCTCTGTGTATATATAATGTATTTGTGTGTGTATGTATGTATGTACGTGTGTGTGTGTGTGTGTGTGTTATATAACATATACATATATATTCAGTATAAAATAATTGTTTAAATGTGTATAGGTATTTTATCTCTTCATGTGCATATAAACTGGATATACTGGTTTTTACTAAACTATCTTACTTTCAGCATCCATCCCATCAAATAATACAAGGATATTTCAAAATAATGGCACCAAATTATACAGGGTCTCCCAAGTCTTAGGGCAGTTTTACACTTTAACACATAGGCTCTATGTTAACCTTCTATAAATTTGCATTACTACTACTATTAATCTTCTCGTCGTTCCTATCACCCATCTCCTCCCACTTATGACTGTAACTTCATTGCTTGTATCCCTACTATTTATATTCAACATGCGAGCGCCTGTTTCCCCCCCCCAACTCTCACGGCTTGGCGCCTTCGGGATACTGCTGGGTCGGGGGGGGGGGGGGTTGTCCAATGGGCTTATTTTCATGGGAGGGCATATATTTTTGCCCACCCCAAAAATCTGGCATAGCCTTATTTTCAGGACATGTCATATTTTCGGGGAAACACAGTACTAAATAATACTTTTAATTTAACAACATTTTCTATTTTGGTTTTGGCATTTTTGACCCCCTCCCTCATGTAAGTAATGACCGGAGCACTGATCTAATTTCATCTTCTAGCATTAGAAGTTTTTGTGAATAGGGAATATCTTCTAAGATATCCTGGAAGTTAACATCTGTACTATAGAGTGCACCAAAGGCAAATGCCTTGTGTGTCCAATCACACTTGGCCAATAAAGAATTCAAAACCACACACGGCCCTCCTGAGCTCTATTTTTGCTGGCAAAGCCCTCGGGCCACCACAGGCATCTTCGACACAAGTGACATTGAGCTGGCCCGGCCCACTTCCCCCCCCCCAAGGTCAAATACATCTCTGATGCAGCCCTCGATGAAATTGAGTTTGACACCCCTGGCCTAGAGTCACTCTGTGAAGGAGGTTGACCATTTCTAAATTCAATCTACAAATAAATAATAAATCAAATGCTATATTTGGCCCCTTGCCTGGGAATCACGGCTATAGTTCCAAGCCAGAATAACATTTCAAGATGAATCAGAGAGCAAAGCCACGGACAGTGATCTATTCTTTCTTTTCCCCTTGTTGTGCTAGGTACTTATTCCTTATTAGCCAATTCCTGCGCTCAGCAAAAAAAAAAAAAAAAAAATCATTAATAACTGGAACTTAGAAGATAAAGCTAATGCCTCAAACCCTCCAAAGAAGCATCGCTTCCCAACAGTTAGCCTCACAGATCTCTAGAACAAATGTAATACCAACAAAATATATAGGTGGAAGAACCCATATAAAGGCAGTATTAAGGAAAGGCATAATTTCCCCAAGGAGCTGAATAGTCATTGCTAGTGCTGAGAAGATTTAATTTCGCATAGGATAGCTCATTGTGCTTTGCAGGGTTCTGTGAAGGAGAAAGGGAAGGACAAAGATTTACTTGACTCCTATTCAGGAGAAAATTCCTCTGTGTTTGCTCCCTTCTCTTCTCCCTCCTTCTCAAGAAGTAAAAATTTGCATGCTTTTGCCAAAGAGAAGAGAGCGAGAATGCCCTTAGGAAAAGGGTGTTCTGTCTAGATTCTCCTAATCCACGCCTGATTTTCATAACCTTGAGTTCTGAGGATTAGTGGACAAGGTTTATGGCCCCGCTAAGAGGATGTTTGAATCTGGCCCTTGGAGTAAGACTTTACAAACTCAAGAGTTTACCATTTGGGCTTGTAAAAAAAAATTTACGCGCAGAAGTATTCAAATATTTTGGCCACCTAGTGCTTGAAACGATTGATGGCCTGTTCCCACTTGCAATCATTCCTAGTTTGCGAGGCTATACTCAGTCCTCGAGGAGATCAACCCTGACTGCTCTTTAGAAGGCCAGATCCTTCTAAAGATGAAACTCAAATACTTTGGCCATCTAATGAGAAGGAAGGACTCCCTGGAGAAGAGCCTAATGCTGGGAAAGATGGAGGGCAAAAGAAGAAGGGGACGACAGAGAAGGAGGTGGCTGGATGGAGTCACTGAAGCAGTTGACGTGAGCTGAAATAAACTCCAGAGGATGGTAGAAGACAGGAAGGAGGACAGGAGGAACGTTGTCCATGGGGTCGCAATGGGTCGAACACGACTTTGCAACTAACAACAACAACAATGCGGAAATATACCGCTTCTCAATTTTGAGATTAGACCCCATGGACAACGGAACGGTCAGCTTTTAACAAGTTTAATTTTACTCCAAAAAAAAACCCAAAGACAAATCCAGATTTCTCCCTGAAACTTAAAAAAAGAGAAGTCCTGGCCTAACCTATGTGTGTGATATGGCACCAGTGATTCTGCATAATTATCCTATGCATCAAATTCTCACTGTCTTTAGAGATTCTCAGTCATCCAGGTCATGGTTGTCCCAAAGGTGCTTTTTTTCAAAAGGCAACTGGACTTTGCTTTTCCTTGAAGAAGTTTCGCTTCTCATCCAAGAAGCTTCTTCAGTACTTACTGAATGGTGTAGGGTGGAAGGATTTATATTCCTTGCAGTCATCTGGTCATTAGCACACTTTCTGAGTTGTTGAGGCCACTTGAAGGTTTATCTGTGCCCCCAGGGTTGCCTGAACTTCAAGTGGCCTCAAGGACTCTCAGAAAGAGGGCTAACAACCAAATGACTGCAAGGAATATAAACCCTTCCGTCATCCACCATTCAGTCAGAACCGAAGAAGCTTCTTGGATGAGAAGTGAAATGTCTTCAAGGAAAAACAAAGTCTAGTTGCACAAATGTCAGCTGTGATTGATAGGCTGAAAACACTTGGCTATACCTGTCTTAAATAACCTATTTCTTGTAGATCTCCCATTGCAGGTATCAAGGACCTTAATGGGTTGTTCAATGTTCCTATTTTTCTTAACATTTCTTTCTTGTTCCTTCGGTATCTTCAAGTCTCTTTCAATCCAGTCAAGCTGCTAGGGCATTTATTCATTCTAGTTCAGTCCAAACAGGGGCTGGATTGAGTGATAAATTTGGCCAACTGTGTTTAGACACAACGAGGAGACAAATTCCTTGTGTGTCTAACCACACTCGGCCATATAAAATATTCTCTCCTGTCCTCTCCCATCCCATTTTATTCTCATTTTACATTTTCTTTGTTCTTGGTGTCCCTGAATAATTTATTTCTCATATTGCCAGAACATAAGAGCAATTCCATTCTATGTTGCTAGTAAAGAGATCAGGACAAAAAAAAAATCCCAACAGGATAGCTCAGAAACTTTGTTTGTTTGTTGAATCGGGTGCTCTTTAGAATCAGAATTGGCTCTTTAGAAAGATTGGGATTACTAGAATGCCAGCAAATGAATAATGTTCCATTTATGACAAATTTATCTCCCTACTAGCTGATAACCCGGTGTTGCCTGGGTGTTTATTTATAGGGGGAAAATATCTGGACCAAATATAATTTCTAATGTTGGATTTTCCGCCCCTTATTACAGCGAGCCCCCTTGTGGAGTACTGTAAAGGCGTTACCATGGTAGCTCCACTGCGCTGCACAGTAGAAGCCATTTTAATGCACAACAGGCTGTGTCTTAACAGAACATGCACACTGAAGAGTTTTAGGGGTATCTTACCCCAACAGTATTTGTTTCCAGAGACTAAGTCATCTGTGTACCAATTGTGGTTGAAATTGCTTGAGGCATTCCAGAGTTATGCTGAAACACACACACACACACACAAACACACACACACCCATTTTTATACATAAGATAAAGGTAAAGGTTCTCCCACACATATGTGCTAGTCATTCCCGACTCTAGGGGGTGGTGCTTATCTCCATTTCATAGCCAAAGAGCCAGCGCTGTCTGAAGACGTCTTTGTGGTCATGTGGCCAGCATGACTAAACACCGAAGGTGCACAGAGCGCTGTTACCTTCCCACCAAAGGTGGTCCCTATTTTTTTACTTGTGTTTTTTACGTACTTTCGAACTGCTAGGTTGGCAGAAGCTGGGACAAGTAACGGGAGCTCACTGATTACGCAGTGCTAGTGATTCGAATCACCGAACTGCCAACCTTTCTGATTGAAAAGCTCAGCGTCATAATCACTGAGCCACTGCGTCCCCTATACACACACTCACACACACAGACAAACACACACAATATAGAGAGATACAGTACATTAAAGAAGAAACATACTGATTTTCTTTCTGGTTATGTTCTATTAGTTCAGCAAGTAGATGGGTTTCTTGGCTGATAAAAAGGAAGTTTGTAGCAGGCTATTTACCTAACAGTTTCTTGAATCTTGATCAGCCTTGGGAACCAATGCTTACGTGGCTAATTCATTCTGATATTGCATCTGAAATAAAGAAGAATCCTGAACTCATGAGGTCTAGGAGGCACTCAAACACCTGGGTCTACTGATTTGTTGATACTGCTTTGAATTTTGGTGCTATTTCAATGAGGCTAATGAATGGGTTAGATATAGGTGCTTCCTTCCTTTTCAACGGAAATAATGTAGTATATAAGATGACCAAATCATTTCTTCAATTAACAAAAGAAGAAGAGTACATGGATACAGTTAGAAGCTGAGTTGGTTGACTGGATGAATAAACAGAGGATTACCTCAAAGAAGCACACTTATAAGTAAGTAAGCAGAAGATTATTAAAGAAAATATAAAAATAAAACCAGATATTTTCCTTTTAGGTTTCATGTACAAAGAACTTGTGGTGGTGGGGAGGAACTTTGCTGTTATGTACGTTGACGGCAGCAAGAATGCCTTATGCACCAAGTTGGAAAGATACTTCAATTTTCACAATGAATGAATGGCTGGGAAAAACCAATGGAACTAGCATCAAGGGCTAAATTGACTAATTTGTTCAAAGAAAAGAACACATCGACTTAGAAACCAGTTCTGGATTTTGTGCGTGAGATGGCAAGAAAGGTCATAAAATGAGGCAAAACTCACTTAAAGGCCTCACTTAGCAACAGAAATAGGCTCAATTGTGGTTGTGAGTTGAGGACCACCTGTAGTATTTCATTGAGGGCTATATCAGGGTTGTGTTTGACCTTGGCGGGCCAGGACGTGGCCAGCTCGACGCCATGTCGGGGGCACCGAGCGCTCTGCCAGTTCAAACGGACTCCCGAGCTCCATTTTGGGCTGTGACGGCCTCCTGCAACTGTCTGCCAGCAAAAATGGAGCTCAGGAGGACCACATGCAGCCCACCCGACCTCCGTTTTCACTGGCAGAGGCACTGCGGGGCCGGTCCTTTGCTGTTTCCAGCCCTGCGGGCCAGATGTAAGCACCCCGGGGGCCGGAATCAGCCCCCTGGCCTTGAGTTTGACACCCCTGCTCTAATATATCACCTGTCCATATTGTGTGCTACAAATATCTTAGTTTCATTTCAAGGGAGTAGTCTGTATTTATTTTGCCAAGATATACTCCCTGATTCCACTTGCAGTCCATGGTACTCTTAGGTCATTTCATCATTTAGTAATTCTTAGTGATTTCTAGTGTCACCTAGCCATCACTATGGTAATATAAAGCATGTATGATTATACAGCCTTAGCATTGACTGGAGAATGTTATGGAAACCTATAAATTACTAATGAGGAAATAGCCATAGTAACTGTCTCCAAATTTATAATTTGAAGTGTATTTGTTCTTCTATCAGTCCTTCTCCAGATTTCATAGATGTACATTATTTCCAGGGGGGGGGGGGGAACTGTTGCCTTTTTAAAACCTAGTTTTAAAAGATTAATGGGGAAGAGGGGGAATGTGTCTGTTATTAATGGAACTTGGTAAGTTGAAAAACAAATACCCACAGCAGTTTGATGGCATGAATGTTATTACGCAAATGATGTAAATGAATAAAAATGACATATTGTAATCTGCCACATATGAATCATGAAATTATTCCATCAAAGGTGGAGCAGAATTTTGGTCTGCTGGGTTGAGGTCCAAGAAATCCACAACTCTTGTATTGTCATAAACAATGTATTTATTCTTCATGATAAAGTTTGTCATTGCTTTCCTCAATAGATTAATCTCCTCTTTATGCCTTTAACAGTTTTGTGTCTTCTTCAATGGTTTTAAAAAGTTCAGTGTGAATTCATCTGTGCCTGATGTATACTATTTTTTTTAGAGAAACTGGCTTTGACACTTCCGCTCTGTTGTGGCCTGTCAGTAGCCAGCAAAGCCGGTGGCAGACTCAGACAGTAAGGAGGTTGGGGAGGAACATGGACCAGTCCTGGAGTCTGGGGAAGGCTCTGATGAGGGCTTTGTGTTGGAGGCAGAGATGGGCCACAGCTGTCTGACAGTTATCAACTGCCTTCAGAGTCAGACATCAGTGGGACAGAAGAACTGTCAGGTGTGCCTCCATCAATAACCAAGAAAGAAAACTCCCAACTCCATTGTTCGTGGAATTAAAGTATTTGTACTGGTTATGAAAAGATAGCAGCGAAAGTGAAGCAGGATCTGAGCCAACAAGTACATACCAAATGATAACTCAGCCCCCTCCCTCCAATGACCCCACCCAATGTCCAATCTGCAACTCCCTTAGGTGTCATGTGGGTTGGATCTCCAAAAGGCATCATCATGTTGGTATGCAGGACGGTTGGCCTTGACCAGGTCCAAACACCGGCCACCAGCATGAGCAAAAGATGGTGAGAAGAAAACTCCCTTTTCCATATCACCTCCTGTACCATTTATTCCCATCCCAAATACCAGGCCCCCACCCTCCCCATTTCTATGGCAGCTGATAGCAAGTAAGCGAAGCAGAGGCTGACAAGAACAGCTGGAGTGTGCTCCCAATTTGTTCCTGCATAGAGCTGCCAGGAGAAGGGAACAGTTAAAGAACAAGGGTCAACTTGGGAGTAAAGGCACAGGTGGACGGTGAAAGGCCCCTCTCATAGGGAATAACGAGGAGTGAAAGAGGAGGGGAGTTTGTAGGAGACAATTAGTTCAATTCATTAGGGTGAGGATCTGTTCCTGACTTCTTGCCAAGTAATTGCTGCTACAGCATGGCGTTTGGAAGGTATCGGCCTGGCAACTCTCCAAGCCTGATAAAGGTCTGTAGTTGTGAAATCTCATGAAAGACTGTTGGCCGGGACTTTGCTGGAGAGGAATTCCCTTTAACCTAAATAAAAGGGGTTTTATCGGGACGAGGAGTCTGCTTCATGATCTTGGGAAGCAGGTCAGAACACTCTCTACAAATGTTCCTGTCACTTTAGAACACCTGTGTAAAAGTGTTCCATTTTCCTTTAAACTTATTTGCCTCACTCCATGATGGAGTAATCCTATCTTAGCTTTTCCTGTAATTTCTGCACCTCTCTGTTTCCTTTTCTTGATATTTTTCTCCACTGATTGATAGATATCCTTCACTCAGATCTCTTTTCTTGTTTCTTACTTGGCATTGAGGATCTTTGTTCAATAACTGAATATCTTTCTTCTTGGTTTTGATCATCCATCTGTTCTGAAGTGAAAGAGATTTGCCCCATCAAAGCCAGATCATCACATCTGTTCTTGAAGGAACACCAACTAAGTAAGTCATCATAGATGTACCAACCATAATCTTGGCCATGCAAGTTGTTTGATTCTTCTCAGAAACAAGTTGCTGATGAATAATCTCAACACTTCATTGTGAAATGTTTGAGCCACTTGTCAATCAACGTCTGAAAAATGATGTGGTAACAGAGTAAATTTTCCCTGAGGAAAAATGGGTATTTTGTCTTGCACATACATGACAATTACTTGCTTAAAGAGAGAATGCTTATAGAGTAGATTTTTCTTCTGGCCACAATAATTTGGAGTTCCCATGGGCCACATGATGAAGATACCTGTTAAGATACTGTTAAGGTATCTGTTGAGATACAAGTACAGTTTAGGTGAAACCTGCCTCCAGAAGAGTAACTGTGAGAGGGACCTTGGAATCCGGGTGGACGATCACTTAAGTATGTGCCAGCAGTGTGTGACAGCAGCCAAAAAAGCTAATACAATCCCTGGTTGTGTAAAGAGAGGCATACAATCAAATTACCTGAAGTATTAGAATCAAGATCACGTGAAGTGTTAATACCACTTTATAATGCCTTGGTAAGGCCACACTTGGAATACTGCATTCAGTTCTGGTCGCCACGATGTAAAAAAGATGTGGGAACTCTAGAAAGAGTGCAGAGAAGAGCAACAAAGATGATTAGGGGACTGGAGACTAAAACATATGAAGAACGGTTGCACGAACTGGGTATGTTTAGCTTAAGAGAAAGAAGGACTAGGGGAGACATGATAGCAGTGTTCCAATATCTCAGAGGTTGCCACAAAGAAGAGGGAGTCAAACTATTCTCCAAGGCACCTGAGGGTAGAAGAAGAAGCAATGGGTGGAAACTAATCAAGGAGAGAAGCAACTTAGAACTGAGGAGAAATTTCCTGACAGTTAGAACAATTAATCAGTGGAACAGCTTGCCTCCAGAAGTTGTGAATGCCCCAACACTGGAAGTCTTTAAGAAGATGTTGGATAGCCATTTGTCTGAAACGGTATAAGGTTTCCTGCCTAGGCAGGGTTTGGACTAGAAGACCTCCAAGGTCCCTTCCAACTCTACTATTGTATTGTATTGTATTATAAAACCTTAGTAAGATTACACCTGGAATACTGCATCTAGTTTTGGTTACCACAATACAAAAATAGTTATTGAGACTTTGAGAAAAAGATAGATAGATAGATAGATAGATAGATAGATAGATAGATAGATAGATAGATAGATAGATAGATAGATAGATAGAAGAGAAGAGATATGATAGGTATAGATGATAGAGATATAGATACTATAGATAGATAGATAGATAGATAGATAGATAGATAGATAGATAGATAGATAGATAGATAGATGATAGATAGATGATAGATAGATAGATAGATAGATAGATAGATAGATGAGAAGAGAAGAGAAGAGAAGAGAAGAGAAGAGAAGAGAAGAGAAGAGATATGATAGGTATAGATGATATAGAGATATAGATACTCTAGAGAGGTTGTAACAGGTGGGTTCCGACTGTTGCTACTGCCAGTTTGCTCAGGGACATGCTGCGGGCATGCTTCGCACACATGCACAGTATTAAAAAATGCAAGCTGGCGCCGCCTATGGCACCGCCGAGAGAACCAGTTCAGGGGCGTGGCAGGCTGACTTACTATCTACTCGGCTGAACCAGTCCAAACCAGTAGGAACCCACCTCTGGGTTGTAAGTAGTGCTTCTTTAGTGAGAATTCAGAGGTTTTGATGTGGCCAGTTTTGGGGATTCATCAACGTTGTCTCTTAGTGAGTTCACAGTTACTAGTTGGAAGAACATAGTAGTTGGGGGGAAAAAGACTATTTTTCAAGTCATTAAGCAATAAAAGTTGTTTCTAAATGAAATTGCCATTTCCCTGAGATAATCTGAGGATTCCTATCCAGGGCAGGCAGGGCAGTAGATCAGAAGATTTCCATGTTCCCTTCCAACTAGATAGAAAATCTAGGAGCTATTTTCAAAATTGTATTTTATATTTTACTAGCTGATAAGCCGGTGTTGCCCGGGTATTTATTTTTCCTAATCCTGTAATAGATCCTGGAATAAATTATATCTATAGTGCCATGCAACACCGCCCCCTCCCCTAATGCTCTCACTCCCCCCCCCCCATGCTCCATTTTGGACCTAGTAGGTCTCCTGCAGCCTCCTGGGAGGCAAAACGGGCCACTGGGGGTCCCCCCATCCCCCCATCCCCTGTTTTGGACATAGTAGGACTCCCTTTAGTCTCCTGGGAGCAAAAACAGGCTGTGGGTGAGCTTGTACCCCCCTCCCCCGCATTCCCCCCAATCCCCGTGCATGGACAAAAGAGACTTGAAAATCAGCTGGTCGACAGGAGGCGCATGCATGGTGGAGCTGAGCTGGGCTCTGTGTGCCATCTGTGTGCCAGGACACATGGACACACACACACACACACCGAAGGGTGCTAGGGTGTCTCACCCCCAAAGTATTTGTCTCCAGAGAGTAAGTCATCCAAGTTTAGTTGAAATTGCTCAAGGTGTTCCAGAGCTATGCTGGAACACACACACGCACACAGAGAGAGAAGCACGCACAGCCATTTATATAGATTGTTGTTTCCAAACCCCAAGAGAGGTGGGAAAATAAATATTGTAAACCTCGTAAAGAAGCATCAACAAAACCTAGAACTTAATCGTTTCTACCTCCTTGCTCGACATTCACCTAGCTAAGAACACTGACTATGAAAGGGTGAGAATCAATTGTACCAGGTCAAGCTACTTAAAACGAGCCATTCAGTTTGAAACTGTGACCATAAGAGGCAGTTTTCTTCTGTGATTAGGCAGTAATCAACGGAATCCTTTTTTATCAAGAAAAAGGATCGATATCTCCCAGTGAAGCAAATGCCACTGCCTGATATAATTTCAAGAAATTTCAGACGGTCGGAGCACGTGAAAAAATAATTTTTAAAAAGGAAACAAACAGGCTTTGGTAGGCTCATGAAAAAAAAACACAAGTACTTCGACCAGCTCATGTACGTGTATTTTTGCATATTTATGGCTTCTTTCTTTTTCTCTTTCTCTCCCCTGTATGTGAATTTAAATCAACCCTGACACCAGCAAGTTTCAACTTTGAATGTCCCCCAGGGTACTAAAATAATACTCTCTACATAACAGCAGGTAGACTATTTTAGGCTTCAGATTTCTAATTCTAACAAGCCCCCTTTCTATAAAAAAAAAATTAAAGATGCTAATCACAATCTCAATTTGTGCATTGCTGAGTAGTAAAAAATAGGAGGCCGCAAACTGACATGACAGCAAAGCATTGTGCGATTAAGAGGGAGACATAAATAGGTGGGAAACTCAAGATGAGAGGTCTGGCTGGGCTGGCTGTATCACAAAGGTCAACATAATTGGCCACCTTGAGCAGAATCAGCCCCCAGCCTCTCCTTGGCCACAAGAGAAGCCCTGTTTCCCTACCGGGCTAAGTGGTGCTCTGCGGTAAAGAGAAATAGGGGGTATCGAAATATTAGATGCAAAATTAAGAAACTCGGGAAGGTACCATCAAATTTGCCCTTGAGATGCCTTGCAGCCAGCTGAGTTTGCTCGGACTGCAATCCACCACCCACTTCCTTTGCGGGGATCCCGTTGATCCTGTGGATTGGTAGGTGGAGAAGAGAGGGAGGGAGGGAGGGAGGGAGAGAGTGTGTGTGTGTGTGTGTGTGTGTGAGAGAGAGAGAGAGAGAGAGAGAGACAGACAGACAGACAGACAGAGACAGAGAGAGACAGAAAGAGAGAGGGAGGGAGAGGCTAGAGAAAGACAGAGAGAGAGAGAGACAGAGAGAGGGAGGGAGGGAGGGAGGGAGAGACAGAGACAGAGAAAGACACACAGACAGACAGACAGACAAGACAGACAGAGACAGAGAAACAGAGAGAGACAGAGAGAGACAAGAAAGAGACAGAGAAAGGGAGAGAGACAAAGAGAGAGAGACAAAGAGAGACCGAGAGACAGACACAGGAGAGAGACAGAGACAGAAAGACAAAGAGAGACAGAGAGAGGGAGGGAGGAAGAGACAGAGAAAGACAGAGAGGGAGACACACACAGAGAGAAAGAAAGACACACACACATAGAGAGAGACAGAGACAGAGAAGAGACACACACAAAGAGAGACAGACAGAGAGAGAAAGAGACATAGAGAGGGAAAGAGAGAAACAGAGAAAGACAGAGAGAAATAGGCACAGAGAGAGAGAGAGAGAGAGAGAGAGAGAGAGAGACAGAGACAGGGACAGAGACAGAGGTAGACAGAGAAAGAGACAGAGAAAGGGAGAGACACAGAGAGACAGAGACAGAGAGACAGAAGGAGACACACAGAGAGAGAGAGACAGAAGGAGAGAGAGAGAAGGTGAGAGATAGAAACAGAGACAGAAGAGGAGAGAGAGATTGAGAGAGATTGTCCTATTTTTTTCAGGAAAGAATTCACCCGAGCTGAAGTTCACATAAAAGCACCAGGTTTTATACATTATTTACTAGACAGCATTTGTTTAATTAACGAGTCAGATACTCGTTCAGGATTACATTCAACAGGGTATTAAATGACCGTAACGTATTTATGAGCATATTGGCCTGTTTGAGGATAAGGTGGTGGTAACACAAGCAGGACCTTTTTAATGAACACGTCGGGATTTTTCTGTATTAAATATAAACATGGGAAAAATTTGTTGAGCATTTTGCAGATCTGAAGACTCCTTTTATAAACCTGCCCGTTGTCCCAAAGGTACTTTTTCTCAAAAGGCAACTGCTTTGTTTTTCCTTGAAGATGTTTCTCTTCTCATCCAAGGGGCTTCTTTTTTTCAGAACTGAAGAAGCTTCTTGGATAAGAAGCAAAACATCTTCAAGGAAAAGCAAAGTCCAGTTGCCTTTTGAAAAAAAGCACCTTTGGGACAACCATGACCTGGATGGCTGAGAATCTCCATGAATCCTGCCAGTTATTCATCCTTTTTGTAACAAGGGAAGTTACACCTGACCCGAATTTAAGTTGCAAAAGCTGACTTATGTTACCAAGGTTAAAAAGACTGTTGGTCTTTCCAGGCGGTTGGACTTTTTTAACTCCAGATTTTCTTTTCTCATTTGACCTACGTGGTTCATATAAGCTGCTCCATCATTTTGGAAACCAGAGAAAGAAAGAAAAATATGTGGCACAATTTTCAACCTTCTTCATACGCATTATTATGATACAGTCACACGGTTTCATTCCCTTCTTGAAAAAACCAGTGGCTTAAACTATCATTGACATCCGTTTGTTGTTTTTCCAAACCATCTTAATTGGTTGCCAGCAAGGAATGGACTAACTGGTCTCTGCTTACAGCTTTTGGCCTTGTCTGGGTAGAAATAGCTTTGCTACAGTTGTCAGCCCTCTGCCAACTTCCTGCTAGGATCATTGAAATGTAAGAATAAAAGAATTTGCTAGTTTTATTTCCTTCTCGATTCAATTCCCTTTCTAATATCTTTTGTCTTAACAATGAAGAAATATTCTGTTTGCATGCAGGAGAGGGAAGTTTTGCATTAACGATATTAATTTCAGCTTGTCCTGGACTTATGTGGCAAAGGATGACTTAAAATATTCCACACGCAAATGCCTGACTTCGAGTTAATCAATTTATATAAAAGGTATTTCATCCAATTGTAGCTTATAGATCAAATACTATAATTGCTATGCTGGGAATTGTTTTGTCTTGAATTGTGGTTCTTCCTCTTTTTAAAGCCTTTCATATCTGAACAGATGCCGGTCGCTAGAATAAAGAACAGTCACTGGAATTGGGTATGTCTAGTCCACTGTTGGTTGTGCCAAAACAGGAGTGCGCGTGTACAGTGGACCAATTCCCCGGTGTGCAAGCGTGGGAGTGCCGGTTCATGCACGCTGGTCACCTGGTCTTCCGGTTTCTGGTGCAAATGTATGCAGAAAGACCAGCTGGCCGGCATGTATGAACGCTAGAAACCAGACACTAAGCTTCCTGGCATGTGCATGCGTGCCAGGGAACTGCTGTTCTGGTTTCGTGGTGTTCCTGTGAGCACAAAGACCAACTGGCTGGCGTTGGAACCCGGAAGAGCAACGGGCGATGGCTGGTGTGCCAGAGAGATGGCTCTGTGTGGCACTTCCGGCAGGCATGCCATACGTTCGCCATCACAGGTCTAGTCTAATGAAAATGATTAGGAGGGACAAGATAGAGTTGTTAGATTGGCGCGAATGCAGCAGGCGAGAGTCGCTGGTGATTTCAGCACTTTTTATTTCCAGCAAAATGTGACTGCGCTCTGCCGGCTGGGCTGCCGGAGCTCGCCCTTTAAGGAGCTCCAGGCAGACCAGCCAGCCAATGACAGCAGTTTAAATTCACCATGGTTGGGACAGCCAATCCGTGGCGAGCATGAGAAGTTATGTAGATTCTAGCCAATCCGCGGCATGCATGAGAACTTATGTAGATTCTAGCCACTCCTCGGCATGCATGAGAACTTATGTAGATTCTAGCCAATCCGCGGCATGCATGAGAACTTATGTAGATTCTAGCCAATCCGCGGCATGCATGAGAACTTATGTAGATTCTAGCCAATCCGCGGCGTGCATGAGAACTTATCCAGATTCTAGCCAATCCGCGGCATGCATGAGAACTTATGTAGATTCTAGCCAATCCGTGGCGTGCATGAGAACTTATCCAGATTCTAGCCAATCCGCGGCGTGCATGAGAATTTATGTAGATTCTAGCCAATCCGCGGCGTGCATGAGAACTTATGTAGATTCTAGCCAATCCGTGGCGTGCATAAGAATTTATGTAAATTCTAGCCAATCCGCGGCGTGCATGAGAACTTACGTAGAATCTAGCCAATCCGTGGTGAGCATGAAAACTGATGTAGATTTCTGAAGTACGTCAGTACGTAACAACAGTGTTCCAATATTTGAGGGGCTCCTACAATGACGGTGGGATAGTCAAACTATTTTCCAAAGCACCCAAAGGCAAAACAAGAAACAATAGATAGAAACTAACTTAAGTAGAGAAGAAACCTCAAATTAATGGGGTCTATTTATTTATTTTATTTATTTGATTGATTTCTAGACCGCCCCCTCTCCCCGAAGGGACTACCCTACCCTACCCTACTACCCTACCCTAATGGTTAGAGCAATTAACCAATGGAACAGAAGTTGTCTTCAGAAGTTGTGGGTGCTCCATTAATGGAAGCTTTCAAAAGGAGACTGGACAGTCATTTGTCTGGAATGGTACAGGGTCTCCTGCTTGAGCAGGGGGTTGGACTAGAAGACCTCAAAGGTCCCTTCCAACTCTATTATTCTAGGTTTCTATATTATTTAATTTTCTCCCAAAAAGATGAGCACCAAGAACCACTCCTTCAAACAAGAATTTGGTTACAGGATGTTTGCTTAGAGTGAGGTTAATTCTTCGCTTCATAGCCATATGTAATTTTTCATGTCCCTGAATAGGCTGAGCAAACAAATGGAAAAATGAAATACTGTTGAATGAAGAGGCAAAGGACTCCAAGCACTTGGAGAGAATAAGCCCAGAATCTTGGTTTACACTTCCCCCCCCAAAAAAATAATATTAACATTAATATGCAGACTCCCCTTTTACGCTGTTCCATTTTTTAAAAAAAAAATCACTATTATTTAAAAGCTAAGAGAAACACACATGCAGCAGACAAAAAGTACTTAGCCCTGCAGGAATACAAAAATTGTAGAAGCTTAGGCAGGGCTACAGGGAAGTAATGCCATTCACTCACAAAGAATTTTGTCCAAGTAGATGGCTGATTAATTGTTGGCCTGCCTAGACAAACCTACAATGAGCCAGATACTGTCAGCATGCCATCTGTTGCCATGGAAATGCACAATGTTTCCGACAGGCCCTTGAATACGGGATAGACTGTGCCATATGTAAATAAGGCAAATTAGTTTTCCTATATCTTTCAGACAAAGGTTAGACTAAAAGAAAACAGATCTCTTTTAAACATTCTCTCTAACCCAAGGTGTTAGGAATCTAGCTAATTTTGCTTCTTGGCTGCTTGTTTTTTTTTAAAGAGACTGTAGATTATTGCCCAATCTTGAAATATATAATTAATTCTATAATCTTGGGGTTTATTAAAAAAAAAAACCTCTTGTTCTACTAAAGGCTACGGTGTGTTCTTTCACTACGGTGATTAGTAAGGTCATCTCTTCTTTTAATCAAGGATCTGATTTCTTAATGATGCCTCTAATATTACAGTTTTACCCTGGAGAAAGCATTGTCTTCCCTCAAAGGATTGTTTTTTAAGGGAAAAATAGTCAGAATCCAGCAGAAACAAAGAAAGTGCCATGGACCAAACCCTTTCATCTGGTCAGCTGTAGGCCATAGGATGCGGAAAGCACCTGCAAAAAAAATAGTTTTTTCACCCCAGCAGACTTTATTTTAAAACTAGCTGATAGTACAGCATTGCTTGGGTATTTATTTATAAGGGGGAAATATCTGGACCAAACGTAATTTTTAATGTTGGATTTTCCCTCTTACCAGAGAGAGCCCCCTTGTGGAGTAATGTGAAGCCATTACCATGGCAACCCCACTGCGCTGTACAGTAGAAGTCATTTTATGGCAGTACAACTGAAGGCATTTTAAGGCACAACAGGCTATATCTTAACAGAGCACCCCCCCTGAGGGATAGGGGCGTCTTACCCCCACAGTATTTTTTCCAGGTACACATCTGTGTACCAAGTTCGGCTGTAATTGCTTGAGGTGTTCCAGAGTTATGCTGGGATACACTCACTCACTCACTCACACACACACACAGAGAGAGAGAGAGAGAGAGAGCCATTTATATATAGATAGCTAGATTAAAAAGGAAAGGAAGCTTATATGTTGAAAACTGTTCGTCTCTATCATCATCTTTATTTCCAAGAGAGATTTCAAATATTCCAAACACAAATTCTCCCTCACTGTATTTTCAGTTGCTATCATATCAACATCTGGATTTACTTGCCATAAAATGGTTCCCAAATACTACAAATAACTTTAGAAGCATTGGCCATTTCTAATTCAACAAGTGTGTCCTTAGTGTAGCTTTTTAACAACTTTTAAGCATAGTAGAAAGAGCATTGGCTCAAACTTCTGGGTTCATAGCAGCTACCTCAAGCTGAGACAACTTGTAACAAAAGACATTGAATCCAAAAAAATGGCTACATTCTCTATTTTGTACAGTCAGATCCAAGGCAATTCCATGTCAATTGCAAACCCATTTGCAGCTTACAGTGAAAGAGCAACTTGTGGGTTGAATGATCTGTTTTAATTTGTAGGAAGCCCCCACTTCCAAGAATGATATATCTTGGGGGATATTAAAAGAGGCATGATATTATATTTCTCGAAAGGAGAAATGGAGAAAAATCTTAGCAAAGGCAAAAAGCAGCCCCAACAGCCTCCAGCAGATGCCTGAAGTGTTTAGAGATTGAGAAATATAAGAAAGACTGGGCCAATCTATTCACAAACAAAACACCTTCAGCTGCAGCTGATGAGATTAAGGATAAGGCATGATTTTTAGACACAATAGGATTAACCAACCACCATTAGAATAGCAAAAGACACAAGGCTCACTACATTGCACAACCCCCTGAAGCATCTCAGAACCCTATAAAAATTCATGTACTCATCAAACCAATTTGTCAGCTGTTCCAGAACTACTGTACATGCCGTTGTTGGTTCTGCTCATAAATAAACCTTCTTTCCTTGCGGTCAGTCAGCCTCCATTTTATTTCCAGCATCTTTCTCCCGTTTTGAGACCGGACAGGATGTTTCTTCCAACAAGTTCAAGGGGTGGGAAACACTCTCCAAAGGCCTTGTAAATGTGAGCACTAATAGTTCAGGAGCACCTACGGTTGAGTTTCTCAACCTTGGCAACTTGAATATGTGTGGACTTCATCTCCCAAAATTCCCCATCCAACAAGACTGGTGGCCAGAGAATTCTGGGAGATGAAGTCCACATAGCTTAAAAGTTGCCAAAATACTAATCTATAGAAAGGGTCAAAATGATGAGAGAGAGAGAGAGAGAGAGAGAGAGAGAGAGAGAGAGAGAGAGAGAGAGAGAGAGAGATATGGATCAGTGGTGGGTTCCAGCCGGTACGCCCTGGTACGGGCGTATCGGTGCCTGCTGGGAGCAGCAGGCACCGTTCTGGTATAGTGCCGGCCGCGTTCCTTACTTGTATTTGACCCAACTGGGCCATTTGCGCACGAGCACGCAATGTACGGTGCCTGCGCAACGCTCCGCCAACCAGCTGGAGCATTGCAGGGCAGTAGGTGCGCATGCGTGCACAGTGCACGTGCTCATGGTGGACGCCTGGCCCCGTCGCAGCGTACCTGTTGCGACGGGATCCGGAATCCACCTCTGGTATGGATCCTATCAATCCCTTTCAAGGAATTCGGGAACAGAAAGTAAGATGAAGTGGAAATGCCCATCTTCTAATCTAAACAATGTTATTAATGTTAAAATATATGCATGTAAATATTATCCTGTATCTTTCTCTCTGCTTCCCACATAAATGCTCAAAGGGCTCCCATGTTTGAAAGTATCGCTAAAATGAACAATTCTAGTCAAAACATAATGCCCAACAAAATCAGCAGGTAGCTGCTGATATATACTTCATTCTTGGTGAGTTGTAGCCTCAGTAGCTATAGTAACAACCGATTGGCATGCTTAGTAAATAGAGTATATATTTTAAATGCGTTCTTTACACTTTATACTTCTTTTTTTGGTTAAAGGAAAAATATTGCAATTATGAAATATTTTTTTTTCATTTACAACTGCACATTTCCCCCTCCCCCCACCTCAAAATCAGATGTAATCCCAGAGCAAAAGGAAACGGAGATGTAAGCCATTCCTGTAGATTTCGTACCAAGGACATAAATGCACTTTAATTGCTTGCTTGGAACATCTGCATAGAGCATATTCAGTGACTGCCAGGACAAACTACACAATACAGTTTAACCTGGCAAAGGGATAAGACTGGCTTGAAATAGCAATTTGGTTTGGTTCCTCCAAGCAGATTTGAAAGAGCTCTTAATGACTTTTCCAAAATTTAATCAAACTAATTGATAAAAGCCTGGCCCTCATTTCAGTGGGGGGGGGGGAAATGGGGGGGTGGAAAGCCTTCCCGTATGCATAGGAATTGTACACATTCTCCCCATCTATTTACTTTCTGAAATTCTTTATTTGTATCAAGCTTTTTTTGAGTTTGAATAGTTTATATAAAAATACAGGGATCTGTGGTAACCAGAACCCTTACATAATATTGTATTTATTGTGCAACATATCCTCCATATTCCAGATGTTCCCATTTCCCCTCAAAGAATCAGAAAAGTGAAGTGATTATAATACTATGACCAGAGAAATCCAGGCTCCAATCCAGCTTTAACCATCAAAACTCACTTTGAGCCAGCTCTCAATCATAGCCTAAGCACAGGCTACTATGAATAACTACAGATAGAATTCTTACAAGAATGATTTCCCTGGAACTATCTGTGTGACCAAAAATTATCTTTTGGCTTCAGGCTAAAAATCTGAATGCAATTACAGGGGGCCCTCACTTACAATAACTTGTTCAGCAAAAGTTTAATTTATGATGGTACTGAATGACTGGTCCTTACAACCAATATATATATCAGGGGAGGGTTGCAGGCGGTATGCATGAAGAAAGTAAGGAGAAGAAGGAAGGAGAAGAAGGATGTGTGTGTGTGTGTGTGTGTGTGTGTGTGTGTGTGTGTTATTTTTAGCTACAGGATTAAATTTGGCTAATATCAGTTTTCTTTTGTGTGTAAAGCAAACTCAACTTCAGCCAATACTGGGTAAATCCAGAAAATAGATTAATGAAGTAATCGGGTTAAGTCTGTTTTAAAAACACAGCCAGCGTGTCTTTTCCTATTCTAGGTACCTAAGGGGGGGAGATGATTTTATGGAATGATTGCATTTAGAGAAGTGTCTATCCCTATGATTGTCACTTCCACTTGCAATTTGGTAATTTTGAAGAATTGGGGAAGGATGGAATCCTTCAGACTCAAACTGAAACGTGAAAACCTTTATTTAGAATCTCCTTCCTCGTTCACCATTGTAATTACTTAATTTTGGACTAAAAGTGACTGCTGTTTAAGATGGACAAGGTCAAGAAACATGTATACAAAACCTATACATGTTTTTCTCTGCACAGATTAAACAAAACTAAGGTAGAGATATTTTTAGTGTCTTTCTCACACTTTGTCTTTTCTTTGGACTAATTAGTATTTATTCAAAGTCTCCCCTTAATGCCTTACTTATTCTTTCCCTATTCTCAAATTGAGTTCTATATTCATTCACAATTACATTCAAAATTACTGTCCATTAATTTACAATTAATTTGACTTTCTTCCAATCGTAGCTATATTCGTTTTAACCAGAGTTCATCACAAAAGTGGCATTTTAGGCCTTTCCAAGGAACAGGATTCTGAATTTGGGATCCGTATAATATTATTCAAGGATCACATTTTTTTTCAGGGCAGTACTGCAGTTGAACAATATTTATCCAGCTGTTTTCTGCTATCCTTGTGTTACTATGGAACAATAAAACAGAAGTGGCCTCTAGTGCCATTTAACTGGATTTCCTAATTTAGCTTATCCTCACATCTGTCAGGTTTGTAACAAAGACAGTTGAGCAGGCATGAAATCACAGGGAGCTGGAAAGAGCAAGGAGCTCCATATATTTACCACTAACAATTCCGATGATTTTTAATTGATTTTTTACAAACTCTGCTTCCCTACAGTATACTTTTCTCACGCAGCTGAGTGAAAGAGTACTAGAAGCAAAGGTATCAGGATAACCTGCTACAAAGAGTAGGTCAGTTTGAACATTTGTATAAAAATAGTTTGGTAGAATATGAATCTACACTGGAATAAGAGAATTACTTACAGGTCGAGATGTTATGCAGATAACAGAAAGAAAATAAATTGCAGTCACAGAACAGGACATTTTTACATATTCCACCTTTAGCAGCGAAGGTTTGACACGGCGTGTGTGTTTTTTTAAAGCTATCGGTACAAGTACCAATTTCAATATGTTACAGATGTGAAATGAAAATATGATCAAAATGATGGACAAATAGCTCAAAGGCCTTCAGAATTTGATTCTGTTGAACTCCACTTTTACTCCCTTCCAACTTTCATGGCATGGGGGGAAAGGACAGGAAATCCAGTTCTACAAAATCACAAGAACTCCCTATTTCTCATCTGAATCTTAATAAAGATTACAAGCTCAATATGTAAGACACCATGTGTAAGAGAGTGATGGGAGTGCTAAGAATGTTGCCTTGAGGTCCTGCAGGAAAGGGAGACAGGTAGATAGATAGATAGATAGATAGATAGATAGATAGATAGATAGATAGATAGATTAGATGATAGATAGAAGAGATACATAGGGAGATGATAGATAGATAGATAGATAGATAGATAGATAGATAGATAGATAGATAGATGATAGATAGATAGATAGATAGATAGATAGATAGGTAGATAGATAGATAGGTAGATAGAGATGATAGATAGATAGAGATGATAGATAGAGATAGAGATGATAGATAGAGATAGAGGATAGATAGATAGAGATGATAGATAGATAGAGATGATGATGATAGATAGATAGATAGATAGATAGATAGATAGATAGATGATTGATTGATGATGGATGATAGATAGATGAGAGAGAGAGAGAGAGAGAGAGAGAGAGAGAGAGAGAGAGAGAGATAATAAATAGATTGATAGATGACAGATGATAGATACTGTAGATCGATGATAGATAGATAGATAGATAGATAGATAGATAGATGATAGATAGATAGATAGATAGATAATTGGATAGATAGATAGATCTCCCTTTTCTGCAGAAGCTCAAGGCAATATTTATAGCATTCCCATCACCCCCTCCCCCTCCCCAAGTAACTTGAGCTGATGGAATATGAACAGTCCAAAGTCACCTAAGGAACTTCATACAGCTGAGTGCAGTAGACTTGAATTGGTATCTCAGCAATTCTTGTCCAATGCTTTAACCACTGAACCATATCAGGTCTTGGGCTGAGAGAATGGGACTGATGCAAAGTCATTTGGGGAATTTTCATGGTTGAGGGGTAGGAGGACTGGAATGTGGTCTTCTCAACACTTTAACCACTGGATAGTATACCACACTTATCCTACAGAGATGTGAAAACAGTTTTGGAATACTGTGTCCAGTTTGGTCACCAAAAAGATGTTTAGAAAGGGTGCAGAGAAGAGAGCAGAGGATTGGTGGAGTGGAAGGTAAAACATATAATGACCAGTTGATAGAACTGGGGTATATCTAGTCCAATGAAGAGAAAGGCTGGAGTGACATGATAGCAGTCTTCCAAAATTTGAGGGGCTGTCACGGGGAAGAGAGGGTCAACCTATTGTCCAAAAGACCTGAGGGCAGGACAAAAAGTAATGGATGGAAATTTATTAAAGAGAGAGCTAATCTAGAACTAAAGAGACATTTCCTGACAGTGAGGACAATTATCTAGTGGAACAGTTTTTCTTTAGAAGTTGTGAGTGCTCCAACACTGGAGGTTTTTAAGAAGAGATTGGACAACAATTGTTTTGGAATGTTTGAACAGGACGTTGGATGAGATCTTTCAACTCTGTTATTCTGTATTTTGTACATTGCTGATTTACAACTTCCAACCTGGATTGTTTGGAAAATATTAAAGTTGGAGATCAGCTGGAGCACTTTCTTCACTCATTAGAATGACCAAAAGTACGTTATATTGATTGCCAAGCATCATTGATTTATTTTCTATATTTACAAAATTTATACCTTTCTCCATCATGATGGAGCCAAGACAAAAACAGAAAAATTAACAGAGCTAGTTAAGACACATCTTAGGCACCCAATCAATTAAACTGCTGAGAAAATGGGCCAGTTCTTAATTTCAAACATTTTTCCTAAGGATGCAGAAGGAAATGTGAATCTCATGGAGCATCTTAGAAAAGAATGCAAAAAGAGGCACTTTTTTTTATTGTTAAAAACTACATTAAAGAATGCAGCTTGGAAGAAAGAAGTGTGTTAAACAGGAATCACAAATCACTACTTGTTTCATAGTTGGACTGGTTCCATTTGCATGTCTCCCTTGTTTGTGTCTCATTCATGCTATATTTAGGGCAAAAATCTTAAATGGAGCAGTATTCCATTTGTAATAGCAATAGCAATATCACTTCGACTTATATATCACTTTACAGTGCTTTTACAGCCCTCTCTAAGCAGTTTACAGAGTCAACATATTTCCCACAACAGTCTGGATCCTCGGAAGGATGGAAGGCTGAGTCAACCTTGAGCCTGGTGAGATTCGAACTGCCAAATTGCAGGCAATGGGCAGTCAGCAGAAGTAGCCTGCAGTACTGCACTCTAACACTGCGCCACCACAGCTCATATAATATAAGGCAGGGGTCAGCATGTGGCTCTTTCATCCCTCTGCTGCTCAAAATATGCGTCACAACCACCAATGACTCGCCGGCATGTGATTTATTGAGCTTTTTGACCCCCGGTAGGCCAACCATGGATAAATCCAAGAAAAGAAAACTTTCAGAAGAAAACAGAATGTTTAATTTCACTGCATATGCTAGTTTTGCGGCTGCTTAGGAAATAGTTAGGCACAGGAAGGGGTTTTCTTTTCTGTGGGAAACGGGTCCAAATGGCTTTTTGAGTGTTTCAGGTTGCTGACCCCTGATATAAGGTATAATTGAATATTTGTAATTCCAGCCATAATAGCAGTAGCACCCTCTCTCTCTCTCAATCGTCCAAAATGAGGAGACACCCCCCCTATTAAAACCCGCTGTCAACCACAGAAACAAAAATTAAAGACGGGACGGTCAAATATGCTACCTCAAGATACAGAGGGGGAAATTAGGATACATAGTTAAGGAAACAAACAAACAAATAATAAGTTAAAACTTTTGGAAAACTGTAGTCTATCGATAGAAGATTTGCCGCTCACGATTGAATAGTGAGGTTCCTCGGTGTGCCTGGAGCTTGGTGATTTTCTTGCAGGTGTTTCATTACCCAAATAGGTAACGTTATCAGTATGGGCTTTGCTGATGTTGAAATTACTTTGCAGGTAATGAAATGTCTGCAAGAAAAACCACCAAATTCAGAGAGCACCAAGGATCACACATTATAGTCTATGACAGCTTTCCATAATGCAATGCCCTTCAGAAACAGTGAGCTTCATTAAATTCTGTCATTCCGTAAAACAAGTTTACAGAAGGCAGATTCTGACTGAATATTGGAAAACACTATTACAGCAAGAGCAGTTGAGGTGAAACTAATTACCTAGAATAGATGGGCTATTTTTCAATGAAGAGGTGTTCAGATGGAGGTTAAAAATCCACCATTTTGAAATGCTTGCCTGTAGATTTATGCAATGAGCAGGGCTGGGTTTAATGGTTTTACTAATCTTACTAATTTTACTAATCTTACTAAAGGGTGGCTCAGTGGCTAAACACAATGAGCTTGTCAATCAGAAAGGTCAGCAGTTCAGGGGTTTGAATCCCTAGCGCCGTGTAACAGAGTGAGCTCCCGTTACTTGTCCCAGCTTCTGCCAACCTAGCAGTTCGAAAGCATGTAAAAATGCAAGTAGAAAAATAGGAACCACCTTTGGTGGGAAGGTAACAGCATTCCATGTGCCTTCATTTAGTCATGCCGGCCACATGACCATGGAGACGTCTTCGGACAGCGCTGGCTCTTCGGCATTGAAAAGGAGATGAGCACCGCCCCCTAGAGTCAGGAACAACTAGCACATATGTGCGAGGGGAACATTTACCTTTACCTTTAATCTTTTCCAATTTTTTTATTCTAAGGACAGGTAGTCCTTGACTTATGAACCCAAAATTGTTATGTGAGACATTTGTCAAGTGGGTTTTGCCTCATTTTACGATCTTTCTTGCCACAGTTGTTAAGTGAATCACCACAGTTGATAAGTTAGTAACCTGGTTGTTAAGTGAATCTGGCTTTCCCACTGACTTTGCCGTCATAAATCTGGGCCAAACATCTGAATTTTGAGCACAAAATCATGGGGATTCTACAAAGGTTGTAACTGTGAAAAATGGACATGAGTCACTTTTTTCAGTGCCGTTATAACTTGACAACAAAAGTATTTTTATTTATTTTATTCATCACAATTTTTAAACTGCCCATCTCCCTCATAGAGGTACTTTGGATGGTATACAATAAAATAATTAATTGCCATACCATTTATATAACTGGCTGCAACAAAGGTCTATACTCAAAATGTGAATAATCTTAAAAAGGCCAAACAAAATTAATTCTGTATGTAATATGGTGTTTCTTGGAATGGATATTTATCTTAGAACCAGTACCAAGACCAGACTGATTGGTCACGATAGGGATCCTTTCCTTGTGAATTATTCAGATTTTAAATGCCTATTTGTACAATCTTTAAGAAGGTTTTTATTTTAATACTCTGCTTGGGACTCATGTATCCAATGTAGTTTTTCTTCTCTTTAAAATTCAGAATTATATTTTTATTAAAAGGGAAGCTTCCAAAGGACAGGGGTTCTTTTAATATCTCCTCTCTCTCTCTCTTCTCTCTCTCTCTCTCTCTCTCTCTCTCTCTCTCTCTCTCTCTCTCTCTCTCTCTCTCTCTCTTTCCCCCCCTCTCTCTCCTTTCTTTCTTCTTTCTCTCTTCTTTCTCTTTTCTTCTCTCTCTCCTTTCTCTCTCTTCTCTTCCCTCTCCCCTTCTCTTCTCTGTCCTCTCTCTCTTCTTTTTTTCTCTCTCCCCTTTCTCTCTCTTCTCTCTCTCTGCTCTCTTCTTTCTCTCTCTTCTCTCTCTCCTTTCTCTCTTTCTCTCTTCTCTCTCTTCTCTTCTCTCTCTCGCCTTCTCTCTCTCTTCTTTCTCTCTTTTCTCTTCTCTCACTTCTCTCTCTCCCCTTCTCTCTCTTCTTTCTCTCTCTCTTCTTTCTCTCTCTCTCTCTCAAAAAAAATGATACAGAGTGTACAATCATGATAAAGCCAAGCATAGGTCATAGATCAAAACTATGCAGAGGTCCAGAACACGAGGATCTTAAAATAGATGGGAGGGGAGAAATACGTGTCACATTCTTTCATTTTCAGTGTAACAAATGGCCAACTACTTCAGGGCAAATAATTGTTTGAACTGAGGATTTTATTATTAATCTCTGAAGACGGCTGAATTTAGGGTCACGGGAAGGGTTGATTAGGTACAAGGTGCACCGAGCTCTCTTCCGCCGACGCTATTGAAAGACGCAAGTAATTTAGATTCAGAATTGGTGTTGGACTGTAGCTCACTCCATTACAGGCCATTTTCAATTTCAGCTATACAATAAACACCAAGCCCAGCAAGGAAATTAGTACATTTGGTAATGCATTGGGGGAGATGGGTGGGTCTTTCACAAGAAGGCACTTATCACCAAAGCTTCAGTTAATGAAACCCTTGAGTGGGATCTGCGTTTGACATATTTTGACATTTTTTGAAATCACATCCCATGGGTTTTTCTTCTCTTGCTACCCCCAATCCCCCCCCCCCCAGCACGCAGCGGTCGGCTTTATGGGGGTGGGGGTGGGGGATGCTCGCTATCTTTAAAATAAAGTCCTGAAGAGCTTAAATATAATTAGAGGAGAATTAAGGAGGACCTGATTTCGCTAGGAGAGAGCAGGGCGTTTTCTCTCAATGTAGAAGATGGGAGAAAATACATGTTACTCGGCTCAAAAATATCCCTATGCTGGTGTCTTTTTGTATGAAGAATTCACATGCATCCAAAATGTTGTCTGGGCATGTTTTATCAAATAATATGCAGATGTGGTTTTTGCTCTTATAGGCTTTAAATAATTCCATGCTCAATATAACAACAGTTTTCAAACATCCACCATATAAAATAAAAAAAATACACAATAAAATACGGACCTAACCAGAATTATATGCACATCTTTCACAGTTACACTATGCAAATCTACGACTATCTCTTTCATATATGTATATGTTATATATATATGTATGTATGTATGTATGTATGTATGTATGTATGTATGTATTTGTGTTACAACCCCTGGTATGCCCAAATATCAGCACAAATACAACATATATATATGTGTGTGTGTGTGTGTTGTATTTGTACTGATAAATAAATAAAGGGAGACTAGTATAGATCTATTTCGAGCTAATTAGCTCTCATCAGCTAGCCATACCCTTACTGGGATTCGAACCTGGGCTGTATATATCTTCGGCAGGAGTCTTAGCCACTAAGCCACGGGTTCTCTTCCTTATCAGTTGAGCCAGGGAAATAGGTATGTATTTGTGTTACAACCCCTGGCATGCCTAAATATGGGAGGAAGGTCACTACTCCCTCTTTCTGTCCTTCGGCTTATCACAGAAGACCATGCAGGCAGAAAACCATATTTTTATTTTTAATAAATATACTAGTCTCCCTTTATTTATTTATCAGTACAAATACAACACAAATATTTTAAAAAAGGCAACATTAAAAATAAAAATATGGTTTTCTGCCTGCATGGTCTTCTGTGATAAGCCGAAGGACAGAAAGAGGGAGTAGTGACCTTCCTCCCATATTTAGGCATACCAGGGGTTGTAACACAAATACACACACACACACACACACACAAACATATATATATATATATATATATATATATATATATATATATATATATATATATATATATATATATATATATATATATATATATATATATATATATATATATATATATATATATGCTGGTTTTGTTGTATTCGGGTCTTTTCCCGTGTAAGGTTGAGATTGTCTTTGCAACGTTTCGGCAGGATCTCACCTGCCATCTTCAAGCTGTGGGCTTAAAATGAAGATGGCAGGTGAGATCCTGCCGAAACGTTGCAAAGACAATCTCAACCTTACATGGGAAAAGACCCGAATACAACAAAACCAGCATACCTACACCCGTGAAAATCTACGAAAACAAATATATATATATATATTCGTAGATTTTCACGGGTGTAGGTATGCTGGTTTTGTTGTATTTGAGTCGTTTCCCTGTAAGATTGAGATTGTCTTGGCAATGTTTCAGCGAGATCTCACTCGCCATCTTCAGGCTGTTGTCTTTGGCTTAAAGTGAGACCAGAGCTCCGAGAATTACTAATTTTTATAATGGCTTTCTCCTGAGCAATTTACTGAAACCTCACCAACGTTAAAAATCTTACACTGTCCATATTCCTTAACTTAAGTAAAAAGATACTTGTATATCGGGAAAATGGATAACCTAGGCCCGTGATGGCGAACCTATGGCAGCGTGCCGGAAGTGGCATGCAGAGCCATTTCTCGGGGCATGCCAGCCATCACCCATTGCTCTTCTGGGTTATGGCATACACATGCGCACTGACCTCCTGGTCTTTGCACACACTGGAGCACCAGAAACATGAAGAGCAGCTCCCTGGCATGCATGCGCCTACCGGAAACTGGATGCTCAACTTCCCAGTGTATGTGTGCATGCCAGGGAGCTGCTCTTCCAGTCCGGTGCTCCTGAGCATGCGCATCAAGGAGCTGCTCTTCTGTTTTGTGGTGCTCCCCCAAGCAGCACACTCCTGTTTTGGCCCTTGGTGCTGAAAAGGTTTGCCAACATTGACTGCGGTCCTCGTCATTTTTATTTCTAATGAAATGCTTACCAAATAGGAGCCTCTTGGCTCAACGTGGCTTGAGTAAATATTCCAGACTTTTCCTTCAGCGATGTGAAAATAAATGGTCTTGAAAATATTTATTGCTTTATCATTGTAATTATCTCCACCATAGGAGAATATGTGTAGCTCAGGGTGGAATTGGTGTTCTATGCACTTGATGGTTTGCTTGAATCCTGAAGGTTTTACTTAGCTGGCCAATGAAACACCAGCAATCAAACAACCGAGCTCAGAGGACACAGAGAATTCCACTATGTCTCACTTGTTTCATCAACTTATATGCAGCTCCATTTCCAGAGACTTTGTGCAGTGCGTAGTATTAATACCGTAAGATTCAAAGCAAAATTCAATTGATGCAAGTGTAAGTAATACCATTTTGGGGGTAACGTCTTCAATTTGGGGAGGGGGAACAGCCATTATTTTACCTCTCCAGAAAGGTAGTAAGAAGTGGGGATGTCTAAATATTTGGGGGTTTAGCTGTAGCAAAAGAGGAGCCCACGGTGCTCGGGCCACAGTTCTCTGAAGAGAGCATTCCCTTCTTGATAGGACTAGGGGTGGGCTTCAAAAATTTTAGCAAGGGGTTCTCTGCCCAGTTGCTGGGTGGGCATGGTCTAGTCTACCTCCTGCACCATGGCGGGGGGGACGGGACTTTTTGCCCTCCCTGGCTTCTGAGGCTTTCCTTGAGCCTCCAGGAGGGCAAAAATGGCCTTCCCAGACTCTGGAGGCCCTCTGGAGGCTGGAAACAGGCCCATTTCTGGTTTTCCCGAACTTCCGGTAGACTCGCTTCTCACCTTCCCTGAGCTTCTGTGCGCGCCCTGCACTTTCCTGCATCCAAAATGGGCCGCGTGGGGACTCCTGGGAGGGGAGGGGTGGGTGGGACCAGCCAGCAGTGGCATTTGGAGGTTCTCCGAACTTCACAGAATCTTAGCTAGAGGTTCTCCTGAGCCCCTGCGGACCCCCCACCCCCCCGCAGCCCACCCCTGGACAGAACCTATTGCAAGCTCTCTCTCTCAGATCTTCTCAGATAGGTAACTTTAGCACACACTGTTTTGAAGAGATCCAGAGCTTGAAGTCAGTTGCAGAATCTGAACCATTAGATTTCAGGACAGAAGATTTATTCAAGCCCATAAATAAGAATCTAATTGACTAACATTAACTAAATTGGCACCATTTAAGGGTCAACAGAATTCAGGAGTTTTGGATCGCTTGTGGGAAGGTAATGATTCTTAGCTGATGACACATTTAACTCTGCCCCTTAGCTCTGCCTGCTCTACACTTGAGCCACTTGGGGGTTTAAAGATGACAACCGGCGTGTTTCTAATTTTCCCCTGGGACCTAATTGGTAGTAAATATAGCTCCTATAGTGCTCATGTTAGATAGGTGAAACTTTCAGCTGCAGAACTTTCTGAATGGTCTTCAAATGGAACTCCATGTCAAGTACTTTACAGTAATCCAGCCAGGATGTTACAACGACATGAGTGACTCTCAATGAAGCCTCTTGGTCCAGGAAAAGCTTACTGGTACTCAAGGTGTAATAATGTGAACACTCTCCTTGCCACAGCTTCCATCTGTTTGGGCAAGGGCCATGAATCCAGGTAGGTCCCCAAATTGTGAGGTGGCTCTATCAGGGGGCAGTACCTTGTTTTTTGTTTCTGCGCATGCGCAGAACAATTTTTATTGCACTGCGCATGCGCGCGCACTGTGCCCACGAGCGAACCGGCAGTAGTGCCTGCCGGAACCCACCCCTGGACATACTATATCTATAATTTCCTACAGCTGTTCACAAATCCTGCCTTTGGCCATCCTGGGCATAAATTGTTTCAACTTCTACCCTCAAAATGACGCTATAGGGCACTGCACACCAGAACAACTAGGCACAAGAACAGTTTTTTTCCTGAATGTCACTCATCACTCTACTAAACAACTAATTCCTACAACACAAATTATTTACTAAGACTGTATTACTATTATTTTTCTCATCCTTCCTAGTACCTATCTCTTACACCAAAGACAAATTCCTTGTGTGTCCAATAACAGTTGGCCAATAAAGAATTCTATTCTATTCTATTCTATTCTATTCTATTCTATTTTCATCTTAACCCTTTTCTCATTAAAACATATTGGGTATTTTGTGAATTTTAAGAAATGCTTCATTTCGAAGTGATGTAGAAGCTTTTTTTAAAAAAAATGGCACCACATTTTAGGTTTATTTTTCAATGAACAATACTACAACATTTACTCTAATCTGAAATAGTGTTTTTTTAAAAAATGATTTGTTTCTTTTATAATATGCAAAAGAGAAAAGAGAGAAAGAAGGGAGGTGAGGAAAAAAATAGTTTCTTCCCTGTTTAACAACAACAACAACAAAAAGTACATTAAGTGACCATGGAATCACATAACCTTGAACATACAAAAGAAACTTAACATGTATATAAAATAATGGAACAGAAGGTAGCCTGGAACTAATTTGGAGGAAACAAATAATTGCTAGATAAAATGAATTCCGACGAGTTGATGACCCAAATACACCCCATTGGCTCTCTAATCGTTTTAAATGTTTAATTGAGACATTGAGACACAAGGCCACACTTTTAAAATAATGCCCAACAATGAAGCAGAAATATGAAAGTTCTAAAGGATTTGATATTGACTGTTTCACTTCTCTGAAAACTGAGAAAAGTGATTATAGATTCATGTATTTCAAAATCTCACACAGCTACATCATTGTTCATTTCGTCTTTCATCTCATCCTATTCAGGAGAGAGCAAATAATTAAAATAATAATAATACAAAACAGTTTAAATAGGCTGTTTCTTAAGGCGACTGGACTTACCAAGATAATATGAACCCCGTCTACAGCTGGGTGGTCCTTCTATGTCTCTTTGTGTGTGATTTGAGTGTCATTTATTTACTTGTTCCATTTCTACACTGCCTATCTCCCTAATACATCAGGAGGGTGGCTTACAATATAGTGTTAAAATGTGCCAAAAAATAAAATAAAATGTGAATAAAAAGATTAAAAGTTCAAAAACAAGATGAAGGACAATCTGGGGCTGAGACTCTTCTCTATCCTGTCAATCACCCACAATTTCAGGGATAGCAACAGTGCCAGGTTTTTAGGCTCTTCCAGAAGTCCTGGGAGCAAATGTTACGTCTGATAGGAGAATATTCCTGTTATGTCATACCATGCCATGCTGTTATATTATCATGAAGAGAGATCTGTCTGTCTGTCTGTCTATCATCTATCTATCTATCTATCTATCTATCATCTATCTATCTTCTATCTATCTATCTATCTATCTATCTATCTATCTATCATCTATCTATCTACCTATCGATCTATCGATCTATCGATCTATCGATCTATCTTTCTCATCTATCCTCTATCTTCCATCTATCCAGCTATCCATCTATCCATCTATCATCTATCTATCTATCATCTATCTATCTATCTATCTATCTATCTATCATTATTATCTATATTCTATCGTCTATTTTCTATCTATCATCTGTCATTTATCTATCTATTTGTCTATCTTCTATTATCTATCTACTATCATCTATATTACATAAATATATATTTGTCACATATAGGGATGATCTTGTATTGTGGAAGATATCTGATAATGGAGATTTGTTTGACTTAATTTAAAACTGTCCAACATTTAATACCATGAGCATTTTTTGTGTTGTCTTCAAGATTTATACTGATGGAGTAATATTTTAGATGAGAAAGTCCTTGTAAATGTTCAGAGACAGAAATTATTTAAAAAAATAAAACTATTGTTAGAGAAGAGCAAATATTTATTACTCAAATGCTGAATAGGTGGGAGGGATTCTTTCTTTCTTTTCTTTCTTTAACCATCCATCCATTCATTTTAATTTTTCACAACAAAATACTCATCTTTCTTTTTTAAAGATAGTAAACAGGCAAAGAAGAATCCAATGCTTTGTACACAGAGGAAAACATATGAACATGAATTGATTGTTGTTCAACCAGGACTATCTGTACTTTACCAATACAATATTTAAACATTTTTAAAAAAACAAAGTTCTCAGGAAGCAACTTGACAAATAATTTCAGAAAGCTATTAGAAGAGATAAGGAGCAGGTCTTCCCAATGATTCAGAGGAAGGTTCTAGTTTCAAATGTGAATGCTAAAGGATGTCAACTGACAGACAATAACTGATTCCAAGAAGGTTAAAGAAAGATGGAACAGTATAGTGGATAGGATAAGATAGGATAGGATAGGGTAGGGTAGGGTAGGGTAGGGTAGGGTAGGGTAGGGTAGGGTAGGATAGGATAGGATAGGATAGAATAGAATAGAATAGAATAGAATAGAATAGAATAGAATAGAATAGAATAGAATAGAATAGAATTCTGTATTGGCCAAGTGTGATTGGACATACAAGGAATTTGTCTTTGGTGCACTGTATATTCACAAAATTCACAAAAACCTCTAATACTAGAAGATGAAATTAGATCAGTGCTCCGGTCATTACCTACTTGGTGTAAGAGATGAGCAGGCTGAGCCTAAGAGAGGGGGTCAGACACATTAAAACAAAAATGGAAAATGATGTTAAATTAAAAATATTATTTAGTATCAACCTGAAAACAGCATGCAGGGACTGAATAGTATATTGGGGGAAATGATAATAGAATAGAATAGAATAGAATTCTTTATTGCCCAAGTGTGATTGGACACACAAGGAATTTGTCTTTGGTGCATGTGCTCTCAGTGTACATAAAAGAAAAGATACATTCATCACGAATCATAAGGTGCAACACTTAATGATAGTCATCAGGTACAAGTAAGCAATCAAATCATACTAGGAAACAATCAATATAAATTGTAAGGATACAAGCAACAAAGTTACAGTCATACAGTCATAATTGGGAGGAGATGGGTGATAGGAATGATGATAAGATTAATAGTAATAGTAATGCAGACTTAGTTTGACAGCGTTGAAGGAATTATTTGTTTAGCAGAGTGATGGCATTCGGGAAAAATGTTCTTGTGTCTAGTTGTTCTGGTGTGCAGGGCTCTATAGCGTCGTTTCGAGTGTAGGAGTTGAAACAATTTATGTCCAGTATTTGAGGGGTCTGTAGATATTTTCACAGCCCTCTTTTTGACTCGTGCAGTATACAGGTCCTCAATGGAAGGCAGGTTGGCAGTAATTGCCTTTTCTGCAGCTCTAATTATCCTCTGAAGTCTGTGTCTGTCTTGTTGGGTTGCAGAAACAAACCAGACAGTTATGGAGGTGCAGATGACAGACTCAAGCCAAGCCAAGATTCAAGGCAAGCTGTGCCAGCAAATCTGGAGGAAAAACACAGCAGCCAACCATTTGGAAGAGGTCAATCTAGATTCCAGTTCCCGCCAAAAGGGGCTCAACTGTGTTCATGCTGGAGTGCAATATCCTTAAATTGACATACTAGAAAAATAACGCTTAGGAGCATCTCATGCAGCAGAGCCCTATATGGAAAAAAGAGATGCCAGATGTTCCAGCTGGCTTGAAAGATGGAAGACCATGAGACGTTCTTTCTGATGCACGCTGGATAATTGAGAAAGTCAAAGAATGCCAAAAAGAAGTCATTATGTGCTTCATTGATTATAGAAAGCCTTTGATTGTGTCAATCATGTCAAGCTGTGGAAAGTGCTCAGGAAAAATGGAAGCCTCAGAATATTTCACTGTCCTCCTGAGAAATTTATATACAGCATAGGAAGCCGCAAGTCCAAACAGAATGTGGTGAAACAGACCGGATCCTGTTGCCAAAGGAGTGCAAGAAGGCTGGATACTGTTCCCTTATTTATTAAACCTATATATGATGAACACCTATAAAGATAAGCTGGACTGGAAGATGGACATGGTTTTAAAACTGAAAGAAGATGTTTTAAAAAAAAACCTGTCCTGATGACCATAGTCTGAAAATGCAAATGATCTGCAAGATCTAGTAATGAAAGTGAAAGAGCACTGTGAAAAAATTAGATTAAAATTAAATATGAAGAACAAGCTAACGGCCACCATTAGAACAATCAGCCTTAAAATTGGCAATGGAATTATTTACAGGAAGTGAGTGTTAGGGTTCCAAATAGCATCCAAAAGTAAATAACAGTGCAAGGCAAAGTATTGCTCAAAAGTTCCAATTTATTAAGAGAGCCATGCTGGCACATCTGGGAAAATTTGAATCTGAAATATTCCCGGTTTTCCCCACCCAGTTGAAAGATCAAGATCTTGCCCCCCCCCCCACCCACCCACAAGCCCATCACATGGTCCAATCTTCCACTGCCATGCTGGCAGTTCGACCCATCCAGTTCTGTTCAGGTGCAGAGGTGCAAAGACAAAATATGACCTTGGCTTTCTAGAAAGAACGTTGTTATGGCTACATATCATCCAACTCCGTACAATCCCTCCTCCCATTTTCCCACAATAGAAAATGCATAGTAGAATAAAAAAAAAGTGTGGCAGGCCAAAGATAAAAAAAAAAAAAATGGCTGCAGGTCTGACAGTAGGTTCTGTCTTTAATATCAACTATCAATAGTAAAGGCACCAGCAATCATGAAATTCTCTAGCTCTTGGTACATTAACCATAAAAGCCTTGGAGAAGTGGATATCTTACAGTATCTTACAAGGCAAAATTATCAGTCATAACTAAAGCTGCTTTTTAAGCAAAACGTCCCCTACAGATTTGTTTCTGCCATATGCTTCCTCGCTTTTCCTTCAGTTGGTTCTATTGTCATCATCAAATTCCAATTAGGGATTCAATTCTATTTTCTATTAAGCACCTAGAACTCGGTTTGAGCTCCAATAATTTTAAGTATTAGTTGCAGGGAAATGGTGCGAACTGATTCCAAATCAAGTTATGACTAATTGAGCTTCAACCCCAATAATGCACAGGCAAACAATAGATACAAACTCAAAGTAAACCTCTCCGAACTCGATTGCAGAAAATGCAACTTCAGCAACAGAGTGGTCAATGCCTGGAATGCACTACCTGACTCTGTTGTTACATCCTCAAACCCCCAAAATTTTAACCTTAAATTGTCTACCGTGGACCTCACCCCATTCCTAAGAGGTCTGTAAGGGGGCGTGCATAAGCGCACCAGCGTGCCTAACGTCCCTGTCCTACTGTCCCTATCTATTTGTACTCACATCTTATGTATATGTGCTTGTGTGTTTATATCAGTGGTGGGATACGACCAGTATGCTGCGGTATGGGCGTCCCGGTGCCTGCTGGGAGCACCAGGTACCATTCCAGTATGGTGCTCTGGAGGGCCCGCCCACCCGCCTGTCCTCCTTATCGGTATTTGAGTCGATTGGGGCTTTCGCGCATGTGCACGGAGCGTACAGCACCTGCGCGACTCTCCGCCGAGCAGCTGGAGCATCACTGAGCGTCGCGGGCGGTAAGTACACATGTGCGTGCTGCACATGTGCTCATGCGTGCATGTGGTGGATGTCCGGCCCCGTTGCTCCATACCAGTTGCAATGGGATCAGGAACCCACCACGAGTTTATACAGTATGTTATATTCATACTTATACTTGTTTTCGCATACATGCTTGACAAACCAAAATAAATAAAAATAAATAAAAATAAGATAAGCTAGAAAAAAACAATGCTTTCCCATATATACATACATACATACATACATACATACATACATACATACATACATACATACATGCTGGTCTTGTTGTATTCAGGTCTTTTCCCGTGTAAGATTGAGATTGTCTTGGCAATGTTTCGGCGAGTTCTCACTCACCATCTTCAGGCTGGGTTTTGGGCTTAAAGCGTGATCGGAGCTGCCACTTTAAGCCGAAAACACCAGCCTGAGAATGGTGAGTGAGAACTCGCCGAAACGTTGCCAAAATAATCTCAATCTTACATGGGAAAAGACCTGAATACAACAAGACCAGCATGCACACACACACACTCACGTATATATATGTATATGCACATGTGTATGTATGCACTATGCATATGTGTGTGTGTGTTTTTAAACCGAATAATGAAAAGTCCAATGAAATATCCCTATGAAATAAATCTGAAGCTCCCCGTTCTTTTAAAACCCTCTGGCATATGTGCCTATTTCTCCCAACATATGTATCTGCATATTACATCAAAGTATACAGTACTTTAAACAGGTGGAGCCCCCTCCTCCCCTCTCAAAGGCAGGGCTCCTAATTATTCTGATGCTGTTAAAATTATTTTAATTTTGCAGCTCAGCAGATCCACATTTGTATGCTGGAAACAGGTGTTCATCAAAAGGAGATGATAAAGAGATGCCACAGCCGAGCCTTGGAACCTTGCCGGCATGGTGTGATGACAGATAAATTAGAAGAAAAAAAAATATCCTGCTCAACATCTCCCTTCTTCAGAAGGAGATTACACCTTTTTAAAAAGGCAAAACATGCAGTTCAATTACTTATTGTCTTGGCATGTGGTTGTGATGAAAGAGGCAGTCTTAAACATCAATAGAGCTAAAGTAACACCTCCAGATGGGCTTCGGAAGGAAAACTGTATCAAGATCCACCTGCACACGAAGCAATGTTTTGTTGCATTTTTTTTTCAAAAAAATAAAATAAAATAGGTAGAAACGCGTCTTCGTTCTCTCATTCAGAGTGCCCCTTCATCTAAAATAACCATATTAAAGGTAACTTGGAGCGGGATTCTTTGTTCAGACAAGGGTCTCCATTCTAGGATTATATCTTTCCTTAATGATTCTATTGTAGAATTATCTGAACATCACAAAATGAGTCCAAGCTTACAAGATTACAACATATATAGATATATAGATATATTGTGAATTGTCCTAAAAATGCGAGTTCCAGGTGTAGTTATAAAAGAAAGAGCCATTGTGATCTCCGGAACTTTAAAATATATTGCTCACTAAGCGTCTGTTAGCCACTGCTAACATCGTCAGAGTGTAAAAGCCATTAAAGTGGATGGTCCTATCACGCACGCAATGGCCAAATTGATTAACATTGTATAAAGGCAGGTATCTCTTTAATGGCTTTTACACTCTGACGATGTTAGCAGTGACTAATGAACGCTTAGTGAGCAATATATTTTAAACTTCCAGAGAGCACAATGTCTGTTTCTTTTATAGATATAGATATATATCCAGAGTACCAGCTGCAAAATGTGGCTGGCCATGGAAAGGTTTGATGTGTTTTGGAGCTGAGCATGTCATGTCCTAAAAGATGATATTTGTGGACAGAGACAGAGATCTTTATGGCTGCTTCATTTCCTAACTCATAACAAAGCTTTCACAACTACCATATTTTTCAGCGTATAAGACACCCAGAGTATAAGATGCACCAAGATTTTGAAGAGGTAAATTAAAAAGAAGTTTTTGCACTCTGCAGACCTCCCAAAAACAGCCCGTATGTTGTGAAAACGAGCCCGTTTTTTGTCAAAAAAAGGGCATGCATAACTTTTAGGAGGCTTGTAGAGTGCTCTTGTTTTTGCCCTCCCCAGCCCCCAGGAGCACTTTGCAAGCCTCCCAAAGGCTCTGCACATCTGTTTTTGTGAAGGTGGTGGGGTTTCGGGAAACCAAAAATGCTGTATTCAGTGTATAAGACTCACCCAGATTTTCACCCTTTTTTTGGGGGGGGGGATGTGTATCTTATACTTTGAAAAATACGGTAACTATAGGAGATGGCCAGGCTCAGCCCAAAGGAGGGGTCAAATGTGTCATCAGTCTCAAGTCACTTCACGCCCACAAGAGATCCAAGTCAAGCCTTCCTTGAATTCTTTTGACTCTGATCTACCTTCTGGAGCCTGGGGAGGGCAAAATATGTACCTACTAGGCCTACCGGAAGTCGGAAAACAGGCCATTTCCGGCCTCCGGAGGGCTTCTGGGGGCACAGGAGAGGCCATTTTCAGCCTCCCCAGGCTCCAAGAAAGCCATGCGCGAATGCACGGGACAGTAGGCGGGCTCATGCATGCATGTGCAGGAGGCATGGCGTGTGGAAGCATTAAGTTATGGGGTGGGCACACGAGTGTGCTTTTGGCACCCGAGGCAAAAAAGGGTCACCATCACTGCTCTAAGAGGCTTACAAATGTCAGCATAATGTCCCCAACAATCTGGGTCCTCATTTTACCAGCTTTGGATGGAATAAAGTTGAGTCATGCTTGAGTCAATCAGGATCAAACTCCTGGCAGTGGGCAGAGTTAGCCTGCAATACTGCATTCTAACCACTGTGCCACCACGGCTGCTCAGTTCCTGATGCTTTTTCTAGCCCAGTAAAAGCATCGTTTGTCTGTTCACAAGGGCCATTCAATGAAATACTGGACGAGATAATCTGCATAAGGCATGCAAATTATCTGGGTTTCACTTAGCCACGTTATTAATATACCCCGTAGAAAGACCTTTGCAAAACTGTGATAAAATAATGATAGAAACTCCAACCATATAAAATAGTCATTATGAAAGTTTAGCAGAGTTTTTAATCTATATTTCTTTTTTTTTAACCGTAGCTTGGTTTAATTAATCAGCAATTGACAAGTCCTCGTGTTTAATGCTATGTGGTCACAATAAGTTCTGATTTCTTGAAAGTAATCACTGCAAATACCTTGGAGCGGTTCTAGCCGCTGAAGAAGAAAACCAAGTTTAAATTGCAGAATTCATGTTTAAATGATCAAATTACAGGTTATAATTACGAATTAGTTCCATGTCATGCTTGACATAAACAAGAAAAAGGGCAGGTTAAAGTATATTTCTTTGGCAGTCTTTTTTTTTCTGTGTTTGGGGCTCATTATTTTGTAGATTTTGTTTGAAGCTACGTCATTCAGCAATTCAGTTTCACTTATGTTTCCTTCACAGTGAGGGTAAATGCGTATCGGCAGGAAAATTATCTCATTATTAAAAAGAATGAAAAGGTTGCATCAGTTTAAAGAAATGCCTCCTTATACAGGGAAATAAACGCAATGTATGTATTGCATGTTGTACAAGTGTAATGAAAAATTAGCCTATGGCTATTTAATGAAAGAGGGATGTGGTGGCTCATTGGCTAAGATGCTGAGCTCGTTGATCAGAAAAGTCGGCAGTTCGGTGCTTTGAATCCCTAGCGCCTGCATAACAGAGTGAGCTCCCATTACTTGTCCCAGCTTCTGCCAACATAGCAGTTTGAAAGCATATAAAAATGCAAGTAGAAAAATAGGAACCACCTTTGGTGGGAAGGTAACAGCACTCCGTGCTCCTTTGGAGTTGAGTCATGCCGGCCACATGACCACAGAGACATCTTTGGACAGCACTGGCCTTCAGCTTTGAAATGGAGATGAGCACTGCCCCCTAGATTCAGGAACGAGTAGCACATACAGTATGTGCCTTTACCTTATTTAATGAAAAAAAAATGACTTAAAAATTCATTGGGGAAAACATGAGAAAGGTTTCCCTTTCTTTGTGATAATATTTCCTGAAAAGGAATATGATTTTCTACAATTTGTGCCAGAATTTGTTCCAGAATCGATAACACTATGATTAAACCAGGTTTAATTAATTAAATTAATGAATGTGCCTCCCATTTGCGGCAAACCCTCGGCTGCTTTGTAGCGAACATTTGGCTAAATACAAAGTCCGGGTAGGAATTCAAAAATCAGAAGGATGAACAGAAAACACATTTAAGGTTAGATCAGAGAATGTATTGCTCTTTTCTGCTTGGAGAGGAAATCATACTGATAATATTAATCGATAACAAAAAAAAAAAGCGAAATGACAAAACACAGAGAAACAATAACTGAGACAAAGCTTAAAGGTGGGTTTGTTTGTTTTTTTAAAAAAAAATTATTCTGAACTCCTTCCCACTTATAAAAATTATGCAGGTCCCAAAAGATAGATATAGGTTGTACAGGTCCTTGAAGGCAAATCCATGGCATGCATGCCACAGATGGCATGCATAGCCCTCTCTGCAGGCACTTGAGCCGTTGCTCAGCTCAGCTCCACCGCGCATGGGCGTGTGCCTCCTGCTGGCCAGCTGGTTTTCAGGTCTCTGCTCCACATGCGCAGGGGGTAGGACGCATGTGTGGGGGTCAAGCAAGCTTGCATGGGGGAGTCGGGGTACATGCAGGGGGTCACATGTGCATGTGGGTGGGGGTGGAGTCACATGTGCATGTGCAGGGGATCGGGGGGGCACGGGGGGTCACACCAGAGGAGGGTTGCAAATATCGGCGCTACTGGTTTACTGGTGCTTGCGCGTACACGGAGTCATCCGGGTGGGTGGGTGGAGCTTCCCGCCACCACCACTCCTGGTTCGCCTGATCATCTTAAGTGAAAGTGAATTTGTGGTCCCCATTTTTCATGCCTGACATTTACCTCCGTACTGAAATCGTTTCTGTATTACATCTTTATTTGGAGAATTCTTTCTGATACACTATCCATCACTATCTGGATTAAGAAATTTTCAAAGGCTCTTCTAGCTTAGGCCCAGCATTGAAAGAGTTCAGAATTTCATCCTCTCTCTGGCATTAATGATAAAGCTAATTATCACAAGAGAACACAATAGCCTGCCCGCTCAACCTTCTCAGGGTGATCAAAGTAATCTGAACATAATTGCAAGTGTCCCCAACTGTACTGAAATACTCCATGAAAATTAATTATCTCAAAAAATAAAACCCTGAAGTTATCTTGGTACTACCTGGAATTATGATGTATCATGCACTGTAAGATATGACTGCATATCCTCTCATCCATCCAACATCATAATAAAGTTTGCCGATGACACAATGGTTCTGGGTCTCAGAACTGGAGAGGAAGAAGTCCAGAAGGTATCAACAAGATGCTCAAAAGACAACTTACATCTAAATACTAGTAAGACAAAAGAGATAGTGCTAGATTTCTGGAAGCACATAGAAGAATCTGCCCCACTGTATATAAAGGGGGGTTCTGTGGAGATGGTTTTCTCTTTTAAAATTCTTGGGAGTCCTTATTAGTCAAGATCTCACCTGGAAAAACAACACATCCCTGGGGATTGGCAAGGCCCAACAGAGACTTCATTTCCTTAGAGTCCTGCGAAAAAATCAGGTGGAACAACGGCTGATGACCTCTTTCTATCGGTCCACCATAGAAAGCATCCTCACATATTGTGTTACAGTATGGTACGCTGGTTTAACAGCTGTGGACAGGAAAGCACTACAGAGAGTGATCAATTCGGCACAAGAAACCATTGGTTGCCCTCTGACACCACTGGATGATATTGCCAGATCTCGCTGCTTTAGCAGAGTAAGGAAGATGCTCAGAGATGATTCACACCCTGGTCAGTGTCTCTTTGCACTTCTACCATCAGGCAGAAGGCATCACAGCACAGTCAGCCGAACCAATAGGTTTAAAAATAGTTTCTATCCTTGGGCTGTCAGACTCTTAAACACAACCGCAATCACTCCACGCACACACGGAAATGTATGACTAATTTTTCTTTTCCTTTCTTTTTCTCTCCCCCCACCCCCACCCCTTAACTACTTGCATAGGGATAATTCTTTATACTATTTATGTTGCTTGTATTTGTTGTCATGGATTGCACCAGTGAGGCTAAAACCAATTTTGTTGTATACACAATGAACAATGACAATGAAGGCTATACTATATTATGCTGAAAGAACAATTTGAGATGTAAAGGAAGTTATTAAGACCTAGAGACTATTGTATCTTTTAATATATCAAGTATCATACCTTCTCTAAAATATGCTTTGACCAGCCATGATTGATTTTTACCTGTGAGCCTTTGGGCACCTTTAATTTACTACGAAGAACACATAGTCAGAAGATACTCAAGGCTAAAAACTCCATAACCACAGATTGGATAATAGATCATATTATCATACACTGGCACAAGATTGGTTTCTGCTTCAGTTATGGTAACTGGCTTAGAGGAAAGCCATTACATACATACATACATACATACATACATACATACATACATACATACATACTTGTTTTCGTAGATTTTCACGGGTGTAGGTTTCGTGCTTGTGCAAGCAAAGTGTGATCGGAGCTGCCATCTTTCTATAAATATTGGTGGGGGTGTGTGGAGTGCTGGCTTTGTTGCTGTAAGTGGGTTGGTTGGCTGTGTTGTTACATCTTGATTAATTGATGGAGTTGATGTATGCAGATTAGTCGGCTGTTTCGTAACATCCTGTGTGGCTGAGGTACTAGCTGTGTGCCCATTAGTCTTTTTGTGTAGTAACGACTTGGGTATTGGGTTGTGTGATGACATCCTGAGCTCTAGTGTAGTGATATCCTGAGTCCTGTGCTGCAACATCCTGGGAGGTTGGCTGCATTGTACCATCCTGAGCCTTTGTGTTATAACCTCTTGAATTCTGTGATGTAATGTCCTGAGCAGATGGCTGTGATGTAACATCCTGGACTTTGGTTTGGCTCCGGGATTGCGGTCTGGCCATGTGTTCATGGCGTGTGTCGGTTTGCTTTGTGTGGGGGTCAGAGGGGGCTGCAGCAGTTGGTGATGCTGCCATGATTTGGCTTCTGGATGGTGGTTGCAGTTCATCTATGGGATGAGTTTGGGTTTGAGTCTGGTGAGGGTGATTGGTGGTGGCGTCCTGTGTTGTGCTGGGTCTGGTGTCAGTTTTCGTGGCTGGGACTCAGCGAGGTCTCACTCGCCATCTTCAGGCTGGGTTTTGGGCTTAAAGTGTGATGGGAGCTGCCGTCTTTCTATAAATCTTGGTAAGGTGTGTGTGGAGTGCTGACTTTGTTTCAGTAAGTGGAATGATTGGTTGTGTGGTTGTATCATGATTGGTAGATTGGTGCTGATTGGTGCTGGCTGTGTATCTATTGTTGTTTCATGTTGTAACGGCCTGGGTGGTGGGTGGGGCTCGTTTGTTGATTAGGGCTGGTTTCCAGATGTCTGGTAGGCGGGAGGTATCATTATGTTTATTCATGTTGTGGGGGTGTTTCTCTATTTCGATAGCTTTCATAATTATTCTCTTGTTGAAGTGTTCTGTTCTGGAGATTAACCTGGTTCCTTCAAAATTAATTTCATGTCCTGTAGCTTTAAGGTGCTGGAAAAGGGAGGAAGTTTTTTCTTTTTTTCTTACAGTGTTCTTGTGTTCTGCGATGCATGCATTTATTCTCCTGTTCGTTTGTCCTATGTATGTTGCAGGGCAGATTTTGCATGGTCTTTCGTAGACTCCTTGGTTTTCTAGCTGGATTTTGTCTTTGGGGTTTCTTAAAATGTTGGCTATTTTTGGGTCAGTGTTGAAGGCTGTCTTAATATTGTGTTTGTGGAGAATTTTGCTGATTTTATCTGTGGTGCCTTTGATGTAAGGGTGGAGGGCAATGCCATTGTCCTGTTCTGTGTCTCGGTTTTTTGGGGGAGTCTCTCTTTGGATTAGGTTGGTAATTGTTTTTCTTTGGAATCCGTTGGAGATTAATACGTTTGTGAGAGTGTGTAATTCAGTTTTCAGGTGGTCTTTGTCGGCTAGGCATTTGGTTCTGGAGATGAGGCTCTTGGCTACAGAGTTGATCTGTGCAGGGTGGTGATAGGATTGTGCGTTTAAGTAGTGGTGTGTGTTTTTTTCCGGTAGATGGTGTGTCCTAGGGAACCATTGGTTTTTTTGTAGATTAGGACATCCAGAAAGGGAAGTTGGTCACACTTTAAGTCCAAAACCCAGCCTGAAGATGGCGAGTGAGACCTTGCTGAAACGTTGCCAAGACAATCTCAATCTTACATGGGAAAAGACCCAAATACAACAAGATAAAATAAAGTAATAAAGACATTGAAATCCAGAAGAGAAGGGAGAGAGCGAGGCTACAACATTTAGTAAATACTGTAATAGTAAATATTTTATTAACATTTAGTCCCAGGAGTCTATAAGAGTGGGGACAAGTAACAAAACATATGTCACTGCATCGTAAAGCTGGGGTGTCTAACGTTAGCAACTTTAAGACCTGTGGACTTCAATTCCCAGAATTTCCCAGTCAACCATGTTGCCTGGGGAATTCTGGGAGTTGAAGTCCACAGGTCTTAAAGTTGCTAACGTTAGACACTTCTATCATTAGGCAATCTCGGTCTATTACATGCTTTTGATGTTGCAAGTACCAGGGGATGGACCTTAACCACTTTAGAGGTTCTCAGTTGACAAAAAAGTCATGAAACCAGGTGTGACTCGTTTAACACTACCTTACTTATTTTTATTTTTATTTTTTTTAGAATAGAATAGAATAGAATAGAATACTTTATTGGCCAAGTGTGATTGGACACACAAGGAATCTGTCTTTGGTGCATATGTGTCAATGTACATAAAAGAAAAGATACATTCGCCATGAATCCTAAGGTACAACACTTAATGATAGTCATAGGGTACAAGTAAGCAATCAAATCATACTAGGAAAGAATCAATATAAATCGTAAGGATGCAAGCAACAAAGTTACAGTCATACAGTCATAAGTGGGAGGAGATGGGTGATAGGAACGATGAGAAGATTAATATTAATAGTAATGCAGACTTAGTAAACAGTTTGACAGTGTTGAGGGAATTATTTGTTTACCAGAGTGAGTAGGGACTCCTGCTAAAAGTTAAAATGGGTGGTCCCAGCATCCCAGCATTCTAATTCCCATAACTCATTCCCAACCTGCAAGGTTGATATGATGGCATCACCAGAGAGCCTATTGTCTTTAGTAGCACTACGAATGTAACATTAGCTATCCGCATTCACTGTCTACGCTTTTGTCATATATATCATGAGCTTCCATAACAGGGGGCCCCCAACTGTACTGAAAATCATGAGTGGATGAGATCAATGCTAATCGAAGGAGACAGAATAAGCCATGGTGCAAGAAAAGGCAAGGTGCGACCCATGAAGCTGCTCTCCTCAATGTCAAATTCTTTTAAGAGGGATGCATCTGAAAACACGCAGGACTCAGCCTTGGAACTTGAGAAATAGAACACATTTTTGAAAAATCTACTTTGGAAGGGAAAAAGGAAGGAGTGAATATATACAGAAAATGATCCATTTCTTACCATGCAACTAGAAAAAGAAGCCAGAACTTAACAGAACTGAGCAGAAGAGAGCAATGACCTAGCATTACATGTAACTTCTAATTTCAGTTCTTTCAGCAGTACAAGAATTAAGCAAAGGGTTTTCTTTGTAGCTTTCTGGGAATATTGATGATATCACTGATGCAGTCGATGGGAAAGATTGTTCCAGAGCTCCAGTAAACAGCTAGTTGATTCATACTGACGTCATCTCAAGCCTGCCATTTACTTCCTGTTATTTCTGTTATAAAATGTAATGTAGAATTCATGGTTCATCAATATTCAATTTTTTTTTAAAGGTGCACGCTCCATTTTATGTAAATACTTGCAAGGATACATAAAGAAATGCAAATATTTACCCCGCGTCTCCTAAGTATTCATGATAATCCATTGTAAAAAAAAAATTAGGTGGAATGAGAGAACGATTCATAGTAAATAGCCCAAGGACATCTTATGAACTTTACAACAGAGGAAGAACTGGGAACCCTGCATACACAGTTGTAGCCAGTTTCTCTAATCCTTTGACTTTACAACAATCAGAACAAACGAAGAGGCTATTATATTTGCTGGACATAAATGATTTAATTAAGAACTCCATCAGTCTTCTCCCTATTATAAATCTAATTCAGAACTTTGATAATTATATTATTATAATATAATTATAATATGCTGCAGCTGCCAAAAAAGCCAATGGCAGTCCTAAGCTGCATTAACAGGGGATAGAATCATACAAAGTGATAGTACTGCTTTATAATACTTTGGTAAGATCACACCTTGAATACTGCATCCAGTTTTGGTCATCACAATACCAAAAAAATGTCGGGACTCTAGAAAAAGTTCAGAGAAGAGCAACAAAGATGGTTAGGGAGCTAGAGGCAAAAATATATGAATGGTTGCAGGAACTGGGTGTGTCTAGTCTAATGAAGAGAAGGACTAGGGGTACATGATAGCATTGTTCCAATATTTGAAGGGCTGCCACAAAGAATAAGGAGTCAACTTATTTTCCAAACCACCTGAAGACAGGACATGGAGCAACAGATGGAAACTTACCAAGGAGAGATCCAACCTAGAAATAAGAAGAAATTTCCTGACAGTGAGAGGAGGATCATGGAGGCTGGGGAAGGCTCAGACAAGGCCTCTACATAGGAGGCAGAGACGGGGCTGAGGCCCTCTGGCAGTGATTAGGTGCCCATGGAGCTAGACAGCAGTGAAGCAGAGGAACAGCTAGAGCCTGTTTCCAGTGTGCGCATGCGCAGAGCTGCCAGAAGAAAAGAACAACTCAGAAATCAGGGTAGACTTGGGAGTAAAGTCACAGGTGGAAGGTGATTGACCCTTCCCATAGGAAATAAAAGAGGAGCAAAAGGGGAGTGGACTTTTGCAGGAAACAATGTGTTTGTTCGGTCATTAGATTCCTTTCAAGAGTATGAAGTGTGAAGATCTGTCCATGCATCTCATGGCCAGTCTTTCCTTCCACAGCACCTCATTTGGAAAATATTTACATGGCAGCTTTCCAAGATAGATAAGGTCTGTAGTCATAAATATTCTTTTGAAAGATTGTTTTCCAAGCCTTGCTGAATGTGAACTTAGCTTTTGAATTTAAACATTTTATTGGATTATAGAGTCAAATACAGAGAGAGAGAGAGAGAGAGAGAGAGAGAGAGAGAGAGAGAGAGAGAGAGAGAGAGAGAGAGAGAGAGAGACCCAGTGGGGAGGAAAAGGGGAAAGACAAGTGAGAAGGGGAGGGAGAAAAGGAAAAAAATTGTTCAGTTCTGACTCTCTCTGTTGCAGGAGAATATAAACCAGCCATATGTATAACAACAAATCAATCTAATCAGTAAAACCCAAAATCAAAGGTTCATTTTTCCCCACCTCAAGCACAAGCCTAAATTGACCATTTTGATGGAAGAAAAAATTATAAGTTGCTACATGGAGACCACTTGTGGATTTTGGGAGTCATGGTGGCACAATGGTTAGAGTGCAGTACTGCAGGCTACTTCTGCTGACTGTCAGCTGAATGCAGTTTGGCAGTTCGATTCTCACTGGCGAAGTGGGTAAAATGAGAACCCAGATTGTTGGGTGCAATAGGCTGATTGTGTAAACCACTTAGAGAGCAGGGGTGGTATGCTGCCAGTTCGCACTGGTTCGGGCGAACCGGTAATGGCAGCAGCCCGGGGCTCCGCCCACCGACCCAGACATCATCAAGTCATGTCGGCGCATGCACGCCCGCCCCCGCTACCAAACCGGTAGTGAAGAAAATAGAATACCATTACTGTTAGAGAGGGCTGTAAAGCACTTTAAAGCGGGATATAAGTTTAATTGCTATTGCTATTGTGCTTGAGGTGGAACAATATCTTGGTTAGCAACAGAAATACTGCTCCTAAATGTGGTCGTAAGTTGAGGACTGCCTGTACACCTTTATAGCAGGAAGACAGGGCAGTATATCCTTATGATATTCACCCCACGTGGTTTCCCCAAGGAGTCCATCCCCTAGAGATGGTGTAGGATTTCCTATCTAAGCAGGGGGTTGGACTAGAAGACCTTCAAGGTCCCTTCCAACTCTGTTATTCTATTCTATTCCATTCTATGCTATTCTATTCTACTCTACTCTATTCTATTCTAGAGTTAAAAAGGTTCCTCAGAAACCCAGCCACCTGCTAAAATGGAAGTGCAAATTGTGTAGCTACACAGACGACTGCACCTTTATCTGGGCATTATACATAGCCCCTGTAAGCCAACAGAGCAGAGCGTTGCTGGAAAACCAGTCACCAAGCGTATCAGTCAGGCAGAAAATGAAAACCAGCAAATGTTTCCTTCCCCTAAACACTTGTGTTGATGTCAGAGTCACGCAACGGTGGGAGAATATGAACTCATTTTTTTCAGTCACACAAATGCAGCTACTAATCAGCAAAATTCACGTTAATTGAAAAACTACAGTCACCTGAGAACCAATTTTCCAGACCTGTTGAGCTGTCAAATATTGCGATAAGATATAGCGTAGCTTGCACCAGGCTGAACATTGTTCAGCAAACAGCTTCTGACTCACAAAATAAGCAGGCAAATTATCAACTAATTTGAAGTTGGAAATGTTACCCACCCAGGCCTGTTTTTGAAGCAAAGCAATTGAGAGTCATCCATTTAAAACTAATAGGCAAACAGTTGTTAGCGCTTCTAATTTGTTAAGGCGGAGAACATGATTTCTTTGTATTATCCTTGCTCAGTGCATAACAAAAATAAATAAATAGATTCCTCCCCCCACCCCCTGTAAAACAATATTTCTTGCATGTCTGACTCATTGATAGACTACTGTTAAACACCCCATTCACCAGAATTTTCATTTCTGGGAGCAAGTATTGTTCTTATTGCTATAGTTGATGCTGAAATGATTCCTTTTCTGTTTTCTTTTTTTAAAAAAGACAACAGCAACCTGATTTAGCTTTCTGCATTGACATCTGTAATTAAAATCCTGCAAAATTCGCAGCAGTACCATTATCCGAGGTCCACATTCTGCAATCTTCAGCCAAGTAGAAGATGCTCAGCTGCATTTTTTTCTTTCCCCAAGCAGAAATGTTCTGCTGGAGCAAAGGTATCTAATTCCAAGAATTTGGGGGTTTAAAGTGGGGTTTAAAATTTCAACACATTGCAAACCTCCAAAACACAATGAAGCAGAAGCTTGTCCACCCTAAGGATAAAACACCCAGACATAAACTGAGCAAAGTGATAGATGCAGTACAATGAGACATGTACAGGTCTGTATATGGGAGAAACAAAACAACCACTTCACAAATGAATGGCACAACATAGGAGAACAAAATCATCAGGACAAGATTCAGCAGTCCATCGGCATTTGAAAGACAAAGGTCATTCTTTGGAAGACAGCAAAGTCCACATTCTGGACAGAGAGGGTCACGGGTTTGAAAGAGGAGTAAAGGAGCCATATATGTGAAAATTGAACGGTCCTCTCTCAACAGAGCGGGAGGGATACAAACACCACCTATCTCCTGTTTACAATATAGTCCTTTCAGCAGTTCCAAGAAGGTTCCACACCTGTGGTGGGTTCCGGATCCTGTTCCAACCGGTACAGTTGGAACGGGCCCAGTGTCACCCACATGGACCCGCGCGGCGCACGCATGCATTGTAGCTGCCAGCGACGTGTCTGCAAGCCTCTGTGACATGTGCATGCGTGGAAGCACCGAAGGTTTTAAAGGACAGGTAAGGAGCTTGGGCAGGTGGGTGGGCCCTCCGGAGCACCGTACCGGAACGGTACCCAGTGCTCCGGGCATCCTCTGGTACGCCCGTACTGGGGCATACCGCCTGCAACCCACCACTGTTCCACACCCATTTGCTCTATTCAGGAGACCTCAAGGGCACAGATAAACCTGCAAAAGGCCTCAACGACTCTCAGAAAGAGTGCTAACAACCAGATGACTGAAAGGAATATAAATCCTTCCATCCTCTACCATTCAGTCAGAACCTGAAGAAGCTTCTTGGATGAGAAGTGAAACATCTTCAAAGTCTAGAAAAGCATCCTTGGGACAACCATGACCTTGGTGACTAAGAATCTCCAAAGATACCCAATTATTTTATGGAATTCAATGGAATTTGCTTCCTTCTTAACTTTCAAACCATTCTCTGTGCAATTATACAGAATCTGTTTCCGTTTCTATCATTTTTAGACTCTTTTCGCTGAACTCTGCCAGCCTTTTCAATCTCTTCAAAATTCTTTTCAGCCTCTCTCAAGGATTTAAACGACAACAACAAAATTGCAAGTTGGAAAGCAGCTGAAATGAAGCCTTTTTACAATGAGGGTTGCGTTGATTGTTATTGTTCAGTGTCCATGGCTGTCTGAAGAAAGAGGTCAAATGTGTGCATGTAGGACGTAGAAGATGCAAAAAAAGGGTGGTGTATGGCAAAAATACCCTCTGTATTCATAGAATAACCTCAACATACAGAAAACATATCATTTCTTCCCATGAGAATAGTATAGAATAGTATAGCCCAGTGAGGGTGAACCTTTTCGGCACCGAGTGCCAAAGAAGTTGTGTGAAAACAGCGTGCATTCGTGCTCGTCAGGGTCACGCTTTGGAAAAGCTGAACTTCCAGGTTCTGGCACACATGGACGCCTGACAATCCGCTGGCAAGCGTGCATGCACAGGCCAGTTTTCGGCACTGCCGTGCATGTGAAGGGATCACGCGCCAGAAAAAACAAACCTCTGGGTTTTAGCGCGCATGCACGCCAGACGATTAGCTGGCCAGTTTTTGCGCTGCTGCATGTACGAAGGGATCATGCTATGGAAAAGCTGAACTTCTGGGTTCTGGTGCGCGTGAGCATCTGACAATCAACTGGTCGGCGTGCATGCGCACCCCAGTTTTTGGCACTGCCAGGCAAGCAGACAGCTGATTGTTGCACGTGCATGCTCGCCAAAAATCCAGAAGACAAACAGGCAAGGGTGATTGTGCTGGGTGACATGGGTTTGTATGTCCCTTTGGGCATGAGTGCCATAGGTTCACCATCACAGGTATAGCATCTCTATAGCAAGAGGAAAATGTTGGTTATTTGGAATGCCAATAATCTGAAACTTTCACACAAATATGTCCGGTATCCCTTTAACAATTAATAAGACTTTCTGACAATTGCTAGTAAGCAATATTTTGATGTTTTCCTTACGGAATGATCTGGAAAGCCTTGTCTAGAGCAGGGTGGGGGAGGTCAAACCCAAGGCATGGGGTGCTTAGATCTTGTCCATGGGGCCGGCCTGGAAACAGCAAACATTACCCCACATTACAACACAGATATGTTCCCTTCTGTCGGAACACTCCCACCTTGAACTTAAAAACTCACCCATGTGCTGTCACACTCGGTTGACAAAACAAAATAAAAACAAAACTTACAACCCTGGAATAGTTTGTAAGTGATTTCAATTTGCGAGAACTCTGTGAAACTAAAGCAAATTCTCAACAGCAGAGTAGCTCTGTGAACTGTAAGGTTGAACACTTTCTCCCAAATAAATCTACTATTAAGAGCAGGGATGGGCAATTAATTTTTGCAAAACGCCCAATGAGGAACTGGAACTGTTGTAGAGTGCTGAACCAATAGGTCTTGTGAAGCAGTGGTGGGTTCCAGATTGCATTCCAACCGGTATGATTGGAACTGGCCCGGTGTCGTCCACATGGACGTGTGCAGCGTGCATTCGTCTTAGCACATCCGCGATGCTCCAGCTGCTCAGCAGAGTGTTGCATAGATGCCATACGTGCCGTGCGCGGAAGTGCAGAAGACTTAAAAGACCTGTAAGGAACTTGGGCAGGCGGGTGGGCCTTCCGGAGCATCGTACCGGAACGGTATCCGGTGCTCTGGGCTGGCTCCGGTACGCCCGTACTGGTGCGTACCGCCTGCAACCCACCACTGTTGTGAAGTCATGTTGGAGTCATATATAAATAAATGCCCCAAAATAGCAGTCACCTTCAAAATAAAAACAGTGTAGTTTTATTGCATGTATGGCATACACTTATTTATATTTCTAATTTCCGATTTACCTCACCCGGGCTGGATAGGGATAGGGATAGGGATAGGGATAGAGTAAATGAATATTGACAAAAGTAAAGATTTAGTAAATCTCCAAGAGCATTAAAACAGAAATCTCATTCTTTTAATAAATGCAATGATGGCAGATTAGTAGAATTAGCCAATCAAGGAATAAATATAGAAATTCAGGGTTTTAACTGGGATTTTCTCATTATGGTGTGTGACAATAGGCAGACAGAAAATAAACTGCTCTTGAAACTGTGGGGGGATATAGAAATGTATGCTTAATAAATGTCAAAAGAATCCTTGCGGTTAAGTGACAAAAATAAACATTTCCTGTCAATAGTTATCATTTAACTCAAGTGTTATTGCATCTTTCTGATGGATTAAATATATATTATTTTCTATCCTCTGGATAGCTCTGTGATTTTACTATGAATTAGGCATGCAGACTAAAACCAGCATTAATAGTGGAGAGAGGGGGGGTTCCATACAACTCCTCAATAGTCAGCTTAATTTAGTTCAGCAAGACTTATTCCTAGTTGGGTACAAAAGTACAGTTTCATGTTTAATCTGGGGCCACAAAATATGGTACCATTTTCAGGTTTCACGGAGTTCTAGAAAATCAAAGTTCTAAAAGTCCTTTTAAAAAAATCCGAAGCTAAGCATCTTTCCACAAACCATGCACACAACTAAAAAGAAATACTACTGCAAAATGCAGAATGGGAAGAATCTCTAGACTTGGACATTCAGTTTTGAGGGAAATCGTACAATGGTCGGCTGCTGCCGGTTCGAACCGGTTCGCCTGAACCGATAGATGCAAGCACTGGCTGGCCCCGCCCTGATGCTATGCGGTCCTCTTACTTTCCAGCTCGCTTGCCCCGCCCTGCATCCCAGCTGATTTGCACACCTCTCCCGTTTGACTAACCGTGGCTGACCTCGCAGGTGTGCCTTGAAAAAGCCTTGTTTTTGGTGAAATGCGAAGCGGGCATGTGCGCGCACTCACGTTTTCGCCGAACTGGTTGTTAAAGTATATGTAGCCCATCTCTGAAATTGTACCTGCTATAAATAGGTGTTCAGTTTGTTTGTTTTTCAGGAAAAAGAAAAGAATAGAGAATGCAGTGTTGGAACACATTGCATAAGAGAGAGTGACAATGGGAAAATTGTACCTGCGCTGGTAAATAACAAATGTTCTTCTGACATTTAAACAGCCAGCCAGGTGTTCGTAATTGCATTTGCTTTTGTGAATTACAGGCTACAGCATAACATGCATGGAATGGAACTTAACACAGGACACCTGATTTATCCCAAAATAAGAAAAAATGAAGTCATTTCCCAGAAATCAATCAATAACAGACACTGGTGAAATTCCTGCGCAATGCCCAGTTTGCCAATTTATGATTAGGATCTGTAGCTCAAAGTTCTGGAGATTTTCCCACCATGATAGTAAGTGCCTGTGAATTAAAGTCTTCCATTTATAAAAATTGATTCCCCAATCTGCATATAACAATAACAGAGTTGGAAGGGACCATGGGGGTCTTTTAGTTCAACCCCCTGCTCAAGGAGGAAATCCTATACCATTTCAGACAAATGATTGTCCAATCTCTTTTTAAAAACCTCTTAGTTGCAACTTCTGGTTGCAAGGCACTGATTAATTGGTCTAACTGTTGGGAAATTTCTTCTTAGTCCTAAGTTATTTTTCTCCTTGATTAGTTTCCACTCATTGCTTCTTGTTCTACCCTCAGGTGCTTTGGAGAATAGCTTGACTCCCTCTTCTTTGTGGCAGCCCCTGAGATATTGGAACACAGCTATCATGTCTCCTCTAGTCTTTCTTTTCATTAAACTAGACATACCCAGTTCCTGCAACCGTTCTTCATATGTTTTAGCCTCCAGTCCCCTAATCCTCTTTGTTGCTCTTCTCTGCACTTCCTAGAGTCTCAACATCTCTTTTTACATTGTGGTGAACAAAGCGGGATGCCGTATTCCAAGTGTGGCCTTACCAAGGCATTATGGCAACATGATGTTGATTGTACCATTATGTACTATTCAGAGTCCTCTCCACACTGCACGCATATCAGGGGTGAAATCCTCCCGATTTGGCCTGGTTTGGACGAACTGGTAGGAACATTTGTCCTTGGTTCTGCGAACTGGTAACAAAACAAAAAAAGCTTCCAAGAATCACACGGCTCAGCTGTGAGCCACGCGATCATCGGAAGCTTTTTCCCTGCTTTTTAAAGCATTTTGTTCCTGCCAGTTTAGGTGAATAGGAAAAAATTGTTCAGTGTCCATGGCTGTCTGAAGAAACAGGAAAAAAAAGCGGTGAGGATGCTGTGAAAGAAAGAGAGAGGGAGGGAGGGAGGGACAAAGGAGAGGGAGGAAGAACCACAAACCTGGCACTAGACGCAGCTTCAGAGAATGCCTTGAAAGAGCACAGCAATCTGGAAGGCTGGAAGGAACCTGGAGGTCATCTAGTCCAACCCCCTGCTTCATGTGCATGTGACCCCCCCAGTCCCATGAGTCTATAGCCACGCCCACCTAGTCACATGACCCCAAGCCACGTCCACAAAACCGGTAGGAAAAAAAATTAGATTTCACCACTGACCCATATGTATTCTATTCTGTCCTTCCAGAACAGGCAGCAAAAAAGAACAAAAATCCTGGGGACAGCTTCTGAAGAAAGAATGCAGTACTGGGAAGGAAAGAAAAAAGAAAACCAATGGAGATAGCAATAGCACTTATATACACCGCTTCATAGTGCTTTTTACAGCCCCCTCCAAGCAGTTAACAATATCAGCCTATTGCCCCAAACAATCTGGGTCCTCATTACCCACTTTGGAAGGATGGAAGGCTGAGTCAACCTCGAGCCGGTGAGATTTGAACTGCCGAACTGCAGCTAGCAGTCAGCTGAAGTAGCCTGCAGTACTCCAGTCTAACAACTGTGCCACCTCAGTTCCTGCCCTTTCCCCGGCAGAAGGTTGAAGGAGAGCATCACAGCCAAAAACGGAGACCAAGAGCTCTGTTCTTTGCTAGCAGAGTGCTTGGCCACCACAGGAGCCTCTAACACGAGTGACCTCGAGCTGGCCATACCCACACTGGCCACGCCTCCCCCCTCCCCCCAAGGTCAAACACAACCCTGATGCGGCCCTCAATAAAATCAAGTTGGACACCACTGTTCTAAACCCTGTTTATTATACGTGTGTATGTAAAGAGTATTTTTCAATTTTATATCGTAGAAATGCTCCTCTTTGTAATTCAGAGCATGCCATTTGTTAATACACTATCAACATGACTTTGCATTTTTATATTCCACTGTAATGTGTTACTTATATTTTTATTTTTTGTTTGCTTAATAAAGAGCTCAGACATTTGAATCATAGATAATGCAATCTTTTCTTTAAAAAAAATTCTCCAATGTTTTCCCCCCCCCTTGTTCCTTTGGTGAGAAAAAGATTAATTCAAATCAACAGTGCCTGCCAAGTTAGACCTACAAATCAAATGTAAATTTAACTTTCGCATGGTCCATGATAATGCTTTTGACTACTGCCAATTCCCAGGCACCAAAGGCTTTGCAAATATTGGGGATAAAGCTAAAAAAAACTGTATCCATTTTTAATATCGTCAACATATTTATGTTAATATTACTATGAATTTAAGTGAAAATATGGCAATAGTGAGACATGCCTAAGTTCTATGAATAAGTCTTTTCTAATTAACCTAATTTTAAGATTGTTATAAAATTAGGTTAATTTTAAGGCTGTTATAGGGACGCGGTGGCTCAGTGGCTAAGATGCTGAGTTTGTTGATCAGAAGGTCAGCAGTTCGAATCCCTAGTGCCACGTAACGGAGTGAGCTCCCATTACTTGTCCCAGCTTCTGCCAACCTAACAGTTCGAAGGTATGTAAAAATGTAAGTAGAAAAATAGGGACCACCTTTGGTGGGAGGTAACAGCGTTCTGTGCGCCTTCGGTATTTAGTCATGCCGGCCACATGACCAGAGAGACATCTTCGGACAGCGTTGGCTCTTTGGCTTTGAAACGGAGACTATATACTGTATATTTGCGAGGGGAACCTTTACCTTTACTAAGATTGTTATATTCAATCTTACAAAGCAACCAGCTTTTATTAAATATTATCTGAGGTATCCAAGATAAATGAAACAGTTTTGCTGTTGTTTTAGTTGCATTTTAGGAGTACTGTGGGCTACATCAATTTTACAGGTTTCAGAATAAGCTGCTGACCTGAAAAACAGGATGTTGAAGCTTATTTCAAAGGTCAAACAATATTAATTTCTACTTCCTTCATCTTCTTACAAAGAGAAATTACTAATTCAGGTTAATTTGGTAAATTATTCTATGCTCTATACTAGCAAACATTAAATCTTAAGGCATAAATTGCCAAATGGTAGTCTTAGGTAAATAAAGACATTTCCACTGTCAGAATATTTTGAAAAATTGCTATTTAATGACAGTTTTTCAGCTTCTGCCAGCTTTTCTTATTCTCTAGGATAAAAGTTCTAAAAGCAAAATATTTCATTTCTTCTTCAGCCTTCTGGAAAATAATTAGCAAAGATTTGAGGGACCTTTCAGCCTGATTTGTCAACAGATATCCGGGTAGTTTGCAACTATTTCAGTGCCAATCTTCTCTGAAAGTTTTATAATCTAGTCCGAAGGACGTTATTCAGATCTTCAGCCTGGTTAATGGACTATATAACATCATCTTCCTTGTATGTGTTAATACCACTTTATAATGCCTTGGTAAGGCCACACTTGGAATACTGCATTCAGTTCTGGTCGCCACGATATAAAAAAGATGTGGAGACTCTAGAAAGAGTGCAGAGAAGAGCAACAAAGATGATTAGGGGACTGGAGGCTAAAACATATGGAGAACGGTTGCAGGAACTGGGTATGTCTAGTTTAATGAAAAGGGGGTCTGGAGCCAACATGATAGCAGTGTTCCAATATCTCAGGGGTTGCCACAAAGAGGGAGTCAAACTATTCTCCAAAGCACCCAAAGGTAGAACAAGAAGCAATGGGTGGAAACTAATCAAGGAGAGAAGCAACTTAGAACTAAGGAGAAACTTCCTGACAGAACAATGAATCAGTGGAACAGCTTGCCTCCAGAAGTTGTGAGTGCCCCCACACTGGAAGTCTTTAAGAAGATGTTGGATAGCCATTTGTCTGAAACGGTATAGGGTTTCCTGCCTGGGCAGGGGGTTGGACTAGAAGACCTCCAAGGTCCCTTCCAACTCTACTATTGTATTATTATTATTATTATTGTATACTTAGACTTAGCCATGTGTTCTTCGTTAGATCCTCATGAAGCTCAGTATCTATCTCAGGGGTAGGCTTCAAAAATGTTAGCAAGAGGTTGTCTGCCCGGTTGCTGGGTGGGCGTGGCCATGGTGGGTGTGGCCTACTTGGCCTCCTGCACCACTGCAGCTGTGTGGGGGGAGAGGGTTGTTCCAGAGGCTTTCCTTGAGTCTCCAGGAGGGTGAAAACGGCCTACCCAGACTATAGAGGCCCTCTGGAGGCCAGAAATGAGCTTGTTTCCAGCCTTCCCAAACTTCCACTAGACCCATTTTTCACCCTCCCCAAACCTCCGTGTGCACCCTGCACTTACCTGCATCCAAAACGGGCCACATGGAGACTCCTGGGAGGGGCGGGGTGGGGCGGACGAGCCAGCCAGAAGTGGGATTTGGGGGTTCTCCGAACTGCACAGAATCGTAGCTAGAGGTTCTCCCGAACCCCTGCAAACTCCCAGCAACAACCCCCCCCCCAGCAACAACCCCCTACTATCAGTCTAATTTATTTGCTGCCCCTCTCATGGTTCAGGCTGTTTGAATAAATTAAATCTTTCAGTCCTTTCATTCCACTTCACCCACTAATTTTTACCAACGCCTACTAAATCATATTCACTTTTTGGAAATAAGACTTCTAAGTTCTCTTTATTTGTTCCTCATGCAGTATACTGTGCATTTGTAAAATCCTTGGATCATGCAACTGGACTTTTGCTTTCTTTTGCTTACAAGCTCATTATTGGGTGTCTCCATCCTGAATATGTAAATTTTCTTCATGACAGAATGCCTGACGGACTGATGTTTCAGTCTATTTCAGGAGAGTATTTCCAATCCCTACCTTCCATTCCTTAGGTAAAGGTAAAGGTTCCCCTCACACGTATGTGCTAGTTATTCCCAATTCTAGGGAGTGGTGGTGATCTCCATTTCAAAGCCAGCACTGTCTGAAGAAATCTCCGTGGTCAAATCTCCGGCAGGACTAAATGCCAAAGGCGCACAGAACGCTCTTTCCTTCCCACCAAAGGTGGTTCCTATTTTTCTACTTGCATTTTTACATGCTTTCAAACTGCTAGGTTGGCAGAAGCTGGGACAAGTAACAGGAGCTCACTCCATTAAATGGCGCTAGGGATTCGAACCACCAAATTGCCGACCTTTCAGATTGACAAGCTCAGTGTCTTAGCCACTGAGCCACCGCATCCCATTCCTTAAGTGGCAGGAATCCTTTCATTTGCACAACCTGCTGTTGTCTTCATGCAGCAATCCAAAAACATCAACCAAGAGGTCTTGGAATTGCTATCTTCTGAGAGATTGACTCTTCCCAAATGTTTCCTATAACTCTTCCAAGAGATCCTAATTTTCCTTGATAAAATGGGGGGATGGCCGTTTACATTGCTATCTTTCTCATCTTCTCTTCCAGAATTCTAGGTCAATCAGTCTGCACCTTGTACCATGTGTTCTTGAGTGAAAAAAACATGGCACATTCCCTCCAAGCTACAAAAGTAGACCACTTCATCCAGGGATGAAATCCACCTATCTTTGCTACCGGTTCGGTAGCAATGTGAGCATGCACAAGCGCCAGCTCCGGGCATGGGCAAGACCTTCCACACATGCACAGAGCGTCAAAATGACATCCGGGTGGGTGGGAGGAGCCTGCTATCGAGCATCCTTGCAAAGGTAAACGAACAGCAAGGGGGGGGGGGAATCCGCTGTGCCACGCGATTTATATTAGCTAGAAAGCAGGATTTCCTGCTTTCTAGCTAATATAAATTGTGTGGCACAGCTGATCATAGGAAAAACTGGTTTGCCCAAACCAGTAGCGTTTTATTTACTACCGGTTCGGGCGAACAGCTGGCAACTTTGAACCAGTGAACCGGTCTGAACCAGTAGCATTTCACCCCTCCTTCATCTCCATGGTACTCCAGTGAACAACCAACAAGCAAATTAAGTGTCTTCCCCTCAAACTCTAAATACACCCACCAAGTTCCTGTTTGGCTGCCTTGTTTGCTCACACAGGGGAGGTTGCTTACTCTTGATACTCGCTTACTAAGTGGATTTATAATAGATAAGCAAGAGCTCCTAAAGTCAAATTAAAAAGCAAAGGAGAAAGAGTGCATTGAGGGATATGACAACACAACTTTACTGGAGGAGATAACAGGCTATTGATAGTCAAACATGATTTAAGGATTAAATGCAATCTGTTAATCCAGGCTATAAACCTCTGGGAAAGCCTATAATATATGGATCTCTGTTTCAGGAAATTCAAAGAAATAATATGAAGAGATGTTTTGTGTTCAGCCAACATAATGTAATATTTAAGACACTGAAATGGAAACAGGAAGACTCAGCTTCTAATCTAGCCTGTCAGAAAAACTCACTGAGGACTTAGAGATAGTCACTGTTCCTCAACCCAACTAACACTGCAGGGTTGTATTGAGTAAGGAGAAGGGAGTGCTAAGTATGCCATCTTGAGCTCCTGAATGAAAAGCAAGGTACAAATCTAATATAGATAGATAGATAGATAGATAGATAGATAGATAGATAGATAGATAGATAGATGGATGGATGGATGGATGGATGGATGGATGGATGGATGGATGGATGGATGGATGGATAGATAGATAGATAGATATCAGTGACGTGCGGTCAGGTGAGGCAAGTGAGGCACAGCCTCACCACTCTCATCATGAAAAAAAAAGTAAAAGGAAAAAGCTGAGCTAGTTACTGCCTCACCGTGGATGACTCTGCTTAACTGTTAAAAAAAGCTGGAAAAGGTACGTGTGGGTTGGAGGGAGGGGGAGGAATTCAAACTTCATCCTCCTGGTGCTGTGCAGGGCTTTGGGCAAAGGCTGGAGGGAAGGACCCTGGCTCGCTTGTGCTCTCCCTCCCCAAGAGTAGTTTGATTGTTCAGAGTTCAGAGTTGACTAATGCTGGTGAGGAAGGTCAAAACCTGGCACCTTTTCTATAGGGTCATCTATGTAACTGCCTGTATCTGGGCGTTCAGCAGCCCATTTGGCTTTCCACTGTGTGTTGATGTCAAAGTTGTTATACAGCTGTTGAGCAAGTGCCAGAGGGCTTCTTGGATTTAAGTGCCAATTGATAGATGAGGACGATCAGCGTGCACAGGAAGTAGTTTTTCAAAATTTTGTTGTACTCCTTCACCAAGGCTTCCTGCCTTCGTAGAGCTTGTGGTGTAATGTGACTCAAGACGGGGTGCCAGCAAGTAGGAGTAGTTTTATGCAACCACTTATGATCCTCATTGTATCATTTAGTTTAGCGTGGCAGTCATTAAGCCAAATGGGTGCAGTATTCGGCTGTGGAGTAGACTAACCCTAGTGCTGATATTCTGAGAGTAGAGGCTGAGGCTCCCCATCTTGATCCTCTTAGTTTCTGGAGTAAATTGTTCCTGGTATTGATTTTAGCAGACATGTTCTCTAGGTGTTTCTTATAGGAGAGTCTGATCCAAAGTTACTCTGGGGTATTTGGGATGAGGATCATAAGGGAGTGAGTTGTTATTCAGGTGGCATTGGCGAGTTTGTTGTTGAGATGGAAACAGGTGAACACCACTTGACAAACTTGAACATTGGGCACTACTTGAACATTGGGCACACAACACATGACAAACTTGAACATTGGGCACTATCTAATAAAATGAAATTCAATGGTGAAAAGAGTAAGGTTCTACATTTAGGCAACAAAAACTGAATGCACAGGTACAGTATAGGTGGTACCGTGCTCAATAGTAGTAACTGTGAGAGGGATCTTGGAGTTCTAGTGGACAATCATTTAAATATGAGCCAGCAGTCTGCAGCAGCTGCCAAAAAAGCCAACACAGTTCTAGGCTGCATCAATAGAGGGATAGAATCAAGATCACATGAAGTGTTAATACCACTTTATAATGCCTTGGTAAGGCCACACTTGGAATACTGCATTCAGTTCTGGTCGCCACGATGTAAAAAAGATGTGGAGACTCTGGAAAGAGTGCAGAGAAGAGCAACAAAGATGATTAGGGGACTGGAGACTAAAATATATGAAGAACGGTTGCAGGAACTAGGTATGTCTAGCTTAAGAGAAAGAAGGACTAGGGGAGACATGATAGCAGTGTTCCAATATCTCAGGGGTTGCCACAAAGAAGAGGGAGTCAAGCTATTCTCCAAGGCACCTGAGGACAGAACAAGAAGCAATGGGTGGAAACTAATCAAGGAGAGAAGCAACTTAGAACTGAGGAGAAACTTCCTGACAGTTAGAACAATTAATCAGTGGAACAGCTTGCCTCCAGAAGTTGTGAATGCCCCAACACTGGAAGTCTTTAAGAAGATGTTGGATAGCCATTTGTCTGGAACGGTATAGGGTTTCCTGCCTAGGCAGGGGGTTGGACTAGAAGACCTCCAAGGTCCCTTCCAACTCTACTATTGTATTGTATTGTATTGATTGCAGGCAGAGCCACGTTGTGGGGCCAGTGTGTGTGCTACAGTGTGCTATGGCTCTTTGCCTGGCTTCCTGCCTCCTCCTGTGGTCTCCTCACTGGTGCTCTCCCTCCCCAAGTGTAGTGACTTCCTCCCCAGGCCCCCATTCATTTCTCTCTCTCACACACACAGCTGGATAAAACTATATAAAAATCTAGCCCAGCTTCACTGATTACAAGTTTGAAAAGGCAACGTGGCTCCGCCTGCAATCAAACTACACTTGGGGAGGGAGAGCACAAGCGAGCACTGAGGAGACCACAGGAGGAGGCAGGAAGCCAGGCAAAGAGCCATGCTGTAGTGCACACACTTCCCCCCAGCCTCTTTCTTTTGGAAGGCTCAGATCGGCTCCCCTCCAGCTTCTCTGCCTCTCCTCTCACCCCAGCCTGCCAGCAGGAGGTGGTGGGTGGGCTTTATTGTGTTCCAGGCATTTCCCACCCAGACAGCAGGCTGCATTTGCAATGGTGGAGGTGTTTGGGAAAGGCAGCAGGGGAATGGGGGGGGGGATTGCAGAGGAGCTGCTTTCAAGCCACTGGAAAAAATATCCAATCCAACTTTTGTGTGTGTGGGGGTTTGTTTGAGAGTGATTGAGAGAGGGAAGGGGTAGGAGAGATAGTCCAATCCAACTTGTGTGTGTGTGTGTGTGTGTGTGTGTTTGAGAGAGGGGGAGGAAGGGAGAGAGGGAGGAAGGAGGGGAAGAAGAAGAAAAAGAAAAAGAAAGAAGGAGCAAAGGAGAAAAACAAATGCTGTCGCTTTAAATTGGAACTGAGCATGCCTGGTTGTGGAATTCTGGGAGTTGAAGTCCACAAGTCTAAAAATATTTGAAACCCAGCACTGTGTCAGTGCCTCACCAGTCATAAACCTCACCGCACGTCCCTGATAGATATAGATAGATATAGATATAATATATATTTTGCTTATATATATATATATCCAGAACTGTAAAGCCTACAAACTTGAAATTTGACACATATGTTCCTCTTGGCTTCTAGGTGCTGGCTAAGAAAGGATTTTTCAAAATGACCATTAGATCATTAGTATTACTTATATCATTATTAACACACTCTGATGCTAAGGAGTTAGACATTCTACTTACCCTCCCCACCTGAAAAACGTTCTGATGCTAAGGAGTTAGACTGAGGGAGAGAAGGCGATAAAATAGGAGAGGTCTTTGTGGGGCAAGCCTGAGTCGAGAGAAGGGGGATAGGAGAGGAGAGGATTCTGTGGGGCACGCCTGAGGGAGAGAAGGGGATAAGATAGGAGAGGTCTTTGTGGGGCAAGCCTGAGGGAGAGAAGGGGAGAGGAGAGAATCAATGGGGCCAGTCTGAGGGAGAGAAGGGGATAAGATAGGAGAGGCCTCTGTGGGGTAATCCTGAGGGAGAGAAGGGGAGAGGAGAGAATAGACTTTTGTGGTGCAAGCCTGAAGGAGAGAAAGGGAGAGGAGAAGCCGATCATAACTGCTCATTAATTTTCAAGCTGTAAGTGTCGTTTTAGCAAGCCCAATCACATAGTTTCATAGCAGAGCACGGGTATCCAGCTATTTAAATAAATAAATTCAAAAAATATTGTTAAATTCTCCTTGTTTTGAGTTACAACAGTTGCATCAGGTAAAATTCAATATTACTAATGGTATTTTTATGTAACTGCCAAATGTGATGTTAAACTCTTATACTGGTAGCCGCCGACATATGACTACAATTGGCCCAAAATTTCTGTTGCTAAACAAGACAGTTGTTAAGTAAATCCTGCTCTGTTTTTCAACCTTTCTTGCCAAAGTTGTTCAGTCAATCACTGAAGTTGTTAAGTTAGTAACACAGTTGTTAAGTGAATCGGGCTTCCCCACTGACTTGGCTTATCTGAAGTTCGCAAAAGGTGATCACACGACCAGCCGTCATGAAAATGACTCAGTAGCCAAGCGTCCAAATTTTGATCATGTGACCATAGGGATGCTGCAATGGTCATAAGTGTGAAAAATGGTCGCAAGCTGTTAAGTAATTAAGCTCCCCGTTAGAAGAGCGAGTATGCAGAGACGTGTAATGAAAGTGATATAGAATAACACACACAAACCAGCATACAGAGACACTGAATAGTATAAAAATATAGTAGTTTACTATGTAGAAATATAGAAGTATTCAGAGTTCGGTTAACAGTCCAAGTCATACACAGTTCAGTCAGTCAGTTATCTATATTCTCAGTTTAACACACAAAGTAGCTAACAGTAGCAAGACTCAGTAACTCACGAGCAGTATCAAACAGTGTGCACGATCAGCATCTAACAAACAGAGCTAACAGCCATTCTGGCTCCCTCTTATAGCTGCTTGAGGTAACAAACTAATTACGTTTCTTTAACATTTAAAGTAACAGTAACATAATCATAGCTTAATATACATTGCCAAGCCTAGGATTACATCCCTAACACAAGCCACTTTTTTTCAGTGCCATTGTAATTTTGAAAGGTCACTAAATGAAATGTTGTAAGTTGAGGACTACCTGCATTAAAGAAATAAGATTAGGAATGGACATTTTGTACGTTTCTCATTGAATATTCTAAGAATTCCTAACTCCAAAAATGAAAAGTGGAAGGATATCCTTGACCTATACCTTGATGTAGTCTTTTAAAAAGAGATAAAATGCATCATCACGTAGGAACTATGAGCTATTATGTTTTTCAAGATGGAAAACATTTGAGAGGCTTGGCTATAAAAAGTCTGCCTTCTCCATCCTTTCTTCAGCAACCCATTATCACCTCCTCTTTCTCTCCCTCCTTCTCCTCTTTGTAGTAACATCAGGCCCTGGGTATTATTCTGTGTGGTGCTATTAGAACAATTAAACATCTAATACTTTCACAATCTTGACAAGGTCCCTTGTACAGGGTGAAACCACGCAACTTCTCTGCCACGTGGGTCAACCACAACAGCATGAAAATCAATGGGACTAAGGTAAAGGTCTATTTTTCAGTTTACTTAGATGAGCAAATAGTTGCGCCTGTAATGCATTTTTAAGCTCCTTTGAGTCTTTACAAAGGAAGACGAGAAAGAAGGGTGGGAGGGAAATTGTCACTGAATAGTTCTTCCAGCAGCTTCATCGGCTATTATTAATTGATTCCATTTACCTTGGCTGTGGACATGACTCCACCAGGCCTATGGGGCACCAGCTGTCACTGGCTGTGAATGAGGCAATATTGCTTTCAGTAGACACTGCTATTAAGATGAACTGGAGCAGAATAGAAATAATGATGGTCAAAACTATGGAGTTGGGAAACGATAAGCAAGCAGTCCTAATGACTCCTCTGTGCTAGTCCTGAAGAGACCAGGATCTAGATCAGTGTTTCTCAAACTTGGTGACTTTAAGTCTTGTGGACTTCAACTCCCAGAATCCCCCAGCCAGCATAGCTGGCTGGGGAATTCTGGGAGTTGAAGTCCACAGGACTTAAAGTCGCCAAGTTTGAGAAACACTGATCTAGATTAAGGTAAAGGTTAAGGTTCCCCTTGCACATATGTGCTAGTCGTTCCCGACACTAGGGGGCAGTGCTCATCTCCGTTTCAAAGCCCAAGAGCCAGCGCTGTCCGAAGACATCTCCATGGTCATGTGGCCGGCATGACTAAATGCCGAAGGAGCACGGAACACTGTTACCTTCCCATCAAAGGTGGTTCCTATTTTTCTATTTGCATTTTTACATGCTTTCGAACTGCTAAGTTGGCAGAAGCTGGGACAAGTAACGGGAACTCACTCCATTACACGGCGCTAGGGATTTGAACCACCGAACTGCCAACCTTTCTGATCAACAAGCTCAGCGTCTTCACCGCTGAGACACCATATCTCTTTAGGATCTAGATTAGAAACATGGAAAATATAGGTGATGTAAGGAACATGTAGAAAAATACTGATTTCCCCCCCCCCTATATTCCAGCAAGGTAGTAGGAAGCCCATTGTGCATGAATGAGTTGTCATGACCTTGGCAAACCCCATGTCATGAAATTGTTTAGGTTTCAAGTAACAAATTTCTTTGGTCATTTTTTAAATAGGATGTCCAAAAGCCCTTCAGTAAATATCAGATGACCTGATTTGTGAATGTCCAGATAGCCTCTAAGTCAGTGGTGGGATTCAACTGGTGTAACAACCAGTTCACTGAGCGTGTGCAGTCCATTTGAAAACAGCTCTAAAACTTAACTTAACGAACCGGCCGAATCTCACCCCTGCATCTAAGTAACAGCAAAGAGAATCAGAAAACATGAACTCTTTGCTGCCTGCTAAGTCCTTGACTTGCAACTGGTCCTAGTCCTTGACTTACGACTGACAGCCGGCAACAGCTCAGCCGCGCCTGATTGGCTAAAGCGTGGCTGGCTGAGCGTGGGCTGTCTAAGCATTCCTATTGGTCGCCCTGCTTGACAGCTCTAGTATAAATAGCTGTCAAGCAGGGCGAGGTGCTGAATCTGTGTACATAGTTGTGTTGCCTGTTCTATTGAATAAATTGCTGTTCTACTCACCTCAGCTGCCTCACACCTCTTCAATAACTACGAATTTAACACTGCCATCTAAGGGTCATCTGGATTGTTGTATCCAAAATACAACAGTCCTGAGGTTTCTAGGCAAAAATATAGGAATAAATTGTCACTCCTTACAATGACTTCAGAATCGCATCCTTACATTGATGTGTGATATAAGAGGATCTAAAGCTGGACATGATGTAAAAAAGGACAATGAGAATAACTGAGAGACCGGTGGGGTGGGGGATCTATACTAGGTGTGGATCTGCTATGGATTACCAAGATAAAAATGTAAATAAAGGAAGGAAAGGCACCATATACATTTGTAAAAGTATAACATAATTTGGAGATCATGGATAGAAAGTTTGTTTGTTTTCCTTGGTGTCTCATATTATTGGGATTCAGAACCATCAAGAAAAACTGATCAATGTAGAAAACATTGTTCTCTGTCATCCCATTCTTCTTTCGCCCTCAGTCTTTCCCAGCATTAGGCTCTTCTCCAGTGAGTCCTTCCTTCTCATTTAATTTCTTGGCCGTAGTCCCCATCTGTGATGATCTTGGAGCCCAGGAAAATAAAATCTGTCACTACCTCCATTTCTTCCCCATCTATTTCCACTGTAGGCAGTAGGGTGAGGCTATTTGTGTGTGTGTGTGTCTTGTGTTATGCATTGAATGGAAATGATGCTTTGGTTCTTAAACTGTTGGATTTCTTTTCAAGCATGTCAATTTAGTAATCTAAATGATCCATTTGTATGTTTTACATTTAGTTCAAAATTTCTTTCTCAAACATATATTTTTTTCCCTTGTACAGTTCCTAGCACCAATACACCAAATATATCCTTTGTTCTCCAAATGTCCAAACCATAAAGTCTGGCCATGTGAACTTTGAATCTCTTTTTAAAAATTCTCTACTTGTAACTAGGATGAAATTGCTTGCGGGTTTAAATGCTGGCAAAAAACAAAAAATAAAAAGCAGTTCTTCTAGTAAAATGTTAGCTGATAAATTATTATCTAGCCTTCCAATGGGAGGAGGGGCAAGGCCAGTACGATTCAACAAGACTTTAATTAAAAGCAGTTTTAACCAATAAACTATTATGTCAATCAATGTTATTTTAAAGCTGGAAGTCTCTTGTACTCTTAAATAAATATGAAAGGGAGGGGAAAAAAACCCTAACAGTATTCATTTGGAAAAGGAAATAACATTACTGTCATCATGTAAACCCAATAAAATGGCACCTAATCCTTTGGGGAAATTCAAACAGCAATGAAGTGAAAGTGAGTGTAGATTAACACATCGTAAATCCATTTACAATCAGGCATTGTTTACACAGTGATTTGCTACTGCCTGCTACTCTTCGATCAATCTTTAATTGAAACCTGCTTTCTTGCTCAGGTCTCATTCTAAGAGGTTATCTTTTTCTTGCCCACAAAGAGATATTAACTGTTTACTTCCCAAAGGCGTGATTAAATGAAATGCAGAGGTCTAAAATGAAGATACAGAGATAAATGGAAGAAGTGAGGCTGTTTGGCAAATCAATTGGGTATCACGCCTTTCACAAGAATTGTCCCAAGCTGACTGAGATTTTTGACACATTAAAAAACATAAAATCTAATTGCACCGTTCCATGGCAGTCTGCAAAATCTTGTACTGAAATGAAGCTAAGTGAATTTTTAGCACTTAGCTAACATTAAATATTGCCAGGAGCCTTTTTTTTTTTTTTTTTTTGCTATGGAGAGGTAAGTGTGTGGGAAAGTAAACTCAGACAAAAATACTCCACATTTCTAATTAAACAGAGCAACAAACTCCAAGGTTTGTCAGAAAACAACAGGTTCCCATATCATATTAACCGATCACAAGATCAGCTTGGTTCTGACTTAGGGTTGTGTGTGATTCCAGCCATTACAGTTGGTAAGTTATAATTTGTGCCTTATTGTATATATGCAAGGCTATGTTAAAAATTAAAAGACGCTTGCTCTTGGGGAGGAAAGCTATGTCAAATCTAGACAGCATACTAAAAAGCAGAGACATCAGCCTGCCAACAAAAGTGTGTATAGTCAAGGCTATGGTTTTCCCAGTTGCAATGTATGGCTGTGAAAGTTGGACCATAAGAAAGGCTGAGCACCAAAGAATGGAGGCATTTGAACTATGGTGCTGGAGAAGACTCCTGCGAGTCCCTTGCACTGCAAGGCGATCAAGCCATTCAGTCCTGGAGGAGATGAACCCTGACTGCTCTTTAGAAGGCCAGATCCTGAAGATGAAACTCAAATACTTTGGCCACCTGATGAGAAGGAAGGACTCACTGGAGAAGAGCCTCATGCTGGGAAAGATGGAGGCAAAAGAAGAAGGGGACGACAGAGAATGAGATGGCTGGATGGAGTTACCGAAGAAATAGGCATGAGCTTAAATGGACTCCAGAGGATGGTAGAGGATAGGAAGGCCTGGAGGAACGTTGTCCATGGAATCCATGTAAATGTGGATATATGATGTTTACAAAAGTGTTTTAACAAAAGTAGGATGAGTAAAGTATAGGTAGTCCTTGATTTACGACATGTCGTTTTGATACCATTCAAAGTTATGACTTTCACCAGGGATCCTTATGACTGAGGTCTGAAATTCTGACACCCCACCCCCACCCCACCCACAGAGGTCATGTGACTGCATTTTGGTCACTCAGCAGTTGGGGCACATTTACAGCTGTCTGCGACATCTAAAAGTCACATGAGAGCATCTTAGGACATTTTTGCTGAAAACTGGCGTTTGTTTGTTTTTTTGGCAAAACCAGCCAAGCATGAACCATTGGTTCCTTTAATGACCACCACATAACAAGGACATAAAATTGGGACAGGCATATAGTGCTTTACAATCATCATGACTTACAGCTGTAATTGATAATCTCTTCATAGTTATCATGACTTACGACTGCAATGGACAGTCTCCATTAAGGTTGTAAGTCAAGGACGACCGAGAACTAAGAAGAAATCTCCTGACAGTGAGAATGATCAACCAGTGGAACAGCTTACCTTCAAAAATTATGGTTGCTCCAGGGTTGAAGGATTTTCAGAAGAGACTGGACAGTCATTTGTCTGAAATGGTATAGGGTCTCATGCTTGAGCAGAGGGTTGGACTAGAAATTGGACTAGAAGATCTCCAACTCTTATGTTTTATGCGCTTAACTATACTGTCCCATTCATATCTATAAGCAACTCCTTCATTAAGTCGCACATAAGAGCAGCCCGTCAGGATGCTGTGGTTCAGTGGCTAAGAAGCTGAGCTTGTCAATCAGAAAGGTCGACAGTTCAAATCCCTAGAGCTGTGTAATGGAGCGAGCTCCTGTTACTTGTCCCAGCTTCTGCCAACCTAGCAGTTTGAAAGCATGCAAAAATTCAAGTAGAAAAATAGGAACCACCTTTGGTGGGAAGGTAACAGTATTCCGTGCGCCTTTGGGGTTTAATCATGCCGGCCACATGACCATGAAGAGACGTCTTCAGACAGCGGTGGCTCTTCGGCTTTGAAACCGAGATGAGCACCGCCCCCTAGAGTCAGGAACGACTAGCATATATGTACGAGGGGAATCTTTACCTTAAGAGCAGCCCATTGAGTAAATGAGGCCATGAAGGTATCTCTGCAATGTTGAAGGACAACTCTTAGCAATATGAAATGCCGAGAGTCCATTTTCACGGAAGGCATTAAGAACATTTCACTGCTAGCTCCTATGAGCCTATCTGCAAAATGTTCACAACCACTTCAACCCAACAGGAACTGTTACAAAAGAAGCAAACATTCAGGAAGGGAAGGTGCACTGTTGCGGGATCCATTCTCAGCTGAATGGGCTCGGGGAAACAACACCTAGAAGTATAATTTCCAAAAGGGCATCATCATTACACGTGCAATATAGTGAAACGTGGCTGCGTTTTACAAAGCCAAGGAAATTCTTTTCAATTTGGCGTAGGCTTTTTTTAAAGCTATTTACTAGAGTCTTCTTCCCCCTTACTGATCACTTCTAATTATACAAACAGCACTCATATGGAAGGCAACAGCCAGCAAAAACATATTGCCATCTTAATGCCTTTAGATGATCAAAGTGTTGGCTTAATATAATCAGCTCAAATCCATTTACCAGTGAGTCTACCACTGTGCCAAGGGACTGTTTTCCTTTCCAGCTCTATCTATTCAGGAACAGGTGCTATAATAGTAAATTAATTAGTCTGTGGAGAAGCACCTTGTTCTCCATCTCTGCAGGCCCCGCGTGGGTCAGGGCCTTCAGGAAAATGCCATCTGGGCAGAATTTCCCCAGGAGAAAGAATCAAAGCTTGCAGATTGCAAACTACAGAGGGAGGGTTCATATGACAATTAACCTTATTAGTCTTTTAAAGAAAAAAGAGAGAAAAAAAGGAAGAAACAGTTTATAGCGTGTCAACACGTTGGCTGCAATAAATAATCTTCTATGCAAAAAAATAAATCAGTGACAACTCATTCAAAGAATTGTTGTTTTCTTTTCCTTCTTAATGCAAAATCCAAAAAAAACATTTTAAAGGGGGGAAAATACCCCTACATGTTTATGCAGAGACAATAACGTTCACAGGTAATCAAGCTTTAATTGTAATTTATGTAAAGAAAATGATAGCGGTTTCCAAAACACCAGTTGTGAAAACAAATTGCAATGCACCACATTTGACTTTCTCAAGAGAGCCTATAATTTGTCTCTTCCCCTTTAGGTAGTACAACTTCTTATTGAAATGCTTTTCCTCACACAATACGTATCTGACCTCAACAGGGTTCAGTTAAAAAAAATGAAAGTGAATTTGACCATGTTGATCACAAATGTTCCTGTTAGGCCAAGTCCTAAAGGAACTCAAACCAAAACCAATCCTTCATTGACACAGAAAACTACTTTTTTGTGAATGTAAGCATAGGATATGAAGCGTAGAATACCTCCATGATTGTAAAGACCGGGCAACATTCTATTCTAAAGAAGCAACTAAAAGTCTACACCAGGAGTGTCAAACTCAACGCCCAGCGGTCAGATCTGTGGGATGCTTAATGTGGCCCACGGAGACACCCTAGTGAAAGTGAGGGACCGGCTCCTGAGCTCCGTTTCCAGCAATGTTTACGGCCTCCTGCAACCATTTGCCAGTGAAAACGGAGCTTGGGAGGGCTGTCCTCCCGAGTTCCATTTTCGCTGGCAGAGGAACTGCGAGCTGGTCCTTCACCGTTTCCAGGGTGTCTCCACGAGCCAGAACTAAGCATCCTGTGGGCGGAATCGGCCCCCGGGCCTTGAGTTTGACACCTCTGGTTTAGAATGTTTAGAAGCTATCAAGAACGAGCTTGTTTTGCAACTACTAGCTCTTGGGCCTGTTTCTCATTGTTTCTTCCCCACTCCGTTTTCGCTAGCAGAGGGTTGCAGGAGGCCATTGTAGCCGAAAACAGAGCTTGGGAGTCCGTTTTTGCTGGCAGAGTGCTTGGGCCACCGTAGGTGCTGCCAACATGAGTGACATTGAGCTGGTCACACCCATTCTGGCCACACACACAAACCCTTCCCCCCCCCCACAAGGTCAAACACAACCCTGACTTAAGTAGTAATAAATGGGAGCAACTAAGCAGACTAGCCATAGATAATAGGATCGATAATACTGCAAAGGACTTGCAAATTTTTGAAAAATAATATTATAATGGGCCAATCTGTCGTTCACCATGGTTAGTGTATATCTCAAGCTTGAAGAATTAAAGGATCAATAGGTCATCATGGACGCAGACAAGCACACATGACTGTTCATCTATGACTATGGGATAAAGATTATATACCCGTAAATTACTCAGATAAAATTAAATGTTTTTTTAAAAATAATATCCACTCCACCTTTGGGCTATCCCAAAGATTCATTGGAAAATATTATTGCTGCTTGCTTACTCATCTCATACCTCACCTGTTAACATACAAAAAATTGGATATTGTGGAAAATAGAATTGATATCCGACTAAGGCAGAATGGTGCTTATTATTGTTATTATGTTCGTCCACCTAATTCTATTCAGTCGTTTGTGGGATGGAACTATATAAAAGAAGAAATATGCCATTTTCATAAGATCAGCTCAAAGCTTCCAATAATTTCAATTTACAAAGGCCTTGTGTTTTACAGTGCACTATGCACACAAACACACACACACAAACAACCCTGTTTAATAGCAGTAACTGTGAGAGGGAGTCCTAGTCAATAATCAATTAAATATGAGCCAGCAGTGTGAGGCAGAAGCCAAAAAGGCCAATGCAATCCTACATTGGATTAACAGAGGAATTAAATCAAGATCACATAAGGTACTAATACCAATCTATAAAGTCTTAATAAGTCCCTACCTAGAATAATGCACCCAGTTTTGGTCACGACACTATAAAAAAGATGTTGAGACTCTAGAAAGAGTGCAGAGAAGAGCAACCAAGATGATTATGGGACTAGAGCAGTGATGGCGAACCTATGGCATGTGTGCAACAGGTGGCATGCAGAGCCATTTGTCAGGGCACGCGAGGCGCTGCCCTGTCAGCTGGTCAGCGCGCATGCGCACGCTGGCCAGCTGAGTTCAATGTTTTTAAAAGCCATTTTTTCGCTCCCACCAGGCTCCAGAGGCTTTATAGGAGCCTGGGGAGGGCGAAAAGAGCCTCCCCCACCCCCGGAGGCCCTCTGGAGGCTTCAGGGACCGTCCGGAGGCTTCCCTGAAGCCTTCGGAACGCTTAAAACGGCCCTCCGAGCAAACAGGAAGTCACTTCCGGTTTGCTCAGAGGGTCATTTTAAGCGTTCCGAAGGCTTCAGGGAAGCCTCCCGATGGTCCCTGAAGCCTCTGGAGGGCCTCCCGGGGGGTGGGGGAGGCTCTTTTCGCCCTCCCCAGGCTCCTATAAAGCCTCTGGAGCCTGGAGAGGGTGAAAAATGCATGTACAAATGGGGGGGTCACGCCTGTTGTGCACGCATGCGCACTGGGGGGGGGGGGTCGCGCATTGCATTATGGGTGCAGCCCTGCGCTCCCCCCACTTGTGGCATGTGAGCCAAAAAAGGTTCACCATCACTGGACTAGAGGCTAAAACATACGGTTGTAGGAACTGGCCTTGGCTAGTCTAGAGAAGAGAAGGACCAGGGGAGACATGAGAGCAGTGTTCCAACATTTGAGGGGCTGCCACAGAGAGGAGGGGGTCAAGCTACTTTCCAAGGCACCCAAAGGCCAGACAAGGAACAATGGATGGAAACTGAACAAGGAGAGATTCAACCTGGAAATAAGGAGAAATTTCCTGATAATGAAAATAATCAACCAGTGGAACAGCTTGCCTTCAGAAGCTGTGGCTGCCGCATCACAGGAGGCCTTGAATAAGAGATTGGACCCTTGGACAGCCACTTCTCAGAAATACTATAGGGTCTCCTGCTTGAGCGGGGGTTGGACTAGATGACCTACAAGGTCCCTTCCAACTCTGTTATTCTGAATTCAGAGAGAGCGGGAGAAGAGAATACAATAGGGAACATGCAGTAAAGAAATTTCTCAAGGGAGTATAAAAATTTACATGTTCTAAAACAGCAAATCTGAATGTTTTAAAGGAATATGTAAATGCTAGAGGCAACTAATAACAATTTTATGTTCGTGGCTACAAATAAAAAGGAAGGGAGGGGGAAGATGTGAGACCCCTTCTGCTTCTATAAAAAAAAACCTCCTACTCCAAAGACTAACTGATTTAACAAAGTCACCTTCAGATGTCCAGCAAAAAGGGGAAGCAATAGAAACCAATCAAGCACAGACTTATAATCTTTCCAGGTACCTGAGCAACATTACCACACAATTGTGTCGTTCAAGTATATTCCAGCTGAGGAAGTTATTAGAATAGAAATAAATGTACATGCTGTGAAAGGTTATGTCTGGAACAACGTAGTGCCTTATTAAACCAATAAAGGGGAAGCCTAATTAAAACTTAAAACAAACCAATCAGAAGCCAGATGACTTCAAGAAATATTTCCTCCTACTGTCGGTTTCTAATTCTCATGAAGAATTCTTAAGGGAAGGTAAAGGTTCCCCTCGCACATATGTGCTAGTTGTTCACGACTCTAGGGGGTGGTGCTCATCTCCGTTTCAAAGCCAAAGAGCCAGCGCTGTCCGAAGACGTCTCTTCATGGTCATGTGGCCGGCATGATTAAACCCCAAAAGCGCACGGAATACTGTTACCTTCCCACCAAAGGTGGTTCCTATTTTTCTACTTGAATTTTTACATGCTTTCAAACTGCTAGTTTGGCAGAAGCTGGGACAAGTAACAGGAGCTCACTCAATTACATGGCGCTAGGGATTCGAACCGCCGAACTGCCAACCATTCTTTTTAAAAAAAAAACAAAATTTTATTGATTTTTAGGGAATAAAAAGGAAAGGGGTAATGGAAAAGGTTACAAATTTTGGCAGTTGCAGTGTGCGGCAGGTGTTCCCTCCCCCCATACTCATAGTATACATTTAGACAAAATTCAATACAAAATAGCAATATTTAGTCAGCATATAAATTCAGGTAATAATTTCAATCACTTTATATCAAGCGGATTTTCTTGCTCATTTCTGTGATCTGAGTTTTCTTGGTATTGCCCCTTCTCCCCCCGCTGGCAGAGCTCCGGCCCCTCCCGTGTCCTGTATGTCTGGTGCAAGATCATCTGGTTTATCTAGGAGTGCTTTATTTTTTTCCATAAAGGCTTGTGCCTCTATGATTGTGTTAATTCTAATTCTTGTATCCTCCCAGAATATTAGCATACCTTCAGGCATCAGCCATCTGAACCACACCCCATTCTGGTAAAGTTTCTTCCCTAGTTGCGAATAGTTTTTCCTTTTCTCCCTCACTTTCTTGGGGATCTGTTTCAGAATGGTTATTTCCCTATCTTGGTATTTCAGAACTTGCCCCCTTTGTGCACTCAGGATTTCATCTCTTGTGGTCTTTCTAAGAAATTTAATGTGTACCTCCCTGGGTACATTGTGTGTTCTAGCATATGCAGAATTTACTCTATAAACCAGATCTAGTTCCCACCCCATCTGTTGCTTCTCTTTGTGAATGTATTCAGCTAAAATGCTTGTCATAATGTCCCTTATATCTTCATCATCTGTCTCAACCACATTTTGAAATCTAAGGTAAAAGGACATTCTTTCAAATTCTATTTTCATCTGTTGGATCTCAAGCTCTTTCTTCCCCTTCTGCATCCCTTCCACCCCCCCCCCTCATCTCAGCCATCCCACCCTCCAAAAGATCCAGTCTCTGTGAGTTTTTGCTGGTCTGGTCCTGGTTCTCTTTAAGTTCTTCTTTCATCTCTTTTAATTGCCTTTTTATCTCCTCTTGTCCCTCTAGGATTTGTTGAAACATTTGTTGAAAATCAGTCTCAGTAGTTTTAGGCTGCATCAAAGATGTTATCATTGGTTGTGTACTGGGACTAGATGTTGTAGATGTCGGGGCAGAGGCAGCAAAGCCGGGCTTCCCAGGTGGTGGTTTTTTACGTGACATTTTATGAACAATAAAGAGAAAGATCAGTCAGAGGGGTAGAACCGCCAAGAGAGTTCAGGAGACTAAAGGTCCAGGCAGAAGGAGATTTTTCTGGTCACACTTTCTGGCAATGGAGTAATAAGTCTTTCACTCCAGGGAATCCAAAAAATCCAAATCAACAAGAGATTTGTCTGAGTAGCACGGAGACAAAGACCGGAAGCCTGAAGTTCTATAGGTGGGGTCAATTTTCACTGTTGACAACGGAAGTGTGCCATCTTGCGCTGCCAGCTTCGGGGTTAGGAGGCATAGTAAAAAGTTTTCAAAGTTTCCAAAGTTTTCAGATCATCATTTCATTTATAGGGTTACAGTCCGAAATTCGCCTTTGCTATGAGCGTGGCGTCATTAGTTGGCTCTCTCCCTGCCTCCTCCCTAGGGCTGAGAGCGAAAACAGTTTACAGCTGCCTGTCCGGGGGGGGGGGGAATCCCCCTCCCTCCAGCCGCGCTTCTCCAAACCGAGTTGAAAGAGAGTTTTAATTAGCTAGCAATTTCTTTACAAGCAGGCAAAGGGAATGAAGTTTCCACCTCACCGCACCACAGCCGCGTCCTTCTGATCGCTCATTCTTCCAGCTGCCTCCTCACGAAGACGCTGGAGTGCCTCCCCATCATGTTTCCCGATGCCTAGGGCGATGCGGGCCCCCCCCGGCCGCCGCCGACTCAGGGGATCCCCCGCGGTGCCGCCCCTTCAACAGGAGCCTCTATGGGGCGTCCTGTGCCCCCCCAAGGGGTGAGGAGCCCACCAGGAGAGTGCGGGGCGAGCAGAGCCTGCCCGTCGTGATCAGCAGCGGAAGCGGAAGTCAAACTGCCGACCTTTCTGATTGACAAGCTCAGCATGTTAGCCACTGAGCCAGTGAGCCACACTCTTTCAATGGCGGTTTGATGAATGTTTTTAAATGCCTGGTTTATCCAAACACTGTTTCTACAGACTTACATTTGCGTATAAAATATTGGCAAACGCAAAAGCTGTTTGACATTGAAGTCCAGCGAGCTGTTACTCTATCTCTGTTTCACACTCTGTTTGATTATCCATTAAGGTACTCCCTGTTGGTTAGATGTGAGCTGGGTAAGAGATTCTCAGCCTAAGTGTGAAGAGCTAGATATAACACTGCAATGGTATAATAACCAGAAGGCCAAATTATGCCTATTGATAGGGGTCTTCAGTGAGTCCTTCATATTAAAGTTACAGGGTAGAAGACACAAGAGTAGTGGGCATTTGGTTCAGGCATTTATGCGTTTCTAATATCTTTAGAGCGCAGGTATTTAGTAAAAACTTTCATTAAATCTGAATGTGGTGGTGCAAAATTATGAAAGGCAAAGTTACAATCAGGTCGTTCCCCCAGGACAGAGATTATGTTCCTAGCATTTCTTTTCTAAGAGACTCTCATTCCCTACTTTGCAGAATACTTAATTTTTAAAGTATAATCTTCCACCATTTTTTGTCAGCATATGAATATTCATAGACTGGAATAGATTAGCTAATAAATAGGCATAGCAATTGGGTCAGCCAATGACGGCTGTTTTGGAAACAGAAACTTAAGCTTGGAATCTGGGCGTGGCTTAGCTGAGAATTGAAACTGAAACTAGCCTGTAAGCTCTGAGTCCGCTGCTCTGAGAAGTAAACTAGTCTAAAGTTGTCTGTCTGCCCTGAAGTCTGAAATGAAACTAACTGTTCTCTCCTGCTTGTGTTCTGCTTGTAACTTCTACCACGTTGAAAGAATCTACTATTGGTATTGTACATTTATTCATCTGTTATTATGTATATAAAGAAGTTAATGAATCCAGCTGAATCAGTTATCTGTGTGCGCTTTCTGGATTTGATTTTTCTGGAACCAACTCTGACAGTTTTTGTTGATTTCAAATTACTCCTATGGCAAATGGTAGTTATCCTGTTTGTATCTCTAACAAGAGATACAAACAGGACTATGAATTATCAGACATGATGCAGAATAGAAAGAGGAGGAGAGAACCTATCCCTAAGCTCCTTTTCCCCCCAGAATTCAATTGTGTGCTCCGTGAAATAAATGCAGTAAAATATATTCATTTGCCTGAACGGGCGAGTAACTTAATTGTAAATATTTTGTTTCACAAAACACATTGACTCAAGTTAGTTAAGGAATGTTTTGATAGCCCACATTTTTACCACTTTGAAGTTCCTGACAATAAAACATTCACTTGACCTTATTTCAGTAGGCCAATGTTTCTCAACTTTGGCAATGTGTGGACTTCAACTCCCAGAATTCCCCAGCCATATTGTTTATATGGTTTGGATTAAGGAATGTAGAAACAAATCCATGTTTAATTTAGGCAAATAAATATTCCTAACTTTTGGAATTTTATCTATTTAGGAAGAATTTTAGATCTATCTGCCTGGACTGTGATGACAAAAAAAGATAGTTATGCATTCTTGGGAAGGTATATGTCCACCAGATGCCAGCGGTTGGTTTGATGAAATGTAAATTATCTTACCCTGATAAAAGGAAGAGCAGTACTAAATATATAATAAGATAATAAATAATAATAATATATTCTCCTTTGCCTCCATACAAAACCACATGACTGAAGTGGGATAGAGCCCATTAAATGGCTCGTGTGATGTGGGATGGGGGGTTATTATATTATACTATTTTATTAATTTGTTATATGATTCTCTCTTTTATTAGCTTTATTTTTTTATATGAGGTTTTTTAAATTCTTGTAAGCCACCTTGAGCTGCCATGTGCAAATAAGCAGCAATATATTTTTCCTAAAATAAATAAATAAATAGCATCATATGAACACCACATTAAAAAAGGGGGAATGTTGGAAACAAAGTAATATTCGCCCAGATGAATTAATGATTCAGAAAATTTTTGATTGTTCAGAAATTGACAAGTTAACATTAAGATTAAAGGACAAAGAAGAGTCTGAATACTATGAAATTTGGGATAATTGGTATAAATGGTTGCACAACAGGAATAAAATTAATTCGGCAGAGAAACAATAGAGAAATATATAGAACTGCAGATGAATGTATATAAATATAGAAGCGATATAAGATTGATATAGACAGGTATGATGACATAACAATGTTAATGTGATGATTGTAAGATGTTATAGAGGGAAAAAAACAATAAAAAATCTACTTTAAAAAAAGTGAGGGTGAACTTTGTGCAGTCATAGCCGGGGTGGGTTTAAAAAAAATTTGGAACCTCTTCTGTAGGTGTGGCCTGCTTTGTGGGAGTGGCTTGCCAGCCATGTGACCGGGTGGGAGTGGCTTGTCGGCCATGCGACCGGGTGGGAGTGGCTTTGCAGCCATGTGACCGGGTGGGAGTGGCTTGGCAGTCATGTGACCGGGTGGGAGTGGCTTGGCAGTCATGTGACCAGGTGGGAGTGGCCAAGACAATGTCACTGAATTATTTGCCCCAATGGATGATTTACAAAAAGATATAAAAAAGGAAATTTATTATTTTGTGTACTTACTACTTAAATAAGATTAAAATAAGTACACAAAACAATAAAAGAGCTACTTACAGAAGGAAAATGACTATCTTTGCCAGTCTTCAATATCACTGACTCCAATGAAAGGCCTGCACAAAGAAGAGACACAGAAATGAACTCTTTCATTGCATGCACTGCATTAAGATGAAACCAGCACACAAAATAATAGAAAAGGAAGGCTACTGTCCTTTTGTGTGTTGAAGTCACCCACTGACCACCTTGCTCCAATGAATGGCCTGCACAAAGAGATACAGAAAGGAAGACTTTAATTGCTTGCACTACTATATTAAGGATGAAACAAGCACACAAAGCAATAAAACAACTACTTACATAGAAAAGATGACTGTCCTAGTGGTCATACTCTGTTGCCTCTTGATCCTGTTAAATAATACTAACTGCAGAAGAAATAAAACAATATTGGACTCGATTATGGTTGTAAGCTGAGGACTACACTACAGGTAACAGAAGGGACCTCTGTTTTCACCCAACAATGTACAGTCTTTTCAGGAAGGATGTCCCCCAACAAACAGGAAAGATACAGTTTTTCATCTAAGAAGTTAGATCAAGAATGAATGTCATAGGTAGATTCACAGAGCAATACAGATTTCTTTTTCTGAAATTTATTCTTCAGTTCAAAAAACAGGAATATATGAATTAGGTTCAGTACTTAGGACAGACCAAGTAGCTATTCAAGAGTTAGTGGTGTCATGGTTAGAAGCAATGGTAAAGCAAGATATGGATTTAAAACCAGTAATATTGGGTTGGGCATTCCAAAGGGAATACAATATATATTTAACTTTACACATGTTAACAGCAGCTGGAATTGTGTTTGCACAACAGTGGAAAAACAAAGATATGAAAATGAATAAATATTAGAATGTGCAGGAATGAATAAATTTACAATTAAAATCAAGAAGGCTTCGAATACTTTTTCACGTGAGGTTTGTTTTATCAATGGCTAACAGAAACAGAAACTAGAAATCTAAAAGTATGAAAGAAAACACCAATTATGTAAGGAAAGGTCACTAAAATGTATAAGGAAATATTATTAGTACTTGATCATTATTAATGTGTAGATAACTGTGGGACATTACACACCCACACACATAAACTATGACAGTGCTTAATTGTCTATGTTTAATTTTATGTTAGGGTTATTAGCATCATATAAACTTGTTTGAGATGGGTAGCCATAGAAATTGAAAAATAAATAAATAAATATTGTACAGTCCATATCCTACCTCCTCCGTTTACCCATTTGTATATTTAAGTATTTCTATATTTTGTATTTATACTGTTTTAATATGACTGTACACCGCCCCGAGTCCTGTTTAGGAAAGGGTGCGGTTTATAAATTAAAGATTATTATTATTATTATTATTATTATTATTATTATTATTATTATTATTATTATTAGTGGCGGGGCCCCCCTGTGCGTCTCATTTTTGGCCTCCAGTGCCACTCTGCCATCCAAAAACAGGGCCATGCATCCTGTTTTTGGCCTCCTCGACCTCTAGAGGGCGGGTGGGGGCTGGCGGGGGGTAGGTGGGGCAATGTGGGCAGGGCAGCCTCATGGTCCCACGCGGGCCAGATTAATGGCTTCGGCAGGCCGTATCTGGCCCACGGGCCATAGTTGGAGGACCCTTGGTTTAGCCCCATTTTACAACCTTTCTAGCCAAAGTTGCTAAGTGAATCTGGCTTCCCCATTGACTTTGCTTGCAATATGTGACCATCATAAATACAAGCCATTTGCCAAGTGTCTGAATTTTATCAGGTAACCACAAGGATTCTGCAATGGTCATAAGTGTGAAAAATGATATACCCCCTTTTTTTCAGGGCAAGCAAACAGCCTTTAAACAAACGGTCGTACGTCAAGGACTCTACCTATATTCCAATCGGGATCCACACAGTTTTAGTCTCAGTCCAAAATTAAAAACAAGGGAACTTCTTCCCTTTCACAACAAGAGGAAGAGGTTGAAAAAAAAAGCTGCCCATCAAAATGGGGTGGAAAAAAAAACAAAAGGCAGCTGCTGGAAATCCTGTTCCATTTATTATTGTCCCACCACATTGTGAGGAAAAGCTCTTTCTCAAGAGAAATGCTTACCCTCTCCTGTGTGAACTTCAAGCAGCTTCTCAGGAGGCTATAAATCTCCCTTGGGAAAGAGTTTTTCTTCAAATTGTGCACAATAATACAGGGAAGTGTCTTTGAAAGCACTGCTGTGCTCTGACCCCCTTTTTTCACTTTAAATCAGGGGTGTCCAACTTTGGCATTTTAAAACTGGTGGACTTCAACTCCTAAAATTTCCCAGCCAGCATTCCTGGGAATTGAAGTCCATACATCTTAAAGTTTCCAAAGTTAGACACCCCTGCTTTAAATCAGACCTGACTGGAGTCTAGAGTTACATTTGTGAACAAGGGAGACATTTTTAACATGAAACTCCAAAAGAGTCCAATCAGAGAAAGGAATATAAACCTAATGTTTATTTATTTATTTTTCAATTTCTACGGCCACCCATCTCAAACAAGTTTATATGATGCTAATAACCCTAACATAAAATTAAACATAGAAGCTTCACGCTCTTCTCCGGGAGTGCCGAGAACCTTTCTGCCTCCACTGGACTTTGGCTTGATGCCATCGCCACAGCTGCCGGCGTGGAAGGACAGAGGTAACCAGAACCGTACCGAGGCAGCCCGGCAGGTGAGCAAACGAGGATCAGGCAGCCTGATCTTCCATCGCTCGCTTGCTGGCTCGCCCGCTGGGCTACCTCGGCGCCGCTCTGGCTACCTCCGTCCTTCCGCGCCCGGCAGCTGCGGCGACATCATCAAGACGAAGCCCAGCGGAGACAGAAAGCGGGGCAGGTGCTCCGTGGTGAACCTCTTCTAACTGGTTCGGTAGATTTCTGGAAGCTCTTCTACCGAAACGGTTAGAACCGGCAGGAACCCACCACTGAATCATAGATACCGTCTTGACTTCTTTGAGCGTCTTCCTCATCCGTTTCATTCGTATCCCACTTTTATTACCTTCACAAATAACTCAAGGCAAAGAACATACCTAACATACCTTCCTTCTTCTATTTTGCAGACAACAATCACCCTGTGAGGTGGATTGGCCTGAGGATGAGGGACTGGCACAAAATCACCCAGCTGGTATTCATGGCTAAGGCAGGATTTGAACTCACGGTCTCCTGCTTTCTAGCCTGCTGCCTTAACCACTAGACCAAAACAGATGACCTCAAGGTAAGGTCGAGGTGACTGATCTTTAGGTCATTAGTTCATTGCAAGGACACACTTCAGTAGCTTCCTCTCCCCCGTTTTATACTTCACTTCTATGACACTTCTTTGAACAAGTCATTTAAATCAACATGGCTGCATTCAAGTATCTGTTTAAGATGAGTGCCTTCACCTCTCTTGTGGCATGCAGAGAATTCTCGATAACACAGATTATTTTTTTAAAAAGATAACTTCGTAGAAGTTGAAAGATTACTTTTAACTTCTGCAAAAAAATTCCTCCCCACACACACAAAAAAAAAGATCCAGAAAGGCATTTCAGTGGATGATGCACATATGCAAAAGTAAGGTTTAGGCAAAAAAAAAAAAAACAAGGAATGCACAGGTACAGTATAGGTGGTACTTTGCTCAAAAGTAGTAACTGTGAGAGGGATCATGGAGTCCTAGAGCACAACCATTCAAATATGGGCCAGCCTTGTGCAGCAGCTGCCAAAAAAGCCAACACAGTTCTAGCTGCATCAACAGAGGCATAGAATCAAGATCACGTGAAGTGTTAATACCACTTTATAATGCCTTGGTAAGGCCACACTTGGAATACTGCATTCAGTTTTGGTCATCGCGATGTAAAAAGGATGTTGAGACTCTAGGAAGTGCAGAGAAGAGCAGCAAAGAGGATTAGGGGACTGGAGGCTAAAACATATGAAGAAGGGTTGCAGGAACTGGGTATGTCTAGTTTAATGAAAAGAAAGACTAGAGGAGACATGATAGCAATGTTCCAATATCTCAGGGGTTGCCACAAAGAAGAGGGAGTCAAACTATGCTCCCAAGCACCTGAGGGTAGAACAAGTAGCAATGGGTAGAAACTAATCAAGGAGAGAAGCAACTCAAAACTGAGGAGAAATTTCTTGACATTTAGAACAATTAACCAATGGAACAACCTGCCTCCAGAAGTTGTTAATTCTCCAACACTGGAAATTTTTAAGAAGATGTTGGATAACCATTTGTCTGAAATGGTGTAGGATTTCCTGTCTAGGCAGGGGGTTGGACTAGAAGAACTCCAAGGTCCCTTCCAACTCTGCTATTCTATTCTATTATCATTGTTCGGCGTCTCCTGGTTTCCTTTTTTTTTTAAAAAATCAGCATTTTAAATATAGCATTTCAACTTGGGGAGTTTGGAGTAATAAGCTAGGGGAAGCTAGTGCAAAACCCTGGCAAGGCCTCTCGTAGTCAGGTCTCCGGGGTGCGGAGATCAGCCGTCTTAAAATATTAGGATTTGATGGAGTTAACACCGGCTCTCTTGAGCAAATGGCTGCAAAGTCTGTCAATACTGCCACTTATTACTGCAAACAGTTCCTTGTTATAATGATAGCCCCTTTGGGACAACTGAAGACAGCTTGCAAACCTCACTCTGACAAGAGACGTAACATTTCTTATTCCTGGGATTGCTTCCAGGTTGATGTTTGCCTCAGAAACCCAAGCCATCAATATTTAGACACTATAATCTTCATAATCCACAGCCCTTCGGATGGATGGAAAAACAATTATTCATATCTCGCTCTTCGTTTGAAGGCCCTTGGCCACAGAGTCGTTCTTTTGAGACAAGGTGTAAATAGTTCCAACGTTTTGGGACTGTTCCAACCGTGGCTTATAGGATTTTGGGGGGGTCACTCCAGTTCTCCTAAATTATTATATCAATACTGGTGCAGGCTTGGATAAATGAACATTATTGCCTCCCCGCAAGAGATGGGGAGGGGGGATTTATCAACGTCTTTATATTATAAAGGAGGTTTATTTTTTTTTAAATTCCACCTTTATGATTTTATAAGTATCGCATTTTTCGGAGTATAAGATGCACCTTTTTCCCTCAAAAAAAGAGGGTGAAAATCTGGGTGCGTCTTATGCACTGAATACCGCATTTTTTGGCCTCCTGAAACCCCGCCCCCTTCACAGAAATGGCTGTGCATAGCAGTGGTGGGTTCCGGATCCCGTTGCAACTGCTACAGTGCAATGAGGCCGAGGGCCCACATGAACGTACGCAGCGTGTGCACGCGCACGCACAGCATGCCCATGCGTACTTACCACCCATGAAGTTTCCATGATGCTCCAGCTGCTCAGGAGAGCATCGCGCATGCGCTGTACGCTCCGTGCATGGAACCCTGAAAACATCAAATACCGGTAAGGAGCATGGGTGGGCCCTCCGGAGCACTGTACCGGAACGGTACCTGGTGCTCCCGGCAGGCACCGGTATGCCCGTACTGGGGCGTACTGGTCATAACCCACCACTGGTGCATAGCCTTTAGGAGGCTTCCAGAGTTCTCCTGTGGGCTGAGAAGGGCAAAAATGAGCAAAAAATGGGCCATTCCCCACCCTCAGCCCTCAGGAGCACTCCTAAAGGCTATGCATCCTCCTTTTTGACAAAAACGAGCCCATTTTCAGGGAAAACTGGCCATTTTTGGGAGGTCTGCAGAGTGCAAAAACTTTTTTTAAAAATTTGCCTCTTCAAAATCTTGGTGCGTCTTATACTCCGAAAAAAATACAGTAACTTAAGGCAGCAAAGATACATCATACTCCTTCCTCACAAATTTTCCTCACAAAACAACCACCCTATGAGGTGAGTTGGACTGAGAGAGAGAGTGACTGGACCAAAATCATCCAGTTAACTTTCAGGCCAAAGTCGGGAACAGATTGAAACTGCATTTTTCGAACCATAAGATGCACTCCCCCCCCCCAAAAAAAAGAGGCGAAATACCCCGAATTTAGCTTTTTCGAAGCTTTTTTTCAGCCCTAATGAGGCCCTGTGTTTTGCCTGCCTTTTTCATTGCTGCTCCCTTCGACGATCAGCTGTGCTTTAGAAAGCTATTTTTTATCCCTAACCAGGGGATAAAAAGCACATAATGGTGCTCCAAACCAGCAAACCTCAATGGTGAAGCTAACCAGACTAAGGATACTAGCCAGATGAATACCTGGTAGGCAGAATTTTTTTTCTGTTTTCTTCCCCCAAAATAAGGTGCGCCTTATACTCCGAAAAATACGGTATTTCTTTTGGAAATTGCAATAAAATGTGCTGATATTTTGCTATCCGTTTCTTAAAATCAACCCGGAGACCTCTGAAAACAATGACAATGTCTTTATTTTAATCTTAGCTCCAAAGCAAAGGAATAAAATTCGTGGTTCTGCACATTGTTTAGACTTCCTTAGTCTTCTGCTGCATCATAGATGTTATACATAAATTGTTCACAGGTGCCGTTTTAGCACAATCAAACAACTGCAGGCATCTGTAATAGGAAGTGAAGAGCCTGCCATCTGTATCGGAACATTTGGGATAAGTTGGACAGTGACTGTGTCCATTTAATCCCTAAAGTGGGAACATCTTCAAATGGCTCCAGCAGGTTGCCTAACTTACGGCCAACAGTGTTGCACTAATACACAACTCCAGTTCTTCACACTCCATTTCTCAAGTAAAGTGACTGCCACTGTGTCTTGCCTTTAACGCCAAAATTACAAAAGGAAGGGTTGAATGTCTTTCGTTCACTCAGAATGGTAACCTTTATGTTGCAGGTAGACTTCGACTTACAACTTTTCATGCAGTGACTGCTCAAAGTTACAACGGCACTGAAAAAAGTGACTCCGGCCCAGCGTTCAAACTTTAACAACTGTTAACAACATTTCCATGGTCACGTGATCAAAACTTGGATGCTTGCCAACTGGGATGTTTTTATGATGGTTGCAGTTTCCCAGGGTCACGTGATCAACTTTTGCAACCTTCTGACAAGCAAAGTCAATGGGAAAGCCAACCGTGTAACTACCTGTGGCAAGAAAGGTATAAAAAGGGGCAAAATTCACTTAACATATGTCTCCCTTAACAACAGAAATTTAGGGCTCAGTTGCGGTCGTCAATCAAGGACTACATGTATATATTTGATATCATTTGCATTCATGAAGCATTTTTTGTGGAGTTCCCTTAGTGTGAAAAGCATTTTATCCCACATTATCATAGCAAAACTAGAGATTCACCATTCCTATTCTCCTGGATTTATGCTATTTGGAAAAAAATAGCGGTGTCAAGCAACAACCCAGCATGTTACACATTCGGTTTTTTTTTAATGTGGATTACTTTATGCACAAAAATGCACACTTGGATTCCCACAATGGACGAACGGCTCCAGAAGTTGATGGAGTTTGCATTTATGGCTAAACTGACTGCTTTGATTAAAGAAAAGAACCCAATTACTTTTGTTTCTATTTGGAAACCGCTTCTGAACTTCTTGCTTGAGATGGGGAAAAAATGAAACTATGATTTTGAGTTTTATCGATAAGATTTGTTGTTGCAGAAATGGCTAGTTTATACTATTACTCGCTGATAACCCGGCGTTGCCTGGGTATTTATTTATAGGGGGGAAATGTCCTGACCAAACATAATTTCTAATGTAGGATTTTTCCCCTTACTAAAGGGAGCCACCTTGTGGAGCACTGTGAAGCAGTTACCATGGCAACTCCACTGCGCTGCGCAGTAGAAGCCAGTACAATGGTACGGCACAACAAGCTGTATTTTAACAGAACACAATATTTAGGAGTGTTAGGGGTATCTTACCCCCACAGTATTCTTCTCCAGAGAGTAAGTCACCTGTGTACCAAGTTTGGTTTGAAATTGCTCAAGGCGTTCCAGAGTTATGCTGTAACACACACACGCAGCCGTTTTTATAGAGAGAGATGTAAAAGTAAAAAGTTGTGGTTTGATGTTAATGTCTTTTTCTACTGCACCAAGGGCCGTCAAACCCTTGTCTTTCTTTTCCCTTTTCTAAAATTTTCCCTTCTCTTTCCCCTCTCCTTTTTTTCCTATTATTATTTTTGTACTTTTGTATTTTATATTACAAACTAATAAAAAAGGGGGGAAATATGGGTTGCTCCTTGAGGAAAGGACAATGAGGTGGGTATTGAAAATGGTGATGAATTTCCATCATTATTATCGAATTTCCTCGTCTCGAGAGATAGAAATAGTTCACATGCTATCTGTGTTTGCATTTGTATGTCTACAAGGTAAAGGCTCCCCTCGCACATATGGGCTAGTCGTTCCAGACTCTAGGGGGCGGTGCTCATCTCCGTTTCAAAGCCAAAGAGCCAGCGCCGTTCAAAGACGTCTCCGTAGTCATGTGGCCGGCATGACTAAAAGCCGAGGCGCACGGAATGGCATTACCTTCCCATCAAAGGTGGTTCCTATTTTTCTACTTGCATTTTTACATGCTTTCGAACGGCTAGGTTGGCAGAAACTGGGACAAGTAACAGGAGCTGACTCCATTACATGGCGCTAGGGATTCGAACCACCAAACTGCGGATCTTTCTAATCGGCAAGCTCAGCATCTTAGCCACTGAGCCACCGCATCTCACCTATGTATGTGTACACACATACGTATGTATCATAGGTGGTATTCTGCCAGTTCGCCATGGTTTGAACAAACCGGGAGTGGCGGCGGCGGGAAGCTCCCCCCAACGGTCCAGACATCATCCCGGATGCTTTGCGCAAGTGCAGAAGGTTCTATGCATGCACAGACGCGCCCCGCGCATGTTCCCGCTTCCAAACTGGTAGCGAAGATGATCGCATTTCATGCCTAGTATGTATGTGTACACACACTCAAATAGAGATAGAAAGACACCTAATACACCAATCACATTCAGATGTGCTGCCTTATCCTACAAAACCCTTCTTAAATTCTCAGGCCAGCCCATTCCTTCTGCTCCAAAGCGTATCTTTAGTCTTTCTGTGTCACTAAATTATCTTGTTGTGATGCTTCGAGCACCTGCACTGCTCAATTTCCTGGATTCTAGGTTTCTACCCCTTCTTCTTCTTCTTTTTTAATAAGAAAAAATTAACAAAGTAACATTTGTTGACAGTGTTCACAATTGGCGTACCGCAGGGATCTACCCGAGGCCTGTCACATTTGCTATGTTCACTTCTGCAGGTGCTAAATACATACAGTCAGCAACATATGCTACCAATTTTAAATTGCTGTGTGTGTGAGGGGGATGGTATATTTTTTTTTAACCTTGTAATTAAAGGAAGCTCACAGCTTGAAAAAAAATAATACAGGTGAAAGCTGCTTGATGCCCAGAAGTATCTTCTCACTGTGTGTGACCCTGTCTCGTTTCTTTCTCTCCCTCTCCCTCTCTCGGTCTCTCTCCTTCTGTTTCTCTTTCTCTTTTCCTCCCATTCTTTCTCTCTCTCTCTTCCTCTCTCCCTCTGTTTTTTTTCTCTCTCTCTTTCCCTCTGTCTTCCTCTGTCTCTCTCCCCCATCCTCTCTCTTTTCTCCTTCTGTCCCTCTGTTTTTCTTTCTCTCTTTCCCTCTGTCTCCCTCTGTGTGTCTCTCTCTCTCCCATTCTCTCTTTTTTCTCACTTTGTCCGTTTTTTTCTTTCTCTCTTTCTCCCTATTTTTCTCCCTCTCTTTCTCTCTGTCTGTCTCCCTCCCATTCTCTCTCTTTTTCTCCCTCTCTCCCTTTTTTCTCTCTCTTTCCCTCTATCTCCCTCTCACCCTCTCATTCTCTCTCTTTCTCCCTCTCCCTGTTTTTCTCTCTCATTCTCTCTCTGTCTCCCTCTCTCTATTTTTTGTCTCTCTCTCTTTCCCTCTGTCTCTCTCTCCCATTCTCTCTCTTTTTCTCCCTCTCCCTGTTTTTCTCTTTTCCCCTATCTCCCTCTCTCCCTTTTCTCTCTCTTTCCCTCTGTCTCCCTCTCCCCCTCCCATTCTCTCTCTTTCTCGCTCCCTGTTTTTTTCTCTCTTTCCTTCTGTCACCCTCCCATTCTCTCTCTTTCTCTCCCTCTCTCCCTCTGTTTTTCTTTCTTTCTCTCTCCCTCTCTTCGTTTTTTCTCTTTTTCCCTCTGTCTCCCTCTCTCTCTCTCCACCCATTCTCTCTTTCTCTCCCTCTCTCCCTCTGTTTTTCTTTCTTTCTCTCTCCCTCTCTTCATTTTTTCTCTTTTTCCATCTGTCTCCCTCTCTCTCTCTCTCCACCCATTCTCTCTCTTTCTCTCTCTCCCTGTTTTTCTCTCTCATTCTCTCTCTGTCTCCCTGTTTTTTTCTCTCTCTTTCCCTCTGTCTCTCTCTCGATCCCATTCTCTCTCCCTCTCTCCCCCTGTCTTTCTCTCTCTCTCTAGCCCCCTTTTCTCCCTAGTTATTATGTTGAAATAAAAATAATAAAATGTGATGTGCTCAGAAATCCATTAGCTTCTTTGATAGTATTCTTTACTACGTTTCCTCTCTCTCTGGTTAAGTGGGTTTTGTTTTGTTTTTCCTCATATCTTATTTTTAATTTTCTTATTCTTGTCATGCAATTTGACATCAGGTTTCCAAAGCCTGCTCCCTCCCCCAGATATCAGGTAGCCTATGCATTCATGCAACGGGAAAAACAAATTAGGCTTTCCGTAAATACAATCAAATCATTTTGATGTTTATCTTATCTTATCTTATCTTATCTTATCTTATCATATATTATATTATGTATGTATGTATGTATGTATGTATGTATGTATGTATGTATGTATGTATGTATATATATATATATATATATATATATATATATATATATATATATATATATATATATATATATATATGTATATGTATTTATGTTACAACCCCTGGTATGACCTTTATTTATTTATCAGTACAATTACAACACACACACACACACACACACACACACACACATATATATATATATGTTGTATTTGTACTGATAAATAAATAAAGGGAGACTAGTATAGATCTATTTCGAGCTAATTAGCTCTCATCAGCTAGCCATACCAGGGGTTGTAACACAAATATATATATATATCCCAAATATATATCTCCCTTTATTTTATCAGCACAAATACAACACACACACACACACACACACACATATGTGTGTGTGTGTGTGTGTGTGTGTGTGTGTGTTTTCGTAGATTTTCACGGGTGTAGGTATGCTGGTTTTGTTGTATTCGGGTCTTTTCCCGTGTAAGGTTGAAATTGTCTTTGCAACGTTTCGGCAGGATCTCACCTGCCATCTTCAAGCGTGAGCCCACATTTTGAGCCCACGCTTGAAGATGGCAGGTGAGATCCTACCGAAACGTTGCAAAGACAATCTCAACCTTACACGGGAAAAGACCCGAATACAACAAAACCAGCATATATCTATATATCTATATCTATATCTATATCTATATCTATATCTATATCTATATCTATATCTATATATAAATATATAAATATAAATATAAATATAAATAAATATATATATATATCTGCCATCTTCAACAAAAGAAACCAACAAAACCAGCATATATATATATATATATATATATATATATATATATATATATATATATATATATATATATATATATATATATATATATATATATATATATATATATATATATATATATATATATATATATATATATATATAAATATATATATATATCTGCCATCTTCAAGCTTGGGCTTAAAATTTTAAGCCCAAGCTTGAAGATGGCAGGTGAGATCTTGCCGAAACGTTGCAAAGACAATCTCAATCTTACACGGGAAAAGATCCGAATACAACAAAACCAGCATACCTACACCCGTGAAAATCTACGAAAACGTGTGTGTGTGTGTGTTGTATTTGTGCTGATAAATAAATAAAGGGAGACTAGTATGGATCCATTTCAAGCTATTTAGCTCTCATCAGTTAACCATACCCTTACTGGGATTTGAACCTGGGATGTGTTACATATTATGCAGATTTGTTAGCCACTACACCACAGGCTCTCCTCCTTTATCAGTTAAGCCAGGGAAATAGGTATGTATTTGTGTTACAACCACTGGTATGCCCAAATATGGGAGAGAGCTCACTCCTCCCTCTTTCTCTCCTTCGGCTCATCACAGATATAAAACAACACAACACAAATATAAAACAACACAACACAAATATAAAAAGGCAACATTAAAAATAAAAATATGGGTTTCTGCCTGGATGGTTTTCTGTGATGAGCCGAAGGACAGAAAGAGGGAGTTAAAATGTAACAAATTATCCTGTAAAAACATTTTTTTAAAGATTGTGGGTAAATCAATAGCTCTCTTAAGAAAAGAAATGCAGTATAATTGTATTAGCTTTTAAATTTACTAACAATGGTTACTAAATTGAAGGCTAATTCGTTCAAAGGAAAAGAAATACTAAGGTAGATTTCATATTTAATTCCAGAAGAATATTACAGTTAAACCATAAAAATGTTTTCTCTGATGTGATTTAGGACCTCAATTCTGTGCAAGTACCACAACTCAGCATCCTAAGTGTGGTCATTTTTATTCACATTTTCATGCACTTAATTTCAAATTATTCCCTGTTTTATAAGAAAAATCGGTAAGATACCTGAATGACCACACTTACTGTGCTACACAAAGTTCCCTTAATTATTTTTAAAACACAAAAGATTGAATTCAGAGAGAGAGAGAGAGAGAGAGAGAGAAAGACAGACCTTAATAAATGCCTCACTACAGATTGCTTATGTATTAATTTTCACTGATAAACAATGTTAGCTATAACAATGCCCAAAAATTCACTTTTGCTATAGGAAAGCTCCCCTCGAGATCTACAACAATATCTTACCCTGCAATACACACTTCCTTGAGATAGGCTGCCATTTAAAAGATTGAAAAATAAATATAAATAATAACAGCAGAAAATGGGCACAGCCTGTGGACTAAATATAGGCTTCAAGAAATTCCAGATTTCCAAAGACACTGGAAATCTTCATTTTGCCTACTGCCAATTCCACACCAAGATTTGATTGCACTGCTCAACTATTTTCAATGTGAGATTTTTTTTCAATAATAGTGATTGTTCAGTTTTCAGGATGAGTGTCACCTTTGCAATAGATAATTAAAGAACCCATACACACCAACAGACATATGCACAGATATATACATAGATATAGATATATACAGTAGATTATAGATATAAGTAAAGCAACATAGACATAGACAGTTATAAATATAGATATATATGTATATATTGTATATGGATATACAGATACCGATATAGAATAGATATTGATATAGTTATATACAGTCGATACATAGATACAGATAAAGGATAGATATATAGATAGAGATGATAGAGATAGATGTACCTTGTTTCCCCCAAAATAAGACCTCCCCAGATAATAAGCCCAATCGGGTTTTTGACCACAGGCGCTAAAATAAGCCCTCCCCTGAAATTAATCAGTGGAACAGCTTGCCTCCAGAAGTTGTGAATGCCCCAACACTGGAAGTCTTTAAGAAGATGTTGGATAGCCATCTGTCTGAAACGGTATAGGGTTTCCTGCCTAGGCAGGGGGTTGGACTAGAAGACCTCCAAGGTCCCTTCCAACTCTACTATTGTATTGTATTGTATTGTATTGTATTGTATTGTATTGTATTGTATTATTGTATTGTATTGTATTGTATTGTATTGTATTGTATTGTATTGTATTGTAAGCCCTCCCCCAAAATATTGCAACACAGCAGCAGCCATGAGGTGTCTACGCTCGCTACCTCCTGCACCTCAAAAATAATAAGACCTCCCCGAAAATAAGGCCAAGGGCTTATATTCGGGGGGGTGTCAAAAGAAAATAAGACCCTGTCTTATTTTCAGGAAATAAGTAAATACGGTATTGTAAGCCACTCACTCATTGGGTGAGATGGGAAGATGATTAAATATGAATACACACACACACACACACACACACACACACACATATGGGACACAGAGGGAGAGGAAATAGGAGAGACTTGATATACATCTACTTAGGTATATGCCCTTATTCAGAATTCATCTTCCAGATATCAAGAACTGGAAAGGGTTTGTAAGGCTAAACTATAATATCATCTGCTGTTTTTCAAAGGTTCAGCTTTCAAAAATTAAAAGGACTATCCTAGAGCGTGCCTATTAGAATGAATGCTATCTGTTCAAGACCTGTGCATTGTGATCGTACACCATCCTTAACCCTTTCCCCATTGTTAAAGCTAAAATCACACAGACGCTTTCAGGATAATCCTTTCTTATTATTATTTTTTTAAAACGGCAGATTCGAATCTGATTTAATGTGAGATGCCTAAAGCTCCCTGGTCTTACTGTGCAAAACAGGAGCGTATTAGGGGGGAAAAAATTCCTTCATTTGTTCATTCAAACTTAGTTCAGCACACTAATGCCAGGGGGAAAAAAATCTTAGCGCCAGCTTCATTCTTCTCCAGTACATTAAATTTTCACCAAATTAGCTTCACTTCTTGTCTCATTCGCCCTCAATCCAGCTTCATGAAGCCTTGTGGAAAGAAAGCACTAAAACAGCCATCGGGGGTTTCTTTTTAAATGTGGAATATAATACATCGATGCCATAATTTACTGCAAATCATCATATCCCATTACTAACACAATATTTGGACACTCTGTGCGGATACTGTACGGTGTTGCCAGTTTGTAAAACTACTATTTTACGTAGTTTAACACTGTGCGCAAAGTAAAGTAACAGAAACGCTGTGCCACCCATTCACCAGCAAGAGATCCATTTTTTTGCAAGAATCCATGCTCTAGAAAGGGGTTAAAATTGCAGATGCTGTGAACAAACCGTCTAATCCTTAAGGCCCGAAGCATTAAGACAGATCTTCTCCTTAGGGTCCATCTCGGTCCATAATCAATTTCTTTCCTTGGAGAGCATTAATTGTTTCTAATGATAGCTTTCTGTCAATACACTCTTGATCTTAAAAGGCCTGTACACCTATTTCCTTTATTCAATCAAATCATCTGTACAATTGTCATTTCCCCCCCCCACTCGCCCTCCCCTTTAGTAAGATAATACCTTTTAAGCTTTGTATTTTAATATAAAAAAATAAGAGGTAGCAGGAAATTTTAATGGAAGTGCTACGTTTGAGAACCAGGATGGTGGCTTCCATTATCCTCAATAATGTTTGAAGATTACAAAAAGCCCTGTGTTTCAAAAGGTGAAAACTAATCTATCCCTTTCAAATTATTTCCTCCTGAAAAAACTGGTCTGGGTTTTTTTTTCTCCCTTTAAAAAAGTGGAGGGCTATAGCACTGTATTTTTTTAAATGTACAAGTATAAAATATCATTTCTGTGTGAATGCTAAATGGAGACTTAAAAAATAATTAGTATGGACAAGAAATAAATATGAGTAATTTGAGAAACAGGCCATCTTAAAACTTTGGAACTCTTTAATGTTCCTTTTCTTTTACTCTTTAATAATTTAATTAGAGAAATTAAATTAAACATTTTTTCCAGCTGAAAAAACTTTCAAAGTATAGGATGGTTATATCCTCAAATACACACACACACACACAGAGAGAGAGAGACACACTTTATATTCTTTCTATTGCTCCATCAGATGCCCATAGAGTGAAGTTTCTGTAAATATTTAATATCATAGATATTCTATCATAGTGGCCTATTAATATGCTTTATTTTCCCTTACCCTTTTTTAATTTTCTGGTAGATTTATTTTTGTAAATACATGTCTGGCTGGCTTTCTTCTTTCTTTCCCTCCCTCTCTTCTTTTTTTCCTTCCTTCCTTATTTCCCTCCTCTCTCTCTCCCTCTCATTCATCTTTCTTTCTTTCTTTCTTTCTTTCTTTCTTTCTTTCTTTCTTTCTTTCTTTCTCAGTTTATTTCCATTGAAGTACAAGATTCGTAAGTCTCCCTCGTTCATTGGCTTAATCTATTAATCTATTAATTTTGCACACCACAACGTGCAATTGTCAGTCTTTTTTCTGAGCATGCACACCCACCCACCCAGACCCACCCACCCCTTTATATTGGTTCAAGGACCTAGAAAAGAAAAGTTGGCAGGACAAAAGACAGAAGCCCTCTTAAAATTCTCCCCTTGATAATTTATAGCCTTCAGAATACAAACAGTGTCTGCTGAGTATTACGACTAAACAGTGAAATTTTAAAAATGTATGAATGAAACATTTTGTCTGTTGCTAGGAAAACTGAGTACTCACTTCCCTATCTAAACCTTTAAATCTCTTCTTTTGGAAATACCTCTCTCTCTCTCACACACACACACACGCACGCACGCGCACACACACACACACAATTTCATGAACACCCTCGTAAAGGGCACTTCTTACATTTCAGAGGAAATAACCTTTAGCTCCAAAACAATTGTATAAATTTCACTTTCATGGCTAGGCACAAAATTGCATCCCATTGGATAAGGCAGCGTAAAAGTGGTCTTTCCTGTTTATTGATTACAAGCTTGCATGAACTGACGGGAGGTATTTATGCAAGGAATACGGGAGGAAAGGGAGTAACATAGAAAAGCTTGAGGCAGTCAGCCTATAAGTTATCAAACCAAAAAGAGAGAGGGGGGGAGGTGCAGTTAACAACCCCGATAAGAGATGAAAATTGTGAGTGAGGCACATTGAGTTTATTCAGAGCTCCGATAAGCTCCTATTTGCTCTCCTACATAATGCTCTTGCTGTATTTATAAATTATCATTTAATTATGCTGGTAAGTGGTAATTGTCAAATAAAGCTCAGATAGGCATAAGCCTTCAGGCTGTACATGACAGAAAAATATCTGTTAAAGCTGGCTGATTCACACACTATTAGAAAACCATGTCACCCCCCCCCCATCTCTCCCTCTCCCCCCACCTCTCTCTCCCTCCGTCCCTCCCTCTCTCTCTCTCTCTTCTTCCCAACAAATTATATAAAGAAGAATATTTTTTGCATTTTATAGGCATTCTGAAAGTATTCAAATTACACCATAAAGAAACAGTTATTTCCCTGTCTACTGAAATCACTCTACTACTCAAATCAGTGTTTGATTAAGACATGGTGCTTTTTCTTTTTCAACTGAAGAATGAAAAATATTGAGGATTTTGAGCATGTCATGGCTGAAAATTTAGGGTAAAGTTATTGAGCAAATCAAAATCTGCGAAACTATATAACATAATGCATATTTGATATAAAGTGATAGTAAAAAAAAGTAACATGCCACTAAGATAGATATGGAACAGTTTCTTTTTAAAAAAAATAATCTCTCACCACTTATATTCAATTATAGTAAGACCAGCAATCCTTCCTGTGTTACATATTTTAAGTGCTTTCTGAAGTGTTTACTACTTGTTGACTAAATATCTAATCACCACAATGCTTACAACACTGTCCACCAAAGTGGTTTTAGAATAAAAATGAAGGAAACCTCTCAGTGAGTTTTTAAAAATACAAAAAAAAAAAAAAAATCCTGGTTTGGAGCTGGATGTATTCTAGCAACTCCATAGAAATGGATTTTAATGAGGAAAGAAAAACGTTTTAAAAGAACCTTGCATGGCAAATACATTCCACTTATAGAATTAAAGGTGGCAAAATGAAGCTTTCACATTTATACTTTGGGCAATAATATTGATGGTGCTAAATGCAAAAAAAGACAATGATGGGCAGTGCAAATGCTCTAAAGCTTTCTCCTCAGAATACCTAATTTTTCTATCAAGATACTGCTGTAGTTAAGTACTGAGTACCAAGTACTGTTAAGGCATTAAGGAGAAAAAATAAATCCATGCGTGGCATAATGCATATCTGATATAAAGTAATAGGAAAAAAAGTAACATGCCATTAAGATAGATATGGAACATATCTGGAAGAACATCCAACTTTTGCTTAAACTTCATATTTTCAAGTTGGCAAAAAAGGTTCTCAAAATTGGTTAAAAAAAACAGCAGAAATGTTTAATGTTTTAATTACATAACATCATTGATCGTAGAGCTAAATAAACACAGAAGGATTTGTGACGTAAATGAAGCAAGTTATAGTAAAGGCTTTTATAGTAAGCCATAACTTTTCCCAAGAGGGCCAGGATCAAAGAGATTGAGATGGTGGCTGTGATTGAATAGTCATTGGCACCATTTTGGAGGCATCAAGATGGTGGCCAGGATTACATCGTCATAGTCAGCATCTTGACTTCCTTTTAACTTCCTAAAATGGCCCCTCTTTTCTAAAGAGGCTATCAAGAGAAATGAGCCTTTCTCCCTAACATGGTATGCACAATTTGAGTGGGCAAGAAAAGAAGGCCGTAGCAAATCCAATTTGTATATATTCCCCTTGATTTCTTCCTGATAAGGTCTGAAAAGAGATGAGCTGTCAAGAAAAACAAAAAATCAAAACAAAAGTAACTGGGCTCGTGAGTAATTGTTATCCCTTGGAAAAATAGTAAAGGGATCAAAGGGTTATTTTTACAATAAATAAATGCAGAATAGAATAGAATAGAATAGAATAGAATAGAATGGAATGGAATGGAATGGAATAGAATAGAATAGAATAGAATAGAATAGAATAGTGAAATGGTGTAGGATTTCCTGCCTAGGCAGGAGGTTGGACTAGAAGACCTCCAAGGTTCCTTCCAACTCTGCTATTGTATTGTATTGTATTGTATTGTATTGTATAGAATAGAATAGAATAGAATAGAATAGAATAGAATAGAATAGAATAGAATAGAATAGAATAGAATTCTTTATTGGCCATGTGTGATTGGACACACAAGGAATTTGTCTTTGGTGCATATGCTCTTAGTGTACATAAAGAAAAATAAAATAGAATACATTCATCAAGAATCATAAGATACAACACTTAGTGGTTACTAATAGGTTATATTAGTACTAGAATTAGTATATTAGTATTAATACTCATAGGAGATGGGTGATGGGAACGATGAGAAGGCTAATAGTAATAATGATGCAGCCTTAGTGAACAGTTTGACAGTAGTGAGGGAACTATTTGTTTAGCATAGTGATGGCATTCAGGGAAAAACTCTTCTTGTGTCTAGTTGTCTTGGTGTGCAGTGCTCTACAGCGTCGTTTCCACTTCTGAAGCACAACGGGCAGTGTTGCCATTCCAAATTGGATTGGATTGGATTTATTGGATTTATATGCTTACATTATGGATCATAACAATAATAATCCAACCTGCCAGCCTTGAAAATAAAGCCCTGGCCCACACAAGATATTACAACAAATGGTACAACATGCATTAGTCATTTAGTTTCTATGAGCATCCATAAATAAAGGATGAATCATCCTTTTTGGTCCAAGAGCTGATGTATGGTTATCTGGAGCCAAGACTGCCCCCCCCCCACCAAGGACCCTGAATCTCTGCTCCTGAGCTTATCCCCACCTAGGACCACCTAAGACCATGGAGGGTTATCACCAACTTTACAGCTGGGGCTATCACCCATTTTTCTACCATTTTTACCATCATCGCCACATCCGTCTAATCTTATCATCTAGACATCTGCTCCCCCCCCCCACTCATTACTGAAGAATTATCCAGGACAATGCCTCTTACCCCCCACATTGACATTGACTTATGGGACTAATGCCTTCTACCTCCCCCCCATACTGACTTATTTTTACCATCTACAGCACCTTAACCCCTACTGGAATTTTGTTGATAATAACTTATTCGAGGTTAGACTTGCTCCGCCTGCGGGAGGCCCCTCTCTCGCAGGTTTGGCCCTTGGCTCTTTCAAGGGCCCGCCTCGAGGACGGGTTCGTGGACCCCGAGAGGTGCAGGAACCGGAAGCTAAGGGGATTTTTAGTAAAATGTTTTTTATCTTTTTTAGGGGGTTCCAGGGTGGGGGGGAGGGCTAATCAGACCGGGAGGAGAGCCAGCGCCGGACAGACAGGTGAGTCCAGGAAGGACGGGGATGCGGTAGAGGGGGGGAATATAAAGGTCACTAGAGCAGAGGGTTGTCCTATTACAACGGTCGTGGGGAGGAGGGGATGCAAGGACAGGATAAGATCCCAAGGTCGGTTGGGAGACCGTGGCTGCTGGTTACGCCCGGTCGCTTGCACCAACCCCTGCAGTCTAGGTGGACAGGTGCTACAGAGCCAGGGCCTGCGGCTGATGCTTTGCAATGCAAGGTCTGTTACCAACAAGGCCCCCCTCATTAATGAGTTGATCTCAGAGGGGGAGCTAGACCTTGCAGGGATAACGGAGACCTGGTTGGGCCACGAGGGTGGTTTACCCCTCGTGGAAATGTGCCCACCAGGCTTCCGGGCATTCCATCAGCCCCGGGCCCTGGGTAAGGGTGGTGGGGTGGCGGTGGTTATACGGGAATGTTTAGAGCCGAGGGAGTTCACTGTCCCTCAGATACCCGGGTGTGAGTCCCTTGGTGTGAACTGGGGCCCAGGGAGGCAGTGGGGCTTGCTGATTGTATACTTGGCTCCTCGCTATGCATCAGCAGCCCTGCCCGAGCTCCTCGAGCTAATCTCAGCGACGGCAGTTGAGACTCCCAGACTTTTGGTCATGGGGGACTTCAACTTGCCGTCAACGGGAGCGGCTTCCGAGGTGGCTCGGGAGTTCATGGCTTCCATGACAGCCATGGACCTGACCCAATTAGTGCAGGGCCCCACTCACGAAGGGGGCCACACACTGGACCTCATTTTTGTATCTGAACAGTGGACGAGTGATCTGGGAATAGGGGACTTAGTCATCACGCCCCTGTCATGGTCAGACCACTCATCCCTCCGGCTGGACTTCCCTGGCGCTATCCCCCATCGCGAGGAGGCGGAACCAGACTCTACAAGCTGGTACCGCCCCAAGCACCTGATGGAATCGGATAGATTCCAGACGGAGCTTGGGCCAATACCTGTAGCCTTGTCCCGCTCCCGCTCCGAGGACCTAGTGACTGCCTGGAATAGGGCGACGACTGGGGCCTTGGACCGGGTTGCGCCTTTGCGACCTCTCCTGTGGCATCGACCCACCCGGGCTCCTTGGTTCACTGAGGAGCTAAGGGTGATGAAGCGCCACAGGAGACATCTAGAGAGCAGGTGGAGGTCCTCACGCTCCGAATCTGACCGAACACAGGTAAGAGCCTATTTGCGGACTTACCTTGTGGCAATAAGAGCGGCCAAGCGCAGACATTGTGCTGCCCTTATTGCGTCCGCGGATAACCGCCCTGCCGCCCTGTTTTGGGTGACCCGCTCCCTTTTATCGCAGGGGACGCGAGAGACACCCTTACAGGGAAGAGCAGAGGAGTTTGGGGAATATCTTCAGGACAAAATCGATCAGATCCGGAGCGGATGGACCTCCGTCAGTGGACCAGACGAGCCGTCAACAGCGAGTCTTGAGAGACCATTCTGGGAGGAGTTTGACTCTGTTGCCCCCGAGGATTTGGACAGGTTGCGTGGACGGCTACGACCCACCACATGTTCAATGGACCCGTGCCCCTCCTGGCTGGTACTGGCAGCCTGGGAGGTGACACGAGGCTGGCTTCTGGGCCTGGTGAACGCCTCATTGGGTGAGGGTTACTTACCAACCGCCTTGAAAGAGGCGGTGGTGAGACCCTTGCCCAAGAGACCTTCGCTCGACCCAATGGAGCTAGCTAATTACCGTCCAGTCTCCAACCTCCCCTTCTTGGTGAAGGTTGTTGAGAATGTGGTGGCGCAGCAGTTTCCACGACACCTGGACGAATCCGACTATCTAGACCCACGCCAGTCCGGCTTCCGACCCGGACACAGCACTGAGACAGCCTTGGTCGCGTTGGTTGATGATCTCTGGAGGGCCAGAGATAGGGGTTGTTCCTCTATCCTGGTCCTATTAGACCTCTCGGCGGCTTTTGATACCATCGACCATGGTATCCTATTGCGCCGGTTGGAGGGGATGGGAGTCGGAGGCACCATTCTGCGGTGGTTCGGCTCCTACCTCTCCGACCGGAAGCAATGTGTGTTGACAGGGGGGCAGAGGTCGTCCCTGAGGCCACTCACTTGTGGGGTGCCGCAGGGGTCGGTCCTCTCGCCTCTCCTGTTCAACGCATATGTGAAGCCACTGGGTGAGATCATCCGTGGCTTTGGGGTTGAGTACCACCTGTACGCTGATGACACTCAGCTGTACATTTCAACCCCAAACCACCCCAACGAGGCTATCGAAGTGATGTCCCGGTGTTTGGAAGCCGTCGGGGTCTGGATGGGGGACAACAGACTCAAACTCAACCCCTCCAAGACCGAGTGGCTATGGGTACCGGCACCTCGGTTCAGCCAGCTGACACCATCGCTGGCCATAGGGGGCGAACAACTGTCCCCTGTGGAGCGGGCGCGCAATTTGGGCGTCCTCCTTGATGCCCAGCTGTCACTGGAGGACCATGTGGCAGCCGTGGCAAGGGGGGCGTTCCACCAGGTTCGCCTGGTGCGCCAATTGCGCCCCCTACTGGACCGGAGTGCCCTGCGCACGGTCACTCATGCGCTGGTGACGTCTCGCCTGGACTACTGCAATGCCCTCTACATGGGGCTTCCCTTGGGACGCATCCAGAGACTGCAGCTAGTTCAGAACGCAGCCGCGCGGGTTATCATGGGGAGTACACGTTACTCCCACGTAACACCGCTCCTGCGCGAGCTGCACTGGCTACCTGTGGCCTTTCGGGTGCGTTTCAAGGTATTGATCACTATCTTTAAAGCGCTCCATGGCATAGGACCTAGATATCTGCAGGATCGCATCCTACCACACACGTCCCTGCGACCTATTCGCTCACACAGGGAGGGACTCCTCCTGGTGCCGTCCGCTAGGCAGTGTCAGCGGGCGACACCTAGGAGTAGGTCCTTCTCTGTGATGGGCCCAACCCTCTGGAACGACCTCCCCCCCGACATTCGAACCACCACCGACCTCCGTTCCTTCCGTCAAAAGTTAAAGACTCACCTATTTCAATCAGCTGGCCTGGCACTTTCTTAGTTTTACCTCCCGGGGATTTATTCTAATTGGGTTTGGGTTTTTAATTGGGTATGTTTTTAGGGTTTTAGAATATATTTATTTCTTGTACAGCCTATCTCCTCCATCCAAATGTATTTAATTGTTTTATGATTGTATTTTTATCTGCATTGACTGTACACCGCCCCGAGTCCCTTTTTGGGAGAGGGGGCGGTCTAGAAATCCAAGAAATAAATAAAATAAATAAATAAATAAATACCTTCGCACACTTGAAAACTCATTGAAACTTCTGCATACACCTATGCTTTAAAACTCATCGAGATGTCCATTCACACAATCTATGCTTTGAAACTCATAAATACATCCATTCTTGCACTGTAGATGGGGGAGGAGGAGAGAGATAGAGACAGAGAGAGAGAAGAGAGATTCCTCTCTATATTACAATCAGTCAATCAAAGGAGCAGTTGAGGATGGAATGGGGCAAGTCTCCGCAGCCAATTCGCAAGGGCCAACTCGCCATAGCCAACTCTCTGCGGGACAATTCAAACAACTCAGTTAATTTTTTTTAAATGATTTTTTAAAATCTTTTAATTGTTGTCATTCACATTTCATTTCGTCCCTCCTTTGGCATTCTTCCTTTAATGATTCCATTCCACTGTTTCTTCAATATTAGTGAAACTTCTTGACCGTGAAGAATTGTCAGGGTGTGGGTTTTCCTGCAGCAACTTGGCTGTGGCAAGTTATCTACATAGACAGTTTTTCACATATTTTATTTATTAAATTACATTAGGAAACCCTTCCCCTCTCTCCTTGCCCTGGCCTTCCAGTGAGTTCACTTAATCCAGCATGATAATATCTAAAAACTCATTTTCAGCTTAACACATTTTATAACAGTGATTGCAATGTTACTGTTTCTATCATCACTTGCATCAGATGAGTTATATGGAAACTTTGGCAATTTAAAAAGGTAAAGGTTCCCCTTGCACACATCTGCTAGTTGTTCCCGGCTCTAGGGGGCGCTGCTCATCTCCGTTTCAAAGCCGAAGAGCCAGCACTGTCCAAAGACATCTCCATGGTCATGTGGCCAGCATGACTAAATGCCGAAGGAGCACAGAACACTGTTACCTTCCCACCAAAGGTGGTCCCTATTTTTCTACTTGCACTTTTACATGCTTTTGAACTGCTAGGTTGGCAGAAGCTGGGACAAGTAACAGGAGCTCATTCCATTACGCAGCGCTAGGGATTCGAACTGCCGAACTGTCGACCTTTCTGATCGACAAGCTCAGCGTCTTAGCCACTGAGTCAATTTAGAGACTGTTTATTGCAGAGAAACTCTTGTATGTTTATAAATCCAAGGCCTGTTTATTTATTTAAACAAAATGAAAGCATTACATGTCCCAAAATAATTTAGTCACTAGGTAGCACTGAACTGTATCGAAAGCAGGAGATTCCCTTTGTTTAGCTCTCATACCAGAAATAACCCAGTTATGATTTCAAATTTTATGATTATGGCTCACAATTTGTATGATTTCTAGATCATATTTCCTCAGTTTGGTGCCCTCTAAGTGCCAGGGCTAGAATTTCTAGAAATTCCAGGAATGAGGAATTCCAGGAGAATCTACAAGTCACCAAAGAAGATTTTAAAACTGGGTATGTAACTATTTTTTGGGGGGGAGTTGCAGATTAGTGTGACATTCCGAGAAGATAAATAAGGACAGGACCAAACCGGATAAAGCCATCACCATAACAAATGCAAATGCAAATTAATATATGATTGCAACATCATAGTAAAAAATGGATTTTTCAAGAATGACTCGATCCGTCCTCATCCTTGTGGAAAAAGCATGCATCTGATTTCACTTGGCTTGGCTGGAAAAGAGGACACTCAGCTGGGGGCTTTCTTCCCCTTCCCCCCCCCCCTCTTTTTTCCCTTCTCTTCACATAGTTTAGCACTTTCTGATACAGCCCTGAACTTCTGAGCTGCAATTCCATTAGGACTTATCATTTCTGCTTGACTAGTCCAGGAGAATATATATCCCAAATTCAGATCTGAGAGCAGGCTAACCACTGAGTTATTACGAACAATGGGCCTCCTCTAAAGGAAGACCTCATCAGGATTAGTGTTTTTTGATGAGGTAATCAAATATGCAATTTCGGCCCCAAAGGCCGCCATGCTTGGCAAAATGATCTTGGTGGGAGGTAGACTTTAACCTTTGCTACAGGAAACGGACAATGACAGATCACCCACATTGTACATTAGCACATATCTTTAATTGCTGCCAGAAAAAGAAGCCAAATTCTGACACAACAGATCTTTCCAATGTATTTGTGTGAAGCGTGGTTTGGGCAAGGATAAAGGAAAACAAATCCCGCTTTCCTTGCCCTGTTCCTAATTATGTAATTGTTTTGCTTTTAAAAAGTGTTTTGACAACAACTTTCCCTTTCACTTGTCATAAAATAATTTGAATATCCAGTCCCAAGGCCCATTCTCTCATTCGGCTAATGAATACCTTCGTCATTTCACTGACTTTTTTTTTTTTTACAGCGCCTCTACCCCAAACATCTTCCAAAATGCATTTAAAATGTTTAGCACTTTAAAATTGCCCTTTAGGTGACAACACGCTAATGTTATTTGATAGCATAACGTGACTAGTATATGTTTTTTAAGATGGACTGTTATAGCTCTACAGAGATAAGAAAATAAATGGGGAGGGGGGAAATGTATTAAAATGTGAAGGCAACTGCAAATTCTGTTTTTAAAAGCAGGTACGTAGAAATAGCTTTTAGAAAAGTAAACAAGGGCATTTTTTTAAAATGCACACAATAAAAAAAAAATGCTAAACTTAGATCCAGCCATACAGAGAGCCACTGACTTTTTATAATTGGATTATATAAGATAGTCACATTTGCATGTTGGAGACAGCAAATGGAACTGAATTGTTGCATATTTATTACTGATTTACTGTCAAATAGAAACATCCCCCCCCACACACACACACTACAATTAACCCCATTATTGCCAGTTAAGCCTTTAGCAGAGGCATTTCAGCTAAATAAAGCTAAATTTATAGACCTTCATATCATATAAACAAAACATGCTCCTAGACATCAGGTGTACAGTAGAGCTATTTTGAAATTATTACTGATCATAAAAGAAATGCATTTAATTGTGTTTTTTTTAAATTGCACGGTAACTCTAAATAATATTCATTATTGTCAAATATTAGAAGTTGTGTAAACTCCTAGTAACCACACTAAGAAAATCTGAACCTAGGCTTCTCTCAAATTTTAAATGGTACAGTCTTTGTGAATGTAGAAACCCAAGGATTTTCTGACATTTATTTTAATCTTAATCTTAGGAGTTTTTATTCAACTTTTGAAAATCAAAAATAAATTGATTACAAAATAACAGAAAATTAATCAGTTGAGAAAGGTCTAGGAATAAAATAGCCCACCCCAAAGAAGAAATGGTGCCTCAAATAATAATAAAATACTTTTTGTCTGTTGTCCTTTTAAAAATATTTTGACATTTTATATTTCAACTATCCTTTGCGTAAACTAAAAATAAATTCAAAACAATAAAACCAGTCCTAAATTAAATCTATATTCAGGTTCTCCATCTTTTGAGCATTTGTAAATCTTCATGCCCCTGGACCGTTTGCTAATCTTTTTTTAGTTTCCCTGGGTTGAATAAGGAGGTGTGCATAGAATTCTATTCCTATTTGAACACGAATAGAATTTTTGGTTCAATTTCTGAACAAATGGATTCTGATCACTCACTCACTTTTGTGTTTGAGTTGCAGTGCAAACAGAAACTTGGTGAAATCATCCCCTTTTAGCCCACAGGGACACAGCGAGCAAGACTGCATTACAAATTGACAACCTCTAGAATGAACTGAGCATTTTAGGAACTGTGTTTCTAACACATGTGACGCAGTGTGAAGAAAACTGTGATACTGTTAGCCCCACTAGGTAGATCAGACCAGGAATTCAACTCTAGAGGGTAGCTAAAATGACTTTTACCGAGACTGGCTGTCATAACAGAAGCCTGCAAATCTGATTGTAGCTCCTCTCCTTCTTATACTCAGTGTATTAGGGAGATGTCTGCCTAAGACATTTCTGAATGTTAACTCACAGCTCTGGACTTAAATGTTTACGTTCATTTTGCCTACTCTAGGTAACTGTCTTTTGCATATTTCATATCCTTCTACAAATACTCCATTCATTCAGGAAGCCCCAAACTCCATATGATTTATATAGAACTAGCTGATATAACCCAGCATTGTCTGGCTATTTATTTATAGGGGGAAAATGTCCGCACCAAACCTAATTTCTAATGTTGAATTTCCCCCCTTACCAGAGGGAGCCCCCTTGTGGAGTACTGTGAAGCCATTACCATGGTAATTCCACTGCGCTGTAGAGTAGAAGACATTTTACGGCAGAACAGTAGAAGCCATTTGAAGGCACAACAGGCCGCATCGTAACAGAACACACACTCCAAGGGGTGTTAGGGGTGTCTTACTCCCACAGTATTTGTTTCCAGAGAGTAAGTCATCTGTGTACCAAGTTTGGTTGAAATTGCTCCAGAGTTATGCTGGAACATATACACATACAGCCATTTATATATATATTGAAGAAGATATCCATACAGACCAAACACATTTCTGAATAAGCCTGACACTGATCTGGTGCCTAAAATAACTAAAATAAATGTCTTTCCATAAAGATGGCATTACTTCCAAAAAAATTCCTACTACAGAAGATGTAACCTTAGCCTCTTTTTGCACAAGACCTGAAGCAATGGTTAAGAAGAACATGTGATGGCTTACGCAATAAGTAGATGGAAAGAAACAAATGAAAAATTGTCACCAGCCTAGATTCAACATTCCGGTCTATTAATAGTAGGTTCTAGTGAGCTTACAACATGACATTAATTTTAGAGGTTGGGATCTGAGATGTATTGTTCAGGTAAGCTTGAGATAACTGAAGGAAACTTCAGATGAGCGGAGAGCTTCCACAGGAGATCAAACAAAGTCAACATGGCAGTTGCAAAGCATGACAGAAGCCCGGTGCATCTAAGACACTGCTTTGATTGATTGATTGATTGATTGATTGATTGATTGATTGACTGAATGACTGCTTGATGACATTTATATAGCTGCCCATTTCACCACAAAGTGACTCTAAGTGCTTTACAATATAAAAACGATCATAAATATCCAGATATTTTAAAATACAATTAAAAGACATCAACACTATTATTAATATCAAGATAATGGAGAGGAATGATGTTATAAACCGGTGATGGCTAACCTTTTTCTCCTCGCGTGCTGAAATTGTGTGTGTGCCCACACCCATAATGCAATGCGCTTTGCCCCCCTGCGCATGTGTGCACGACCCCCCTGTGCTCCCACCCCTGCATATGCACATGACCCCCCCCTCCCTGTGCTTCCTCCACGCATGCAGGCGACACCACACCCCGCACCCTTTTTGGGGCCTAGCAGGCCTTCCTGAAGCCTCCTGGGACCAAAAATGGGGCATGGGGGAGGTGCGCCACCCTACCTCCCGCAGCCTGTTTTGGGCCTAGCAGACCTCCCTGAAGCCTCCTGAAACAAAAATGCACTCCAAATGCAAATCAAGTGGCCAGCAGGAGGCGCGCGCGCATGAGTGGTAGAACTGAGCTAGGTGATGGCTCATGTGCCCGCAGAGAGGGCTCCACATGCCACCTGTGGCACACATGTCATAGGTTCGCCATCACGGTTACAAACAACGCAGCCTTGTCATCAAATAGGGATTTCCTGGAGATGCCCAGCCCAACCGAGAGAGCCATGTTTTAAGGGACTTCCAGAAGGATGTCAAGGATGGGACAATCTCACCTGGGATGGGGACGTTGTTCCTCAGGGTGGATGCCATGGCAGAAAAGACAGGTCTCCTCCACCCCTTCCCAGATGAAACTCTTTCACAGATGGGAGCCACAGCATATCTCTTTTGCCGAACTAAATGGGATCAGCTGGAGGCAGTTCCCGTGAGTAATCCAGCCCTGTGCTATGAAGGGCTTTATAGATCAGAACCAGAGGTGTTATTCAGCAGGTTCCGACCAGTTCTGGAGAACCGGTAGCGGAAATTTTGAGTAGTTTGGAGAACCAGTAAATACTACCTCTGATTGGCCCCGCCCCATCTATTCTCTGCCTCCTGAGTCCCAGCTGATCGGGAGGGAATGGGGATTTTGCAGTAACCTTCCCCTACCATGCCCACTACGCCATGCCCACCAAGCCACTCCCATAGAACTGGTAGTAAAACTTTTACTAGCATCCAATGCAACTCACAGAGCAGAGGTATATCATGCTTTATTCTAGAGGCCCACATAGAGTGACTGCTTGTATTTTGCACCAACCTCTGGATAGTCTTCAAGGGTAGCTGTCAGCCTTCCAAGGTAGACCAGACAGGAAACACCACCAGATCAGTTTATTTTACTTTACCGTAAGGTTACATTAATAGAACCTTGCAAGTCTGAAAATACAAATCTTCCACTGTCTGTTTTTACATTCTGATAAATGATGGAGGATCCTTTCGGAATTTCTTTCTGTGCCCATCATGCAATTCCGGGTCATCCCCCCCCTTATCTGATTGTTCCCTAGGCAGAATCCTTCCCCCCCCCATCTCCCAAGGTCATTCTCGCATACCATTACAGCAGACATTCCAGAGGTGACCAGAGCATGAATGACTGTGAGTTGCTTTTGTTAGTTGTGAAGTTGGGTGCGACCCAGCATAACCTCATGGACAATGTTCCTCCAGGACTTCCTGTTCTCTACCATCCTCTGGAGTCCATTTAAGCTCATGCCTGCTGCTTCAGTGACTCCATCCAGCCACCTCATTCTCTTTCATCCCCTTTTTCTTTTGCCCTCAATCGTTCCCAGCATTAGGCTCTTCTCCAATGAATCCTTCCTTCTCATTAGGTGGCCAAAGTACTTGAGTTTCATCTTCAGGATCTGGCCTTCTAAAGAGCAGTCAGGGTTGAGCTCCTCTAAGACTGAGTATAGCCTCACAAACTAGGAATGATTGCAACTGGGAACAGGCTACGATTATGTAACCATAGCTACATCTTGATTTTTATTTTACTTTTATTTTTCTGAGGAAGCCCCTGAATCAGGAACAAAATGTTTCTGCTTTCTCTGCAGAAATGCATGTTATTTTTTTATGAGATGCTTCATAATCAAGTTTAGAATGTCGATCTGGATGAGTTTCGTAGGAAGAGAGGGGCCACAATCCGGAGCGCAATGTAACTTTAAAGGATGCTCTCTTTGTTTAGAACATTAAAATTTGTTGCTCTTTAATATTTTATTCATTTACTGTTCTTCTGTGGCAGCACTGAAAAATAAAAATATACACTTGACTCCCAAATCACTCTCCAATCTAGTGACACTCGTGGACATATTTCCAATTTTGAAAAAAAATGCCATGGACATTATCATACAAAGGTTGCTGGCTGGGGGTGGGAAAATGCCAACAAAACACAACAAATACACAAAAGGTCCTTGTTGCTCTCTGAGCTTGGTGGTTTTCTTGCAGACGTTTCCTTACCAAACTATGTAATGTCATCAGTGCTAAGACAAAACCCCACTCCCTCTAGCACTGATGATGTTACCCACAATTCAACCCTGAGCTACCAATATTCTTTTCTATTAGTACAAGAAATGTATCAATATTTTAAAGAAGGCAAATTGATGAAGTTTAGAAAAAAAAAACCTCAAATGCACTACACTCCCTGGCAGGTACATCCTGCTCAAATTTCAGACAACATATCTAAACCAAAATAAACAAGCTTGCACAGAAACAACCACACACAGAAGCCAGAAAAGTACACAGATAACAGATGAGCAAACTAAGGCTCTTATTTCCCCCAACTTTTACATGTCTCCTAGGACGCGGTGGCTCAGTGGCTAAGATGCTGAGCTTGTCGATCAGAAGGTCGGCAGTTCGGCGGTTCGAACCCCTAGCGCCATGTAACAGAGTGAGCTCCTGTTACTTGTCCCAGCTTCTGCCAACCTAGCAGTTCGAAAGCATGTAAAAACGCAAATAGAAAAATAGGGACCACCTTGGTGGGAAGATAACAACATTACGTGGACCTTCGGCGTTTCGTCATGCCGGCCACATGACCACAGAGACGTCTTTGGACAGCGCTGGCTTTTCGGCTTTGAAATGGAGATGAGCACTGCCCCCTAGAGTCAGGAACAACTAGCACATATGTACGAGGGGAACTTTTACCTTTACTTAGGACACTCAGCATAAACTTCATCTCATGCTTCTCTTTTTTTCTATCACTGTTAAGTATATGTTTAGTATATGTTTATATCTATGTTTATGTGTATTATGCTTAATGTTAATTTTAATGTTTATATTTACGTTAATAGTTTAGTGTTTTATATTGCTGTTTTTAACCTTGAGTTAAGCCACCTAGTTACCTCTATACAAGCTGGGCAACATATAAATTTAAATAAATATGTCCAATGTTTTGTATCACCAATCATATATGTGTGGCACTTATTGGTAGTAAGGTTTCATTAGCACAGCTACAACACAGCAATATATTGGATTTTTTAATTGATGTGACTGGGTAGATGAGACAGTAGGATTGATCAAACAATTTAACAACTGCAAACTGTGTGTGTGTATGTGTTTGTGTGGAGAAACACATGCACATGCTTGTTTAACTGTTTGAAATTTAACTTAATTTAAAAAATGAAAATGTAACAATATTATTGAATAGAAATCAGTACACATTATAAGCTACCTAAACATCTTTACTTCTTTCCTCTTATGGTCTAATTCTACAGGGTGTTTTTTTCTTCGTATATCTTTAGTTTTAAAAAAAGGATTAATTATTTTCATTTTTCAAATGTGACATTCAGGAAAGAGACCTAAATATAGTGTGTGTGTGTGTGTGTGTGTGTGTGTGTGTGTGTGTGTGTGTGTATATATATATATATATATATATATATATATATATATATATATATATATATATATATATATATATATATATATATATATATATATATATATATATATTGTCTTTTTTGCTATATGTATTTGGAGAGGAGGGATACTCATTTAATTTTCTTCTCTTTTTTTGGCGGGTGGGACATTAACACAAATTGAAGAAATAATGATGATGGGGAAAGGATCTAAAATATCTAAACATGAAACTTGGTAGATCTTCTAGGGCAGGGGGGTAGAACTCAAGGCCCGGGGGCTGGATCTGGCCTGTGGGGGGCTTAGATCTGGCCCACAGGGCTGCCCTGGAAAACAGCGAAGGACCGGCGCGCGGCAAAAATGGAGCTCGGGACAGCCGCGTGCTCCTTTTTCGCTAGCATAGAGCTGCAGGAGGCTGTGGTAGCTGAAAACGGAGCTCAGGAGCCTGTTTTCGGTGGCAGAGCGCTCAAGCCAACACAGGTGCCCCCAACACGAGTGACATCAGGCTGGCCATGCCCACCCCAGCCCCAAGATCAAACATGACCCTGATGCGGCCCTCAATGAAATCGGGTTTGACACTCCTGTTCTATGGCAACCATTATCCCTTGGTCAATAGGTAGCCCTTCTCAATACACGGGGTTGAAAACATGAGCCAAGTCAGTTGCTTGATTCTATTCAAAGAGAGGAGCTAATCTTTCCACAGACCAAATAGAAGTTCTCCTCTGGCTGAGTAACATTTCCTAATTCAGACAAAGAACCCACCCCAAAGTCCCAAGGCAGACACTATAGCATACGTACAGGTAGTCCTCGACCTACAAACTATTTGTTTAGTGATGTTCAACATTACAACAGCACTTACTGCATCCCCACAGTCATGGGATCAAGATGTGGGTGCTTGGCAACTTGCATGTATTTATGACAATTCACAGCATCCTGATCGCCATTTTGGGAGCTTCCCAACCAGTTTCTGAAAGCAAAATCAAAGGGGGAAGTCAGACTTGCCTAACAACTTCGTGTATGATTCATTTAACAACTGCAGTGTTTTGCTTAAGAGCTGTGGCCAAAAAGGTTACAAAATTAGATGCTATTCGTTTAATGACTACCTCTCTTAATGACAGAAATGCTGGCCCAAGGTCTAGACAGATTGAGGTTTCCCTCTGCAGCTGCCCAGAGGTGGTATTCAGCAGGTTCTGACCAGTTCTGGAGAACCGATAGCGGAAATTTTCAGTAGTTCGGAGATCCCATCTCTGACTGGCTCTGCCCCCATCGATTCTCTGCCTCCCGAGTCCCAACTGATCGGGAGGAAATGGGGATTTTACAGTATCCTTCCCTAGCCATGCCCAAGCCATGCCCAAGCCATGCCCAAGCCATGCCCACCAAGTGACACCAAGCCCACCAAGCCATGTCCACAGAACCGGTAGTAAAAAAAATTGAATCCCACCACTGTAGCTTCCCCAGGCTGCATCCATAGGTCTTTCTAATGAGGTAAAAATGGTGAAGAAAATAAATATAGTATTTTTCAGAGTATAAGATGGACCTTTTATCCTCAAAAAAGAGGCTGAAAATCTGGGTGCATCTTATACACAGAATACAGCATTTTTTTGCCTCCCAAAATCCCGCCCCTTCACCAAAATGGCAGTGCAGAGCCTTTAGGGCTGGGGTAGACAGAAATGAGTGAAAAACAGGTCATTTGTTGCTCAAATTTGCCACACACCCCCCCCCCAGCCCCCAGGAGCACTCTATAAGCTTCCTAAAGGTATGCAAGCTCTTTTTTTGGCTAAAAACGAGCCTGTTTTTTGCTCATTTTGCCGCCCACCCCACCCCCCAGGAGGACTCTACAAGCCTCCTAAAGGCAATTCATGCCCTTTTTTTTGAAAACAAACGGGGCCATTTTTGTGAAAAAAATGAGCTATTTTTGGGAGGTCTGCAGATTTGAAAAACTTTTTAAAATTTATTTGCCTCTTCAAAATCTTGGTGCGTCTTATACTCCAGTGCGTCTTATACTCCAAAAAAATACGGTATCAGTTGGGTTTTCTTTCTATGTCAAGCAGCAGTCAGTGCACCAAACAGGGGACCATGGAGGTAGAAAAGGAAGACTGCAAGATGATGGCTGTTGGGTAGCTTTTCATTTTACACTTTGCCAAAGATACAAAGGTCAACGTCTCCCATGCGTGCTGAACTTTGGGATTGGATAGGACAAAGAAAATTACCAGCATCTGGTAATTTACATTTGTCTTGACCAGCCTTGAAGTGGCCTGCAAAGAATACAGAACCAAAGCAAATATTACCGAAAAACCCACAAATTTACAATCTATGTCTGCAGCCGGGAGGAGGGATTCTCAGTCCATCCTAAAAATGTTTGGAGAGAAACGTATCTTTTGGCTAGACAAAGAGAGACAAGATACCTCTGTCTGCAGGATTCCGTGTTGATCGCACCGTGCAGGAAAAATTGGAGCTGCAATCAAGATTTTCTCTAATTTTGCAGCTGATAAACATTTCTTCATTTTCCAGGCCTCACAAGGAAGTGCGGGGGCAAATCTTTGAAACCAAAGCGTGTTGTTTTTGCAAAAAAAAAGAAAAGAAGACCTTTCCAAATTTTAGAAATGCTTAATCACCCATTGTGGCTTGCAGTTTTTTTTCCAGAAGTTACTGCTAGTCCAGTGACACATGCTTGTTTTCTTTCTTTTTCTTAATGAGTCCTCAAATGCATTTTAAAAACGTTCTGTTTTAACATGTTCCCCACCTATCTTTATTTCATACTTTGGTGGAGATTTTTCACATAATGCTATCAATCTGCTTTAAGTATCTGAAATTACAGGAGAAAGGACATTCACATGACCAGCACCAATTGAAGGTGACTTCTGTATGACACTTTGTATAATGCGTAAGTCACAAAACATTTTATTTTAGTTGCCCACCAGGTCTCTAAATATATATAACTACAATGAAAGCTGGATCATACTCCTGTAGAACTCTAATTCTCTGGATTCTGAAATGGAAATTTAGATCCTGAGATATTTTTTCTTTTTAAAAAAAAATCGAGCTAGTTTTGTATTCAAATTTTAGATTTTATTCCATTGCTTTATTATATGAATTCTAGATAATTTTACTTGCATCTTATTGCTGTGTTTCAGAGAAATCATATATCATATATCAAGAATTCAAGTCGTCTTCTTTTTGCCAAAATGCAAAACAAAATCTGCTGAACATATTTAAAACTTCTTCAACCTCGTTATGCCATGCAACATAAAGTATTTATTAAAGACAAAGAGTAAACCCCTGTCTAACATCAGGATAATAAACATAAATTAAACCCTACATTTTTAAAGCTTTATTTGTGATTTATTTGATGCTGTTTGAAACAAAAGATAACTAACGTAGGTTTTTAAAATTCAGTGTTGTAATCATTTGGAATAAATATTTTTCATTATGTTATGAGCTTTCAATTTTCAAACTGGGTATAACAAAGGTAAGTGCTTTAAAACCAGTCTCAGCCCTGGCCCAAATTCAGATAACACACTAACCCTTAATTCTGAAATGGTTTACATGTTATGTAGATTTAGATGTTTGTTAAAGTTTACAATCTTTAAAGCAAGTCTCTAACAGGTAATGTGGTACCACATTAGATTAACATTTCATATCTTGATAGCTTGAGGCGAAAGACCTAAAATTTAACAAATCAAACATGAATTTTATAATAATATATAATTCAGAGAGAGAGAGAGAGAGAGAGAGAGAGAGAGAGAGAGAGAGAGAGAGATAGATATGCAAACGCAGATATACACAGACATAAATACATACTATAGTTCCTTATATCTATGATAAAGCATTATTTTCTTTGATTCTCAGTTTTGTTGGGAACAATTCAGTTAGTCTTCTTTAATTTGATAATTATGCAAATGCGGAATCTTATTCTGAAGGAGAAAATGTTAACATACATTGAAATGCCCAAATGTTTAGAACTATAATCTGTGTGATAAAATGCATTACTTTGTTTAAAAGGATTGTTTTACAGAAGTAATTAACAATCAGCAATCATATAGTTCAGACCGGTGTTTTGATGCCATCTGTTGGAATAAGTCTTCTTACTCCCTAGAATGAAGCTATAATTTTCAGCTTATGATTTCATTATATACTGTAGAACAGCTACTAAAAAAAGAAGAAACAACATCCCACTATACATTTCCTTAAAGAAAGAAAGTGTGGGGGGGGGAGGAAATCCTTGCTGAATCAGTTACTGTTTATTTTTAGGTTTAAAGGGCCCGCACAAGAAGATTTGAACAACAGATTGTAACATCTATGATTATGATGGCTGTTTCCATGCAATCTCAATTTTAGACTAGGAACCCGGAGAAAATTACTTTTATGTTAAATGTAAAGCACAAGGCTTGTTTGATGAAATGGCTTCTGAAGCATCTGAATGAACAATCGGGTAAAATGAGGGCCGAACGATGAAAATGCAGTCAGCCACAGTTGACCTTGAAGAAAACGGCTTCCACATGGAAGCAGCCCTGCTTCAACAGGCCACATTGGGCAGGTTTGAACATTTCCTTATCCCCATGGTAACCCTCTTCAACCCCACATAATGCCTCACCCAGCTTTTGTGTGAAGCCTCCTATTCACTTGGAGAGTACTCTTCAAGAGCTGGGTGTTTTTGGCAGTGGCCATCAGAACGTGAAAGCACTTTGCACAATCCAGAGTCTTGGCACAGGCAGTTAAAGATGGAAAATGCAGATCAGCCCAGTGCACACGCCTATACAAACACACACACATATACACAGAGAGAGAGAGAGAGAGAGAGAGAGAGAGAGAGAGAGAGAGAGAGAGAGAGAGAGAGAGAGAGAGAATGCATGACTTTCTACTAGGTGAGCTTTCTCTAATCTAGGTTGAGACGTCAACTCCCAAAGCCCCATCCGACTCCAGATCTTATTCTAATAATGAACTCGCCATTAATATTAATTAATGTTATTAAATCATTAAAATCTCCCCTCCCCCTCCCTGCGCGTCCTCCTCCCGCCGTCCCCATCTTTTAATTACAATTTGTATTTGTATGTTTGTCAGAAATATTTCATCATTTTTCATTGCTTTTAATGTAGTGGTGGCCACGTGGCAAGAAACAAATTTAATAAATAAATAAAATCTGCACAGCGTTGGATCCACAGAGAAAAGGTGGTGCAGTTTTTCTCTCTTAGGGGTTCACGTTACAACGGCAAAGGTTTTGACTTCACTTGTCACAGAGTAAAGCAATGGGAGGGAGGTTATGGTGGTTAGAAAGGCACAGCTTGTTCCTGATATCACAATGTCCTGCTTATTTCATTATTTACTTAAATTAGATGCTGTTTTTCTGTTCACATGGAAGGATTCAAGAGGTGGACAAAAATGCCAAATGCAATGTAAACATCAGTCATAGTAATAGAAGTTAAAAACCATTCAGCTTTAAAGGCTGGGCAAGCAGAATATGCTATATCACTATATGAATCACTTTAGAGTAGAAAATTATGTGAAATACTCTCAAAGGACCGAACAAGTTATATGAATCCTGATATCTGCAGCTTTGTGTTCAATAGTCAATATGATTCCTTTTGAATATAAGATACCAGAGTCCACAAATCAGTAAATTGGCAGGCTGTTGTTTGAAATGTGGGCTTGTTGGGTCATCGGCCTTCATTTCTTATAAGACATTTCTTAATCATTGCTATAAAACCATGGTTTGTAGAATATTATAGTTTGGTTCAAAGCATTTGTTTGCTCCAAGATACGCTGCTAATCTCCAATAGAAATTCCTCCCGTTTTCAATCGCTACGTTTTTATAATCACCTAATTTGGGCTATTTTTTTTTAAGACGATGCCATTTTTGCGACACTGCACAAACCAGCATGGGTTCTGTTTTATAAACAGATTAACTACTATATTAACTTTTTTGTTTTAATACACTAGAGGGTGCTAGATCCTTATATTGCACAAGTACAACTAATTGGAAAAATGTGCTTGCTTAGGCAGCACCTATACTAAAATTGAAGAGGGGGGGGATGTTTAGCACAGCAGATATCTTGACCTAAACAAAGAATACATTGGTGGAATCTGATTTCATAGTTATCAGTATGATAGTTTTGTAGTGAATAAATTACTACTCTACATTCTGGAAGAAAGACATTCTATTACTGTACTGCATAGATTAATTTTGGATTATTCCAATATAAAATAAAGCAATAATTCAACAGACTTGTAATTTAGGCGTTGTAATCATTTAACCAGCAGCAACATACAGAACTATGCATGAATCTCCTTTTCTAAAGGTAAAGATGTAATCTGCTTCTAATTGAGTTTAGCCCTGGTGATCTCATGAACAGAATAACAGAGTTGGAAGGGACCTTGGAGGTCGTCTAGCCCAACCACTGATCAAGCAGGAGACCCTACATTATTTCAGACAACTTGCTAGAATGGTAGACAAGAAGAGAAGTTAGGTTTCTTCTTAAAAGCCTCCAGTGATGGAGGGCCCACAACTTCTGAATGCAAGCATTTTTTACAATTTCCTCTGCAAAAATTTCCACCCTGGTTCTTTTTATCTTTAGTGATCGCCACAATGTAAAAAAGATGTGGAGACTCTAGAAAGAGTGCAGAGAAGAGCAACAAAGATGATTAGGGGACTGGAGACTAAAACATATGAAGAACGGTTGCAGGAACTGGGTATGTCTAGCTTAAGAGAAAGAAGGACTAGGGGAGACATGATAGCAGTGTTCCAATATCTCAGGGGTTGCCACAAAGAAGAGGAAGTCAAACTATTCTCCAAGGCACCTGAGGGTAGAACAAGAAGCAATGGGTGGAAACTAATCAAGGAGAGAAGCAACTTAGAACTGAGGAGAAACTTCCTGACAGTTAGAACAATGAATCAGTGGAACAGAAGTTGCCTCCAGAGGTTGTGAATGCCCCAACACTGGAAGTCTTTAAGAAGATGTTGGATAGCCACCTGTCTGAAATGGTATAGGGTTTCCTGCCTAGGCAGGGGGTTGGACTAGAAGACCTCCAAGGTCCCTTCCAACTCTACTATTGTATTGTATTGTATTGTATTGTATTGTATTGTATTGTATTGTATAGTGTCGCCTGTTGATCTAATATTCCCAAATCCTACATACAAATACTAATTTAGCCTAATCTTGTTTAGCTTCTAAGCTCAGACATGGTCATGCACGCATGCACACTGGGGGGGGGGCACATTGCGTTATGGGTGCTGCATGTCCACGCACGATTCCCCTGCACTCCCCCCCCCGCTTATGGCACGCGAGCCAAAAAAGGTTCACCATCGCTGCCCTATGCCATTTCAATGATGGAGCACTCACAATTTCTGAAGGCAAGCCCTTCCACTGATTAATTGTTTCCCGTCAGGAAATTTCTCTTCAGTTCTAGGTTGGTTCTTCTCGGATTAGTTTTCATCCATTGCTTCTTGTTGTTCATGGGGAAATGGCCCACATTGCATGGCTTGGCAGAATACACTTGAGCAGCTGTACTTATGTAACTCGCCAAACCATACTTAAGTTCTACTTTGGGAGGGTTTTTGTTTGTGATTTCGTGCATTATTTGAACAATTTCTACCCCAGGATGTTATGTAAACCTAGGACTTAGGCAAACCTAATATAAGTCCACATTGTGGCCTTCAGAAACATGGATACACACATTCCATTGACTCAAGAACATGGCATTTTAAGAGCTGCGCTTCAAAAGTGAACAAGGTGTCAACTCGTGAAGCTTCCCTGACCTGCTCCCAAGTTAACATAGGTTAGCGGGATGGGAAATCAGCAGTGTTCCAATATCTCAGGGGTTGCCACAAAGAAGAGAGAGTCAAGCTATTCTCCAAAGCACCTGAGGGTAGAACAAGAAGCAATGGGTGGAAACTAATCAAGGAGAGAAGCAACTTAGAACAGAGGAGAACTTTCCTTAAAATCCGAACAATTAATCAGTGGAATAACTTGCCTCCAGAAGTTGTGAATGCTCCAACACTGGAAGTTTTTAAGAAGAGATTGGACAACCATTTGTCTGAAATGGTATAGGGTTTCCTGTCTAGGCAGGGGGTTGGACTAGAAGACCTCCAAGATCCCTTCCAACTCTGTTATTCTATTCTATTCTATTTTAAATCGCACCTTGCAGCTGCATCAAAGAATTTACTCCTCAGTCATAACAAGATGTATTCAGGCTGACCAAGTCAAGGCCATCTCCGTGGATACTAGCAACACCTGGAAGAGAGTGACTTCTGCAACCCACAAAATTACCTCATTGGGGAATGTGACCGGGTGACACACTTTGGGGAGAGGGGGAAACAGGGTCAGAGGCAAGGTGTGAAGTGTGTGAAGACAGAGTTGGCTTCACTTAGGTAATGCTGACATCGTGTTCCTAATAAAAGGCTGGATTTCTATTGCTAGATGGCTTGAGTCTTTTGATTGTGTTAGGGCACTAGTCAGAAGCCTGATACAGGGCAGAGACTATTTTAAGGAATAAACAGGTGCCGGTTCCAGCGACTCAAGCCGCCAAACCACTACCGGTTCGGCCAAACCGGTCCAAACTGGTAGGAACCCACCACTGCTAGTGATGTCCCTTGGACTGCAAGGTGATCCAACCGGTCGGTCCTAGAGGAGATCAACCCTGACTGCTCTTTAGAAGGACAGATCCTGAAGATGAAACTCAAATACTTTGGCCACCTAATGAGAAAGAACTGGAGAAGAGCCTAATGCTGGGAAAGACTGAGGGCCAAAGAAGAAGGGGACGACAGAGAATGAGGTGGCTGGATGGAGTCATGAAAGCAGTAGGCATGAGCTTAAATGGACTTCAGAGGATGGTAGAGGACAGGAAGGCCTGGAGGAATGTTGTCCGTGGGATAGCGATGGGTCAGACACGACTTCGCAACAACAACTAATGATGTCTCTGCTCTCCTTTCTTGAATTGTGAGGTTGGAGGTGGGGTGTTTTGGCATTGGGGAAGGCTGCAGATACCTTCATTCTTAAATATTCTGCCTCTGGTTCTGGCAGTTTATTGTTCCTGATGGCTGACTCTGTGGCTATAATGAGATCTACACTTGGTGTCTGTTCTGGTCTTGCTGCAAAATTCAGAAGCTGGGTTGGTGCAGCATGGAAAAAGAGGAACTTTCCTTGTCTGTTTCCGTATATATCATTCACTCATAAAATAATATCAGGAAGCCTGTCAGACCATCCCCCAGGAATGACACATTCTTTTAAAATAAATGGTTTTGGAAAGGATCTCTCCCCCCCCCCCCAGATCACAGGGTTCTCCTGATGTAATCTTCTGCTAAAGCACAGACACAAAAATATTCTTTGACAGCATTATTTTATACCACTGTCATTCCCAGGCAAATAAAACAATGAAATGTACTACAATTTTCTCCTGTATCCACAAAATATGTCTGCCTTTTTTCCCCCAGGAGCATCCTTGAAAACACACACACACACACACACACACACACACACACATAATTGGACTAAATGCGTCCAGATTTTGGCATCAGTGACAAATTTGAACACTATTGCATATTAACCACAACATTCTTTGATATATCAAATTGATATCAAAATTGGCTAAAGAGACACTAAATCAAATATTGAAATAGAATACCGATAGTCCTGCACACCAGAACAACTAGACGCAAGGACAGTTTTTTCCCCGAATGCCACCACTCTACTAAACAACTAATCCCCACAATACTGTCTAACTATTTACTAAGACTGTATGACTATTTTTCTTCTCATCCTTCCTAGTACCTATCTCCTCCCACTTATGACTAGTTGCTTGTATTTTTATGATTTATATTGTTTTATTTCTTTCCTAGTATGATTTGATTGCTTATTATGTAACCTATGACTGTCACAAAGTGTTGCACCTTATGATTCTTGACGAATATAACTTGTCTTTTTATATACATTGAAAGCATATGCACCAAAGACTAATTCCTTGTGTGTCCAATCACACTTGGCCAATAAAGAATTCTATTCTATTCTATTCTATTCTATTCTATTCTATTCTATTCTTGATTCTAATTCTATTTCAATTTTTAATTCTTACTTTACTCCTATTCTATTCTTCTGTTCTATTCTATTCTATTCTGTTCTTAATTCTAATTCTAATTCTTACTCTACTTCATTCCACTCCACTCCACTCCTACCCTATCCTGACCAGACCCCTCCAAAAAGCTACTTACAACCCAATTCCAAAATTCAATGGCAAGCCCCCCCCCCCAGCTCCCCCACAATCACATGACATTTTGGGTGCCTGGCAACTGGCCCACATTTACTGGCGCATAGATGACAAGGTCATGGATTCAGAGGGGCCCACCCACATCCCCCAATTATTATCAAACACTCCAACTGAAGTTATTTGCCATCCAAAAAAGAAACCCTGCATATTAAATGAACAGTGATTTGTAAGTTTTTCTCTCTGACACTAAAGTAGACGTGCTTAAAAGTTACACTTGCATCCAGAAATGGGAACATGTGATGCGGTTAAAAATTGGTATTAGCCTATTACAACGTACCAGTGACATATTCAGACGCATAAGGGTCTTAATTTCCTTTCAGAAATCATAGAAAAAGCACTGATTGCTTTTTTACATGGTATCAATTCACTGAAGCATCTAAATAAATTCTTCTTTTTGTTGCCTTTGTGGGTACAGAGCAGGATGGCTATTTCTACAAATGTCAAGGATATTTAGAAATAATCTCAAATGTTCTTCTGAGATGTTTTTTTTTTAATATTACAGTATTAATACGATTGGGTGTCCTTTTCATTATTAAAAAAAAAACCTAATCAAATGCATTTTCTAAGAAGTCCTTCAGATGGATTTCTTTCCAAGAGCAATCAGCACTAACATTGAACATGTTTGGGGTAGGGGCTAAGTTGGCTGAAGCCTTTGTCAGAGAGACGTCATGACAGTCCAATGTATAAGACAGTGATGGTGAACCTTTTCGGGTGCAGAAAAGGGAGTGTGCATGTGTGCACGCTCGTCTGGGCTGCAACCCGGAAGAGGAGCTACCAAGGGGGCATGCACATGCTGGAAAATGAACTTTGGGTCTCCAGTGTGTACACATGCACACTGGCCAGCCAGCCTTCCAGTTACTAGTGCAAATGCTTGCGCCAGTGGTGGGTTCCAGCTCCCGTCGCAATCGGTACACTGCGAACGGGGCCATGCCACTGCCAGGCGACACCCAGCTGCTCAGCAGAGGTCGCGCAAGTGCCGCGTGCAGTGTGCGCAATTGGCCGGGTTGTTTCAAAAACAGTTAAGGAACTGTTCTGTCCCGTGAATCCAAGGAATATGCAGACCCAGGCTTGGCTGTCTGCCACGACTAATTACATAGATAAAGCCACCCATTGGCTGGGAGCCTAGAAAGTTCTCTTCACAAACACAAGGTAACACTTACAGAAGGCTTTCCCAATGGCTTGAAAATGGACTGTTGTCTCCTGCAAAGATCCCCCTCCCTTCGCTCCACTTATAAACTCTTTGGGAGGGGCCACACCCTTAACCAGCTGTCCCTACTTCCTTCTATGATGTCTTCTCCACAGCTGTTCCTGTCTCCTATCAATTCGATGTCTACGCACATCAGGGACAACCTCCCTCTGTTCCTCCTCACTGCTCCCTGAATCAGATGCCACCTGGTGGCCAACAGGCTTCTCTAGTTCCTGCTCTGACTTGAAACACCCTCCAGAGTCTTCCTCATCCTACAGAGCAGTCCCATAATGGTCTGAGCTGTCAGAGTCCACCAACAACTCAGCCGGCTGCTGCTGGACCACAACAGGAAGGCGGGCGGGTGGGCCAAACGAGCCACCGTACTGGTACGGTGGCTGCTGCTCCCGGCTACTACCGGTATGGCCATACGAAGCCGTACCACCTGAACCCACCACTGGCATGCACGACGATCAACTGGCCAGAATGCATGCCCACACTGAAAATGGAAGACCAACTCTTCCAGTTTCCGGCACTGCCGCATACACGTAGGCCAGCTGAAGAGGAACCCGGAAGACGAAAAGGTGTCGCCATGTGTGCCAGGCGACGTGGCTCCGTGTGCCACTTCAGGCACATGTGCCATAGGTTCGCCATTACGGGCATAAGATGTATGTGGTTGGATTTGGATAGGTGAGTACATGAATTGAAGTACAGGCAGTCATTAACAGATTAACAGAGTTGGAAGAGATCTTGCAAGTCATCTAGTTCAACCCCCTGTCCAAGCAGGAGGCCCTACATCTGCCTCTACCTAGGTTTGAACTCAAAACCTCCTGATTGTGAGGTGAGAGCTCCACCTCTAGGCCACAGCAGCAGTCCTCGACTTATCGCCATTTGTCCAGTGACCGTTCAGAGTTATGAAAAAAAAGGGAATTATAACTGGTCCTTGCACTTACGACCGTTGTTATCATTCCCACAGTCACATGATCAAAATTTGGGATCTTGGCAACTGGCATGTATTTACGACTGTTGTAGAATCCTGGGGTCATGTGGTTACGACCTTCCCAGCCAGCTTTCAACCAGAAAAGCCAGATTCATTAAACAATTGCATGATTTACTTAACAACCATGGGAAACTGCCTCAGTGCTCTGTCCTGCCTCCTATTTTTCCTAACAACAATCCTGTGAGGTGAGTTGAACTGAGAGAGATGGTCGTAAGTGTGAAAACCGGTCATAAGTCACTTTTTTCAGGCGCCGTTGTAACTTCAAACGGTCACTAAACAAATGATTGCAATTTGAGGATGACTGCTGCCAGGCTAACTTACTAAGAAAAAATAAAGTCACCCAGATGGGTTGATCTAAACATCGCAACACCACACAATAATTTACTCGGTGTCTTTTCCTTTGTCTTGTTTTTGTAATGTTGGAAGAAAATGTCCATCTGGGTTCAGTTCCAAGTGGGAAGAAAGGCACCGGAAACATGGAGGCTGCTTGGAAAGAAGGTTTATTGATGAACAGGATCACATGGTTTGAGTTCCTGGGGGGAAAAGGGAAGAGATGCTGAGAGTGCTCTGGTTTTATGCCCTCTCTGGGCTTTTGAATTTGAGCTTGTATTCTGATTGGTTGTCATACTCCCATGGGGCCATGCAGGTTGTCCTGAGTCCCAAGCTTGGTTGACTCTTGCTGGGCGATGATGTACCGTATTTATTCGAGTATAACGCACAAAATTTTGTACCAAAAAAAGGAATCAAAGTGTGGGTGCGCGTTATAAACGAGGGCTGGGGTGGGGTGGCAGTGGCGGCTGGGGAAAATTTACTTGGCATGGTAGCCCCTGAAGCATTCGATCCTGCCGACTGGAGGAAGAGCAGCGGCGGCAATACTCGCAACTCAACTATAGGCGGCAAGGCCAGGGTCGGCTTGCAGGAGTCCACGGCCTCCCCTTTGCTCCCGACTGAGGCTCCTTGGCACATGGCGGCTGCGGGGGGTCCCGTCTTTTTGTCCTGCAGTTCGACCGAGACGCTGTAGATGCTGCTGCCGCCGCTGCCGCCGCCGCTCTCCGACGAAGCCCCCTTGGCCATGGTGCCTGGGGGGATTCCCGAGTCCCGGTCGCCCCCTTCCAGACAGATCGAGATCCTGCCGACTGGAGGAAGACGGTGAGAGGCGGGTCCTGTGAACGGCGGCAGGGGAAAGGCGGCAGGCAGCTGAGTTGCGAGTATTGCCACCGCTGCTGCCGCCGTTCACAGGACCCGCCTCTCACCCTCTTCCTCCAGTCGGCAGGATCTCGATCCGTCTGGAAGGGGGCGACCGGGACTCAGGAATCCCCCCAGGCACCATGGCCAAGGGGGCTTCGTCGGAGAGCGGCGGCGGCAGCGGCAGCAGAATCTACAGCGTCTCGGTCGAACCGCAGGACAAAAAGACGGGACCCCCCGCAGCCGCCATGTGCCAAGGAGCCTCAGTCGGGAGCAAAGGGGAGGCAGTGGACTCCTGCAAGCCGACCCTGGCCTTGCCGCCCCGCGCGAGAGAGACTTGGACCCGGCAGATGGATTTCATAATGTCCTGCTTGGGCTTCGCCGTGGGGCTAGGCAACGTGTGGCGCTTTCCCTACCTGTGTTACAAGAACGGGGGAGGTGAGCAACCTGCGGCCGTGAGGGCTGGGTGGAAGGGACGACGTGGGGGGGGGTGTCTCCAGGATTTTTGTCAATTACAATGCTTGGTGTGAAACAAAATTTTATACCGATTTTTAATCAAAAATTAGGGGGTGCGCGTTATACACGTGTGCGCGTTATACTCGAATAAATACGTAATGAAAGGGCTTTGGGATTCCTATTATGTCTCTACCTGATTTTTGTTATGTAGAATAGACTGGCCCAGGCCTTAATGGCCCATTGACAAAGGTGGGGGGCAGTGGGGGTTTTTGGATCCTGTCGCAACTGGTACGCTGTGATGGGGCTGGATATCCACCACTCTGTGTACGCCACCGTCCTGCGATGCCTCAGCTGCTCGGTGGAGGTCGCGCAGGTGCCCTATGCTATGCGCATGTACGCAATTGGCCCGTTTCCCTCAAAAAGTGGTAGGGAACGCGGGTGGGTGGGTGGGCCCAATGAGCCACCATTCCGGTACTGTGGCCGCTACTCCCAGCGGTCACCAGTACGCCCCTAACAGGCCGTACCACCTGGAACTCACCACTGGGGGGGGGAGTTTCTGCTCCCTTTTTAGGGGAAATATTCTGCCCCTTTTAATATTTCCTAGAATATTTCATTTTCCCAGGAGAGAGGTGGTAGGCCAAAGGTTTCTTAACTGTGGTTCAAGTTGGTTCAGAGCTGCTCAGCAAACTGTCAATGCTTTGCCAGAAGCCCTGCATAGGCTGTACTCATTTGCATGCTTAATGGATTTGTGTTGTATTTTCAAAGCGATTTGGTTACTTGAGGCGAGGCAGGTTTTGGCCACCACACCACGCGTGTTAGGGCATGTCAAATTTTTCAACTTTCCATTTCCAAACATTAGGGACGCTGAAAAGTTGTGACATTCCTTGAGGATTGTAAAGATATTTCGGTTACTTTAATACAAATTTAGATGTGCTTGGTACATAACTACATAAATATCCTAAGTTTTAAAACATTTTGTTTGTTTCATTTGTTACTAGCCAATTATCCAGCGTTGCCCGAGTATTTATTTATAGGGGGGAAATGTCCGGACCAAACGTAATTTCTAATGTTGGATTTTTTCCCTTACCAGAGGGAGCCCCCTTGTGGAGTACTGTGAAGCCCTTACCACAGCAATTCCACTGTGCTGCACAGTAGAAGCCATTTTACGGCAGTACAATAGAAGCCATTTTAAGGCACAACAGGCTATATCTTAACAGGCTGTATCTTAAACCCGATGCATTTTAGGGGTGTCTTAACCCCCCCCCCCCCCCGCCAATATTTTTCTCCACAGGGTAATACATCTGTGTACCAAGTTTGGTTGAAATTGCTCGAGGCCTTCCAGAGTTAATATCTCATCTACTGAGATTCATCATCCAGATGGATAATGATATCACTGTCTGGAATTAAACTACTCATCGAAGAAAGTGGTGGAAGAGTGGTGCGGTAGCCTAGAGGTGGAGCTCTCACCTCATAATCAGGAGGCTGTGAGTTCAATCCTAGGTAGAGGCAGATATTTCTCTCCAGGCACGCTGCGAATATACAGTGTCTGCTGAAAAAAACCTCTGCATTGGCAGCAGGAAAGGCATCTGGCCAGTAAACACTCACTTCCAGTTGCCTTGTCTCCACCCCGCAAGGGATTGTAAGGTCATTAAAAGGAAGAGCAGAATGATTGGTGGAGGGGTATAGTCAATTTTTATGGTTCTACATCATCTAAAGTTTCATTTTGTAAGGTAGGTGTACATTTAAATTGGGTGTCAATTATTCATGGCTAAATGAATAAATGACATAAAGCAAGGGTCCTCAACCCCCTTGTCCATGGACTGACACTAGTCCACAGCATGCCAGAAACTGGGCCGCGCAAACAAGCAAAGCCCATCTGTAGGATTCAGGCAACATGGGAAACCATGCCCCCTCCAGTCCGTGGAAAAATCTGTCTCCATGGAACCAGTCCCCAGTGCCCAAAAGGTTGTGGGCCTCTGATATAAAGGACACTGTGGCTAACATTAAAGTTACTAAGTCTGGTCTGCAAAATCCTATACAACCTCTAGATGGCACCAAAGAGTTTTTTTCTGATTTTCTTGTAACCCAGACCATAGAAACCAGGAATGTCCAATCTTGGCAACATTAAGGCTTGTGGACTTCAACTCCCAGAATTCCCCAACCAACTCCCAGAATTCTGGGAGTTGAAGTCCACAAGTCTTCACATCCCCAAGGTTGAACACTCCTGATATAGCCCTTCGTTGATGCTTACCCTGAATAAATAAAGGTAAAGGTTCCCCTCACACATATGTGCTAGTCGTTCCCAACTCTAGGGGCGGTGCTCATCTCTGTTTCAAAGCCGAAGAGCCAGTGCGGTCTCTATGGTCATGTGGCCGGCAGGACTAAATGCCAAAGGCGCACGGAATGCTGTTACCATCTCACCAAAGGTGGTCCCTACTTTTCTACTTGCATTTTTACATGCTTTCGAACTGCTAGGTTGGCAGAAGCTGGGACAAGTAACGGGAGCTCACTCCGTTACGCGGAGCTAGGGATTCGAACTGCCAACAGCCGACCTTTCTTAGCAACAGCATCTTAGCCACTGAGCCACCTGAATGAACAGAGATAGAGAAAAATCCCTTACAATTGCTAAGTTGGTATCTTTGGTTCGTGCAATCCCTGGGCAACTGCTCTCTAGCCTGCTCGCTAACATCAGCGATCAGAAGAAGAGAAGCCTTCCCCTAAATTGAGATGTTTGTTTTTTGAAGCGTGAACCTCCGCAAAATAATAATTCAAAGTGCTTGGCTTGGCTTTTAATTTATAAATTGCTTCAGGGGATTCCTAAGAAATCTTCCCTCAAGTCTTAAAAGAGAGAGGGGGGAAAAAGTTAGCTGGTTTCTGCTTTTTCATAAACTAGTAAAAGAACATCCCTCGTGCCCCCCCCCCCCATCTTTTGTTTTTTTAAAAAATTATTGTTCTACCATTCATTTTCTGCAGGAGAGGAGGTTCTAAATGAGTGAATTCTTTTTCCTTCTGTATCCTCCCGAGCGAACCTATGCTATGTTGCAGAGACTGTGACTAATCCCGTATATCAACATTTTATTCACTCCTTACATGAATATTTAAACAGGAGACATTTTTCCCCCTTCTTCTTCTTCACGCTGAAGACTAAATAGAAAGGTTCTTATCTCTGGTAGTAAAAGCTGCTATTTTCTCTCCTTCCCTCGCCCCGTGAGAGGTTTTAAGAGACTGCACACACAGAGAGAGTTACACACACACCGAAACACTCAGAGGAGAAGGCACAATGTATACATATAATTGGTTTGCTTTTTCTTCGCCTCTGCAGTTCTGTAAGAGATGTGAAAATGGGGCTTGTTTCAGACTGCCTATTAAAAAGCAGCGGCTGCCCCATACTGTGCGTGGGGTGACGGAGAGTTGGCTAGAGACAGAGAAATGTGAAAATAGCCAGAACTGACTTGATATCTGATAAACAGTAACGGGAGTCAGTTTATTGCACCAATCGTTGAATAATGGTGTTGATTATAAGGTTGCTAATGACAGATGTTGTAATTGTCTGTCATACATCGTGGTCACTTGTGACAGGGGTACAATGAAAGGCAAGCATCTCTTGGGGAGCAAATGACTTTTGATAAATATCAGCTCCACTAAAATGTACTTGGAAGTGTCTCAATATTTTGGAGAGCCATTCAGGGTGCTCCGTACATGTGAAGTTATTATTGGTTTGTATTGATTTCGACACCCATTTTTTTAATCTCTCTTTTCTCTCTCTCTCTCTCTCTCTCTCTCTCTCTCTCTCTCTCTCTCTCTCTCTCCCCCAGCTTTCTTTTAAAGAGACAGAGTCAGAAGGAGAGGCTGCGATTTTGTGCATCTCAAGGCTGGCATGGATAGAGCCTGAGACCTTCAACTGACCTGCTGGTTCCTCTTCAAGACGGCTTTGGGGAAAGAAAATAATCATAACAATCATTGTACCCATTCTTACACTCCTCTCCCCAAAATTCCATAGGCTGTTTTTTAGAGGTAAGCAATTTGGGTTGCAAAACATCCAGGTGGCCAGTAGGAGGCAGCAAAGAGATAAAGAAAATGGGGCCCTCTAATGTAGCGGTCGCCAAGCTTTGTAGCTTGGCGGCCTGGGGGAGGGGGAGGGACAGGGCAACTGGGCCGCGTGAACAGTGGGCCAGCCCGCACATTCGCACAGCTCAGCTTACACGAACTGTGGGCCAGCAAACATGCACATGAAGCTTGACTTGCGCTAAGTTGAGCTGTGTGCACACACGTGTGCATTGGCCTGCCACTCGTACGGTATGGTCCCAAATAGGCCACGAGCCGGTAGTGGGAGGTGGCCCAGGGGTTGAAGACCCCTGATCTAATGGTTCTGATTTTTACATCCTGGAAGCAGTTGTCCTTTATGTTTTATTGTCCTAATTCAAAGATAGGATGGAATTGAATGGAATGGAGTGGAATGGAACGGAATAGAACAGAACAGAACTAACAGAGTTGGAAGGGACCTTGGAGGTCTTCTAGTCCAACCCCCTAGTCCAAATCCTATACCGTTTCAGACAGATGGCTATCCAACATCTTCTTAAAGACTTCCAGTGTTGGGGCATTCACAACTTCTGGAGGCAAGCTATTCCACTGATTAATTGCTCTAACTGTCAGGAGATTTCTCCTTAGTTCTAAGTTGCTTCTCTCCTTGATTAGTTTCCACCCATTGCTTCTTGTTCTACCCTCAGTTGCCTTGGAGAATAGTTTGACTCCCTCTTCTTTGTGGCAACCCCTGAGATACTGGAACACTGCTATTATATCTCCCCTAGTCCTTCTTTTCATTAAACTAGACATACCCAGTTCCTGCAACGGTTGTTCTTCATATATTTTAGCTTCCAGTCCCCTAATCAATAGTGAAAATAGTGATAGTGAAAATAATTTTAAAATGTGTTCCTTCCTGTGGTGGTGAGGGTTTTTTTTTTATGATCTAACTAGTGGAACTGATAAATAATTGCTGTATATGTCTCCAAATAATGCCTCACTGCATAAAAACATCTGGAAATTCTGATCTTTTAAAATATACAATACAATTGTTATCAAGTTATTACTATGATTTAGTTCTCTTAAACGTAGCCAAATTCTGTTATACTGTCTGTAAAACTAGAAATCTTGACTGCCCAACAATGAATACAACACCAATTGTAATATACTTATGCTGTTTTGTGTTTTTATTTGTATTTTTAACAGGTTTTATTTTTAACTCTGGTTTGAGACTGTAATAAATTCATCTATCTATCTATCTATCTATCTATCTATCTATCTATCTATCATCTATCTATCTATCTATCTATCTATCTATCTATCTATCTATCTATCTATCATCTATCTATCCGCTCTCCATCTACTGTATATATCCTATCACCAATCTATAAAAATTACACATAATTTTCTCTCACTAAAGAACTAGGATATCTACTGCATAGCTGTTAAAACATGACAGTCCTGCCAATAGAAAAAAAGGTAGGGAATCAAAATAGGATTACTGCAATGTGCTCTAAATGTGCTTGATGAGCATTCAGAAGCTTCAAATAGGTCAAAATGGATAGTAAATGTCAATATTCAGCACATGAAACGCTACTTACGTGACCTGCATTGGTTGCCTGTGTGTTTCTGGCTGCAATTCAAGGTGCTGGTTTAAAGTCCTTCATGGCTTGGGACTGAGTCACCTAAGAGACCATCTTCTCCCAATGGTTTCTACACATTCAATTCAGTCTAGCAGTTTGGGCATGCTCTGCGTCCCATCAGCCAAGAAATGATGGCTGATGGCAGGGGTGGGTTCCTGCCAATTCTAACCTGTTCCATAGAAAAGGTTCCACAAATCTACCGTGCCGTTTAGAACCAGTTCCACCCCCCTGCCTGTCCGCACTACGCTTGCCCCACCCGCCGCTCACTGATTGGCTGGCTTACCAATCACCCCGCCCGCCTCTAAGAGTCCTATCTAAACCTTAAAGTCTTAAAGCTGTCAAGTTTGAACATCCCTGGGTTTTTTTTTCTAAAGGGTTAGGGGTGCAAGGGTCTTGTAACTTGACAGCTTTAAGACTTGCGTGCTTCAAATGCCAGAGTTCCTGAGCCAACATGACTGGAGGAGGAATTCTGGGAGTTGAAGTCCACAAGTCTTAAAGCTGTCAAGTTTGAACACCCCTGGGGTTTTTTTTCTAAAGGGTTAGGGGTACAAGGGCCTTGTAACTTGACAGCTTAAAGACTTGCGTGCTTCAAATGCCAGAGTTTCTGAGCCAACATTTTGGTTGCTAAGCAAGAGTGTTGTTAAGTGAGTTTCACCACATTTTACAAGTTGGCCACGCTCATCCAGTCACATGACTGCCAAGCCACTCCCACCCGGTCACATGGCTGGCAAGCCACTCCCACAAAGCAGGCCACACCTACAGAAGAGGTTCTAAAAAAATTTGAAACCCACCACTGGCCAATGGGTATTAGGAGATCTCCCTTCTCTGCTGTAGCCCCTGCCCTCTAGAACAGGAGTCTCCAACTCAACTTCAACAGCATGGCTGGATGGGGAATTCTGGGAGTTGAAGTCCATAAGTCTTAAACTGGCCAAGTTTGGAGACTCTGCTCTAGTCCATTTTAATAATACAATACAATAGTAGAGTTGGAAGGGACCTTGGAGGTCTTCTAGTCCAACCCTCTGCCTTTTAGAGTTGAGGATAATTCCTGTTAGATGGTTCTAAGTCAGTGAAGACCTGACTGGGACCCCATAGGTGGGAAGGCCCTTTTCTGACTATATTTGCATTTAAATTTTTACATTTAATTTTTAGTTAAATTTGTATGATTTCATTTGTATTATGTTTTTCATTGTTTTATGATTGTACACCATCCAGAGTCACTTGTTTGAAATAGTAATAGCTATAGGAATGAATGAATGAATGAATGAATGAATGAATGAATGAATGAATGAATGAACGAACGAACAAACAAACAAACAAACAAACAAACACAAATTATTGTAGAAACATGGAATAGAATCAGAGTTGGAAAGGGTCACTTGGGCCAGCTATTTTAGAGTAAAAATCCATACTGAAGAGTTTCTAGGTTCTCCAGTCTCTGTTTAAATGAGGTTGCAGATAATCACGTCTCATGGATTTTTTAGTAAGTTCTTTCCTGCAAAGAATTGGCTGTGAAACATTACAAATCTACTCTTCTCTGATTCTGTGCTGCTATTTTGCAAAAGGTAAATCAACAATTCCCTTTCTAATGAATTCTATCAAACTACTTTTAATCTTGGTAAAATTCTTCCCCTTTACATTCATCTAGAACAGGAGGTGTCAAGCACAAGGCCCATGGGCCGGATCCATCCCCCAATGTAGTTGGATCCAGCCCGTGGGGCCGCCCTGGAAAATGTAAGTAGCCAGTCCATGCGGCTTCGGGCCAGTCTACCCAATATAAAGAGAAAACATCTGGCCAGCATGACTTCGGCCTGGTCTACCCAGTGCAAAGACATCCCAGCAGTTTGGGGAGTCAAGCTGGCCACACCCACCCAGTCAGCCACACCCACCCAGTCAGCCACACCCAGTGAGTGGCGTCAATTTGGCCACACCCACCTAGTCAGCCACACCCACCCAGTCAGCCGTGCCCGCTCAGCCCCTGAGGTCAACCACAGCCCTGATGCAGCCCTCAATGAAATTGAGTTTGACACCCCTGATCTAAAAAATACCCTTCCAGGAATTAAGATGGTTAAATAAGAGCACTGAGAGTGCAATTATATCCCCAACATTCATGTGCTGTAGACCTCAAGAAGGTAAGAAAGATTGGTTGGTGGATGGATTTGAGACATCCAAAAAAGATCAGACAGGCAAGTTGAAAAAAAAATATCCTGGAAGAAGGCAAAGCAAGCTACTTGAACCCAATAATTCTGACAACTACTAATCAGTTCTTCAAATTTTCCATTGATTGTTGAGTAAGTGTCTGTCTACAGCTGATGAGAACCTTAGAAGAAACTATTTATTTAGATGCAATGGTGTAGGGTTTCCTGCCTAAGCAGGGGGTTGGAGTAGAAGACCTCCAAGGTCCCTTCCAACTCTGTTATTCTATTCTATTCTATTCTATTCTATTCTATTCTATTCTATTCTATTCTATACCTAGGTATTTTGTGATCTGCAAGCCATATCTGGCCTGCATATCGGGCTGGATCCAACTACATTGGGGGATGGATCCGGCCCATGGGCCTTGTGCTTGTCACCTCCTGTTCTAGATTAATGTAAAGGGCACCCAGTTTGTCACATAATGGTAGCAGGAGATGGGATGTGTTCTGTCCTGGCAGCCAGCAACAGCCAAGCCGCGCCTGATTGGCTAAGACGCGGCTTGGCTGAGCGCGGGCTGTCAAGGACAGCTGATTGGTTAGCCTGCCTGACAGCTCCGCATAAATAGCTGTCAGGCAGGAGAGAGCTGTCCCTTTGCTTGTACATAGTTGGTTGTTACGTTAATAAAAGCAATTGCAGTTTCCCTCAGAACACGTCCTGCCTCCTTCTTCGACCAATATTCTACAGGATGGTATTTGTTTGGGATAACAGAGCAGCAGAGTTGGGATTGGGGCGGCATCAGGAGGAGGGATAGTGACAGCAATACTCCACAACAATTCCAATTTCTCATGTGGCTCCTTGGGCAAATTAATTGCCCTCCTCTGATCTAGACCAGTGTTTCTCAGTCTTGGTTATCTAGGCTATATGGACATCAATTCCAAGAATTCCCCAGCCAGCAAAGAAATATTGACATTATAGTGATCAGGTGATTGTATTTTGGTGAACAGTGCACATTTATAGCTGTTTGCAGCAGTCTGTGGTCATGTGACTGTGATTTTTGGCATTTTTTGCCAGTTTCCACCATTTACTTCCATTTTCTAGCAGAATCCAGAACCCTGGGGAAAACTGACTTGTTAACAACCCTGGTATTTGCTTAACAATCACCTCAATAAAGTTCATAACGTTGGGATCAGTCATGTAAAGGTAAAGGTTCCCCACGCACATATGTGCTAGTCGTTCCCGACTCTAGGGGGCAATGCTCATTTCCATTTCAAAGCTGAAGAGCCAGCGCTGTCCGAAGACGTCTCTGTGGTCATGTGACTGGCATGACTAAACGCCAAAGGCACACGGAACACTGTTACCTTCCCACCAAAGGTGGTTCCTATTTTTCTACTTGCATTTTTTACATGCTTTCAAACTGCTAGGTTGGCAGAAGGTGGAACAAGTAACGGGAGCTCACTCCGTTACGCGGCGCTAGGGATTCGAACCACTGAACTGCCAACCTTTCTGATCAAAAAGCTCAGTGTCTTAGCCACTGAGCTACCACGTCCCCCTCAGTCACGTAGTAACTACCTAATGATCACCATGACTTACAACCATACCTGGTTCCTCATCCGTAGAAGCAACCATTGCTGATGCTAACTCTTGATTCATTTTGAACATGATTTTTCTTCTAGTATGATAAGCTAAATAACCATGTGTGCCTTGTATATTTGACAAGCATTCCTTCCACCTCTTCATCGAAGTCCACAGAAAAATGAAGAGTATAATGCCTAAAGATGAAACCTTATGGCACCTCACTTGATATCTCATTCTAAATTAAAATAGGAATTATTAATAAGCAGCCATTTTCCAACCAGCTATGGATTCTATCCCCTTAACTGCCATGCCACCTAGCACAAACTTAACTAGGGTGCTAATCAGATGAGTTATGAAATAGGTATTCTATTTGCAGCATTCCCCTATTCTTACCTACTAACATTACTTAATCAAACATTGTGATAGGTTTCACTTGGCAAAAGCTATGGGAAATCTAGACAGCATACTAAAAAACAGAGACATCACCCTGACAACAAAAGTGTGTATAGTCAAGGCTATGGTTTTCCCAGTTGCAGTGCATGGTTGTGAAAGTTGGACCATAAGAAAGGCTGAGCGCCAAAGAATTGATGCCTTTGAACTATGGTGCTGGAGAAGACTCCTGTGAGTCCCTTGGACTGCAAGGAAATCAATCTGGTCAGTCCTAGAGATCAACCCTGTCTGCTCTTTAGAAGGCCACATCCTGAAAATGAAACTCAAATACTTTGGCCACCTAATGAGAAGGAAGGACTCACTGGAGAAGAGCCTCATGCTGGGAAAGTTGAGGGCAAAAGAAGAAGGGGACGAAAGAGAATGAGGTGGCTGGATGGAGTCACTGAAGCAGTCGGCGTGAGCTTAAATGGACTCCAGAGGATGGTAGAGGACAGGAAGGCTTGGAGGAACGTTGTCAGACATGACTTTACAATTAACAATAACAAAATGCATACTTTGTTAAGTATATCTCCTTTTGGAGACTAGAGTTGAGTATCAGAAGGTAGCAAGGAATGTTCCGCTGAATAGCCACGCTATCAATCACATCCGCCGAAGTTAAAACAAGGATAACTTTACTTGCATTAACAAAAATAAAGTAGGATAAACATTCTCCAAAACAAGCGATAAGTAGTCTTGAATTATATACACAGTCTAAGATACAACACGTTGGTTTACAGATGCTCAACTCACAATTCACCATGTAGACAGGTAACTAACATACAGAGTAGCCACCATCCAATATACAGTATTCAACCCCAATAACAAGCACGGAGAACATACAGGAATAACCAGGAACAAACAGTAGTAGTTCCTACTCCCTCTTATGGCTGATTAAAGCAACAGCATCCAATCACATCTCACTTGAGCATTTAAAGTGGCAGATACATTATTTCAATCATTGTGTGTGTGTGTGTGTGTGTGTGTGTGTGGTGTGTGTGTGTGTGTTCGTAGATTTTCACAGGTGTAGGTGTGCTTGTTTTGTTGTATTCGGGTCTTTTTCCGTGTAAGATTGAGATTGTCTTGGCAACGTTTCAGCGAGGTCTCACTCGCCATTTTCAGGCTGGTGCTTTTGGCTTAAAGTGTGATCAGAGCTGCTGTCTTTCTGTAAATCTTGGTGGGGTGGGGTATGGAGTGCTGGCTTTGTTTCAGTAAGTGGAATGATTGGTTGTGTGGTTGTACCATGATTGGTAGATTGGTGCTGATTGGTGCTGGCTGTGTGTGCATTGTTATTTTGTATTGTAATGGCCTGGGTGGTGGGTGGGGTTTGTTTGTTGACTAGGGCTGGTTTCCAGAAGTTTGGTAGGCGGGAGGTATCATCACATTTATTCATGTTGTGGGGGTGTTTCTCTATTTTGATGGCTTCCATAATTATTCTGTAGTATGTATGTATGTATGTATGTATGTATGTATGTATGTATGTATGTGTGTTACAACCCCTGGTATGCCCAAATATGGGAGGAAGCTCACTACTCCCTCTTTCTGTCCTTCGGCTCATTACAGAAAACCATCCAGGCAGAAAACCATATTTTTATTTTTAATGTTGCCTTTTTATATTTGTGTTGTATTTGTGCTGATAGAAGTTTCCTTTGGAGATCTTCCAAGGACATTAAGTATCATCTCAGGGACATTGGGGACTTCCTATGACCTTGAAGGCCTTCAGAGGCAACGGTGCCATCAGCATTTATGCTTTCTCAAGACTGTCAATTGAAATATTAACATTCCTGGTTAACAGATCGGAAGATGTGGAGAGACCTGGCCCACATAATCACCAAGAGTCAGACAAGACTAAATGCATAATGTCATCATCATGTTTCTTTGACTCAACCCTCGAATACCACTAGTTTCTTCCTGCTCCCAGCAACCCTGAACAGTGTGTGCACACAAGGAAAATGCAGATGTGCGATCATGTTGCCTTGTGCAGATCTTATTCCATTGCAGGGACTTCCACCTCCTTGATTGTAGGCAGCCCACGAGGAGGAGGGGGGCAAGCAGAAGGGGTTAAAGCCATTGCAGCTCACATTAAGCATACATTTCAAGCCAGCAGGGTGTCAAGCTAAGATGCCCTCAAAGCCTAATTTGATAGATATTATGCCATATGCTGCAGCAAGCCATTAGTAATGAAGAAAGTAAAAAATTTATGGATGAGCAAAATAGGAGCTCTTATGGATGGAGTGTTTTTAAATCAGGTTTATAATTTACCCAGCATCAGACCGCATGTAGAGTGCATTACTCAATTGAACTTGCAAGCAGATAAGAAAGCAGTTTTTTTTTAATAAGCACTTCAACTTATTGGCTGTACAATTACTTGAACCAAATTACCAGCAGCTGCTGCCTATTTGAAGGATTTATCTTCAAGAAGGAGATATATTAGTTTCTAATCAACAAACCATTAAAAAGCTTTCTATTTTTTCTTACTTTTAATTTCCACATATTTATTTAGAATTAATATTTAAAACTGTATATTTCTCTCTCTTTTTTTAAAAATTGCTGAGTGTTACTGAAATTCTTTTTTGTTCTAAAATCATGGGACATAGATGGCTTGGACTGATATTTGGAATTTAATGCTGAGGCCTGGATCATGTGTCGCATTAAGCTATGGTTTATTTTTATGAAGTTTGATTTATGAAGAGTCAATTGGCTGGATTCACGCCTAATATGAAAACACAGATCAGGAGTTAAAATGGTTTGCACAACATAGTAAGTTAAAAAAAAAATCAAACACACCACAGGCATACGATTCATATCTGTAAAATGAGCAGACTTAAAATTCTCAGGCAATGACTACATTTCCTTATCTTGTATTTGGGATTAATTAAATTGTAAGACTTACAATTTTTCTTCCATTTTACATTAATTACCTTTCTCTGATAGGAATCTTATTTACTTATTTAGTAAAGTTGTAATTTTAATGGGGGGAAAAGTAGAAAATTATTAAATACATGACTGGAGATAAATGATATGAAGATTATTTAATGTTAATTACACACACACACACACAATTTTTTTGCTCTGCAGCCACCAGCTTTTTAAGGTGGGACTCCCAGCTCAGAGAGGTGGACATTCCTGGCTTAGCATGTTGCATAAACCAACAATTTGTGAACCATAATTTATGCTTTTGTATGAGGTTTGATTCCAACCAAACATGATTTATTCAATGAATCACTGTTTAAAACCATGATTTAGTGTGATGTGTAAATCCAACTGAAGACATTATAGATTAGAGCAAATTTCTTCGCTGGAGCTTTTTGAAGGCCGAAGAACGTGGTAGTCAGTTTGATGGAAAGGTCTGTTGCATTTGTGGGAAGATTAATTTAATAAATTTAATTCTTTTCATTCATCCCATTCAGATACCTCTCATCTCTGACCAACTCAGAGGCTGTCATGTAAAAAGTAAAATTCAACACAATCGGAAAAAAAGAAAATCAACAAAAATAGTTAAGGCTAAAAAAAAGAGAGAACAAGATAGAAAGTCCAGACAACAGAACTCAAAAGAGGCTAAAACCACCTCATTCCATCTCATTCACAATTGTCAGATCTTCAAACCCACTAGGGTACTAACAGTTTAATATACCACAAATATGGTTGCCAAACGTTAATAGTGTAGAGAAAGAAGGGAGGGCGGGAGGGAGGGATGAAGAAAGGAAGGAAGGGAGAAAGAAAGGGAGAAAGGAAGGAAGGAAGAGCTTGCTTCAATGACTGGATAATTATAAATCCATACCTTGTATTCTGAAAAGCTACAATCCAGTAAAAACTGTTGTGAGTTTCCGCATGCTTGTGTGAATTGTCACACAGCACTTCTTCTGCATTTAAAATGGAGACAGTCATTTATTAGAACTTTACTGAAAGCATAAGAAAGGTGTTCCCAGAACACATTGAGAAAATGGTTCAAAATATCCCTCCGTCTCTCTCCATACATCGTTTTTCCAGCAACTAAGGAAATTTCTCCTCTGCAATTCCATGCCACAGTTATCAACCTCAAACTGTCAAAGTTCAAAAACTAACCCACTCATATTCATTCAGCTGAACCTGCTAATTTACTAATTATCCTTTCCTCTTTTGAAATGATCTCTTTCACAGCTGGGAGAAATCTAACCCTCTTAGGACCCAATCAGATACTCACATCAATTTGTCTAATTGATGCCAGGCTTAATATACATCTTAATTATGACTGCAAACACTTTGTTAAGTTAAATGAAACCTAATGCCTAACAAAATTTCTTCCCTAATCGTTTTTTAAAACAGTGTATTATTTTATTCCCGGTTGCAATGCATGGCTGTGAAAGTTGGACCATAAGAAAGGCTGAGCGCCAAAGAATGGAGGCCTTTGAACTATGGTGCTGGAGAAGAACTCCTGTGAGTACCTTGAACTGCAAGGCAATCAAACCGGTCAGTCCTAGAGGAGATCAACCCTGACTGCTCTTTAGAAAGTCAGATCCTGGAGATGAAACTCAAATACTTTGGCCACCTAATGAGAAGGAAGGACTCCCTGGAGAAGAGCCTAATGCTGGGAAAGATGGAGGGCAAAAGAAGAAGGGGACGACAGAGAGTGAGATGGCTGGATGAAGTCACCGAAGCAGTAGGAGTGAGCTTAAATGGACTCCAGAGGATGGTAGAGGACAGGAAGGCTTGGAGGAACGTTGTCCATGGGGTCGCGATGGGTCAGACATGACTTTGCAACTAACAACAACTAGTGATGTCTCTGCTCTCCTTTCACCCCAGCTCAGGTGTGCGTGCCTCCCACCAACCAGCTGATTTTTGGGTAATGCGTGCATGCATGGGAGGTGGGGGAGCATGGGGGTTGCACTGTACACACACACCCATGGCCCAAATTTGGTCCCAGGAGGCTGCAGGGAGGTCCAAAATGGGAGTGTCACATGTACATAGGCAGGGGAGTGCGGAGAGTCATGCACGCATGCGCAGGGGTCAGGGCACAGGGGGAGTGTCGAGCGCACATTGCATTATGGGTGCGTTTTTGGCACGCGACGCCAAAAAGTTTAGCCATCACTGGTATAGGGTTTCCTACTTGAGCAAGGGGTTGGACTAGAAGTCTTCCAAGGTCCCTTCCAACTCTGCTATTCTACATTCTATGGTCATAATGGCAGAGTTTGAAGCATGACATCACTATGCTTGTGTCCTAACATTTGTGCAATCTTAGTTTGCTATTGATGCCTATGACCAAGGTTAAAATGAATTAGCTTAGTGTGTTGTGTGAATGCAGCTATCAAGTTGTTAACCTATCCGGCTAAGTATGTCATTCAAACATAACTGCACAGTACCAAACTTTACAAAGAATATGGAAGAGTTCCCAATTCTTGGACTTCAGTTAGTATAATAAATCTGAGGAAATTGACATTATTATTATTTTTATGTTAGTAACACGACTTTTTGTGCAATCGCTTTTTAAATGATCGGGTTTGATTGTGGCACATTTGCTGCTTGATCAATAACATATAGGAGAGGGGAAACACTTAAGATAATGCCACATACTATCTTGAGGAAAAAAAAAGTATAGATTATAATATCTGGGACTATTCAACAAGAAAACAGTCTGATCCTAACCTGACAAGCTCCAGCTAATTAAGTGATCGTTGTTGATCAATAGAAGGCAGTGTAATCAGAATTACTGCAAGAAAAGCCTGAAAAGGATAAAGTCACTTGTTGAAAAATGCAGATACAAAAACACAAATGCAGTTGGAGGAATGGGCTAAGCAGAGGCAAAGGTCATTTAAAACAATAAAAATAGTACAATATTATTTTTTTCCCCAGGAAGTTTCCAAATTTGGGATTTATTTGGAATTACCGCCTGGTGGTCATTCTAGATTGGATCCAGGAAAGAGTTAAAGGTGTTAACTCTTTTTTCAACACATTTTTCAATATCTCACCAATGTCTTACCAAGAGCAGTTCGGCAGTTCGATTCTCACCAGGCTCAAGGTTGACTCAGCCTTCCATCCTTCCGAGGTGGGTAAAATGAAGACCCAGATTGTTGGGGGCAAATAGGTTGACTCTGTAAACCGCTTAGAGAGGGCTGTAAAAGCACTGTGAAGCGGTATATAAAGTCTAAATGCTATTGCTATTGCTTTTTAGTAGCCGTTTGTTCTAACCGCACTGAAAACATTGACTTATGACCATTTTTCACACTTACACGATGAAAATTTGGATGCTTGACAACCAGTTCATATTTACGACGGTCACAATACCCCAGGGTCATGTGATCCCCTTTTGCAACCTTCTGACAAGCAAAGTCAATGGGGGGGGAGAGTCAGATTCACTTAACAACCATGTCACTAACCTAACAGCTGCAGAATGACTGTGGCAAGAAAGGTTGTAAAATAGGGCAAAACTCACTTAACAACTGTCTCACTTAGCAACAGAAATGTTGGGTTCAACGGGCAGTCGTAATTGAGGACTACCTATAGTGCCTATTATATTTCTCTCTGAATCCTTCCTTTTCTCATTCTAAACTCAAGACAATTCTATTGTCTTGATGATTAGGGGACTGGAGGCTAAAACATATGAAGAATGGTTGCAGGAACTGGGTATGTCTAGTTTAATGAAAAGAAGGACCAGGGGGAGACATGATAGCAGTGTTCCAATATCTCAGGGGTTGCCACAAAGAAGAGGGAGTCAAACTATTCTCCAAGGGACCTGAAGGCAGGACAAGAAGCAACGGGTGGAAACTAATCAAGGAGAAAAGCAACTTAGAACTAAGGAGAAATTTCCTGACAGTTAGAACAATTAATCAGTGGAACAACTTGCCTCCAGAGGTTGTGAATGCCCCAACACTGGAAGTCTTTAAGAAGATGTTAGATAGCCATTTGTAGGAAGTGATGTAGGGTTTCCTGCCTGAGCAGGGGGTTGGACTACAAGACTTCCAAGGTCCCTTCTAACTCTGTTACTCTATTCTATTCTACTCTACTCTACTTGATTCAAGGGAAAACACTTCACAGTCTTTTGTGTGTGTGTGTAATTTGGGATGAAAGTGGTGCTTACTTTAAAGAAGCCACATTTTCAGCATTATTCATTTCTTCTTTTTAAAAAAATCGACCTGATGGTTTTGCCTCGCCACCAATTAATTAACCAACATCCCATTTAAATACACTTTTGACGCATCTTCCCTTTGCCCAATATAGCAGCAACTATTATAGAAGTGCTTATAAGCTTCTCTCAGAGTGATTTCACTCTTCAAATAGGAGCTTGCTTCTTCTTCTTCTTCTTCTTCTTCTTTTTAATAATGATGGAATTTGAAAAAAAAATGGAATTAATGTGCACCGCATATAATGTGTTGTAAAACAGGCAGTACATCATTATCATCTCCGACTCAGAGCCATTTTAACTATAATCTCAGTATTTGGAAAGCTCAGCTAATTAACAACCTGGTGTTACTGCAGAGATGAGATTGTCATGTTATTTGAAGTGCTTTTCAACATCCTCTTTGCATGCTAGCTACTAAATTTGCCAACGGTAGCCAGTATTTGAAGAAGAGCAAATTATATAATTTTTATGAGTCCAGTGAAATGAAAAGAATGATTCTAATTTGATTAAAAACCAAAATTTACATTTTAATAAAGTTTCTGGTTTTTAAAACACCTCTTTGCAACTACGGGGCTCATTAATTAATCCAGGAATGGCAAGACTTTTGTTTTAAGATTAAAATGGTTAATTATATTAATTGCAAGAACACAGTTTGAAAGGACTGGGCTACTGTCCCCAAAACCCGTACTGAAAAAAAAATTCTTAGAGTAGAAGGCAATCTCTGCTTTGTCTTCACACTCCTCATAATCCCTTATGCTTTGATCATTTCCTATGTAGACTACTGCAATGTGTTCTACATGGGGTTGCCCTTGAAGACCAGACAGCTGTTGCCAGAGTTCAGGGAGACTAGTCATTCATATCCCCTTAATCTACCTGCTACATTGTTTGCACAAGTTGCTTGTAAAGATAAAAAGGTACAGGAGTCCCTGCAGATTTTACTCTGCTAGTCATTGTTAACTTTAGAGGACGGTGCTCATCTCTATTTGACTGAAGACATATCCGTGGTCATGTAGCCAGCATGAAGTCAGGGAGCGCTGTTACCTTTCCACCAAAGTGGTACCTATTTATCTACTCACAGTTGCATGCTTTTGAACTGTTAAGTTAGCAGGAGCTGGGGTGAGGATAGGGGCTCATCCTGCCATGTGGCGTTTGGGTCTTGAATCTGGGCTGTCAGCTTTCCAGCCAACAAACCCAATATCTTAGCCACTCAGCCACTCACACTAGTTGCTAATGACTTCCTAGATGTTTTGATATTTTTATCATACAATAGTTAATAATATAGTATTATTAGCAGGATACCTGTGCTCTGCTACGAAACTATGTGATTGGGCTTGCTAAACCAACACTTACAGCTCGAAAATTAATGAGTAGTTACCATCGGCTTCTCCTCTCCCCTACTCTCCCTCAGGCTTGCCCCACAGAAGTCTCTCCTCTCCTATCCCCCTTCTCTCCCTCAGGCGGCCCCATTGATCCTCTCCTATCCCCATCTCTCCCTCAGGCTTGCCCCATAGATCCTCTCCTGTCACTTTCTCTCCCTCAGGCTGGCCCCATTGATCCTCTCCTATCCCCTTCTCTCCCTCAGGCTTGACCTACAGAGGCCTCTCCTCTTCTCTCCCTGAGGCTTGCCCCATAGATCTTCTCCTATCACCTTCTCTCCCTAAGGCTTGCCCCACATTAGTCTCTCCTCTCCCCTTCTCTCCCTGAGACTGGCCCCATAGATCCTCTCCTATCCTATCCCCTTCTCTCCCTCAGGATTGCCCCACAGAAGCCCCTCCTATCCTATTCCCTTCTCTCCCTCAGGCTGGCCCGATTGATCCTCTTCTATCCCCTTCTCTCCCTCAAGCTTGCCCCACAGGGGCCTCTCCTATCCTATTCCCTTCTCTCCCTCAGGCTGGCCCAATTGATCCTCTTCTCTCCCTTTCTCTCCCTCAAGCTTGCCCCACAGGGGCCTCTCCTATCTTATCCTCAGTCATCGAATGAGTGATCATTAAGCCAGGACTACATGTAACCAACCCGACATGGCAGCTAGGCTAAAAAGTGGGGTTTGAATTACATTCAGACTTGGCTTTGATTTTATATTCTGGAAGAAAAAGAGGCAGAAGTGAAGGATTCATCTATATTTTTCAAAAAGCATCAGACCTGCAGTATTTTAATGTAGCTTAAATGACAGACTGCTATCATTGCATCATTCTTTAGACTGTATTCCTTATAATCTTGATTATAATTGCTACTACATATTGCTTACTAATTTTTGCCTGTATCTATTTCCATGTATTAATTCAACATATATTTAGGGAGTGAAGTTTGCTATATAAATTAATCCTTTTAGCTGGAAGATTTATGCTGCTTTTGTGTGTCTCCAGTTGCTTGGGAAAGTTACTCAGATTTAACATAATTGTTACCTACATGTTTTCTAGGGTGGTAATTGAACCCTGAAAGCTTAGTTCCCCGCCTAAGAACAGGAGAACAGGTTATTTGATAGAAGCTAACTAGAAAGTGAAAGAATTGCACTCTTCAACATAATCAGTATGTTTCAGGACCAGCCTCAGGACTGATGTTCCTGGAAAAAACTTCAAAATCTTTTAGAAATCCCTATTCTATACTTTAAGGCAGGAGACGCGGTGGCTCACTGGCTAAGACACTGAGCTTGTCAATCAGAAGGTCGGCAGTTCAGCGGTTCAAATCCCTAGTGCCAACTAAAGGAGTGAGCTCCCATTACTTGTCCCAGCTTCTGGCAACCTAGCAGTTCGAAAGCACGTAAAAAATGCAAGTAGAAAAATAGGGACTACCTTTGGTGGGAAGGTAATAGCATTCCGTGCACCTTTGGAGTTTAATCATGCCAGCCACATGACCACGGAGACGTCTTCGGACAGCGCTGGCTCTTCGGCTTTGAAACGGAGATGAGCACTGCCCCCTAGAGTTGGGAACGAGTAGCACATATGTACGAGGGGAACTTTTACCTTTACCTTTATATTTTAAAGCAGGGCTCTCCAAACTTGGCAACTTGAAGTTTTGTGGACTTCAACTCCCAGAATTTCTCTGCCAGCCATGCTCACTGGGAAATTCTGGGAATTGAAGTTCCCAAGTCTTAAAGTTGCCAAGTTTGGAGATCTCTGCTTTAAGGCGTCTTGCCTTTTTTGAATTTTTAGTGTAGGTGAACATGGTATTTGTGCATAGTCTGCTGGAAGACTCAAACCCAAACAATTTTGGATCTGTACCAAATGTTGTGCTGAGAGATACGGCTTTGAATAGATTTAAAAAAAAAACAGCATTGCTAATCATTAATGCTGATGAAAAGGAATAATAGAACACAGACAAAAACATTGAATTTGGAAAAAGACATGGAAGAAGAAAGAACTTCATATAGTATGCTAAAAGGATGCCAATGGATAAACAGTTAAGTCATTCCAGAAAATCAAACTTCTTTTCCCTCCTGTCCTCTCCTTTCTCTTTCCTTTCATTCCCTTCCTTTTCCCCTTCCTTCCTTCCTGTCTCTTTCTTTCTCTTCCTTCCTTCCTTCCTTCCTTCCTTTTTTGGTATAGTTTTACTTTATTAGAAAGTTCTAATATAATGTATATATTTTATGTGATCACAACTTCTGACTTCCTGCCAGTTTCCCCATTAACTTTGGTTGTGCGAAGCAGACAAGGACGATTGCAAATGGCGATCACGTGAATTGAGACACCGAGTGGGTTGGAAATCTGAGCCAAGTGGTGAACATATGACTGCAGGGATGCGGCAACAGCCACAACTATGGGGATCCATCCTAAGTACCATTTAATTCACCACTGCCATAACTTTGAACCGTCCCTGGACCAGTTGTTGTTAACCTATTTTGCATTTATAAGATATTAAGGCCTACGTACTGCAGATTGTCTACTGGAGCCTGTAAATAGCTTATGGCCTCTAGGTCTCCCCACACCGTTAACTGAGGAGCTGGCATTGAAAAACACTGGAACAGATTGAGAGAAAGAACAATTTATATTGGCATAATTTAAGTAGAGCAGAATTAGAGATATTGCACTAATTGATCCCAAGCCCTGGATTATAATTAAACTAGCTGACAAGGGGAGAGCAATAGCAGTCATGAATAGGCAGGATTATGAAAAAGAAGTATTCAGTCAGTTATCAGACCAAGTTTCAAATATGTGCAGTGATCCCGTAAGAACTGCATAAGGAAATGAACATTTTACTGGAAGAAGAATTAACAATGGGACAGATAACACAAAGCATTTATAATTCTCTACAGAATGATAATCCACATGTTCCAGGCTTCCACATACATATCTAAAGACTTGATACCACTTCCTAGGAGATCTATAGCTTCATGAGGTAAATTTTTATAGGAACCCATTTTTCAATATGCAAGTTCCTCTTTAAAAAGTACATAACTCTACAACCTCTGTTCTAGGTTTTAGATTCTACTGAGTTAATTAATAAAACAGAGTCATTGCCAGTGGTGGTATTAAGCTGGTTCGGATTGGTTCAGGCAAACTGGCCATCCTATTTAGCCACATTTGTTCTGACCGAGGCTTCCCAAGAGCCTGAAGCAAATTCCTGGTCCTGACAAAAAAACATTTTATTAATTTACTGTGAATTCTGCTCATTCACATCCAGTGAAGTCTTTCAAGGGAGGATTTACAGTCACAGACCTTATCTGGCTTGGAGAGCTTCCAGGCTGCTATCTGCAAAACTTGGCAAGGAGTCTCGGAAAGTCATGAACCAATTAAGCAAACTCATTGTCTCCTGCAAACTCCACTCCCCTTTTGCTCCTCTTTTATTTCCTCTGGGAGGGGCCATTCATCGTCTGACCTTACTCCCAAGTCAACCCCTGTTCTTTAGCTGTCCCCTTTGTCTGGCAACTCTGCGCATGCGAGCACTGAGAACAGGCTCCAACTGTTCATCTGCCTCACTGATGTCTGACTCTGAAGGCAGCTGATAACTGGCACACGGCTCTGGCCCCCTCTCTGCCTCTGACACAGAGCCCTCATCAGAGCCTTCCCCAGACTCCAGGACTGGCTCATGTTCCTCCCCAACCTCCTCACTGTCCGAATCTGCTGCCAGCTCTGCTGGTGGGCCACAACAACATGTTCTAAGCCATGTGCATGCGTGCAAGCCGTGTGCGAGAGCAAAGTGCATACTTGGAAGGTGCACGCGCTCACCAAGCAAGTATGCACACACATGTGGTCGCAGTTTTGGTGCACAGCGAACCGGTGGTAAAATTATGTGAAACTCACCTCTATTTACATTACAATACATTAAATAAAAAGAGTGAAACACGTTAGATGTATATTCAGTGTATAAGCATCCCACAAGAGGATTTTGATAAACTGGGGTATTTCAGAGAAGGGCAGTGAGGATGGCCTGGAGTGATGGCAGAAGAAGATGTAGCAAGATTTTTATCTATTTTTTAATATCATAGTTTTACACCTCCCATTCTTAAAACCATTGGAAGTTTTCTCAATAAACTGCATGGGCACGCACATGAAGAAATCAAGAATAAAGCCAAACACTCAAGGGGTAAAGTTGATTACTGAAAAAGAAAGAATCATACTCACAATAGGGTGAGCAGGCAGGGCAGATATGCCCTAAGTCACCAAGCCTACAAAGATTAAAACTAATCAAAGTTAGCTTGTTGTCAAATGTAGGAACTGAATCTTTAGCTGACTTGTCGGACACTGACCAACTGCTGAGTTTATCACAAATTCTTTTTAGGTTTCAAAGCTTAAAATAAGAAAAACCGATTCCCTCAAGAGACTCTTAAACACCATTAAACTCCCCTATTCAATTCGGCAAAGAAGCACTTGGTAAAGCCTTCCCCAGGACTGAAGATGTCAAGTCCAGAAAAAGAAAATTAAATAGCATTGGATTGTATTATGATTACCAAATTGACTACGAAGATTCTCAATCATCCAGGTCTTAACTGTCCCAAAAGGCAACTGGACTTTCTAGATTTTTTTCCCCCTGAAGAACTGAAGAAGAACGGGAGACGCTTCTTGGATGAGAAGTGAAACTTTTTCAAGGAAAAAAACCCAAGAAAGTCCAGTTGTCTTTTGGAAAAGTACCTTTGGGATTACCAAATTGAGTTTGTTATATCAGGATAAGCAAGTCCATATGTATATATCTGTCAAGAACACACAGACACAAGAGATTTCTAGAAAAAGCCATATACCTTCATAAGTAATACTAGTCCCACCACCTGATTGCCCATATACCATGTTTCCCCGAAAATAAGACTGGGTCTTATATTAATTTTTGCTCCAAAAGATGCATTGGGGCATTTTCTGGTTAGGTCTTATTTTTTGGAGAAATACAGTACTAAATGCATCCATCTGGCTGACAATCTTAACTGGGGCTTATTTTTGGGATAGGGCTTATATTACGAGCATCCTGAAAAATCATGTTATGACTTATTTTCCAGTTAGCTCTTATTTTTAGGGAAACAGGGCAGGTTGTGAAGTGATGTATGGAAGGAGAAGAAACTTTGGTGATTAAACTACCAGGTGATGGATATGGGATTTATTTCATCCATAACTTTCCAGCCCACCTATTAAATTCAGTGTTTCTATCCTAAAACAAATTGTTGACTAGAAAATATATTCAGTAATAACCTAAACCAAAGCTGTTCAATATTTGGGGAGGGGTTGGGGGCCATATTCTAAATATTGTTTGGACAAGGACCAAAATCAAATTTGCATTCATTTCACTTAAAATAGAGATAAATATCTTCAGTTTATGTATCTAATGATTTCCATCTTCTTGTCACATTAAAAAAAAAACAATCTTATAAAAATGACAACTGACCATTAAGAATTTCTAGTGATCCCTGATGCTGTTTAAAATCAGATTGTGAGTTGTAATGCAACCATGACTAGTATTAATAAAAGTTCTAAAAAGATTTTTTTAAAATAATGTATTGAAGCTTGTCCTTCACATATACAGTATACATTTGGGTTTAGGCCAGGGGTGTCCAAACTTGGCAACTTTAAGACTTGTGGACTTCAACTCCCAGAATTCCCAGAGTTCACAACTTTGGCATATATAATGGCAAACCACTTTTGAAAAGTGCTACCAAGAAAGCTTCAGGAGACACTCACCAGAAGTCCAAACCAACTTGGAGACACATTTGTTTCCCCTGCACTATTACTGTCTCATACCCCCAGCCACCAGGGAGGTGACTGGCATCCTTGCAGCAATGAACCAGCTCAATGCACACCTCTTCGTGATCATCAGAAGCTGTAGGAGTAGGGGTGGAGTCAACCTGGGGGTGGAGTCAAGAGAGCAATCAGCCTGGAATCATTATGTTCCCACAAGGCATCCCAATCCATCCCTTCTTAAATCCCATTAAATCCTTTCTTTAGCGTCAATTTAGTGATGACTTCTAGTTGACTAGATTCTTGCGTTTAGGCATGAGCAATAAATCAGCTTAACTGAAATGTAACATAGCATGCCTGGCAGAAGTACCACCTCTATTGTCTATAACTGGGAGTAGACTGTCCATGTCAGCGGTGTCAAACACGATTTCATTGGGGTTGTGTTTGACCTTGGGGGGACAGAGTGGGCGTGACTAGGGTGGGCATGGCCAACTCGACGTCATTTGTGTCAGGGGTGCCTATGGTGGCTTGAGTGCCCAGCCAGAGAAAATGGGCTCCTGAGCTCCATTTTCAGCTGTGACAACCTCCTGCAACCCTCTGCCAGCAAAAACAGAGCACGCGGCCCTCCTGAGCTCTTTTTTCACTGACAGTGGCACTGTGGGCTGTTTCCTCAGTCCTTTGCTGTTTCCAGGGCAGCCCTGTGGGCCAGATCTAAGCACCCCGCAGGCCAGATCCAGGCCCCGGGCCTTGAATTTAACACCCCTGGTCCATGTCCCCCTGGTAAGACACTGTAGAAAAGTGTCTTTGAGCTTCATTGCCCTCAAGGGATGAAGAGGCCCTGCTTTAACTTTCCTTTTAATCAAATTACCTGACATGTAAAAATGTTTTATTCTGTCCCTCCTTTTATTACAACTCCTTTGGCAAAATGTGATTGAGCTGTTGTATTGTCAATTTAATATCTAGAGTTTTGTAGGTCAGTACTTACAACCAGTATTGAACTGCACTCATTTCACCCTATCTAAAGAAATAGGGGTTGGTTTTCCTTCCACCTTCCTTGAACAGAGGATGTGGAATCCCATTATTTTTATAAATCTCTCAAACGCAGAATACTAATCAGACGCCAAGTCACAAATTCTTTACCACGGAGATGATTTTAGAAGTGGAAAGTATTTCGTAGAAAAGGAAGCCCTGAGGGAAAAAAATGTGCCTATTATCATAGCATATTCAAAGTCTTTATTCCTCAAAAGTTCAAATCAAAGAATGAAAATAAACATAGATCTTCTAAAATTATTTAAAATTGAGTTTTGTGCCTACTGGAGAGGCTATCAACCAGACATAAAATACACTAACAATGTTGGTGATTCTCTCTCTTTCTCTACTATGTCTCTATCAGCAAGAGGGAGGCTTTGTAGAAATAAATATAATAGAACACTTATTATTCACAGTTCTATTATCTGAAATGCTTTGTTCCTACAAACCATAGTTTGGCACCCTTAGAGTCTTAAGTTGAAAATTGTGTCCAATTTATCTATGTTTGGTTTTTTTTCCCCTTAATTTTGCTGGCCATTGAGAATTTTGAATGATGCCTGCCTATCTCCTTGTTTTGCACTCTTTCTCCCCCCTTTCTCTCCCCTCCTCTCTCCAGCTGCACATATACTCAAAGTAATGGTAAAATGAGGAGTAGCCAACAAGACCTGAGGATACATTTCAATTTGAAATAGGTCGACTTTACAAAGCCAACAGCCTTAGGATGTATTATTTCCATTCACTTGAAATAATGCATCTATTACTCCAAAAAATAAACCCTGAAATTTGTATTTTATAATTTAAAAGCCTAAACCAGGGGTGTCCAAACTTGGCAACTTTAAGACTTGTGGACTTCAACTCCCAGAATTCCCCAGCCAGCTCTTGGTGTTCTCTGAGCTCAGTTGTTTTCTTGCAGAAATTTCATTATCCAAATAAGTAAACTCTAAGGTTGGGTTATGCAACATCTGCAAGAAGACCACCAGGCTCAAAGAACACAAAGGACCCCACAGTTCAACTCTGAGCTACAAATGTTCCCTTCTATTGGTACCATATACCCAAGCTTTGGAATTTGGCTGTTTATTGGGAATCATGATTGTATTGAGCATAGGCGGGTAGGGTGGCAAAAGGAATCGTATTAGGGAATTGGAAAAGTGATATCATTCCAGATGTCAAGAAATGGTTGCAGATATGTAATGTAACAGTTTTAGAAAAGGCATTCTTTTCTGTCAATCAAAGGATGCTGCAATGTATTGTTATGACAGAGATGGTGTGGTATTTATGGGATCCAAGAAATCATCAAGAAAAGCTTTATGTAAGTTAATTATTGTCCATTATTTAGGTACCAGGGTTGGAGCTGCTTCTCACCTTCTGTTTTCACATTTCCTAAGTAGCTCAAGAGGACACGGTGGCTCAGTGGCTAAGATAGTGACTTGTCGATCAGAAGGTCGCCAGTTCAGCCATTCGAATCCCTAGCGCCGCGTAACGGAGTGAGCTCCCGTTACTTGTTCCAGCTTCTGCCAACCTAGCAGTTCGAAAGCACATAAAAAATGCAAGTAGAAAAAATAGGAACCACCTTTGGTGGGAAGGTAACAGCGTTCCGTGCGCCTTCAGCATTTAGTTATGCCGGCCAAATGACCACAGAGACGTCTTCAGACAGCGCTGGCTGTTCGGCTTTGAAATGGAGATGAGCACCGCCCCCTAGAGTCAGGTAAGACATATGTGCAAGGGGAACCTTTACCTTTAAGGTGCTCAAAAATGGCAATCCCAAATAAAAGGTATACAGCTCCTAATATTTGAACTACTGTACTCCTTTCTGATTTGTTAACTTCAAAAGTTGTGAATTTGTCGTTAAAAGTGAACACAAAATCCATTTTTGCTGAAGTTTACACAGAGAGAGAGAAAGAGAGAGAGAGAGAGAGAGAGATGATAGATAGATGATAGATAGATGATAGATAGATAGATACAGTGGTGGGTTCCTGCTGGATCGCACCGGATCGCGCGCGCTCCCTTTCAGCGCTCCACCTGGCTCGCGCGCTCCCTTTCAGCGCTCCACCTGGCTCGCGCGCTCCCTTTCAGCGCTCCACCTGGCTCGCGCGCTCCCTTCCGGCGCTAAAACCGGAAGTACAGTCTTGCCCCGCCCCTGGCGAAGCAACGACGCCTGCCTGCGCTCCACCAGCTCGGCTGGGAACGGAGATGTTTCCTCAGCGGAGCGGAGCGCCTGAAAAGACTTTTCAGGCGCTCCGCTCCGCTGAGGAAACATCTCCGTTCCCAGCCGAGCTGGTGGAGCGCAGGCAGGCGTCGTTGCTTCGCCAGGGCCGGGCAAAACTGTACTTCCGGTTTTAGCGCCGGAAGGGAGCGCGCGAGCCAGGTGGAGCGCTGAAAGGGAGCGCGCGAGCCAGGTGGAGCGCTGAAAGGGAGCGCGCGAGCCAGGTGGAGCGCTGAAAGGGAGCGCGCGCGATCCGGTGCGATCCGGCAGGAACCCACCACTGGATAGATAGATAGATAGATGATAGATGATAGATAGATAGATAGATAGATAGATAGATAGATAGATAGATAAATAGATAGATGATAGATAGATGATAGATAGATATGGGTTCCAGCAAACATTCTCATGATTTGAAAAATATTCCCCTAAAGGAGGAAAGATACATTGCACATTCTCAAGAGTATACATTTGCACCCACAGTTAAGAGCCAAAACCTCTTGATTCAAATTAAACTTGAGAAAAAAAGGACATACTAGTCCAAGTAAATTAAGTTAGGAAACCTCTAATCTGACGTTGATTCCAGTATGCCTCCCTAATAGCCACACAAACTATGTTGCTCAGCATTATAATTACTATCATTTGTTATTCTGGGGAAGTAAAAAATATGATTTAAAAAACCTGAAAAGGGAAAAAGTACCAATAGGCTGCGCATATAATACATATCTTGGTAAGCCCCCAAGAAAAACTACAACATTTGGGAATAGAACACTGTAATTGGGGTTGGTGTTTTTAACATTCCAGTCATCCAATTTAGTAACCATGAGAGAAGGGTTTTTGGTAAAAGTAATCCTTAACTTAAAGTAAAGGTAAAGGTGCTAGTTGTTCCCAACTCTAGGTGGCAGTGCTCATCTCCGTTTCAAAGCCGATGTGTCAGTACTGTCCAAAGATGTCTCCGTGGTCATGTGGCCAGCATGACTAAACACCGAAGGCGCACAGAACACTGTTACCTTCCCACCAAAGGTGGTTCCTATTTTCCTACTTGCATTTTTTCGTGCTTTCAAACTGCTAGGTTGGCCGAAGCTGGGACAAGTAACGGGAGCTCATTCTGTTACGCAGTGCTAGGGATTTGAACTGCCAAACTGCCGACCTTTTTGATCAACAAGCTCAGCATCTTAGCCAGTGAGCCACTACAACCCTCTATCCTTAACTTAACTGGTTATTTAATTAGTACATTCCTCATCTGCGACAGCCATGGAACACAGCCAAACCCCCCCTCCAACGGCTGAAAAAATGACAATATTAGCTCCCAAATTCATCACACTATATTAATTTATTCCAAAATTTGTTATTCCACTCTGGGGAGGGGAAACACTGTGGTGGTAGGACACCCCTAACACCCCTCGGGGTGTGTGTTCTGTTAAGATGCAGCCTGTTGTGCTTTAAAATGGCTTCTACTGCACTGCTGTAAAATTGCTTCAACAGTACAACGCAGTGGAGTTGGCATGGTAACGGCTTCACAGTACTCCACAAGGGGACTCCCTCTAGTAAAGTGGAAAATCCAACATTAGAAATTATGTTTGGTCTGGACATTTCCCCCCTATAAATAAATACCTGGGCAACTCCAGGTTATCATCTAGTAAAGTAATAAACATGGCTTAGTGGAATGGGCAAAACAGTCATGGTGAGCCAAGTTTCTAGAGCATATGAATGCTGAAGGAAGGATAGTAGCAATACCCCTTTTAAACCACAGATTATAGCACAGGAAAATATAGGTTAACTCTCTCTCGTTCTCTCGCACTCTCTTTCACTCTCTCTCTCCCCCCCCCTCCCTCTCTCTCTGTAGAAATTCTGCCTGACAGAAGTTGATCTGAATTGATCTTTATCTCAAATGAAGTGACTCGTCTAATTGGAAGCAATACACTGAGTATAACCAATTCCCCCCCACCCCACCGAAGGCAAGTATGCAAATATTTGCAGCTCAAGCATTATTGAATTTAGTCTTCCTTGGGAACAAGCCTCTCCTCCATACATCTTATTCTATTCAGACAGATTTCTTTTCACGCACAACTGAATCCCCAAATGCAATCCTGTATCTACAAAGGCATTGTCTTACTCGCGCATCTTGAAGGAAATGTTCTCAATTTTAGTTATTCTGAACTATGTGTACCTTCTTATCTAAGCTACTTGCCCTCCACTTGAGACATATCTTGGTTCTCTGTGCACAGTACTCCAAGCGCAAGAAAAGAGGATTTTTATTACATAGCCTTTGAATGGATATAACTTGTGCGTTCTCTGAAAAGGACTAGTATCTCAGCCTTCAGAAGCGTGCCAGGCAGAAAACAGAGTATCGATGCTTAATTTAAAGCAGAGTTTTCCAAACTTGGCAACTTTAAGATGAGTACTCTTCAACTTCCAGAATTCCCCTGCCGGCATACAGAACTGTTGAGGCCTTAAAAAGATTCTCCCACTGATTTATAGAAATATATCCTATAATCAAGAATTATTTATTATTAAAGATAAATGTGTCACCATTCCTTACCAACCTAAAAAGGGGAAATGGGGTTAAGATTGTGCAAAGGAATAACACTGCAATTTAGTAAATGAAATTAAAAGTATAAACATGACATACAAAACAACAAGAAGGCACAAGGGAGAGAGCCTTGAAACAATTGATTTTTATCATGTCTTCCCTAATATTAATTAATCCTGCTTTACTGAATATTAACTGAATGAATTCATTATTCAACACCCATTCAAATAAGTGATGCTTTGGGCATTTAGATTTGCCAATAGTGACACCTACTGGAAATCCCCAGAATTATGTTTTTCAGCATATGTTTAAGATAATGCAACAATTGCCCGCTTGATTGGCACCCAGACATTGTCCAAGATTTTATCCACTTAGCATCTCATTCAGCGGTGTCCAATCTTGGCAACTTAAAGACCTGTGGACTTCAACTCCCAGAATTCCCCAGTTTAGCCAGGCTCAAGTTGATGTTCCCAGAACTCAAATTCTGGAAATTGGAGAACATCCCTGCCCATATATTTATTTTATTTATTAAATTTCTATACTGCCATCTCACATAGGTATATATATTGCTGTAAGTCACTCACTCATCACGAAATCTCCAGAACCGTAAAGACTACAAACTTGAAATTTGGCACATATGTTCCTCTTGACTTCTAGGTGCTCTCTAAGAAAGGATTTTTCGAAATGACTATCAGATCATTAGTCCAATTTCTTATACAGTAATTAACACGCTCTGATGCTAAGGAGTTCTACTCCCCCTCCCCACCTGAAAAGAACTCTGTTCCAACTGCCAGTTGCCTTATATTAACATGCTCTGTTGCTAAGGAGTTCTACTCCCCCTCCCCACCTGAAAAGAACACTGTTCCAACTGCCAGTTGACTCACATTCCGTTACCTCAGTTCAATCTGGCAAAAGTTCCACTCCTTCACTCAGGAGCGGTCTGGCCCTCCTTACAGTACTAAATGTCAGTATCTCACCCAAATGTCCACGCCTTCCACTTATGGAACTCCTTCTGGACTCAAGGCTGCAGGAGCAATATTCCCTTAGGTGTTTCAATCACTGACCACCACTGAGCCAACAAATTGAACTGGAGTGACCTGGATTTCTCCTGCATTGCCCGGTCACATAGTTTCATCACAAAGCACAGATAACCAGCTAGTAAATATTATATATTTAAAATATATAATGATGAGGAAGATTAAACTCAGAGGGACTGACCAAAACAGAGATCTGGAGTTCTAGGTGAATGTCTCAAGGATTTTAAAGTATTTGTTGATCCAATACATTCCACTGTGAAAAAGGTAATTTCTGTTTCTCTGTGTCTGTTATAAAAGATTCTCTTCTCATAATCCCTTACTATTTTTTTAAATCTTACGCATAAAAAACCTGACATGGTTTATATCTCGTTAACATACAAAGCAAAAACCCAAATTAGGAAAAGAGAAATACCTGCTCCACTCAACCATGTTGGCCCCCCCATTAAAAGACCCTTCATTTATTTTAAAAAAATGTTTCCTTCCTCCCCAAAATGTTGCTACTTAGCAATGGTGCAGGCAATATTAATAATAATTTGTACACATTTGTTTTTCTTTTAAAAAAGAGAATAGCTTTCTTTTTTCCCCAATATATTTTAATGCAAATAAAACAAACATAGACATATACATCTAAAAAAAAAAAGAATGAAAAAAGGGGGGAAAGCTAATATTACAGTGCACCCCCACCCCCCGGAGACCCTGGTTTTTTCCTTTATATTTCTTCACCTATAACAACTAAAAGCTATACAACATATTCCAATTGTGCCCTTACCCCCTCCAAAACAACATATATTCTTGAGTAGGTTCATTCCTTTTGCCTTCCACCAACACTGTTTTTATAAAATTCCCCTATATTTCATTATAATTTGCTTTAATCATCATTTAATTGCATTTAATCATCCCTTTTTTTAAAATTTAATTTCTGGTGTCAATTTATCATTTGTTGCCATACTCCAAATTTCATTATACCACTCATTTCTTTGAATATCCCAATTTCGTCCCCAATATTTAGCCATCACTAATCTAGCACCCATTATCAAATTTACAATCAATTCCTTTTTTGTTTCATTTATATTCCGTTTTCCCCCAGCAGAGAATAGTTTTCTTACCTAAAATTGGTTCGTTGGCAGGTTAGCTATTCATTCACCCATTAAGAAAAAGGAGTCTGTGCACTGGATTTCTGACAATATTTCTGACAATATTTCTAACTCAGCTTATAGTCAGCTAGAAATGACTCCGTTAGGGGACGCGATTCTGCAGCAGCTTAAGGATGCTGGAACTGCCAGCCAGAAATGATCTGCACTCCAGCGGTTCGAGCCCAGCTCCATGAGAGGGGATAAGCTTCCGCTGCTTGCTCCCCTGGATCCTCCTCACTCAGCCGTTCATGCAATATTGCAAGTAGATAAATGGGTACCACTTTGAGGGGAAACCCCTAGCTATGTTTGTGTGTGTGTGGAGAACAGAAGCTGGCACTGGACCCAGCTGGATGCAAGACAACGCAACACAAGTCAACACAAGTGAAGGAAGATTGGCGGAGGAATCAGCTATTTGAACGCTACTAGTCAGCTGGTATAAGCTAGTTCAGCCCCTGTGGTGCACAGAAGCAGTAAACACCATCCTGATGTTCTGACTGAGGCTTCCCGAGAGCATGAAGCAAACTCCTTTTCCCAACAAAAACCCATTTTATTAATTTACTGTGAATTCTGCTCATTCACATCCAGTGAAGTCTTTCAAGGGAGGATTTACAGTCACAGACTTTATCTGGCTTGGAGAGCTGACAGGCCCGATATCTGCAAAACTTGGCAAGGAGTCTCGGAGAGTCCCAAACCAATTAAGTGTACTAATTGTCTCCTGCAAACTCCACTCCCCTTTTGCTCCTCTTTTATTTCCTCTGGGAGGGGCCATTCATCGTCCACCTGTGCCCTTACTCCCAAGTCGACCCCTGTTCTTTAGCTGTTCCCTTCGTCTGGCAATTCTGCTCCCAGAGCCCTGTGCTGTCAGAGTTCAACACAGCCCTGTGCTGGCAACTCCGATACAGAGCCCTCCTCAGAGCCTTCCCCAGACTCCAGGACTGGCCCATGTTTCTCCCCGACCTCCTCACTGTCCGAATCTGCTGCCAGCTCCACTGGCTGCTGAGGAGCCACAACAGTGGTCCAACCTTGTGATCAATAATATAAAATAGTTTAGAAGCTAACTGTGTCCAAGAACTAGATTTTCTTCCTTCATGGGCCACACAGTAATATAAAATAAGATGGATGGCACCTGGTCAATACTAGGTCCCCAAAGAACAAATTGACACCATTCTTAAGCATCCTTCCAGTATGAAGTAGGCTAAAACACAAACGTGTGATAATAGCCAGTCAAGGCACTGGAAGATGCTCTCTCTGCTGACAAGGAAAAAAAAACACCCGAAAGCAAGCAAAAAGCTGAAGGAATAACTTTTTGCTTCCAAGGGAAGCCAAAACCAGGAGTGTTAGATTTCAGGGACTGAGAAATCAGCCATTAAATCAAAGGGATTATAGCAACCAGATTATCCTAGTCACATTGTCGTAGAAGTAGAGCAGGAGCTTTCAAGCTCAGAGATAGCTCCTTAAAATGATAAAAATGAATTTCTTTGATCCATCCCCCATGAATAGAATTATGGTTGGGCAACACACACACACACACACACACACAGTAAAAGGTTCTCCTCGCACATATGTGCTAGTCGTTCCTGACTCTAGGGGGCAGTGCTCATCTCAGTTTTAAAGCCAAAGAGCCAGTGCTGTCCGAAGACATCTCCATGGTCATGTGGCCGGCATGACTAAATGCTGAAGGTGCACAGAATACTGTTACCTTCCCACCGAAGGTGGTCCTTATTTTTCTACTTGCATTTTTACATGCTTTCGAACTGCTAGGTTGGCAAAAGCTGGGACAAGTAACGGGAGCTCACTCCATTACACGGCGCTAGGATTCAAACCGCCAAACTGCCGACCTTTCTGATTGACAAACTCCGTGTCTTACTCACTGAGCCACCGCATTCTCTCTCTCTCTCACACACACACACACACATACATACACTCTACTTTTTAAAATAATTAATAATTTTTATATATTCCATACAACAATGATGGAGCCATAGGGCTTTATCTAAATGATTTCCCTGGAAATAACGGATGCAGGCATACATGTTAAAGCCTTTTTAGTGGGAAGGGTTGCTTACTTTTGCATAATTCCAAAAAATGTGTTTCATTTTGAAGACAGTTACACTCCCGTCGTTGTTTTTTGCGCCTGCACGCCCAATTGGCAGTAATGCCAACAGCAACCCACCCTGGGTGAGGTCGACAGTAGACAGTCTAAGGTTAAAGTTTTGGAGTTTGGGGGAAGAAACCACAGAGTCAGGTTGAGCATTCCAGGCATTGACCACTCTGTTGCTGGAGTCGTATTTTCTGCAATCGAATTTGGAGCGGTTTACCTTGAGTTTGTATCTATTGTGTGATCGTGTATTGTTGCGGTTGAAGCTGAAGTAGTCATTGACAGGTAGGACGTTGTAGCAGGTAATTTTATGTACTACGCTTAGGTCAGACCGAAGGCGGTCTGTTTTTCCATAATGTTTTTCCATAAGCTCTGCCTCAATATCATTAGTCTTTTGTTAAGGTTTTTTTTTTTCTCAGTATTTCATCTAACATCATTTGGCATACTGTGATGTTCATCAGATTTTGAATAATCATCTCCTGAAAATTCATAGGAGGGAGGGAAAGAGAGACAGAGATATGAAAAAGGATGGTGGAAGGAGGAGGATAGTCATAAAAGGAGAGCGAGATTATACATAGATGAGAGAGAGAGAGAGAGAGAGAGAGAGAGAGAGAGAGAGGGAGGGAGGGAGGGAGGGAGGGAGGGAGAGAGAGAGAGGTAGGTAGGTAGGTAGGTAGGTAGGTAGGTAGGTAAGTAGACAGACAGACAGACAGACAGACAGACAAAAAGGAAGGGGTAGGATAGTCATAAAAGGATTTGTGTGTGTGTGTGTGTGTGTGTGTGTGTGTGTTTGTTTGTTTTTGTAGATTTTCACGAGTGTAGGTATGCTGGTCTTGTTGTATTCGGGTCTTTTGCCGTGTAAGATTGAGATTGTCTTGGCAACGTTTATATTAACATAGATAGATGATAGAGATAGATAGATAGATAGATAGATAGATAGATAGATAGATAGATAGATAGATAGATAGATAGATAGATGATAGATAGATAGACAGACAGACAGATAGATAGATAATAGATAGATGATAGATGATAGATAGATAGATAGATGATAGATAGATAGATGATAGATAGATAGATAGATAGATAGATAGATAGATAGATAGATAGATAGATAGAGACAGACAGACAGACAGACAGACAGACAGACAGATAATAGATAGATAGATAGATAGATAGATAGATAGATAGATAGATAGATAGATAGATAGATAGATAGATAGATAGATGATAGATAGATGATAGAGATAGATAGATAGATAGAGAGAGAGAGAGATAGGAGGAAGATAGAGTCATAAAAGGTAAGAGAGAGAGAGGGAGAGAGAGAGAGAGAGAGGGGGAGGGAGGGAGAGAGGGAGGGAGGGAATGAATGACAATCATTCACAAAATGATTACAACAAAGGACAGTGTGATTGCTTAGGAGTTTAATCACACTAATTTCAAGTATATTCCCTCAGACCTCAAAAATTCCTCTCTATCTGAGTGGAGGCACTACAGTGTATATCAAGCAGAAGCATAAATACATCATTTTACACTTGAGTTCACTGCGCTTGAGTGTCAGTACATTCCAGCTGTTCTTATTTTATAGAGTTTACCAGTTGTGGGCTCCCTTCTGTTTACAAAGAGCTATAGCCAGCACTGGATATATATGCAAATGCTTTCCTCCAGCATTTTGTTGCATGCTGGAACCACAAAGACCTCATTTAAATTGATGACAGGGATGCTGAAAAGGAGTCAGGGAGGTCAAGTCCCTCACAACGCTTGGAAATTATTCAAAACTTTAAGAATAGGTGCTCGGTTTGAATGTATATCTCAGACCAGGAAAGGTATTGTGAGATCATGATTTATTCAGAGGAACTAGAAGGCATGAGGTTATAAGCCTAATTGACAAATTAAAAATAAATAAACCCCAGGGTTCAAACGATATCTTTCTCAAGGTTCTAAAATTGCCAGCCATCTGTGAGAAACCACACATCTTTTATAAAAGATTGAATTAAGTGGCTCAAGATACAGAAGGATTTCAACAAGGAGTTGAACATTGGGCGCTATCTATCAAAATGAAATTCAATGGTGAAAAGAGTAAGGTTCTACATGTAGGCAAGAAAAACGAAATGCACAGGTACAATATAGGTGGTACCTCACTCAATAGTGGTGACTGTGAGAAGGATCATGGAGTCCTAGTGGACAACCATTTAAATATGAGCCAGCAGTGTGCAGCAGCTACCCAAAAAGACAACAAAGTTCTAGGCTGCATCAACAGAGGGATAGAATCAAGATCACGTGAAGTGTTAATACCACTTTATAATGCCTTGGTAAGGCCACACTTAGAATACTGCATTCAGTTTTGGTCACCACGATGTAAAAAAGATGTGGAGACTCTAGAAAGAGTGCAGAGAAGAGCAACAAAGAAGATGAGGAGACTGGAGGCTAAAACATATGAAGAACGGTTGCAGGAACTTGGTAGGTCTAGTTTAATAGGAAGAAGGACTCGGGGAGACATGATAGCAATGTTCCAATATCTCAGAGGCTGTCACAAAGAAGGAGTCAAAATATTCTCCAAGGGACCTGAAGGCAGGACAAGAAGCAATGGGTGGAAACTAATCAAGGAGAGAAGCAACCTGTTGTGTCATATTGCCATACTGGCTTCTACTGTACAGCACATTGGAGTTGCCATGGTAACAGCTTCATAGTACTCCACAAGGGGGCTTCCTCTGGTAAGGGGGAAAATCCAACATTGGAAATTATGTTTGGTTTGGACATTTTCCCCCTATAAATAAATACCCAGACAACACCGGGTTATTGGCTAGTATATATATAAAAATAAGAACTAGTTGCCAAGCATCTGAATTTTGAACCCGTGACCATGGGGCTGCTGCAGTGGTCATAAGTGTGAAAAACAGTCATAGGTCACTTTTTTTCACTTGCCATTGTAACTTTGAACAGTCACTAAATGAACTGTTGTAAGTCGAGGACTAACTGCATCATGGTTTCTATAAGGTAAGCCGTGCTCTACTAACTTGGTCAACTTTTTCTGAGGTCATCAATAAAGGGAAGCAAAATAGTCTCTTAGATTTGCACCTTGAGTGTATTTTAATTTTCAATGAGTACAAATTTGGTGACAAAATTCCTCACCACAGTTTCTTGAGTAACCTCCACAGTCTTAGGATATGAGGACAAAGATCACCACAATTCTGCAATTGTCCAAAAAGTGAGTGGGGGGGGGGAATTAAAATTGGAGAAATGTCCAGGGTGAAGGTCATGTGGGAATCACATTTTGTTACCACCAGTTCGCCGCGGGCACACATGCCCCTTTCACGAATGCGTCCGGCCTTCTGCGCATATGCTTTGCTCACACGCGCCTTCCGCACATGCACCCAGCTTCAAAAACGTGCCGAAATAGGACGGCATAGAGCCAGGCTGTGAATGTCACATGCCAGAGAGTGGCGGTGATTCTCAACTTCGTGAATGTGGTCAACAAGATCTGGAATAATAATAATAATAATAAATATTTATTTCTTAGCCGCACCCTCTCCCGAAGGACTCGGGGCGGCGTACAACAAAACATAGGAAATAAATATATCCACATACATATAACAAAACATATACCAAGACATATACACGACATATACAAGGAGGAGGCGAACTGATAGATAAAAACAAGTAAAAACACAATGTTTAAAAACCCCTAAATAAATAAATATAGGCTCTTGGCTGCATACAGAAGTCCAAGATTGCCAAGGTAGCCTTCTTAGCCTTCTTTCACTGTGCCTCTGCCAGTGAAAACAGAGCTTGGGCTCCGTTTTCAGCTGTGACAGCCTCTTGCAGCCATCTGCCAGCAAAAATGGAGCTCAGAAAGGCCACGTGCAGCCCACCTGGGCTCTGTTTTTGCTGGCAGAGGGCTGCAGGAGGTCACCGTGGCCGAAAATAGAGCCCCAACGAGTGACATCAAGCTGGCCATGCCAACTCTGGTCATGTCTACCCCAGGTCCCCACCCCACCCCCGGCCCTCCAGGTCAAAACAACCCTGATGTGGCCCTCAATGAAATTGAGTTTGACACCCCTGCTCTAGACACTCGTTGGGGACATCATTTTCTTTAGGACTTGCTGAATTTATTAACACAGCTTCACTTTTAACATAGCCTAATTTCCTCCTATAGACACTACACTCACCTTGATGCTTAGTCTCTGCCCTCTTCCCGTCCATTAAACTTGTTTACTCTAAGGCAGGGGTGGGCTGCTGGGGGTTCTCAGAGATTTGGGAGAATCTCTAGCTAAGATTCTGTGCAGTTCAGAGAATCCTCAAATCCCACTCCTGGCTGGCCCTGCCCACCCCTCCCCTTCCAGGCATCCCCACATGGCTTGTTTTGGATGCAGGTAAGTGCAGGGCATGCACAGAGGGCCAAAAACAAGCCTATCAGAAGTTCAGGCCCATTTCTGGCTTCCAGAGGGCCTTTGGAGCCTGGGGAGGCCATTTTCGCCCTCCCGGAAGCTCAAGGAAATCCTCCGGAGTCTGGGAAGGACAACCCCCCCCCCATGCCGTGTTGCAGGATGCCAACTAGGCCATGCCCACCATGGACAATCCCACCCAGCAACCGGGCAGAGAACCCCTTGCTAAAAAAATTGAAGCCCATCTTTGCTCTAAAGATAAGATTGTCTCCCCTGTTGTCTTGGGAATTCTGGGAGTTGAAATCCACAAGTCTCAAAGTTGCCAAGGTTGGATACCCCTGAACGGCTCACTTTATCTGTACTTCGCTCCTTCGTAGATCACGTAATCTGCAAGCAAGCCACATATACATACCCACAGAGAGCCTCAGTCAATTAGCCAATCAACCCTCCTTAAATGCAGCTGATTAGCAGCTGCACAAAATTCTTTCAGGGGACTCTACTTGGAAAACGTGAACTGCAATCCACGTTATCGTCATAATAAATGTGTTAATCTTGAAGTAGGCACGAGACCTTTTTCTCCTTCACCATCTCTACCTCTATATCACTTTAAGCATCTCATTTTGTTCTGTAAGACATCTTTAGGCTCCTGGCTTACGGCCTTCTTCTCCTCCTGTTCTCAATACAATACTTTAAAAGGCAATCTTTCTTGGGTGTTCTGTAACATTATATGTCACAAATCTGGAGAGATAAGTCAGACAATTATTTGTGGATTGTGTGTGATCAGCGCTTCCGATTAGATACCACCTGATTGTGCTTAAATTCCCATACTTTGGGGTCGCCCGTGGGTTTCACATTTGAGTGACAATAGCTATAAATTATAAATTCACTAGCTCAAGTGTAAAGCGTTTCTGATTTTGACTAATTCCAGTAAAGCATAATTTAAGATAATGCAGTTTTTGATTTGAACTTTAAAAGATGGATCACAGCTGCTTTAAGACGGGAAGTGGATTATTTCAGTCTCCTGCAGACTCCGGAAGAAGGGGCAGCAAATATCCAAGGTTCACCTAGACGGATTGAATATCTCTAAATTACACATAGTGTAATCTTCCTTCCTTCCGTACTCAGTAAACCCACTTAAAAACTAATGGTAGGATGTGGCAGCCGGTGCCACATGACAGCGGGACATCTCTGTTGCCATGTGAAGATCTGAGGTGACAGAGAAGAAGAAGGCAAAGGCGATGAGGAGAATATTGGTGGCGGTTTATATTGAGACAATGAAATGGCGAAGGTAGCAGTGGACGCTACAAAAAGGAATCTTGGAGTTGCAGATTGCCCCTCTCTGGGATGGAAGAAAAAACTAAAATAATTCTTTTGCAATACTTATTGAGATTAAAGGATGGGATGGGATGGGATGGGATGGGATGGGATGGGATGGGATGGGATAGGATAGAATAGAATAGAATAGAATAGAATACCTTGGAAGGGACCTTGGAGGTCTTCTAGTCCAACCCCCTGCTTAGGCAGGAAACCCTACACCACTTCAGACAAATGGTTATCCAATATCTTCTTAAAAACTTCCAGTGTTGGAGCATTTACAACTTCTGGAGGCAAGTTGTTCCACTGATTCATTGTTCTAACTGTCAGGAAATTTCTCCTTAGATCTAGGTTGCTTCTCTCCTTGATTAGTTTCCACCCATTGCTTCTTGTTCTACTCTCAGGTACCTTGGAGAATAGTTTGACTCCCTCTTTGTGGCAACCCCTGAGATATTCGAACACTGCTATCATGTCTCCCCCAGTCCTTCTTTTCATTAGACTGTTGTTGTTTCAACCATTCAATTGTTTCCATCTCTTGGCAGTTTTGTAGGTAAATGCTCTCCATGCTACCTTGGGTACTCAAGCAGAGTTTCTTTCCGTTGTTAGATGTTCATCTTTGTATCAGCTTTGATGGTATCTAGCCAGCAAGTTCTTCGCTTACCCCTTCTTCTTGATCCACCAACTATTCCTTAGACATCATTGATGTATCCAATGAATTTGCACTCAAGACATGACCAAAGTAATTCAGATGTAGTCTTGTGATTTCATTCATTGGGCTAAACATATCTAATTCCTGCAACCGTTCCTCATTCTTTCATTCTGTCTTCATTCTCTTTCACATTTATATTAATCAATAACCATTTTTCATTCCAACTTAATTCCTCACACCATTCTAGAAACCACTCAACTATCCTGATTTCAAAGCTCTCTAATTGGATCCTGGTTATCTTTGCCCTAGAGTGACACGGCGGCTCAGTGGCTACGACGATGAGCTTGTCGATCTGAAAGGTCAGCAGTTTGATGATTCGAATCCCTAGTGCCACGTAACAGAGTGAGCTCCCGTTACTTGTCCCAGCTTCCAGAAACCTAGCAGTTCGAAAGCATGTAAAAGTGCAAGTAGAAAAAAATAGGAACTACCTTTGGTGGGAAGGTAACAGCGTTCTGTGCACCTTCGACGTTTAGTCATGCCGGCCACATGACCACGGAGACGTCTTCGGACAGCGCTGGTTCTTTGGCTTAGAAATGGAGATGAGAGTGGTGGGTCGCTAACCAGTTTACAACTGTTTCGCTCATGCTCGCGCACACACTCACACACATGTGCAACGCTTCTGCACATACACAGAAGTGGGTGGGCGGGGCCTCCCACCACTGCCACTACTGGAACGGCTGAACCAGGCAAAACCAGGAGCAACCACCTCTGGGAGATGAGCACCACCTCCTAGAGTCAGGAATGATTAGCACATATGTGCGAGGGGAACCTTTACTTTTACCTATCTTTGCCCTTCATTTTATTTTCCTTTCCCTTTATATCTTATTTAGCAAGTTACACACTTGTTAGAAAGTCATATAAAGTCATGTTTGCTTCTGTGTTTAGTTATTGTTTTTACAAGTACTTCCTGAGCTCCAAATTGTATTTTCAAGCTTTCTTTAGGCAAACAAAAGCTGGTTTTCTTTCAAATGTTTCAAATAATCTGTTTGATTGCTGTAATTTCCATTAACTGATTAATGCTGTAGATTTGCCCAACTTCTTTATTCCTTTAACGGTAATCTCCCTAGCTTCCTATTGTGAATTTCTTCCTTCCCTGTGAATAGTGCTTACTAAGCACTATTCACAGTTCAAGTTCCCACCATTGGTTTAAATGTAATTTATGAATAGCTACATGGAAAGGAGTGCAGTGTATATTGTAGTAACCAGTGTTGGAGCAATGAATGTTATCCAAAATCCAAAAAACCAAAATCAATTAATGAAAAAAGAAAAAGATTTTACAGCATACCATTAAGAAGCTTATGAGACTACAAACATGGAAAAGTGAAAGAGAACACCAGATATCCACTGAAAATCAAAATACCAGAGTTTATTATTATTATACGATTGTATCACAGCGGCCAGTTGTTTCGCCGGATTTGGCATTGATTACTAGTCGGGCCCCACCCAGGGGCCTAGGACGTCGTAATGTATTTTCGTAATATACATGCAGATCCAAGCAGTGCAGCTTTTTGCATTTGACTGATGGTGATTTTGTCAAGTTTTAACTGTTTTAAATGTAATTCCAGTGCTTTTGGAATAGCACCCAGTGTGCCGATTACCACTGGAATTACCACTGCTGGTTTGTGCCATAATCGTTGAATTTCAATTTTTAAGTCCTGGTATTTCGCGACTTTTTCATGTTCCTTCTCCTCGACCCTGCTATCACCTGGTATTGCGATGTCTATGATTGTAACCTTCTTTTTCTCAACCAGTGTGATGTCTGGTGTGTTATGCGCTAGTATTTTGTCTGTTTGTATACGAAAATCCCACAGGATCTTGACCATCTGATTTTCGGTGACTTTTTCAGGCTTATGTTCCCACCAGTTTGTTGTTGTTTTAATATTATAATTTTTGCACAAATTCCAGTGGATCATTTGTGCTACTGAATTGTGCCGCAATTTATAATCAGTCTGCGCGATTTTTTTACAGCAGCTGAGTATGTGGTCAACAGTTTCATCAACTTCTTTGCAGAGTCTGCATTTGGCATCATCAGAGGATTTTTCGATTTTGGCCTTAATGGCATTTGTTCTGATAGCTTGTTCTTGCGCAGCCAGGATTAGTGACTCTGTTTCTTTCTTTAATGTATCTGTTGTTAACCATAACCAAGTTTTTTCACTGTCCACTTTATCTTTTATTTTTTCCAGAAATTGACCATGTAATGCTTTGTTCTGCCAACTCTCCATTCTTGATTTTATCACATCTTTTTTGTATTCTTGTTTCATCTGTTGGGCCTTCAGTAGATTTTTGTTCTTTACTTCGATTAATAGATGTTCTTGACTTATTATTATTATTATTATTATTATTATTATTATTATTATTATTATTATTATTACTATTACTATTACTATTACTATTACTATTATTATTTATTTGGTTTGTTAAACATGTACAAAATAACAGGTATAAGTATAAAGATGGACATGAACAAAGAAAATGAGTACAAATAAATGGGGACAATAGGACAGGGATGGTACTGGTGCACTTATGCCCACCCCTTTTACGGACCTCTTAGGAATTGTGTAAGGTCCACAGTAGACAGTTTGAGGTTGAAGCTGTGGGGGGGGTTTGAGGATGTAACAACGGAGTCAGGTAGAGCATTCCAGGCGTTGACCACTCTGTTGCTGAAGTCGTATTTTCTGCAATCGAGTTTGGAGTGGTTTACCTTGAGTTTGTATCTATTGTTAGCCCCCGTATTGTTGTGGTTGAAGGTGAAGTAGTCATTGACAAGAAGGACATTGTAGTGGATAATTTTGTGTACCATGCTTAGGTCAGATAGTAGGTGGCATAGTTCCAGGTTGTCCAAGCGCAAAATTTCAAGCCTGGTGGCCTAAAGGATTCTGTTGTGAGTAGAGGAGTAGAGGACACTTCTCGTGAAATACCTCTGGACTCGTTCAATGGTATTGAATTGGACTCATTCAATTGGAAGGGACCTTGGAGGTCTTCAGTCCAGCCCTCGGATTAAGCAGGAAACCTTATACCATTTTTTAAAAAAATAGGTCTCCAGCCTCTTTTCAAAAGCCTCCATTGATGCAGCAGCCACAATTTCTGATTGATTGTTCTCACTGTCAGAAAAAATTTCATTATTTCTAGGAAGGTTGCTTAGTTTCCTTGCTTAGTTTCCATCCATTGCTTCTTGTCTTGTCTTCTGGTGTTTTGGAAAATAGGTTGTCTCCCTCTTCTTTGTGATAGCCCCTTAGATATTGGAACCATTGCTATCACATCACCCCTAGTCCTTCTTTTCATTAGATTAAGGTAAAGGTAAAGGTTCCCCTAGCATGTATGTGCTAGTCATTCCCGACTCTAGGAGGCAGTGCTCATCTCCGTTTCAAAGCTGAAGAGCCAGCGGTGTCCAAAGACGTCTACGTGGTCATATGGCCCGCATGACAAAATGCCAAAGGCGCACGGAACACTGTTCCCTTCCACCAAAGTGGTCCCTATTTTTCTACTTGCATTTTTACATGCTTTCAAACTGCTAGGTTAGCAGAAGCTGGGACAAGCAAGAGGAGCTCACTCTGTTACGCAGTGCTAGGGTGATTCGAACCACCAACCTTTCTGATCAACAAGCTCAGCATCTTAGCCACTGAGCCACTGTGTCCCTTAATCTTATGCATGCATTATTTCTAAAGAAATACATTCGATTTCATTAGATTAGACAGACACAATTCCTGCAACTGTTCTTCATAGGTTTAACCTCCAGGTTTTTAATCATCTTTGTTGCTCTTCCCTGCACTCTTTCCAAAGTCTTAACATCTTTATTATAATATGCTGAGCAAAACTGGATGTGGTCTTTATAAAACGGTACTAAACAATATCCAAATAATGCTTACATCAATAAGGCCTGTCCAACTAATAAGAGATGCTTAAACTTTACATTCCTAGATAAATCATTCAGAAGACACATTCTAGCAACTCCAACTGATATACATAATCAGTTTTCTCTATTCAGAAAAGATAAATCAGAAAAGGAGACAAACCAGGAATAAACTTTTCTGAAGAGAATTAGAAGAAGTAGAACAGAGATTACACATAGTCCTTGACTTACAACTAGTCACTTAGCAACCAATCAAACTTATAACGGATCTCCCTACAGCTACTTATGACCCAGTTTAGAAGTTCCAACAGCTACTCCATGCAGTGACACGATCACATTTTGGCTGCCTGCATCTACAGCCATTTGTAGCATCCCCCAGTTACACGACTGTAATTTACTTTTTTTTTTTTAAGGAAACACTGATTTACTTCCAGTTTCTGGCAAAAAAAGACACCCCACTCTATAACTGTCTGGTTTGGTTCTGCAACCCAACAAGACAGACACAGACTTCAGAGGATAATCAGAACTGCAGACAAAAACAATTGGAGACTAAAACATATGAGGAACGGTTGCAGGAACTGGGTATGTTTAGCTTAAGAGAAAGAAGGACTAGGGGAGACATGATAGCAGTGTTCCAATATCTCAGGGGTTGCCACAAAGAAGAGGGAGTCAAACTATTCTCCAAGGCACCTGAGGGTAGAACAAGAAGCAATGGGTGGAAACTAATCAAGGAGAGAAGCAACTTAGAACTGAGGAGAAATTTCCTGACAGTTAGAACAATTAATCAGTGGAACAGCTTGCCTCCAGAAGTTGTGAATGCCCCAACACTGGAAGTCTTTAAGAAGATGTTGGATAGCCATTTGCCTGAAACGGTATAGGGTTTCCTGCCTAGGCAGGGGGTTGGACTAGAAGGCCTCCAAGGTCCCTTCCAACTCTACTATTGTATTGTATTGTATTGTATTGTATTGTATTGTATTGTATTGTATTGTATTGTATTGTATTGTATTGCTACCAACCTGCCTTCCATTGAGGATCTGTATACTGCACGAGTCAAAAAGAGGTCTATGAAAATATCTACAGACACCTCGCATCCTCGACATAAACTGTTGCAACTCCTACCCTCAAAGTGATGCTATAGGGCACTGCACACCAGAACAACTAACACAAAGACAGTTTTTTTCCTGAACGCCATCACTCTGCTGAACATATAATTCCCTCACCACTGTCAAACTATTTACTAAGTCTGCACTACTATTAATCTTCTCGTTGTTCCTATCACCCATCTGCTCCCACTTATGACTGTAACTTTGTTGCTTGTATCCTTACGATTTTTATTGATTGTTTCCTAGTATGATTTGATTGCTTAATTGCACCCTTTGGCTATCATTAAGTGTTGCGCCTTATTTATTTATTTTATTTATTTATTTCTTGGATTTCTAAACCGCCCCCTCTCCCAGAAAGGGACTCGGGGCGGTGTACAGTCAAATGCAGATAAAAATACAATAGTAATATAAAACAATTAAATACATTTGGATGGAGGAGATAAGGCTGTGCAAGAAATAAATAGACTATAAAAAACCCTAAAAACACCCCAATTAAAACCCAAACCCAATTAAGATATATCCCGGGAAGTAAACTAAGAGAGTGCCAGGCCAGCTGATTGAAATAGGTGAGTCTTTAATTTCTGACGGAAGGAACGGAGGTCGGTGGTAGTTCGAATGTCGGGGGGGGGATCCTTGACAAATGTACACTGAGAGCATATGCACCAAAGACTAATTCCTTGTGTGTCCAATCACACTTGGCCAATAAAGAATTCTATTCCATTCATTGGGTATAATGCGCTCACTTGATAACTGTAGCATTTGTTTAATGACTATCGCAAAAAGATGTGCTCACATGTTAACCTACTTAAAGACCGCCACAACGTTTGACCATAATTCCAGGGTCAAGTATGGTGATACTGGAGGACCATGTGGCAGACGTGGCAAGGGGGGCGTTCCACCAGGTTCGCCTGGTGCGCCAATTGCGCCCCCTACTGGACCGGAGTGCCCTGCGCACGGTCACTCATGCGCTGGTGACGTCTCGCCTGGACTACTGCAATGCCCTCTACATGGGGCTTCCCTTGGGACGCATCCGGAGACTACAGCTAGTTCAGAACGCAGCCGCGCGGGTTATCATGGGGAGTACACGTTACTCCCACGTAACACCGCTCCTGCGCGAGCTGCACTGGCTACCTGTGGCCTTTCGGGTGCGTTTCAAGGTATTGATCACCATCTTTAAAGCGCTCCATGGCATAGGACCTAGATATCTGCAGGATCGCATCCTACCACACACGTCCCTGCGACCTATTCGCTCACACAGGGAGGGACTCCTCCTGGTGCCGTCCGCTAGGAAGTGTCAGCGGGCGACACCTAGGAGTAGGTCCTTCTCTGTGATGGGCCCAACCCTCTGGAATGACCTCCCCCCCCGACATTCGAACCACCACCGACCTCCGTTCCTTCCGTCAAAAGTTAAAGACTCACCTATTTCAATCAGCTGGCCTGGCACTTTCTTAGTTTTACCTCCCGGGGATTTATTTTAATTGGGTTTGGGTTTTTAATTGGGGATGTTTTTAGGGTTTTAGAATATATTTATTTCTTGTACAGCCTATCTCCTCCATCCAAATGTATTTAATTGTTTTATGATTGTATTTTTATCTGCATTGACTGTACACCGCCCCGAGTCCCTTTTTGGGAGAGGGGGCGGTCTAGAAATCCAAGAAATAAAATAATAAATAAATAAATAAGTCAAGGACTACCTGTAAGTCAGTGTTCTAGTGCTTCCATTTAAACATTGCTCAGTTATATAATGACGACATCAATTTCCTACGTGGCTCCCCTGCCGTATCTCATCCGCAGCAAGTGAGTGAGGCAGCAGCCTTGAACTGGGCTCATTTAAAATAGTATATTCTCCAGCATTCATTAAATTTGGTTCAAAAACATTGAGCCTGGAGAGATGACAGCCTGGGCTCGAGAGCCGAGCTCTGCGCAACAGGGTGAGCTCCCGTTACTTACTCCAGCTCCTGCCCACCTAGCAGTTTGAAAGCATGCAGATGTGTCAAAGTTTGTTGCATAAGTTCAAATCCAGAAAGCACACACAGATAACTGATGCAGCAGGATTCATTAACTTCTTTATATACCTAAGAGTAGATGAATAAATGTACAAAACCAACAGGTGGTTCTTCCAAGTAAACACAAGGCAGGAGAGTTACAGGCAAACACAAGCATTTAGTTTCATTTCAGCAGACAAGCCCAGACAAAGTGCTTAAGTTTCTGTTTCAATTCTCTGCACAGACTCAGATCTGTTTAAGCTCCTATTGGCTGACTTAGTTGCTATGTCTATTCATTGGCTGACCTTGTTCCCATGTCTCTCCCAATCATGAATATTTTAACAAAATGCAAGTAGATAAATAGATACTACTTTCAATGAGAAGATAACAGCATTCGGTGTGCCATTGGGGATATAGTCATGCTGGCCACATGACCACAGAAATTGTCTTCGGACAACTCTGGCTCTCTCGGCCAAGAAACTGAGAAACTCCATGCCCTACAGTCAAAAACAACTGACAGGGAAACCTTCCCCTTTACCTAAAATAGTATATTCTCCAGCCTTCATACATTGTCCAACAACAGCTTCCAGATTTTGTAGAACAATTTTTTTACGAGCTCAGATCTCATATCCACCCATCATCAAGAGGTAAAGGTAAAGGTTCCCCTTGCACATATGTGCTAGTCGTTCCCGACTCTAGGGGAAGATGTTCATCTCCGTTTCAATGCTGAAGAGCCAGCGCTGTCTGGAGACATCTCCGTGGTCATGTGGCCAGCCAATGGCGCACGGTACATTGTTACCTTCCCACCAAAGGCGGTTCCTATTGTTTCTACTTGCATTTTTACATGCTTTTGAACTGCTAGGTTGGCAGAAGCTGGGACAAGTAACGGGAGCTCACTCCATTATGTGGCGCTAGGGATTCTAACCACCGAACTCCTGACCTTTCTGATCGACAAGCTCAGTGTCTTAGCCAATGAGCCACTGTGTCCCTTACCCAGAGGTAAATTCAAGTATAGTAGTGTTTAGGATATGCTGGAAAGTGCAGGATTTCTTTTTCCCCCATCAGAAGGATCTTTCTTTACCTAAGGGAACTGAATGGGTCCAAAGCTGCCAGCCCATAGATCTTAGCTCTTGAGACCAGTTCATACAACACCTTTGCATTGTTCAGGGAAGCCTGGTGTTCTATGGAAGATATTTTTAAGAACCACTAGAAAAACCACAGAGCGTTGGAGTCAGCTATAACATTTCTAGGATATGGATAGAGGGATCATAGAATCAAAGATGTGGAAGGAGCTATTTAGGCCATCACATTCAACTCCCCAGGGATCCAAATTAAAGCATCTTTGCAAGATGGCTTTCTTGAACACCACTGATGAAAAGAAGTCCATCACCACTCTAAGCTGAATTGTTCTTATGGTTGGGATGTTTTTCTACAATTCAACTGGAATCCACATTGCTGTAATTTAAGTCCATTATTTTGTATCCTGGACTCTGGGATAATAAGAGAACAGACCTCAATCTCCTTTCCTTTGTCATCTTTCCAGGGACTGCAAGTCATCTCGCTACTGATATATACTATATTCCCACATTATTATTATTTCAATCTCTCTTGATAAGATTTACATTGTTGTCCCTGTTCTTTATTATCCTTCTCCAAATCTATCTCAGTTCATCTTAAACCTTTGAGGTGGGATCTGCCCAGGGCAGGCAGGCAGGCAGGCAGGAAGGCAGGCAGGCAGGCAGGCAGGCAGGCAGGAAGGAAGGAAGGAAGGAAGGAAGGAAGGAAGGAAGGAAGGAAGGAGAACACACACACACACGATTTGGAAGTATTCTTCATTAATTCAGCCTAAAATTATGTTTGCCTCAGTAAATTGCATCAGATTAGCCTGAGATTCTGGCTCCTGATTCCCTCTTCATTATGCCCCCATCAGAAAAATATATGACCTCAAGATGATCTAAATTTATCTCCCATATGTAGAAAGTTTTAATTTTCAAAAAGGAAATACCTTTCCCAAAAAGAATTTAAGTCTATATAGAGTTTGAGGTCTCCTTGAAATGCTCCAGTTCCAAAATGCTCCTGCAAGAGGTTTGAGATTATGTTGAATGGTTTATCCACAGGTTGTATATGTATGCATTTACTTACAGTGACATCTACACTATGCATTCTTGCAAAAGTAAACCTTCCTTCTTCAAGCAGCTCTCCGTTGTTGTAGATCAGAGAAAGAGAGCAGAGCTAAGATTTATTCAGCTGGGCTGATTTCATTAGTCCAATATCTTATTAGTATTAAAATAAACAGAAATAGACTGACTGTGCATTGTTTGCAATTTTGGATTAGAAAGCATTGCTAGATTTAATTCCAAACGTTATTTAATTTCATAAAGCATGGTTATTTTCTATATTTGCATCCTGTTTCCTGGTTTTTCATACTTCCATCCACCTTGTTTAAGACCTTGGGTTCTATGTACCCTACCTTTGTTATGGAGCTGACTTTTGATAAGCAGATAGCCCCAACGCCTACATCTGGCTTCCTCTATTCTAGCATTATATGTTAGAGTCACAGTTCCCATTTTGCCCTTGTCTTCAGTAGGATAGATATCCAGATGCACCAAGATTCCTACATTTTTATTAATTGCATGTAGTGGAGATTTAAAGATGCAGATTTTTTCCCCCTCTTCTTTGAGCAAGAAATGGTACTTTTTGATGATTAAAAACAAAACAGCTAGCCCTTGTTAGTATCTAATTAACCCAACCCTAACCCTAAGTTTGCATTTGCTTATCTGTACAATAATACAGCCCCATGCACATTATGCATTAATTGCAATGAATTGCAAGGTGTATTTAACAGTCCAATCCCACCTGGTCTACTTTCTTTCAGCCACCAATGGGATTTTTTTTTTTAAAAAAAAATCAAGGATCGGTCTGGCTGAAAACAGACAGACACAAAATTGGCATGTATTTGGAGAAGGGGACCTTTGGAAATTTGTCACATTTGCTATTGATAAACTGGACATTAGGAGGCAGCAAACAGCCCATTCTGTTGTCAAAAATGAAACTGCCATTTCCTGTCTCTCTGATTGGAATGGAAATGAAAAAAGCCACTCCGTTAAGCAAATCTTGGTTAATTCTGAAGAAGGAGACCTTTTATACTAGTCCACATCGAATTCAGATGATATGTTTTTAGATCGAAAAATTCCCTGGCTGATTTGTGTGTGTGTGTGTATTTACAAAAATTCTGATACTGACACTTGGTTTAAATGTTTCACGTACATCAGTTTAGGGTTGATTAGCACATTGGATGTGGCACCGTTATAATCTTACGCATGCATTATTTCTAAAGAAATACAAAAACAACACTAACAAACCATTGAAAGAGCTATTTCAAATCTACCCCCATTGTATATATATAAATAGCAACAGCAACTTGGAGAAGGTGGCTGTTGTTTTTTAACCAGCTAGAATGTTTCATTCTTTGACTATGGAAAATGATAAAGCAAGCCTGAACAAACTCATCTGCAAACTTTGCAACATCACAATACCTTTCCAAGAACTGCTGCACAATACTGATAATACAATATTCATTACAAAGAAACGTGTTTCTTTACCAGATTTAAGCAACTGTCAAGGACTACTACTAATCAAAGCATGAAAAACATCTACATGCTATTCTGAACTTTATTATTTTCGGCAAATTATTTTGCACTAACAACCCACGTTTTCATGTTTATTCATCAGGACTATTACAACATCACACAGCGTGTAATTAAAACCTCAAATCTCTGCATAACATAAACACAGTTTCCCAAATCCGGCAAATACAGCTGAAGGCTTCGTAGATCCAGTTGCTCAACAGGACTCAACTTAGACATGAAAACAATGCATAAACTTACTGTTGTGTTGTCTAGAGGGTCCAACTGCCACACCGGGGGGGAAAAAAAAGAAATTCTGTTTCACAAAACTGTGAATCGTTAGCAAATGGGAAAGAATATGTCCAGCTTTTTTTAGTCAAAGTAACATTTTTTCCCCTTCAACCCAAATCATGAATGTGGTAAGTAAATATAGAGATGATTTGCAGTTGCACTGCAATGTTGAAAAGATGCACCGGGAGTTGCCCACTTTAAAGTCCAAATTATTAAGCCTTTGGAAGTCCAACTGATGAGGTCGATCAGTCTTGCTTGTTAAATAGGATGTGCAAAAAAAAAAAAGGAGAGGATTGAAATCCAAAATAATTTTAAGGCTTTATCCAAATTCAAATTCTGCTTTTCTCTCTCTCTCTCTCTCTTTCTTCCTCTCTTCTTTTATGTTTTCCCCCCCGTTCCCCGTTCTTTTTTTCCTTCCCACAAAACGCATATCGGTTCGTTCTTTCCTTGTCCTGGATAAGGCCTGGTTTTGAAATGCATTACGGGCTCTCCACCGAGGCAGCTTTCACTGCATGTCGAGTCCTACCAAGGCCCAGCGTTAAAAGCCATCGGGTTCCTTTTTTTCCCTCTCCCCTCCTTATTTCTTTAGCCTACCTCACAAAAGAAGGGTATTTTGTAAATTACCAGCTCGTTCAGATCAACAAAAGGTACTTTCATAGAAAGCCCCATTTGATTTTGCTCAAATTTGATTACAAGGATGGAGGAAAAAAAAGGAGAGGAAGTCAAAAAGAAAAACCCCAGATGGCTTTTTTCATTCATCTCACTGAATGAGCTTTATCTGTGCCTTTTGAAACTGTAGCAGTGGAAAAGCATTTCTGTTGGCTTAAAAAACTTGACAAAAATTATTGGTTTGCCATTTCTCGTGTAACTGCCATTGGGAACTAGATGAAAAGGCTCCTTTTTCTTCTGCGGGATCGCCTGCTTGCATCAAAATAATGGAGATTAGGTATTTCATTATAAATTACAGTGGGGGAGAGAGAGAGGCTGTCATATTAATAGCAACCTGCTCGTGGTCTTCAGTGGTAGCTATTCTCCTAAACAAAAGGACCAAGAGGGTTGTCTATTGAACTTGTGCTTTAAGGCCCGATCAATTTTCTATCATCAAGGCGAAAGGTGAGATCTGGAACAAAAGACTTCACACATGAGTGACCTCATGAGCCGAGAGATAAAACAGCTTAAAGAAACAAAACACATCCTGAAATTATGGGTGATAAACTGTAAAAAAAAAATAGGGAGAAGGAGGAGGAGGAGGAGGAGGGAAAGAAAGAAAGGAAGACGGGGAGTAGGGAGGGAACAAGGGTTGATCTATAATCCTTTCCTTTTTCTAGGCACATGGACACATTAAAAGCTACTTGTTTTCAAGTGCGGCATAATTGCAGCATTTGTTTCACGAGGCTCTGCCTTGAATCTGGTTGTATACTCCTTCCTCAACAGGGTTCCAGCCATTTCATTCTTGAGTAAGCATACTATTGTGTATAATTCAGGATGCCTGAGAGCTGTACCTATAAATATCCCCAGGCGAAGGGTTACCGTTGGGGACAGCTTTTCAGTGCGGTTACCGAGGGAGAAATTGTGTAGGATAGCCTTGGCGTTGGACAACATCTTGTCTTACGCAAGTGGACAGACTAAGGGCCACTTCCCATCCAACTTCACTTATGAATGTCTGTATTCCTGGAATCCTGTCTATCTAATTCTGGATCTCAGTGAATTCCCTGTAAAATCTGTGAACTGCTTAGAGAGGGCTGTAAAGCACTGTAAAGAGGTATATAAGTCTAAGTGCTATTGCTATATGATGTTTGTCCATCATGTTCGAAGAGGACCTTGACATTTAACAGGTTGTGGGCTGTCCACGATGTGTCCACAGGTGGATAGTAAGGCCTATACGGGGCACTAAATGTTGTGCCACATGTCAGGCAGGCAAGTGTGGGCACCATTGTTGCCGCATTTGCAGCTCCGACTTTGTGGAGTGCTGGCTTCTCTCGTGCTATGGTTGTTCTTCTGTCCTCAGATGTCTGTGTTGCGACCCGCCAGCAGCCAGCAGAGCTGGCAGCAGAGTCGGATAGTGAGGAGGTTGGGGAGGAGCATGGGCCAGTCCTGAAGGCTGGGAAAGATTCAGACGAGGGCTCTGCGTCGGAGGCAGAGACGGGATCGAGGCCGTCTGGCAGTGAACAGGTGCCTACAGAGCTAGGAAGCAGTGAGGAAGAGGAACAACTGGAGCCTGTTCCTAGTGTGTGCATGCGCAGAGCTGCTAGAAGAAAAGAACAACTCAGAAATCAGGGTAGACTTAGGAGTAAAGTCACAGGTAAATGGCCTCTCCCATAGGAAATAAAAGAGGAGCAAAAGGGGAGTGGGCTTTTACAGGAACCAATTCGTTTGTTCGGTTGTTAGATTTGTTTCAGGAGTGTGAAGATCTGTCCGTGAATCTCAGAGACTCTGTGCCCAGTCTTTCCTTGCACAGCGCCTCATTTGGAAAATATTTACATGGCAGCTTTCCAAGACAGATAAGGTCTGTAGTCATAAATATTCTTTTGAGGGATTGTTTGCCAGGCCTTTGCTGAATGAGAGGAATGAGAGGAATTCACCTTCGTTTTATAAAGGGGTTTTTGTCAGGACCGGGACTCTGCCTTGTGCTTTTTGGGGTCAGAGAACAGTCTGGCAGCCTTGGTGGATCAGCGTGTGCCATGTCGTTCGATCTTGTGCCAGGGTTTCCCAGGAGGTGGTGTCAATATCCAGGGACTTGAAGGAGGTTTTTAACGTGTCTTTGTATTGCTTCCTTTGTCAACCGTGCAATCGCTTTCCTTGAGACAGCTCACCCTAAAGGAGCTGTTTGGGGATGCAATAGTCTGGCATCCTTGCAACATGGCCTACTCAGCGTGTCTATAAGTGCTATTGCTATACGAGGAAGTCTAGACCATCTCTAATTAAAACCTCTAATGGCTAAGAAACATGTGTTAGATCAGTATTTCCAAACTTAGCCATATTAAGAGGTGCAGATTTTAACTCCCAGAACCACCCATCCACCCACCCAGAATGCTGGCTGGGGGATTCTGGGAGTTGAAGTCTGAACATCTTAAAATGGCCAAGGTTGAGAAACATTATCTTAGGTCTTGATAAAAGGCTGCCAGTTTGGACTGGAAGCACTAAACTAATGAATTACTAGTGACCCACAGTTTACTAGGATCAGTGGCACTGACCTGTGACCATTTTCCACACTTACAACCACTGCAGCATCTCCCATCATCACATGATCAAAATTCAGATGTTTGGCAACTAGTTCATACTTACGACATTTGCAGGATCCTGGGATCACGTGATCCCTTTCTGTGACCTTCCGCACGCAAAGTCAATGGGGAAGCCAGATCCATTTAACAACCATGTCACTAACGTAACAATTGCAATGATTCACTTAACAACTGCGGCAAGGAAGGTCATAAAAAGAGGCAATCCTCGATTAACTGTCTTGTTTAGCAACGTAAATGCGGGGCTTAATTGTGCCTGTCAATCAAGGACTATGCGTACAACCATAACGTACCCTGCCCATTACGACTGTATGTTATGACGGTTGTAAATTAGATCAACCATGTGACTGGGGCCCAATTTTACAACTTTTGTTGGCAGCAGTCATTAAGCAAATCCAATGCTCACCATGGAGAGCTTTTGCCCAAAACAAGAAGTAAAGCAAAACCATCATAAATGTCAAACTAAGATTGAGCGCAATGCTTATTGCGTCTCACTGTTAAAGAGGTTGATCAGTTGCACAATAGAATCAGTGGTGGGTTACTAACCGGTTTACTACCGGTTTGCTTGTGCATGCATGCATGCATGCTCGTGCACACACATGCCCGGGCGTGTGGGCAGAGTCTCCCACCACTGCCACTACTGGTTCAACAGCAACCCACCTCTGAATAGAATCCCTTATACCACCAAGCTTGAAATTTTGGTCTTGGACAACGTGGAACTACGCAGCCTACGGTCTGACCTAAGCTTAGTACACAAAATTGTCTGCTACAACGTCCTACCTGTCAACGACTACTTCAGCTTCAACCTCAATAATACATGGGCAAACGATAGATATAAACTCAAGGTAAAGCGCTCCAAACTCAATTGCAGAAAATACAACTTTAGCAACCGAATGGCCAATACCTGGAATGCCCCACCTGACTCCATTGTTACCAGTGACGTGCGGTGAGGTTTATGACTGGTGAGGCTGGTGACATCATCAAACCGCGTGGTTGCTCCGATCGCACGGGCACAGCCCAAACGGAGAAGTTTCTCTTCTCAGAAATGTCAGAAAGGGGCAGGCAGGCTGCCGCAGCTCCACTAAGAAGACATTTATGAGAAGAGAAACTTCTCCTTTCTCCTCCTTCCCCCCCCCCCCTTCTAGCACTGATGATGTTACCTAGGCATTTTTTGCATCGGGCGAGCCCGGAATCCTTGCAAGGGGAATGGGACCACGTGTGCAGGCGGCTCCTCAGCGCACAGCCTCAGATTAGCACAGCCGCGATCCCCTTCCCCTGCACACGTGGTCCCATTCCCCTCCTTCTTAAGCCAACATGAAGGGGACCGCGACTGCGCTGATATGAGGCTGGCATTGAGGAGCCGTTTGCACACGTGGTCCCATTCCCCTTGCAAGGATCTTGGGCTCGCCCGATGCAAAAAATGGCGAGATTGGCACACTTGGGGCTGCTGCTGAGATGTCCAGGGAGGCTAAACCAAGCCGCGCGCCTCTCCCAGCCACTTTCACGGCTTCCCAGAGTTTTTTTTTTTTTTCATGATGAGAGCGGTGAGGCTCTGCCTCCCCTGCCTCCCCTGACTGCACGTCACTGATTGTTATGTCCTCAAACCCTCTCAGCTTCAACCTCAAACTTTCTAGAGTGGACCTCGCCCCATTCCTAAGAGGGGGTGTGCATAAGCGCACCAGCATGCCTTCCATCCCTGTCTTCCTGTCCCCATTTATTCATACCCATTTCCTGTGTTCATGTCCATGCTTTTACTTATACCTGTTATCTCGTGCATGTTTGACGAACTAAATGAATAAAATAAAATTTAAAAAAAGATTCCCAGTCCATTTCTGGAATCAATTCAAAATGCTGGAACTCAGATACTTAAAGTATATTCAGAATTTGACTGTTCTTTGCATTCTGAAATCTTGAAACTGAGTGTGGCAAAAAGCACATTCTCAAGAAGACTGTCTTCACTCTAATCAACATTTATGGAGATTCTCAATCATCCAGGGCATGGTTGTCCCAAAGGTGCTTTTCCCAAATAGATAACTGGCATTTCTTGGTTTTTTTTTTTTTTAAATTTGCTTCTCATCCAAGAAGCTTCTTCAGTTCTTCAGGGGGAAAAACACAAGAAAGTCCAGTTGCCTTTTGGGGGAAAATACCACCTAAGCAGTGGTGGGTTGCAGGCGGTACGCCCCGGAACGTGCGTACTGGATCCTGCCCGGAGCACTGGGTACCATTTCGGTACGGTGCTCCGGAGGGCCTGCCCGTCCGCCCGCCCGCCCGTGCGCCTTACTTGTGCTTTAAGCTTTTGGCTTCTGCGCACAGCGCATATGGTGCCTGCATACGCTTCACCGAGCAGCTGGAGCATCGCAGAGGCTTGCTAAAGTGTCATTTGATGCTACAACGCATGCGAGTGCTGCGTGCGTGCACGTGGGTGACTCCGGGGCCGTTCCAACCATACCGGTTGGAACGGATTCCGGAACCCACCACTGCACCTAAGGGACAACTCTCAACAACTTGCGTCGACATGCGCAAGTAGGCAGCAATATAAATTTGCTAAATAAATAAATAAACTTTGACATTTATCTTATTGACTTTATCTTGGAGACATTTTGGCTTCACTGGAACAGCTTTTTTTTTAATGCCCTTGAAAAATGGGTTATTTTTTACCAGTTACTTAACAATAGCAATTTGCTATTGTTAATCTGGATTAACAATAGCAAATTACTAATTGTTGTTAATTGCTGTATTCAGACAGTTGATATTATGATGAGGTTTTACTGTACTGTATGATGTTCTGAGAGTTACTTTGGTAGCCTGGTTTAAAAATAGTGGGTTAGTAACTGTAAAACATGGTTAATAATAATTCTCTCTCAACCCCTAGGAAGAAGATGACAACGACTTCTGAGAATCTTGCCAGAAGAACTGCAGGATTTGTGCAGGTACTAGCTGGGAATCATGATTGATTGGAAGCTCTCTCTCTCCCCTACTCTCTCTCCCTCCCTCCCTTCTTTTCTTTCTCTGTCTCTCTCTGTCTCTGCCTCTCTGCCTCTCTCTCCCCCTCCCTCCTCTCTCTGTCTGTCTCTCCCACCTTCTCTCTCTCTGTCTCTCTATCCCCCCTCCCTCCTTCTCTCTCTCTCCCTCCTCTCTTTCTCTGTCTCTCCCTCTTTCTCTCTCTTTCTGTCTGTCTGTCTCCCTCAGTCTTCTGTCTCTGTCTCTCCCTCCTTCTCTCTCTGTCTCTCTATCCCCCTCCCTCCTTCTCTCTCTCTATCTCTGTCTCTCCCCCCCTCCTTCTCTCTGTCTCCCCTCCCTCCTCTCTTTCTCTTTCTCTCCCTCCTTCTCTCTCTTTCTGTCTCTGTCTGTCTCCCTCACTCCTTCTGTCTCTGTCTCTCCTTCCTTCTCTCTGTGTCTCTCTATCCCCTCCCTCCCTCCTTCTTTCTCTCCATCTCTCTCTCCATCTCTCTCTGTCTCTCTATCCCCCTCCCTTCCTCCTTCTCTCTCTATATCTCTCTCTCTCCGTCTCTCTCCATCTCTCTCTGTCTCTATCCCTCCTCCATCCCTCCTTCTCTCTCTCTCTCTCTGTCTGTCTCTCTCTCTCTCCCCCTCCTTCTCTCTGTCTGTCTCTCTCTGTCTCTCGCTCCCCTCCCTCCTCTCTTTCTCTGTCTCTCTCTCCTTCTCTCTCTTTCTGTCTCTGTCTGTCTCCCTCTCTCCTTCTGCCTCTCTCTGTCTCTCCCTCCTTCTCTCTCTGACTCTGTCTCTCTCATTCTCCCTCCTCCTCTTTCTGCCTTTCCCCCCTCTCTCCCTCCCTCCCTCCTTCCCTCGCTTTTCTCTCTGTGTCTCTCTCTCCCCCCTCCCTCCTTCTGTCACTGTCTCTCTCTCTGTCTCTCCCTCCTTCTGTCACTCTGTCTCTCTGTGTGTGTGTCTCCCTCCTTCTCTCTCTCTGTCTCTCTCTCCCCCTCCCCACCTCCCTCCTTCTCTCTTTCTCTCTGTCTCTCTCTCCCTCCTTCTCTATGTCTGTCCCTCTGTCTCTCTCTGTCGCTCCCCTCTCCTCTCTTTCTCTGTCTCTGTCTCTCCTTCCTTGTCTCTCTCTGTCTCCCTCCCTCCCTCCCTCCTTCTGTCTCTCTCTCTGACTCTCTCTCTATGTCTCTCTCATTCCCCCTCCCCCCTCTCTGCCTCCCCCCCCCCTCTCTCTCACAAATTCTGATTGCTATTATGAATCACCCTGGGAACTGAACAGTAGAACAATATGATTATAAAAAATCAAAACGTGTTGGCATCATCAATGCCCTCTCCTGAAGCTAAACAAGTTCTCAAAATAAATGTCATTATTTTTTTAAAATAGAGAAAAGAATGCTAATTATTTGAAAAAAATCACTGACTAAATAGTAAAGTTGGTGGAGACCCTGGTCCAGCAGCTCCTGTCCAAATTATTCTTGGGTTTGGGTGACTGATACGTTGGGGGAGATTGATCGTAGTTGTGGTGAGATAAGAGATATAAGGCAGAGGCATAAATGTATATCATTTCAGGAAAAGAGACATTGTCATTTCCAGCCTGGCTATCCCAGGTTGTTGATGATGTTACCTAGATGGGTAATCAAATGTCTGCAAGAAAGTAACCAAGCTCGGTGACCATCCAGGACCCCTCTTCCAACCCTGAGCTACAAATATTTTCTTTTATTGACTTTTCATTTCAGGCCTTGGCATAAGACGAGGTAGTCCTCAACTTACAACCATTGGTTTACTGATCACTCAAAGTTACAACAGCACTGAAAAAGTGACTCATGGCCATTTCTCTCGCTTACAACTGTTGTAGCAGGTTGTCACAGAATAAAAATTTGACTTTTTATCATGTATAGTGGATGTGTGATAAAGCAAAGAAATATTGGAGTAGGATTCACACCTTAATAGAGAAAATTGTTAAAGTGAATATAAACAGAAAACCAGAGACTTTTCCTTTTGGTTTAATGGAAAAAGACTTAGAAAAAAAAATTGGGAAAAAAATCTCTCTTTCTGTCTGTCTGTCTTTCTTTCTGTCTCTTTCTGTCTTTCTGTCTGCCTGTCTGTCTTAGTTTCTGCCTGTCTGTCTATCTTTCTGCCTGCCTGTCTGTCTTAGTTTTTTTTGTCTGTCTGTCTTTCTGTCTGTCTGTCTGTCTGTCTGCGTATCTGCCTGCCTGTCTGTCTTAGTTTCTTTCTATCTGTATGTCTTTCTGCCTGTCTGCCTGCCTTAGTTTACTTTTGTCTGTCTGTCTATCTGTCTTAGTTTTTTTGTCTGTCTTTCTGTCTGTCTTTCTTTCTTTTTTCTTTCCCTCACTTTTCTCTTCCCTTTTCCTTTCCCTATTTTCCCTATTATATTTCCTTTTGTATTTTCTCTGTAGGCTACATTATAAACTAATAAAAAGTGTTATTAATAATGGCCATTGGCTCCTATTTATGACAGTTGCAGTGTCCTGGGGTCGTGAGATCCACCTTTTGTGGCCTTCTGAGAAGCAAATTCAATGGGGAAGCCAGTTTCACTTACAATACAATACAATACAATAGTAGAGTTGGAAGGGACCTTGGAGGTCTTCTAGTCCAACCCCCTGCCTAGGCAGGAAATCCTATACCGTTCCAGACAAATGGCTATCCAACATCTTCTTAAAGACTTCCAGTGTTGGGGCATTCACAACTTCTGGAGGCAAGCTGTTCCACGGATTAATTGTTCTAACTGTCAGGAAGTTTCTTCTCAGTTCTAAGTTGCTTCTCTCCTTGATTAGTTTCCACTCATTGCTTCTTGTTTTACCCTCAGGTGCTTTGGAGAATAGTTTGACTCCCTCTTCTTTGTGGCAACCCCTGAGATATTGGAACACTGCTATCATGTCTCCCCTAATCCTTCATAACTTCATAACCATGTTACTAACGACTGCCCTGATCCACTTAGCAACTATGGCAAGATCGATCGTAAAATGGAGCTTAACAACTGTCTCGCTTAGCAACAGAAATTGCGGTCGTAAATCGAAGACCACCTTTAGAGGAAGGATTGCATCCCTTTGCATGCTACTATTTCCTCACAAGAGCTTTTGACACCGTTGAGGGCCTGTGTGGGTTTTGGAACTGAGGAAATTATTGGCTAAGAAAATGTTTTTCCCAAATATGGAGGGAAGTGGGAGTGGGGAGGAAACAGGCATTTTTCTTCCGCTGACTTAATACACTAATTCAAGCATGTACAAAATGTGTTACGTGGAGCTGAAATACTCTTACATTTGAATTATCCCCATATTATCCTAATCCCAGAAAAGGGTGATGAACACTTTGTGAACATTGGTACTTAATTTCTAATAGAAAAAGAAAGTGCCATTGTCATTGGATAAAGATAGACGTGGCCTCACAAATTAAAGTAATCTACAGAAGCTGTATAACGCCTGACATTTAAAAGATGCAATACAATACAGTGAAGTAAACTCAAACCTTTTGCTTGAGGCGTATCCCAAGACTGGGCCTAAGGCAGGGGTGTCGAAAGTTGGGAAGCTTAAGACTTGTGGACTTCAACTCCCAGGATTCCCCAGCCAGCATAGCTGGCTGGGGAATTCTGGGAGTTGAAGTCCACAAGTCTTAAGCTTCCCAACTTTCGACACCCCTGGCCTAAGGCTACATTGCTATTACTTCTCAACATTCCTATCGCCCATCTCCTCCCTCTTATGCCTGCCTGCCTGTAACTGTGTTGCTTGTATCCTTACGATTTATATCGATATTGATTGTTTCCTGATTGCTTATTTGTACCCTATGACTATCATTAAGTGTTGCCACTTAGGATTCTTGACGAATGTATCTTCTCTTTATATATACACTGAGAGCATATGCACCAAAGACAAATTTCTTGTGTGTCCAATCACTCTTGGCCAGTAAAGAATTCTATTCTGTTCTATTCTAGTCTATTCTAGTCTAGTCTATTCTAGTCTAGTCTAGTCTAGTCTCATGGCTATATGAAGTATGGAGCCAAATACTTCCCAACTGATGTAGCCTAGATGTGTAGTGAGATTCCTAGCTAACTAGGAATCTGGAGAATTGTTGATCTATCAAGTCTAGAGGATTAATAGTGGGACTAACTACTTGGTCAAAACGGATTGCACGCTTGCTGCATAAAAGAAGAAAGCAACTGCTGAGCAGGAACTGCATGGACACATACTCTCCTCCAAGAGAGGGAAGAGGAGGCCTTGAATCCTAATGACATTCCTGCCTTCCCCCAAATATTTATTTCATTTATTTCACTTTGTGTGAGAAGCCTAGATGGAAAGCAATGAAGGTTTTCCTCATAATAGACATGGGATCCTTGAGAAAGGAGGAAGACAATTGATAGTAATGGATTACATGGTAATAATGGAGTCAAATTCCCCCACTTCGTGTTTCTGTAAACAGTAAAGCGAAGAGCTTTAAAAGAGGACATCCTGTAAGACAGGGGTGTCCAAACTTGGCAACTTTAAGACTTGTGGACTTCAACTCCCAGAATTCCCCAGCCAGCTGGCTGGGGAATTCTGGGAGTTGAAGTCCACAAGTCTTAAAGTTGCCAAGTTTGGACACCCCTGCTGTAAGAGAACACCAGATGCTAAATCCAAAGTTGTTCCTTCTGCCCATCAGCTACTTCAAAGTACCAGAATAACAGACTTAGAAAGGGGCTTTGGAAGTTTTGTAGTCCAAGCTCCTGCTCAAGCATGAGACATTATATCATTTCAGAAAAATGGTTGTGCAATCTCTTCTTTAAAACTTCCAGTGTTGAAGCACCCAGAACTACTGTGAGAGGGCTCTTGGAGTCCCAGTGGACAACCACTTACCATATTTTTCGGACTACAAGATGCATCGGTTTATAAGACGCACCAAGATTTCGAAGAGGTAAGTAAGAAAAAAAGGTTTTTGTCTTCCCCGGCCCTCAGGAGCACTCTGCAGGCTTCAGCAGGGCTGGGGGAAGGCAAAAACGACCCCATTTTTTACCAAAACGGGGGAAATTTTCCCTTCCCCCAGCCCTGCTGAAGCTTGCAGAGTGCTCCTGGGGAGTGGGAGAAGGCAAATACCCCCCCCCCCCATTATTTTGCCCATTTTTCACAAACATGGGGTGCGAAGGCAGGGCTTCGGGAGGCCAAAAATGCTGTATTCGGTGTATAAGACCCACCAACATTTCCACGGTATTTAAGGGGGGGAAAGGTGCGTCTTATACTCTGAAAAATACAGTAAATATGAGCCAGCAGTGTGCAGCAGCTGCCAAAAAAGCCAACACAGTTTTAGGCTGCATAAACAGAGGGATAGAATCAAGATCACGTGAAGTGTTAATACCACTTTATAATGCCTTGGTAAGGCCACACTTGGAATACTGCATTCAGTTTTGGTCGCCACGATGTAAAAAAGAGACTCTAGAAAGAGTACAGAGAAGAGCAACAAGGATGATTAGGGGCCTGGAGGCCAAAACATATGAAGAATGGCTGCACGAACTGGGTATGCCTAGTTTAATGAAAAGAAGGACTAGGGGAGACATGGTACCAGTGTTCCAATATCTCAGGGGTTGCCACAAAGAAGACAAAGTCAAACTATTCTCCAAGGCACCTGAGGGCAGGACAAGAAGCAATGGGTGGAACTTAGAAGGAGAGAAGGAGAGAAACAACTTAGAACTAAGAAGAAATTTCCTGGCAGTTAGAACAATTAATCAGTGGAACAACTTGCCTCCAGAAGTTGTGAATGCTCCAACACTGGAAGTTTTTAAGAAGATGTTGGATAGCCATTTGTCTGAAACGGTATAAGGTTTCCTGCCTAAGCAGAGTGTTGGACCAGAAAACCTCCAAGGTCCCTTCCTACTCTGTTATTCTACTCTATACTGGAGACAAGTCGTTCCACTGATTAATTGTTCTCACTGTCGTAAATTTATCCTTATTTCTAAGTTGGTTCTCCCCTTGATTAGTTCCCATCCATTGCTTCTAGTCCTTCCTTAAGGGGCTTTGGAGAATAGGCTGATTTTCCCCACCCCCCTCTTCTTTGTGGTGATCCATCAAATATTGGAACATTGCTATCCTATCATCCCTAACTCCTTCTTTTCATTAAACAAGCTTGACTCCCTCTTCTTAGTGGCAGAGTGAAGGATGGCAGAGCAAAGTGAAGGATAGCATAATAAAAATTTTAAAAATAACTAACTTCCTATCTTCCATCCTATCCAACATAAGCAGAACTGGCTATTTCAGCACCAGTTTTGCTCCAATTTGCTAATCTTCTCAATCGTATGCTTCCATATTCTTATTTAATCTAGTGGCGGAAGAATAGAATTCTCGGGATGAAATTAGTGACGTTATTATCAGTGTAAATGCAGATAAGCCCTAAATAGGTTTACAGTGCATTTACATTACAAAATACACTGCCATATGTCAACTTGCAGGCATTATGTAATACCTAATATGCTTGTCTTCTAAAGTTGGTACATGCATGTTACTTTTTTTTAACAAAAAAAATGTATTTTAGAGTACTATTGAAGGATCAGGTCAGCAGAACTTAGATTCCTGTTTGGGGTTAGATCATTAACCATTCTAATGACTTCAATATTTTTGAGATGCATTTAAAGGATGTTAAATCTGATCCAGAAAGGCATTTACATTGTTAAGCATGAAGATATAAATTATGTATTAATTCTTAAGAGATCTTGAATATGTATCATTGCTTTGTTAAATGAAAATACATTAGTTCTGGTCTTCAGAAAGGATTGTTGCCATTCCTTAAAAACATCTACTTTTAAGAAAAGCAGAGCATAGACTCTGTGAGTCTGTAAGTAATTTCCAGCATACAGTATTATGCCATTATTATGCATCAACATGAATGTGATCATTTTAAAGAATATTTCTGGCTTACAAGTCCTAACCTGTTCCTGTAACCTGTTCCCCACCCCCGGCATGCAAAAATCAGCTGCTTATTTTTTTTTTAAGTAAGTTTGCTTATTCATTTAAAAAAAAAACTAATAAAAAGTTTCCCCAAAGGTGCTTTTTCAAAAAAAAAAAAAAATAACCCAAACCCTGGACTTTCTTTATTTTTCTTGAAGATATTTCTCATCTCATCTAGTTCTGACTGAAGAAGCTTCTTGGATGAGAAGACAAATGTCTTCAAGAAAAAACAAAGGAAGTCCAGTTGCCTTTTGAAAAAGATCCTTTGGCCTAGATGACTGAGAATCTCCACAGAAAAAAAGCTTCTGTGTGTTGTTGTTAGTTGTGAAGTTGTGTCTGACCCATCGTGACCCCATGGACAACGTTCCTCAAGGCCTTCCTGTCCCCTACCATCCTCTGGAGTCCATTTAAGCTCATGCTGACTGATTTGATGACTCCATCCAGCCACCTCATTCTCTGTCGTCCCCTTCTTCTTTTGCCCTCCATCTTTCCCAGCATTAGACTCTTCTCCAGGGAGTCCTTCCTTCTCATTAGGTGGCCAAAGTATTTGAGTTTCATTTGAGTGTATTAAATCCATACTACATAAAAGTATTAAATAATCTTATTTATGTTGTAGGATAAGGTGGCAGCCAGGGTTATAATTCCACAAACATTGGTACATCCTTTCAATCTTTGAAAACATCATTCTCCATATTCTGGTAGAGCTCCCGAAGAACTACAGTAATTATGCATTTTCCAAATAATAGAAGAATTTCAAATGTTCACAATGTTTTTCAAACTCTCCTTCTTTTTCCTAGGAGTCTAAGAGGACAATAATAATATTAGACATTCTGGTGGATGACAATATGCTCCCTCTAGTCCTCCTAAATCTCTTAGACTAGAGGTCTCCAACCTTGGCAACTTTAAGCCTGGAGGACTTCAGCTCCCGGAATTCCCCAGCCAGCTTTGATGGGTGGATAACCATTTGTCTGCAATGGTATAGGGCAGTGATGGCAACCCTTTTTGGCACCGAGTGCCGAAAAGGGAGCACGCATATGTGCACGCGGCACTGAGTGCTGAAAGGGGAGCACTTCATGCGTGTGATCGTCTGGGCCGCAGCTAGGAAGAGAAGTTGCCCAGGAGGCATGCACGCACCAGAAAATGTACTTCCAGTTTCTGGCACAAGCATGTGCGCTGGCTGGCCAGCCTTCCGGTTACTGCGGTGCATGCACACGAGCAGAACGACTGGCTGGCACACATGCTCATGCTGGAAAATGGAAGACCAGCTCTTCTGGTTTCCAGTGCTGCCGCATGTACAAAGGCCAGCTGATTGTCGCCTGCACGCCAGAAACCCAGAAGAGGAAGTGGCAATGCCACACGTGCCAGGCAACATGGCTCTGTGTGCCACGTTGGGCATGTGTGCCATAGGTTGGCCATCACAGGTATAGGGTTTCCTGCCTAGGCAGGGGGTTGGACTGGAAGACCTTCAGTGTTCTTCCAACTCTGTTATTCTATTCTATTCTATTGTTCATAGTCTTCCTTTGTCAGTACTTCATGTGTTTCTGTACTTCTCCCCTAAAAGGTCTCAGTAAAACACAGGGCAACTTTGACGATTAACCCAGGAAGAGGCTACTGAAAGGCAATTAAATCTGGTTCCCAGTTTGCTTCCCTTTGCCACTGGTTTACCACACACTGAACCAAAAATGGTCACTAGACAGCTGGAAACGTCCTGAATGTCTTTTGGAAGCTAAAGGATCCACTAGCTACCTGGAATGGATCACCAGAATTGGCCTTCCATCTCCATGGGAGTCATAGGTGGCTCTCATTTGCAACTGGGTCATTGCAATATCTGGCAAATGGCTAAATATAAGGTAAAGGTTCCCCTTGCAATATGTGTTAGTCGTTCTTGACTCTAGGGGGCGGTGCTCATCTCCGTTTGAAAGTTGAAGACTCAGTGCTGTCTGAAGACACCTCCGTGGTCATGTGGCCGGCATGACTAAATGCCGAAGGTGCACGGAACACCTTCCCACCAAAGGTGGTCCCTATTTTTCCACTTTTACATGCTTTCAAACTGCTAGGTTGGCAGTAGCTGGGACAAGTAACAGGAGCTTACTCCGTTACATGGCGCTAGGGATTCGAACCACTGAACTGCTGACCTTTCTGATTGACAAGCTCAGCATCTTAGCCACTGCATCACTGTCCTGGCTAAATATAACTCCCTGGCTAAATGCAACAGTCTTGGCTAAATATAACTCCCTCCATGTCCAGGTTATTATGCAACTGCTTCAATGGACAACAAAGTCCAAAATATGATCACTTATATGTGTGGGGCCAGCAACTTATTATTTATTTATTTATTTTATTTATTTTATTTGTTAGCCGCTCCCTCTCCACAAGGGACTCGGGGCGGCGTACAATAAATAAAAGCACATATATATATTACATTACACGGAGGAGGTAACAACCATTACAATACATAAAATAATAATAATGAGATTAGAAATTAAAATACCCCAGTTTAAAATTACTGATTTAAAAAGACTGTCAGGAGGAATAAGATGGAATTATGGTTGAGCCAGGCCGGATAATTGAAAAAGGTGGGTCTTGAGTTTTGAACGGAAGGTGCGGAGGTCGGTGGTAATCCTAATGTCGAGGGGGAGGTCATTCCAAAGGGCTGGGCCCATCACAGAGAAGGCCCTACTCCTGGGTGTCGCCCTCTGGCATTGTTTAGTGGACGGCACCCGGAGAAGTCCCTCTCTGTGAGAGTGGATTGGTCGTAGGGATGTATGGGGCAGGATGCGAACTTCTTGGTCCAGGGTCAGCATGGACATCATTAATGCTCAAGGCTTTCCAACCCACTGCCAACCGCTGAGTGCCCCTCACAACTTGATCTTCACAGAGAAGCAGGCTGAGCTATTTTAAATTTACTTAGCAGACGGTGATTTATCCATGCAAATTTTTTAGTTAATAGCCATGTTCCAAAATAGCTTATTTGCTGGCTCTTAAAGGCTGCGCAGGGCACTTACTATAAAAGAAAAAGTCAAGGATTGGCGGGTCAATAACAGTCATTGAGAAAGGGGAGACTGAGTAGGCTTTACCTCTTCATTATTTTTAAGGTTAAAAATAGCACTTTCTTGTCCATCCATTAAGGGTGAGGTGGAAATACAACAGAATGCCGTGCAGGTATACTAAGTCATAAGCCGCACGAAGTGTCATCTTGGCTAAGTACAGAAAAATAAGATTTGTGGGGAAAATGTACAGAAACTAAGAAGATCGGCATTTTGGTGATGGCCGCAACAGAAGAGATTCAGGCAAGGGTGGGCTTCAAAAATTTTAGCAAGGGGTTCTCTGCCCAGTTACTGGGTGGGCGTGGCCTGCTTGGCGTGACCTAGCCAACCTCCTGAACCATGGCGGGGGATGTTTTTGCCCTCCCTGGGCTTTGGAGGGTTTCCTCAAGCTTCCGGGAGGGCAAAAACGGCCTCCCCAGGCTCCGGAGGCCCTCTAGAGGCCATAAACGGGCCTGTTTCCGGCCTTTCTGAACTTCCAGTAGGCCCATTTTTCACCCACCTCGAGCCTCCGCATGCACCTTGCACTTACCTGCATCCAAAACGGGCCGCATGGGGACTCCTGGGAGGGGAGGGATGGGCGGGGCCAGCCAGGAATGGGATTTGGGGGTTCTCCGAACTGCACAGAATCTTAGCTAGAGGTTCTCCTGAATCCCTGCAAACTCCCATCAGTCCCACCCCTGGATTCAGGGAAAGACAGTTAAATCTAGTGGCAGAGGGCAGAACGAGCATTGCTGTGCGTAAAACTCGTCCCTACTTATGTTCACCACAAAGTCACCACATTCTCTCAGCTTCTTCTTCCAGGAAAACTCAAATGTGTGTTCTCCTTTGGGAATCCCCAAGGTGTCTTTTTTCAACAGGCAACTGGAGTTTCTTGTTTTTCCTTGCAAGACCTTTCACCTCTCATTCAAGTAACACCTCCAGTTCTGACTGAAGAAGCTTCTTGGATGAGAAGTGAAACATCTTCAAAGAAAAACAAGGAAGTCCAGTTGCCTTTTGAAAAAAAACCACTTTGGGACAACCATGACCTGAATGAGTAGGAACCGCCAAAGATATTGTTGTGGTCCGCCGGCAGCCTGTGGAACTGGGAGCAGAGTCGGACAGTGAGGAGTTTGGGGAGGTACAGGGGCCAGTCCTGGTGACTGAGGAAAACTCAGATGAGGTCTCTGCATTGGGGGCAGAGAGGGAGCTAAGCAGCAGTGAGGCAGAGGAACAGCTAGAGCCTGTTCCCAGCAAGATTGTTCTAGGAAACAATTTTAAATAACCTGCTTCCCCACACCTATTACACTTTGAATTAAAAAATACCTACCCCATCAATATTTCTTGAGTCTCAACTGGAGCATTTTTATGGACACTGCTTCCATTTTACACTGCATGTGCAAAAATTTGCCCTAATATATGTGTGTGTGTGTGTGTGTGTGTGTGTGTGTGTGTGTGTGTACACATACATACATACCCCAGTGGTGGGTTGCAGGCGGTATGCCCCGGTACGGGCATACCAGATGCTGCCCGGAGCACCGGGTACCATTCCGTTCCGGTGCTCCGGAGGGCCCAACCACCCTCCCGCGCTCCTTACCTGTGCTTTATGCTTTTGGTGCTTCCGCACGCACGCATGGCATGTACGGTGCCTGCACAACACTCCGTGGAGCAGCTGGAGCATCGCGGAGGCTTGGGGAAGCATCATTTGATGCTAGAACGCATGCGCGCACCGCACATGTGCATGTGGGTAACTCCGGGGCCGTTCCAACCATACCGGTTGGAACGGAATGCGGAATCCACCACTGATATACCCCTTCCAAATAAAAAGCTGCTTTCTTCTTAGTGTACATTATTTTTTAAAAAAAATCCCTGGTCACTTATATGGTGGCTTTCAACAGAACCTCAGTGTACAGTGCACAAACAGTTTTCCTGAACTCCCTGCCTAGCGAACAACAAAAATAAACCCTGGGTTTTTTTTAAGCATTTAAAATAAACAAGGCTCAGACATCTTTTTTTTTAATGTCTTTATCCCAAGCCCGAGATTCGCTTTAGCAGAATATAAATGGCCGATTGAGATTAATTGGCTACAGCTGGTGATAATTGTGATGCAGGCGGATTTACTGAATGGGTATTTTATGGGCCTATTGTTTTCTTCCTTATTCAGCTGCTGTTGGGCAGGTTAAAGGAATAATGCTGTGGGCAGGTCCATAGACGAGGAAGGCTAGAGGGGCACCCAAGAGGTAGGAAAGGAGTTGGCTTTCCGCTATTTCCTTCCTTTTCAAATGCTTCCTACAAAAGCGTCCACTCAGGCCAGACGCTTTTTTTTAAAAAAAAAAAACTGTTTGCTCATTAAAACAACTTAAAAATAAAATAATTAAATTACAGTCTAGAACAGGCACGGAAGCCATTGGGAATTTGCAAGGTGCAACCAATGCCTCTTTGCTGGTTATTGCAGAACGTGGATACTTTTTTCCCTCCTGCACAGATCTATTACAAGGAAATTCCATTTTTCTATCTGCCCATAAAATATATTCTCTTTACTTAAAGAGGTGGGAAGGGGAAGGAGGAGAAATTGAGTGATCCACTACATCTAATGGGGTAATAGGGCTTATTGGCAGTAAGGATCCTCTGAACTACATCATTTCTTTTGGAAAACAGCTGACCCCTTACTCCACTTCATTAATTTGGTCCCCCGGTCAGTCCCTATTTTTCAAGTGTTTCTTCCATAAATATTCATCTGCGGAAGTCTAGAGCTTAAAGGCTTTAGAAACACTTCATAAATCGATACTTTGGAGCAGCGGTGGGATCCTGCCTGCCTGGTTCGGTGATCACGTGCTCCTCGTGCATGCACAGTTTTAACAAAACTTGTCTACCACGTTACTTCTGGGGAGTAACACAGCTGGGGTGCAGCAATCTTCTCTGTCGCGTGAATCAGCTGAGAAGACATAGGTAAGCAAAGTACAGTGGCAGGTGGGCGGGGATACCTGGTTGTCGAAGCGAACGCTCCCCAGCTGATTGTTGGAGCTACCAGTTCACCCAAACGGGTCTGAACCGGCTGAATTCCACCTCTGCTTTGGAGCAAGAACAGACTTCAAATACCAATGAGCCTAATTCTTCAGAACCTGCCTTATCCTATTGGAATAGCAAAGGATAGAAATGAACAGGTGTGTTTTGAAATTGGTGAAGAATTATGGAAGAAAAACATGAAAACGCATATCCCAAAAGTGTTTTGTAAAAGGCAACTGGACTTTCTTTGGGTTTTTTTTTTTTTTTTTGCATGAAAACCTTTCTCTTCTCATCCAAGAAATTTCTTTAGTGCTTGGAGGAGAAGCAAAATGTCTTCAAAGGGGTGGGGGAGGACCCCAAGGAAGTCCAGCTGCCATTTGAAAAGCACCTTTGGGACAACCATGACCTGGATGATTGACAATCTATCCAAACTGCCAACTCACAGGGAGGGGCTTCTCCTGGTGCCGTCCACTAGGCAATGCCAACGGGCGACACCAAGGAGTAGGGCCTTCTCTGTGATGGGCCCAACCCTCTGGAATGACCTCCCCCCCGACATTAGAACCACTACTGACTTCCGCTCCTTTCGACAGAAATTGAAGACACACCTGTTCCGACTGGCTGGCCTGGCATAATTTTAACGTCTACCTCCTGGCATACATATTTTTTACTGGTTTTTTAAGGGGAATGCTCTTTTAAAGTTAATTTTATAGGATTTTGGGGTTTTAAATGCTGTACATTTTAAATTATTTACTTAGCAGTACAGTTCTGTATATCTTTTTATCCTCCTCTTATTTATGTATTTATCCACTTAATATTTTAATTGTTTATTATGATGTATTTTGATATGGACTGTACACCGCCCCGAGTCCCTTTCGGGAGAGGGGGCGGTCTATAAGCGCTAAGAAATAATAATAATAATAAATAATGATGCAGTTCAGAGGGTCCTTATTGTAAATAATCCTCATTGCCCCTGTTGGAAGAAAATATCCATCTGGTTCAGTTCCAAGCCGAGAGAAAGGCACTGGAGGGAAAATGGAGGCTGGAGGCTGATTGGAAAGATGATTTGATGATGAAGCAGAAGTGCATGGGTGCTTCTGGGCAGTTGACCACATGGAGTCGAGAATGGGGAGGTATTTATACCTTTTCTTGGGTTTTGCACTTGAATTTCCTGTTTCTGTGCAAGAACATGTATTCTATTGGCTGTTGTCAGACTCTCATGAGGCCATGTACAAATCCTAGGAGTTTGTCTGAGCTAAGTTTGGTTGAAATTCAGACTGCTGATGCAATGTCCTTAGGAGATTGTGCAATGTGATAGGTGAGCTCTGCTTCTAGATGGTAGTGGGTTAATCCTATTATGTCCTGAAGGGTCATGTATTAATCCCTTCACCCTGGGGCTAAAGGTCTTTTGTTTTGTAGATAGGCTTGCCCAGTCTTTCTCAATGGGAACAAAATATCTGCTAGGAGGAGAGAGCTGGGGCTCTGAGTTTCTGTTTCCCTGAAGATTTTTATTTCTCTCTTAGGGGAAATATTTTATCTTGCCTTTTAAAATAGTTCTCAAAATATTTCATTCTTTTAGGAGAGGGGTAGCTTCCCACACCTCATTAGATAAAGTGGACCATCTGAAAGCCAATTCCTGTCCTACTTCTTTGGTGCCTCTTTACCAGTGACGTGCGGTGAGGTTTATGGCTGGTGAGACTGGTGACGTCACCAGGAAGGTGGGGAATGGGACCACGTGTGCTGGAGGCTCAGGCTGCCTCAGCCTCCAGCACACGTGATCCCATTCTCCGCCTTCCTGAGCGTGCTCCACCGGCTCGCACTCCGCAGTCCTCGAAAGCGACTGGGGAACGACGAGAACCTTCCTGCCTCTGCTGGACTTTGCGCACTCCTCGCGACTGCTATATGCAGTCGCGAGGAGTGCGCAAAGTCCAGCAGAGGCAGGAAGGTTCTCGTCGTTCCCCAGTCGCTTTCATGCCTTTGTCATCCGGGAGCGCCGACAACATTTCTGCCTCCGCCCTCCACAGCTCCCGGGCGTGCCCGGACAGATGTATATAATATTATAATATTGTTTTATATTTGTACTGATAAATAAATAAAGGGAGACTATAATATTATATATATTATATACTATTATTTCATGAAGAGAGGTGAGGCTCTGCCTCCCTTGCCTCCCCTGACCGCACGTCCCTGCTCTTTACCCTTTCTCAGTTATGGACCTGTCCATAGCATTGCGTCCATAGACATGAAAACACATAGGCTTGATTCAGGGATGAGTTGCTGACAGCATTACTGCAGGTTCGGTGCCCCCAAAAAATTAGGTGCGCAAAAAATGTGCGTGCGCATTTGTGCCTAAAAAGGTCTGCACATGCGCACAATGTTTAAAAAAAGGAAAAATTAATTTCTGCAGTGAAGATTGTTCTGCGCATGTGCATAACCGAAAATCGACATGGTGCCGCTGCCGATAGAACCGGTTCGGGGGGCGTGGCAAGCTGAGTTACTATCTACTCGGCCAAACCAGGCCAAACCAGTAGGAACCTACCTCTGGCTTGATTGGAAAATGTTTCTATACTACTCCTTATTTAGACATCACTCAGATAACCCATAAACAGTGGAAACCCTGGGCAGAAATCTTCATCTATAGATGAAAATGGATAACAAGAGAGAGAGGGGGGGGAGGGAGGGAGGGAGGGAGGGATATGCTTCGTTTACTGAGACAAGGCAGAAGACCTGGGATCTTAGGTGTCTGTTCTTAACCAGGATGATGCCAAAAATGACAGAACCTGGAATCATGGTATTATACAGGTATTTATGATGGCTGCAGTGTCTCAGGTCATGTGATCGCCTTTTGTGACTTTCTGACCAGCAAAGTCAATCGGGAAGCGAGATTCACTTAACAATCGTGTTACTAATTTAACAACTTAAGCAATGATTCACTTAGCAACTGTCTCACTTAACAACTGAAATATTGGGCTCAATGAATAGTCATAAGTTGAAGACTGACTACCTGTAATGTGCTGGATCTGTCCAGGAGCTGTGGAAGGTCGGACTCCAATTTACAGGAATCTCATAAATAGTAATACAAAAATCCATAATCTCCCCCCTGGTACAGCCAACAAAGTGAGGAGAGCCCATGGCCTAGAGGTTAATACATCTGCCTAATATGCAAGTGGACAGAGTTCAAATCCCAGAAGGGTATGGCTAGCTGAGGAGAGCTAAACAGCTTGAAATAGCTATATTAGTCTCCCTTTATTTCTTTGTCAGTAAATTTAAATTTAACATAGTAATCCATATTTTTAGGGAAAAAACATAAATCAATCTCCAAGGGCATTGCATTACTGCACTCTTCTAAGTTAAAAGTACATATTAATTAAAGGTTCTGTGCCCATTATGATTAGACTATCTGTCAGCCCATATGCTGTCTCTATACACTATCAGATTTCCATATCATCCAGATCCTTAAAAGAAAACGAAAAAAGAAAAATAATTTTTGGCATCAGCATAGCTTCTTCTGATTAACTCAAAAAAGGGATACTTCTGTAAAAAGAGAAACATCTTGTTGTGTCAACTGTCATATAGCTTTAAACGTACATGCATAAAGAGTCATTTTCTGAGGACGTTCTTTCCAAAAACTACAGCAAGCCTCAGAAACTTACATCTGCTAGTACCATGGACAGCGGGCCCTTGTGCTCTCTATGAAGTATGTCTGATAGTTGTACCTGATAGAGGCAATAAGAGTTGATCCAGGAAGTGCTTCTCGCTAGCAAAGCTTTTAATCCAAAAACTATGAAAAATGGCTAGTGGTAGTCATAGTGTTAAATGTGGATGGCTATATCATCTTAACACTATTTTGGTAAGAAAGGATTTGCTCCATTGGTAGGATTCAAATAATTTAACCGGTTCTCTGCTCTAATGACCAGCTGGGTGGATGTGGCTGGGTGGGTGGGTGTGTCCAGGGGGGGCATGACAGCACTCAGCCTCCTCCAGCACTCTGCCAGCCAAAACGGAGCACGGGGGTTAATTACAAAATATGGGCTTTGTTTTGAGACATCCAGATCCAGTGAGCAAGGGGTGTGAACTGCACAGATAATACAATTTTGTTTGGTTATGGAGAAATATCCCCAAAGTCAGATGTACACTAAATGTAGACTGACATTTACCGTATTTATCAGAGTATAAGACGCACCTTTTTCCCTCAAGAAAGAGGGTGAAAATATGGGTGCATCTTATACACTGAATACAGCATTTTTTTTTGTTTCCTGAAACCCTGCCCCCTTTGCAAAAATGGATGTGCAGAGGATTTGGAAGGTCGGCAAAGTGCTCCTAAGGGCTGGGGAAGTCAAAAAAGTGCAAAAAAGGGCCATTTTGCCCCCCCCCCCCCAGCCTCCAGGAGCACTCTACAAGCCTCCTAAAGCCTCTGCATGCCCTTTTTTTGCAAAACAAATGGCCTGTTTTTGCAAAAAGCGGACTGTTTTTTGCTCATTTTTGTCCCACCCAGCCCCCAAAGCTTTACATGCCCCCTATAGGTTTTCTGAAATCCGTCAAGCAGTGGTGTCAAAAATGTCCGTCTCCATCACACAGGGTTTATTTGGCTTTTATACAGTTTTAACAAGCAAAGCAAAGCAGGGGTAGCAACAGCATTGTTTTTGGTTTACTCCCTCATTTTTCCCTTGTGAATCCAGAAGGCTATGCCAGCCAAGGTTGAATCTCACATAACTCCCTAATACGGCCTGTCTCTGCTCAGTGAGATCATGGGCTAAAAGATAAACGGCTACTCGAGATCATAGCTGTAATGCGTATGTCTGTACGTAACCTTTCCTTTCCCCCCCCCACATCTGGTTCTGATAATTAGGTGAGCTTGTGTAGGTATCCAAGATAACCAGCTACTGAGATCATGGTAGCTTCCTACGCATGTCTTTACGTAGCCTTACCTCTCATTCCTTCAGCCACCACCCCCCTATTTTTTTTTTTTTTTTTGCAAAAAATGAGGCCTGCAGAGTGCAAAAACTTTTTTTTAACCTCTTCAAAATGATGGTGTGTCTTATACTCTGGTGTGTCTTATAGTCCAAAAATGCGGTAGCAACACACATCCCCAGCAAACAGCAAATTTTGAAGCTCCAGATAAAGAGGATTTGTTTTAGAATGAGTAACCACAGTTTGCACATTGGAGGTTCCTAAAGGAATGCTGGGAAACTCTGTATTTTAAAGAACATTTTGAGGGAGGGGTGCAGTTTAGCCCTTCTCTGCCTGAAGCTATAGAGACCTGGCATCAATCAAAACACTTTTGTGAAGCAACTGATCAACAGTGACAGGGTAAGCTACTAGTATATGAAAATAAAAGCAAACTCCACTCCTTTCTAATACTGATGATGTTACCTAGTTTGGTAGTGAAATATCTGCAAGAAAACCATCCTTAGAGAGCACCAAGGAACCCACAGTTCAACTCTGACCTATACATATTCTCTTCTATTGCTAAACCCTTTTTGGTTAGAGGGACTCAGAGCCTGTCTTATATGAGATGGCTCCCAATGGATTTCATTCCAAATTTGGATATGATTTCTGTAAATAAGGAATGTAGAATTATAATGGCTGAGTAGTTGATCCTTCATACATAAAAAACCCCACAAAGCTAAGGGATAAACAAATAAAAAACAGATTTGAAAAAAGAAAAGGCTCAGGAAAGAAAAAGAGTGAGCGTGTAAGAAAGAAAGAGGAAAAGAAGGAAAACTGAAAAAGAATGACTTCCAACATCCTTTGGTACAGATATAAGTAAAAAATATATCAAAACTCTTACTCTAAGATTAACATTTGTCTACATTATTTCCATAATCCCTTATTTAATCATCAAAATCAAAATCGACTTTTAATTTCCATTTCTCACAAAAAGCCCAGTAAGGATTCATATCGCTTTAATCACTATTTGTTAACGAAACCACAATTGATTTATTTAATTGCACCAAACTCTAAATAAAACAGGAATGGAAAATCCTAAATTCTAGTGTTGACCCATGCTTTTCAACTTTGGCAACTTTAAGGTGCATGGACTTCAATTCCCAGAATTCCCCAGGCAGCATGAAGTTCGCCCATCTTAAACTTGCCAAGACTGAAAATCGCTGATCAACAGATAGGGATTTTCCCATTCCTCTTTTACTGGTTCCTTCCAACCAGGAAGCCAAAATGGGGGGAGGGGGGAGGGGCGCATGTGCAGGAGGCGGGGGAAGCATGTGGGGGTTGTACATGCATGCATGGGGGATTGTGCATGCATGTGCGGGGGCTGGGGCACATGGGGGTGTGGGGTGCGAGGGGGTCACGTGTGCATTGCATTATGGGTGCGGGCACACACATCTGCACATATGCGTGCTTTCAGCATGCGATGACAAAAAGGTTAGCCATCACTGACGTTGGTCAATGTACATTCATCATGAATCATAAGATACAACACTTAGTGATAGTCATAGGTTACGAATAAGCAATCAAATCATACTAGGAAACAAATAAAACAATATAAATCGTAAAGACACAAGCAACATGGTTATAGTCACAAGTGGGAGGAGATAGGTACTAGGAAGGATGAGAAGAAGAATAGTAATACAGTCTTAGTGAATAGTTTGACAGCGTTGTGGGAAATAATTGTTGGAATCAGCAGAGTGTCCTTGTGTCTAGTTGTTCTGGTGTGCACTGCCCTACAGCATTGTTTTGAGGGTAGAAGTTGAAACAGGTACCCTGTTTCCCTGAAAAGAAGACCTCCCTGGATAATAAGCACAATCGGGCTTTTGAGTGCATGCGCTAAAATAAGCCCTGCCCCAAAAATAAACCCTCCCCCAAAAATATTGCAACCCAATAGCAGCCACGAAGTGACCACGCTTGCCGCTTCCTGCACCTCAAAAATAGTAAGATCTCCCCGAAAATAAGGCCAAGGGCTTGTTTTGGGGGTCAAAAGAAAATAAGAAATGTCTTATTTTCGGGGAAACATGCTAGAAGTTGAAACAAGGTAGAAGTTGAAAGCAAAACTCTCCAACCTGTAGGTCAGGGGTGTCCAAACTTGAGAACTTTAAGACTTGTGGACTTCAACTCCCAGAATTCCCCAGCCAGCATGGCTGGCTGGGGAATTCTGGGAGTTGAAGTCCACAAGTCTTAAAGTTCCCAAGTTTGGACACCCCTGCTGTAGGTAGTCAAGTCTATACTTACTAAAGGAAGGGGCCGGCAGAGAAATAATTTGAACAAATCTGCAGAGAGAAAAGTAGGGTAAGGAATCCATTTCAATGAAAGAAAGAAAGGATTTCTTAGAGGTAGGAAAAAGCATCCAAACTACATTTGTTGACAGTCTAAGAATGGTGGTGTGGCTGCAATCAGGGAAAAAGCTGCACGGCCCACAGCAGATACTGTATGCACCAGTTGGGAAGAAGCACTTAAGGGATGGCATTCGAAAAGCATCAGGTCAAAACGTGGATGTGTCATTACACATAATGGCACACTTACAGGCAAAATAATTCCAATCGCCACAGCAGAGAAGTGGTTTAAAGAACACAGATGATAGAAAAAGATCGTTCCCCATGCTCCACTTATAGCACCAACATGGCCATTTGGGAAAAACACAGGCCTTTACAATAAGTCCTGTAATGAAATATACCTTTGGATCTGCAAAGGAAGAGGTTTAACATCGGTGCTTCGTTGGGCTCTCAGCTGCCCAAGGCAACATTTAACCCATGTCACTTCACCATTGGCATTTGCACTCTTGTAAGTGCTTCGATTCAAAATTCATTTCTTTTTCTTTTTTTAATAAAATCAGCTTTGTGAAGTTTAGGACTTTTTAGAAAAGGTAGTTCATGTTTACACATTCAAGCAGTTATTATAAATAGCACCGGTAGCAATCTTTAATTTCTGAATGAATAGAATAGAATAGAATAGAATAGAATAGAATAGAATAGAATAGAATAGAATAGAATAGAATAGAATAGAATAGAATAGAGTTGGAAGGTACCTTGAAGGTCGTCTAGTCCAACCCCCTGCTTAGGCAGGAAACCCTATACTATTTCAGACAAATGGCTATCCAACATCTTCTTAAAAACTTCCAGTGTTGCAGCATTCACACCTTCTGGAAGCAAGTTGTTCAGCTGATTCATTGTTCTATCAGGAAATTTCTCCTTAGTTCAAAGTTGCTTCTCTCCTTGATTAGTTTCCACCCATTGCTTCTTGTTCTACCCTCAGGTGCCTTAGAAAACAGTAGTTTGACTCCCTCTTCTTTGTGGCAACCCCTGAGATATTGGAACACTGCTATCATGTCTTCCCTAGTCCTTCTTTTCACTAGACATACCCAGTTCCTGCAACCGTTCTTCATATGTTTTAGTCTCCAGTCCCCTAATCATCTTTGTTGCTCTTCTCTGCACTCTTTCTAGCATCTCCACAACTTTTCTACATCGTGGCAACCAAAACTGAATGCAGTATTCTAAATATGGCCTTATCAAGGCATTATAAAGTGGTATTATAATGGTCTTACAGGTTCTGCTATGTAAAGTACAATACAATACAATAGCAGAGTTGGAAGGGACCTTGGAGGTCTTCTAGTCCAACGCCCTGCCTAGGCAGGAAACCCTATACCATTTCAGACAAATGGCTATCCAACATCTTCGTAAAGACTTCCAGTGTTGGGGCATTCACAACTTCTAGAGACAATTTCTCTTCCACTGATTAATTCTTCTAACTGTCAGGAAGTTTCTCCTCAGTTCTAAGTTGCTTCTCTAAGTAACTGTAGCCTACCTACAATCCAATGTTTGTTTCTTAATAATGACTGACCCTTCACATCCTGAACATAAACTGTTTCAACTTCGTCCCTCAGGATAATGCTATAGGGCAGGGGTGTCAAACTCAAGGGCAGCAGCCTGGATCCAGCCTGCAGGGTGCTTAGATCTGGCCCATGGGGCCACGCTGGAAACAGTGAAGGATGGGCCTACGGTGCCTCTGCCAGTGAAAACAGAGGTCGGGATGGCTGCCTGTTTCCGTTTTCACTGGCAGAGGGCTACAGGAGGGCGTCGTGTCCAAAAACGGAGCCCAGATTCCCACAGCCCCACCTGGGCCACCACAGGTGCCCCTGGCATGAGTGGCATCAAGCTGACCATGTCCACCCTCGCCACCCCCACCCACCACCCCGAGGTCAAACACAAGTCCTCAATGAAATCGAATTTGACACCACTGCTACAGGGCATTGCACACCCAAACAACTAGACACAACAGTGGTGGGTTGCAGGAGGTACACCCCATTACGGGTGTACCGGTGCCTGCCGGGAGCACCGGGTACCATTCTGGTACAGTGCTCGGGAGGGCCCGCCCACCCGAGCTCCTTACCTGTATTTGAGCTCTTCGGAGCTTCCGCGCACAGAGCGTACAGAGTGTACGTCTCCGTGGTCATGTGGCCGGCATGACTCAATGCCAAAGGCACACGGAATGCTGTTACCTTCCCACCAAAGGTGGTCCCTATTTTTCTACTTGCCTTTTTAAACATGCTTTCGAACTGCTAGGTTGGCAGAAGCTGGGACAAGTAGCGGGAGCTCCCTCTGTTACGCGGAGCTAGGGATTCAAACCACTGAAGTGCCAACTTTCTGATCGACAAGCTCAGCATCTTAGCCACTGAGCCACCGCGTCCCTTTTGACAAATACATATTCCACTTCAAATCCCATAATTCCAAGCCATCTGAAAGCAATCAAATTGAAGAAGATTATGGGAGAAGAATGTCTTTTTCATTTAATGAATTAGCGGTAGAACAGAATATTTGTAGCTCAACATCCAGATGAGTAGAGATTAACACCAAATTAACATTAGACCAGCAACCAAACAGCAAGCAATACCCCAATTAAGGAAATGCCAAACATTAAACAACCCAACCAAAGAACCCACCAAGAACACTCCCACCAATACAGACAGAGAAGCCCCTACAATATAAAATGAGAACAAACCCCTCTACCTCCTAGCATGCCTGATGTTACATAGTTTGGTAACGAAATGTCTTCAAGAAAACAATCGAGCTCAGAAAGCACCAAGGACCCCTCAATAAAATGAATTGCCTTTTATTTATGAAATAGTACATAGCCATTGAATTAGTAGTCACTGGCAGTATTGTCCATATATTTGTCTATTCCTTTTTTTAATTTCACCTAAACGGATGGTCAAGGGGTGGGCCCCAGCTGCTGCTACTGCCGGTTCGCTCAGGGGCGCTTGGCTCGAGACTCGTGGTTTAATTAGGGCATCTGTCGGAACCCTGACAGCAGTCCAATCTTCATCCAGATAATTCAATACAGCATACAAACAAAGTTTCAGGTAGGGAAGCAGAGTAAAAATTACGACAAAGATCCTGTGAAGCTATTACCGTATTTTTCGGAGTATAAGACGCACCTTTTTCCCTCAAAAAAAAAAAGGCTGAAAATCTGGGTGCGTCTTATACAAAACGCTGCCCACTTCATCAAAATGGTCGTGCAGAGCCTTATGGAGGCTTTCAGAGTACTCCTGGGGGCTGGGGAGGGCAGAAATGAAAAACAGGCCGTTTTTTTTTGCTCAATTCTGCTCCCCCAGCCCCCAGAAGCACTCTATAAGCCTCCTAAAGGCTATGCATTACATTTTTTTGAAAACAAACGGGCCCGTTTTTGCGAAAAACTGGCTGTTTTTTGCTCAATTTTGCTCCACCAGCCCCCAGGAGGATTCCACAAGCTTCCTAAAGGCTATTCATGCCCTTTTTGGGGGGGAAAGGGGGGGCATTTTTGCAAAAACGGGTCATTTTTGGGAGGTCTGCAGAGTGCAAAACCTTTTTTTTTTAATTTGCCACTTCAAAATCTTGGTGCGTCTTATACTCTGAAAAATACAGTATCTTTTTTTCATATTGCCGTTGACAACCAGCTTGAGCTATTTTCTAAGTCTGGCAAATAAAATAAATGGCTTGAGTATTTTTCTTTCTCCCTGCATAGTCTGTGACATGTTGATGGACTTGTTGAAACTTTACTTAACTCAGGTTACCTGACTTAGCCTATATGGGTAGTCCTTGACTTACCAACTGTTCAAATTTATGATAGATCTCTCCCGGGGCACTTAGGACCTGATTCCAAAGTTCTGACAGTTGCCCTCCCCCATAACCATGTGATTGCATGTTGCGTGTTTGGCAACCGATCCACATTTCCAGCCATTCACTCCATCCCACTGTCACGTGATTGTTGTTTTACAACAGTTCTGCCCAAAATGGCATTTCCTTCCAGTTTTCTGCACAAACAGCCCATCATTTTATGACTGTCACAGATAAGGTTGTAATATCAGGTTGCTCATATGAGTGACTCAGTTTATGACCATTGTAGCTTATGACCATAAAGCGCCATTAAGGACATATGACTACCTGGGCTTGTGTCTTCCTCAAGTGCCTCTTCCATTGATTGAGTTTCTTCTGCTAATGCTTGAGTGTCAGTGAACACACACTTTGATCATGTTCTTTAGCTGCTGAGCCTGAAAATTCAGACTCAACATCAATTTTAACAACAATTAAAAAGTTACACTTCTAATTTGGTAGCAGTAATGGGCCTATCTGTTCTTAGGGGGCCTCGGGGCCTCTTACAATACAGGGTTTCCTTCTGAACCATCTCATGCAGCTGTTGTACCTTGGGTGCCCTGTTGTTCAGTGGCCATGGAGGACCTGTTCAACAGCTAAGCCTGGGTCTCTCCAAACTTGGCAACTCGTGGGCTTCAACTCCCAGAATTCCTCAACCAGTCATGATATTACAACAGTGCTGGATGGGGAATTCTGGGAGTTGAAGTCCACAAGTTTTAAAGATGCCACTTTTGGAGAGCCATGACCTAAGCCAATGACCTCTGTTCCTTTGCAGGCCTCACCTTGATCCTATGAAGTTCAATATCTTCATGAAACAGCTGCACGAGGTCATGTGGGGCTTGGTAATACAAGGCTATCGGTATTCTGATAAAACTACTATGTTACATAGGGTAGGACGGGATAGGAAAGGATAGGATGAATAGAACAGAATACAATAGCAGAGTTGGAAGGGACCTGGGAGGTCTTCTAGTCCAACCCCCTGCATAGGCAGGAAACCCTACACCACATCAGACAAATGGTTATCCAATCTCTTCTTAAAAGCCTCCAGTGTTGGAGTATTCACAACCTCTGGAGGCAAGTTGTTCCACTGATTATTTTAACTGTCAGGAAATCCTCTCCCTTTTTCCCTTAGTTTCCCCCCATTGCTTCTTGTCCTGCCCTCAGGTGCCTTGGAGAATAGCTTGACTCCCTCTTCTTTGTGACAACCCCTGAGATATTGGAACACTGCTATCATGTCTCCCCTAGTCCTTCTTTTCATTAAACTAGACATACCAAATTCCTGCAACCATTCTTCATATCTTTAAGTCTCCAGTCCCCTAATCATCTTTGTTGCTCTTCTCTGCACTCTTTCTAGAGTCTCCACATCTTTTCTACATCGTGGCGACCCAAATTTGCCTTTTATCATCTGGAAATGAAGTGATTCTTTTGACTGGATGAATAAGCCAAAATTAAATTAAGACATGGCAGAGAGGCTCCTGTCAATAGGAAACTAGGTTCTCAGGATTCTTGGATTGTCTGAGTGGATGATCTATGTTAGGAATTAAAGATAGCCCTCGACTTACAACCACAATTGAGCCCAAAATTTATGCTGCTAAGCGAGACAGTTGATAAGAGGGTTTTGCTCTATTTTATGGCCTTTATTGTCAACATTATGTGAATCACCTGCACTTCCTAAGTTAATAACACAGTTGTTAAGTGGATCTGGTTTTCCCATCACTTTGCTCGTTGGAAGGTCACCAAAAGTGACCACATGATCCAGGGACACTGTAACCGTCATATTTATATGTCTGTCCCTAAGGATCCACATTGGGTCCCCTGACGGTGGGGATGCTGCAACAGTCGTAAAGGGTTGTAACTCACTTTTCTCAATGTCATTGTAACTTCAAATTTTCACTAAATGGAAGGTTGTAAGACAAGGACTACCTCTACGTATTATTTCAATTTCCTCTGGATGTGATTGCACTCCACCTTAGTAGAGAGCTCTGCCATCTGGGACAGGGGGAGTGGGGTTTCCGGCCGGCCCTACTGCCGGTTCGCTCATGTGCATGCTTTGCATGTGCTGCGCGCGCATGCGCAGTGCAATTAAAATTGTTCTGCACATGCGCAGAACTGGAAAACAAGATGGCGGCGCCAATGGCGCCCACTGGGGGACTGGTTTGGCATGCCTGGGTCGCTGCTGGTTCCAGTGACCCAGGCCGCCAAACCACTATTGGTTCTGCCAAACCAATCCGAACCAGTAGGAACCCACTACTGATCTGGGAGTGTGCTTCAACTCTCAACCTGATAGCAAGGTGGAGGTGATAGCGCAGGAGACATTGGTACAATAATGTGTAATGAGCCTCTTGCAACAATGCCTGAGCCAGTCAAACTGCTAACCGTCATTTATGCTTCAGTTATTTCTCAGTTTGATTATACCAAGCTGCCAAATGGTTGCTAATTGTTTTCCAGGCATATTTTTAAGTGGTTAGACCTAAACATCTTCCTGCTAATTAGCTAAAGGACCACCTAGCTTGATGTAAAACTTACCTAGATATTTAAATCAGCAGGAAAGGCCCTCTTAATGAGACTTTCATTTTCCGAGTTTTATCTGTTGGGCATATAGGTAAGAGCTTCTGCTACCGTATTTTCCAGCGTATAAGACAACTTTTTAACCCCAAAAATAGGGAGTCGTCTTATACGCCAGATATACCCAAAAAACAAAAGAAAAGGAAAAGCAACGCCGCCAAGCAAAAAGCCGTGCCGCCACCAGCGCTGACGTCGGCCTTTCAATCAATCACCTCGGCGCTCCTCGCCTGGGCACGTGGATGGATGAGCGCTGGGATGGCTTAGTAGGGTCTGGCTGGCGGTCTGGAGGACGAAGGCACTGAGCTCAAACTACGAAAGCCCGGCAGCATGGAGGCCTTCAACCGGCTCATGGGCACCTGAAAGTAGGGGGTCATCTTATACGCCCAGTTACCTTATATGGCGGAATATACGGTATTTTTGCTTCCAAGCTTTATAATATAGTCTTTTTGGAGATGCCTTTAACCTCTATTCTAGCAGTCCCCAACCTTTTGGGCACCAGGAACCGGTTCCTTGGAGAGACGTTTTTCTGTGGACTGGAGGCAGAGGTGATATTCAGCCGGTTCGGACCAGTTCTGGCGTACCGGTTGCGGAAATTTTGAGTACTTCCGAGAACTGGCAAATATCACCTCTGGCTGGCCCTGGCCCCATCCTTCCCTGTCCTATATTCCCATGTTTTTTATCTCAGCTGATTCACGTGGCAGAGGGGATTGCCGCACCTCAGCTGAGCTAAAAACAGCTCAGCTCACCAGCGCTGACACCGAGGGTGGCCTTTGAGTGTTGTAGGCACGCACAAAACATGCATGCACCCGTGAAGTGCCTTCTCATAGAACCAGTAGGAAAATATTTGGAATTCTACCACTGACTGGAGTGGGTGTGGTTTTGCATGCTGCCTGCATCCCAGGGATAGGACTTCGCTTATTTATGCGGCCCGATTTCTGGCATACTACAGACCAGTTCACAGACTGGAGGTTGGGGACCCTTGCTCTACTCATACTGTTTTGGGGAGATCAGTGAAGACCTTCCTCTTGTTCATAGTATGGTGATCCAGAGGTGAAGTTCTTGCCTCACAATCAGGAGGCTGCAAGTTCAATTCTTTGGGGGCAGAGAGAAAATATGTATTTTCTTAAAGATTTTCTCTTTGATCTCGATGTAAAAAAGATGTGGAGACTCTAGAAAGAGTGCAGAGAAGAGCAACAAAGATGATTAGGGGACTGGAGACTAAAACATATGAAGAACGGTTGCAGGAACTGGGTATGTCTAGTTTAATAGAAAGAAGGACTAGGGGAGACATGATAGCAGTCTTCCAATATCTCAAGGGTTGCCACAAAGAAGAGGGAGTCAAGCTATTCTCCAAGGCACCTGAGGGCAGGACAAGAAGCAATGGGTGGAAACTAATCAAGGAGAGAAGCAACTTAGAACTGAGGAGAAATTTCCTGACAGTGAGAACAATGAATCAGTGGAACAGAAATTGCCTCCAGAACTTGTGAATACTCCAACACTGGAAGTCTTTAAGAAGATGTTGGATAGCTATTTGTCTGAAACGGTATAGGGTTTCCTGCCTAGGCAGGGGGTTGGACTAGAAGACCTCCAAGGTCCCTTCCAACTCTGCTATTGTATATCTACTGTGAATTCCATGTAGGTGTCAGGAAAGGCATCCAGCCAGTAAACGCTCAGCTCCATTCAGTCGCCCTAACTCCACCCCAATGCAGAATGTTTAAAAGAAAAGAAAAAAATGCAGATCTTCCTCTTCAGTCTAACCTTAAGTCATTTTTAATAGTGATTTTGATAGTTTCGTGATTCTGGTGAGAGTTCATGATTCAACTGTTTGGGTTTTTCTAAGCAGAAAAACGTTTTTTATGAAGGGATGTCTATCTAAATAAATAAAAATGAACAATCTGAGAAGGTGCATCTAAAATGTATCATATGCAATATCTTGGAATCTAACTGCAATATGGATGAATTAGAGCAGGGGTCTCCAACGTTTTGAGTTCGGCAGACCAGCAATGCTGCCTGCAGCTTCCGTGATTTCGGCGGTGGGAGGGGAATGGTTTCACCTGCACAACCTAAATCCGGTACATATGCAAATGAAGGGGTCATGGTCAATGGGTCACAGCCTGGCAGTGGTCCATGGCCAGGGGGTTGCGGACCCCTGAATTAGAGTACCAAACCTGTTGACTAATAAGCACATGTTTCATTTGGGTTTATCCTAGGTTGCATGCAGTAGATATTGTATATATAACGGTGTTTTCTGTGGGAATAAATGACATATTTGATGATTTTCAAACTTTTCCACACTTTTTATGTTTGGGAATAGAAAAGCTTTTTTTTTTACCTTAAAAATAGTTTTCATTTAAGATATGCAGTCATAAACTAATAAGTACATGTGCTGTGGCATCCAGATGTTATGTTACTAAAACCTGCATTTTACTTAGTCTGACAACAAAGTAGTGTAAATTGTTATTTATTTGTTGCTTGCTTGTCAGTTTATTTGACAGGGTTTATATGCTGCTCCAGTGATATCTGACTCTTAGCGCTTTACAGACATCCCAGAGAAGTAATAGGAAAAAAACTATATATACAGTATGCTGGTCTTGTTGTATTCGAAATGCACAGGTACAATATAGGTGGTACCTTGCTCAACAGTAGTAACTGTGAAAGGGATCTTGGAGTCCTAGTGGACAACCATTTAAATAGGAGCCAGCCGTGTGCAGCAGCTGCCAAAAAAGCCAACACAGTTCTAGGCTGCATAAACAGAGGGATAGAATCAAGATCACGTGAAGTGTTAATACCACTTTATAATGCCCTGGTAAGGCCACACTTGGAATACTGCATTCAGTTTTGGTCGCCACGATGTAGAAAAGATGTGGAGACTCCAGAAAGAGTGCAGAGAAGAGCAACAAAGATGATTAGGGGACTGGAGACTAAAACATATGAAGAACGGTTGCAGGAACTAGGTATGTCTAGTTTAATAGAAAGAAGGACTAGAGGAGACATGATAGCAGTGTTCCAATATCTCAGGGGTTGCCACAAAGAAGAGGGAGTCAAACTATTCTCCAAGGCACCTGAGGGTAGAACAAGAAGCAATGGGTGGAAACTAATCAAGGAGAGAAGCAACGTAGAACTGAGGAGAAATTTCCTGACAGTTAGAACAATTAATCAGTGGAACAGCTTGCCTCCAGAAGTTGTGAATGCTGGAACACTGGAAGTCTTTAAGAAGATGTTGTATAGCCATTTGTCTGAAACTGTATAGGGTTTCCTGCCTAGGCAGGGGGTTGCACTAGAAGACCTCCAAGGTCCCTTCCAACTCTGCTATTGTATTGTATTTGGGTCTTTTCCCGTGTAAGATTGAGATTGTCTTGGCAACGTTTTGGCGAGGTCTCACTCACCATCCTCAGGCTGGTGTTTTCGGCTTAAAGTGTGATCGGAGCTGTCATCTTTCTATAAATCTTGGTGGGGTGTGTGGAGTGCTGGATGTGTGGCTTGATTGGTAGATTGTTGCTGATTGGTGCTGGCTGTGTGTCCATTGTTGTTTTGTGTTGTAACTGCCTGGATGGTGGGTGGGGCTCGTTTTTTTTTTTTGTTTTTTTTTCCAAAAAGTTTTATTGGTTTTTTAAAACATTTATAAGGAAAAGGGTAAGTGGAATGGTTACAAATTTTGGCAGTTGCAAGTGTGGCAGACGCCCCCTCCCTCCAAACTCATAGGATACATCTAAATATAAAACATTAATACATAATCATAAAAAATCAGCATATTAATTCTAGAAAAAATAATTTTCAATCGGTTTATATAGTTATGATATATAGTCTAGATATAATTTCATTATTACTTTCGGTCTGTTTATAACATTGTGGTTTTCTTATTCATTTTTGTGATCTGAGCTTTCTTGGTGTTGCCCCTTCACCCCCCGCTGGCAGAGCTCCGGCCCCTCCCGTGTCCTGTGTGACCATTGTGGTATCTTCTGTTTTTTCTAGGTTCGCTTTATTTTTTTCCATAAAGGCCTGTGCCTCTATGGGTGTGTTGATTCTGATTCTTGTCTCCTCCCAGAATATCAGCATACCTTCAGGCATCAACCATCTAAACCACACCCCTTCTGGTATAGTTTATTCACCAATTGCGAATAGTTTTTCCTTTTCTCCCTAATATTTTGGGAATCTGCTTCAGAATGGTTATCTCCCTGTCATGGTATGTCAGTGTTTGCCCCCTTTGTACACCCAGAATTTCATCTCTTGTGCTTTTCCTAAGGAATTTAATATGAACCTCCCTGGGTACATTGTGTGTTCTGGCATATGCTGAATTCACTCTATAGACCAGATCTATCTCCCATTCCATCTGCTGTTTATCTTTATGTATGTATTCAGCTAAAATATTAGTCATAATGTCCCTTATGTTTTCCCCATCTGCTTCTATAACATTTTGAAATCTAAGATAAAAGGACATTCTCTCAAACTCTGTTTTCATTTGTTGGATATCAAGCTCTTTGTTTCCCTTCTGTAAAGCCTCTACCCCCCCTCTCGCCTCCGCCACCCCACCCTCCACAAGGTCCAGTCTCTGTGAGTTCTTATAAATTTGAACTTGATTTTCTTTAATTTCATCTTTCATTTCCCTTAGCTGTTTCTTGATTTCCTCCTGGCCCTGTAAAATTTGTTGAAGCATTTGTTGAAGGTCTATCTCTATAGTCTTAGGTTGCATCAGTTCTGTTATCTTTGACTGTGTGGCTGGACTGGACTGGATGTTGCAGATGTTGGAGCAGAAGTGGCAAAGCCAGGTTTTCCAGGAGGTGGTCTTTTTGGAGACATGGTTTAGAAAGCAAAGAGATCAGTCAGTGTAGAAACTGGGCAGCTGGAGAAGTAGAGCAGGCAGGCGATGGTGGGTCTCACTCACCATCCTCAGGCTGGTGTTTTCGGCTTAAAGTGTGATCGGAGCTGTCATCTTTCTATAAATCTTGGTGGGGTGTGTGGAGTGCTGGATGTGTGGCTTGATTGGTAGATTGGTGCTGATTGGTGCTGGCTGTGTGTCCATTGTTGTTTTGTGTTGCAACGGCCTGGATGGTGGGTGGGGCTCGTTTGTTGACTAGGGCTGGTTTCCAGATGTCTGGTAGGTGGGAGATTTCATCACATTTATTCATGTTGTGGGGATGTTTCTCTATTTTGATAGCTTCCATAATTATTCTCTTGTTGAAGTGTTCTGTTCTGGAGATTAACCTGGTTCCGTCAAAATTAATTTCATGTCCTGTAGCTTTAAGGTGCTGGAAAAGGGAGGAAGTTTTTTTCTTTTTTTCTTACAGTTTTCTTGTGTTCTGCATTTATTCTCCTGTTCCTTTGTCTTATGTATGTTGCAGGGCAGATTTTGCATGGTATTTCGTAGACACCTTGGTTTTCTAGCTGGATTTTGTTTTTGGGGTTTCTTAAGATGTTGGCTATTTTTTGGTCAGTGTTGAAGGCTGTCTTGAAATTGTGTTTGTGGAGAATTTTGCTGATTTTATCTGTGGTGCCTTTGATGTAAGGGAGGAGGGCGATGCCATTGTCCTGTTCTGTGTCTCAGTTTTGGGGGGGAGTCTCCCTTTGGATTAGGTTGGTAATTGTTTTTCTTTGGAATCCATTGGAGATTAATACATTTGTGAGAGTGTGTAATTCAGGTTTCAGGTGGACTTTGTCGGCTAGGCGTTTGGTTCTGGAGATGAGGCTCTTGGCTACAGAGTTGATCTGTGCAGGGTGGTGATGGGCTTCTATTTCCATAGTGAATTGTATTTTGGGGTGTAGACTGTTGAGATGTGTGAGGAAGTTGTCCAGTTTCTCTTGGCTTCTACGTGTTCGCTAGAAAGGGCTTTTCGAAATGACCATCAGATCATTAGTATTTCTTATATTATTATTAACACGCTCTGATGCTAAGGAGTTAGACGCTCTACTCCCTTTCCCCACCTGAAAAGAATGCTGTTTCAACTACCACTTGGGCATGGGTGTGGCCAGTGCATGACTCATCCGGCCTGCGGGCTGGGAGTTTACACATTCTACTCCCCCTCCCCACCTAAAAAACACTCTGATGCTAAGTAGTTAAGACTGAGGGAGAGAAGGGGATAAGATAGGAGAGTCCTTTGTGGGGCAAGCCTGACAGAGAGAAGGGGAGAGGAGAAGCCGATTGTAACTACTCATTCATTTTCAAGCTGTGTCAATTTATCAAGCCCTATCACATAGTTTCAGGGCGGAGCACCGATATTCAGCTAATATAACACTATAAACAGAATAATGATATAACTTCCTCAGCATCTCTCAAATTCCCTACGCATTACTAGGAGAAAGGAAGCAACACTTATGATGGAGCTGGCAGCAGAGTCAGACAGTGAGGAGGTTGGAGAGGAGCATGGGCCAGTCCTGGAGGCTGGGGAAGGCTCAGACGAGGGCTCTGTGTCAGAGGCAGAGATGGGGCCAAGACCATCCGGCAGTTATCAGCTGCCTTCAGAGCTAGAAAGCAGTGAGGCAGAGGAACAGCTGGAGCCTGTTCCCAATGTGGACATGCACAGAGCTGCCAGAAGGGAAGAACAGCTCAGAAATCAGGGTCGACTTGGGAGTAAAGTCATAGGTGGAAGGTGAATAGCCCCTCCCACAGGAAATAAAAGAGGAGTGAAAGGGGAGTGGGCTTTTGCAGGAAACAATTCATTTGCTTGTTCATTCGTTTCAGGAGTGTGAAGATCTGTCTGGGAATCTCAGAGACTCTGTGCCAAGTCTTTCCTTGCACAGCACTGCGTTTAGAATGTATGTACATGGCAGATTTCCAAGCTAGATAAGGTCTGTGGTCATAATTTCACCTCTAAAAGACTGTTTACCAGGCCTTTGTTGAATGTGAATGAGAGGGATTCTCATTCGTTTAATAAAAGGGGTTTTGTCGGGACCAGGAATCTGCTTCGTGCTTTTTGGGGAAACCTAGGTCAGAAACAATATTGCTTCCCACACAAAGGCTCCCCGCCTCCTCTACACATTGTTGTTGGGACCACATGCAATCTGATTTCAGCCCACAAAAACAGATAGTCAAGTGTCCTAAGACTTGCTTCTTTGCTCAGACTTAAAGCTCCCTAGACATGCCTCAGATATTAAAAAAAAAAGCAAGAGGAAAGCAAATCCATAGTATCCCAGATGATGGGTAATTTGGCTTTGAATCGTAATATCAAAAATGCAGGTTTCACAATTACCACACATTTTATCATCATGCCAATTCTTCATATCCTGCTAAGGAAAACTGGCCTCTCATCAAACTGATTAGACCAAAAAAAAAAAGCGTATTTCAAGGGGGGGGGGGAAACCACCACAGCATATCACTTGGCGTCTTATCACTTGATTACTTAACATTAAATGAGTAACAGCTGCATACATGAACTTCTCCGATGGAGAAGCTCTCGCAAACTATACATTACCTCGCGTTTTGCGATTTGTGTCTGCCCCTTTTGATTTATATGTCTGCATGAGAGAAGCAGGCGTGCCAAGTTGATATTTTCCTATTTCCTCTCCTTTTTTTCCCCACTCCAAAGCATCTTCATAGAAGAGGGAGGGGAGAAGCTTGGGAAGATGATTTGGGCAGAAACACAACAAGGGAATGAAGCTACACAAATTTTCTTCCTGTACGCTTTTCCCCATTCCGATGCAGCTCAACCCAATGGTTTAAAAAGCATGCAAACTAATGACCTCTGCTACACTCCATATAGAGAATAAATTGCGTTTCATATAGTATTGTTGTCAATGAAGACAGCTAAATGTCTGGGAGATATCCTATTAGGGATGAGTCTCATTCACAGATGGATGTCATCACTACATGGGGTGTCAGATTCTTCTCTGTGTGAGGTTCTATCAGTGCAATACTGATGTTGCATAACACCTTCGATCTGACCTAAGCATAGTACATAAAATTATCCACTACAATGTCCTACCTGTCAACAATTACTTCAGCTTCAACCACAACAATACAGGAGCACAGAACAGATACAAACTCAAGGTAAACCACTCCAAACTCGATTGCAGAAAATATGACTTCAGCAACAGAGCGGTCAACGCCTGGAATGCACTACCTAACTCTGTTGTTACATCCTCAAACCCCCATAACTTTAACCTTAAACTGTCTACTGTCTACCTCACCCCTTTCCTAAGAGGTCCGTAAGGGGCGTGCATAAGCGCACCAATGTGCCTACCGTTCCTGTCCTAATGTTCCCTTTTATTCTTATCCATTTCATGTATTCAAATCATGTTTATACTTATATGTGTTATCCAATACATGCTTGACAAAATAAATAAATAAATAATGGGCAATCAAAAGCCTACAAGAACAAACGAAGCAAGAATAGTTTTTGTGCAGAATGGTAGAAACAGACAATGGGAATTTCTTTATTTAGCAAACGTCATATCATACATGGACTAGCAATATAAATTAGCATTTCAACTAGATTAATAGAACCCAATAAAATATAAGTGTTAAAAAAAATCTATGTTCAAATACCAATGTCTAGACCATCTAACTATTGAAGGGCTGTATCATTTATATTTTTTTAAAAAAGAGATACAAGACTGGTATATGCCTTCAGCTTACAGCCAGTCATGATGTGATCTACAGCTTGACATGGGACCCTGCAATCACACCGAGGGGAGGGTACTACGCCCCAGTTTTTTCTCAAATGCCATCACTCTGCTTAACAACTAATTCCCACAACACTGTCAGTAATTTACCAAGAATGTATTATTATTATTATTCTCTTCCTTCCTAGTATCGCTCTCCCCACTAATGACTATAACCATGTTGATTGTATCTTTCAATCTATATTGTTTTTATTAGTGTCCTAGTACGATTTGATAGCTTACTAGCAACCTTGATATCACTAAGTGTTGTATCTTTTTATCCATGATGAATGTATTTTATTCTCCTTATGTACACTGCGAGCATATGCCACCAAAGACAAATTCCTTGCGGGTCCAATCACACTTGGCCAATAAAGAATTCTATTCTATTCTTCTATTCTATTATACAAAGAGATTGTGGGAAATTTAAGATTTAAATGCTAGCCATGAAGTCTGATTGGTAACCCCTAACCAGCCAAACTGATAGTGATTTATAGCCATGAACAAATCTATAAAATGTGTTGTGCATAGCTATATTATAAAACTAGGCAATAGTATATTCTACCAAGGATCTAATTAAAAGTTATCTTTTTTGAACTGAAGATGGGGTAATATCATACTTTGGCTGGACAAACAGCGTTTACACACACACACACACACACACACACGCACACACACACACACACACACAAACAATACCCTTTTATTGGTCAACCAAAGCAAAACAATTCAGTAATGCACTTAGCTTTCACCAGCTGGCTACATGTTAATATGTATCAGATTAGACATGTATAAAGCTAGCTGTTCTTAAAAAGGATTATATTTTCAGTTAAGTCGCACCAAGAGCAACTATTAAAAATGAAATTAATTTGAGTTTATGCTATTGCGTCTAGCAGGGTAATAAAGACACCAATGGTGGGAATAAATCATATGCTAAATAACGAGGTTTAGTTTATGACTGCTGTCCACTACGGTCCTTTCCAATGTAAGTCTTGTTAAAATGGCTGAGAGTAGATTGTGGACATTAATAATGAAAAGCTTCTACATAGTCAATAAGATTGACCTTGACTTGATGACACATCATCAATCATGATTATGAATGTATTTTAGGCTTTCCATGTCTTTCAGAAGGAATCAGACAGTGAGAAAGTGTCAGACTATACCAAGAATAAACATGTTAAAAGTGATATTTACATGAAATGAACATAATATCTATCATTTTCAATTGCTCTTAGGATGCCACCAAATGCCTTAGTGAAAATTCACTTTTTTAGTCCTTCTTAACCAACACACAAGCAAACATTACAACAATGAGAGAAATAATAGCCACAATCCAGCTCACAGAAGGGGTCGTATAAGAGCCATATGCTGACGAATATTTGTAACATCATTAGATATGTTTAAAAAAAAATACTAAAAGGCAATTGATACAGTAAATCCATTTAAAGAAAAGAATAAAATGAGCTAAGAATAATTTGTATTTCATGGAACAAAATTATAGAGAATTTCATGTGTTTATTTGAGATATATTCATTCAGAGAAGTAAATCATTGCTTATAGTGTGCAGTATCTCAGCTTTGCCTTTTAATATCATACATATACACAAACACACAGACAGCATATGTTGCATTTCATCCCAGCATAATAAAAGTACTGTATTTAGATCTAAAATTACATAATAGAGAATAGTAAGTGTATATAAGTGTTACACTTTCAGAATCTTAAAAATATAAACATTCAAATAGCTGGTAAAAAAAAGTTAACAGCTTTCAAAAAGTTAAGTTTTTAAAAAAACCAGTTTTTTTTTAATGGCCACATCTGTTTAATGAATTTCTGAAATCGAAAGTAAGGAGGGTGGGGCAATATTTCCTAAGACTAAGAATCATAATATAATACAAATGGTATACAACATACAATAAAAGCATTGCTCTATATGAATGAACAGTAACCACACCTTCTTATTCTATATTCACGGCGGTTGTTTTTTGTTTTTTTGTTTTTTGCTAATTTATTTTAAAAATTATGAAGAGACCATTATCTTATCCAAAATAACTTTGGACATAATTAACACTTCCTTTTGGAATATGGATGCTTCGTGTACTGTGGGTAAAATGTTCCAGAAAAAGATTCAAAATGATTGTAAATGGCTTTCTACTTTATTTGTAAAATAAAAATAAAAATGAAACAACAAAGGATGGATAGAATGTTGAAAAAAATAACTGAGGGGGGAAATAAGATAATATATCGATACAGCAACCTATTAAATGCTTCTTTCAACAGCATAACATTATTTGTCTTCAATAAGGATAAAAATAGGATTATGTGTTGTAGCTGCAGCATTTAAATGCTCACCTCAGTAACAACTTGTTTTTGTTACCTAGCCTCTTCCATGAGATCTCGCTATGATTTTAAAGGTATATGTCCAAAGGATTTCTAAAATTTCTTTACACATGGTTCCCCCCCCCCCCCCACTGAGCTCTTAATTTAGTGTGAAGATTAAATAAATTAAATACTTTGGATCAAGCTAGAAATGTACATCCAGTGTATTTCTATCAGTAGAGTTGACCCTTATCTCTACAAGCCAACTCTTTGAATCTCGCATAGGAAATAGATGATTTTAAATTCCAAAAGTTATGTTTTTCCAAGATAGTATATAAAAGGACATTTGTCTTTTCTGAGGGAGAATATATGCACCCTGACACGCCACTTATACCACGTAGATATCACACACCCACAAGCCATTTTGACACCCTCACAGTACACAACATTTCCAATTTATAAATGTTGATCATTACCTGTTCTTCTTATTAATATAGTTCGCTATTTTAGTGTACACAAATAGATTATATATTATTTCAGGCAGTCTAAATGACAGTAATGTGTCATTTATTACTGCCACTATGTGACTACTCCATACAAATGAAAGAAAATGATTAAAACATTATTGTATTTATGTCTCTTGATTGAATATCTGTGTACATGAGGTAAAATACAAGGGGGGCATTGATGCTAAAATGTAAGCATGTAGTACCTCTGGAATAATAGCCACAAGAAATCTACTAATTAAAGCTGTTTGTTTAAATACTATCACAGCAAAATCCCAATAAAGTACTCTAACAAGTATGATAGTTTATATACTGCAACAGTTTCGATCTATAACTCTCACCTACACCTTTTTTTAATAGTGCTAACTCAGTTATTTAATAATAAAACCAGAATATCAAGGTAAAGGAAAAAGGTAACTACAGAAGGTTAAGCTACAGTAAACTGAAGAACATTTCTATAACATCAAATCACCACAAAATGCATATTTATATTAGAAAATGGTCTGTCTCACCCAGGTTGCAGGAAAGTTAATGCACAGACAGCAAAACATAACTGCAATATAATTTCAATAATATGCCAACTTTTTTATTTAAAAAAAAACCCAGTAGGTTATAACTAAGAATATACTGGTTTCCATTATTTTGCAACATTTTTGTGGAAGCTGCAAACCCTAAGAGGATCAAGAGTATTTTATATCATCAGCACTTTATAAGAACCACGTTTAAGTACTTTACTGAAAATACCATGTGATGAAAGACTTATGAATATAAATAAAGCTAAGTCTCCCACTGCAAATCATATCAACTTTTTTAAAAAATACATTGCTTCAAAATGGCTAAAAGAGCCTTAAATGTTACCTTTTGGCTTCATCATTTACAAATGGATATACATATACATATACATATACATATACATACATACATACATACATACATACATACATACATACATACATATATATATATGTAGGCACATGGGCTTTTTTGTACGTAAAGGTACAGATACACATAGACATTGTAGGGTTTTTTCAAATAATAATAATAAATAAGCTAGGACACATAATAACAAGAAAAGGTACTGAACTCTGAAAATGGGGTTATCAAGCGTAGGAAACACAACCTGAAGTTTTATCATCTTCAACATCACCCCATGAACCACAAAACATTTGATAAGAACCCATCTAGGTGCCAGGCAGAAAGAGTTGGCACATGCCAAGCTGAGAGTCAAACTTTCAAGACAGCTGCTTCCTTTGCCCTGGTCTCCAGAGTCAACCTTTCTGGCCTCCTTATTTTCACCCTGAACATAAATAGCAATATAAACATTTCTAAAGTACCTCTATATACCCCCGAGGAAATGCTCTGGCCAGACAGATGAGATGACATATATTTCTTCCTTTCCATTCTTCAACAACTTCCTCTTCGCTCTCTGAGGCTGGAAGGGAATGCTTGGAGACTCAGTCGCATAGTTAATTAGAAGCAAGCTGCTTGCACTATCACTCTGCGAATCTACCTCTCCAATCTCTCGTGAGTCAATCTTCCCATCTCTGATTTTCTTTTATATTTATGCTAGAATATTTAATTGTAGACAAAAGGTTACTCTGGCTGTATTCACTGCACAGAGGCAGAATAATCTGCTTTAAAAGGCTTGACATTTCAAGCTTTTCAGAAAGGCTGAAAAAAAATTATATCCCTGCTTTTGTTAATCAATGAAGTAGAACTCTCCTGAACAAAAGAATTAAATTGCTTGGTTGGTTTAATAAAACCAACAGAAATAGCAGCTTCCTCTGGGTTTTATTGTGTAGGCATGGCACACACATCTAGCTCTGTAATTCCATATGATTCAGGGGCAAAACTCTAATTTCTGTGCACAGTTGGGTTTTTAAATCCTATTCAGACTCTATGCATTCTGGTTGGTTCGCTAAGGCCAGATTTATCATTAAACTTGACTTTTTCATAGGTGCAGCATATATGCAGCAATTTTGTTTTTGTTTTTGTTGCTCTGCACTACCCCCCCCCCCAAAAAAAAACACAAAATAGCGATCATTAAAATGTATTAATCTAGCTATTAGTCTGACACAGTTTTATTTAAGCTGGAAGTTAATGATTTTATACCTTTACTCAGCTATTAAATAATTGTAGAAGGTGATGAGGGTGGGAACAAATGTCAATGGGTTGTACAAGAACATACAAAACAGTAGTTAGAAAACCCACTAACTCCAACCAAGAAAAGCCTGTTTTGTTAAGAAGAATTACTTAGTTCAGTATTAATTAAGTCAAGCGTTCATGGCAAAAAAATAAAATAATGTTAACATGTTTTGAAAGACTACATAATAGAGAAATTGCAAATTGGTAGTTAGTTTTGACAAACTATTCTTATTTGCTAAATTAAAACATTCTCCATCTAGAGCCAAAGAGAGGGGGTGAATTCTAACAAAGCCAAGATGTCTAGACATTGAGCTGTTCCATAAATAGGGACAGTGGATATGTAGATCCAAAGAATGGCCAGATGGGTTATAAGAGACTTGCCTTAATGTAAAGGAAAACCGGACTAAATACTTTCAGCAGCCTGCATCCTAGATCTGTGATGGCAAACCTGTGGCACGCGTGCCACAGGTGGCACATGGAGCCATATCAGCGGGCACGCAAGCCGTTGCCCTAGCTGATTTTTGGCTGGCCCATCCATGCTGCCCTTCCCTTCCCAGGAGTCTCCACACGATGCCAGGTAAGTACAGGGCATGTGTATAGGCTCTGGGTGGATATTTTCAGCCTCCAGAGGGCCTCCGGGGGTGGAGGCCACTTTCACCCTTCCCAGGCTCCAGGAAAGCCTCTGGAGCCTGGGGAGGGCAGAAAATGGACTTACTGGACCCCCCAGAAGTCAGTAAATGAGCCATTTGTGCCATCCTCAGGCTCCAAAAAAGCTGTGCGTGCATGCGCAGGGCAGCAGGGGGAGTCATGCGTGCATGCTCAGGGCAGTGGGGGATCACACGCACATGCGCAGGGGGTACAGTGCAGGGGAGGGTGATTAAATTATTGGTGTGAGAAGATGTGAGCGCGCAATAGCACTTGTTTGTTTTTGGCACTCTAGGCGAAAAAGGTTCACCAGCCGTGTCCTAGATCTTAAAACAGAGCCTTCTAAATTTTGAGCATGAATTCCTTACACCAGTGTTTCTCAACCTGGGCAGCTTGGAGATGTCCGGAACCAGATTAACATATTAACAGAGTTGGAAGGGACCTTTTAGATCATCTAGTCCAACCCCCTGCTCAAGCAGGAGACCCTACATCTTTTCTGACAAATGGCCGTCCAATCTCTTCTGGGAGAATTCTGGGAGTTGAAGTCAACACATCTTCAAGCTGCCAAAGTTGAGAAACATTGCCCTATGTAACTAAATTAGATATACTTTGCTCTCCTAGGGTGGAAAGCCAAGGCTTTAAAAAAAAAACAACACCCTGTGAATTGTCATTTTTATCTTCGACTTTCAATCTTTGGGAATGGAACTAAGAAATATAAGAAGGACCTTGAGGAACCCAAGGAGAGGTTATTTGCTGAAACTGATGGAGCAAGTTCCTGGCTTCCCAAGATCAATTCAATGTCTGCATTGGTACTGAACTCATACATTATGTGGGAGTACCCATATTGATTGTAATTCTGAGGGTGGAGGTCCATCCTCCAAGCTTGTGGGTTGGCTTCCGAACGTTTTGGTACCAGGCTAGGTAACATCTTCAGCATGAAGAGTTGAAGATGTTACCCAGCCTGGTAACGCAACATTTGGAAACCAATCCACAAGCTTGGAGAATGAATCTCCACCTTCATCCTACACCCAAGTTACAAATATTCACCACTATCACAGATTGTAACTCTTGCTATCTCTATAGCATAGATCATGGCCTTGACCATCTGATTTTTATCAATTCATGAACTTCAACTCCTCCGAACAGCACACAAAATCTTTATTCTAAGAATGAAAATTATGTGGTACTTTTTATTAGTATCTGACTACCAACTAAAGATGGATGTTGTAGCCTGCAGACAGCCAGCAGAGCTGGTAGCAGAGTCAGACAGTGAAGATGTTGGGGAGGAACATGGGCCAGTCCTGTGGACTGAGGAAAGCTCAGACGAGGGCTCTGCATCGGAGGCAGAGAGGCAGTTAGACAGGAGTGAGGCAGAGGAACAGCTGGAGCCTGTTCCCAGTGTGTGCATACGCAGAGCTGCCAGAAGACAAGATCAACTAAGAAAGCAGGGTCGACTTGGGAGTAAAGCCACACCTTGGAGATGATTGGCACCTCCCATAGGAAACAAAAGAAGGGTGAACAGGGAGTGGGCTTTTGCAGGAAACAATTTGTTCCTTCGGTCGTTTCAAGAGTGGAAAGTTCTGTTTGTGACTATAAGAGATTCTCTGCCAAGTGTTGCCTTGCCCTGGATTTGGAAGCTAGTTATCTGGCAGCTCTCCAAGCGAGATAAGGTTCGTGTTGATAAATATTCCTCTGAAAGACTGTTTGCCAAGCCTTGCTGACTGTGAATGAAAAGAATTCACAGTTGTGTAAATAAAAGAGGTTTTGCCGGGATCAAGACTCATGCTTGTTAAGGAAGTCTAGATCAGAACAATGGAAGAGCACTATGATAAGGGTATAAAAAGAACAAATGTCATTTTAGGCTCAATCAAGAAAAATATGATTGTCACATCACAGGAAATAATAGTTTATTGTGTGTTTGAACTCAATTCTGAGCATCATAGTTTTCCCCTTGCAGTCCAAGGGACTCACAGGAGTCTTCTCCAGGACCATAGTTCAAAGGCCTCCATTCTTTGGTGCTCAGCCTTCCTTATGGTCCAACATTCACAGCCATACATTGCAACTGGGAAAACTATAGCCATGACTGTACACACTTCTGTTGGCAGGGTGATATCTCTGCTTTTTAGTATGCTGTCTAGATTTGCCATAATTTACAGTTTAATCCTGGCAAACTCATAGTCTACTTCACAAACACAGAAGTGCTTAATCTTCTAGTCAGCCAAGAGTTACCATAGCCTCCACTGTCTTCTAGAGTTATCCTTAGCAGTAATTCTACAACCATACATTGGTGGTTTTATTAATCGTACAAGAAGAAAGTTGTTGGTTAAAAACCTGATAAAAGGTTTTTTTTTAAACTACTATTATTAGTTCTCTGAGCTACCTATTTTTTCTGAGGCTTTTCTTCTAGACAAAAAGAGAAGCCAATAGGGCATCCTTTCATCATTTTTTCTATAACCAGAGTTGTCAATGGTTATTTTTGGAACTTTTTTTTTTTTGTGTGCTGCTGCTGCTGCAACTCAATCTGAGCTTGTTTCAACCCATCAAGTGCCTCGTAACCTTCATAAAATGGATCTGGATTCTGACAGAATTTCTGGGTTGGTTTCCTCTATTAAACCCACTCGGCTGGAAAAGAACAAGGAAGCAAGAATGAAAGAGACTTCGGTTAAGTACCTTTCATTTTAGTCCTGAGGTAGAAGCAGAAGTTTACAGTCCTCAATTTACAACCACTCGGTGTAGCTACAAAGGCACTGAAAAAAGTGATTTGTCTCCATTTTTCACACTTATGACCATTGCAGTATCCCTCTGATACCTCTAGGATCCCAACAATTTTATCAATAATACAATAAAATACAATAGCAGAGTTGGAAGAGACCTTGGAGGTCTTCTAGCCCAACCCCCTGCCTAGGCAGGAAACCCTATACCGTTTCAGATAAGTGGCTATCCAACATCTTCTTAAAGACTTCCAGTGTTGGGGCATTCACAACTTCTGGAGGCAACTTCTGTTCCCCTGGTTAATTTTTCTAACTGTCAGGAAATTTCTCCTCAGTTCTAGGTTGCTTCTCTCCTTGATTAGTTTCCACCCATTGCTTCTTATTCTACCCTCAGGTGCTTTGGAGAATAGTTTGACTCCCTCTTCTTTGTGGCAACCCCTGAGATATCAGAACACTGCTATCCTGTCTCCCCTAGTCCTTCTTTTCATTAAACTAGACATACCCAGTTCCTGCAACCGTTCTTCATACGTTTTAGTCTCCAGTCCCCTAATCATCTTTGTTGCTCTTCTCTGCACTCTTTCTAGAGTCTCAACATCTTTTTTACACCGTGGCGACCAAAACTGAATGCAGTATTCTTGATACTGTTCCTATGTTGATGAAGCCTACGACTGTGTTGGGGGTTTTTGGCAGCTAAAGCAAGAACCCTGCTGGGCCATACTTAAGTGGTTGTCCACCAGGGCAACTAGATCCCCGGCACACCTATTGCTCTTGATGCCAGGTATTACCTGTTGCAGTGATGGCTAACCTTTTTGTCCTCATTTGTGCAGGCGCATGTCCACACCCATAAGGCAATGAGCCCCACTCCCCCAAGCATACACGCATGACCCTCCACTCATGCATGAGACCCCCTGAAGTCCATTTTGGGACTAGCAGGCTTCCCTGAAGCCTCCTGGGACCACAAATGGGCCATTGGGAGGGGAGGCACACACAACCTCTGCAGCCCATTTTGGGCCTAGGCGGCCTTCCTGAAGCCTCTGGAAATCAAAAATGGGGCTTGGGGGGGGGTGCTGCACCCCCCCATGCTCCCCCTGCCCCTGCATATTTGCACATGTGTGCACGACCCCCTCCCGCGCATCCGCGCACCTTTCCCCATGCACGGCAGAGCCGAAAATCATTTGGCCAACAGGAGGCACTGATCTGCGTGGTAGAGCTGAGCTGGGTAACAGCTTACATGGTCACAGAGAGGGCTCCGTGTGCCACAGATTCACCATCACAGACCTATTGCATACATGTGCATTTGGTTTTTCTTACTTATAGTAGGTCCTTACTTTCCTCGCAGTCATCTACTAGTCCTACCAGATGGCATCATTTGATAAGAGGGCACCTGGAAAGTGCCCACGTTATCTGATCTGGTAGGATTGGCAGATCCTGCCAGGAAGAGGCAGATCCACAGATAACCTGGTCATATGCTCTTCAGGGATTAAATTGTTTCTCCTTTACTTACTTATTATAGCATAAGCACAAGACAAGAAACAATGAATGGAAACTAATCAAGGAGAGAAGCAACCTGGAATTGAGGAGAAACTTCCTAACAGTGAGGACAATTAACCAGTGGAACAGAAGTTGCCTCCAGAAGTTGTGGGTGCTTCATCGCTGGAGGTTTTTAAGAAAAGACTGGAGAGCCACATCTCAAATTGTATAGGGTCTCCTGCTTCAGCTGGGGGTTGGACTAGAAGACCTCCAAAGTCCCTTGTAGCTCTATTCTGATTGATTGTTTGTTTCATTGATTGATACAAGTAGAATATGTATGCTTTTACCTTAACATTTGAGAGAAGTAGACATAAGCAACGGAATGGTTTATAATGTACTTTCAGTATAGCTCTATGCTAAATAAGTCACGGGTGACTGACTTAGAGAATTGTGTACAATTGAAAGAACACACTGGAGCTTATAAAACACGAACAAGCTTGGAAACAGTTCCCATTCAACCTTAAAAATATGTTCTCAAAGTTGGGGTCTCTACAGTGTGATTAGAAAGCAACTGTCCCTAGAAAAGTACTCGAATGTGCGGAGATGGACAAAATAACAATAGAACTAAAAGAAAGAGAAGAATTGGATTTCTATAAAGTATGGAATAAAATTTATAAGTGGCTAGAAAACAGAAGCCAAAACAGAAAATAGAGAATGTAAATATATATGGGGATATAAATAATTAACATTATTATAAGTGTTAGGACTACTGTTATATTATAGGACAAGGTTAAAGCAATGAGGAAGGCAATGCAAAATGGAGAATTATAAAGGCTAAACAGGCTATACAGAAGGCTGTATAATTACTTTAAAGATTAAAACATTCAATTAAAATATTTTTTTTTAAAGCAACTGTCCCTTTTAGTTAAAAGGAGGAACTTACACTTCGTTCTATAATACTGTTTTCCTCAAATAACAAATTAACTTCTCATTTTAAAAAATGGAATAATATCTTTGTTAATCATTTTATAGCTGTATAACTTCCACTTTTTTAAGAAAAAATGTCCTTTGTTCCCTCAGATCTATATTTATCCTTTCTGTCCCTTGCTTGTGTTTGTTTTTTTCATTTAGCCCATAACCCCCAATTTCATCCCTATCCATCCAGGACACTTTTTGTTCTCAACACATTACCACCGACTGGATTTTGAGTGAATGCACTCTGACGCCATGCCGCTTATTGCAGTGCCGCACAAATACAACTGACCACTGTAGCAATCTGGATAAACTTAATACCACGTGCATTTTCCAGATGGACAAGCTGAATTGTTTGATTGCTGAGATTATCACGAAATGAGGGTGAATTACTGCTCTGGTACTTGTTTGTGAGTATTCTTAATAATAGAGTGTCATGTATTAATAATAGTGTTTCACACATAACAAAAGCAATAGCAGAAAGGACATCTTTGGGTTCCATTATGAAATCATTTTTTCCCCCTGTGGTTCAGAATGAAAGTTCGCAGCACAGGGAAAATTCCAGCTCTGCTGTTGTTCAGATTTTATATACAGATTTGGAGAGAAAGATTGCTTATTTATTTGTTATATTGACATTGGACTGTGCGTGGTGAATATTTACTCTAACCGGTTTGCAGTAATCCCGCGTACATTCTCTCCTGGGTTTTTTCACTTGCAATCTATAGTTCATAAGAAGCTTTGTGAAAAAAAGAGACATGGAAATTGTCTTCTGGTTTCTCACAGTTCAGGCATATTAGCAGTACTCCCTTTGTGTTTCTTTTTTTTTTTTCAAAGAATTTTATTGGTTTTTTTAAACATTTATAGGGAAAAGGGTAGGTGGAATGGTGTACAAATTTTGGCAGTTGCAAGTGTGGCAGACGCCCCCTCCCTCCAAACTCATTAAGTACATCTAAATATAAAACATGAATACATAATCATAAAATCAGCATATTAATTCTAGAAAAATTTTCAATCAATTTATATATTATAATATAAAGTCTATAAATAATTTTATTATTACTTTCGGTCTGTTTATAACAATGTGTTTTTCTTATTCATTTTTGTGATCTGAGCTTTCTTGGTGTTGCCCCTTCTCCCCCCGCTGGCAGAGCTCCGGCCCCTCCCGTGTCCTGTATAACCGTTGTAGAGTCTTCTGTTTTTTCTAGGTTCGCTTTGTTTTTTTCCATAAAGGCCTGTGCCTCTATGGGTGTATTGATTCTAATTCTTGTCTCCTCCCAGAATATCAGCATACCTTCAGGCATCAACCATCTAAACCACACCCCCTTCTGGTATAATTTATTCGCCAGTTGCGAATAATTTTTCCTTTTCTCCCTAACTTTTTTGGGGATCTGCTTCAAGATGGTTATCTCCCTGTCGTGATATGTCAATGCTTGCCCCCTTTGTACACCCAGAATTTCGTCTCTTGTGCTTTTCCTAAGGAATTTAATATGGACCTCCCTGGGTACATTGTGTGTTCTGGCATATGCTGAATTCACTCTATAGACCAGATCTATCTCCCATTCCATCTGTTGTTTATCTTTATGTATGTATTCAGCTAAAATATTAGTCATAATGTCCCTTATATTTTCCCCATCTGCTTCTATAACATTTTGAAATCTAAGATAAAAGGACATTCTCTCAAACTCTGTTTTCATTTGTTGGATATCAAGCTCTTTGTTTCCCTTCTGCAATGCTTCTACCCCCCCCCCCCGCCTCCGCCACCCCACCCTCCACAAGGTCCAGTCTCTGTGAATTCTTATAAATTTGGACTTGATTCTCTTTGATTTCTTCCTTCATTTCCTTTAACTGTTTCTTAATTTCTTCCTGGCCCTGTATAAGTTGCTGGAGCATTTGTTGCAAATCCATCTCTGTACTCTTAGGTTGCATCAGTTCTGTAATCTTTGACTGTGTGGCAGGACTGGATGTTGCAGATGTCGGTGCAGAAGTAGCAAAGCCAGGTTTTCCAGGGGGTGGTCTTTTTGGAGACATAGTTGATAAAGTAGAGAAATCAATCAGTATAGAGAATGGACAGCTGGAGAAGTAGGGCAGACAGATGAGTCCAGGAGGCAGAAGATCCAAGCAGATGGGAGTTCCTTTAGTCAGTCTAGCAATAGAGAGGAATTTTCCCCCCAGGAAGTTCAAGAAATAACAATCCACAAGAGAGTCTTCTGGGTGACACGGAGACAAAGACCGGAAGCCTGAATTTTAAAGGTGGAGTCAGGTTTCAGAGTTCATGAAGACAACGGAAGTGTGCCATCTTGTCCTGCCAGCTTTGGGCTCAGAGGCATAGTAAAGTTTTAAAAAGTTCACAAAGTTCTCAGGTCATCAATAAGTCCTGGAGCTAAATCCAGTGAAAAACACTTTTACAGGGGTGAGGCATCATTGGTTGGCTCTCCCCCCTCCTCCTTCCCCTGGGGGCGAAAGCAAAATTTTCTCAAGCCGCTTGTCCAAGGGGGGGGGAAATCCCCCTCCCTCCAGCCGCACCTCCAAGAAAATCCGAGAGTTTAACTTTAAGATTGCTGAAAAGTCCATCAGTTCAAAAGAAAGGGAATGAAGAGAGGAAGCATCTCACCACACCGCCGCTGCTTCGTTCAATTTTGCATCGTCTGATCAGCCTGGAGCGAGACGCACACGCGCCCTCCGAGACTGCTCCTCGATGCCTGGAGCAAAGCGGAGAAGCCCCCACCAGCCGCCGCCGATGCCAGGGTCCTCCGCGAGCCGCTCCTTCGGCAGGACGCCTCTCCGGGGCATCCTGTGCCCCCCCAAAAGCAGGGGAAGCCCACTGGGGAGCGGGAACTGACTTCCGGTTCCGGCGGCTACGGCGACGGGCAAGTTCCTTGCCCGCTCCCTTTGTGTTTCTTATAGTCAAAACTATAGTCAAAAATAGGGACGTGCTGGCTCAGTGGCTAAGACGTTGAGCTTGTCGATCAGAAAGGTCAGCAGTTCAGCGGTTCGAATCCCTAGCGCCGTATAACGGAGTGAGCTCCCGTTACTTGTCCCAGTTTCTGCCAACCTAGCAGTTCAAAAGCATGTAAAAATGCAAGTAGAAAAATAGGGACCACCTTTGGTGGGAAGGTGACAGTGTTCGGTGAGCCTTTGCCGTTTAGTCATGCTGGCCACATGACCATGGAGACATCTTTAGACAGCGCTGGCTCTTCAGCTTAGAAACGCCCCCTAGCACCGCCCCCTGTGGGGGAACCTTTACCTTTATGGCTTTTGCAGGAGTAATGTATGGCTATGGGAGTTGGATCATAAGGAAGGCTGAGCACCATAGAACGAATGCTTTTGAATTGTGTTGCTGGAGAAGAATAAATCCATGAAACAGATTACATAAAACATTAAACTAAAATGTATTGAGTCAGAGCAGATGGCTTGTGATGAAATAGTGAAGGTCACTATGATTATTTCCTTTTTTTCCATGTTTTATTTGTTTTATGTATATTGCTTTTCATTTCCATCAAACAGTGTGTCATCTGGGTAGTTATTTAAACAGTCATAATCCACATATTTGTTATTATATTCGTTACAGTAGTGTTAATAATGTAACTATAAATATAATTACAATAATACATAACATCTTCATCGTCAATTTCTCTCCACATTAACATTTCCTTTTTATGTCTCTTCCTTTGTAACTTCTTTTTTTTAAAAAGCAATTATTGTTTTTGAACAAAGACAAAACAAACATTAAAAAAAACCATCTTCCATTACAAATTGTAGAAAGTGTGTCAGTTGGTTACAGTATTTCCATGCATCTCTTCCATAGTCACCACCTGCTTTTCATATCAAATCGCATATTTTAAATTCACCTACATTCATGTATATCACAATTATTATATCTCAACCTTAATTTGACTACAATTGTTTTTACATCCTTTTATATATAATATTCAAAATCTAGAATAGGATTATCTGATAACATTCCATTAAATCATCCTAAAATCATCCAATAGCAATACGTCTTTATAACATATTCTAGCTAAAACTTTTAAAAGTTTTTTTTTCCTTTTTAACTTCTATTTCTATTGTCTAACCATTGATAAAATACATCCCGTGTCAAAAAAATATTCAATTTCTTCTTTATCCTTAATAACAAGTATTAGTGTGTCCATTTCTGCGCATTCTAGTATTTTCTTAATTACATTCTCTTTTGATGGAATCTCATCATTTTTCCATTGTTGTGAAAATAAATTCTGGCAGCAGTTAGTATATGTAAAACCAGATATATAGTCTTTTTATCATATTTTTCTGGCAGAATGCCCAAGAAAAATATCTCTGGTTTCAAGTTCAAGATGCTGCTTTATCATTTTTTCCAACCAAATGTGTATTTTCATCCAATATGTTTTAGCTTTGGGGCAAGTCCACCACCTATGATAGTATGAACCTAATGGTTGATTACATTATTTCTGTGATTAATTATTTCTGATGATTTGGCCAGGTTGTGACTCTACAAACACTACTGACATTTGCAAGGGTTGAAGACAATGAAGATGCTTTGTGCCAAAAACCTGATAGATCTGATTGGATTTCAGCAGGTACTTGGATATTTCCCCCCCAAAAAATATCTTGGCTGCTTTTATCTGATCATCCCTGGAGTGTGGAGATAACAAGAGCACTGGAGATAATTGCCTTCAAGTGGCATCTCCTAAACTTCAGATCCCAGGGCATTTCATGTTTTACTTAACATTTTTAAGGATTTCTGGCTTAGTATTCCAGTATGTTGAGGGGATGCCACAAAGAAGAGAGGGTCAACTTATTTTTCAAAGCACTAGAAGGCAAGACAAAAAACAACAACAATGGAGACAAACTAATCAAGGAGAGAAGCAACCTAGAATTAAGGAGAAACTTCCTAACAGTCAGAACAATTAACCAGTGGAACAGTTTGTCTTCAGAAGTTGTGGGTGCTTCATCAGTGGAGGTTCTTAAGAAAAGACTGAACAGCCACCTGTCTCAAATTGTATAGGGTTTCCTCCTTGAGCAGGGGGTTGGACTACAATACAATACAATAGCAGAGTTGGAAGGGACCTTGGAGGTCTTCTAGTCCAACTCCCTACCTAGGGAGGAAACCCTATACCATTTCAGACAAATAACTATCCAACATCTTCTTAAAGACTTCCAGTGTTGGGGCATTCACAACTTCTGGAGGCAAGATGTTCCACGGATTAATTGTTCTAACTGTCAGGAAATTTCTCCTCAGTTCTAAGTTGCTTCTCTCCTTGATTAGTTTCCACCCATTGCTTCTTGTTCTACCCTCAGGTGCCTTGGAGAATAGTTTGACTCCCTCTTCTTTGTGGCAACCCCTGAGATATCGAAACACTGCTATCATGTCTCCCCTAGTTCTTCTTTCTATTAAACTAGACATACTCAGTCCCTGCAACCGTTCTTCATGTTTTAGCCTCCAGTCCCCTGAACCTCTTTGTTGCTCTTCTCTGCACTCTTTCTAGAGTCTCCACATCTTTTCTACATCGTGGCAACCAAAACTGAATGCAGGATTCCAAGTGTGGCCTTACCAAGGCATTATAAAGTGGTATTAACACTTCAGGTGATCTTGATTCTATCCCTCTGTTGATGCAGCCTAGAACTGTGTTGGCTTTTTTGGCAGCTACTGCACACGGCTGCCTCCCAAAAGAGTAGAAGACTAGAAGACCTCCATGGTTCCTTCCAGCTCTATTCTGATTGAAGTGATTGAAGAAATTGATAAAAGTGAAGCCTTAAGTGAGGAGCAATGATGGAACATGTTACGTCATGGTAAAGCATCCATACATCTCTGCTTTCAGTGTATCAACAGGATAATCCCTGCCAAGATCCTGGGTGCCTGGCAGGCACTTGGGTCAGTTATGTATGGTGTACCTCACTGCAGTCAAGAAGTAACAAATGCTGCTTTGAGGAAAGGGGTGTTCTTCCCCCTCTGAAGAAGGCAGTGGTACATTCCCTCATGATGATGCTATCCACCAGTGTTAGACAGCTGTTGTGGCCCACCAGTGGCCAGTGGAGTTGGCAGCAGATTTGGAGAGTGGGGAGGTTGGGAAGGAACATGGGTCAGTCCTGGAGTCTGAGGAAGGCTCTGATGAGGGCTCTGCATCGGAGGCAGAGATGGGGTCAGAGCCGTATGCCAGTTATCAGCTGCCTTCGGAGTCAGACATCAGTGAGGCAGATGAACAACTGGAACCTGTTCCCAGCGTGTGCATGCACAGAGTTGCCAGATGAAGGGAACAACTAAAGAACAGGGATCGACTTGGGAGTAAGGCCAGACGATGAATGGCCCCTCCCAGAGGAAATAAAAGAGGAGCAAAAGGGGAGTGGAGTTTGCAGGAGACAATTAGTTTGCTAATTGGTTAGTGACTCTCTGAGACTCCTTCCCAGGTTCTGCAGATATCAGCCTGTCAGCTCTCCAAGCCAGATAAGGTCTGTGACCGTAAATCCTCCTTTGAAAGACTCTGCCAGCTGTGAATGAGCAGAATTCATTGTAAATGAATTTTAAAAAGGTTTTTGTTGGGTCAAGGAGTTTGCTGCATGCTCTTGGGAAGCCTCGGTCAGAACAACAACTTCTGCCAAGTTATCAAGTTTCCCTTTTCAAAAATAAAGTTAGACAAAACGATGGACCTGCAACTACGAAGAACGTTGGATGAAATGGGGTATCTAGAACCTGCATTGCTTCCTAATGTGGATAAACTTCCTTAGAACCTGGATGAGAAAGTTCTATCTTACTGCTCTTATTAGATCCTTCATTCTGTATCATTAACCATCGCATATTTCTGGATGGTCTTCATGAGCTGGAACTTGGAAGCAACATTTTCCTGTGGATCTTCTCCTATCTAAGTGGACAACTCCAATTACAGATTAATCTTGAACTTACTACAGTTCATTTAATGACCAAAGTTACCAATGACACAGAAAAATGATCACACTTACGACCATTGCAGTGTTCCCATGGTTAGATCAACAAAATCCAGTTGCTTGTCAACTGGCTCTTATTTATGACGGTTGCAGTGTCCCGGGGTCGTTTGATCACCTTTTGCGACCTTCTGACAAGCAAAATCAATGGGGAAGTGAAAGTCACTTAGCAACCATGTTATTAATTTAACAACTGTAGTGATTCACTACATCACTACAGGTGTAGTCATGACATAAGCCCAAGACTGAAAATCAGTTACATGTCAGATGCTACATCTTTTCTATCCTGCTCTACGGAGTAGAGAGTTGGCCTCTGACAGAAAACCACTTGAAGAAACTAGAAGCATTTGAAATGTGGATTTACAGACGGCTGTTACGTATAAGCTGGGTTGACAAAATCACAAATGAGGTGGTGATAAGCCTCCTAGGAAAGCCAAGGGAAATCATCAAAACCATTAAAAAGCTAAAGAATCTTTGGCCTGCCACACTTTCTATTATTCTGCTATGCATTTTCTATTGTGGGAAAATAAGAGGTGGGATTGTAAGGAGACATATACTAGGTAGTCACAACAAAATTCTCTCTAGAAAGCCAAGGTCATCCTTTGTCTCTGCACCTGACCGGAATTGGATGGGTGGAACTGCCAGCATGGCAGTGGGAGATTGGACCATGTGATGGACTTGGGGCTGTGGGGGCAAGATCTTCAACTTTCAACTGGGTGAGGGAAAACCGGGAAGCTTTCAGATTCAGGTTTTCCCAGATGTGCCAACGTGGCTCTCTTAATAAACTGGAACTTTGAGCAATACTTTGCCTTGGACTCTGATTTAATTTTGGATGCTATTTGGAACCCTGACACAAAGGAAAGGCAAATGAGGTCCAGGCAGAAGAAGAACATCATGGTTTCAAAACCTAAGGGACTGGTTTGGACAAAACTCAACAGCGCTTTTTGGTGCAGCTGTTGATAAAAATAGGATTGCCAACACGATCTCCAAGTCTGATGACAGATATGGCACAAGAAGAAGTGATTCACTTAAGACAGGGGTGTCCAAACTTGGGAACTTTAAGACTTGTGGACTTCAACTCCCAGAATTCCCCAGCCAGCCATGCTGGCTGGGGAATTCTGGGAGTTGAAGTCCACAAGTCTTAAAGTTCTCAAGTTTGGACACCCCTGACTTAAGAACTGTGGTAAGATTGATTGTAAAATGGGGCAAAACTCATTTAACCTGTCTCACTGAGCAACAGAAACTTTGGGCTCAATTGTGGTAGTAAGTCTAGGACTACATCTATTAGCAATTAGGAGGATCAGTCCAGCCCTCGGCTACTCCTGTTAAGTTTAGTACAGTAGATCAGGAGAACAATGTAAAATATGGGGATTTGGAGGGCTGGGAGACTCAAACGTATTTGCCACTTGACTGTACCCCAAAGTTTAATTTCCATTACAACATTATTTTTCCTGGCGGGACTTTATTTAATGCTGTGTAAATTAGTCTGATCAAACAAAATTAGGTGCTTTAGTGGATGGTGATGTCTGTCTCCCAGGAATAAATGTATTTGTTAACTTCAGAATAATTGTATGCTTTCCTCTTTAAAGATGAGTCTTCTCTCTCCCTAGTTATCTAGGTACTTCACATGCTTTCATTACATATTTTTTTCTACATCAGTGTTTAATTTTCTCTCTCTCAATTTTAAAAATGATGGAGGTCCTCACAAGTTTTTATTTGTATGGAATATATTTACTGCATTTAAAAATTAAAAAAAAACAGATGCATTAGGTGCTGCCATCACTCTTCACAGTTGTTGGATGGGATTTTAAGAGTGAGTTATTTTTTTAACCTAGGTGAGAAAGAGTTTTGATTTCAAGCACCCCTGAGAGAGCAATCAACCAATGGAAGAGAAGTTGCCTTCGCAAGTTGTGGGAGCTTCATCACTGGAGGCTTTCAAGAAGAGACTGGACTGCCATTTGTCAGAAATGGTGTAGGGCAGCGATGGCGAATCTTTTTTGGCTCGCGTGCCATAAGCGGGGGGAGTGCAGGGGGTAGTGCATGGGTGTGCCACATCCATAATGCAATGTGCGACACACATACACCCCAGCATGCATGCACGCATGACAGGTGTGACCCATTTTTTGCATGCTTTTTTCACCCTCCCCAGGCTCCAGAGGCTTTATAGGAGCCTGGGGAGGGTGAAAACAGCCTCCCCTCCTCCCGGAGGCTTAAAAACCGGCCCTATGGGCAAACCGGAAGTTCCGGAATGGACTTCTGGTTTGTTTGTAGGGCCGGTTTAAGCCCTCCGGAGCCTTCAGGGGCCTTCCGGAGGCTTCCCTGAAGGCTGCAGAGGACGAAAAACGAGCAAACGAGCAAATTGGAAGTCACTTCCAGTTTTCTCGTAGGGTTGTTTTTAGTCCTCCAGAGCCTTCAGGGACCTTCAGGAGACTTCCCTGAAGGCTCTGGAGGGCCTAAACCAGCCCTACGAGCAAGCCAGAAGTCTGTTCCCGAATTTCCAGTTTGCTCATAGGGCTGGTGTTTTGCACTCCGGAGGCTTCAGGGAAGCTCCTGAAGCCTCTGGAGGGCCTCCGGGGGGGGGGGGGAAGGCTGTTTTCGCCCTCCCCAGGCTCCTATGAAGGCTCTGGAACCTGGGGAGGGCAAAAAATGGTTTTAAAAAAGGCTGAACTCGCAAAGCCCTGACAAATGGCTGTGCCTGCCACCTGTAGCATCCATGCCATAGTTTCGCCATCCTGGGTGTAGGGTGTCCTGCTTGAATGGGGGCTGGACTAGATGACCTATAAGGTCCCTTCCAACTCTGTTAATCAATTAATCTGATTTAGAAGGACACCCAGGGTCCTAGGACCACACCTTAGAACATATTGTTTTAGGTGAAAAGATGATATAAGAGTATTTGTCGGGTTATGTCCATTCATTCAGTGACTGTTCAAAGTTACACTGGCTCTAAATAACTGTATTTACTACCAGTCCCAGAATTTTGGGTGCCATAGTATCTCCTCCCCTCTCCATAATCACATGATCATAATTTTTGACATCCCCTGCTGGTTTCCCACAAGCAATTTATATATCACAATTGCCAGGTCTACACAACACGATACTTGCTCCTGGGGAGGAAAGCTATGGCAAATCTAGACAGCTTACTAAAAACCAGAGGCATCACCTTGCCAACAAAAGTCAAGGCTATGGTTTTCCCAGTTGCAATGTAGGGCTGTGAAGATTGGTGTATAAGAAAGGCTGAGCCCAAAGAATTGATGCCTTTGAACTCTGGTGCTGGAGAAGACTCCTGTGAGTCCCTTGGACTGCAAGGCGATCAAACCGGTCAGTCCTAGAGGAGATCAACCCTGACTGCTCTTTAGAAGGCCAGATCCTGAAGATGAAACTCAAATACTTTGGCCACTTAATGAGAAGGAAGGAGGAGCCTAATGCTGGGAAAGATTAAGGAAGGGCAAAAGAAGGGGACGACAGAGAATGAGGTGGCTGGATGGAGTCACTGAAGCAGTAGGAATGAGCTTAAATGGACTCTGGGGGATGGTAGAGGACAGGAAGGCCTGGAGGAACGTTGTCCATGGGGTCCCGATGGGTTAGACATGACTTCGCAGCTAACAACACACAACGTGTTGGTCCGAAACTAAATAAAATCTCCAGATAGATTGTATTTATTATAATACAAGTTATCCTCGTTTAGCAACTACAATTGGGAGCAGCAATTCAGTCATGAAGTGAAACACTCACTAACTGAATCTATGATTGTGCTAATGATCTTACTTCAGCTTTTTTCAGATTGTTTGGACTAGAAGACCTCCAAGATCTTCTGCCCATTATGTTATTATGTTCTGTTCTGTTCTGTTTCCTTTGCTTTCCAGATGTGTGAAAATAAAAAATTGCAATGGTTGGCCATAAAGTTACTTTTTCATCACCAGCATAACTCTGGACCAGAGATCATCAATAAGCACAATCAATGCTGTCTCCGTGTTGAGCGCAGGTCTTCAAGTCCAACACCCCCTGTTCAAGCAGGAGACCCTATAGCCGTGATGGCGAACCTATGGCATGCACACCGGGGGGGGGGGTGTCGCGCGTTGCATTATGGGTGCGGCACGCCCGCACTCGACCCCCCTGCGCTCCCCCCACTTGTGGTACGCGAGCCAAAAAAGGTTCGCCACCACTGCCCTATAGCATTCTAGACAAATCTTAAAAACCTCTAGTCTTGGAGCGCTCACAACTTCTGGGGGCAAGTCGTTCCACTGATTAATTCTTCTCCTTGTCAGGACATTTCTCTTTAGTTCCAGGTTGGTTTCTTGGTAATTTTACACCCATTGCTTCTTGTCCTGCCTTCAGGTACTTTGGCGAATAGGTTGACCCCTCTTCTTTGTGGCAGCCCGTCAAATATTGTAACACTGCTATGGACCTTCAGAATGGAATGGAATGGGAATTGGAATGGAATCGAAATTTAAGATAGGATAGGATAGGATAGGGCAGGGCAGGATAGGACAGGAATGGAAAATTAGGATGGGATGGGAATAGAAAATAGGATAGGACAGGACAGGATAGGATAGGATAGGAAAATTGAGATGGGGTGGGATAGGAATAGAAAATAGGATAGGATTGTTTAGGATAGGATGGGAATGAAAAATTGGGATGGGATGGGATAGGGATAGAAAATAGGATAGGACAGGTTAGGAATGGAATGGAAAATTGAGATGGGATGGAATAGGAATAGAAAATAGGATAGGATATGATAGGAATGGAAAATTAGGATGGGATAGGAATAGGAATAGAAAATAGGATAGGACAGCTTAGGATAGGATAGGAATGAAAAATTGGGATGGGATGGGATAGGGATAGAAAATACAATAGGACAGGATAGGAGTGGAAAATTGGGATGGGATAGGACTAGAAAATAGGATAAGATAGGACAGGAATGGAAAATTAGGATGGGATGGGAATAGAAAATAGGATAGGACAGGATAGGATAGGAATGGAAAATTGAGATGGGGTGGGATAGGAATAGAAAATAGGATAGGATTGTTTAGGATAGGATAGGAATGAAAAATTGGGATGGGATGGGATAGGGATAGAAAATACAATAGGACAGGATAGGATAGGAATCAAAAATTGGGATGGGATAGGACTAGAAAATAGGATAAGATAGGACAGGAATGGAAAATTAGGATGGGATGGGATAAGAATAGGAATAGAAAATAGGATAGGATAGGACAGGTTAGGAATGGAATGGAAAAGGGATGGGATGCGATAGGAATAGGAATAAAAAAATAGGATAGGATAGGATAGGATAGGAATGGAAATTAGGAAGGGATGGGATGGGATAGGAATAAAAAATAGGATAGGATAGGAATGGAAAATTGAGATGGGATGGGATAAGATAGAGGAATGGAATGGAATGAAATAGAACAGAACTTCATTGTCACTTTAAATGTAAACTAATCAGCGTAGATTAAAATGAAATCTCGTTGCATTTCTGCTCTCTAAGAATAACTATTAAGCATAAACCCACATATACGACCCAGAGAAACATCACCGTCTGCTTCGAATGTATGCATGAGTAGATGAGGCCATTCCCATCTATTGGGGATGGGCGGAGGGGAGGGAAGGTGAGGGAAGCGGGAGGCGAGGAGGGGAAACCTGGGACAAAGCGAGATCCAGCTGAGCTGCGGCTTCTTCTCACTCCAGGCGCCTCCAGGGAGGGAGGAATTGGGGGGGCGGGCGAAGAGCCAGAGCGCGCGCGCTCCTCTCTTCGAATTCGCGCCTGGGTGGGCGGAGCCTGCCGGAGGGGCGGATCCGAGAGGCGGAAGAGCGCGCGGGCGCTTTTACGACAGGTCCTCCCTCGGCTTACGGCAGGGCTTCTGAGGGCCGCCGAGCCTCTTTGCGAGGGAGGGCCGCGGGTGGTTTCCCGCCTTTTTTGGGTTCTCTTCCCCCGGGGCGTGTGAAGGAGCGCGGCAGGCATGGTGAGTGACCTGACCGTCCACCCACCCTACTTTACGGGCGGAGAATGGGACCTTAACCTCCCCTTAACCTGGCTTGTCTGTGGCGGCCGGCTGGGAATCCCGGGCGCGGTCGTGATATAGCCGGGAATCCTGGGGGTTGTAGTCCCAGGATGCTGAAGTAGAGGCGCAGGACGGGAAACAACCTTTTCCAGAGGGGTTTGCTTTGCCGGGCGGGGGGGAGCCCTGAACCCCCATTTGTTCAACAGCCAGTTCTCTCCTCCCCCCCCAAAAAAAGCCCAGGAGAAATTTTGCACGGGGTTTCAGCCTCCTTTTAGGCCAAAGGTCTTCAAACTTGGCAACTTTTAAGACTTGTGGACTTCAACTGAATTCTGGGAATTGAAGTCCACAAGTCTTAAAGTTGCCAAAGGCCGTCACTGTGAATGTTCTCCTCAGAGCAGAACGTAAAACGGAGCTAAACTGAGGAATAATCGGTTGGGGTTCCTCTGGGGGTGGGGGCCTTTCCCTGAGGATGAGCAGGGCTGTTTCACCACTTTATTTCCCATGATTTCGAATAGGGAGGAATATCCTGGCCTATTTTTGTTATATCCCTGATCAGTTTTCGCTGAGTCTTAGCCCCAGGGATGGCAGGTTAAATTGGTTAATTTTTATTTTATTTAGTTTGTGAAACATGTAAAAGATAACAGGTATAAGTATAAACGTGAGTATGAACACAGGAAATGGGTACGAATAAATGGGGACAGTAGGACAGAGACGGTAAGCACGCTGGTGCGCTTATACTTTCCTAACCGCTTAGGAAAGGGGTGAGGTCAACAGTAGACAGTCAGGTTAAAATTATGGGGGTTTGGGGATGTAACAGCAGAGTCAAGTAGAGCATTCCAGGCATTGACACCACTGTTGCTGGAGTTGTATTTTCTGCAATCAAGTTTGGAGCGGTTTATCCTGCCTTTTTGTATGTTTTTGATCAAACACAACATAGTTAATATAGGTAATACTCCTTCCTTCTTCTATGCTCCCCACCACAACTTGTAAAGTGGGATGGGCTGAGGGAGAGCAACTGGCCCAAAGTCACTGAGCTGGCTTTCATTGGCTAAGATGAGACTAGAACTCACAGTCTCCTGGTGATTGGCCCAAAGTCACCCACATTTCTTAGCCAATGTGAGATTAGAACTCACAGACTCCTGGTGATTGGCCCAGTCACCCAGCTGGCTTTCATTGGCTAAGATGAGACTAGAACTCAGTCTCCTGGTGATTGACCCAATGTTACCTACCTGGCTTTCATTGGCTGAGACTAGAACTCAGTGTCTCCTGGTGATTGGACCAATGTTACCTAGTTGGCTTTCATGCCTAAGGAAGATGTAAACTTCATAGGTACCTGCAGCATCATTTTCTTCTAAATTACCCATTCAGGCTGCCTGGAAGAAGCATTTGGATACACTCCTTTTCTATGAAGTAAGGTATATAGAGCTCAGCTTTGTTGGACCTTCTTCCCTTACAAATAAGGTTTTGTCTGTCCATTCCAATGTTATAGATTATGGAATAGATTAGTTTTGCTCTGCAAGTATCATTACTAAATACCGTAATACTATGGCTGGAGCAATATTTGGTAGAACCTGAAGTGTGGAATTTATTCATTGCTGAAATTAAGCCATCTCTCCAGCAGCTGATAAACTTAAACATGGCTGTCCTCACTTCTGTAGTTTTCTTGGCCGTAGTCTAAAATAATGCAATGACAAGCCATTCTTAAAGTTTTTACTGTTCATCAAAAGACTTGGGCAACTTAAAAGTTAAAGAAGAGAAATTCAGTACCCATCCACTACTTCTCCTTCAGTCTCTGTTAAGGTTTCCACAGCACTGCAGTTGTGGTTAAATCAGTAACCTTCTCCCTATCTCACCTTCAGATGTATGGTTGTCTGTGCAGGGTTTTCTGTTGGCTTCATAGGTCACTATCTTAAAAGAGTTTTTCTCCCTTGGATTTCTTCGTATCCTTATAGGAATGTTTTTCCCCAATTTCCAAGTCTACTTCATAGTCTTGCTTTTCCTTGGGGTGGACTCCAAAATAAGAATACCAAATCTGGGCTGCAAAATCTGGTTGCTTCAGAGGGTAAAGAGAGTTTTCTATATCTCTTTGCTGTCTTTTAACCTGATAACTGTCTGAATTTTGTAGCCATAACTGAAACACTAACCAGGTTAAACCTTAACTAATTTTTCAGAACCTAGTCAAGGTCAGCTAGGTGCTGCCATCTGCTGGGCTATTAAATAAAACTTAGTTAATTCACAGTTACTGTGTCGAAGGTTCTCCGTCATCCAGATAGAGTTGTCAGAGTTGAGTCATGACAACCGGACTGCTTAAATGTTTTCAAAATGTTTCACTGCTTATTCTAGCTTCTTTAGTCTGGGCATGTTGGTTAGGGAGGCTCAATTTATGACCTTTTAGGTGGCTTCATTTATCACCTCACCTAGATAGGCTCATTAGCTGAGTAGGCAGAGAGTAGTTAGGGAAGCTATTGACTGATTCTTTGGGAGCAATACTTACCAAACCACTATATAAATCTGTAAGGTTAGCAGGCCACATACTAGGGCATATACTCGATCATTCAAGAGAAGACGGATAGCACCATCTCTGGCAGCATTTTAAAAGGTCATTCAAATGCATTTTTTTCTCTTTGTCTTTCATTTTTTTAAAGCTATATTTGTTGCTGATAAATATTTGAACTTGCATTTTATTTAAAGTGATTATTTTAAAATTATTTAAATGCCAGAGTCCTTTATAATTGGATATTGATTTTTACTATTTTTAAATATTTTGCAGAAACCATGATCTTGAAAAAGTGGCTAAAATATATTAAATAAAATTGAAGTGTACCAGATACAATAGAGTTGCAATATTCTCGAGATACAAGCTACAATACAAAAAGCCCCAAACTGATTGCATTTGCACAGCTCCCAGAGTTATTCTATTTTACCCTAACTGAAAAGAACTAGACACTGCATAAATTAAATATATTGAAATAATATAATGGAACTTCATCCTACTAAATTTTAGATATAAATTATTTCCTATTTAGGACCTTTGAGTAGCTGCATGAAAGCTGTTTTCCATTGTGTTATAATACTTGATTAAAAAAACTATGATGATGTAATCTTAGGAACGTTGCTTATCTCATTTCTGATATAAGTTCAAATATAGGTTATTAATTTGCATGAGAAATAAGTATTTCCCATGAGACTGCCTAAACTTAAATGAGAACTACCTGTGGAACATTTATGACTTGAAATTATCACACTAGAAATAAGGATAAATTTTCTGACAGTGAGAACAATGAACCAATGGAACAGCTTGCCTTCAGAAGTTGTGAGAGCTTATCACTGGACACTTTCAAGAAGAGATTGGACTGCCATTTGTCAGAAATGTGTATGGTCTCCTGCTTGGGCAGGGGGGTTGGACTAGATGACCTACAAGATCCCTTCCAACTCTGTTAATCTGCAAATGCTTACTGGTATAATTATTTTGGAAAAGAGAACATAAAATCATATACACGCACATTCACACTGAAAGAACCCTAGAAAATATGTTCTTAATTCATGAGTATCTTAATTCATGAATAGAGATATTTGAAATTTAATGTATATTGTGATGAGAAATAAAAATCTTCCCGGGTACAATATTTTGTTTATTTTTTAAAGTACTATTGTATCCAGTTGGAATAAAAATAACTTAAGATTTCTGAGAACTTTTAAGAGCTGAATTTCTTATACATATACAGTTATTTCAGAACAATTAAATTGATTGTCTAGCTCTCAGTTATGTTTGCAATACCTACATACACCCAAGATTTGCTCCAAAGTGTTGGTAGAAGAGACAAAGTAAAATCCCATTGGTGAAGTTATTCATTACAGTACCTATATAAGATTTGAAATTGACATAATACAAGCTTCTGAATTATAGAATATCTCTGTTTGTCAAAAAGGCATAAACAAATCCAAAAATGTTTTGTGTCCTAGTTTTAAAAGAAAAGTACAGTATTCATGTTTCACTAGCCATATAAATCTAAGTTTCAAGGTGACTTCCCTAATTATCCTCCCTCTCAGACACGTACAGACACAGAGTAAGTTCAGTATGATTTCAAATGCATGGAATTGAAAATTGTCAACTGAAGATCTGTGTAATGTTTAAGCAATTTCTGTCTTAGATATTTGGTTACCCTTTTATATATTCAAAAAATCTTTTTCACTGATAGTATACAAGCAAAATGTTCTGAAGTTAATATTTTATTTATTCCTTTTTTCCTTTCTTTTAGGCTGGTACTATGATAGTAGTTGGCCTGACAATAGCTGCAGCTGGTTATGCAGGTTTGTTCTTGGAAAACATGCTTTATTTCTGCTTGTGTTAAATATGTACCCTATAATGAACAGTAATATTACAGTCTAGTGTTTAGAAGCATAGGCATCTGTCTACAAGACTATGTTGGATGGTTTAATAAACAGAAAGACAGTGTTTCGTGTAGATGGTTTCAGTGGCAGGTTTTTTTGCCAAATATTGCTAATTATTTGATACATTTAATTTCATATCACATTTGTTATTATGATGCCAGATTTGATGCTTTTAAGTTTAAAATAGATATCATAAATGTAGGCTCACATATCATAGAAAACATTGACTTGCTAACCGTAGTTTATTGACTGACTCAACATTTGTTAAGCATGGTTCACATAGCCATACTACATTGCGGCTTAATGTAATTTGCAAATTGGCTCTGTATGACAATCTGTTTGAATTGCATCTGTATTATTGGACATAATTCTGCCTATGGCTTGCACATGCAAATTTGGAGTTTGGACCAAAATGATTTAAAATATGTTTAACACCTTCACCCGGGTGAGAGATATCAACTAAGTGCTCTAGTTTAGGGAATTACTTAAATGACAGGAATTAGTCAACATGGCCTTCTACAATAAATTGTCAAGCTTCAAAAGAGAGGATGAATCCTCAGGTCCACTACCTGTGCTTGTATTGTATATGAAAAGATGGTATACTCTCAGAATTTATCGCATCAGAGGAAGCTGATCCCCAGGTTATGGGACTTTCCATTCTTCAGGGTAGAGTCATACTTGGAATGCTGACAAAGTACCACAAGGTTATTGCAAAATGACCATTATGAATGGGACAGTCCATTTATAAAATGTCTACTGTGAAAGTTATGGACAATGACAAAACTTGATAATGCTAAAAGCATTAGTAACATTAGTGAAATTTCACTCATCCCACTGACTTTTGTCTCTTTCAAGACAACTTTTTAAACTGATGTTCCCTCACCCTGCACACTTCCCTAGGTTAGGTGTTTCAGTCTATCACACATGTATTATTCTCTCATTACAATGCCACAGCTGTCTTTGTATGTATAACTTACTTGAAATTTGATTTTCTGAAAGAAAGGAACACCATAGTTTAAAGAGCAGCTGCCTTGCACTTTCGTTTCTGCTGCCCATTTTAAGGGATGTGCTGTTTAGTATCCTTGTAAGTAATACTTAATTTAGATTACTTATTGTTGACTTTGTAAAATTCTTAAAATATATTGCCTTTTTAAAAATTGCATCAGTAAATGGTACTGGATCCTTTAAAATAGAATTTGAATTGTGCAAGGCTGAGGGAAAAACAATTTTGAGTGGTGTATGTAGCCCTTCCTGGAATTTAGTAGCCTGAGTGCTGTGTGGAGAAAAAAATAAATTTAATCCTTTCAGTGGGATAGGAAGTACTGGACCTCTGTTTACACTCTATTCAGCCTATTGCAATAGTAGGAAGCTTCTGTGGAAGCGTTAGATTTTGTCCATTTTGGCCTGGGATTGTCTTGTTGCCTCTACAGGTTCTGCAGATCTCACACTAAATAGCTGAAATTGAATCTTTTCTTTCTTCCTTTGAGGTCGCTATGCGCTGCAAGTAATGAAACAAATGGAACCACAAGTAAAGCAAACTCTGCAATCTCTGCCAAAAACGGTGAGTTTGTTTTTAACTCAATATTCTTTTGCAGCAATATCATCATCTTTGCTTACCCTGGGACATGAGAAACAGTTCAATGCATAGGAATATGAGATCCCAAATTTGCCCGTTATAAGCCTTATGCTTATTATGGTGTGCAAATTAATTAAAAATAATTGCTGAGTTTTGTAGAAATATTTTTGTCTCAATGCTGGGAAAAAATGAATTAGTTGGTAATAATGAACTAAGCCATGTGGGAGGACATTAAAAGAAATAAATTGTGTCGCTTCTACTTCTTGGCAATGTTCTATGTAATTGGATGATGTGTTTTTTTCTATTTGCCACAATTGAGTGATGTGCATCTTTAATTTCTTATTGGTAGCATTGCATAATGCTTTCATAATAACAATATTTTATTTTCAGGCCTTCAGTAGTTATTACAGAGGTGGATTCGAAAGCAAAATGAACAAGCGGGAAGCTGCCTTAATATTAGGAGTGAGGTAAAATTAAAATTAAAAATCACAATATTTTCCAGGGAAAACTGCATAAGAAAAGAATGGGAAACATGTTTGGTGGCGTAATTTTTGTAGCTATGATTTGAATAGTAAAAAGTTTATGGTAATATTTTTACATCATACAGGTTGTAACTCTGATCAGAACATAACAACCAATTTTATGTTCAGTATTATTAATGACAAGGCCTCCAAGATAGTGAATGGTCATAGGGTGGATGCAAAATGTTCAAATCATTCTAGAACAGAGGTAGCATTTAGACTTATATAATATTTAGAGCCAAGGTGATAGAATGGTAAGAATGCAGTATTGTAGGCTAATTCTGCCGACTGTCAGTAGTTTGAGACTGACCAGCTCAAGGTTGACCCAGCCTTCCATCCTTTTGAGGTTAATAAAATGAGGACCCCCAGATTGTTAGGGGCAACATGCTGACTCTGTAAACTGCTTAGAGTGTCAGCATATTTCCTCCCAACAATCAGGGTCCTCATTTTATCGACCTCAGAAAGATGGAAAGCTGAATCAACTTTGAGCCGGTCAGGATCAAACTCCTGGGAGTGGGCAGATTTAGCCTATAATACTGCATTCTAACCCACTGCATCACCACAGCTCTATAAAATTTTGAATGCTGTTTTATCAAGCAAACAGATTTGTCACATTTAAACCTCACCCAGCCAATTACGCAAAGAAGTTCAATAACTGGGTGGTGTAATGAGGGGTCTGGTTTTTTTACTATCCTAATAAGACAATGGGGGAGGGGAGGGGATAAGTTTATTTGTATGCATAATTGCAGAACGATCAGAATATGTCATTTGTGTTTGTTGCTAGGTTATCACAAAAATCTAACATGCAGCTTGCAAATACGTATCTTAAGCAAATTGTAAAATTCAAAATATCGTAATAGTCATATTGTGAAATGAGGTAGTGAACTGACATGGATGCAGTAATCTGGTGTTTTTAATAATAATCTGGCTGATTGTTTGATATTTTTCCTAGTTATAAATTATCTAATTAAAAAATAAACTGTTAGTCCTACAGCAAACAAAGCAAAAATCAGAGAAGCTCACAGAAGAATCATGCTTTTGAATCATCCTGATAAAGGTAAATCAGAAAATGTTGATCTGTTAAATGGCTGTCTTCACCTGACTCGTGTAAAATGAGACTCTCCTATGGGGCTGCATGGGAACATTTTAAGAATTGAATTTAGAGATTTTGAGTTCTGTTTTCCTATTTTTTTTTAAATTTGAAAGTTGTGCATGCACATGAGGGGAAAACTAGAATTTTCTGATAAAATTCTATAGCCTGGCGAGCTATTGTTTCATTACCACTGCTGATGTAGTTAAGTGTTTTTGTATGTGGACCGTTTTATTATTGAAATGACTAAAATGTTTTATTATTTTGAATATTCAGTTCACTGATCACATTTATTTCATTTACCAGAATAATGGGATAATTTCTGTCTTGTGAACATGACAACCATATATTTTCCTCTTTACCAGGTGGGTCTCCCTATGTTGCAGCCAAAATTAATGAAGCTAAGGATTTACTGGAAAGTCAAGCTAAGAAATGAGAACTCATCACTGACTTTAACAATTAGAATATATTTTCAAAATAGCCCAAAGACAAATGAAGCTGTCATACATGCCAAAAGGAAATGGTTTTGATGTAGGGCACATCCTTCTCTGGTTATTTTCAGAAATTAATGTCAACTACAACTTCTGATGCACTTCTAATGAAGTGCAAGCTTTGTACAGAACCCATTAATCAGATAGTAATATCTGAAATATCGTTTTAGATTAAAAAATTAGCAGGATAAATATGAACATCCAAGATTCTGCTGAAAACACCTGTGAGGCTTAATAATATTTGAAGTAATTTATTTCTCAGCTGAGAACAGCTGTATTATTTTATCATAGAATTATGGTGCAGTATTCTTCAAAAATGATTTTTATTACCATGATTGCTGAGCAATAAAATTCGTATAGTATTTCTTTATATGTGCATAAGAAAGTGTTGTTATAGTACAGTTGCTCTCGTAAGCTGGTCTATACCTTCCTGCTGGTTAAGCAGCCATTCATGAGCGAGAACCAAGTTGGTAGTCTCCAACTTTCTAATATAAGCATTTAAAACAAGTTTTCAATTCTTCATACCAAGAAAAGCTTAGATTTATTTCTGAATAATGGCTCCTGCCTTTGTGAATATTTGAAGACGATTAAAATGGGAAAGAACTAGGCTTGAAATTGTCATGGATTTAAAAAATCCGAGTATTAAGCGTGGTGAATAATGTTCTCCTCTCTGTCTTAAATGTAAGGTAGAATTTTTCCCCCTTTAAATGTAGACAAAAAAAGAGTTCTATGGCTTTTTAATTGATTTTTGTGGCTTCTAAAACACTGTTCGATTTATGTTACAAAGCATGTTGCTCAACCTATTCTGGAACCTGTATGCTTTTTTTCACTTTTCTTTATCTTGGAGGTTGCCTAATTTGTTACCCAGATCAACTGGAGTTGCTTGGTCCATAATTGAATAATTAGAGCAAGAAGCTCTTGGAATTCTACATTTGAGTGAGTAGCTTGGGGAATTTTTATATGGGACTTTAGGGAAGGGTATGAAGTACTTGGAAATGGCAGATTTATCTAGAGAGGATTATATTATTATATTCTACATTTTAGGCAGAATTCAAGACACAGCATCAACAGTCCTAAATATAAATACTGGAAATTATAGATTTCTTCCCAAAGAGATCTGGAGAAATTTAGGAAGCAATGTAAAACAGACCATCTGGAAAAATTTTGACTTTTTCCTGGTACTATGTTCCTGTCACTTGTAGTATGGATATTGTATTTGCCTACCTGGGCAATAGGAAGAAATGTATAGGAAGAAATACAACTACAGAAAACTTAAACAAACTATCTCCAGTAATTTAGGAAGGGTGGAAGAAGACAGAATAGTTCTGTGAAAGACACATGAAAATGGGGAGAGAGACATGGCAACCATTAGGAGAATGGAAGAATATTACACATAAAATCAAAGGATAAGACACTAAACCAGTAGTCCCCAACCTTTCCAGCTTGGCGGCGGGTGGGTGGGTGAGAACCTCCATAATTTTAAGGTAGCAGAAAAGTGGCAATTCAAAGTAGTCATCTTAATGGATCACTAGCAGATTGTGCTAATAGAAATATGATCATTTTTCCAATAAAACGTTGCTAGGCATCTTAAAAACCCACTGTTGCAAGCATAGTATTTCAACCAAGTAACATTTGAAATAGAGAACATTTATAGTTGACACATTAAGAAGGAAGTTGGCCAGAACATATTGAAGCAGAATTAAATGATAAGACAGAAGACAAGAGTCCAAATTCTAGAAGGAAGCGTTGAAAGAAGTTGGCATCCTTACCCTGAAAAAAATCTAGGAGATATTATAGTGATTTTAAATAAAAAGAAATGTTTCACAAATTTGTTAGCATAAGTGAACTCTCCCTTTCCAGAATAATTGTCACCAGTTTTCTGCATGGTATAAACATTAAATACTTTGGATTTTTTTAAAAAACACATCGGAGGGTCATGGGCAGGATACACCAATTCTTACAAAGGACAAAAAAACAACAACTCCAAAAGTGAATAAAATAAAGACAATGAGAACTAGTAGTAGTAGTATCCTAGATGGCAGTGAGCAGGCTTTTGAAATTACAGTGGCATTGACAAGAATATGGCAAGAACTGCAAGGCTATAGGGAATGCTAAGGAATAAGTATGACCCTAAAGCTAAACTTTTCTTAATCTACAGGGGAGAGGCATGGTTCTAGGACTTGGTTCTAATTTTGTCTCCTTGAAAAAAGATGGTTTCCCTCCCCAAAAGCAATGTATTCTGTGTGCTACATCAGCAATGAAGTCAGACTTGCTCTTGAGATAAAATGATATGGGATATCCAATTAGAATGTCAGGATTTTTAGGATCAAATTTTAAACTTGGGAAATAATCCATTTGCGAATTGAATTTTACCATTTTTCCCTAAATTGTCCTATTACTGCTTTCTATGCAATAACCAGTAAAAAGGAAAGACATTTAGATCTGCAAGTTAAATGAGGAACAATGTTGCCAGCTACATAAAACTTTTCAGAAAATGACAATATACTCTTTCATTCAAAGGCAATGCCTCCATGAGAACTTGTATCCAACCCTTGTATAACAAATTAATAACTAGCAAATGTTTAAGGATCAACCAATGGAAGATCAAGGTTTATTTTTCTACCAGCATACAAAAACATATTGCACATCAAACAACCAAAAATAAAAATACTCTAAGGACTAACATGTAGTTTATACAGAATAAACTTTCTGGAAATTGATCTTTTCAGTAGTTCTGGTTATCTTAATGGACATGACTAATTCAGAATTAAGTGTTTTAACTAAAGCTATGTTTGATTTTTAAATACTGTACAGTTTAATAAATAAATCAAACAAAGCCTCAATGTAGAACAGTCACTGCCAAGGTCACCCAATATCCCTGCAGATTGAGAATTTAATAAATGTATTCCAGTGGTCTGCAGTTTTCCCCCACTACATACAGCATTTAAAAAACATGTATTAAAACAGACCAGTTTCCAGACTAAACTAATGGAGAAATTACAATTCAGTGCAAAATATTTTAGACTGCATTTTTTTTCTAGTTTTCCCTCAGGTGAAGAAGTGGTTGCATATTATTAAAAATGTAATAAAAGCAGCTAATGCTTTCATAAAGTAGGTTATGTTAGGGATTTCCCCCCCACATCAGTCATATTTTGAAAACAAAATAACGTTTCCTATAGCCAGCAATTTGTTTTTATTTAAATGTTACATATACTATTCTCAAGGCACATCTGATGATATTTATAACACAGTAGGTGTCAAAGTATGTTCAACATTGGATTTTTTTTCAGGATCCCTCCCTGTTGTTTTCCAAAATGGAGGAACTGAAAGTGCGATGTCAAGATTCGCAATCCATATTCTATCTTTGGCAAGCTTATACAAGCACTATTGTAAAATGTAATGTAAAAGAACTGTAAACTAGGAACTCTTGTTTATGAAACACCATTCAACACAGCTTCTTCCTGTTTATTTCCATCTTCTTGTATAGTACTAGGCTTTTCTTCAGGACTATGTTGCTGCTTGGAAGATTCAGTCCCAGAAACCACTGCCGGGCCATTTACCGCTTTTTCAGAAAGGCCAACCTCTTCAATCACATCTGTCACCTTTTAAAGGGAGAAGAGAACTGTCAATCATTACAGCATAATTAATATACCCCCCACCCCAATTTCAGACTTCATAAGAAAATCCACAGAAGGTATTAATTTTAGAAAGATGATCAGATGAACATTTTACGTGTAATAGTGGATGTTACACCCAGTTATCTGTAGTACCTATTTATTTAAATCATTCCTAAAATCCAGTTGAAAACACTGTCGAATGAACAAGGTAGGTAATTATCTCTAGACATAAGCTGCATTCTTGCCTTAGGCGGCAGTTCTTAGAAAGCTGGAGAATGTGGTTAGGGCAAGGTATTCTTAACAGAAGTTGTCTAAATTGGCCAATAAATTTGTAACATAATTTTCCTATTTTTATAGAGCCCTCCAAATTGGCAAACTTTTTTCAGCACCTACAGAGAGATGTAGTTTACATAATCTTGGAAGTAAATTCATAAATAGGTATGTACAGATAAAAGTTTTCCCTATCCAGTCGTGTCCAACTCTTGTTGGCCAAGGGAGCCAACCAGCATTGTCCAAAGACTTTTCCAGCATGACATCATACCGCAGCACAGAATGTATGGAAAAAACACAGAACACGATTACCTTCCCACCAAAGTGGTAGCTATTTATTTACGAGCTCATGTCCCAAACCCAGGCTGCTGGTTTTCCAGCTGACAAGCTCAGCTTCTAAACCACTGAGCCATTGTGCCCCCTCTAGCTAGATATTAATTTGTACTTTTATTGTTTCTTACCGTTTCCTTCTTGTTTTTACTCAGTGTTTCCTTTGGGAGGTTTCTTTGTCTACTCTGAGATTCTGCTCTTGATATATAATCAGCAACTGTAACTGTGAGGAAAAAGATTTTCAGGCTTTTACGTTTAGGAAACATCCAACTCTTGGTTAACAATCCAAAAGGATAAATCATGTTTATCCTTTTACGTTCCAAGGCTCATATTATACAAATTCAGTCATCTTTTGAGGCCCTCCAAAATAGAAAGACTTAATGGTTAATCCTGAAGTTTCATGCAGCTAATTTAAATTAAATCCATATTGACCTGTTTTTGCTTTTTTTTTTTGTCAGTTTCAAAATATTCTTGCCTTATTAGGAGAACTCTACGACTTTCCTATGGGGGGGGGGGGAGGCAAGGTATATTTAAAGGTACTGAAGATTGGAAAGATGGTCCAGATTTTGAAAAGAAACCTGGAAAATGATTTTTAAAAACATGCTTTAATCCAAACTGGTGAGAGACTTGAGGCAGATGGATACAGAGCCCAAAGAGATCTTTTTGAGGATGTTCTTCAATTTAGGAACATTTTTTCTGAAGTGAGAAATATATAAGGAAAAATTGAAGGGGTATTAATATCCCACCTTAGCCATGAAAGCCAGCTAGGTTTTGCCAATCCCTCTTTTAGCCCAACCTAGCTCACAGGGCTGCTGTAGGGAAAATAGAAGGACGACGATCACACATTTATTTTATTTTATTTATTGGCCACTCAACTTACCATAGGGTAACTGGGTGACTTACAATGTTAAAAGGATAAAACACCACAAATCCTATACTCAATGCAAATCAAATTCTATAAAAATATACTCAACCCTAACTAAGATTGGGAAGGAGGGAACAGGATAAATTGGGGGGGGGGGGGGAGAGGCGGGATCTGTTATTTATCAGCCACCTCTTCCCCATTGGAACCTCAAGCCAATTGAGTCAGGTCTGTGGCAGAAGGTCTGGCAGGTTGCAGCCAATCTCACCACCTTAAGTGATTGATAGAAACAATTAAAGGCAGGATATCAATACAAATCTTAAAATAGTAAATGCTTTTCTTTTGGAGAAAAGTATTCTTAGGACAGGGAGTACTTTGGCTCATTGTTTCCTTTTGACTCCATATAGCAACTATATTTTCCAATATAGTTTATTGGAAAAGAATTGGGGGAAGAGGTATTAAAATGAGTTCTACGTGATGAACACGGTGTAACTAATAAAGAAATTCACCATATGGCCAAAATTGTGCAGCATATCTGAAAATACTTCCCAGCGGTGGCTGTCATTATCCCTCTCAGAATTTAAGATTAATTGATCAAAAAACATACTGCCTTAATTTGCTAAGGATCCCTACGGATGCAATATTTTTGATTACTATATTTCTCCAGTGAAGTCATACTGCAGTTCTCCAGAATTAAAGTGAAACAATCAGAAGCAAATTGAGAAAGCAATTTTTAATTATCCATCAAAGGATTTTTGTGGTTAACTGATCAATATCATATGTCTATTATTCTATAGCATTTTGTAGTGTGAAATCCATTTCCTTTCATTTTTAATTGTACTCAACTGTTCATAAGCCTTTGAACTCTACAGAAATAGGACACACTAATATTCTTGAACTTGTTTAGCAAATGCAAGATGTTTACAAATGCAACAAACATGGAGTGTTCTGAAAACGAAAATCTGCACTTTTAAGATGTTAGTACATATTTAAAGATGCATCAAACCACAATGGCAGACAGAACATGCAACTATTTTTTGCTTTACAGCAGTTGTGCGATTTCTGTTGTCCTTGAAATGCTTATATTGATTCAAAATATGAGACAGGCAAATACCATGCAAGTCACTTCATGTTTTATTGCAGCACTAATAAGCTGGCCAACATTCCTACTAACAAGTGGTTGCCAGAAATGAGCCTCACCAGGCACTGTTGCTTTCATTATGGCATATATTTCCATTCTGACATCTACAAATCATTCCATTTTAATGATGCTTACACTGGGAGCATGACCAGTTTATAAGACACTAATGTTAGTTACTGGAAGATGAGTAACTAGTAATTTCTCAGCCTGTAGTCTTAGTTATTAAGTAATTATTATTTACAAAAGGCACTTCACACGCTTCAGAGGTACACAAACAGACATGGAGCATTCCTTCATGCTTGTGACCTGAGGTGGGCCACCTTTCCACTTAAAGTTACCTGGCTGTCTATCTTCTGCCTGACCCCTGAAGCGACGCCTGCGACTACGATTGCGTCGCTGGTTTTTTTTGTCTCTATCATCTGCAATTGCAAAGTTGAGGAATGAACCATTTTACAGATGATTTTTTTTTCAGCACAAAGCAGAAAGAAAAAGCCCTATTTCACACTTGCAAGTGGAGTAACAACAGTACAAGACCATGTTTAAATTGGCATTAATTTATGTTGATACCAAAAGGTAAGCACTGGTTCAAGGAATCATTTGCCTGTCTTATTAGAAACGTTTCTCCTTGATGAACTTTGCATAAACTATTATCACGAAATGGCAGTTACAGAATGCTGAGAGACACCTACCCGCAAAGAAGTCCTACTGACTTCAATTATTTTTAATTCTGTTAGTTCCGTAAATTTAAGCAACAAAACCACTCGGGCCCCACCAAAGATAAAATGGATGTTACGTTTACATTTACTTATTCTAAACGGGATTTTAAAATCTTCAAGACTAAATCAACTTTGCACTTCATGGTAGGTACAAAATGGACAATTGTTTCTTGAGATTTGGAACAAATGCTCTGTTCTTTTAACATGGTGGTGTAAAACCGGTTCAAACCAGAAGGATTTTAATGCAATTATAAGAACATGGCCTCAAATATTCTGGTTACATGTAAGTGACATCTTTAATTATGCAAACAGTTAACACTATATTAAGTTACAATTAAGTGTGACGATGAAAATGTAGAGTAATTGACTGTAATAGCACATTACAATTATACAAGTTTATGGGTATGAACCTCTTCGGTTTTGTTACAAGTGATTTACATACCTAAGCCATTTTCATTAACTGACGCCGTGTCAGATTCTGTCATGCCATCCATTAAGGCAGCATCTTCATCAGTCCTCCGTCTGCGAGATCGCCTGCGTCGGTTGGTGGTGTGATGCGATTCGCTTGCATCAGTATCTGCAGTCTGATCAGACTCTGTGTTATCCAGTAAGCTATAAGGATTGCTGTCTGGGTCTTTCAGCACTAAAGTAATGAGAGGAGGGGGGGAGAACCCCACAAAAGCCAGAAGTGGCACATAAATTTGTGTTGTTTTCATCTACCATTTTAAACAAAACGTTACGAGGGTAACCAAATACAAAGTAATCTAATCCCTTACATGCATACTAAATATGCCAAGCAACATAGGAAAAATCTGAAACGTTCTTGAAAACTTGAGAACATTGCTCTTGAAAGGGAAACAAAAGCTACAGAGCAGATGGCTTTGGAGGTTGTAAACATCAAGGCCATTGCTTTAATTCCATCCTCCAGAAAATCCCAGAGGCAATTGGTTTTTTATTCATCTCCTCAGGTAAATGATTAGACATAAATTTCTGTCTCTTTATTTATATCCTAATTTGAAGAATGCCAGAAAGAGGGAAGAATATGCACATCATAGCTACTGGAATTCTTTCCAGTGGAGTTTATATGAGATATTTATGAGATATTTGAAAATACAGGCAGGCTGCTTCAACTTAGAGTTTGTGAGTGGAAGACATTTCTTTGAATACAGAAATGGGTAATATCCTAAAGCAGCTGCCCAACTCTCTCCCAATGAGGGGAATTTTTCTTGGAGTATTATTCTCCACAGCCCCAGTCTATTTTCAAACTTGATCTTTCCTTTCCTGAATTGTCTCACAATATTAGCTTTGGTCCTGTTTGGTTCAGTTTCAGAGAGTCATCCCACTGAGAGACTGATGACTTTGAACCCCTTTATATAATTTCTTTCCAACAGTCCATTGGATGAGAAAAAATAAAATGGCAACACAAAAGCATTCAAAGTTCAAAATTTAATAACCTCAGTGAATCAAGGCCAAGGCCCATCTTCTTTCTCATGGCAATTGAGAAAGTACTCTGGCATGCTTGAAGCAGGTACAGAAATTCCCGTAGTTGTTCGCTGGGAGCATGTTACCCCCAACTCAGAAATAACACCGAATCTTTCAAGCTTTTTTTTTAACCAGTACGCTCATCTAGGTTCCTCTTAAAACTTGTGGTCCTACCACAAGTAGTTCTTGACTGTGACTGGTAGCTTAGCAAATAGCTAATAACCCCAATTAATGACTCTATTAACCCGCTTGCAACATTGTCCTTATCTCTTAGAATATTTTCTGAAATACCTACAACTTTCCAAATCAGATCAGAAGATGCTCAGGATCGATCTGATTTTCCCCAGGGATTAATTTAAAAGCTTTTCTGCTATTGTTTTTCGTGTTATGCAGCAGCAGAGACCTCGCAATCTGAATTTGGCCTTCCGGATTAGAGAATCCCATATCCCAACACCAGTGACGTCAACATTGCCTCCTCCCCACCACCATTTAGCAACCTATCCTGTTTGGCTGAGATGAAAAATGTGAAGCCCTCTAAAGATTTATTTACATCTAATTACTTTGTGAATTGAGATAATGAACTTGAAAATGATAGCAGTAGAACTTTCTGGCATAAATTTGAAACAGGTTCTCCATACCAGAACTGATAGATGACTTCCCACCTCGCGGTCCACCTCGGCCCCGACCCCCAGAAACACTACGCCTTCCTCCTGGTGGGCGCCTTCGGCTGTCGCGCTGGTGTAGGACCTCCCTATCTTCATCCCCTGCTAGTGACCAATCACTCAGTTCGTCTTTTCTTTCTGATTCCGTCTCAGAGGGATTAGATAGCTCAGAATTTGTTCCTTCAGGAAGAAGATGGGAACCAAAAGAATAAAAGCATGAATCAGCAGCATACTTACAAGGATCATTTCAAAGGCACAAAGAAATACCAAAGTCTAACAGGCATTTGGATTTACTGGTTTATAAGGAGGAAATTACTATTTGCAAACTATATATCTAATATCAGGACATTTATTGTAGTTGTATCTGCAGTAGGTGGAACTTAATCCAAAAGGTAGACTCGATGTATTAGACGAGATCCAAATTAGAAAACAGCTGATGCTAGGAGAGATCAAACGTCTATGAAGATAGTTAAGAGCCAACATATTTTAAAGTCTACTGCTTTTAAGGAATGAGCCCTAGCTGTTTGTTAACTATGTGATACTGTTAGTGGGGGGAAATGCTCCCAAAACAAAGCACACAAAGAATCACACATAAGAGCCATGTGTTCTAAGCAGAATGTGATGTAGTCTGGATGGGCGAAACGGGTGCAATATCCCTTTTAATAAAAGGTGCCCTAATTTGGTAAAATTTCATTTTCTGTCATGCACAATACATAGTTTGAGATAATGAACCAGTGATCACTATTCATTATATTTCTGCTTCCAAACTTGCACTTTTTTCCTGAAATGTATGCAGAAAAGAACAGAAAAACCAAGCAAAATTTCTCATTAATCATAGTTTCCAGATCCATTCGAAATTTTCAGACCAAACTACCATTCCCGATAGCTTCATGACAATGGGGATTCATTTACATACCGTGTTTCCCCGAAGTCTTATTTTCTTTTCACTCACAAAATATGGCTTGGGCCTTATTATCAGGGGGAGGGCTTATTGTTTTGGGGTTGCTGGGCAGCTGCTCTCTTGCAAGTAGGCTCCCGAAGAGCCAGGCACAGCCACCTCACTACACAGCAGCCATGAGGTGACCATGCTCACAAGCAGCCGCCCAGTAACCCCCCTTTCCAGCCGGGCACAGCGCCTTTCACTGGCCTAGGGGTATCGCAAAGACATGTGAGCGCCTATTTGCCGCCCTCCGGCTCTTGTGGCTTGGTGCCATCGGAATGCCCCTAGATCAATGAATAGGTCTCTGCATGGCTGGATAAGGAGCTGCGTGAGTCGCTTTGCCGCTCCCTGCTCGCGCGACTCCCAAGCTTATTATGCCTTTGCCTAACTTTCCCTGCAAAGTCAGGGCATCTCTGCTGCCACCACCGCCGCATGGCTTTTTCTGCGGCTTCCAAAGCACGGAGATAGGATGCCGAGTCTTCTGGCAGTTGCCGCTCTGTGAGTACGCTCTATGGTTGTGGGCTGGCTGTCGGCAGAGCGTACTCCCAGAGTGTACAACTATAGAGCGTGTTCCCAGAGCAGCAACTGCTGGAAGACTCGGCATCTTACCACCGTGCTTTGGAAGCCGCAGAAAAAGCCATGCGGCGGTGGCGGTGGAGATGCCCTGGCTCTGCAGGGAGAGTTAGGCAAAGGCATTGTAAGCCTGGGAGTCGTGCAAACGGGGAGTGACAGAGCCGCTCGCACAAGCCCCCTCTCCAGCCATGCAGAGCCCCATTCACTGACCTAGGGGCATTCCGAAGGCGCAAAGCCGCGGCAGCCGGAGGGCGGCGAACAGCTGCTCACATGGCTTGGCAATACTCCTAGGTCAGTGAATGGCACTGTGCCCGGCTGGAAAGGGGGGTTGCCGGGCGGCTGCTCACGAGCGTGGTCACCTCATGGCTGCTGTGTAGTGCGTTTGACCCTAGGACTGCCTGGCTCTTCGGGAGCCTGCTCGCAAGAGAGCAGCTGCCCGCTACCCCCCCCTCTCCAGCTGGGCACAGCGCCACTCACTGACCTAGCAATATCCCGACAGCACCAAGCAACGCGAGCCTTTGCCCCCCACCTCGTTCCTGCGGCTTGGCTCCTTCCAGATACTGCAAGGTCGGTGAGCGGCGCTATGCCTGGGCGGAGGGGGTGGTGGTTGTCCAGGGGGGTTATTTTCGGGGGAGGGCTTACATTTTTGTCCACTCAAAAAATGTGGCATGGCTTATTTTCAGGACATGTCATATTTTCGGGGAAACACGGTAATTGGGTTTATTATTCAAAATTGAAGACATTGGCTGTTGTATCCACATTACAGTACTTTTGGTCTTGTGTTATGAACAGTCTATGGTGTTCAGTTATTAAGGAAACCTGTTATTTATTTATAACTTCTCTTAGCAAATTAAGTCTGATCTACTCAATATAAATCAATAATCTAGGAAAGAGGAATTACTAACATTTGTATTATTTAGAGGTATTATGTTGATATTATATAACACAGCTATCATAGTTACCAAAATTTTAATTCCAAATTATAAACTCTGCAGGCAATGGTTTATATTTTTTGTTTTTCTATCGAACTAAAGTTGGACAGAAAGAGTATTGAAGCTTTTCAACTTTTGGAGAAAACTCTTGAAAATACCCCCGATAGCCTAGAAAACCAATGAATAGATCACAGAACAAGTCAATTCAGAGTTCTCATTGAAAGAATAATCAATCAGACTTCTATGCAAAAACCCAATTCTCTTCAGAAGTCTATAATTCTAAGAAAGATGGGAAGAAAGAGAAGGAAAAAGACAATCAGCAAGCTGGATGCACTCAAAGACAATGCACCACACTGGAGATAGATCATCCAGAAGGTCAGTCTATGTCACGGGTGTCTGGCCTGTGGGGCCACCATGGAAACAGCGAAGGTCTGGCTGCTTCTGCCAGTGATAACAGAGCTCAGGAGGGCCACATGTGGCCATGCGTGTCCCCCGCCCAAGCAGTTAAACAACCCTGATGCAGCCCTCAATGAAATAGTTTGACACCCCTGGTCTATGTGATTGCTAAGAATCGATACTAACTTGATGTCCAACTTAATATAAAAAGCTTGAATTAAGCTGTAAGAAACAATAGACATTTTCCTGAAACCCATATTGAAACTTCATAGTGTATCAAAAACTCTGAAAAATAAATATATTAGATAATGTTTAGTATCATTTTTTGCTGTGAGCATATATTAAAAAAGAAATTCTGTTACCTGTTTACAAAAGAAACATAGTATCTACCCATACCCACACATAACGCACATATATACATGCTATATATGTGTTTGGTAAAAAAGTACACTGCCCTTGTTATATTCTCTATTAAGGACAAGAGGAGCAAAGCAAATTTTCATACCTTATCTTTAAACACACTTACCATAGCCAGAGGTGTAATTGGGCCCTCTCCGGCCTCTGCCTCTTCCACTATAGGACCTTGAGCCTTGTACAGATGAAGGGTTGCTTTCATCAGTGACATAACCCTTTTCCTTCTCAGGGCCTCTGGTAGATGAAGGTCTAAAACCCATGCCAATTTGACGTAACTGCTCGTCAATCTGGAGCCTTTCCATCCGTAGTTGTTCTACCTCCTGAATTGAGAGTTGCATTAAATATAAACTTAAGCTATGTAATGTTATTTTTCCCCAATTTATTTTCTTATGCACTCTTCACTTTAGAAAAAAAAAATAAGCAAGCTTCTAACTATACTAACAAATAATTACATTCACGGAATTACAGGCTCAAAGAGCTTCTGATCGCTTAAATGCCAATGAGAATCAACAAGACATGATTCACTGGAAATGCCCTAATAAGTTTTAGACAGTTCGGTATACATTTCTTTCAAATGTTTCACAATGTTTACTTGTAGCAATCTGTTTTTTCACATCGAGAACCAATTCTTGGTATAAGATGCTACTTAAGTATTGGTCTAGATTTGTTCAAATCAACTGTTTTAAAATACCAGAATAAAAATCCTTGGGGTTAAAACTACTGTGGAGTCTATAGTTATGAAATTACAAAATCAAAAAATAGTGATTAGGCTGGAAACAATCAGGGTTTTTATACGGGGGCTGAAGAATGCGGTATAAAGATTAGAAAGGTACACAAAAATAAATAATAGCAACAACAATGATGGGAATATAACAAGGTTAATCTAAAAATGTACTGGAAGACATAAGAAAAAAGCAGAATGATCACCTTCAAGATAAGGTAGATGTAAGTGAAAATAATTAGAAATCACTCCTGATTCCTAGCTCTGCAGCAGCAAATCACATTCATTTAATGGACCCTCAATAGGTAAGAGTGGACTGCAAACTAAATCTGAAAATTACGTCAAACAATGCTTACCTTTAAGTAGGCAATATGGTATTCAAGAAGTACTTGGACATTCCCTATGCTTTCTTTAGTACCCACAAACACAAATGGAACCATTCCCTATAAAGATAAAAAATGTTTTTCAAATATATATATATATAAACTAAATCACATATAATTCTTGCAACTGTATATGCGTGCCTGGACACACACACAAAGTCAAACACTATTTTAAATAAAGCTACCATGTAACTTATGTGCTAGATTGTGTCTGTCTTATTTACGATTGATTCCAGAGCAGTCTCAATAATATTCTAGTATGAAGTGGTTGGGGGTGTTTTTTGTTTTTTTTTGCCAGGCGTAAGTTGTTAGATTTGTTTTGTTTATATTGTACAAACAAGCAAATCTTAAGAGCTTAACCTGAATTCTCAAGAGAGGCTAAACTGATTGGCTTGGAGTTATAAAATCTGTAGAAAACCTTAAAGATAACAGAACCCAGATTTTGACTTTTGAAACCAAATTTTAAAAGAATTAGCTAGCTTATGGCCAACCTATAGGGAGCAGAAGCCATAATTGATAAGATACAATCATTTGATCAAGAATAAGCTAATGTCAAGGTTGAGTCTCTAATTAGTGAGGAACCTTTGAACTCTGCCAGAGATGCTGGCATATTGTTGAAGTTACTTGGATGTTACAAGACAGAGGCCGTACAGACATCAGTGAATGCTTGGTGCTGTAGCATCACTAGATTAAAGAGGGGAGCACAATCTAAAGCCCACAGCATTCTCCTATGACTGCCCATTGCGAATCCATAGGCTTCAATGGAATAATGCAATCGTTCAAAATAGCAATTTAGAACTGTATGCATCTGAGCTGTCTATTTCCTACAGTATCTTTGTACGGTTACCTGGTTAGACACAATGGGAAACATACCATATTTTTCAGAGTATAAGAGGCACCAGAGTATAAGAGGCACCAAGATTTTGAAGAGGTAAATTTTTAAAAAAAGTTTTTGCACTCTGCAGAACTCCCAAACCCTCTGCACGCCTCATTTTTTGTGAAATATGGGGCATGCAGAGAGTTTGGGAGGCCTGCAAAGTGCTCCTGGGGGCTGGGGGCAAAAACAAGCAAAAAAAGTCCTGTTTTTCACAAAATGGGTTCTTTTTTGCCAAGAAAGGCATGCATAGCCTTTAGGAGGCTTGTAGAGTACTCCTGAGGTGGGGGTGGGGGGAATGAGCAAAAAACAGCCTGCTTTTTGCTCATTTTTGCCCTCCCCAGCCCCCAAGAACACTTTGCAGGCCTCCCAAACCCTCTCTAAGAGGTTTACAGAGTCAGCGTATTTGCCCCCAACAATCTGGGTCCTCATTTTACCGACCTCGGAAGGATAGAAGGCTGAGTCAACCTTGAGCCAGTGAGAATCGAACTGCAGTCAGCAGAAGCAGCTTGCAGTACTGGATTCTAACCACTGAGCCACTGCGACTCATAGGGCATGAACAGCACACCCTTTCCACCATTATTCCACAAACAAAACCTCACATCCCCCTTTAATTTCTACCCTACCCATAAGACGTTCATTGCCAAGGAAAGAGGGGAAAAAAGTTAAAATCGTACATCTTCTCTGGGTAGTTTGTTCTCGTTGTCTCCTTCAATTCTCACTCGAACAACTCCAGACTTGTCCACAATCTCTTGAATAACTTTGCCATTTTTGCCAATTACTTTCCCTTTAACAAATAAAAGATATTGAAGTTGTGAGTCATCATTAGGCGTTTGGTCTCAAGTAAACCGTCAACAAGAAAAGCAATTAGAAAAATTCTTTATAATAATTTAAGGCTGATGATGGGACTACTTTTATGACTGAAAGAAAGATAAGGGTAATTTCCACTTCCCCATTAGGCTCTGCTGCGCCCTCAAAATATAAATATTTATGGCCATTAGGTTAGATTGAAATAGATTGGCAGGGAGTGTGCTTGTGAAAGGGGGGGGGGAGAGAAAAGATGGGGAAAATATTTATGTTGAAACTTTTCCCTGCTAGTGTTAAAATGTTATTATTATTATTACATACCTACAAGACTCCTAGGAACCTGAATAAAGTCTTCCACAAATTCCAAATAGCTTCTAGCTTTTTTCACTGCCTCAGCACTCTGGTAATAAATAGAACAGAATGCATTAAACATTAACAATTAAAAAACTTTTAGGGAACAGTTATTTCCATATAAAATGAGGAGGGAAAACTACATATACTCTCTTTTGCAATGAGAAAATGCAAGTATTTGTATCTGGCAAATTAAAAATGATGGCTATCAAACAGGTGCTTAAACACTATGGGATTATGGGACTTTATCTCCAAACTACTATATACATTTGCAAATTGGTGCCTGTACTTTTACATAACCATTTAAGTAAATGTTTTTATCGGAACCTCGACATTACAATAGCCATTTTGTCACCCATCCAAAATTTCTCAGATCTGAGGAGAACCTTGATTATTCTTTAATAATCCTTAATTAACCAGCATTCCTGCAAAGGAACCAAACATGCAGCCAACTGAACTTCACCATCTAGTCCAGGGGTGTCAAACTGGTGGCCCACAGTCTGGATAGGTTATATGCAGGCCACACCCACCCCAGCTCCGCGAAAGGGAAAACATCACGAAACTGTCACATGATGGCAACGTGACAATGCGAGTTTGACACCGAGCTAGTTCTCTAGTTGCAGAAGTCATCCTAATGATGCAATATAATGAAAGAAAGCACGCCTACTTGATTGTCCCCAAATCAGGGATCATCCTAACCTACCATGTAGCAATGAAGATCAAATGTTATATTACGAAGATGAAAGGACTGCAGAGAAGACCTTATCTCTGTGATGGCGAACCTATGGCATGCATGCCAGAAATGGCACGCAGCGCCCTCTCTGTGGGCACGTGAGCTGTCGCGCCAGTTCAGATCTGCTGCGCATGTGTGCATGCCTCCCACCAGCCAGTTGGTCTTTGGGTCTCTGCTGCGCATGCGCGTGCAGAGGCATACATATGTGCGGGGTGCATGTACGGGGTCATGCGTGCATTGCATTGGGGGGGGGTTCGGGCACTCGATCTGGAAAAGATTAGTCGTCACTGCCTTATCTACTGTACATCATCACAATTGCTGCATGATTATAATAAAACTGGCTTTGATTGTAGTCAGACTACCTCTAGCAAAAGAGTACTAATAGTGTAAATACATTTACTTCTTTCCCTTTTACATTTGTAGCATGTAATTACTTTGAATGGCATACTATGAAATATATACATCAAAATTGGGGGGGGGGGGGTATCTATAGTTAATGTGATTCTTCTTGAGACATGTTTGCCTGTTCCCGTTCTGTCCCCTTGCATATTAGTGTGGTAACATCTTTGGGAGCTGACAAATGCAGCTTTAGGGTCTCAGTTGGATTTCTACTTTCAACAGCCTCAAACATTTCCTGAAGTCTTCTTCCCATTCTTCCTTATAAGCACACTTGCCCATTCAATACTAACATTCACTGAAGGAATGGGACATCTGGGGGAGGCAAGTTCATTAGCCTTTATGCAATAACCCTTAAATGAGAAACATTACTGAATTCATCAGGAACACTCTAGCAATATTTTCTGATTTACTTAAATTGGAATGATTCTATCAACTGCCAGTAGGAATCAAAACTCAACATGGAGGCAGGCTCCCTCATTTAAGCATAGTGGAAGTGAGACTTGAGAAAGATTTACACAGATGCATTTAACAACTGTTAAAATTGCCTAGACCTTAATCCACAGGGATTTCTGAAGAAGATTACAAGTAAAAAGAACAGTGCGATATTCTGTATTTGCCTTCTTTCCCACCAATTCTTTGTTATTTCCATTATACTGGGATTAAAATATTGGAATTTGTCCAGTCTAATTCAACCCTCTAGACCAGTGATGGCAAACTTTTTTTGGCTCGCGTGCCAAAAGCAGGGGGAGCACAGGGGGGTCCTGCATGGGTGTGCCATAATGCAATGCACGACCCCAGCATGCATGCACACATGACCAGCGCTCCCATCATTTGTGCATGCTTTTTTCGCCCTCCCCAGGGCTCCAGAGGCTTTATAGGAGCCTGAGGAGGGCGAAAACAGCCTCTCCCGCCACCCAGAGGCCCTCCGGAGGCTTCAGGAGCTTTCCTGAAGCCTCCGGAGCGCAAAAAACCAGCCCTATGGGCAAACCGGAAGTTCAGGAACGGACTTCTGGTTTGCTTGTAGGGTCGGTTTAAGCCCTCCGGAGGCTTCAGGGACCTTCAGGAGGCTTCCCGAGGCTCCGGAGGACAAAAAACCATCCTATGGACACACCAGGACTTCTGGTTTGCTCGTAGGTCGTTTTTAGTCCTCCGGAGGCTTCAGGGAAGCCTCCTGAAGGTTCCTGAAGCCTCCGGAGGGCTTAAACGGACCCTACCAGCAAACCAGAAGTCCGTTCCTGAACTTCCGGTTTGCCCGTAGGACCGGTTTTTTTGCGCTCCGGAGGCTTCAGGAAAGCTCCTGGAGCCTCCAAGAGCCTCCTGGGGGAAGGGGAGAAGGCTGTTTTCACCCTCCCCAGGCTCCTATAAAGCCTCTGGAGCCTGGGTAGGGCGAAAAATGGCCTCAAAAAAAGGCTGACAGGGCAAAGCCTTGCGTGCCCTGACAATGGCTCTGCGTGCCATAGGTTCGCCATCCCGGCTCTGGACTTTAAGCCCAAAGAAATCAGAGTTTCCCAACTTGAAAACATGACTTTGCTGTGTTCTCTTTTACCTCTCCATAGATCCTGAAAGTTCCAGTATCTTCTTCAAGTTCAATTGCAGTAACGCCTGGCACTTTCCTGGCTTGCTGTATATTACTGCCATGTGTTCCTATTGCAAGTCCCATTAAGTCTTCTCTGACAACAAATTCTTCATGAAATGCCGCTGCAAGCTGTTTTGTGCACTGGGGAAAAGGAAAAAAAAATGTTTATTCTTCATAAAAACTTCAAGCATGAACACCGTTTCAGTGACTAAATCAGAAGCATAATTAAAAGGTGTGAGAAAACCAGCTGAGACCCACTCACTTCTAAATGCTTTGTTGCTTCTTCATTTCTTGACATGAGCATTAACTTGGTTCGAATGCTACGCAAATGCATGTCGCTGAGTATGCCCACTCTTTTTACTGTTGCCTCACTGGCAGACTGAAAGAAAAACAATGTGTAAGGATTTTCATTTGACAGGGGATGAATTTAAAAAAAAACCAATTATTTCACCTGTCATTGTCCCAAAGGTGCTTTTTCAAAAAGGCAACTGGACTTTGTTTTTCCTCTGAAAAAAGCACCTATGGGACAACCACAACCTGGGTAACTGAGAATCTCCACAAACAATTTACCTACCTCTGATTCATATCTAATTTAGAATATGTGGAAGTTAAGAGAACAAATAAAATTGATATGCTAAGTATTTTCTTTCTATTTAAAACTGAAATATTTGTTTTTATCAGTTTATTAGGGTGGTGAAATCCATATTGTTATTAGTGGGCAAGCAGGCTCTGCTGATCTACTCTGCTCAATGCAGCTTGATATGCCTTTAGCATAAAGCCAGATTCAGATGCAACAGCTGTGGCAATCAAAGTGACACCAAATAATACAAAAACCTTTGCTATAGGTCCCAGGTTGTTGTTTGATCCAATAGGCCAGGGGTGTCCAAACTTGGGAACGGAGATAACGAAGTAGTACTGTGTTTCCCCAAAAATAAGAAAGGGTCTTATTTTCTTTTGACCCCCCCCCCCCCCCCCGAAATAAGCCCTTGGCCTCATTTTCGGGGAGGTCTTATTATTTTCGAGGTGCAGGAGGCGGCAAGCGTGGTCACCTCATGGCTGCTGCTGTGTTGCAATATTTTTGGGGAGGGCTTATTTTGGGGGAAGGCTAAATTTAGCACATGTGCTCAAAAGCCCGATTGGGCTTATTATCCAGGGAGGTCTTATTTTGGGGAAAACAGGGTAGATACCATATTTTTCAGACTATAAGACACACCGGTGTATAAGATGCACCAAGATTTCGAAGAGGTAAGTAGGGAAAAAAAGGTTTTGCCTTCCCTCAGCCCCTAGCACAGGGGTGTCCAAACTTGGGAACTTTAAGACTTGTGGACTTCAACTCACAGAATTCCCCAGCCAGCCATGCTGGCTGGGGAATTCTGTGAGTTGAAGTCCACAAGTCTTAAAGTTCCCAAGTTTGGACACCCCTGCAATAGGCAAAGGTTACCAGGCCCAAATAGTACAGCTTGGATTATAGCTTGCATGAGATCCTATTTGCAACTCTTCAATCTGCATTTTCTAAAGAATATTTTCTTTTCACCAGTGGAAAGGTATAGTAATATCTTTCAATACTGGTTATTTGTTTATACAAGCCAGACCCAAAGTATCCAATTGGTAACATAGTTACCATAAAAATGACTTGGTCACTGATGGGGTAAAAAAAAAAAAGGGAAGAAACTTTATCTTACCAGAACTATTAATTGAGCTGCTTCAGCCTGGTAAAAAATTCTGCAGGCTCCTACCGCTTTCTTAAAATCCTTGTGAGCGCTTTCATTAGCACACCTAGAAAATTAATGTATGAATTAATTTGGTTTGAAAGGTGACCAATAAGACATGAAGTTGGAAAAATTGAAAATACTGAAAAATCTCTTAAGGCACAGCCAGAAAACAACTTTTAAAAAGCTCATTTGCTTTTATTGAGAAAAGAACTGAAAACTTATACCACATTGCCAAAAGAATAAAACACAACAAAACATTACAAGGTGAAACACTGATTTAACAGACCAATTATTCCCAATTGTCCATTAAATCAGACTGTACATCATTTGAAGGAACATTACTATACAAATAATACAAATTAGAATCAAGATGTTTTTATACAAATGATGTAAAAGCAGGAAGAATTCCATCTGCTGCATCTGAGATCCACTGCATTGAGTTCTGATAAATCAAAGTTTCACATTTTGGATGTAGGTACACTGAGAATAATTTGCAGGAGCATACAGGTAGTCCTCACTCAATGACCCTAATTGGGATTGGCAACTCTGCAGCTAACCAAAGCAGTTGCTAAGTGGGGAATCACATGACTGCGATTGGTCTTTCCAGCTGGAAAGAGACAAGATTACTGTACTCAGTTTCAGCTTTTGTTTGCCACCTGGCTGCTGGTGCAGTCACACTGCTTTTGATAATAATAATAATAATATTTAATGCTTCTAGACCGCCCCCTCTCCCGCAAGGGACTCGGGGCGGTGTACAGTTCATACAAAATATAACAGGATACAATAAAATTAAATTAAATATGTACAGTTGACAATTGACATGGAGGAGGTTAAAATGTAGTTAAAAGAACTGTACAAAGCAGATATAAAATAAATTCAAACCCCTAAAAAACAAATACAGTAAATTAAAAACCCCTAAAATAACCAGATATAATACATTTGCCAGGAGGGACAGTTGAATTATGCCAGGCCTGCTAGTCGGAACAGGTGGGTCTTCAGTTTTTGCCGGAAGGAGCGGAGGTCAGAAGTGGTTCTAATGTCGGGGGGGAGGTCATTCCAGAGGGTTGGGCCCATCCCAGAGAAGGCCCTACTCCTCGGTGTCGCCCGCTGGCATTGCCTAGTGGACGGCACCAGGAGAAGTCCCTCCCTGTGTGAGCGTATTGGCCGCAGGGATGTATGTGGGAGGATGCGATCCCGCAAGTAACTAGGTCCCGTGCCATGGAGCGCTTTAAAGATGGTAATCAGCACCTTGAAACGCACCCGGAAAACCACAGGCAGCCAGTGCAGCTCGCGCAGGAGAGGTGTTACGTGGGATGTGCAGAAGAATAAACAGCTCGCTCTCTTGAAATCCCTCTCCAATCTCTACACTCTGTGGTAGTGGGAGGGAAGGATCTAGCAAAGAAGAAATTGCCTACTGGAATCATTTTATTTCCCCACCCCAACCTCCATAGAGTAGAGAGATTGGAGAAAGGATTTCAAGACAGTACTGTAAGCTGTTTGCACAGTGTGATCACAGTTCTCAACCCAAGCTGCTGGCACAATTGCTGTCTCATTCCATTGCGTAGAAGAGCAATCAACTTATTTTCTTGCAATCCCTCTCTCTCCAATCTCTCCGCTTTGTTGGAAGGGGCAAGGGAGAAAGAAAAATCCGCAGGTCAGGCTCAGGATGTTCTGACTGTAATGGTGATCATGTGACTCAGGGACACCGAAGGGGTTATAAATGGGCTGTGACCTTATTTTTTCAGCACTGCTGTAACTTTGAATGGTTGCTGAACAAATTGTCTGTAAGCGAAGACTACTCGTATTAGGTCCTTTTCTGACCTTCCAAAATATAAGTGACAGCCCAAAAAGAGAATTTCCATGTTAATTTGCAAAGACAGGCAGCTTCACTCTTTCATTAGACAGAAAGTGTTCCAATTCAGGATTATCTTATGAAAGTCAATTTCTAATAGAGATATAGTTCTAATATAAGGAATTTTTAAGAGTACTTACGCCTCTCTCAGATCTTCTGGAACGTCTACGGCACATCTGAAGAATGTATTCTTGTTCACAGGTTTATTCTGATTCACAGGCCGAAGTCGTTCAAATGTGACTATTTCATTGTAGGTGGCATCACAAGCAGCATACTCAATGACATAAAACTGAGAAAAGATTCTTCTTCTTAATTTTTAAAAATAAGTCGTGACTGATCAAAGATTCAAAATATTTACTTTTCCCTCATTACGTATGTTTATCTATTCTCAACTATGTTTATTACATTTATTATTCCCTTCACAGCTCAAGAATGTCGTTATCATCTTTCCTAATCCCCATTTTCACTTTATAACAGCCCTGTAAGGTAAGGTTATAGAGTGTGATTTTAATTAAGATATTAAGACACAATATTAATTAATGTAAGATATTAAGGCCCTATAAAAGCGATAGTGAACCTTTTTTGGCTCGCCTGCCATAAGTGGGGGAGCACAGGGGGGTCATTTGCCGGCATGCTGCACCCATAATGCAATGTGCGACCCCCCCCAGTGCGCATGTGCGCACTACAGGCGCGACCCCCCATTTTTTGCATGCTTTTTTTGCCCTCCCCGGGCTCCAGAGGCTTTATAGGAGCCTGGGGAGGGTGAAAACAGCCTTCCCCGCCCCCCTGGAGGCTTCAGGGACCTTCAGGACGCTTCCCTGAAGCCTCCGGAGCAGTCAAAACGACCCTCCGAGCAAACTGGAAGTCCGTTCCCAAAGTTTCGGTTTGCCTGTAGGGCCGGTTTTTTGCCCTCCGGAGGCTTCAGGGAAGCTCATGAAGCCTCCCGAGGGCCTCTGGGGGGGTGGGGGAGGCTTTTTTCGCCCTCCCCAAACTCCTATAAAGGCTCTGGAGCCCGGGGAGGGCGAAAAATGGCTTTTTAAAAGGGTGAACTCAACTGGCCAGCACGCACATGCGCGCTGGCCAGCAGACAGGGCAGTGCCTCACGTGCCCTGACAAATGGCTCCGTGTGCCACCTGTGGCACGCGTGCCATAGGTTCGCCATCACTGCCCTATAATATTTATATTATAATTAAGGCCCTATTAAGGTATTAAAAATAATGCAACAGTCATATAGCACCCATACATTGTCAAAGACTTATTTTCCCTTCATTCATTAGGTCATATTACATTAAAACAGCCATAGCCTCAGAAAATAAATTATTTGGGATAAAATTTGTATTTCAGGCTCTTTTTCCTTCTTATTATCCATTCCACGACTAACTAAGTTAGAAGATTCAAGTTTATTTCATTTTTTTTTCAAGATTGGAAGATAGTAGTGACCAATAGAAGAGAATATTTGTAGATCGAGGTTGAACTGTGAGGTCTTTGGTACGTTCTGAACTTGATTCGTTTTCTTGCAGACATTTCATTACCCAACCAAGTACCGTATTTATCGGCGTATAACACGCACTTTTCCCCCCGAAAAATAGGGGGCAAATGATGTATGCGTGTTATACGCCGATATACGCCAGGCGATATACGCCAGGTGCACAGAAAAGGATCACGGAGCGCTTCGCTCCAAAAGCAGCTGCTTTTCTGTGCGCCTGGCGTTTAAAACATCCGGCTATCTATCTAAACGCCAGGCGCACAGAAAAGGATCGCGGAGCGCTTCGCCCCAACAGCAGCCGTTTAGATAGATAGCCGGATGTTTTAAACGCCAGGCGCACAGAAAAGCAGCTGCTGTTGGGGCGAAGTGCTCCGCGATCCTTTTCTCTGCGCCTGGCGTTTAGATAGATAGCCGGATGTTTTAAACGCCAGGCGCACAGAAAAGCAGCTGCTGTTGGGGCGAAGTGCTCTGCGATCCTTTTCTGTGCGCCTGGCGTTTAGATAGATAGCCGGATGTTTTAAACGCCAGGCGCACAGAAAAGCAGCTGCTGTTGGGGCGAAGTGCTCCGCGATCCTTTTCTGTGCGCCTGGCGTTTAGATAGATAGCCGGATGTTTTAAACGCCAGGCGCACAGAAAAGCAGCTGCTGTTGGGGCGAAGCGCTCCGCGATCCTTTTCTGTGCGCCTGGCGTTTAGATAGATAGCCGGATGTTTTAAACGCCAGGTGCACAGAAAAGGATCGCGGAGCGCTTCGCCCCAAAAGCAGCTGCTTTTCTGTGCGCCTGGCGTTTTAAACATCCGGCTATCTATCTAAACACCAGGCGCACAGAAAAGGATCACGGAGCGCTACTCAGCGGGGTGTGGGCGAGAGGAGGAGAGAATGGATGAGCCGTCTCTCCTCTCCCAGACACCCGACTAAAACACTTTCTTTCGCCCGCGGAAGAGCTCAGGCGGGCGAAAGGAAGCGCTTTAGACAGCGGGGTGTGGGTGAGAGGAGGAGAGAATGGATGAGCCGTCTCTCCTCTCCCCGGACTCCCGACTAAAAGTTAATAAAAAAAAGGAAGGAGGGAAGGATGGAACTGGAAGGGAGGCAGGGAAGGAGAAAGGAAGGATAGGAGGATAGGGAAAGAGGAAAGAAGGCAGGCAGGCAGAAGGGAGGGAGGTGCAAGGAAGGAAGGAAGCATAGATAAGCAGGAGGGAAAGAAGGCAGGCAGGCAGGAGGAAAGAGGAAGGAGGGAACTGGAAGGGAGGCAGGAAGGAAGGGAAGGAGGAAGGGAGGGTGGAAGATAGTAGCAGTGAAAGCAGCAGTGTTCATAGTTGCTTTTACTGTCCTTTTACATTATTTACCTTATAAGTGGTAATAATATTAATAAAAAAAAAGTTCTGAGCTACCCTTATTTTGCTTCAAAGTTCTTTATTTGAAATTTAAATTTTTTTCCTGAAATTTCCCTCTTAAAATGAAGGTGCGTGTTATACGCCGATAAATACGGTAACATCATCACTGCTAGTTCTGCTAGAATAGTACTGATGATGTTACCCAGTTAAGTAATTAAATGTCAAGCTCAGAATGCACTAAGGACCCCATGGATAAGAAGTAAGTTACTAAATATATATAATTTAACTTCTATGTGGTTCTTAGCTATTCAATTACTTCACAATAATTAATGCTCCCTTTAGATGAATCTTTCTCGTGATACAATTCCACTTCTACTTACCTCCCCTTTCATCATTCGAACCTTTGCCAGCCACCAGCCACATGGCTCTTGGTCATTTGCTCTTGAGTAAACCTGAAAGTAAATTATACAGTATTTAGACCACTGTGATTTGAACTTCTTATGAAAATCATTTTAAAATGTTATGTAATATTTGGATTTATTCCATAATTTTTAATCAGAGTTCCCAAAATCAAGCATGAGAAATTTCAATTAATTGAATATTTTCTGTTTTTTTCTTCTCACCATAAAGAAGTGGTACCTATGTCGAAAGTTGGATCACTTCTCTATGCTGAGATGTAATTGTCCCAAAGTGGTTATTTTTGCACAAATTAATATTATGGAGCATCAAAAAAACTTAACTATGAAAATCTTCTTACATTTAAAGATTAGCAGGGTCATTAAGTCTTTTCTTTAAAAAAAAAATCCTATTCCTTAGGCCCGTGATGGTGAACCTATGGCATTCGTGCCACACGGAGCCATTTGTTAGGGCACACGAGGCATTGCCTTGTCAGCTCCAACGTGCAGGTGTGTGCTGGCCAGCTGACATTGGCCTCCTTCTAAGGCCATTTTTCACCCTCAGGAGGCTTTAGGAGGCTTCCCTGAAGGCTCCAGAGGGCAAAAAACGGCACTACGAGCAAACCGGACTTCCAATTTGGCCATAAGGCCAGTTTTTCGCGCTCTGAAGGTTTCAGGGAAGCCTCCGTAGGGTCTCGGGGTGGCGGGGGAGGCTGTTTTTGCCATCCCCAGGCTCATAGAAAGCTTTTGGAGCCTGGGGAGGGCAAAAAACGGGTCCATCACAGGCCAAAAGCTGGGGGTAGAATGGGGACACGCGTGCATAGCATTATGGGTGTTTATATGGAAGAAAAAAATAAATGATTTTAAATAATATCCTCCAGCCTGAAGAAAATAGAATTTCGAAAAAAAATAGTTGGTGATGTAGAAATGAAATTAAACTGTTATTATGAAACTCATTAAGTTGTCAATTAATCTTAATGGGACATACTTTCATAATGAAAAGAAATTAAATATGCCCACACATGGATTATTTCTCTACTGAAGAAAACGTGGCGGATGTAGCCCTCACAATAATCTAATCTGAAACATGTTTGGCTTGATTTTTGGTATTCTATATACAGTTACTAACAATGCTATAAATAATTTACAAATTACTGGACAAAAACCTAAGACTGAGTAAAACTTAATTCATGGCTGTATAAAACAACACCAACCCAATTCTGCTGTACTATAGCAAGAAAGTATTATAAGGCCTCTTCCTAGCTACCCTATATCCATTCTCTAAGTCAGATGAAGAAGTAATGGCTATGACATTCCAACACATCCCACATATTTAAAATCCAGAAGCACAAATCATCTGGCTGAATATATGATTTAATCAGAGATACTAATCATACATTTCAAATAAATAGCTTATGCATCCCATGTAGAATGAGAATTAAGTTAACAATTTGAATTTTCTTCAGACAATATTCTTTATACTGGACCTCAAATAGCTTTTACACCTGTTCTGATATAACAGAATAGGCAACGAAATCTTGCCCACTGCATTTTATCACTCCTCTAACGAGAAGAATTTAGCTTTATAGAACCCAAAAAACAGAAGAAACCAGTAGCACTAAATGTATTTACAAGAACATCTTTGAAGCACCCAAGAAGCTTTCAAACAATGTTCATACTTTCCCAAAATAAAGGCATGGTTAAGTTGTAATATAAAAAGTATCTTGAGGGTCTACAGGATATGACAAGAGGAAGCCTCATCCTATCTGCCTTCCATAAATATTGTATGACTGGTTAAACCTACCATAGCAACCATTTTGTGAAAGCACCTACAACATGCTCTCAGCATTCCAAGCATACCCACAGACTTCAAAATATTGCCTATATCCACCACTGAGGATGGAGCCTTTTCTCCAAGAAAGCATATTTTGGTTAATTATTAAAAACACATTCATGACAAAAGTTATTTGGCATTAAAATATTCTACCCTGGCACGATAGACTTTTTTAAAACAAAAATTAAATAGCCTTCTGTCAGGAGTGTAAATTCCATATGGAACAATGCGGTTGAGGTCATTTCTTACTATATCTCAGCTTCAGATTTGGCAGGAATTCAAGACAATATTTTGTACTGTGTAACTATTGCAATTAATATTCATGGCATGGCTGCTGTGATTTTTTTTAATTTAAACATGGTTGCTTAAAAATCTGCCCAAAAGCAACTCATATTTTTTTTTCCTAATAAAGTTATTTCCTTTTAAATAATGGTTCTGATTTTTTTTCAATTTTGCATTTTTAAAGCCGTTAAAAAAAAAGTTCAATTAACTTGATGATAGCAAACTAAGTTCCACTATTAACCTTCCAGAAGAAACTTCCACATAAGCAAGCAAAGAAATACTTGAATTAAATCACCTCCACTTCATCTCCTTCACCAATTTCTTTCTTGATATCAGGTGGTGGTGGTAATCTTACTTCACTGAAAGGAACCTGACGTTCTGGTTGCCAACTGTAAATTGAATAGATATTTTAGATTAGCAAGGATTACCAAGAATGTTACCTGTCACTTAAATGGAATACTATCAACTTTAACTCAGCAGAGAACTCCATTGCGTATAGAGACAACTAAGAAGTGCAGCTGTTAGAAAACGAGGACTCAACTGCAGGCAGAACAATCCCACCAGTGTAAAGTGACACCAATTTTAATTTGGTTGCTCTGGTTGCCAATACAGAGGGGCTATCACAAGCAATTCAAAGTGTTGGAATCTTTAAATTCTACAGCGATTTAGCCAATCAGAATAAAAAAGATGGGCATATTCTACAAACAAAATGAAAGTGGGAAAAGCAATTTTAGTAATACGTACTTGTTTTCAAACACGACTGTGAGTGAATCCTCATGAACATCTTTGATGAATCCCTGAGATAAAAGAACAAAAATTACAATAAATTACAGCACACAAAAAAATAGCATTTTATTACAAAATTTCTATTTAACAGAAATGCAGCAGAAGATACCAAGAATTGTAGATTTATTTAACAGACAAGAGACTTATTGGAGAAGAGATGCTGATAAATTGCTCTCACTCTTGTTGCAGTGATATGGAGACCAATGAATCACTAATAGTCCCCAACAAATTATTCTTGATAGAACAAAAAATCCTTCATCCTGCTCAAATTCTCTCCTGGCTTTTCCCCACCCAGATCAATAACTGTTCATAGTTGATATTTCCCAAAATTTATTTATTAAATATGCCACCAATCTCACTGTTGAAAGACTCTGAAATGTCATTTAAAAAATTATAAACCATTATTGTCAAATCTACTTTACTAATCCTTTTGTTGTGACAGACTATAGACTAGCAAAAGTAAATGTTCAGACCAGATCAGTGGTGGGATACGACTGGTACGCCCCAGTATGGGCATACCGGGGCCTGCTGGGAGCATTAGGTACCGTTCCGTTCCGGTGCTCCGGAGGGCCCACCCGCCCTCCTTACCTGTATTTGAGCCGATCGGGGATTCTGCACATGTGCACAGAGTGTACGGCGCCCGCGCAACGCTCCGCCGACCAGCTGGAGCTTCGCGGGCGGTAAGTACATATGCGCGTGCTGCGCGGGTGCACATGGTGGACACCCGGCCCCGTTGCACCGATCTGGAACCCACCACTGGACCAGACAAACAAACTGCAGTGTTAATTGGCAATTAACGACTGCAATTGGGATCGGGAATTTCACTGTTAAGCACTGCTGTCACTAAGTCACATGACTAACGATGGTAGGTCTAGTTACAGTCAAGTGAGGTCATTAAGTGCAATGCCACATGACCACAACTTGAGATTTCCTACTGGTTCACCCTTTGCTTAAGGGGCAGCACTGGCCTTGTCAGCTGGAAAGTCAACAGCCCGAGACCTCATTCCCATAACGGAATGAGCTCCCATTCTTGCCCAAGCTCTTGCCAACCTAGCAATTTAAAAGCATGTAAATGCTAGCAGATACCACTTCGGTGTGAAAAGTAACATGCTGGCCACATGGCTGCAGTAACATCTTCCGACAGCGCTGGCTAATAGCCCTTGAAATGGAGATGAGCACCCCTACAGTCGACAGCAACTAATAATAATAATAATAATTTAAATTTATTAGCCGCTCCCTTTCCGAGAAGGACTCGGGGCGGCGTACAATGGAGTTAAAAACATATAACATTTACATAAATCCATGACATAAATAAGTACAAAGACACACATGTTCGGAGGAGGTTAACAGATACAATACATAGACAATTAAAAACCATTAAAATACCCTAATTACAAAACCCCATGTACAATCCAAATTCAAAATATTAAAAAACAGACAGTCAGGAGGGGTGCGAGAAAATTACGGTTGAGCCAGGCCAGATAGTTGGAAGAGGTGGGTTTTCAGTTGTACACGGAAGGAGCGGAGATCGGAAGTAATCCTGATGACCCGGGGGAGGTCATTCCACAGGGCTGGGCCCATCACAGAGAAGGCTCTGCTCCTGGGTGTCGCCCCCCGACACTGTTTGGCGGTCGGCACCCGGAGAAGTCCCTCTCTGTGAGAGCGGATAGGTCGTAGGGATGTGTGGGGCAGGATGCGATCCTGCATGTAACTAGGCCCTGTGCCATGGAGCGCTTTAAAGATCATAATCAAGACCTTGAAACGCACTCGGAAGACCACAGGAAGCCAGTGCAGCTCGCGCAGGAGAGGTGTTACAGGGGAGAATCTAGTCCTCCCCATGATCACCCGCGCGGCCGCGTTCTGGACCAACTGTAGTCTCCGAGTGCATCTCAAAGGAAGCCCCATGTAGAGAGCATTGCAGTAGTCCAGGCGAGACGTCACTAGCGCATGGGTGACTGTGCGTAGGGCATCCCGGTCCAATAAGGGGCGCAATTGGCGCATCAGGCGAACCTGATGGAACGCCCCCCTTGCCACGGCTGTTACATGGTCATCCATGGACAGCCGGGCATCCAGGAGGACGCCCAAATTGCGCACCTGTTCCATAGGGGCTAATTGCACGCCCCCAATGGCCAGAGATGGAAACACCTGGTTGAACCGGGGCGCCGGAAGCCACAGCCACTCCGTCTTGGAAGGGTTGAGTTTCAGTCGGTTGCCATCCATCCAGATCCGTACGGCCTCCAAACACCGGGACATCACTTCGATGGCCTCATTGGGGTGGTTTGGGGTGGAGATGTATAGCTGAGTGTCATCAGCATACAGATGATATCCCACCCCAAAACCACGGATGATCTCGCCCAGCGGTTTCATGTATGTGTTGAACAGGAGAGGCGAGAGCACCGAACCCTGTGGCACTCCACATGTGAGAGGCCTCCGGGTCGATCTCTGCTCCCCTGCCAACACAACTAGCACAGTAAAATCCACAGGGATTCCTTTACTTTTACCTTTACCCTTTGCTTTCAAGAATATGGCAGAGAGTCACAAATGGGGTTTATGTGACTGCAAGGACACTGTGACAAACATAGCTTGGACTGGTTATAAGCCTCCTTGTTCAGGGCCATTATAACATCGAATGTTTGCTGAACACTACACACTAATGTACTTTCTTCTTCCAGCATAAAAAAGAAACACCCCAGGATTTCTGACACCTTAATTACACAGCTCTAATGCAACCTCATTTCTGTATCTGTTACTATGCTGAGTAAAGTGCATCCTAAGTCTGCATGGGACCTGCCATCAGTCTTGCCATAAGTTGAATCCCTTGACCATCATAGAATAAGACTCCTAGATTTTGATGAGTTTATAATACTGGAGGTGATATAGAGAAGTAAAAAGAGAAGATATAATCTTTCTTTATTGTTTCTATTAAAAATTAGTTCCTAACATTATCTGACTGATGGACAAACATATTTTATTTATTGCATACAATGCAAGGAACATTTGCTAAATGATTATTCGAATGAATAAGTACAAATTCCAACAATGTACATTAATATCAATTAATTCAAGGCTAAGTATCAAACAACAACAAACAAATTAAATGAATGATGAATATGAAAGTGCCCAGGATTATTCCCTGGATTTGGAAGAATCACTAGACTGACTCAAAGAAATCTGAAAAAGCAGAACTGATATTTAATTTAGTTCCTCCAAAGCAAGTCAAATCAGAACACTTCCTGAAGTCTTGTTAAGTGAAAAACCACACAAATGGATACATCTCTACTTAATTTCTCCAAATAATGTTAACCCTGAAATATTGTGTTACATTTCCTTATTTCAAACAAGTGCCTTCTCGGGCATGGGCAGTGATTTCCATCTCTGGTCCAAGATAGCTCATTTGGTGCCAACTTTAGTAACATTTCAGAGCCAGATAAAAGTACTATTATTCAGTCTTGATTTAACACCTTATTTACTATATTCAATACTAAGCATTTTCTGCAATTATGCTGTTTTTATCCTTGCTTAAATTTCATAAAAGTTTGATGAAGACTAGAAAGCAGTAATAAATGGGGTATTTGAAGACTCCAAAAGGGATTGGACTAAGGTAGGCAAATTGGTACAATTACTTCCTATGAGTATGATTCTGTTAATGCACTCCTAAAATAGCATTTGTTTTTTTACTAGATGTATCACACTGCTGGCTCACATTTGACTTGTGATTGACAAGATCAGCCAGAAACCTTTCACATGTACTATCACCAAGCCAGATCTCTGCTGCCATATACAGGTAGTCCTCGACTTACAACATTCACTTAGTGACTGTTCAAAGTTACAGGGGCACTGAAAAAATGACTTATGACCATTTTTCACACATGACCGTTGCAGCATTCTCATGGTCACGTGATTTACATTTAGGTGCTTGACAACTGATTCACATTTATGACAGCTGCAGTGCCCTGGGGTAATGCGATCACCTTTTGCAACCTTTTGACAAGCAAAGTCAATGGGGAAACCAGATTCACTTAATAACTGTGTTACTAATTTAACAACTGCAGTGATTCACTTAACAAATGTGGCAAGAAAAGTCATAAAATGGGACAAAATTCAATTAACAAATTTCTCACTTAGCAACATGAATTTTGGGCTCAATTGTGGTCGTAAGTTGAGGACTACCTCAATATTTCTGGCCAGTCTAGGCTTTTCTGATTTATTTGAAACATTTATATAGGTACCAAACTCAACATGACATATAAAATAATTAAATAATAATGCAAAATAAAGGTAACATATAACACTAAAGCAAGCTAAAACTTTAAATAGCAATCACAACTAAAATACGCTCTACCCTATTCATCCTAATTGCGTTTCTTTCAGCCCAGCTTTGTAATATCGGCAGACCTGGTCAATATAAATGCTTGATAAAACGTTGGACTAAACCATGTGACATTCAACCCAAATTGAAGTGGAGCCATTAATGAGCGTTCGCCACATGCATTCAATTCAACCAATTGTGAGTCCAACTAACAATAGTTAACCTATAGCTCAGATTTTAATCATTCTATTAAGAAGATTTTTTTAAAAAAAGACACTACGTTGAAGACTGAGAAGCTCTGCAAGGCTGGCATAACTCAAGAAACAAAAGCAAAACAAAACCAAAACTATTTGGGTTTCTGCAAATATTATATTGCTAGCAGGATAATTTAACTCAGCCCTGGAAAGTTTGTCAAGGCCAGTGACGTGCGGTGAAGTTTATGGCTAGTGAGCCAGCAATTTTTTTAGACTTGTGGACTTCAACTCCCAGAATTCCACAGCCAGGCATGCTCAGTTCCGATTTAAAGCAACAGCTTTAAACTTATTTAAATAAGTTTTCTTCCTTCTTTTTCTTTTTCTTTTTCTTTTACCTTCCCCTCCTTCCTCCCTCTCTCCCCCCTCCCCCCCTCAAACACACACACACAGAAGTTGGATTATAGTGTTTAATTCCATGTAGCTGATTTCCAGGGCAAAGGAGGAGTTATTTTTCCCCTGCCCAATGGCATTTTCTTTGATAAAAGGGACGGAAAAATGGTCTTTGAGTTCCCTCCTTGAATGAGAGAATCCGTTTTAGTCAAAACGTTCAAATGTAATAAAATGATCTTCCTGTCTCGATCTATTTCATTGGAAAATATGCCTGCCTGAGGAAAGAGCCTTTCACGTCACTGAAAGCCAGCCCAGGGTGGGATCTCTCCAGGATGGGCGCAAGACCGATCCATGTTCACCAGCAAAGGGCAAAACTCTCTTCCATGGCCTCATTTCCCACCCGAAGCTTCCCCGTTTCTTCTCCATTCTTTTGCTTTCCGCAAAAACAGGGATGCGCTTTGGGAAGGCAGGAGCCCAGAGGAGCCCACCGGCGCCCGCACCGCCCGCTCTGGAAGCCAAACTGCCGGCTGGGACTTTCCAGCTCAGCTGCTTCCCGGGCGGGTGGCGCCTGTCAGACGGGACGACAGGAGCTGTGAGGGAGCACCCTGCTCGGCAGAAGGGCTCCAGGGGCTCTAAGCGTCCACCTGCCTGAGCTGTGCCGCGGGCGAAAGAAAGTGCTTTAGTCAGTGGGGTGTCAGGGGAGAGGATAGAATCTCTCCTCCTCTCCCCCGACACCCCACTGACTAAAGCGCTTTCTTTCGCCCGCGGAAGAGCTCAGGCGGGCGAAAGAAAGCGCTTTAGTCAGCGGGGTGTGGGGGAGAGGAGGAGAGAATGCCTGAGCATTCTATCCTCTCCCCCGACACCCCACTGACTAAAGCGCTTTCTTTCGCCCGCGGAAGAGCTCAGGCTGAGCATTCTCTCCTCTCCCCCGACACCCCACTGACTAAAGCGCTTTCTTTCACCCGCAGAAGAGCTCAGGCTGAGCATTCTCTCCTCTCCCCCGACACCCCACTGACTAAAGCGCTTTCTTTCGCCCGCGGAAGAGCTCAGGCTGAGCATTCTCTCCTCTCCCCCGACACCCCACTGACTAAAGCGCTTTCTTTCACCCGCGGAAGAGCTCAGAGCTTTAGAGGCTTTTTTAAACAGGCAGTCATTCACGGTGAGGCAGCAGCTAGCTAACCTCACTTCAGCACTCGCCTTTTCCCGTTTACATTTTTTTTCCTTTTCATGATTGACAGTGGTGAGGCTCTGCCTCCCCTGCCCGCACGTCACTGGAAGGCAATGCTCCCATTTAACATACCTATCTTAAGGCAGAGCTGGTCTTTTTCTCATACTGTACAACCACCTTCTTCTGAACTAAGGAATATTTTCTGCTATGGTCCAGCTCTCTGTTTAATTCCCTCTTCTGTCTTCCATGTTCCCAAGGCCTGTTAGCTATGACAGTACCTCCTTCTTCATGCTCCCTGGGCCTTCCACCACGGAATGCATGGAGAATAATGATCCTAACCGACAAAGACTAGCCTGGCAACTCAAGGCCAATGATCTTAACCTGACCAGTCTTGGCATCAGCTCTTCTTCCTGTCCTTCAAGGCCATTTCCTCTGCTTTCCACAACATTTGACACTGCTTCCAATAATCTCTTTGTGTCAGGATAGCCCTTTCAGTGAATTAAAGGTTTTAATCTCCTCCTCCTGCTGCACACAGAATTGTGTATTCCACCTCATCTGGAAGGCAGAGGGAATTATAACAGGAAGGGAAACTGCAGAATACATGGAACAAGGAAATCACTACTGCAACAAAGAGAAAGCAGTGAAACACCAGATATACTTCAGAATGAAAAGCTACCATGTTGAGCTAAGCAGCCACAGGAAAAAGTGCAATAAACTTTCTTGGACAGGCAGAAGTAAGGCAAAAATTAAACAGAAAACCACTCAAATTCCAGTGTAATTCTTGATCCTTCCTCTCTATGCACATGCGCTATCCATTTACGCACAGCCTTGGCAGAATCCAGATGTTCCCAATAGGGAACTGCACTGCTTGGAGAAAATTTAAGCCTCAAGGAACTCAAGGCAAGAGCAAACCATGCGTGCTAGAGCCATAAACTCTGCATCATGCCAAGAGCCCAACACAAAGTATTTTAAAGGCAAATTCTGCAAATGGCAACAAATCAGGTTCCACTGCTGGATATTGTTCTAATATCACATTTCTTCACTCCATCTTCGCATTCAATTCCAGGTGATGTGGCAATCATAAAATAAATGAGTGGCCCATTAATTGAAAGACAGCTTACCAGTACCTGGATGTACAGGGACAATCAAAACCTGAGATTACATAAATAATAAAAATCCCATTTTGAAAAAAAATAGTGCCAAACCAGATGTGCACCTCCTGAATGATAACCTATTACATATAATAAAAGAAATTACTTCTAGAATGTTCATTAAAATATTCAAGTCTGGAAGATTTCCCAAGTCCTAAAGTCCAAGTCTCATGGTTCAGCAGAAAAGTCCAGCAGCTGGAGCAAAAAGTTCCAACAGGCAAGACATGAGGTAACACAATCCTAGACCAGTGATGGCGAACCTATGGCACGCATGCCACAGGTGGCACGCGGAGCCATTTGTCAGGGCACGCGAGGCGCTGCCCTGTCAGCTGGCCAGCACGCATGCTGAGTTCACCCTTTTTTAAAGCCATTTTTCGCCCTCCCCAGGCTCCAGAGGCTTTATAGGAGCCTGGAGAGGGCGAAAAGAGCCTCCCCCGCCCTCCCAGAGGGCCTCCTGAGGCTTCAGGGACCGTCCGGAGGCTTCCTGAAGTCTTCGGAACGCTTAAAACAACCCTCCGAGCAAACTGGAAGTGACTCCGGGGGGGGGCGGGGAGGCTCTTTTTGCCCTCCCCAGGCTCCTATAAAGCCTCTGAAGCCTGGGAAGGGTGAAAAAAACATGTAAAAATGGGGGGATCGCACATTGTGCACGCATGTGCACTGGGGGGGTCACGCATTACATTATGGGTGTGGCACGCCTGCACACGACCCCCCTGCGCTCCCCCCACTTGTGGCTCGCGAGCCAAAAAAGGTTCGCCATCGCTGTCCTAGACTAAGACAAAGAATAAATCTTCAACTGCTCTGTAGCCACTAGAGACTCCCTGACAAAAATATGGCCTATCTTAGAAACCCCTCTGTGTCCTAAGTTTTAATTTCTTAAGAGGAGGAACATTCAGTGAATAAAGCAAAAGAAGAGATTACTGCAGTACTTGAGGGCTGAAGTATGGAGTCTTTGGTGTAACCAAACTCAGAGGCCCCAAGGACTTCAGTAACTTCTCCTTCAGACACAGAAAATGGAGAAAAATCAAACTGGTGGGAAAGAATTTGGATATGAATAAAAGGAAAAACAGAACTGGTACCGTTTTGAAACGTATAGACCTCATGTATCCATTTTGTTTCTCTCTTCTTTTGTTCTTATTCATCTTCTTCCAAAAAGATTGCCACACTGCAGCTCGAAGACTTTTGTGCAAGTATATTGTTTTCTTTATGTACAATGCAACATTCCATGCTTTTTTGCTGGGCTTTCCACTTTTAAATAAATTGTAGGCTTCTCATGCTATGTGCAGATCATGTATACCATCCCACCAAGTTGTGTCCTTGAATTAGGATCGCCAGTTCTCATTGTTTGCTTTTTATACTTTGTGCAGTAGCGTGGAACATCTGATGTTTTGAGTATCATAGTAGTGTCTCTGTTGTGGTGGCTTTTGAAACTCAGACATCATTCTAACTTCCTGATTTTCCTATTTACAGTCCCTATCTGCTTACTCGCTCAGCTCTTAACTTTATAACTGCCAACAAAACAATTGAACCATTGGTTGGCAACTATGGCAACTGTACAACTGTAGACCTCAATTCCCAATTGTATTCTCCTGAATAAAACCAATAATCCCCAAGCAATAAAAATAGTCAATCTAATGAACAATTGGATTCTAAATTTCTCTATGATAAATTTTCTAATGGTGAGAACAATCAACCAGTGGAATAGGGCGTTGGTACTTACCTGATACGCCTCTTCTCATAGTGGGGGAGAAGTATCCAGGATGGGTTAACTTCGTCCTCGTTGATTGGACTGAGTCCAATAAGCTCTTTAGACCACACCATAGTCCCCAGGTAATACCCAGTTTCGATGAAGAACTCTATCAGAGTCGATGTGTCATCCATTCTTAGACACTGATATAGTTTCAAACCTTTATTTAGTCGTTTATTGCTTTACGCTCCAGATGTACAACAAAAAACCAATGTTTCCAAAACATCATACTCAGGGACGGGCTGGATACTCCTCCCCCACTATGAGAAGAGACATATCAGGTAAGTACCAACGCCCTTTCTCCATAGTGAGGGAAGGAGTATCCAGGATGGGATGTACCAAAGCCCAAACGTCCCTAGGGAGGGTTAACACTTGGAGCATACCTTGAGACCAACCTATGCTCAACCCTATGCCTGGTGAGATGCCTCCCCTTCTCTGTGTACTGCCTGCAGTACCCTATGTCCGAAGGCTGCTACCACCGAAGCGAAGGAGTCTAATTTGTACTTCTTCATGAATGGTGAGGGAGAAGACCATGTGGCCGCCCTACAGATCTCAGTCAATGAGGCCTGCGAGGCCCAGGCCGCTGAAGTGGCCACACTCCGCGTGGAATGTGCCGTAATGGCCCCCGAAGTTTGCAACCCTCATGCCTGCTACACGGTTGCAATACAGGTCTGCACCACCTGCCTATCGTGGTAGAGGTTACCTTGTTTCCCAGGGACCCCGGCTGGAAGGAAACGAATAAGGCCTCTGACTTTCTGGTTGGCAGGGTTCATTTGAAGTAGATCCTCAGTGCCCTCCTCACGTCCAAGGTGTGCCACTTTCTCTCCAAAGGATGAGAGGAGTCCGGACAGAAATTGGCCAATATTAACTCTTGCAATCGGTGGAAACAAGAGCACATCTTGGGTATGAAGGAGGGGTCCAGTCGTAGGACCACTCTGTCCTGGTGGAATATACACAAATCTTCCCTGGCAGAGCGAGCCTGGAGTTCAGATATCTGTCTAGCGGAAGTAATTGCCACCAGGAAGGCCACGTTGAGTGTCAAGAGTTTGAGTGAGATTGTTCGTAGTGGCTCAAAGGGAGGCCCTGTCAGAGCGTCCAGCACCCTGTGTAAGTCCCAGGAAGGGTACCTGTGTACCGTGGGCGGCCTAAGATTGGAGGCCCCTTTGAGAAACCGCTTGACTATGGGGTGCGGAGACCTGCCTCCTAACAGTGTTCGGAGCCAACCCTCTGTCCAGGCCTGCCTGAAGGAAGTCCAGTACCTGTGACACCGAGGCCTGGACCGAGTCATAGTTCCTGGTGGCGCACTATGTGCAAAAGGCACACCATGTGGCATTGTAGATACGCTCCGTGGAAGGCCTGCAGGCCGCCTGGATCATTTGTATGACCCCGGTGGAGAAACTGTCCCCCCTCAGGATGCTCCGCTCAAGCGCCAGATGGTTAGCTGCAGCCACTGGGGATCTGGGTGTTCCAGAAACCCCTGACTGAAGGAGATCCTCTCCTGTGGAATCCTCCAGGGCCTGTCCACTGAGAGAGACCTAAGGTCGGCAAAACAAGGCTGTTGGGGCCAATGTGGGGCAATCAGGACCACCTCCACCCCCTCCTGCAAGATCTTCTAGATGACCTTGGGGATCAGCGGCAACGGTGGAAAGGCATACAGGAGTCCCCGAGGCCACAGACATCAGAGGGCATCCACCCACTCCGCTCCCAGAGCTGGGTACCTGGAGTAAAACCTCAGGAGCTGAGCGTTGAGGGGGGTGGCAAATAGGTTGATCTCCGGGCGGCCGAAGCGTTCCGCCACTGCTTTGAAGATTGCTGGCTGCAACTTCCACTCTGAATTGTCCACCTCGGTCCGGCTGAGCCAGTCGGCCCTGACGTTGTCCACCCCCGCTATATGCTCTGCGGTTATAGAGATCAGGTGTCTCTTGGCCTCCAGCATGAGGGACTTTGACCTGGTCCCCCCCTGTCTGTTTATGTGCGCCTTGGTAGTTATATTATCTGTGAGTATCAGGATGTGACACCCCTTGACAGAGCTTCGAAATTGTTTGAGGGCCAGGCAGACTACTCTGAGATGATGATTGTAACAGCAGGTCATCTAGATAACATTGGATACAAATAGGCTGTAACCTTAGATATGCCGCCAATGCCGCCATTACCTTCGTGAAAACCCGTGGGGCAGAAGACAGCCCAAATGGTAAGGCCCGATATTGGAAGTGGTGCCCTAACTAGCAGAATCTGAGATATTTACGGTGATCTGGGGTTATGGGTATATGGAGGTAGGCCTCCGTGAGGTCTATGGAACTGAGGAAATCTCCCTTCTAGAATAGTGCAGCGAGTGCATTTTGAACCTTCGATAGCGAATGAACCGGTTTAGCCTCTTCAGGTACAGAATCGCTCTCCAGCCGCCTGAGGCCTTGGGGATCACGAACAGAATGGAATAATAACGGTGACCCTGTTGGTCTAGAGGCACCAGCTGGATAGCTCTGATGTCCAATAGGTGTTGAATGGCTTCCTACATCAGTTGCCTCCGGATCAGGTTATTTGAAATAGCACATGTCTGGAAGAAACTCGGGGGGCTGGAGAGGAACTCGAGAGAGAGACAAAAACAGATGGTGAACTGGACCCATGCATCAGAGGTAGACAGGTCCCAGTGGTCAGCAAAATACGCCAAGCGCCTCCCGATGGGAGGAGAGCTGGGCCTAGGGTTAGTTCTTGCAGAAGGAGCGCCCGCCACCGCCTCCTCCGCCCCCTCGAAAGGGCTGCTTCTGTTGCCTGCCCCTCTGCTGCCTCTTTGGGGGGTATCTCTGCCTGGGGGGATAGCCTCCCTGGTACTGGCGAAACCCTGAATACCCAAAATCCAACCCTGTGAATGACCCCGGAAGGAAGATCCATAGTCCTGACCACAGCCGGTGATTCCTCTAGGGTAGGGAGTCCCTCTGGAGTTGTTCCTTCTCTGCACGATGGGAATCACCTTCCACTTGTCCTTGTTCTCTATCAGGAAGGGATCCAGAGCCATGCCAAAGAGCGCCCCCCCCCCCATGAAGGGTGCTGATGCCAGGAGACACTTGTGACGTACCTCCGCCTGTCAGTGCCGAAGCCAAAGCAACCTGCGGGATGCTACAGAGGAGGCGATCGCCCTGGATGCAAATCTGGCTGCTGCTAGGGTGGCATCCAAAGAGAATTGGATGGCTGCCACCAGTTTGTTGATGTCTTGGTGAGCCCTGATCCGCTGCTGGAGATTCTGTAGCCACAGTGGTGAAGACCGATTGAAGGTGGTGGTGGTGGTGGCTGCCTTTACTGCCCAGGCCACCACCTGATGACTCCTCTGCAAGGTGAGGTCTGCCTCCTTGTCCTCCGGTTTCAGAGCATCCTCTGGTTCTCCGGGCAAGTTTGTGGGTATGTGTAGCACTGTGACCGGTGCGTCAATGGTGGGCTGCGGCAGCACCTGAGCCATGTCCTTGTCCACTTTAAAAAAGGCTTTGTCTGTGGAGGTTGGAATCGGCTCCGAGGTGGGAGATGCCCATTGCCTTCTTATCAGGTCAAGAAAGGACTTGGGTGTGGGCACCGTGTTGGCCTCCACAGTCTGCTCCTCGAATATGGTCTCAGCCGAGAAGCCTTGAGGTTGCGCTGGCAGTTCTAAAGGTCTGTTGCCAAGCTTAGCTGCCGTCTTTGCCTTGAATAGCAAGGACTTGTATAGGGAGGGCTGGAACAGTCCGGAGCAGGAGGGCTTCGAGGGAGGCAGGCCCTCGTCCTCGGAAAGTCTATCCTCTCTGAGCTCCCCTTCCTCGGATTCCGCATCGCTGTCCTCCTGGGAGGATAATGGGGAGTCAGCAGGGTCTGCCCCCTGGGCCTCCAGCCCCTCAGGAACCATGGGTAAGGGGACCACGTGCGACTGCATCTAGGACTGCTGGAAAGCCCCAGCCATGCACTGCTGAAACGCCCTCATCATCATATCTTGGAAATTAGGTACCCCTGGGATGGGTGCTCTGGCTCCCGTACCCGCAGGTGTGGGAGGGAGAGATTGTGGCAGAGGGCCCGTGGTGCATGGAGGGGATTGCCAACCCTGCGGAGCGCCCCAGATCCCTGAGGTGTTGAAGGGAATCCTCACTTGAAGGGAGGGATCCTCTTCCATAGCTCTACTGGGGGAGGAATGCCCCAGTAGCCTCTCATCCAATCTCAGCCCCTGCGGGGCCTTTCAACTGTTGGCCTTGTGGCATATTTGCTCTAAGGCTTTATGCCTCTGCTTCTCATATTTGGAGCCCTGTATAGTAAATTTGGGACCAATGCTAGGCTCCTTAGGTGCCTTGGGGACAAGGTGCCTGGTCTTCCTTTTTGCCTTGCCGCCCCCTCCCTTAGCAGTACCTTCGCTAGATGGAGCTGGTGAGAGCTCCTCCGCTCCTCCGGTGGGGCTGGCTGTAGGCGTGAGAACCTGGCTCCTGCCAGTGTACTCTGTTTTCATGAAGGCCGCCATATTGGATCACGTGTTCAAAATGGCGGTTCACCATTTTGGAATTCAAAGTTCCGTTCCTCTGGCATGCTTGAACAGTGGCTTATGCCCTCAGGCTGCCACGCACCTTTTCTGCAGGTGGAGATATCTTTCTCCCCCCTGCCCTCGGCACTCATTCTCCGGCTCCACCGGCCCCCTCCGGTGTCTTAGGATAAGCACGGGCGCTCTGTGACATTCCAACGCCGCGGTTCGTCACTCAACCCTTGAGGGGAGCGGCGGAGGCCTCCGGCGCTGTTTCAAGGGTTTTTTCCCTTGCCGCTGTTTAAAGGAGTGGCGAGCCAGCACCTCGTGAGGCTTCTTTTTCAGTGGTGGTGTAACTTTGAATAGTCACTAAACAAATAGTTGTAAGTCAAGGACTGCCAGTATTCAGTAAAAGATCTAAACTACTAATACTAAGGAACATTTTGGACTTTAATACTTGAAAATATTTAGTATACTTGAGGAGTAATTGTTTGACCAGCATGTTTGAGCAGGGCTCCCTCAAGAGGAGGCCAAATTTGTCTGTAACTACTGATACAGTTTGTAGCTGTTGATAACGATATATTTACTATAGTGAAATGTAACAAAGGCAATTGTTGAGTCTTGTCTTCTGATGGGAGATTATTTTGACTGGAGATACAGCAAATTGAATTTATGGTCCTTCACTCTCCTGTAGAAATGGAGCTTTTACAGTGGTGTTTGATTCCATAATATTTCAGTATTGACTCCCTTTCCATTGATACACTCCCACTGCAATTCTGAAATCCTATTAAAATTGTTTCTGTAGAAATTTACTGCTTCGTTAAAAGGGTTATGCAGTTTCAAATTTGCTGACTTTCATTTCCTTATTACCTGCTGTATACCGTACTTAGAGAGCTATTCTGATGCATTTGTGTGGTTGTAGTCTTTCCCAATGGTGTGTTGTCTGCTTATGTCTCACTGTAGACTAGGGTCACTAGAAAGGATTAAAGTGGCGTTTTGATTAGTAATTTGAATGATAAATGATTTCAAACATAATTATCTTTTTCATGTTAAAATGTTTATATGTCCTTGGAAGAAATTACGGAAAATAGTGTTGATTTCTATGTTGTGATATTCTTGTGTATAAACTCATTTTGTGTAAAGCGAACACTAATATTTTTACAGTGGCTTAACACTATTTTTAATTCAATTTAATTACTAAATATGTATGTAGAGGATTACAGTTTAAACCAGCGGATTTCTACTTATGTGTCTGAATTAATTTCTGAGTAGATTTGTGTAGAATGGGTCTGTGAAGCAGTAATTTCAATAATTTTGGTTGTGGTGATGGTGGTATTATTTGCTCAATTAATCAAAATTGTCCTTGAAGATAAAAAACTTAATTACATATAAAAGCAATATCCCAGGATTATGGTGGTCATTTAAAATTAAAAGTAAACCAGTGCCTTTAATTGAGCAGTGCAGAATGCACTTGCCCATTTGTTACGTGGGCAAAAATGAAATTGTGTAATGCTTGTTCTACAAGCACGGCAATGGCTTTGTATGACCAGAATTATTTGAATGCGTTGAGATCAGTTTAAAAAGCCCTGAATGGCTTACTGCCTAATTGGTTCTGATATACTATCCCATCAGTCAGCTAAGATCAGCTGGGGAAGCCGTGCTTGTGCTTCCACAGGTTGTGGGTGTCTCATAGTGGGAATAGTCAGGAAGGAGGTCTCTGTGACAGTGCCTCAGTTATGGAAAACTCAGAGGGTTTCTATGCTCTGTTTCAGAAAATACATGAAAACCATGGCACTTAATTCAGGCACATGTAAGGTATCAGTTGCCATAGAACATAGAATAACAGAGTTGGAAGGGACCTTGGAGGTCAGCTAGTCCAACTCCCTGCACAAGCAGGAGAGTCTGCACACCATTTCAGACAAGTCTCTGCTGGAAAGCCTTCAGTGATGGGGCACCTGCAACTTCTGAAGGCAAGCCTTCTCCATAGTGAGGGGAGGAGTATCCAGGATGGGTTGACTGAGTCCAATAAGCTCTTTAGACCGCGCCCTAGTCACCAGGTAATACCCAGTTATTGACACAGTCCCCAACTGGACGGCTGTGTCATCCTGATTTCCTTGAAAAATTGCAAGAAAGAAAGAAAGACTGAATTAAACCGCAAATTGCTATTTCTCTGAGGCGTGAGTACTTTGGCGGCCAGCCAAAACCCCAGCGGGGGTAGCACCTATCGCCACTAGCCTGCAAAGGCGGCAAGCAGGTTCGGCCACTAGGAATAATCCTGCAGCCATTCTCAGCCTTTTAAAGACCGTCAGAAGGAGAAAAATGACCTATAACCCTTTTCCAGATTTATGATCACTGTAGGTCACGTGATCAAAATTCAGATGCTTGGTAACTCGCTTGTATTTATGACATCTACAATGTCCCAGGGTCATGTGATCCCCATTTGTTACCTTCTCAGCTGGCTTCCAATAAGCAAAGTCAATGGAGGAACCCAGAGTAGCTCAATGTTTCACTTAACAACTACAATGATTCATCTAACAACTGTGGCAAAAAGATCATAAAATGAGGCACAGCTCACTTAACAACTGCCTTACTTAGCAATATAAATTTGGAGGTCAATTGTAGTCATAAGTCAAGGACCATCTGTAGACCAAGAGGACTACCTTGGAAGTTTTGGACTCAATTGCGAGTAGACTTCTTATGAGGACTGCAGTTCAGTCCATTTTGAGTGATGACTTAAAATCCTGGCTTGGCTAAACATGTGAACTACCAATTATACAATTCTTCAACTAGGACTGGTGAAGTGTTAATACCACTTTATAATGCCTTGATAAGGCCACACTTGGAATACTGCATTCAGTTTTGGTCGCCACGATGCAGAAAAGATGTGGAGACTCTAGAAAGAGTGCAGAGAAGAGAACAATGATGATTAGGGAACTGGAGACTAAAACATATGAAGAACGGTTGCAGGAACTGGGTATGTCTAGTTTAATGAAAAGAAGGACTAGGGGAGACATGATAGCAGTGTTCCAATATCTCAGGGGTTGCCACAAAGAAGAGGGAGTCAAACTATTCTCCAAGGCACCTGAGGGTAGAACAAGAAGCAATGGGTGGAAACTAACCAAGGAGAGAAGCAACTTAGAACTGAGGAGAAATTTCCTGACAGTTAGAACAATTAATCAGTGGAACAGCTTGCCTCCAGAAGTTGTGAATGCCCCAACACTGGAAGTCTTTAAGAAGATGTTGAATAGCCATTTGTCTGAAATGGTATAGGGTTTCCTACCTAGGCAGGGGGTTGGACTAGAAGACCTCCAAGGTCCCTTCCAACTCTGGTGTTGTGTTGTGTTGTGTTGTATTGAATGCTTAAGCCCTTGGAACTCACTATCAGCCAGAAATCATATACCAGGTACACAATATGCCAATGGCCCATTGATTTGTTTTTACTGCTTTCCTGATGGTTTAGCAAAAAATAAACAGAGCATCTATTACTGCAGTTTTTAATGAGATCTTGTTTTCTCACTAAACAAGTTAAATTATGTGTTAAGAGTACAGGTAGTCCTCGACTTACAACAGTTCATTTAGTGACCATTCAAAGTTACAAAGGCATTGAAAAAAGTGAGTTATGACCATTTTTCACACTTATGAATGAGCATCTCCATGGTCACGTGATTTACATTCGGATGCTTGACCACTGACTCACGTTTATGATGGTTGCAGTGTTCTTGGTTCATGTGATCACCCTTTACAACCTCCTGCCAAGCAAAGTTAATGGGAAAACCAGATTCACTTAACAACCGTGTTACTAATTTAACAATTGCAGTGATTCACTTAACCAACGTAGCAAGAAAAGTCATAAAATGGGACAAAATTCGCTTAATTTATCACAACAACATAAATTCTGGGCTCAATTGTGGTCATAAGTTGAGGACTACCTGTATGCCCCTTTTTTCTGCTTCTTCCTGAGAGGATAATTTCAGTCCATCATTTGTAGAAGGGGAGATGTCAAGCCTAAAGAGACTCCAGTAAGAAGTGCCCTAGAGCTTAGTTTGCTCCCCTATCTTCATCTACATGAAGTTGTTGAGAAAAGTCATTATCATAGACTTTTGAAATGAATTTTAAGAAGTCATTCCATGGAAAAAGGCTTTTGTTTTTAATTGTCTTTTTACAAAACATGATAGGATAAGATTCTGAAGGTTAAGACTAGAGGGAACCAAGGAGCTAAAGATTACACTAAAGAGGATACTTACATTTGACTTACAGAACTTAGTAAACTATTGTATTGAGGGATATTTTAAGGGCGTCTTTTCTGTTATAAACAGACTGTGTTTAAAAATTATAAAAGGGAACAAGATTTGAATGTGTATTCATAAAGAACAGGCAATAAGAATTATATGGAGAAAGATGCTATATTGATATACAAATGAAAACAGGCTATCTTAATAATTAAAACAGATATACAAATAAATCAAAAGAGCAATCTGGACATCTTCCTATATTGAATTTACAAACAAGATTTGTTAAAGTTCTGAAAAATTTAGTGAGAAGGGATAAATAAAAAATAAATAAAAAATTAAGAAATTATTTGAATGCACTAAAAATCAAGATTGTTAAAAATACAAGGAAGGAATATAAATTTGGTTATCTGATCAAGGTTAAAAATAAATTGTTATCTCTGTTTTAGTGGGTTTTTGTTAACTAAACCTGAATGAGAGGTTTTTGAAGATATGGGTTGAGATATAGGAAGAAGAGATAATGTGTTCTATTTTAAGAGAAAGTAAGTTCCTAAAATTGTCATACTTGTGATTAAGGGGGAGGAAATGTATGTATTTCTTTCACTTTTTTACCATATGCTTATTTTTTTCTTTTATATTTTTCCGCCCTTTTTTCTTTTTGTTTCTGTTAGTTTTTACCTTTTTAACTGTAATCTTTAATATTACTCTAAAAATAATTGATTACTACAAAAAAGCAACAGAAGGTAGACTATTTAAAATGCTCAACAGCTAAGGTCTTCACAGCTCTACTATCAAAATCTGATAGCCTAAAATAACCTCACAGCTATGCAACTTGACAGTGACAAGTGAATGTGAGAGAGCCAATGAGAGCTCAAACTAAAAAAGGCATATGACTCATGGGTAGCAGGAGCAAGCAAAAGTAGAGGCAGGTATCGCTTATGGTCAAATTAATTATTTCAAAACATATTAAAGGTAGCAAATTTTGTCACTTTTGTTCAAAAAAATCCTATCAGGTCATCTACAAATCATTTAAATAACTGTTAAAATTAAAAATGTTCCCACTAGACAAAATGGATAAAGATCTTTTTTTTTTCCCTGCCAGGCCTATTTTGTTCTCCAAGGTTCCACCTGAAGATTTTAAAAATTACTCTATACTGGATATTTCTTAGATTTCTGCATTTTTATCTGCAGTAGTGTGCACTACTTCTGTCCATAGAAAAGACTAATGCATCCCAAACTCCTTAGAAAGTCATTCTGCCTTGTAGGGTGGGTAATATATAACAAGGTATTTGTCTCAACGAATTCATTCAGGAAATTTTAGCTCTTATATTAGGAAAACTATGAGAAATAGTGATGGCACATGTTTCTTTTAAAAGAGCAAAATATTACACAAACTTCTCAGCTAGGTTCAAAATTTGTAATACTAGTTAGTATACAATAATGCAGAACAGCTGCAACATAATTCTACTGTATGTAAATAAAAGTGATTCCCAACCCCAATTTAGGAGTGATCACCCACTCCTACAAAGAACTCAAAGTGGTTTATAAATCAAACTAACACAACCTGATCGAACAGTATTTAACATAGTTAAGACAATTCCAGCACCATCAGTGTGCACCCTTCTCTGCTGGATAAAGTTTTCAAGATCTTTCTGAAAACCAAGGAGCTAGGGAAATTCCTCATATCAGGACACAAGATGCTCCTAAAGGCAGGGGCAACCAGAGACAGAAAACTGTTGGTTTGCACCCCCCCCACCCCCCCGGTCTCCTGTGGAATGGGATTATTCAGCATTCCTTCCCTCCAACAATGCTCACAGCAAAGCAAATCTGAACAGAAAAGCCAATCCTGGGGTATATTCTGTAATTATCAGATACATGTAACTTTATTTCCATGCCTGAAGCAGACTTCATGGATAATCCATGGAATTTTTTTTATGGCTACAGAACAGGTATAGATTTCCACCATCTTCATCCAATGTGCTTTTCTGCCTAATCTATACCTCCAGGGATTCCCATGTAATTAAAATTCTCTTAAAATAATATTTGTGTGACTCTAAAACTGATCTCCCTACTGAAAATTGTCTGCTTCTGCTGATCTGCCTCAATTATTATTTTCTCAATGAATTTCTGACAATCCTTCCAATGTTATGGGGGGGGGGGATGACACAACCCTAATGTTACTTTCAAGTAGGTACAACAAATCCCCTTCACTGAGAACTGCATGCAAGTCCACTCCATTTGAAAAGAAATAATCCCCAATATTATTAATTTATTATTACTGGGCTGAGGGAGCTATTATTGCTACAATATCTACCACAGCCCTAATAGCTTGGTATGACGGCTGCAAAATCCTAAATGGTTTAGGATCAGATAGATGGCAAAGACCCTCTCTTCATTTAAGAAATTAACCACTTACTGAAATAATGTTCAGAGGCCCTCTTCCATGCCTCAGCAACTTGAAAAGTCTTTTCAAACTGCTAATCTAAGTCGTGACATCTTCTAGGAAAAGTTTTTTTTTTCAGTTCGTTAAAATCGATGAAAAGGCTGGATGATTTCACTAGATGTTTAATTAATCTTTCACTATTTTTAGAGGGGTATTTTAAACTGTCAATTATTTGAGAATCCCCTAGAACTCCTTGAAGAGAAAGTCCAAAACGTAAGTGTTGGTTTCGGAATGCAAAATATGAAAAGTATCTTTTTTTGGTGCTTCCTTTCCCACCACAAACTTCAGCTGTTGTGACGCACATCATTTTCACTGCCTTCTAGTTATACAAATTGTGGTAAACAATGAAACAGCAATTTAAGCGTAACTTTTTTAAAAACTAATTTCAACCAAGTTAACTGCAATAAGTTATAGTTCAGCAGAGCTAAGCATTATCAAGTATTCTGATTTTCATGACTCTCAATTAATGACATTGCTATGATCAATGATCATCACACTGACTGATCATAATATGAAAAATAGGAAATGCATAGTAGAATTCCTTTGTGGAGTGGGGAGAAAATCGGCATCAACAATATTTCTCCAGAGGCAGGAAATTTGGCTTGATTAATATACAAATAAAGAAGTAGAGACCTTCTCCAAAACCCTGATTAAACTCAGCCTGCTAGATTTTTTTTTCAACCTAGTTTCCAAATCCAGCTACCTAAAGCTGTCACCTATATTGGGGGTAAGCCAACTAAGATCTTTCCCTTGCAATGATCAGCAATTCCAACAAATGTGGCTAATGGTGAGGGAGGCTACAAGTTGTGATTCAGCATCTTCTGAGGGCCTCAAATAATTGCACATTCTTCTTTGCTGAAAATGTTTCTGGTGTATTACTTTCTTCAAAAGACAGCCTCTCAATGTCTTTCAGATTACTTTTTGTAAATAAAGGGAAAATTAGATATAGATTTCTAAAAGAGTAGTGCTCATCTCTTAGAATATGTGAAAATGATTTACAGCAAGTCTAACTATATTATTTTTCATGTGATTAAAATAGCTATTAATAAACAAACATGTGATAATCCTACAAATGCTCAAAGGTGATATGGAACTCTAATTAAAGAAATAATCAGATTCTATGAAGTCCACATCAGAAAAATGGGATACTTCAATTGCCTAAAAATCAATCAAGGATTTGATACTAAGCAGACCAGACCCTATTGAAAAAGTATCTCATCTTAGAGATTTATTTATCCAGCATGCAGAAGTGGATTTTGTCCGCCCTTATTCCTAGGCTATACAACACATTCTGTCACAAATCATAATTGGTCTTTATTTTGCTTTTGCTGTGGACTCATATCTTTAATCAAAGTTTTAACTTTCTATTTTAATTTATATTTTGTATTTGGCATTCTAACTACAGCTATCCACTTAACCATCTGAACGAAGAAACAGGATATACACGGATAACACAAGTTTGATGTTGCTGTCTGCTCAGAATTCAAGCTCAATCTAAATAAAATGTAGCACAGCACTATTTTGAGAAAATAAATCTGCCAATGATTATTTTAATATAACTTCATGTAATTTTAAATCCCACTACCAAATGACTATTATTTCGATCCTCCTCTTACTTCCACAGGTTCCCAAGCAACTTAAAAAAGGAATATAGTAATGTTAAATAACAATTCTTTAAAGCTACTTTCACAAATTCGAAACAATGTTAATTGTAAGAAAAGTCATATAAACAGGAAATATGAAAACTGCTTGGTAAAAGAATCATTACTTTATAAATACCTACGTAAACAAGCACATCTTCAGCTGACATCTAAAAGATAAGCTAGCTTGCCTTTGTAGAATTTTGTAACAGAGGTATTGCTATTGAGAATATCCTAAAAGCAATAGCTTTTAGACTTATATACTGCTTCATAGTGTTGTACGGCACTCTGTGAGGTTTATAGAGTCTGAATATTGCCCCCAACCATCTGGGTCTCCATTTTACCAACCTTGGAAGGATAGAAGACAGAGTCAACCTTGAGCTGGTCAGAACTGAATTCCTGGCAGTGGGCAGTGAGTTAACCTGCAATACTGCATTCTAACCACTGTGCCATCATGACTCTAATGTTAACCCTTGAACTCTGACCAAACCAACCTGTTGGGTTTTCCCAGCTACCTTCAGTGTATAGATTAGAAATTTACTGGAGAAGACAATATTAAATTCCTAATACCTAGTTAAAGTTTTATAGACCAATGCCAACACCTAATACTGGATCCAATAATTGAGGGAAGCCAAGTGCAGCACTTCCAGGCCCATATTATATGGTGCAATTTAGCATATAATTTAATAAGAAGGTAGTTATGATCTGCAGCAATTGCAACTTCTAGACAACTTTCAAGGGTATCTCAATGTCAAGCAATGTTTATGCCATTTGTGTGTTATCAAAGCATTGACTATCCCAATCCAAGAGACGTAAGTTGCTAAATGAGCTGATTGGTAGCAAAATGGAAACAAGGAGAGCCCTCCAGCTACACACCTACTAATGTGGAATGGATACCATCACAACAGCTTCTGTTCTAACAACATCACTTCCACTTCCCTTCATTTATGTACACAAAAGCAATAAAGGAACAAACTTCTGTTAAAACATCAATACTCTTGGATTGCAGGTACTTTTGGGATGAGGTAACTTCTACAAATTGTCTCATTCCTTTGATATAAAATAGTTGAAGAGAAAATTAATTTGAGTGAACTGAATGAGAAATGTTTCAGTACAGAATATATCCCAACTTCTTTGTGTGTGTGTGTGTGTGTGTGTGTGTGTGTGTGTGTGTGTGTGTGTATACCAGTGTTTCTCAAACTTGGTGACTTTAAGTCCTGTGGACTTCAACTCCCAGAATCCCCCAGCCAGCTATGCTGGCTGGGGGATTCTGGGAGTTGAAGTCCACAGGACTTAAAGTCACCAAGTTTGAGAAACACTGGTGTATACATACATACACACACATATATATACACACACACGTATATATATACACATATATACACAAAGTAATGGTTCAAGTGATAGCTCTAGATGTCTACGCAGTTTATCTTTTTTTTAAAGTAAATAAAATACGGAATACATGTTAAACACTAAAGTCTTAAAAAGGATATTGTTCATTATACAGTTCAAGACTATGAAGTAAGGAAAGATCAAAACACTTTATAGAAACAGAAACGACCCTCCCAGTTCAAAAACTTATGAGGCATTTGGTTCAATTCTAACGTAACATTTTTTGAAATTAGGATCACCTTTCAGAACTTAGAGACTACACAAAAATGTTACACTGAGAAAAAAAGACAGACTTTCTTAGCAAAACAGATGAAAAACACAGCTCATATGTTATGTAGGAATTCAAAAGTATGACATGTAGTTGTTAGAGCTATTAAATAACATTTTATAGAGATTCCTCCCATTAGTCTTACTAAACTATTAAGGACAGTGTTGGAACATCTGTTTTTTAAGAATCCTTCAAATGTCCATAAGACCTATTATTCTTAACGACTCATTCAACTTGAAACAAAAAAGAACATGGGATCTGATAGCAGGATAGAACAAGTAATATATGCATGTTATTACATGCAATTAATTTACACAATGCAGTGATAAACTAACATTCACACCGCTGACCTAGCCGCACTTCTCTAAAGGAAGGCACAGGCCTCACACAGGATTAAAAAGGGCTAGGATTTTCAAGAATCCAAGGCTTGGCTCAGGAAGACAGACTGACAGCAACAGCTGAGAGAGTACCCTGTATTGATCCTGCAACATCCTGGCATTCCAGAGAGGGTAGCAGGGGAAAAGGGTGACATAAATAAACTCCCGAGAGCCCCCAAGACGAAAGAAGCCACACCATTAAGCCACAAAAGTTGTGACCTGAAAGTTTCCTGAATTTGGGAGGATCCGGACTTCACACAATGTTCTAGGGGTAACATTCATGCCAGAGGGTCTCTTTTTTACATTTTATTTTAATTGTTATGACTTCACATCAAAGAAAAGTAAAGGGGTCACAAAAGAGATGAGTAAAGGGGCCAGAAAAGAAGGGGTGAGTAAAAGGGCCAGAAAAGAAGAGGTGAGTAAAAGGGACAGAAAAGAGATGAGTAAAGGAACCAGAAAAGAGGAGATGAATAAAGAGGCCAGAAAAGAGAGGGTTGAGTAAAGTAGTCAGAAAAGAGGGGGTCAGAAAAGATGGGGATGAATAAAGGGGCCAGAAAAGAGGAGATGAGTAAAGTAGTCAGAAAAGAGGGGGTCAGAAAAGATGGGGATGTAAAGTGGTAAGAAAAGAGGCGTTGAGTAAAATGGTCAAAAAAGATGGGGATAAGTAAAGGAGCAGAAAAGAGAGGTTGAGTAAAATAGTCAGAAAAGAAGAGATGAGTAAAGGGGGAAGAAAAGAGAGGTTGAGTAAAGGACTCAGAAAAGAGGGGGATGAGTAAAAGGGTCAGAAAAGAGGGGTTGAGTAAAGGGGCCACAAGAGGGAATTAAGAACAGTTATCCCTAACCCCACACTCATCCTGGGGTTCCCGAAAACCATGCCCGCCCTCTAGGTCTCTGCAGTAAAAGAAAAAGAAAACCGCAAAGGAGACCAAAACTCCTGGCCTTAAGGTTATGGATCGGGCTGCTATTATTATGGGGCATGGATGCAGGGGCTTAAAGTGTCCTCCAAAGGCTGGGAGGAGAGATGAAAAGCCGCCCCGGCCCTCACGGAATCCCCTTCCCCCCGGCTCCCACTTCTGAGAACGAAACCTCCCCGCAGCCCCACAAACCGGCCCCCGACGCCTCCCCCAGCGACCCCTATAGGCCTCCTCGGTCTTCCCCTCTCCGCCCCGGGGCGGAAAGACATCCCCCCCCCACAATGGTTGGCCGATGGCGGCCTTCACACACACCCCGCCCCGAAGCCGCAGCTCCCGGTGGTTCCCGCTTCGGCCGGTCGCCCGGCGGGGAGGGTGGGGGCGAAGAGGCGCGTACCTTATAGAAGGCCCCATTGGAGCCTCGCACTTCCACCGTCAGTTCCTCCATGTTGGGGCCGCAAAGGACGCCGGGACAGGCTTCTAGAAACTATCGCCACCTGAGTGGGTTACAGAGGAGGGCAGGAAGAACAAGGAGGGGACGCGGGGCCCCCGCCCCCAGGGCTCTTCCCCCCCCCCCCACTCCGCACACCCGGCGCAGGCCCAGGGCCCGTGGGAGGCGGAGCGGCAGGGCAACGCGACAGGCGGGGGCGGCGCCGCCCTCAGTCGCCACGGGCGACTCACAGCAGCGGAAGGATCTCCTCGGCGGTTCTGCGTCCCTCCTCGGACGCCTCGCGCAAGCCCCGAAGGCGAGTTCTGGCTTCTTCGCTTCCCTAGAGGGCGGGGCTTGCGTGTCTTCTTCCCGTGGCTAGCGTTTCTTTCCCCTCCCGGTGGGGACTTCAACTCCCAGCATTCCTAGCGGCTCGTAGCCGTTATATGCCCCTGAGCAGGAGGCGTGGGAGTTGTAGTGCGAGCACCTGTGATGAGGGGAGGCCCTCCAGGAACACCGGGGCATCCTTCAGTGGGCTCAAAATGGAAACTAGAACTGAAGGAAACTTGGCTGTGTTTCTCAACTTTGGCTTGGTGGGTTTCAAGTCCCAGAGTTCCCCAGTCAGCTTTCTGGGTGGGGTGTTCTGAAACTTTAAAAGTCCACCTTTTAAAAGTTGAGAAACGTTGGGTTTATTGTTTCAAGCCATATGGGGAGCAGTAAAAGGTGTAAGGCTGAGTGGGTGGTTGCAGTTAATCCTATTACAAGCCGATGGTGCCACTGCATGAGGACTACAGATAGTCCTCGACTAATAACAGTTTGTTGACTGTTCGAAGTTAGAACAGCACTGAGAAAGGAGGGTAGGAGAAGAAGCAATGGGTGGAAACTAATCAAGGACAGAAGCAACTTAGAACTGAGGAGAAATTTCCTGACAGAACAATTAACCAGTGGAACAATTTGCCTCCAGAAGTTGTGAATGCCCCAACACTGGAAGTTTTTAAGAAGATGGGACTTCTTTGTACTCCCTTGTATTCATTTCATGTATTCATAATCATGTTTATACACACATCTGTTATCTAATTCATGCTTGACAAAATAAGAACAAAATTTGGATATCCATATGTGGTACAGGGCTTCCTGCCTAAGCTGGGGGTTGGACTAGAAGACCTCCAAGGTCCCTTCCAACTCTGTTGTTCTATTCGAAAAGGGGCTTATGAGCATTTTTCACACTTTAGACTGTTGCAGCTGGTTATGTGATCTTGGTAACTGGTTCATATTTATGATGGTTGCACCATCCCGGAGTCGTGATCACATTTCACAATCTGACAAGCAGTCAGTGAGAAAGCAGAGTCACCTTCATCACCTTGCTACTAATTTAACTCAGCGGCAGTGGTTCACTTACAACTGTGGCAACAAAAAGACGTAAAATGGGACACTTTACCAATGTGTTACTTAGCGACATAAATTTTGGACTCAATTGTGGTTGTAAGTTCAGGATTGTGTATTGTGTGCTATTTTGGTCGTAGGCAGCACAGGACACAAAGTGGAGCTAGAGAAGGTCCTGAGGAGGGCAGCTAAGATGATCCAACATTGAAGCAGCATCCACATGAAGATTATGATTCTTGGGTTTTTTTCTTAATAAGATAACCTTTATTGTCATTTTTTACTTTGGGTACCCACACACACATTAAAAGTGAAATTCTGTTGCCTGCTCTCAAAAGTACATTTCTACGCATACACATGCATAACACACATATACACATGCTATATATATATAAATATATATTTATACCTACACCCATACATGTATATCTTAATCACTGTCCATTTTGAATACATAACAGAAAGAGAAATCTTGTGGTTGTTACCAGAGGGGATGATGGTCTTCTGGGAGGGAAATAGGATCAGAATTAATACAATTCAAGAGGCGGAAGCCTTTATTAAAAAGAATCTTCCCCCCCCCCCCAGAGGAGGAATTTAGTGGGAGTAGGGAAAAGGACAGCAAGACGCAAGATAAGGAGGGAGGGCGCTGAGGCCCCTCCGGGCGGCAGGGAAAAAGAAGCAATATCGAAAAGGCTTAGATCACAAAAATGAATGTATTTGGAATAATTGTAATTGTTGATACTACAAAAAGTAACAGAGAAAAAATAGTAGAGTACATGTTTGATAATATTGGTTAAATTTGTTCTAATGCTTTCTTTTATATTTTATTTTTAAGATTGTTAAATCTGTGAGTTTCTTGGGGGGATTTTCGCCACCAGTGTGGAAGCTGCAAAAAATTTTCTGTACACCCTTTTACCCTTCCCTATATATTTTAAAACCAATAAAAATTTTGCAATTAAAAAAAAGAAAGAGAAATCTTGAGAGTTCACAAGGTTGATACTATATGGAAGAAAACCGTGACTAGACAGGAGGTGACTAATAGGAAGTGGGTGATTGAGATATGGAAAAGTGCATGGTGCAGATAAAATGAACACGGTAAACCTGTTTTCCCCAAAGTGGAGTCATCTAATGAAAATGATCCCTGGAAGAATAGGACATATGAAAAGGATTTTTTTAAAAAATGCAACACATAATCAAAACTTTGGAATTTGTTAGCAAGAGATGTGGCAGGAGGATACCCTCTAGGTTGGCTTCAGAGAAGGGTTGGATTCATTTTTGGAAGTCATGGAGAGCCATGGTTCTTAATTTAATAGCCATGGGTCTGCCATCTGCTGGGAAACTACCGGTACTGGGCTTCCTAGGTGTGTTGATCAGCTAGAGTTGTCCCAAAGGTGCATTTTTTTTTCCAAAAGGCAACTGGAATTTCTTGGTGTTTTCTTTTAAAACATTTTGCTTCTCATCCAAGCAGCTCAACACTGCCATATATAGTCCTTGACTTACGACTCGGTTGCTTGGCAAATGTTCCAAGTTACAACGGATCCCAGATATGAGACTGATGACCCAGATTCAACGTTCTGATGTCCGAAACATACAAACCTCGCCGTTACATTTATGGCCATTGCATCGCCCCACCACACATGACCACAATTTTACAAATGTTTTTGCTAGGAAAACAGCATTTACTTCCGATTTTCAGCAAAACTGCCCCATAGCAAATAATGGGTTTGTTTAAGGACCTCAGTGTTTGCTTAACAACGGCCACAAAAGAGATTGTCACATGGTGATGTGCTTTACAACCATTTTGACTTTTGACCAAAATTGTTGGCAGAATTACAATTGTAAGTTGAAGATAACCTGCAGTGTATTCTATTCACATTCTGAGTATAGGTAGTCCTCGACTTATACCCATTCATTTAGTGACCGTTTGAAGTTACAACCCATTTATACCTTTCCCAGCCAACTTCTGACAAGCATAGTCAATGGGAGAAGCCCAGAGGTGGTATTCAGCCAGTTCGAACTGGTTCGCCCAAGCCAGGTGCATGCACAGAAGGTCCACATGTGAGGAAAACGCATGCGTAGAAGTGACAAAATGTGAAACCTACCGCTGGAGAAGACCCCAAGATTCACTTAACAACTGCACTGATTCGCTTAACAACCGTGGCAAAAAAAGTAAATTAAATTGAGGCACAAGTCACTCAACAACTGTCTTGCTTAGCAATGGAAATGTTGGGGTCAATTGTGGTCGCAAGTAGAGGATTATCTATACTTCCCCCACCACCACCAATGCAATTTATTCAATTTTTAACTTGATAACAGTAGACCTTCAAATAGTTTAATTCCATGAAAACTATCAATTATTTGGGAGGGCAGAGAAAGTCCAAAAAGAATCATAACTTCTAACATTTAAATAGTGGGGGAAGGGCAGGAATTCATAAAAACAAATAGCTTAACTTTAGTCGTCGAATGTCGTTTTACCTTCTCTTTTTCTGGCTTTAAGTAGCCCTGCCCAATGAAGCGTTTTTGAAAACGAACCAACTGCACAACTGCCTTCTTCACAAGCTAGTTGGGTCAGCAAGGGTCACAAATAGCATTAGAACACAGTCAGAATGAAAGAGCAATCAGTCAGGAAAAATGTACAACGACTTTGAATTGGCGAAGATTCTGCTAATTTCCAAGTGAGTTGATGTACAGCCACAAGAAATATCAGCAAGGCTATATTTGGAATATTATTCACCGTTCTGGTCAATAATGATAACGAGAGTTGGCTTGGCCTGCTGTAATCTGCATGTGAATTTGCCTGATTAAAATTGTTAGTGCTGGAAATATGCACTCAGCAGCCTTTAAAAAGCAAAGTGTATTCATATGCTGATATCGGGGTCGCTCATTGCAGCTGGCCCCAAAAAAAAAAAACCTGGTTGTTTTTATGGGGGCTCAACTAAAGAGGGAACAAATACAAAGGAAATCAGACTGACAATATTGATCACACTAAAGTCCGTGGACAACATTAGCCTTTCCCTGTTCCAACTTCTAAAGGTCTTCAGCTAGAATTCCTGATGGGCATCTTGACTGCAAATAATACGAGTAAGACAGTGGTGGGATTCATTTTTTTTTGCTACCGGTTCTGTGGGCGTGGCTTAGTAGGTGTGGCATGGCTTGGTGGGTGTGGCAGGGGAAGGATACTGTAAAATCTCCATTCCCACACCACTCCAGGGGAAGGTTACTGCAAAATCCTCATTCCCTCCCGATCAGCTGGGACTCAGGAGGCAGAGAATAGATGCAGGCGTGGCCAGTCAGAGATGGTATTTACCAGTTCTCCAAACTACTCAAAATTTCCGCTACCGGTTCTCCAGAACTGGTCAGAACCTGCTGAATACCACCTCTGGAGTAAGACTAATAATACACCAGGGAGACACTTAATTTGGAGAAAAGAGAAAACAATCTACTATGATTCAACTAGCCTGATGCACAGACCTGTTTCTTTGAAATACAGGTAGTCCTTGACTTAGAACTATCACTCTTTTGACCCAAAGGTGCTTTTTCAAGAGGCATCTGGACTTTCTGGTTTTTCCTCTGAAGACATTTTGCTTCTCATCCAAGACGTTTCTTCAGCTCTGAGCTGAAAAAGCTTCTTCAGGAGCTGAAGAAGCTTCTAGGATGAGAAGCGAACTATCTTCAAAGAAAAACCAGAAAGTTCATTTGCCTCTCGAAAAAACATCTTTCGGACAACCATGACCTGGATGTTTGAGAATCACTATAGATGTGGTTATTTGAAGTTACAATGGTACTGAAAAAAGTGACTTATGACCAAGACTGTGAGTTCTAATTCGGTCTTAGGCACAAAGCTAGCTGGGTGTCCTTGGGTCAGTCCCTCTCTCTCTGTTCTGACCTAGGCGTCCCAAAGAGCATGAAGCAAACTCCTTGTCCCAACAAAAACCCCTTTTATTAATTGACTGTGAATTCTGCTCATTCACATCCAGCAAAGTCTTTCCAGGGAGGATTTACAGTCACAGACCTTATCTGGCTTGGAGAGCTGCCAGGCCAATATCTGCAAAACTTGGCAAGGAGTCTCGGAGAGTCAAGAACCAATTAAGCAAAGTAATTGTCTCCTGCAAACTCCACTCCCTTTTTGCTCCTCTTTTATTTCCTCTGGGAGGGGCTGTTCTGTTAGAGTTCCGCCCTGAATTAAGGAGGTGTGGATCTTGGCATCCCTTGTAGCATACTTTTGAAAATAAGCAAAAATAAACCCGAAGCAAGATCTAATAAAAACATTTTTAATATAAAAGAAAATAAAAATACAAAACTTGCTAACTGAATTAATTACATTTTGGCAAAGCTATATGCCTGTCTCCTTCAGCAGGTGAACAGAAGATCAGAAGAGAAAGTTAAGGAGGAATGTGAAGGAGCATGCGTACTAAATCACTTGCAGATAAGAACTGTGATCTGCGCAGTAGATTTTCAGCGCAGCTAGCAAACCAATTAACGCAGTGACACCCCTTCTTTTGCTAGTTGGGCTGATGTCATCAAATCATCGAATGAGGCACATCTTCCGCAGATACTCGTGTTGAGCTGCTGGAAGCGGTTTGTTGAGCATGTCAGCAATTTGATCATGTGTAGATACATATTGCAATTTAACAAAACCTTGTTTAACTAATTGTTTTGTGTTTTGATAACGAATGTCAATGTGTCTGGACCTAGAACCTGTGAAATGTGACTCAGAAATTTAAACCACCGATTCATTGTCTTCCATCACTGTGATTGGTCGAATCGGACGTGTCCAGATATCTGCGATCAAAGCATCAAACCATGTTAGAGAATTACATGCATCTGAAACATATTCAGCTTCAGTGGATGAACACAAAACAAAACTCTGTTTTCTCACTTGCCAATAAACAGGACATCCATTCAGGAACATCATGTAACCTGAAGTACTTTTGCGTGATTTCTTATCACTTGCCCAATCAGAATCTGCATAACAACAATTCTGCATAATCAGTATGTGTTGGTTCTAACAATAACTTCATGTGTTTAGTGTGTTTCAGGTATTTCAATAACGTCTTAACGCATGTCCAATGAAATTGTTTTGCCTTACCTACGTGTCGTGATAAGAGATTAACACTAAGTGCAATGTCGGGTCTGGTCCAACTACTAATGTACAACAGTGACCCAATGACTGAACAATAAAGTGTTTGATCCTCAAACTCAGAACTTGGTTCATGTGTTAAGTTGTGAAAATCTGTTTGCATGGGTGTCTTTGTTGTGTTAGCATCCTTCATGTTGCAATGATGCAGAATGTGATCAATTTTCTCCTCTTGTGAAAGACTAAACCCCTTCTGTGTTTTGTCAATCTGAACACCTAAATAAGTGCTAATATGACCTAAAGATTTCAATGTGAAGTATCTCTGCAAACTTTTAACAAAAATCTCACTCATTTTCTTATTTGGACCAATATAAACAATATCATCAACATAAACAAGAATTATCTCATATGCATTGTTAGATCTTTTTGTGAACACGCATTCATCAGTCTCGGATTTAATAAAGCCCATTGAATTTAGTTTATCAGTAAGTCATAAGTACCACATTAAACCTGACTGTTTCAGACCATAAAGACTTTTGTATTTGTTTAGAAAATGTATATTGCTGCCTACTTGCACATGGCAACTCAAGGCAGCTAAAAGCACAATATAAAAGAAATAAAAATAAAACTAATAGAATTGTTAAAATAATGAAATAATAAACCTCCGCCCCCATCCCAACAACAGCACACGTTCATACCAGTCATTTAATGGGCTCCATCCCGCTCTGAGTTCCCCAGACCCCCTGGCAGAACTGCGTCTTCAGGGACTTCCGAAAGAGTGTCAGAGTAAGGGCAAGTCTAATTCCCAGAGGGATGATATTCCAGAGGCAGGGAGCAACCACAGAGAAGCCACTTTCTGGGTCCTGCCCAGTGGTGGGTTTCAAATTTTTTTAGAAACTCTTCTGTAGGTGTGGCCTGCTTTGTGGGAGTGGCTTGCTGGCCATGTGACTGGGTGGGAGTGGCTCGCCAGCCATGTGACCGGGTGGGCACATGGCCAACTTGTAAAATGTGGTGAAACTCACTTAACAATGCTCTTGCTTAGCAACCAAAATGTTGGCTCAGAAACTCTGGCATTTGAAGCATGCAAGTCTTAAAGCTGTCAAGTTACAAGACCCTTGAACCCCTAATGCTTTAGGGAAAAAACCCCAAGGGTGTTTTGACAGCTTTAAGACTTGTGGACTTCAACTCCCAGAATTCCTCCTCCAGTCATGTTGGCTCAGGAACTCTGGCATTGAAGTGTGCAAGTCTTAAAGCTGTCAAGTTACAAGACCCTTGCACCCCTAACCCTTTAGGGGAAAAATGCAGGGGTGTTCAAACTTGACAGCTTTAAAACTTGTGGACTTCAACTCCCAGAATTCCTCCTCTCGCTCTTCATCTTGATGATGTGCGGACGGACAGGGGGAGGGAGCTGGAACCGGTTCTGAACGGCACTGTAGATTTGTGGAACCCCTTCTATAGAAGAGGTTAGAACTGGCAGTAACCCACCCCTGGTCCCGCCAGATGTATCTCCTCAGGGGACGGGACCCACAGCATTCCTTGCCTCCCCACTCTAGTGGATCAAGCGAGTTGTCAAGCCCCTGAAATTTGATCATGCGACCCTGGTGATACTCCAAGGGTTGTAAGTGTGAAAAACAGTCATGTCACTTTTTCAGTGCTGTTGTAACTTTGGTCCCTAAACGAACAGTTGTAAGTCGAGGATTCTCTGTTTTAATATTCCTTGGGCACCATTTTGCCTCATTAAAAAAAAGCTACGGTTATTCTTCTTTGATCTACGCTGACATTCCTGCTCAACAATCTACCCGAATTTAAACCACCTCATCCCTCTAACAGCGGGTTCCCGCCCCCCCCCAAAAAATGTTAAACTGTTTAATTTCACTGCTTCTTTCTCTCCCACCCTCAACCCCCCCCCCAAAAAAAATCCTTTTGAACATATCAACTCAGAAAGCTCTGTGTGAAATTTTTAGAAGAGGGGTTTTAAAACAGCGGTGAAGGCAGAGACACACGTAGAATTCAAAAGAATTCTTTTGTTTAAAAGAAAATTGCCATTTTCTAGACTTCTGTTTGGGTTTGGCCATTCAGGGACCTAAAATCCATCGGTCACATTATTATTTTTACTTCTGAAATACACACACACACACACACACACACACACACACACACACACTGTACAAAGAGACAGAAACTAGAACAAGCAAATCCAAAACTTCTGAGATCATTTTCACAGCATGGAATAGAATGCCTGAGTTACTGATTCTAATTAGCTTGACCGCCTTCAATAGGCCTGTACCTCTGGCTCTGTTTCACCAAATTCCCACTCGGCTTTATCTGTTTCTTCTGTGTTGCTCCTGGAATCCGATTTCATCAGTCCTTTGATTTTTTAAAAAAACACACATTTCAATTGCCCCAGGGAGAAGCTTTCAATTTTAGGAAGCCTTGAAGTCTTCCCTGTTCGTTCTTCTCTCGAAGAGCAGTTCAAACAAAGAGTTTGGGAGGAAGCCATCTGATAAAATTAGGATAAGGTCTCGCTGACTTTTGCAGCTGCGGATGGCGGTCCACACTGCCTATCCCATCTTCCTGTCTCGTAACCCGAATAGAATGGAAAGAAGCAGGGGACAAATTATAAATTACTACCCACTCCCTTTATTTTTTTTTAAAAAAGAAAAAGAAGCCAGTTGTTGTGGCCCACCAGCAGCCAGTAGAGCTGGTGGTAGACTCAGACAATCTGGAGGTTGGGGAGGAACATGGGACAGTTCTGGAGTCTGGGAAAGGCTCTGACGAGGGCTCTGCATCAGAGGCAGAGAGGGGGCCAGGGCCGTCTGACAGTTATCAGCTGCCTTCAGAACGGACATCAGTGAGGCAGAAGAACAGCTGGAGCCTGTTCCCGATGTGCACATGCACAGAGCTGCCAGGAGAAGGGAACAGCTAAAGAACAAGAGTCGACTCAGGAGTAAAGCCACGGGTGGACGGTGAATGGCCCCTCCAATAAGGAATAAAGAGGAGCGAAAGGGGAGGGGAGTTTGCAGGAGACAATTAGTTCAATTCATTAGGGTGGAGATCTGTTTGCAATACGTCTTGCCAAATATTGTCTGCTACATAATGGCGTTTGGAAGATATCGGCCTGGCAGCTCTCCAAGCCTGATAAAAGTCTGTAGTTGTGAAAACTCATGAAAGACTGTTGGCCAGGACTTTGCTGGAGGGGAATTCCCTTTAAACTAAATAAAAGGGGTTTTATTGGGATGAGGAGTTGGCTTCGTGCTTTTGGGAAGCCTAAGTCAGAACACCGGTTTTGAGCAGATTGGAGTAGGGATACTATTGATCCTTTCCTGACAGGCTTTCTCAAATTTCTGTTAAGGAACACCTACAGGTAGTCCTTGACCTACGACCACACTTGAGTCCAACGGTCAAAGCAAATTGGCAGTAGATAAAAGTCAAAGGGATTCAAGATGGGGGGGACTTAGATCTCTTGTGGGCGCAATGGGACTCCAAACTGATGACCAGTGGTGGGTTGCAGGGGGTACGCCCTGGTACGGGCGTACCGGAGCCTGCCCGGAGCACCAGTTACCGTTCTGGTACGGTGCTCCGGAGGGCCCACCTGCCCGCCAAAGCTCCTTACCATCTTTTAAGTCTTCGGCTCTTCCGCGCACACACATGGGGCGTACAGCGCCTGCGTGATGCTCCGCTAAGCAGCTGGAGCATCGCGGAGGCTCATGGAGGTGCTAAGACACATGCGCGTGTGCTGCGCACGTCGATGTGAATGCCGCCGGGCCCGTTCCAACCAGTACTGGATCTGGAAGCCACCACTGCTGATGACACATTTGACCTCTCCGCTCAGGCCCAGCCAGGTCATCTCCTACAATAGCCTTGGAAGTAAAATGTCGGGCATCATTCCCTATACTGCTACTTTCAATGAAATGAAATAGTATTTTTCAATTTCTAATTTCATCATCTAGTGTACACAGGTGTCAAGCACAAGGCCCCCCGCGGTGCCTCTGCCAGTGAAAATGGACCTCCATTTTCACTGGCAGAAGGTTGTAGAAAGTCGTTGCATCTGAAAATGGAGCTCGGGAGCCCGTTTTCGCTGGCAGAGCGCTCGGGCCACCACAGGCACTGACACTAGGGATGTCAAGATGGCCACGCCCACCATGGCCATGTCTCCTCCCCCCCAGCTCTCCGAGGTCAAACACAACCCTGATGCGACCCTCAATGAAATTGAGTTTGACACCCCTGTTCTACACACATAGTGACCAAATTGGATATTGTAACTCTGACAGTCAAAAATTACAAAGGCAACAATTACATTACAACACTTCTCTTAAGAGCTCACTGTCAAAAGGTATTGGACCCTAGATCCATATTTTGCAACTGATCATAGAAAACTTAAGTAGTAATAAATGGGAGCACCTAAGCAGACTAGCCATAGATAATAGGATCAATAACACTACAAGAGACTTGCAAATTTTTGACACCCCTGATCCAGTGTTTAAAGTCAATTTGAGGACAAAGCCCAATTTACAATTTCCCACTCTTTAATCCCAGAGCTAGTTTGATATAGTGATTCAAGACAGAATTTGGGAGACTGTTAATTCTAGTCCTGCTTTTAGGACATGAAGTCAGCGGGCAATGTTGGGCCAGTCCGTTTCTCTCAGCCCTAGGAAAGAGGCAATGGCAAGCCCCTTCTGACAAATCGAGGGGTACATCCAGGTAATCTCCAAGAATCGGACATGACTGAGTGGAATAAAATAAAAATTTGATCCACCTTCTCATCAAAGCCAGATCACAACGGGGAACAAATAGGAGATGGAGAAGAATCAAAGTACAAAAATCAAACAGCACAGCTAAATCGTAGCGTGTCAGTGCCATTTGTGAGGGAACCGGCTCAGAGATGTCCATAGCTGTTAATCTCAAGGGAGAAAGCTGATGTGAAAATGTTTCCTCCCATCTGTTTTCCACCTTCTAAATCTTTTATCCATATGTTCTGCCCTAAGTTTAAACAGCTAATGCCATCCAAGGGACCTTGGAGGTCTTCTAGTCCAACCCCCTGCCTAGGCAGGAAACACTATACCGTTTCAGACAAATGGCTATCCAACATCTTCTTAAAGACTTCCAGTGTTGGGGCATTCACAACTTCTGGAGGCAAGCTGTTCCACTGATTAATTGTTCTAACTGTCAGGAAATTTCTCCTCAGTTCTAAGTTGCTTCTTTCCTTGATTAGTTTCCACCCATTGCTTCTTGTTCTACCCTCAGGTGCCTTGGAGAATAGTTTGACTCCCTCTTCTTTGTGGCAACCCCTGAGATATTGGAACACTGCTATCATGTCTCTGCTATCATCTTACTGGAGTGCCAGGCAAATATTTTGAGAAAACAACAGTTTGGGTAAGATTATTCCGTTTCCATTCTCGCTTTCTAGCTGCTCAATGTTCAGCTAATGTTTGCCATTGAATAACATAATATCAGCGTGGGAAGGGACCTTTGTGGTCTTCTAGTCCAACCCCCTTGCTCAAGCAGAAAACCCTATGCCCACGATGGCGAACCCATGGCACGCGTGCTACAGGTGGTCCGCAGAGCCCTCTCTGCGGGAACACAAGCTGTCAACCCAGCTCAGTTCCACCATGCATGTGCCCATGCGTCCCTCCGGCCAGCTGGTTTTCAGATCTCTGCCACGCATACACGTGGGAGATGAATGAAAAAGATGTAACTGGAAGACAAGCTTAATTATGGTCTGGCTTAGACAGTGCTAAAACCAAGATTCTTGATTTAACCCTCAAAATCTCAGACACAGTTATTTAGATTAGTCATTCAGATTATTAATTAAGAACTTGAATGTTTTGCATTAGTGTCAATAGCCTGATCCCCCCTCCCCTCCCGGCTCAAATCTTGCCTCGTCTGGGAGTTTATTAAGTGGAGACATTACTTCTTACCTTCAGCTGTTCCTAAGTTTCATATCGTATTTGATATGAAAATCAGAAAGAGTGCACGTCTGCCTCATAGGGATTGTTGCACAGGTTTTAAGCTAATGTAAATGAAGCTCTTCCAGTAATTTGGGTAAAAGGCTGTAAACTGTATTGGACAATTACCTTCTATTGTTTCATTCAGAAAATCATCTCCTCAGTAGTTAAGCTTGATGAACTATATAAATATATTCATTACCACCTAAATGAACACACCAAAAATAACATATATAATCATTATTAGCAAACTATATTTTCCCCATGGCTATATTTTGTTCCACTGCTGCCATCTAGGGTATAAAATGCTAGTGAAAATAAATGCATTAATTTTATAATGAGAGACTCACATTAATAAGGGAAAAATCATAAACTCTATCAAGGTAGCTGTTTGATTTGTCCCCTGTCTCTCCCATCTACGGTCTTTGCCTATATTTTGCCCTGCTGCTGTTACCTAAATAATTTTAGCTACCATATATACAACTATATAATTTGAAATATATATTTCTACCTGTGGATCAACAACCCAGCAAAATTCATCTGAGCATTGAATTTTAAATATCCTTATGCTCTGATGCATGTAGACCTGAAATATAGACCTTCTGTGAAGTTTCCAAAAGATGACCTAATTAATTTACGAGCCTCGAGACAAATGTCTCGAGTCATGGAAACACTTTACAAGTTGACACCTACATTAAGAATCCATTTATCCCTCCCTTATCTGATTGATATTCCATGGTTCCATCAGTAAATAAGAATTAAAATCAACATTCTTTTTCATGCTTTATTTATTTTATTTATATAACATATAAAAATTCAATTTCCATCAAACAGTGTGTGGTCTTTTTAGGCGGTCATAATCCACATATTTGCTATAGCATTGATCACAATAATATTGATAATATAATAATATAATAACAATAATACTTAGCATTGTATTCTTTAACAATTCTACACTTTAACATTTCCTCGTTTTATGTTTCCTCTGTTCTAACTTCTGTTTCTATTGTCTAGCCATTGTTACATACATCCCATATTTAAAAATATTCAGTTTCTTCTTTATCCTTAATCCTAAGAGTTAGTCTATCCATTTCTGCCCATTTTAGTATTTTCTTAATTTCATTCTCATCTGGCAGAATCTCATCATTTTTCCATTGCTATGCAAATGCAATTCTGGCTGCAGTTAATATATGTAAAATCAGATATATAGTCCTTTTATCATATTTTTCTGGCAGAATCACCAACAAAAACATCTCTCGTTTCAAATCTACCGTATGTTTCAGAGTAAAAGACACTCCGAAGTATAAGTCGCACCTAGCTTTTGGGGAGGAAAACAAGGGAAAAATATTTGCCTCTGCCTCCCAGCAATTTGCCTCCTTGCAACAAACAGCAAACAGTACAGACAATATACACTGTTTGTGGTGTTACATTTCAAACTATACTTGTACAGATGCTGTTAAAATTGATGTGCTTTCTGGAAGTATAGTTATTTTCTGCTATTTAAAAGAAGATACAATAGCACTGGGTGTCTTCACATCAAGCATTTATTTTAAAAAGCTTCTTCATTTTGTTAAGCTGTCTAGAACAATAATAAAGCAGTCTTTTTTAAAAAATAAGTCTAATAATTTGAGCATTCTATAGGCATGTACAGTTATTGACTTACCTCCTTGCAGCAAACAGCTTGATTAGCATAAGAAAAAAATACCTGCCTCTGCCTCTGCCTCCCAACAATTTGCCACGTGGAGCAAACAGCAAGTTTCACTTTCAATTTTTCCGGATCATCAGCTGTTTCAGGCTGCAGGGATAACTATAGCCCAGTGATGGCAAACCTATGGCAGCGTGCCACAGGTAGCACACGGAGCCACTTGTCAGGGCATGCGAGGCTCTGCCCTGTCAGCTGGCCAGTGTTCATGCGTGCGCTGGCCAGCTGAGTTCAGCCTTTTTTAAAGCCATTTTTCGCCCTCCCCAGACTCCAGAGGCTTTATAGGAGCCTGGGGAGGGCGAAAGGTGCCCCCCCTCGCCTCCCCGGAGGCCCTCCGGAGGCTTCATGAGCTTCCCTGACGCCTTTGGATCGCTCAAAATGACCCTCTGAGCAAACTGGAAGTCACTTCCGGTTTGCTCAGAGGGTCGTTTTGAGCAATCCAAAGGCTTCAGGGACCGTCCGGAGGCTTCCCTGCGCCTCCAGAGGGCGTCCGGGCGGGGGGGCGGGGGAGGCTGTTTTCACCCTCCCCAGGCTCCTATAAAGCCTCTGGAGCCTGGGGAGGGCAAAAAAAGCATGTAAACATGGGGAGGAGGGCCTGTAGTGCGTGCATGCGCACTGGGGGTCCCGCATTGCATTGTGGGTACGGCACGCCCGCACACAACCCCCCTGCGCTCCCCCCACCTATGGCACGTGAGCCAAAAAAAGGTTCACCATCGCTGCTATAGCCTATTGCAGCCTCGCAAGCTCCCGTTTGCTGCAAGGAGGTAAATTGCTGGGAGGCAGAGGCCAAAGAGTTGGGACTGGTGGGTGGGTGGGGCTTCATTCAGTATATAAGACGCACCCAAATTTTCACCCTTTTTTAGGAGGGGGGAAGGTGTGTTTTATACTCCGAAAAATACAGTATATGCTGTTTTATCATTTTTTTCCAACTGTATGTATTTCCGTCCAATATTTTTTAGCTTTTGGGCATGTCCACCACATATGGTAATATGAACCTGATGATAAAGTCCACATTGAGCATTGCTTAGCAGCATTGTCAGAAAGGCTCTGAAGAAGCTTCTTGGATGAGAAGCGAAAGCGAAACATTTATTAATTTTTGCCTCATTTTATGACCTTTGCTGCCACCATTGTTAAGTGAGTCGCTGCCTTTGTTTAGTTAATAACACAATTGTTAAGTGAAACTGGCTTTCCCCTTGAGTTTGCTTGTCAGAAGGTCATAAAAAAGTGATCACAGGACCCACACACTCAGGACACAGCAACCGTCATAAATATGAGTCAGCCGCCAAGCATCTGAATTTTGATTGCATGACCATGGTGATGCTGCAATGGTCATAAGTGTGAAAAACGGTCCTAAATCACTTTTTCCCCAGTGCTGGTCACTAAATGAACTGTTGGAAGTTGAGGACTACCTGTACAGAGTGGTACTATCACTTCAGGGGTGGGTTCCTGCCAGTTCTAACCTCTTCCATAGAAAAGGTTCCACAAATCTACCATGCTGTTTAGTACCGGTTCCAGCTCCCACCCTCCGCCCGTCTGCACCACGCTTGCCCTGCCCGCCGCTCACTGATTGGCTGGCTCACCAATCTCCCCGCCCGCATCTAGGAGTCCTATCTAAACCTTAAAGTCTTAAAGCTGTCAGGTTTGAACACCCCTGGGGTTTTTTTCTCTAAAGGGTAGGGGTGCAAGGATCTTGTAACTTGACAGCTTTAAGACTTGCACACTTCAGTGCCAGAGTTCCTGAGCTAACATGACTGGAGGAGGAATTCTGGGAGTTGAAGTCCACAAGTCTTAAAGCTGCCAAGTTTGAACACCCCTGGGGTTTTTTCTAAAGGCTTAGGGGTGCAAGGATCTTGTAACTTGACAGCTTTAAGACTTGCACACTTCAATGCCAGAGTTCCTGAGCCAACATGACTGGAGGAGGAATTCTGGGAGTTGAAGTCCACAAGTCTTAAAGCTGTCACGTTTGAACACCCCTGAGGTTTTTTCTAAAGGGTTAGGGGTGCAAGGGTCTTGTACCTTGACAGCTTTAAGACTTATGTGCTTCAAATGCTAGAGATTCTGAGGCAATATTTTGGTTGCTAAGCAAGAGCGTTGTTAAGTGAGTTTCACCACATTTTACCAGGGACGTGCGGTCAGGGGAGGCAGGGGAGGCAGAGCCTCACCTCTCTTCATGAAATAATACTATATAATATTATATACTATATATATATATATATATATATATATATATATATATGTTTTCGTAGATTTTCACGGGTGTAGGTATGCTGGTTTTGTTGTATTCGGGTCTTTTCCCGTGTAAGGTTGAGATTGTCTTTGCAACGTTTCGGCAGGATCACACCTGCCATCTTCAAGCTGTGGGCTTTAAGCCCACAGCTTGAAGATGGCAGGTGTGATCCTGCCGAAACGTTGCAAAGACAATCTCAACCTTACACGGGAAAAGACCCGAATACAACAAAACCAGCATATATATATATATATATATATATATATATATATATATATATATATATATATATATATATATATATATATATATATATATATATATATATATATATATATATATATATATATATATATGTAATATTATAATATTATAATATTATATACATCCGTCCGGCCGCACCCGGAAGCTGCGGAGGCAGAAATGTTGTCAGCGCTCCAGGATGACGAAGGCACGAAAACGACTGGGTTCCCCAGTCGCTTTCGTGCTTTCGTCATCCCGGAGCGCCGACAACATTTCTGCCTCCGCCCTCCGCAGCTCCCGGGCTCGCAGCCTGATCCTCGGTTGCTCGCCTGCTGGACTGCCTCGGGGCCATTCTGGCTACCTCCGTCCGGGCGCATCCGGGAGCTGCGGAGGGCGGAGGCAGAAATGTTGTCGGCGCTGCCGGATGACGAAGGCACGAAAGCGACTGGGGAATGATGAGAACCTTCCTGCCTCTGCTGGATTTCGCGCGCTCCTCGTGACTGCAATATGCAGTCGCGAGGAGCGCGCAAAGTCCAGCAGAGGTAGGAAGGTTCTCGTCGTTCCCCAGTTGCTTTCAAGGACTGTGGAGCGCGAGCCGGGGAATGGGATCACGTGTGCTGGGGGCTGAGGCAGCCTGAGCCTCCAGCACATGTGGTCCCATTCCCCACCTTCCTGATGACGTCACCAGCCTCACCAGCCATAAACCTCACCGCACATCACTGCATTTTACAAGTTGGCCACGCCCACCCAGTCACATGACTACCGAGCCACTTCCACCTGGTCACATGGCCAGCAAGCCACTCCCACAAAGCAGGCCATACCTACAGAAGAGGTTCTAAAAAATTTTGAAACCCCCCACTGTATCACTTCCTGCAATCTTGACCAGATCCTGCTTTTTTGATGCAGAGCAGAAGATTGGGTAGGGTGATGAAAGAGTGGGCATGGAAGTGTGGTGAATACTATACAGTGTGTTGTACAGTGAGGAAGTGATATATGCAATACAATGTAGCAAGCCATGTGGAGATATGTACCATATTTTTCAGAGTACAAGACGCTCCAGAGTATAAGAAGCAGCAAGGTTCTGAAGAGGAAATTTTTTTTTAAAAAAAGTTTTGGACTCTGCAAACCTCCCCAAAACGGCCCCGTTTTTTGTCACCAAAAGGCATAGATAGCCTTTAGGAAGCTTATAGAGTGTTGATGGGGAGGCAAAAACAGCCCGTTTTTAGCTCATTTCTGCCCTCCCCAACCCCCAGGATCTCTCTGAAAGCCTTGTAAAGGCTATGCACGACCCTTTTGGTGAAGGAGTGGAGTTTCAGGGGGGCAAAAATGCTGTATTCAGTGTATAAGACGCATCTAGATTTTCAGCCTCTTTTTTGAGGGAAAAGGGTGCGTCTTATACTCTGAAAAATACGGTACTTTGGGGAAACAAAACAACTACTTCATAAGCGCATGGCCCAACATAGGAGAACAAACATATCAGGACTAGATTCAACAGTCCATCTTCATTTAAAAGACATAGGCCACTCGTTTGAAAACAGCAAAGCCCACATTTTGGACCGAGAAGACCGCTGGTTTGAAAGAGGGGTCAAAGAGGCCATCTATGTCAAAAATTGAACAGCCCTCTCTCAACAGAGGGGGAAGGATACAACATCCTCTCTCTCCAGTCTACAACACCGCCCTTTCAGCAGTTCCAAGAAGGTGCCATACCCCTTTGCACCACTCAGCTGACCCTGAGGACACAGATAAACGTCCAAGTGGCCTCAAAGACCTATTAAAAGAATGCAAACGCCCAGCTGTCTGCAAGGAGTATCAATCCTTCCATTCCCCACCATCCAGTCAGAGCTGAAGAAGCTTCTTGGCTGAGAAGCGAAATGTCTTCAAGGAAAAATCAGAAAGTCCAGTTGCTGCCTGAAAAAGCACCTTTGGAACAACCAATCACCTGGATGACTGAGAATCTCCATTGACAAATACAGTGTGTTGCCAATGGCTTTTTCATTTGCCGTGGGCGATGAGAACATTGGCAGAATGTTCTGTCAGAGGATCCCTTTGCTGTAACCTCCCAACCTAGTATAGCCACAACTGTTGGACTCCTTTGTTTGAATGGTTTCTACTCCAACTGGTCAGTGTAAAAAAAATGGTACTTAATATGAAGCAACAACAAGGAATCCTAAACCTACCTGTTGATCAATCGCAAAAGAATTTGATTTGGCCAATTGTCATGAAATAATAACACATTTTTTAAAAAACAAAACTGACCCCACATAATTTCACATCTAACATACATGAGTGAATCATATTCAACTGAAAGAGTAAGGTTCTACATTTAGGCAACAAAAACGGAATGCACAGGTACAGTATAGGTGGTACCGTGCTCAATAGTAGTAACTGTGAGAGGGATCTTGGAGTTCTAGTGGACAACCATTTAAATATGAGCCAGCAGTGTGCAGCAGCTGCCCAAAAAGCCAACACAGTTCTAGGCTGCATCAACAGGGGGATAGAATCAAGATCATGTGAAGTGCTAATACCACTTTATAAGGCCTTGGTAAGGCCACACTTGGAATACTGCATTCAGTTCTGGTCGCCACGATGTAAAAAAGATGTGGAGACTCTAGAAAGAGTGCAGAGAAGAGCAACAAAGATGATTAGGGGACTGGAGACTAAAACATATGAAGAACGGTTGCAGGAACTGGGTATATTTAGCTTAAGAGAAAGAAGGACTAGGGGAGACATGATAGCAGTGTTCCAATATCTCAGGGGTTGCCACAAAGAAGAGGGAGTCAAACTATTCTCCAAGGCACCTGAGGGTAGAACAAGAAGCAATGGGTGGAAACTAATCAAGGAGAGAAGCAACTTAGAACTGAGGAGAAATTTCCTGACAGTTAGAGCAATTAATCAGTGGAACAGCTTTCCTCCAGAAGTTGTGAATGCCCCAACACTGGAAGTCTTTAAGAAGATGTTGGATAGCCATCTGTCTGAAACAGTATAGGGTTTCCTGCCTAGGCAGGGGGTTGGACTAGAAGGCCTCCAAGGTCCCTTCCAACTCTACTATTGTATTGTATTGAAATTTTATATTACATTTTACATAACTGTAGTAGCACAGGAATTGTAAAACCAAAGAACAACAGCAGCAGCTGTAGCAGTGTGTGGTAACAATAAAAAAAAGCTAATACAATCCTTGGTTGCATAAACAGAGGCACATGAAATATCAGTACTGCTTTATAAAACCTTACCAAGTCCACACCTGGAATATGGCATTCACTTTTGGTGACCACAATATAAAAAAAAGATGTGGAGATTCTAGAAAGAGTGCAGAGAAGAGCAACAAAGATGATTAGGGGACTGGAGGCTAAAATATATGAAGAACAATTGCAGGAACTGGGTATGTCTAGTTTAATAGAAAGAAGGACTAGGGGAGACATGATAGCCGTGTTCCAATATCTCAGGGGTTGCCCCAAAGAAGAGGGGGGGGGGTCAACCTATTCTCCAAAGCACCTGAAGGCCAGACAAGAAACAATGGATGGAAACTAATGAAGGAGAGAAGCAACTAACAGTGAGAACAATTCACCAATGGAACGGCTTGCCTTCAGAACTTGTGGGTGCTTCATCAGTGGAGCTTTTAAAGAAGAACTGGACAGTCACTGGTCTGAAATGATATAGGGTCTCCTGCTTGAGCAAGGGGTTGGACCTGAAGACCTCCAAGGTCCCTCCCAACTCTATCATCATTATCATCATCATCAACAACATCTTATTTTTCTAAGAAATACAAGAGAAATGTAAAGACAATTTCAGCCTTCCACAAGAAAAGTGTGTGTGTGTGTGTGTGTGTGTGTGTGTGTGTGAGAGAGAGAGAGAGAGAGAGAGAGAGAGAGAGAGAGAGAGAGAGAGAGAGAGAGAGAATGGAGATGTCTAGAGCTGCAATGGCGAACCTTTTTTGGTTCGTGTGCCATAAGGGGGGGAGCGCAGAGGGGTCGTGCGTGGGAGTGCCGCACCCATAATGCAAAGTGCGACTCCCCCAGTGCGCATGCATGCATGATAGGTGCTCCCCCTTGTTTTGCATGCTTTTTTTGCCCTCCCCAGACTCCAGAAGCTTTATAGGAGCTTGGGAGGGCGAAAACAGCCTCCCCCGCTCCCCGGAGGCCCTCTGGAGGCTTCAGGGACCTTCAGGAGGTAGGTGCACTTTAGTCCTCCGGAGGCTTCAGGGAAGCCTCCTGAAGGTACTGAAGCCTCCAGAGGGCTTAAACCAGGGGTGTCCAAACTTTTTGCAAGGAGGGCCAGATTTGGTGATGTGAAAATGTGTGGGGCCGATCATTCAGCCTGACATTCTTTGAACCCTTAACATTAAATGCGAATTAACTACCGTATTTTTCAGAGTATAAGACGCACCAAGATTTTGAAGAGGCAAATTTAAAAAAAAGTTTTTGCACTCTCCCAAAAATGGCCCATTTTTTACGAAAATGGGCCTTTTTTTTAAAGGGCATGAATAGCCTTTAAGAGGCTTCTAGAGTGCTCCTGGGGGCTAGGGGGGGCAAAGTTGAGCAAAAAATGGCCCGTTTTTTTGCTCATTTAAGCCCTCCACAGCCCCCATGATCACTCTGTAAACCTCCTAAAGGCTATGCACAGCCATTTTGGTGAAGGGGGCAGAATTTTGGGAGGCAAAAAATGCTGTATTCAGTGTATAAGGTGCACCCAGATTTTTAGCCTCTTTTTTGAGGGGAAAAAGATGCATCTTTATACTTTGAAAAATACGGTATTTTATGAAAGACTAAACAAATAACTCCAGTGGGGAGAAGAGGCTGCGGGCCGCTTGAAATTTGAAAAGGGGCCACATTTGGCCCCCGGGCCGCACTTTGGACATGCCTGGCTTAAACTGACCCTACGAGCAAACCGGAAGTCCGTTCCCGAACTTCTGTTTTCCCATTCAGCTGGTTGTTTTGCACTCAAGAGGCTTCAGGGAAGCCCTATAAAGCCTCTGGAGCCTGGGGAGGGAGAAAAATGGCTTTTAAAAAGGCTGAACTCAGCTGGCCAGCGCAATGCCTCACATGCCCTGACAAATGGCTCTGTGCGCCACCTGTGGCATGCGTGCCATAGGTTCGCCATATCGAGTATAGAGTGTTCTGGGAGGGTGACACATCTGGTGGAGGCACCTTTTTATGTCTTTTTGTTCACCTTTGGTTCTCCCCATTACTTAATTCTCACCTAAGTTTCCAAGTAGCTATAACATAGTGCAGTGGCCATGTCCTAGTAAGCCATCGTGGCAAATGGGCTAATGCAGCCAGCACTTCTCAGTGAAATAAGGGGTTTGTCTATCCTAATGTGTAAAGTCTGGTCCTGGCAGATTGAGAAGAGGATATTGATCCACAGTCCAATGATCAAAGAAGCAAGCATGATGTCAACTCATAAAGTTGCCATGGTGAGGAAGGGGGGGGGGCAGCACATTCCAGGCATACCTTCAGCTTGAGTCAGATCTCAGATTACTACAGCAGGCTTGTGAGGTGTGCACTTCGTTGGAGAATGTGATTTATGACACAGATTCAGGCGAGAGAAGAAACAGGGGCAAAGTTCAGCCATAATTAAAATGAAGTCAGATCTGACTGCAATGGGGTATTACCAAAATGGTGTTCCTAATAAATGACTGTATTTCTTTTGAAACTTGGCTTGAGGCTCATGAATTTATTAGTGCATCTTTCTGAAACCTTACACACGACAAGATACTCAGACATTCTGGTTCTCCACTGCAGCAGGAGGGGTCCCAGTTATAACAGTTCTCCACTGGATTAAGGCCTCTTCTGCCGAGAGAGTGGAATTGCCCTTGTGCAATTGCTGTTCCCCTTAAAATTTTATTCACACAAAGATTTCTCTTGCGCAACTCATCTTATCTACTTTTCTGGGTAGAGATACTGCAACCATTGTAAATACATGTTGGTTGCCGAGCACCTGAATTTAGATCACAAGACTCTGGCAAGACTGTGAACTGGTGTGAGTGCAAGGATTAGTTGTAAGTCACTGTTGTTATAATTTTGAATGGTAGTGCTGGAAGAAATTTTCCTGGTTCGTTCCCCGCTGGGACACACCTACAGCCACTGAGAAGAAATGGATGCAGAAGCCAGCTGCCAGAAAGTGGAATTCTTTTAATGTAGGAAGGCAAGAAGCAAAAAGTGACACAGCTGGAGCATTCGTGGCTTGGAAGCAGCTTGGAAGTGTGAATCTGAGCCTTTTATGCTTAATTCCCCTCTGAAGCTCCTGAAGCTCGATGGGTTTTGATGTGTTTCTGATTGCCTTTGTTTTTGTTTTCCTGTTTTCCTGCATTAATCTTTTGTTTTTCCTGTCCTAAAGGTTAATTCTGTCAGGGGGCAGGAAGAGGGGGTTTCCAGTTTACCTTGGAGAGTTTATTTTTAGCCTGATCCCCCTTATGTTACTGGCTCTACTTAAGTGTTTCTGTTACTTTTCTGTTACTCAGCTCTGTTACTTTTGTAACAGCCATTAACAGGGCTGCTCTAAGTTTTCCTTTTTTCTGGTGCTTCTTGGTTTTCTTAAAGGAGGAAAGGCTGGTTTGAATCTCTTGGCACGGTTTTCTGAGGTTTTTGGCGCTGTAAGGTTTTTTTGGCACTGTCCTTTTGGTGTGTACTTCCCACAGTAGTTGAATGAATGATTGTAAATCAAGAATTATCAGTATTTGGGGGGAGGAAATCATAATAAATAATAATAATAATAATAATAATAATAATAATAATAATAATAATAATAATAATAATAATAATAATAATAATAATAATAATAATAATAATAATAATAATAATAATAATAATAATAATAATAATAATAATAATAATAATAATAATAATAATAAAATTTTACTTGTTAGCTGCACCCTCTCCCAAAGGACTCGGGGCGGCGTACAATAAAAAACATATAAAGTACAAATATGGACAATACATACACAGAATAGACATATACATGGAGGAGGTAGACAGATGGATGGAAACAATTAAAATCACAGTTTAAAATCCCCTAAATAAAATCACAAAATTAAAAAACCCGTCAGGAGCGATATCATCAAACTATGGTTGAGCCAGGCCAGCTACTTGGAATAGGTGGGTCTTGAGCTTTACACGGAAGGCGCGGAGGTCAGAGGTAATCCTAATATCCGGGGGGAGGTCATTCCACAGGGCTGGGCCTGCCACAGAGAAGGCTCTGCTCCTAGGCGCCGCCCCCCGGCACTGTCTGGTGGACAGCACCTGGAGAAGTCCCTCTCTGTGTGAGCGAATTGGTCGCAGGGATTTATGGGGCAGAATACAATCCCACAGGTATCTAGGTCCTGAGCCATGGAGCGCTTTAAAGATCGTTATCAAAACCTTGAAACGCACCCGATAGACCACAGGAAGCCAGTGCAGCTCGCGCAGGAAAGGTGTCACATGGGAGTACATTGTACTCCCCATAATTACCCGCGTGGCCGCATTCTGGACCAACTGCAGTCTCCGAGTGCATTTCAAGGGAAGCCCCATGTAGAGAGCGTTACAGTAGTCCAGGCGAGACGTCACCAGTGCATGAGTGACTGCGCGCAAGGCGTCCCGGTCCAGTAGGGGGCGCAATTGGCGCACCAGGCGAACCTGGTGGAACGCCCCCCTTGCCACGGCTGTCACATGGTCATCCATGGACAGCCGGGCATCCAGGAGGACGCCCAAATTGCGCGCCCGCTCCACGGGGGCAAGTTGTACACCCCCGATGGCCAGGGATGGGATTAGCTGGTTGAACCGGGGGGCCGGAACCCACAGCCACTCCGTCTTGGAGGGGTTGAGCTTGAGTCGGTTGTCATCCATCCAGACCCGTACAGCTTCCACACACCGGGACATCACTTCGACGGCCTCGTTGGGGTGGTTCGGGGTGGAAATGTACAGCTGAGTATCATCAGCGTACAGATGGTATCCCACCCCGAACCCACGGATGATCTCACCCAGCGGCTTCATGTATGTGTTGAACAGGAGTGGCGAGAGGACCGACCCCTGTGGCACCCCACAAGTAAGGGGGTTAGGGTCGACCTCTGCTCCCCTGCCAACACACGTTGCGTCCGGCCGGAAAGGTAGGAGCCGAACCACCGCAAAACGGTGCCCCGAACCCCCAACCCCTCCAGCCGGTGCAACAGGATACCATGGTCGATGGTATCAAAAGCCGCCGAGAGGTCTAATAGGACCAGGATAGAGGAACAACCCCTATCTCTGGCCCTCCAGAGATCATCCACCAACGCGACCAAGGCCGTCTCCGTGCTGTGCCCGGGGCGAAAGCCGGACTGGTGCAGGTCTAGATAATCATTTTCCTCCAGATGTCGTGGAAACTGATAAGCTACCACACTCTCTACAACCTTCGCCAAAAAGGGAAGGTTGGAGACAGGACGATAATTGGCCAGCTCCGTAGGGTCCAGGGAAGGCTTCTTGAGCAAGGGCCTCACCACCGCCTCTTTCAAGGCGGCCGGAAGAGACCCCTCACTCAACGAAGCGTTCACTAGGCCCAGGAGCCAGTCGCGTGTAACCTCCCAGGATGCCAGTACAAGCCAGGAGGGGCACGGGTCCAGTAAACATGTGGTAGGTCGCATGTGGGCGCATGTCTGATGTGGGCCTTGGAAGCAAAGTTAAAAATTGGCTGGATATTTGTCTACGTAATTAGTCCTAAGACTGGACTGAGGAAACCCAATTCCCGCTAAATCAGTGAAGGAAGTTAGCACCTACGCCTCTCCTAGAAAAATGAAATATCCTAGGAAATACTGAAAAGACAGTGTGTTATATTTCCCAAGATGAGAATTGGAAAAACATGCTTTTTAGGCCAGGAAGCAGACTCACTCTTAATAGCCCCCACCTTCCTCAATAACCCACAGCAGATGTCCTTAAGAAATAAAGAGATAGCTAGGTCCATTCATAGGGAAATGCCCTCACCCAAGATTCAACAAAGGTAGGATTAGCCCTCTCACCACATGGCACCTGGGAAGATTATATCACCCAGCAAGGCCCAACCAAGCCTGGGACACAGACAGTCAACAAAGTTAGCTAAGATCCCCGCCCCCTGGGAGTCTGACAACCAATCAGAATACATTTATTACACGGGGACAGGAAGCTCATAAGGTGGAGCCCAGAGGTGGGTTGCTAATTTTTTTTACTACTAGTTCGGGCATGCTCCCGCACACTCTCACACGCAATGCTTCTGAGCATGCGAGCTCCTTTTTCCCCAGGGCCTCAAGCCACGTGATCCTGTCCATTAACATCTTCTTTCCAAGCAACTTCCATGAATCCAGTGTCTTTTCCCCCACTTGGAACTGAACCCAGAAGGACATTGCTTCCAACATCAGAAAGCTCACTCCATAATTTTGGATGAGGCACTTTTTTAAAAGCATGTCTCATTTCCTCTCACCTCCAGTTTCTAGGAAATTAACGAAATTTAACAGGGCTGGAACTAGACAGGAAAAAAAAAATCACTCCAGACAGGCAGGATTGGATCTAGCAAAGAATTTCCTTTCCCGTACACCACTTAGGCTTCCTTTCAACAAACAATTGGACTTTATTTTTCTTTTTTTAAAAAAGCCTATATATTATAGATACCATGCAGAGATATTTTAAAACAGTACTTAAATGCGAAAAGGCAGCAGTCGCTACCTCTAATATATAGCTACCTTTTGAAGTCTGCACTTTTATGAGTTCTGAATTCTCACAAGCTTCAAAAGTACCAAGAAACAAATTGAGGATTGTTCCGGACTCACCAGATGCTTGCTTTAAACCCCAAGCGATTCTTGTAAAATTGGAATGGCCATCAAAACTTCAAAAGCGAAGTTTCTCCCTTCATCCATCTGTCCAAAGTTTGCTACTAATTCTGTTGCCACGGGGTTAAACGAAGCAATGTGCGAATATACAATATACTGTTCTATCTGCCCTTTATTGACATTATTGAAAGTGTCTGATGGCTCCCTTGTGGAAAGGATCAATGTCTGTGGAGTTTCTCAGTCATCCAGGTCACGGTTGTCTCAAAGGTGTTTTTTTAATATAAAAAAAAAGACAACTGGACTATTTATTTATTTATTTTATTTATTCTTCGCATTTCTAAACCGCCCCCTCTCCCAAAAAGGGACTCGGGGCGGTGTACAGTCCACACAACACATAACAAATAATAAGTACAAATATAAATATAAATATACATATACACATGGAGGAGGTTAAAAATTAAAAGAACTGTATAGAAGAATAAAATATGGCTCTAAAAGCCCTAAAATCAATTAGATTTAAAACACTACCCTTAAAATAACCAGTTGAGAGTATACTTCCAGGAGGTAGCAGTTGTAACAATTATAATTATGCCAGGCCAGCTAATCGAAACAGGTGAGTCTTCAATTTTTGTCGGAAGGAGCGGAAGTCCATGGTGGTTCTAATGTTGGGGGGGAGGTCATTCCAGAGGGTTGGGCCCATCACAGAGAAGGCCCTATTCCTTGGCGCCGCCCACTGGCATTGCCTAGTGGACGGCACCTGGAGAAGGCCCTCCCTGTGAGAGCGGATTGGCCGCAGGGATGTATGTGGGAGGATGCGATCCCGCAAGTAACTAGGTCCTGTGCCATGGAGCGCTTTAAAGATAGTAATCAGGACCTTGAAACGCACCCGAAAAACCACAGGCAGCCAGTGCAGCTCGCGCAGGAGCGGTGTTACGTGGGAGTATCTAGAACTTCCCATGACAACCCGCGCGGCCGCGTTCTGGACTAGCTGCATTCTCTGGGCGCGTCCCAAGGGAAGCCCCATGTAGAGAGCATTACAGTAGTCTAGGCGAGACGTCACCAGTGCATGAGTGACTGTGCGTAGGGCATCCCGGTCCAGTAGGGGGCGCAATTGGCGCACCAGGCGAACCTGGTGGAACGCCCCCCTTGCCACGGCTGCCACATGGTCATCCATTGACAGCTGGGCATCTAGGAGGACGCCCAAATTGCGCGCCCGTTCCACAGAGGGCAAATGCTCGTCCCCTATGGCCAGCGATGGGGTCAGCTGGCTGAACCGAGGTGCCGGTAGCCACAGCCACTCAGTCTTGGAGGGGTTGAGTTTGAGTCTGTTGTCCCCCATCCAGACCCTGACGGCTTCCAAACACCGGGACATCACTTCGACAGCCTCGTTGGGGTGGTTTGGGGTTGAAATGTACAGCTGTGTATCATCAGCGTACAGATGGTATTCAACCCCAAAACCACGGATGATCTCGCCCAGCGGCTTCACATATGCATTGAACAGGAGGGGCGAGAGGACCGATCCCTGCGGCACCCCACAAGAGAGTGGCCTCAAGGTCGATCTCTGCCCCCCTGTCAACACATATTGCATCCGGCCGGAGAGGTAAGAGCCGAACCACCGTAGAACGGTACCTCCGACTCCCATCCCCTCCAGCCGGCGCAGTAGGATACCATGGTCGATGGTATCAAAAGCCGCTGAGAGATCTAATAGGACCAGGATAGAGGAACAACCTCTATCTCTGGCCCTCCAGAGATCATCAACCAACGCGACCAAGGCTGTCGCTGTGCTGTGCCCGGGTCGGAAGCCGGACTGGCGTGGGTCTAGATAGTCGGATTCATCGAGGTGACGTGGAAACTGCTGCGCCACCACATTCTCAACAACCTTCGCCAAAAAGGGAAGGTTGGAGACTGGACGATAATTAGCTAGCTCCATTGGGTCAAGTGAAGGCCTCTTGAGTAAGGGCCTCACCACCGCCTCTTTCAAGACAGTTGGTAAGGATCCCTCACCCAACGAGGCATTCACCAGGCCCAAAAGCCAGCCTCGTGTCACCTCCCAGGATGCCAGTACCAGCCAGGAGGGACACGGGTCCAATGAACATGTGGTGGGTCGCAGCCGTTCACGCAACCTGTCTAAATCCTCGGGGGCAACAGAGTCAAACCCCTCCCAGAGTGGACTCACAAGACTCGCTGTTGACGGCCCGTCCAGACCACTGGAGGGGGCCCATCCGCTTCGGATCTGAGCGACTTTATTCTGCAGATATTCTCCAAACTCCTCTGCTCTTCCCTGTAAGGGTGCCCCCCGCGTCTCTTGTACCAAGAGGGAGCGGGTCACCCTAAACAGGGCGGCAGGGCGGTTATCCGCAGATGCAATAAGAGCGGCACAATATCTACGTTTGGCCGCTCTCAATGCCACAAGGTAGGTCCGTAAATAGGCTCTTACCTGTGTTCGGTCAGACTCGGAGCGTGAGGACCTCCACCTGCTCTCTAGACGTCTCCTATGGCGCTTCATCACCCTCAACTCCTCGGTATACCAAGGAGCCCGGGTGGGTCGCTGCTGTAGGAGAGGTCGCAAAGGCGCAACCCGGTCCAAGGCCCCAGCCGTCGCTCTATTCCAGGCGGCCACTAGGTCCTCCGACCGAGCGCGGGTCAGGGCTACAGGTAATGGCCCAAGCTCCGTCTGGAACCTATCTGGTTCCATCAGGTGCTTGGGGCAGTACCAGTTTGGACAAACTGGCTCCACCTCCTCGCGGTGGGGGGTAGCGCCAGGGAAGTCTAGCCGGAGACAAGAGTGATCTGACCATGACAGGGGAGTAATGTCTAAATCCCCTATTCCCAGATCACTTGTCCACTGCTCAGATACAAAAACAAGGTCCAGTGTGTGGCCACCTTCGTGTGTGGGGCCCTGAATTAGTTGGGTCAGGCCCATGGCTGTCATGGAAGCCATGAACTCCCGAGCCACCTCGGATGCTGCTCCCGTCGACGGCAGGTTGAAATCCCCCATAACCAAAAGTTTGGGGATCTCCACCGCCGTCTCCGAGATCAGCTCGAGGAGCTCGGGCAGGGCTGCTGACGTATAGCGAGGAGCCAAGTATACAATCAGCAGACCCCACTGCCTCCCTGGGCCCCATTTCACACCACGTGACTCACACCCGGGTATCTGAGAAACAGTGAACTCCCTCGGCTCTAGACCATCCCGTATAACCACTGCCACCCCTCCACCCTTACCCAGGGCCTGGGGCTGATGAAATGCATGGAAACCTGGTGGGCACATTTCCACGAGGGGTAAACCACCCTTGTGGCCCAACCAGGTCTCCGTTATTCCTGCAAGGTCCAGCTCCCCCTCAGAGATCAACTCATTAATGAGGGGGGCCTTGTTGGTCACGGACCTTGCATTGCAAAGCATCAGCCGCAGGCCCTGTCTCTGTAGTTCCTGACCACCTAGGTTGCAGGGGTTGGTACAAACGACCGGGCGTAGCCAGCAGCCACGGTCTCCCAACCGACCTTGTGATCTTCTCTTGTCCTCGCATCCCCCCCTCCCCGCGACCGTTGTAATAAAACAACCCTCTACTGGAATAGCTTGTTCCCTCTCCCCCCCCCACTCCGCTCACTTCCCTCCTGGACTCACCTGTTCGTGTGGCACTGGCTTCCCTCCTGGCCTGGTTATCCCCCCCCCCCTTCCCAGAACCCCCTAAAAACAATATAAAACATTTGGCTAAAAAGCCCCTCAGCTTCCTCTTCTTCCACCTCTCGGGGTTCACGAACCCGTCATCAAGGCTGGCCCTTGAGAGAGCCAAGGGCCATACCTGCGAGAGAGGGGCCTCCCGCAGGCGGAGCAGGTCTATCCTCGAATAAATTAATAAGTTGTTGACAATCCCGGTGGGGTAAGGGTGCAGATGATATAAAGTTAATAGTTAAAAGCCGGTAGGGCTAGAGTCTCAGTGGAGGGCGGAGGGTTTTTCAGTGTCCAGGTAGTACTTGGTACTTGGAGGAAGGGGGGGGGGAAGGCAGGCAATAATTAAATATCCCAGATGGTGGGGGAAAAGCAAAGATGGTAGAAGGTGGTAAAGGGTAAATGATAGTTCAATTCAGCTGTTTCCAGGTGGATGTGCCCCCCCCCCCGATGGATGGGGGGGGCATTATGGGAGTAGCCAGGAACGAGTAGCCAGGAACGACAGAATATCCCCAGGAGTCCCTGGCTGCGGCTCTCTCCATTCGTCCGTCACCGCAGCCATCTCTCCTTGCCTCTTCCAGCTGCCTCCGGCTACCTCCCAGTCCTCTCACCTATCAGATGTCTTTCCAGCGTCCCGTTACGTCACGTTGTTCCCCTTGTGCCCTTCGATGTCTCTGGGGTCTCTCCGGTGCCTCCAATGCCTCCGGAGCCTCTCGCCCCCTCCCCCTCACTCTCCTCCGGCTTTTTCGGCTTTTTTCCGATGTTTTTCGGCGTTTTTCGGTGTTTCTCGGCGCCAGTGCTGCACTGCGCCGTCGCCATTGTTCTCTCCTTGCCGATAGCCGTTTGCAGCCGTCCGGTCCTCTTCTCCCTCCGATCTTCACCGACCACCCTGGCGGGCCAAATCAAGCCCGAAACATGCCTGGGTGGTCGGGCTATCCAATTCTCGGCCCCCTCAGATGATATGGGGGCCGGCAGCAATCCCCTACCTGGTCGGGAGCTCCATGGTGCTCTTGGAGCTCAAGAGGCGACCGCCATCGATGGAAGCTCCTCCTCCACAGCTGAAACCAATGTCCTTTCCAGAGGATTCAACTTTGCAGTCCCCCCTAAACACATCCCCACTGAAGACATCATATATCTAGACTATGTTTTTTCTTGAGGAAGAAATGTTTTTTCTTAAAGAAGAAGAAGTTTTGCTTCTCATCCCAGAATAGGATAGGATTGGATTTGGATTTATTGGATTTATACGCCGCCCTTCTCCCAAAGGACTCAGGGCAGCGTACAACATTAAAAAACACATAGTACAAAAGTTAAAAGGAAATTAGAAACAGTCCAAAAAACAAACCCAATTTATATAACACTCACATTTTAAAAATTAAATAAAATTAACAGGCCAGGCTGGCTTGCTGGAAAAGCCAACTTTTTAGGGCACGTCGGAAGGACCGGAGGTCAGGGATTATACGAAGCTCCGGGGGCAGCTCATTCAAGAGGGAAGGCGCTCCCACAGAGAAGGCTCTCCCCCTGGGGGTCACCAGCCGACACTGTCTGGCCGACGGCACCCTGAGGAGGCCAACTCTGTGGGATCGAACTGGACGGTGGGAGGCTATTGGTGGCAGTAGGTGGTCTCGCAGGTACCCTGGGCCTAAGCCATGGAGCGCTTTAAAGGTCATAATTAATACCTTGAATCGCACCCGGAAGACAACTGGTAACCAGTGCAGGCCACCTAAAAGGGGTGTAACATGAGAGCACCTAGGTACCCCCATGATAACCCGCGCAGCTTATAGGGGTCACCAACCTTCATTTACAATTTAATTTACCTTTAAAATTCATAATTTTAAATCCCACGGACCACTAATATGATCTGCCTAAAGACAGGCTGAGTGGGTGTGGCAAGGTGGTCATGTGCTGGGTGGGTGTGGCCAACTCGATGTCAGTCACATTGTGGGGCACCTTGCCAGCCTCTACTCACCACTCCTCACCTGCTCGCCCGGGCTCATTAGGGCCCCAACAGGAAGCAGTTGTTGGAGCAAAACAGCCACCATGAGAAAGAGTTGGCAAAACAGCTCAGTTCAAATTGGATCTGACCGAGAAGGAGGCTCAGCAGAAGCATCTCACTGAGGACTACGAGCATAGGCTTTCCAAGTAGAGGGAAGACCTACAGGAGTGCAAGGCCAGGCACCGGCGCCTGGAGGCTCAGCAGGCTGAGATGCTCAGCCAGTTCCAGGCCATGATGCAGTCCCACTGGAACGAGGCCCTCCGGCTCTTTGCCACCAGCGGTGCTTCCCTCCAGCCTTCGCCCAAAGCCCCACACCAGGAGGCTGAAGCAGACCCCAAGTTGGAATTTCCCCCCACACCTCCAACCTGCAAAAATAGACCCAGAAGGGGGAGACTCTCTGCAGCAACACAAGCATTCGTTGCATGTAACCGGCCCAAGGGCCATACTTTGAGGACTCCTGATTTAGTGCAATATAAAAAATGCAAATAATTTTTCTGCAGACCACCAAAATTTTCTCGCGAACCACCAGTTGGTGACCTCTGCCCGAGAAGGTTCATGAGTTCAGAACTCACGACACCCCTTGGATGAGAAGCTAGTTGTCTTCTTCTTCCTCAAAAAAACAAAAAACAAAACCCACACCCCATGATTCAGTTGGCTTTTGGGGGGAAAAAAACCAACAACCTTTGATATATGAATGGGATCATTGAATGTGAAGTGGGGGAGGGGGAATAGAATATTTATCCCAATCTCTAGACGGAAAAAGAAATTCGCAATCCCACATCATGTACTATGGTAACTGTGCACGGTGGGAAATCCTATGTAACCTGTGCAAATAGATTAAAGGGAGGAAGATTAGGCTTTCCACAGCCTCTCCTAAGGGTTCGAATCCAAGTGACACCATTTACTACAAAGCAAATCAAATTATTTTCTTTAAAACAAAATTCAGATGTAGTATAGCAGTAGCAACAGCACTTGTATGCCACTTCATAGTACTTTACAGCCCCTTGCTAAGTGGTTTACAGAGTCAGAATATGTCATGGCTCCCCGGATGCTTCCCCAGATACCTTTCCAGATGTTAGCTCAGAGGAGGCTGAACCAGTTCCGGACACATCTGGAGAAGAGTTGGTCAATGGCTCTGAATAGCCATCTGGGAGGAATTTGGCTGGAGCCCAGCTGCAGCAGGAGAGCCCTGAGGCTTCAGGTGGGGAAAGCATGTAGCTGAAGCTAATCAGTGAGGAGGAAAAGGAACTGCCTTCTGCAACTGATCCAAGAATACACAGGGCAGAGAAAAGGCAGGAGCAGTGTTGGTCAGCCAGATTACTTGCGAGGAGAAAGCTTCGCCCTTCTTGATGGGCTGCACCAGAATATGGGTATTTAGCACAGCAGACAGAGGGAGACAATGCTGGGAACATGTTCAGTTCAGTGGTGGGTTCCGGCAGAGACTACTGCAGTTTGCTCAGGGGCTCACTTGATGCATGCTGCATGCACATGCGCAGTACAACTAAAATTGCACTGCACATGCATAGAAGCAAAAAATAAGATGGTGCTGTGTTCTGACCCCCCTTCCTCCTTTGCCCACACAGAACACACTCCGGAACAGTACAAGGGAACAAGGTTTATTGCACAAACAAACAGAAGGTTCAGTGGCAGTAAACCACCAAGACAAAACTCACAAAAACAAAACACGAAAGCAGCTATCCAGCTTGCTAGAATTCCAGACTAGAACGTCTGGCATAAGTCCTCTGTTGACTGCTGCTGCAAAGGGCATATGCACAGTCAACCCTTTTTATAACCTGGAGAGGAGCCTCCTGATCAGCAGCTGAGAGCTCTTATCGCCGATAATTACCCCCACGCTCCTTGCATCTATGGGCGCGGCGGTAACGAGCGTCCAGGAACTCCCTGCTCAGTTCTGACTCACTGTCTCGTGACTCCTCCCCACTGCTCCAAGGCATGGCATCGGGAGCCCCCCTCCTCTGGCTCTCACCGCTGCTCCATGCCTCAGGCGCCTCCTGGTGGCCGACCAGACTCTCCGATCCCTGCTCAGCGTCGGAACCCTGTCCAGGGTCTCCCACCTCCAATGGAGCTGACTCATAGGGACCCTCACTCTCGGAGTCTGGTGGCAGCGGCAACGGCACCTGCTGGGCCACAACAGTGCTGCCTACGGTGCCGCCAGGAGAACCGGTTCGGGGGCGTGGCCAGCCTGGGTTGTTGCCGGTTCCAGCGACCCAGGCCGCCAAGCTACTACTGGTTCGGCCATAGCGGTCCAAACCGGTAGGAACCCATCACTGGTTGAGCTCCTTGTTTTGTGTTTCCTGGTTATTGTGGTTCTTGCTTTGGATTGACACTGTGCATTGACTTTGGATTGTACCTTGTGAACTCTGACCTTTTTTTGCCTCATGAATCTTCTTGTGTTGTGGATTTAATTTTGCTGGTAGCTTTGTCTTGTAGGGGGTAGCCTTCAAGTGCCTTGTGAACTCATTGGCCATTAGTCTGTGGACTAGCATTGGTCTGCTTTTGGCTGGACTTGGTGAAGGAATTGTTCTGACCTAGGCTTCACAAAATCACAAAGCAGACTCCTTGTCCCGACAAAAACCCTTTTTATTAAGCTAATGTGAATTCCTCTTATTCACATCCAGCAAAGTCCTGGCAAACAATCTTTCAAGGATGAATTTACAACCACAGATCTTATCAGGCTTGGAGAGCTGCCAGGATATCTTCCAAACACAATGCTGTAGAAGAAAATACTTGGCAAAGAGTCTCTGGAGTCACAAACAAAGCTTCACACTAATTAAACAAACAATTTGTTTCCTGCAAGCTCCATTCCCCTTTCACTCCTCTTTATTCCCTATGGGTGGGGCCATTCACCTGTGCCTTTACTCATGAGTTGGGGCTTGTTCCCTAACTGTTTCCTGGCAGCTCTGTGCATGCACACATGGGGAACAGGCTCCAGCTGTTCTTCTGCCCCACTAATCTCTGACTCCGAAGGCAGCTGATAACTGTCGGATGGCCCTGGCCCCATCTCTGCCTCCTATGCAGAGCACTCACCAGAGCCTTCCCCAGACTCCAGGACTGGCACATGTTCCTCCCCAAACTCCTCACTGTCTGAGTTTGCCACCAGTTCTGCTGGCCTCTGGCGGGCCACAACAGGAATTGCTGAGGAATATTAATAAAACCACTAAATCACTTTTATGAGTATGAGTGAGCCTAGCGTATTGCCCCCAACACTCTGGGTCCTTATTTTGCTGGCCTCGGAAAGCTGAATCAACCTTGAGCCTGTCCAGGATCAAATAGTATAGTATAATAGTATGTGTTTTATATATCTTCCAGTTTACCCTTTGCTTAGCAACTTTTCAATGGAATGTTGGGATCCATAAGTGGATGCACATCCCTCCCCCACCCCAAAAAATGATTCAGGCTGTTGGAATCCACTCGTTCCATGCACATCAGCTTTGTTTATGCACACCAGATGTATGCTCAGCCAGGCAAAATGCAAGTGAGTTTTTAACTGTCATGGAACAATCGAAATAAGGAGCACAGCACTGATTCATGTTTTATAGCCAGATTTTAGATTTACAAGAAAAAGAGATCCTGAATAATGGGAAAACAAAGATTTGTATAGAAGTTGAGGGCTGCAAGGTGAGAAATCCTAGAGATCTGACTGGCGGGTTAGTATTGTGGCCTGCCAGCAGCCAGCAGAGCTGGCAGCAGATTCAGACAGTGAGGAGGTTGGGGAGGAACATGGGCCAGTCCTGGAGTATGGGGAAGGCTCTGTTGAGGGCTCTGTGTTGGAGACAGAGAGGGGGCCAGAGCCGTATGTCAGTTATCAGCTGCCTTCGGAATCAGACATCAGTGAGGCAGACGAACAGCTGGAGCCTGTTCCCAGTGTGCGCATGTGTAGAGTTGCCAAATGAAGGGAACAGCTAAGGAACAAGGGTCGACTTGGTAGTAAGGCCACAGGTGGACGGTGAATGGCCCCTCCCATAGGGAATAAAAGAGGAGCGAAAGAGGAGGGGAGTTTGCAGGAGACAATTAGTTCATTCTTGCATTCTTGCCACGTTTTGCTATGCCTGGAAGATATCGGCCTGGCCACTCTCCAAGCCTGAATAAAGATCAGTAATTGTGAACTATCTTGAAAGACTATGGGTTGGGAGTTTGCTGGAGAAGAATTCACTGTCAATTAAATAAAAGGGGCTTATCGGGACGAGGGCTCGGCTTCTTGCCACTGGGGAAGCCTAGGTCAGAACCGTTAATTTGGGGACACTAGGGAGGCCTTGTCAGTGTAGCTAGGATGAGTACTAGGCAGAATGGAGCTTTTGGGAGCAACAGCAGAGTTGGAGAAGTTTATTATTTAAGGAGGTCATTATTTATGTTGAGGTCATCAGCTGATGAGAAGATGAAAGGTTGGGGTTTCTTTAGGTTGCAATTCCATGTAAGGGCTGTTCTCAGTGGTGGGTTCCTACCGGTTCGGCCCGGTTCAGCTGAACCGGTAGTAGTTTGGGGGCCTGGGTCACTGGAACTGGCAGCGACTCAGGCCTTCCATGCCCCTAAACTGGTTCCCTTGTCGCTGCCGTTGCCATCTTGTTTTTTAGTTTTGTGCATGCCCAGGACAATTTTAATTGAACTGTGTATGCGCACGCAGCGCACATCCAGTGCACGTGAGCCCGAAGCATGCACGCGAGCGAACCGGCAGTAAGGCCGGGCAGAAATCCACTCCTGGCTGTTCTTAGGCTGTGTATTGAGCTAGTCAGGAGACTTCTACTCTTTGGTTTAGATGGGACTGCAGGGAATTGTCTGGGGCAAGGAGATTCAGTGTGGGTCGGATGCAGAGGTGGGCTGCTGCCGGTGTTGCTGCCAGCTCGTTTCGTGCACGCTTCATCATTAAATACATATGTGCTCAGCGATAAGTCAATAAATTGCAGGGTCATACATACTCATTTTATTATATATCCAGTAAATATCATTATTATTCAATAGTAACCACCTTCTGCAGATGCACCACAGGGGAAAATACTGAGTGTTTCTGTAACAAATCTTAAATGCTGAACTTAATATAAAAAATGATGTACTGCCCACACATAATTGGAATGTGGAAATGGAGTAGCCTAGAATCACAGAACGATTTGGAGACTGGCTCGATGCAGTGATGCAGGAGATAAATGGTGAGGACAATTCCTTCTTTTATGGCCAACCAGATGGACAACATCAGAATCAAATCAAATAAAGTAAACGGAAACAGAGAATAAATAAATGTTGCATCCAGCTTTGGTCACCACGATGTAGAAAAGATGTGGAGACTCTAGAAAGAGTGCAGAGAAGAGCAACAAAGAGGATTAGGGGACTGGAGACTAAAACATATGAAGAACGGTTGCAGGAACTGAGCATGTCTAGTTTGATGAAAAGAAGGACTAGGGGAGATATAATAGCAGTGTTACTTTCTGTCCTTGCATGCCAAAATTGTGTGTGCTCACACCCACAATGCAAAGCGCCCCATCCCCTGTGCATGCGCGTAAGACCCCCGCCCGGTGCTCCGCTGCCCCCCGTGCATGTGCACGACACACCTCCGTGCCCCATTTTGGGCCTAGCAGGCCTCCCTGAAGCCTTCTGGAACCTAAAATGGGGCGCACGGGGAGCACAATGCAATACGGCCCACCCCTCGCACATGCGTGTGCACCTCCCGCATGCACAGCAGAGACCCGAAAATCAGCTGACTGGTGGGAGGCATGCACGCATGCATGGTGGAGCTGAGCGGGGCAATGGCTCGCGTGCCCACGGAGAGGGCTCCACATGCTACCCGTGGCACACATGCCATAGGTTCGCCATCATGGCTATAGGGTTTCTTCCCTGAGCATGGGTTGTGAGAGAACACCTCCAAGGTCCCTTCCAACTCTGTTATTCTGTATTCTGTAAATATTGTACAATACCATCAGGATATCTCCCAATGCAATTTCTGGAACAGGCCGTGAATTTGTTGCATCTAATAATACATGGATCATTCTAATCTAGAGCATTAAAAATAGTAGCTGTGCCAGCAACATTTGCTTTAGAGGAAGCACAGTATAGAAGATCAATGTGAAGTATTTTTACAAAAGGGAGCTATAAGAAGAGAAACCTGAGGAGGAGGAGGAAGAGCGGAGCCAGCCGGGCGAAGCCTCTGCCTGCCTTTCCATGGCCTCGCAGAACGACGACCCCGGAGCCATCGCCTGCAGACCCAGCAAGGCGGCCGAACCCGGAGAGGGCGCCGCCAGGGGCTCGGTCTGCAGCAGGCTGCAGCAGGAACTGATGGCCCTCATGATGTCCGGAGACCACGGCATCTCCGCCTTCCCGGAGTCGGTCAATCTCTTCAAGTAGATCGGGACCATCAACAGCATGGCTGGGACGGTCTATGAGGACCTGAGGTACAAGCTGTCCTTGGAATTCCCCAGCGGATACCCCTACAATGCCCCCACCGTCAAGTTCCTCACCCCTTGCTACCACCCCAATGTCGACCTCCAGGGCAACATCTGCTTGGACATCCTGAAGGACAAGTGGTCAGCTCTCTATGACGTCCGGACAATTCTGCTCTCCATCCAGAGCTTACTGGGAGAGCCAAACGTGGAAAGTCCATTGAACACAGAGGCTGCCGAGCTCTGGAAGAACCAAGCAGCCTACAAAAGGCGCCTGCAGGAATCCTACCCAAAACACAGGAAGAGCCAGGATACTTGATGTCCTTCCCGGGGAGCAGCACTTCCCTCTTCTGTTTTATCCTTGTATTTTCTGTATGTCGGCCACTATTGTATTATAGGTCATTTTAAAGTTTTATTTGGCTTTTCTTCCTGGTGTTAATATATAAATAAACTTTTCTTTTGATTTTTTTTTTAAAGAAGAGAAACCTGAAACAGAAAAAAAAATATTCTCAAAATTCCAGAAAAAATAATTGAAGTGGCTTTCAGGATAAACTATACAATACAATACAATACAATACAATACAATACAATACAATACAATACAATACAATACAATACAATACAATACAATACAATAGTAGAGTTGGAAGGGACCTTAGAGGTCTTCTAGTCCAACCCCCTGCCTAGGCAGGAAACCCTATGCTGTTTCAGACAAATAGCTATCGAACATCTTCTTAAAGACTTCCAGTGTTGGAACTAAATAGAGAAAGATGGAGGAGGAATATCTTGAGCAAGATGGACACAGAATGACTAAATAATATCAAGCATGAAATGACAGGGCAAGATAATTGGGGGGGGGGGGAATCAGCAAATAAAATAATGTAACAGGAATAAAATAAATGTGTTTAGCAATATCAAAGAAATCACAGGGAAATTTACAGCTACGCAGGCAATACTAAAGAGTAATCAAAGAAGAGATCATTTAGAAGCAAATGAAATTTGGGGAAGGTGAAAATACTGCTTTACAAACATATTATAGAACAATAGAAATACTTCTAGAGAAAATACAGTGAGTTCTGAACTTATGACCAAAATGGAGCCTGGAATTTCCGGTCATTAATTGCCATGTTGAGGCACCACATGACCAGATTCGATTTTACATCTGTTTTTTATCATCATCATAAAATTAATCATCAAGGTTGTAAAACAAATCACATGGTTGTTAAGGAAATCCATGCTTCTGAATAGGCTTTTTTTTTTTTTTTGCCAGAAACCAGTAAAATGTCACAAATTGATGTCACGGGACAAAAGGATGTTGCAACCTGTTGTAAATGCAAGTAGGTTGCCAAGGAACCAAAATGCGATTAAAATAATAACAGGGGGAGCAGTTGTAACTTTGAGAATGGGTCATAAGTAGCTTTTTTTTAACATCCATCATAACTTCAAATGGTCATTAAGCAACCTGTCATATGTCAAGGACTACCTGTATGTTCAGAAACTAATTCCCACTAGATGCAATAGTCAGCTAGTTAGCAAGCCAGCTATTAGACAGAAAGGCATTAGACACTAGTTGAAATATCAACTGCACTGTTTAAAAAGAAATCTACAGGCAAAGAAATAGTTAACATACAGTACTAACAGTTGTGTGCCGACAAATACAGACCAAGTATTTGTATGACTAAGATATTGGAAAACTTCATATTTATATATACAGTACCTATAGCAAAGAAAGGAAATGTTAGAAAATAAGCATTGAATGAAATTACAGAACCATTTCATTAAGTCCTCATGTTTATGAAGTTTTGCTTAAGATCTTACAAAGAAAAATGGAACCAGACATATAAGCAGAGAGAAATGCCAAAGCAGGAAAGTTGCAGAAATTGTAAACAGGACCAGATATCTGATCAAATAAATATGAAAGATGAGAAGAGCAAGACAATGCAAGAAGATTTTTATTTTTCCTTCATCGAATACCGAATACACTTCAGGATCTGTAGATTCATGTAGAGATCATGCCTAAACAGTGAATTCATTCATTTGTTGGTTCATTCATTCATTCATTCCTGCAGATATAAAGTGGAGTTTCTTAGGGAAAATAGATAAAGAATCAACATCATGTCAGTCTAAACTGATGCTCATGACCTTCTTGAATAATTTTTCTTTAATTCTTTACTTTTAGTACACCTTCATTGGTTAAAAGATGGCTGCAGAGAGTCCCCTCCCCATCCTCCTTCCCCCTTATTTATACTATTAAAGGTAAAGGTTCCCCTCGCACATACGTGCTAGTCGTTCCCGACTCTAGGAGGCGGTGCTCATCTCCATTTCTAAGCCGAAGAGCCAGTGTTGTGCGAAAACGTCTCCGTGGTCATGTGGCCGGCATGAATAAATGCCAAAGGCGCACGCAACGCTGTGACCTTCCCACCAAAAGTGATCCCTATTTTTCTACTTGCATTTTTACATGCTTTCAAACTGCTAGGTTGGCAGAAGCTGGGGCAAGTAATGGGAGCTCACTCGGTTATGCGGCGCTAGGGATTCGAATTGCTGAACTGGTGACTTTTCTGATCGACAAGCTCAGAATTTATGTTATTTATATAGTTTATATATTTATGATATACTATTTATATCATTTATGCTATTACGTGGAGATAAATGAAAGCCCTTTTTGGTTGGGAGACTGAATTCTCTGTCTATGATTTCCAGAAGTACTCAGCATTTTTTTTAAAAAAATGAAGAAAGCTAAATCTACTTTCCTATCACACCTTGGATTTAAACCAGCACAGTTTTTTTTTACCAGGTGTATCTTTGTATAGATTCCATTTATCCAGGTCTCTTGACATGGGAGCAATTTATCAGATGCTTTGGGAGGCACCTTAATTAGCAGGACTTAAATCATTGGAAGGTGTGCACCCATAGGAAATGTTCCCCAGCTTTTTAGAAGATGCTAAGCTAGATCAAATGAAAAAGTAGATCTAGTGTAGGAAAAGAGCAGGCAGATCTGGAGGAGGGAGTTAAACGAGTTATCAGTTTAGAGTCCTTGCATTGCTGCAAGAGATCCAATCCCAATCCTCTTGATATCTGTTAACCCTAATCTAGAGTCAGTTTGGTCCTGGCCATGAGTTAACCAGATTAATGTTGGGCACAAAGCAGCTCTGTCTGCTCTTGTCCCACATCTACTACATCCCCGTGTTTCCATCACTATGTCAACAAGGACCCTGGAAAGCTTCTAAATATGGCATTGCAGTAAATATTTTCAACAGTCTTCCTGTATTATACAGGACTAGTATATGTTCACACATTTGAGCATTCCTCTTCTAAATGTCTATTTTAAACCTACTCTCTTGCTTTGAAATATATTTAACTAGCTGATAACCTGGCATTGCCTGGGTGTTTATTTATCCTAATCCTGTATTAGACAGGAAAAGCCCTGACGTTGTTGAAAATGTCTGGACCTAATGTTGGATTTTCCCCCTTACCAGAGGAAGCCCCCTAGTGGAGTACTATGAAGTCCACTGCGCTATACAGTAGAAGCCATGTTACGGCAGTACAGTAGAAGCCATTTTAAGGCACAACAGCCTATATCTTAACAGAACACTCACCCCAGGGGGTGTTAGGAGTGTCTTACCCGCAAAGTATGGCAAATTTTGACTAAGCTGAAAATGTGATGAGTTTATAAAGCAAGCAAATGTTTCATCACCCCCCCTTCCTCCCACTCTCTCTCATCCCAGGGCAGAGTCTAACTACAATTAAAATGAACAAATAAAAACTGAACCTTTAAAAATCATAGAAAAGTATTGCAATCAATACATAACAAGATCTATTTAAGCTGTAAAATGCACACTTATAGACCTGCTGATACCCTTGCCTAGCAGTCTGGAGTACGGGTTCTTGAATAATGTATTTAAGAAAAATATTTCTTTAGCATATTGAACTATGTCAGTTAATAATGGTTGTTAGATTGTCATGAACTTCCTACTTTTTTTAAAAAAACTGATCTAAACTAGAGACTGTTACGACATCTGGTGGTGTATAAATGAACCAAGACATCAAAGGAATCAGCAAACTAGAACTCAAAAATGATTTTAATTGCTATCTTTCCCTAAAGAATCCTGGGAAATGTAGTTTAGGGACAGGGAGCAGAGGATGGTATCTCAGCAACATAATGAAGGTGCCATTTTCCAGGCTACTTGGGAAAACCATAACAGATAAATCTTGGGTCAAAAATCCTTGCGATTTCCTATCTATAATAGGATACTACACTGTGCTCTTCTGACCTGAGGCAATCAACAATTTCCTTTAAGAATATTGACCCAAAGGTGCTTTCTTTCAAGAGGAAACTGGACTTTCTTGTTTTTCTTAGAAAACGTTTTGCTTCTCATCCAAGAAGCTTCTTCAGTTCTGACTGGATGGTGGGGAATGGAAGGATTTATATACCCTCTGCAGACCGACAGTTGGTCATTTGCATTCTTTTAAAGAGTCGTTGAGGCCACTTGGAGGTTTGTCTGGGTCTTCATAGTCACCTGAATAGTGCAAATGGGTGTGGAATTTGCACTACCCATTTGCATTACTCAGGTGAGTGTGATGTGCCCCTTTCACTCACAGCGCTGGCAGGTTGCGTCACAGAAACAGCAAGCTGATCTGGCATGGTCTCCTCCGCAGCTAGCGCAAGGCGAGAGACGTGATTTGAATTTGCGCGCCGGCTCGGCACGGCTACTGCGTATGCGGCAGCTGTCATCTTCTTTGCCTTCTGAGCTCTCGGGCTCTGCAGCCTCACGATGTACGCTTGTACTCTTCCGCGCATCTTGTGTAGCGCTTTTGCGCTGCAGAGTCTCAGTAGATTTGTTGGATGATTTGGACACCCTGGCTTCATCCAAGGCGATCTGTAGAGTGAGGTTAGATTTAGTGAGTAACCCCCTCTGTAGGTTAATGTCCCATATGCCGCAAATTATGCGGTCCAGAATCAGCTCGTCCAGGTCTCGGAATTCGCAGTACTCTGCGGCCTTGCAGAGTGCCGCAACGTACTCATTAATCGACTCGCCCTCTTTCTGGTTCCTGATGTTAAACTCATGCCAGTGAACATGCTTGGATGGCTTGGTCGCATAGTGAGTCCTTAGCATCTGCTGAAGCACGGACCAGGCGACTGATTGTAGCGGTGTCAGCTCAGAGAGGTCTTTAGCCATCTCGAACACTTCCCGGCCACAGTACCCAAGGAACATGTTCTTCTTACGGCCTTCAGAAAGGCCCATGAGGTCGTTTGCCTTGAGGAAGCAGTCAATGAGGGGTTTATTAACCCAGAGAGGTGGAGGAAGCGGGGGATTAGGGGTTTTTTAGTAAAATGTTTTGTAAAGCTTTTAAGGGGTTCCAGGGAGCGGGGAGGGTTGGTTTGGCCCTGGGGTATGGATACAACCAGGCCAACATGTAGGGTCAAGACGGAAGGGAGGGTCAAGACGGAAGGTAGCGAAGCGGAGCGGGTGGGAGGAAATAACATCCCTATAAGGGGAATTCCAATCACGACGGTCGTAGGGAGGGGCAGGCGCGAGGACACCAGAAGAACGTATAGTCGGTTGGCAGACCGGGGCCACTGGATACGCCCGGTCGCTTGCACCAACCCCCGCAGACTAGGTGGACAGGATCAGCAGAGCCTGGGCCTTAGGCTGATGTTATGTAACGCGAGGTCCGTGGTTAACAAGGCCCCCCTCATCAGTGACTTGATCACAGAGGGGGAGCCGGACCTCGCAGGAATAGCGGAAACCTGGTTGGGCCCGGAGGGGGGGTTGCCCCTCAGGGAAATGTGCCCTCCAGGTTACCGTGTATTCCACCAGCCACGGGCCCAAGGTAGGGGTGGGGGGGTAGCAATTATCATCCGGGACGATCTGGCACCGAGAGAATTCACTGTGTCGCAGACATCTGGTTGTGAGTCTCTGGGCGTAAAGTGGGGTCCAGGGAGTCAGTTGGGCCTGTTGATAGTATACCTGGCTCCCCGCCATACATCAACGGCCCTGCCCGAGCTCCTCGAGCGGATCGCGGAGATGGCGGTTGAGACCCCCAAACTACTAGTGATGGGGGATTTCAACCTGCCATCAACGGGAAAGGCATCCGAGGTAGCCCGGGAATTCATGGCTTCCATGACAGCCATGGGTCTGACTCAAGTAATTCAGGACCCCACTCACGAGCGAGGCCACATTCTGGATCTTGTGTTTGTCTCCGACCAGTGGACGAGTGATCTGGGAAGAGGGCATTTAGTCATCACGCCCCTGTCATGGTCAGATCACTCACTTCTCCAGCTTGACTTCCCTGGCGCTACTCCCCACCGCGGGGAGGCGGAACCAGATTATCCCAGATGGTTCCGCCCCAAGCGCCTGATGGAACCGGATAGGTTCCAGGCTGAGCTTGGGCCATTTCCTGCTGACCTGTCCCGCTCCCGGGCTGAGGACCTGGTAGCCTCATGGAATAGTGCGGCTGCCGGTGCCTTGGACCGGGTGGCGCCTTTGCGGCCTCTCCGACGGCCACGATCGACCCGGGCCCCCTGGTTTAACGGGGAGCTAAGGGCGATGAAACGCCTTAGGAGACGCCTGGAGAGTAAGTGGAGATCCTCCCGCTCCGAAGCTGACCGAACACAGGTAAGAGCCTACATAAGGACCTACCTTGTGGCAATAAGAGTGGCCAAACGTCAGTATTGTGCCACTCTTATAGCGTCCGCAGAGAACCGCCCTGCTGCCCTGTTTCGGGTGACCCGCTCCCTTCTGTCACAGGAGCAGCGGGACCCCCCATTGCAGGGCAGGGCAGAGGAATTTGGAGAGTTCCTGCAGGATAAAATCGATCATATCCGGAGAGGTTGGACCCACTCCAGTGCTCCAGTGGGGACGTCCGAGACTAGTCTTGAGAGACCATGCTGGGAGGAGTTTGACCCTGTTGTCATCAAAGATTTGGACAGGTTGCGCGGGCGACTGCGGGCCACCACATGTTTACTGGACCCGTGTCCCTCCTGGTTGGTGCTGGCCTCCTGGGAGGGCTCACGAGGCTGGCTACTGGGGCTGGTGAACGCTTCGTTGGGGGAGGGCCGGATGCCGGCCGCCCTGAAAGAGGCGGTGGTCAGGCCCCTGCTCAAGAAGCCTTCTCTGGACCCAAAGGAACTAGCAAATTATCGTCCTGTCTCCAACCTTCCTTTTTTAGCAAAGGTTGTTGAGAGTGTGGTGGCTCAGCAGTTTCCGCGTCACCTGGAGGAAGATGATTATCTAGACCCGCGCCAGTCCGGCTTCCGACTCGGTCACAGCACGGAGACGGCCTTGGTCGCGTTGGTGGATGATCTCTGGAGGGCAAAGGATGAGGGTTGTTCCTCCATCCTTGTTCTATTAGATCTCTCGGCGGCCTTCGATACCATCGACCATGGTATCCTATTGCGCCGGCTGGAGAGGTTGGGGATTGGAGGCACCGTGCTACGGTGGTTCCACTCCTACCTCTCTGGCCGGACGCAATGTGTGTTGACGGGGGAGCAGAGGTCGACCGCAAGGCCCCTCATTTGTGGGGTCCCACAGGGGTCGATTCTCTCGCCTCTCTTGTTCAACATATATATGAAGCCGCTGGGCGAGATCATCCGTGGTTTTGGGGTGAGTTACCATCTGTACGCTGATGATACTCAGTTGTACATTTCCACCCCAAACCACCCCAACGAGGCTGTCGAAGTGATGACCCGATGTCTGGAAGCCGTACGGGTCTGGATGGATGACAGCAGGCTCAGGCTCAACCCCTCCAAGACAGAGTGGCTGTGGTTCCCGGCTTCCCGATTCAATCAGCATATTCCATCGCTGACCATCGGGGATGAGCAATTAGCCCCGGTGGAAGGGGCGCGCAACTTGGGCGTCCTCCTTGACGATCGGCTGACCTTAGAAGATCACGTGGCGACCGTGGCAAGGGGGGCGTTCCTCCAGGTTCGCCTCGTGCGCCAGTTGCGGCCCCTTTTGGACCGGGAGGCCTTGCGCACAGTCACTCACGCGCTGGTGACGTCCCGCCTGGACTACTGTAACGCTCTCTACATGGGGCTCCCCTTGAGGTGCGCCCGGAGACTGCAGTTGGTCCAGAATGCAGCCGCGCGGGTTATTATGGGGAGATCGAGATTCTCCCATATAACACCTATCCTGCGCGAGCTGCACTGGCTTCCTGTGGCCTACCGGGTGCGCTTCAAGGTACTGGTTACCATCTTCAAAGCGCTCCATGGCACAGGGCCTAGTTACCTGCGGGATCGCGTCCTGCCCCATACATCCCTGCGACCCACTCGCTCACACAGGGAGGGGCTACTCCGGGTGCCGTCCTCTAGAGAGTGCCTGGGGACGGTGCCCAGGAGTAGGTCCTTCTCTGTGGTGGGCCCTACCCTTTGGAATGACCTCCCCCCAGACATCCGGACAACAACCGATCTTCGCTCCTTCCGTATGAAGCTGAAGACCTACCTGTTTTGTCAAGCCGGCCTGGCATAACGTTACTATCTTGCCACCCCAGGTCATTTTACAATGGGAAATTTTGTTTTTAATATTTTTGGGGTTTTAAACTTTGTAAGTATGCTTATTTATGGACTTATTTTTACCTCCTCTGCACGATTTTATGGTGCTATCTTGATTATTGCTCTGTACGTCGCCCCGAGTCCCTGTGGGGAGAGGGGGCGACTAATAAGTTCAATAAAATAAATAATAAATAAATAATAAATCATAGCATGTATGAGTCCCAGTGCTCGGTGACTGGGTCATACGCAGTCGGTGGGGCGTGTATAGCCATTTTGTGTTCAGAGGGCGTTTTGAGTTTGCCGCTCAAAAATGGTTGCTGGAAGCCGCGCTGATCTCCGGGCTGGATATACTTGCTGGATTGCTTTGCTCTTTTTGGTTCACCTAATTGCCTTCCAATCCCACCTTCGGCGCCAGTGTTAGATTGGGTAATGGATAGGCACGCACAGGCTTAATGGTAACAACAGCTCTTTATTAAGTACAACAAGTGAGAACAATCCAGCGAAGGTTGAGTCTGACAGCAGCCCTTTTATAGGGAGCTGTCAGACCCTTCGACCAATATGATTAAACTCCACCGGAACAGAGGACCTTGGTGGAAACCACTGTAGTTAGAACAAGTATCGAACAGAATATGCAAAACCAAAACGTAGTTGTAATTCTTCCTCAGTTCAGCTGGAAGAGAAATGAGACTCGTACACAAGCACTCCAGCCAAAGAGTCTTTTGAAAGGATGTTGAGTTGATTAGTTCGTTCTGGTGTCTCTTGAAAATCGTGGTACTAAAACGGCAGTAGCGGCACCTGTTCCTATTACAGCTGTGCATGAAATATTCGTCAAACTTCCCCTTCACGTTTTAGTAAGCATCTTTCTGCGCATGTCAACCAAGTAATTTCCCCTTGATTTTTTTCCCCACAGCTGTGTCCTATATTGCTCGGTGACAGCTATCTTTGAAGGTCTATCCCCTTCCTTAAGGATGCAGAGGTGCGATCATATATTTCATTTTCTCGTTCTTTCCTTCTTATTGGCGGTGGTGGCTGTGTTCCCTTTTGTTTCTGCATAATGAAGTACTGCTAGGCCAAAGAGTTACTTGTGGCAGGTAGCAAAGAAATTTCAATAAAAACTCTCAGTATTATCAAAATTATACATTTAGGGATGCTAGCATGGCCTAGAAAACGATGAGGACAGGCTCACCACATTAAATGAGAAGAAATAGTGGAATTAGCCTGAATCTAATTACAAACCACACTATCTAATGTAAAAACATGACTGTTTTTTCACTCCCATTCATTTGGGCTAGTAATTAGTTTTGGCCTCTAAAATGCCACCCTTTAATCATCCAAACACAGATGTGATTTGCTGTGCTATTTAATCTTGCTTTAATGAAGAACTAATGGACGCATCGCAAATTACTTTCCCTGTTGGAGAAAAATTCTATTTCCTGCTTTTCAAAAGATCAAGAGTATCTTGCGATAATAGCCCAAACCGCCCTGGCAGCAGCATTGGGTAGAGCAAACAAGCTCTTTTTACTCAACTCCCAATTCAATGGAGGAAAAAGAGGCTACAATTAGCAACAAAGCAGGGGAAACGCGGCATTACAGCCGAATCGCTTTCTGTAGCTCAACCCCCGGCAACCACTGCCTTGTTAGAGCCAGGTCTAAAGTGTCAGGCGCGAACAATGTGGCGTGATAAATTACTCTCTTCAAACAGCTGCACTGCTAATTTTCAATTATACATACAAATGGCTCTCAGATTGGAAGAAAATGGAGCCCATGGGGGGGGGATGTTTGTAGGTTTCTGGGTTGGGTGGGGAGCGTGAGGATGGGAAAGTAGAAGGATCGCCCCAAAAGGAGGTCAGTTTTTAGATGGTTTCAAGGACATCCCTTTTGATGCAACCAGCCTCTTATCAGGGGATGGAGAACTGCTACAACCGTCATAAATGCATGTTGATAGACAAGCATCCACATTTTGACCACGGGGATGCTGCGGCAGTCATAAGAAGGGGTCATAAGTCACGTCTTTTTTCAACGCTGTTGTAACTTTGAAAGTCGCTAAACGAATGGTTGTAAGTCGAGAACGACCGGAACACACCCCAATTTAGAACACAAGGTGGGAAATGATTCTCCATCCATCTATGCTTTTAAAACATGCGTGTCCATAGCTCAATATCATCAATGCTTGCTGGAGGCAAAATACAGATGGCAGATGCGGTAGTGATCAAACCTTTGACGCCTTTCTACATGTCTATGGAGATTCTCAGTCATGGTTGTCCCAAAGGTGCTTTTTCAAGAGGCAACTGGACTTTCTGGTTTTTCTTTGAAGACGTTTCGCTTCTCATCCAAGAAGCTGAAGAAGCTTCTTGGATGAGAAAGCGAAATGTCTTCAAAGAAAAAACAGAAAGTCCAGTTGCCTCTTGAAAAAGCACCTTTGGGACTCCTTTCTACATACATCCATGTTTCATTCACGTACAGAAGATTATGCTGCCGTGGCTGCTATCTTCAATCCTGCTCATATCATTATGGGCTTTACTTAGCATCAACATTTTAATGGCTGGACACAACTATAAAGGCAAAGGTTCCCCTTACACACATGTACTAGTCATTCCCGACGTTAGGGGGCAGTAGTGCTCATCTCTGTTTCAAAGCTGAAGAGCCAGCGCTGTCCAGAGACGTCTCTGTGGTCATGTGGCCAGCATGACTAAACGCCGAAGGCTCACGGAGCGCTGTTACCTTCCCACCAAAAGTGATCCCTATTTTTCTACTTGCATTTTTAATGTGCTTTCAAACTGCTAGGTTGGCAGAACCTGGGACAAGTAACGGGAGCTCACTCCGTTACGCGGCGCTAGGGAGTTGAACCGCCGAGCTGCCGACTTTTCTGATCGACAAGCTCAGCATCTTAGCCACTGAGCCACCCTTATGACACAACTATACCTAACAGTAAATTGTTTTTGCTTGTTACGTGAGATTTGGTCAGCATATGTATATGGGTTCTTTGTGCAGAGGTTTCTGATCCCTGAATATCTGATAGTCCTAGCAATATGGGTCAACTGTCAAGAGTGATCTTCTTGTTAATGAGACATTTTACCTTTTTATCACAGCAACTGTGCACTTGACAGGGAAGGTAAACCAGTGACATTCATGGAAGGAGGGACCAACTTGCATGACAGCTTGTATTTTGCTGCAGGATTTCAGCAATATAATCTTGGAGGTCTTCAAGAGGAGCATAAAGGGGAACAGGTTTGGTCCAGTAGAATAGAATAGAATAGAATAGAATAGAACAGAATAGAATCTGCAAGAGAGCTCAGAGGTCTTCTAGTCCAGCCCCCTGCTCAAGCAGGAGAACCTATGCCATTTCAGATAAATGGTCTCTTCTTAAAAACCTCCAGTGATGGAGCGGTCACAATGTCTGGTGGCAAGCTGTTCCATTGGTTAATTGTCCTCACTGTTAGGAAGTTTCTCCTTAATTCCAGGTTGTTTCTCTCCTTGATTAGTTTCCAACCATTGTTTCTTGTCCTTCCCTCTGGTGCTTTGGAAAATAATTTGACCCCTTTTTCTTGAAAGCCAACTGGGTGACTTTAGGCCAATCATCAAGAGGCTGTGAATTCTAATCCCACCTTTGGCATCATAGCTGGATGGGGGACATTTTGGGCCAGTCACACTCCCTCAGTCCAATTCACCTCACAGGGTTGTTATTGCGTGGAAAATAGGAGAAGGGAGGAGCATAAGATATGTTTGTTGTTTAAAGTTATTTATAAAAAAAAATAAGAGGCAGGATAAAAATAAAAAAGTAAAAAAACTCTTAGGGGTCATTTGTGCTCATTAGACTTCAGTTTGCCTACCCATGATCTAAAACAGTTCCCTACATTAAGCACTGTTAGGCCTTCAGAGATATTGACCCAAGTGTTGTACCAATACTTGTGCAAACTCCCAGGGGTGGGCTTCAAAATTTCAGCAGGGAGTTCTCTGCCCGGTTGTTGGGTGGGCGTGGCCATGGTGGGCGTGGCCTAGTCAGCCACCTGCACCACAGGGGGGGGGCATTTTTATTTCATTTACTTATTTATTTGTTTTGTCAAGCATGTATAGGATAATAGATATAAATAGATTTATTTATCAGCACAAATACAACACAAATATAAAAAGGCAACATTAAAAATAAAAATATGGTTTTCTGCCTGGATGGTCCTCTGTAATGAGCTGAAGGACAGAAAGGGGGAGTATTGAGCTCCCTCCCATATTTGGGCATACCAGGGGTTGTAACACAAATGCATAATAGATATAAGTATATACAACATTATGAATGTGTGAAATGGATACGAATAAATGGGTTTGTTATGACAGGGACGGTAGACATGTTGGGGCGCTTATGTGCACCCCTTACAGACCTCTTAGGAATGGGGTGAGGTCAATAGTAGACAGTCAAAAGTCTACAGTCTAAGGTCTATCTCAAACCTCCGGGAGAGCAAAAATGACCTCCCCAGGCTCCGGAGGCCTGCTGGTGGCCAGTAACAGGCCCATTTCCGGCCTTCCTGAACTTCCGGTAGGCCCGTTTTTTGCCCTCCCCTCGCCTCTGCGCGCGCCCTGCACTTACTTGCATCCAAAACGGGTCACGTGGGGACTCCTGGGCGGGGTGGGGTGGCGGGGCCAGCCACGAGTGGGATTTGGGGGTTCTCCAAACTGCGTAGAATCTAGCTAGAGGTTCTCCTGAACCCCTGCGAACCCCCAACAGCTGACCCTTGAATATATCTCTTTTCTGCTATCCCAAACTTTTCTTGTGCATTTCCCATATATGAAGTTTTTCCTTTTGCCTCTGGTATATAGATTAGTTGCTAGAAATCAAGTACTGTAATTTCATTATTCCAGCTTCGTGTTTAAGGCTATATTTTTTTCTTTCTTCTTTCTTTCTTTTCTTTTCTTTTTTTTTTTAAAGTAAGCTTAACCAAAATTAAACAGGATGTTTTTTGATCAGTGCCGGCAAGTTCTCATTTTACATTTCTCATGTTGATTTGCAGCTGATGGCTGAAAAACATCTTCTACTGATTTTGTTTGTTTGGAGGGCAAATGATAAAACGTTCTACCCCAATTAGTAATGACAATTTTTATCCCCAGAAAATGTATATTGCTAATGAAATGGTATTTGTTGTCGTTTCAACATCTTGGCTGTAATTGAAACAGGACAACCAGTACTAATTCTTGCTGTCATGTTTTTTTTAAAAGGGAAATAAAGCTTTTAAATAATCGTCAAGGTTTTCATTCATTGCTGGCACACTCCTTGGAGTACACCCTCATCAAAACAGCGAAACAAAAGCTAACTAAGGTTCTGGTTTCTAATCTTTTTAGGAAACATACTCTGTGCTTTGAAAACATGTCCTGCATGCTGGTTTGCCAAGTTGCTCAACAAACTGCAATTCCAAAGATGCAATGGGCACCAGGTTAAAGAGATGATGGGTCTGTTTAATTTCTAACTAAAAACAATGTCTCTAAAATTCAGAGAAGCATTAAAAGAAGATGTTTTAAAAGAGAACTGCACAGATGGGGGAAATGGCATTAAATATTTTCTTTACTTTATCACTGATCCAGGGGTGGGTTCCTGCCAGTTCTAACCTCTTCTATAGAAGAGGTTCCACAAATCTACTGTGCCGTTTAGAACCGGTTCCAGCTCCCTCCCCCTGCCCGTCAGGACTATGCTTGCCCCGCCCACCGCTCACTGATTGGCTAGCTCACCAATCACCCCGCCCGCCTCTAAGAGTCCTATCTAAACCTTAAAGTCTTAAAGCTGTCAAGTTTGAACATCCCTGGGGTTTTTTTTTTCTAAAGGGTTAGGGGTGCAAGGGTCTTGTAACTTGACAGGTTTAAGACTTACGTGCTTCAAATGCCAGAGTTCCTGAGCCAACATGACTGGAGGAGGAATTCTGGGAGTTGAAGTCCACAAGTCTTAAAGCTGTCAAGTTTGAACACCACTGGGTTTTTTTTCTAAAGGGTTAGGGGTGCAAGGGTCTTGTAACTGGACAGGTTTAAGACTTGCGTGCTTCAAATGCCAGAGTTTCTGAGCCAACATTTTGGTTGCTAAGCAAGAGCATTGTTAAGTGAGTTTCATCACATTTTACAAGTTGGCCACGCTCACCCAGTCACATGACTTCCAAGCCACTCCCACTCGGTCACATGGCTGGCAAGCCACTCTCACCCGGTCACATGGCCAACAAGCCACTCCCACAAAGCAGTCCACACCTACAGAAGAAGTTCTAAAAAAAATTGAAACCCACCCCTGCTGATCTGAATTGACATTTTAAGTGTTCATGGTTTCCAACACTGTTTACAAACCAAATACTGTACAGGATTCAGACACAAAATACAAAATAACAGAGTTGGGAAGGATCTTAGAGGTCTTCTAGTCCAATCCTATTCAAGAAGGAGACCCTATACCCATGATGGCGAACCTATGGCACGCGTGCTGGAAGTGGCACACGCCTGTTGCTCTTCCAAGTTCTGGCATGCACATGTGCAGAAAACTGGAAGAGCAGCTCCCTGGTGCGCCGGCCAGCTGGTCTTCACACACGCATGCATGCCAGAAGCCAGAAGACCAGGTGACTGCGTGCATGTACATTCCGGGAGTTGCTCTTCCAGTTTCCAGCACTCCCACGCGTGCAAAGACCAGCTGGCTTGTGAACCAGGGAGCTGAAATCTTCTGATTTCCAGAGCATGTGTGCCATACGTGTGCCACAGATGACACTGCTATTCTATCGGTGGGTCCTTCTGGATGTACAACTCTTTCCTGAAGAACAGGTGTCAATTGTGGCTAAGAAGCCCTTCCATAACTTGGATTGTGTACCAGCTTCACCATTTCTGAATCAGAAGGCCTTACCCGCAGTCACCTATGCCCTGAACACCTCCCATGTTACTATAATGCAATCTATAGGCTACTCTTGAAGAACATCTGGAAGCTTCAGCTGGTGGGACAACAGAGGTAATTATGTGCGCACTTAGATCAATGCACGTCAGATTTCTGCACCATGAACTGCACCGGTTACCAGTTTGCTTCCAGATTTAATTTAATTGAAGGTACTAACAATAACCTATAAAGCCCTACGTGGCATGGGGCTGAGTTATTAAGTGACCATGTCTCCCCAGTTCCATCTACCCAACCCATCAGGTACAGCAGGAAGGACATGTTGTAGACCCTTTCCATGAAGGATGTCATTTGATGGGATGCAGGAGGAGAACCTTTTCAGCTGAGGCCTCCAACCTCTGGGACATCCTCCCTCCTGAAGTCAGATGGACCCCAATTGTGTTGGCCTTCTCGAAGAATCTGGAGATGTGGTTTTGTCATTTGCCTGGGGAGCTGATAATGGTGGTATGGAGCCTGTAAAATATCTATACTGCTAATGTGCTGTGATGACACAATGGTTAGAATGCAGTACTGCAGGCTGACTCTGCCCACTGCCAGGAGTTCGATCCTGACCGTCTCAAGGTTGACTCAGCCTTCCATACTTTCAAGTAAATGAGGTAAAATGAGGACCCAGATTGTTGGGGGCAATAGGCTGACTCTGTAAACTGCTTAGAGAGGGCTGTAAAAGACTGTGAAGCGGTATATAAGTCTACATGGTATTTCTATTCAGTTTTGATGCTTTTGATATTTTTTATTATATTAACATTTTCATGCTTTTAGTTGTCATGAATTTTGTTACTTTTTTTTTCATTTTATAAGCCACCCAGAGACGTATATGAGACTGGTGGCTATATAAATAAAATCAATATAAATAAATCTCAATTCTTTATGTCCAGATAAGGAAAAGCATGTATATTTACATACTTTCCCATATTTATTTTGCTTGCATTTGTCATAATTCTAAACAGAGCGAAGTAATTAAGAAAATAATGAATTGGCAATCTGTTTTAGCTGTGCAGTTTTTTTTGAACATACTTTCATCTTCTTTGTGGCTACTGATTACATGATAAGGAAGGAAGGAAATGTATCAGTGGATGCACTTGTTTTTAATTAGTATTTTTAATGAGCCTCAGGTGGTATCTTTCTATGTTGGGATCAAAGTTTCATTCTTCTGTTTGCTGGGAGAAATAAATGACCTTCTCCACTAGCTTTAGATGGATGAGTCATGTACCAGAGAGCTTACTATGCATATCAGTATATTATAGGATGAGGAGGTAAGCATTCTGTGATATATATATTTATTCATATGTGATTATATATATATATATATATATATATATATATATATATATATATATATATATATATATATATATATATATATATATATATATATATCAGTGACGTGCGGTGAGGTTTATGGCTGGTGAGGCTGGTGACATCATCAGGAAGGCAGGGAAGGCGGGGAATGGGACCACGTGTGCAGGAGGCTGAGGCAGCCTCAGCCTCCTGCACACCTGGTCCCATTCCCCGCCTTCCTGAGTCAACATGAAGGGAACCGCGGAGCGTGAGCCGCAGGACCACGGAGCACACTCCTCCTGCAAGCCGGAGGTGTGAGTGCGAGTGCGAGCCAGTGGAGCGTGCTGCGCGGTCCCCTTTATGTTGACTCAGGAAGGCAGAGAATCAGACCACTTGTGACTTTTCCCTTTTTTTTTCTTTTCATGATGAGAGCGGTGAGGCTCTGTCTCCCCTGCCTCCCCTGACCGCACATCCCTGATATATATATATATATATATATATATATATATATATATATGTATGTATGTATGTATGTATGTATGTATGTATGTATGTATATATATATATATATGTATATGTATATGTATATGTGTGTGTGTGTGTGTGTGTGTGTGTGTGTGTGTGTGTGTGTTGTAATTGTACTGATAAATTGTACTAAATATGGGAGGAAGGTCACTACTCCCTCTTTCTGTCCTTCGGCTTATCACAAAGACCATGCAGGCAGAAAACCATATTTTTATTTTTACTGTTGCCTTTTTATATTTGTGTTGTAATTGTACTGATAAATAAATAAAGGGAGACTAGGCTCGATCAGCTCGAAATATATCTATCCTAGTCTCCCTTTATTTATTTATCAGTACAATTACAACACAAATATAAAAAGGCAAAAGTAAAAATAAAAATATGGTTTTCTGCCTGCATGGTCTTTGTGATAAGCCGAAGGACAGAAAGAGGGAGTAGTGACCTTCCTCCCATATTTAGTCATACCAGGGGTTGTAACACAAATACATACCTATTTCCCTGGCTCAACTGATAAGGAAGAGAACCCGTGGCTTAGTGGTTAAGACTCCTGCCTAAGATATATACAGCCCGGGTTCTAATCCCAGTAAGGGTATGGCTAGCTGATGAGAGCTAATCAGCTCGAAATAGATCTATCCTAGTCTCCCTTTATTTATTTATCACCACAAATACAACACAAATGTAACAAAGGCAACATTAAAAATATGTTTTTTTGCCTGGATGGTCCCCTGGAGTGAGCTGAAAGACAGAAAAGGGAAGCAGTGTGTTCCCTCCCATATTTGGGCATACCAGGGGTTGTGACATAATACATACATACATACATACATACATACATTTAAAAAAGTAAACAAGAAAACAAAATAGTTTTGCATGTGCAAAATGTAACATTTATTTATTTATTTAGTTTGTCAAACATGTATGAGATAACAGGTATAAGTATAAACATGGACATGAACACAGGAAATGCGTTACAAATAAATGGTGACAATAGGACAGGGTTGGTAGGCACGTTGGTATGCTTATGCACGCCCCTTACAGACCTCTTAGGAATGGGGTGAGGTCAACAGTAGACAGTCTTAGGTTAAAATTATAGGGGTTTGGGGATAGAACAACAGAGTCAGGTAGTACATTCCAGGCATTTAATCTCATAAGGCCAAAGTATGCATTAAAATAGTGACAAATGGACATATTGTGCCATTCGTGATTGCAAGTATTGTATCAGGACCAGTCTTTCCTTAAAAAAAAAAGCCCAGTGACGAAGCACCCACAACTTCTGGAGGCCAGCCGTTCCACTGGATAATTGTCCTCAATGTTAGGAAGTTTCGCCTCAATTCCAGGTTTCTTCTCTCCTTGATTAGTTTCTATCCATTGTTTCTTGTCCTGCCCGCTGGTGCTTTGGAAAATAAGTTGACCCCCCCTCTTCTTTGCGGCAGCCCCTCAAATACTGGAAGACTTCTATCATGTCCTTTTTTTTCTCTAGACTGGCCATACCCATTTCCTGCAACCGTTCTGCATATGTTTTAGTCTCTGGGCCTTTTAATCATGTTAGTTGCTCTTCTCTGTACTTTTTCCAAAGTCTTCTTTTAAGGGCTTTTTAAAACTCTTTTAAAAATCTTTTTAAGGGCTTCTGACTATTCCCTTTGAGGCCATCTCCATGGCTCTCTACAGCTTGTAGCTCTGTTTTATGGCTCTATCAGCATGGGCAAACTGGTCCTTTAGAAATAGGAACAATACCTTCCCATAAATAAACCATCCTCTGACAGTGCTAGGCTATATAAACAGAGGGATAGAATCAAGATCACGTGAAGTGTTAATACCACGTTATAAGGCCTTGGTAAGGCCACACTTGGAATACTGCATCCAGTTTTGGTCGCCATGATGTATAAAAGATGTGGAGACTCTAGAAAGAGTGCAGAGAAGAGCAACAAAGATGATTAGGGGACCGGAGGCTAAAATATATGAAGAATGGTTTCAGGAACTAGATATGTCTAGTTTAATGAAAAGAAGGACTAGGGGAGACATGATAGCAGTGTTCCAATATCTCAGGGGTTGCCACAAAGAAGAGGGAGTCAAGCTATTCTCCAAGGCACCTGAGGGCAGGACAAGAAGCAACGGGTGGAAACTAATCAAGGAGAGAAGCAACTTAGAACTGAGGAGAAATTTCCTGACAGTTAGAACAATTAATCAGTGGAACAACTTGCCTCCAGAAGTTGTGAATGCTCCAACACTGGAAGTCTTTAAGAAGATGTTGGCTAACCATTTGTCTGAAGTGGTGTAGTGTTTCCTGCTTAGGCAGGGGGTTGGACTAGAAGACCTCCAAGGTCCCTCCCAACGCTGTTATTCGAAGTTATTTTTCTAAGCCTTCCAGGTGGGAGATCTCTTCAATGGGAGACGGTATTTGGTAAAGTAGGACATAGGCCACCCTGTCTAATAGCCATGACTGAAGATGCAGTCCTAAAACCCACTTAAGAGAGAATAAGACCTCTTGAACTCTTTGGAGCTTAAATTTGAGTAAATATGCATAGGATTGCTTTGCATCCCCATTAAATATAAACTCTGCCACTGAATGCTGCTAAGTTGCCCAGCTAGCACTTATTCAGCACAATCTATGGAGCTCAGTGGCTGTGGTCCTGCTTGCATTTAGCAGGAAATCTTTGCATTAGGATTAACTCCTCTTTTTACAATTATCAGCTGATGTATTAGAGCCTCACTGGAGCTTTTTTTCTCCAGGAAATTTCCATTTTGTTTTCTGCACCAACATATTGATCCTTCTGATTTCAGAGACCCCCTTCTATATTAACTCCTGGAATTCTTACAGAACTTCCTTCTATTTAAGTAAGTAATTCAAATATTGTGCCGGGTCTATTATCTAGGGAAGACTCGGCCACCATATGCCCGCCCTACTGTGAGCAAATGGTAAAATAGCCTTGTTTTGAATGATTCCATTGCTTATTTTGCATTTTAAGGAGATTAGAATAGTGCTTCTCATTTTAACAACACAATAACACTTGATAGGCAATCTTAAAGCCTCCACCAGTATGGGAAGAGGACTCAAATTAAGGCAACCAGACACACCCAGCCCTCCATCTGAAGCTGTGGGGGGATCCCAAATCTTTTCCTACTAGTTCTATGAGAGAGCACTTCACATGCGTGTGCAACACTCAAAGATCGCCCTTAGTGTCAGTGCTGAGCTGAGCTGTTTTTTACCTCAGCTGAGCGTGGTAATCTACTCTGCTGCGCAAATCAGACAAATGGCTATCCAACATCTTCTTAAAGACTTCCAGTGTTGGGGCATTCACAACTTCTGGAGGCAAGCTGTTCCACTGATTAATTGTTCTCACTGTCAGGAAATTTCTCCTTAGTTCTAAGTTGCTTCTCTACTTGATTAGTTTCCACCCATTGCTTCTTGTTCTACCCTCAGGTGCCTTGGAGAATAGTTTGACTCCCTCTTCTTTGTGGCAACCTCTGAGATATTAGAACACTGCTATCATGTCTCCCCTAGTCCTTCTTTTCATAAGATTAGACATACCCAGTTCCTGCAACCGTTCTTCATATGTTTTAGTCTCCAGTCCCCTAATCATCTTTGTTGCTCTTCTCTGCACTCTTTCTAGAGTCTCCAAGGCATTATAAAGTGGTATTAACACTTCACATGATCTTGATTCTCTTCCTCTGTTGATGCAGCCTAGGACTGTGTTGGCTTTTTTGGCAGCTGCTGCACACTGCTGGCTCATATTTAAATGGTTGTCCACTAGGATTCCAGGATCCCTCTCACAGTTATACTACTATTGAGCACGGTACCACCTATACTGTACCTGTGCATTCCGTTTTTCTTGCCTAAATGTAGGACCTTACTCTTTTCACCATTGAATTTCATCTTTTTGTATTGTGAAATTTTATTGGTTTTTAACAAATGTTTTGAGGAAAAAGGTAAATAGGTATAGAAAATCTTGACAGCTACATCATGCGGAAGATAGAAATCCCCCCCAAATCTCACCATTTTTACAAAAAAAAGAAAAGAAAAAAGAAAACATCAGAATTTGAATAAACATTGGCAGCTTTTTGTTTTTACATTCAATCATCAATATATTCAATCACTTTTGTATCCCTTCCAGGAATTACATTATAACAACAATTGCAGTAATGTTTCAACTCATTTTTGTGACACCATTGAATTTCATTTTATTAGATAGTGCCCAATGTTCAAGTTTGTCAAGATCCTTCTGTATCGTAAGACTATCTTCTGGAGTGTTGGCTATTCCTGCCAGCTTGGTGTCACCTGCAAATTTGATGAGTTCCCCATTTATTCCCTCATCCAAATCATTGATGAGGATGTTGAAGAGTACTGGGCCCAAAACAGAGCCTTGGGGTACTCCACTGACTCCATCAGCTGAGCTAAAACACAAGGGAATACAGGACAGGGAATGGGGGGGGCATGAAGGCGGGGCCAGTCAGAGATGGCATTTGCCGGTTCTCTGGACTACTCAAAATGTCCGCTACCAGTTCGCCCAAACTGGTCTGAACCAGTCCGAACCGGCTGAATACCACCTCTGAAGGTGTTTCTGGCCTGAAAACCTGCTCGCTTCAAATTTAATGACAAAAAAGCACAAGAAGGGAAAACCAGAGTCCATAAATAGTTGATAGGAGAGATCATCTGATCATGGGAGATTATATTTCTATTTCAATTTATTAATAATAGTACCTCATTCTAATTTTGTGCGCAAGAAGATAGGAAGTGATATGCTTACTTAAAGAGAAGAGTTCTCCCTTGAAGAATTGTCAAAGAGCATTCCCCTCTTTCAACATAATCTCTGCTAAAAAGGCTCTCTGATCCAAATCGGTGTTGTAGAAAAAGGGTGACAAGAAGGGGGTCACAACCAGAGGTGGATTTCACATAATTTTACCACTGGTTCGCTGCCCACCAAAATTGTGAGCGTGCACACATGCACATGCTCTCTTTGTGAGAGTGCATGCCTTTTGCACATGCACTTTGCTCACACATGCATGCGTGCAGCTTAGAAAACTTGACTAAATAGGATGGCATAGAGCCGGGGTAGGAGAGAGAGTGCATCCACCCGCAGGTTGCCACTACCAGTTCTCCCAAACCGGTCCTAACCGGCTGAATACCACCCATTGGTCACAACTGTCAATCAATTGTTAGTATTACAGCAGCAGTATGAAGAGGACTCAGGTCATCTGGTAACTGACTCTCCCTCAAAGATACAGCATTTAATTTAAATTGATTATTTATAAAGTTGCCTCTGTAAATTCACACTAACACGTCCAGGTTATCAGCAACTTTTTTCACTGATTAAGAAAGAATTTAGTCTATTATTGTTCATAGCTTTTGTTGCATATTTCCGTAAGATACTGCATGTTGCTCTTACATAAATAACCCAGATGCACTTCTGAAGTATGTATTTATCTGTTGTACCTTTTTTTTCAAAAGTATATGTTTTTAAACAAACATGTAACCCTAATATACACAATTATTTCAAACTTAGAGGTTTTTTTCCAGATGTGAGTCTTGCAAATAGTCATCCCCCAATCCACCTCTGGATTTTGAACCACAGGACCAGTGGTGGGTTTCAAATTTTTTTGGAACCTACTCTGTGGGTGTGGCCTCCTTTGTGGGAGTGGCTTGCCAGCCATGTGACCTGGTGGGAGTGGCTTGCCGGCCATGTGACCGGATGGGAGTGGCTTGCCGGCCATGTGACCGGGTGGGAGTGGCTTGGCAGTCATGTGACCGGATGGGAGTGGCCAAGACAATGTCACTGAATTTTTTGCCCCAATGAATGATCTACAAAAAGAAGATATCAAAAAGGAAATTTATTATTTTGTGCACTTACTACTTAAATAAGATTAAAATAAGTACACAAAACAATAAAAGAGATACTTACAGAAGGTAAGTAGCTTACTACTTGCATTTCAAAGGAAATAAATACATATTTAATTTTACACATGTTAACAGCTGTTGGAATTGTGTTTGCACAACAGTGGAAAAAACAAAGATATGAAAATGAATAAATATTAGAATGTGCAAGAATGAATAAATTGACAATTAAAACCAAGAAGGCTTTGAATACTTTTTCATGTGGAATTTGTTTTATCAATTGCTAACTAACAGAAACAGCAATTAGAAATCTAAAAGTATGAAAGAAAACACCAATTATGAAAGGAAAGGTCATTAAAATGTATAAGGAAATATTATTAGTACTTGATCATTATTAATGTGTAGATAACTGCAGGACATTACATACCCACAAACACAAACTATGACAGTGCCAGGAAAACACACACACACACACACACACAAACAATTTCCCCCCAAAAGACTGCAGATGAAACCAGTTTTTTTCCCTAACCCTAAGAACAGGAAAGACAAAGCCACAGGAATAAAAACCATCAAGGCATTGTGGGAAATTATAAAGGACAGTGCCAGGAAGCTCACAGAACCAGCAACCACCTCACAATTACCTAAACAACCAGGTATCACATAGAAACACACAAAATCTGGCAAAGCTGCCTTGCACCAACCTGGCCTGCCCATAGAAAAGAAGCCACCTTGAGACACATACCATACACCAACCTGTACACTTAAAAGCAACATATTGCATCACAAATAAAACATTTGCAAAAAGGAATAACATTTCTTGTAATAAACATTCTATAAACAATAAATAAATAAAAATTCCCTAAAAATAATTAAAAACCACCAGGTTCAGAGAACACTAAAGGACCCCACAGTCCTCTCCCTCATCTTTTTCCTTTTTGTCCTTCGACTTCTCCTCCTCCTCCTTTCCCCACAACCCCATCTAGCACTGATGATGTTACCTAGTTTGGTAGTGAAATGTCTGTAAAAAAAACCACCAAGCTCAGAAAGCAGCAAGGATCCCACTTTCCCCCACCTCCTCCCTCTTTCTCCTTTTTGTCCCCCCCCCCCCAAAGACTGCAAATGAAACCAGTGTTTTTTTCCCCCTTAACCCTAAGGACAGGAAAGACAAAGCCACTGGAATAAAAACCATCAAGGCATTGTGGGAAATTATAAAGGACAGTGCCAGGAAGCTCACAGAACCAGCAACCACCTCAGAATTACCTAAACAACCAGGGTGAAACACATTAAATGTGGCAAAGCTGCCTTGCACCAACCTGGCCTGCCCATAGAAAAGCACCCACTTTGAGATATATAAACCTGGTCTGAACACTTTTAAGCAACATATTGCACCACAAAGAAAACATTTGCAAAAAGGAATAACATTTCTTGTAGTAAATATATTTTATAAACAATTAAAACATAAAAATTCCCAAACAATAATTTAAAAAAGATATTCTATAAATAAAAAAAAATCCTTAAAAACCATTGTTAAGTATTCCACCAGCAATAATTTATACTATAACTATTTTAAGGTATTGTACCAAATGTAACCATTATTCCACCAGCAATAATTTATACTGTACCATTTCAAACTACTCCACACACAATAATTTAAAATGAAACCATTGAAAACATTCAATACACAATAAATTACAATAAAACAATTTAAAACAATTCTATACACAATACATTTTAAAGTATTGAGTATAGAATATTTTAAAATGGTTTATTTTAATTTATTTTGGATAGAATCTTTTTTAAAATAGTCTGAGACAATTTAAAAAAAGAATCCATACACAATAAATTGAAGTAAACCATTTTAAAATATTCTACACTCAATACTTTTAAGTAAAAATATTTTTAAAAATTCTATGCACAATAAATAAAATATTATTTTAAAATACATTAAAAAAATAAAAGAAAAAAAACCAGGTTACTTACCAGCAGGCAGAATCAGCAGCTCTCCGATGCAACAGGCAGCAGACAGGCAGAGAGGCAGGAGGACAGGTAAGACTGTTTAAGACTGCTTAGGGCTTAGCCAGCCAGGCGAGGCTGGAGAGGGGAGGGTGGGGGGCTTTTGGCCTAGCCTCACGGAGGCTTGCCACCCACGCCAGCCTGGTGCTTCGTCCCGGAAAGGCCCAGGGGCCTCTCCGGGGCTAAGCTAGCTCCCCGGCGGCCGCGCTTCCCACGCGACGCCGGCGCTTCGTCCCGGAAAGGCCCCGGGACCTCTCCGGGGCGAAGCTAGCTTCCCGGCGGCCGCGCTTCCCACGCGACGCCGGCGCTTCGTCCCGGAAAGGCCCCGGGGCCTCTCCGGGGCTAAGCTAGCTCCCCGGCGGCCGCGCTTCCCACGCGACGCCGGCGCTTCGTCCCGGAAAGGCCCCGGGGCCTCTCCGGGGCGAAGCTAGCTTCCCGGCGGCCGCGCTTCCCACGCGACGCCGGCGCTTCGTCCCGGAAAGGCCCCGGGGCCTCTCCGGGGCGAAGCTAGCTTCCCGGCGGCCGCGCTTCCCACGCGACGCCGGCGCTTCGTCCCGGAAAGGCCCCGGGGCCTCTCCGGGCCGAAGCTAGCTTCCCGGCGGCCGCGCTTCCCACGCGACGCCGGCGCTTCATCCCGGAAAGGCCCAGGGGCCTCTCCGGGGCTAAGCTAGCTTCCCGGCGGCCGCGCTTCCCACGCGACGCCGGCGCTTCGTCCCGGAAAGGCCACGGGGCCTCTCCGGGGCGAAGCTAGCTTCCCGGCGGCCGCGCTTCCCACGCGACGCCGGTGCTTCGTCCCGGAAAGGCCCAGGGGCCTCTCCGGGGCGAAGCTAGCTTCCCGGCGGCCGCGCTTCCCACGCGACGCCGGCGCTTCATCCCGGAAAGGCCACGGGGCCTCTCCTGGGCGAAGCTAGCTGCCCGGCGGCCGCGCGTCCCACGCGACGCCGGCGCTTCGTCCCGGAAAGGCCACGGGGCCTCTCCTGGGCGAAGCTAGCTGCCCGGCGGCCGCGCGTCCCACGCGACGCCGGCGCTTCGTCCCGGAAAGGCCACGGGGCCTCTCCGGGGCGAAGCTAGCTTCCCGGCGGCCGCGCTTCCCACGCGACGCCGGCGCTTCGTCCCGGAAAGGCCACGGGGCCTCTCCTGGGCGAAGCTAGCTGCCCGGCGGCCACGCGTCCCACGCGACGCCGGCGCTTCGTCCCGGAAAGGCCACGGGGCCTCTCCTGGGCGAAGCTAGCTGCCCGGCGGCCGCATGTCCCACGCCAGCCCGCCGCTTCAGCGAGGCCTTTCCTCGCCAAAGCTAGCCTCCCACCCCCCCCTCGCGCTTAGTTGCTTACCTGAGGGAAGGAGCAAGCTCCTGGAAGGCGAAGAGAAGGGAGTTTTGAAATGGAGGACCCACTTTTAAACGGGTCGCCTCCAGCCCGCTCACTGATTGGCTGGACTCCAGCCAATCAGTGAGCGGCTGCCTGGGCTAGCTAGTTTAGTGCAGATGGGCGGGGGAGCGAGCGAGCTGCATTGGGATGGCAAGGGCGATTGAGCGACAGGACCGGTGCCGGTTCCCAGAAGTTACTTCCGGGTCCGGTTACTTCCGGGTTCGGTTGCCAACCGGTTCGCGCGATCCGGTGCGAACCGGTAGGAACCCACCACTGCACAGGACGTTAAACTCTGGAAAATGCCCATATGTGCCTGCTGATCTGTGCCACAAGAAATACCCTTCTAGCAGTGGTGGGATTCAACATTTTTTACTACTGGTTCTGTGGTGTGGCTTGGTGGGCGTGGCATGGCTTGGTGGGCGTGGCTTGGTGGGCATGGCAGGGAAAGGTTACTGTAAAATCTCCATTCCCTCCCAATCAGCTGGGATTCAGGAGGCAGAGAATAGATGGGGATGGGGCCAATCAGAGGTGGTATTTACCAGTTCTCTGAACTACTCAAAATTTCCACTACCAGTTCTCCAGAACTGGTCAGAACCTGCCAAATACTACCTCTGCCTTCTAGTGAATTGGGACCATTTTAATTAGGACACGGATTCATAAATGTTCTTTTTCACGCTTCCTAATGAAAATCTACATTTTCTTCATTGCTAAAGTGTAAAACGGCCATTTTATGGTCCCTGTCTTCCCTAATAGGTTCTGAGGTGAATTTTTAAGCTTACATAATCTGTACTGAAATTGTGGAATAAAAATCAGAGGAGTTGTCAAAGATGAAAGTGAAAAAAAACTTCCAAAGGCTAAGAAATAGAAAAAAAGTAAAAAAGGATGTCAGAACAAATAGTGGAAATTGCCAAAACGAAAAAGAAGAAAGAAGAAAAGAAAAGAAAAGCCAAAGCTAAATATCTCAGGGAAGAATTTAACAAAGAATTTCAGACAGCCGTTGGAAAAGACAAGAAACACCATTACAAGGACACCTGTAAAGACACTTGAAGATTAAAAAAAAAGACACAAAAAAGTAAGAAAAGTCTTCCAAACTATCTCTAGATTTAGAAGAAAGTTCTGCCCTTAAACTGGTATCCTAAAAGACACGAGTGGAGAGATAATGGCATTTTTAAAAAAATCAAACCAAAATGGAAGAATGTCTGTGGAGATTCTGAGACATCCAGGTCGTGGTTGTCCCAAAGAGCTGAAGAATCTTCTTGGATGAGAAGTGAAATGTCTTCAAAGAAAGAACACGAAAGTCCAGTTGCCTCTTGAAAAAGCACCTTTGGAAAGATGGAAGAAGTATAATGAAACCCCTTGGAGTAGAAATATCAACATCCAAGGTAGCTTAGAACAAGTTACCTTATAGACCTTATATTAGATACTGGCTATGTTCTAAACCAGTGGTTCTCAACCTTCCCAATGCAGTGACCCTTTAATACAGTTCCTCATGTTGTGGTGGCCCCCAACGATCAAATTGGTGTCTCGGTTCCTAAGAGCATTGAAAATATGTGTTTTCCAATGGTCTTAGGCGACCCTTGTGAAAGGGTCGTTCGACCCCCAAAGGGGTACCAACCCACAGGTTGAGAACCGCTGTTCTAAAGCATTGTTCTCAATCTTGTCAACTTTAAGATATGCGGACTTCAATTCCCAGAATTCCCCAGCTGGCTTGGAATACTGCATTCAGTTCTGGTCGCCACGATATAAAAAAGATGTGGAGACTCTAGAAAGAGTGCAGAGAAGAGCAACAAAGATGATTAGGGGACTGGAGACTAAAACATATGAAGAACGGTTGCAGGAACTAGGTATGTCTAGCTTAAGAGAAAGAAGGACTAGGGGAGACATGATAGCAGTGTTCCAATATCTCAGGGGTTGCCACAAAGAAGAGGGAGTCAAACTATTCTCCAAGGCACCTGAGAGTAGAACAAGAAGCAATGGGTGGAAACTAATCAAGGAGAGAAGCAACTTAGAACTGAGGAGAAACTTCCTGACATTTAGAACAATTAATCAGTGGAACAGCTTGCCTCCAGAAGTTGTGAATGCCCCAACACTGGAAGTCTTTAAGAAGATGTTGGATAGCCATCTGTCTGAAACGGTATAGGGTTTCCTGCCTAGGCAGGGGGTTGGACTAGAAGACCTCCAAGGTCCCTTCCAACTCTACTATTGTATTGTTGTAATTCTAAGAGTTGAAGTCCACACACCTTAAAGTTGCCAAAGTTGAAAAACAATGCCTTAGAAGATATCCATCATTTAAAAGAGTATCTAATATAAAAAGGTGAAGTTAGATCAGCAGTTTGGTGGTTTCCAAGGTTAGATACAAGGAAGGCTACAAAAACTGATGGAATATCTACAGATATCAAAACAAATCCAAGCATCTGAAGAAGCTGTGAAGATTTTAGTTATGCCGGTAACTCTGACACAGTGGCCAGTTAGATTGAAAGCGGTCAGTCTACCTAACAATACAAAAAAAGGAGACTTTAACAAGTATACAAATTATAGCACTATATAAATTTCAGATGCTAGCAAAATAACACTCAGGATCATCCAATGGGGATTACAGTCCCACATTGTAAAAAGAGATGGTAGATGTTCGAACTGGCTTTAGAAAAACTGATAAACACTATAGATTATTGCTGATACAAGCAGAATCATTGAAATAGTCAATGAACACCAGAAATAAATGAATATGGCTTCATTGATCATGCAAATGCCTTTGTTTGTGTCAGTTATAGCAATAGCAATAGCACTTAGACTTATATACCGCTTCACCGTGCTTTATAGCCCTCTCTAAGCGGTTTACAGATTCAGCATACTGCCTCCAACAATCTGGATCCTCATTTTACCCATCTAGGAAGGATGGAAGACTAAATTAACCTGGTGAGATTCGAACTGCCAAATTGCAGGCAGCCGGCAGTCAGCAGAAGTAGCCTGCAGTACTGCATTCTATCCACTGAGCCACCATGGCTCTGTTATGTCAAGCTGTGGAATGTCCTTAGAAAAATGGAAATCCCAGGGCTTCTCATTGTCCTTATGTAAAACCTACACCAGTGGTTCTTCACCATGGACCCACTTTAAATATCCTTTGTGGCCATGGACCATGGTCACAGACCCCCACCCACCCAAGACTTAACTCAAGATTTAAGTCATCATTAAATCCTTTAAATCACAATATTGCTTCAAGCCTTTGTGGACCCTTTGTGATGACATTGTGCTCCCCCCAGGGGTTCATGTACACAGGTTGCACATAGGTCAGGAATCCAAGTGAAGCATGGTGAAGCAACTTGGGTCCCGTGTCATGCCTGCAAGCCATCTTTTCTTTTTGGGCTTCAGGCCTTCCCTCTACTGAGGGAAAATGGGTGGGGGGATTGTATGAAGTTGGGTGATATGTAGCCATAATAACATTCTTCTTAGAAAGTCAAGGTCATCTTTGTCTCTGCACCTGGCCGGAACTGGATGGGAGGAATCTGTCTTCATGGCAATGGAAGTTTGGACCATGTGATGGACTTGTGGGTGTTGGGGCAGGATTTTGAACTTTCAACTGGGTGGGAAAACCTGGAAGCTTTCAGATTCGGGTTTTCCCAGATGTGCCAACATGACATCTCTAATAAAGTGGAACTTTGAGGGAACTCAAGCCTTGGAGTTTTATTTCATTGGGGGTGTTTTTTGGAACCCTGACATCCAGATTGGCAAAGGAGTAAGACAAGACTGCATATTCTCCCCTTACGTAGTCAACCTATATAAGAGAATATATACCGAAGGAACCTGATGTTGGAAAATGATTCACATGCTTTTAAAACTAAGGACAGAAATCTCAAAAAAACTACAGTATACCGACAACACTACTTGGCAGTGACGTGCGGAGAGGTTTATGGCTGGTGAGGCACTGACACAGTGGTGGGTTTCAAATATTTTTAGACTTGTGGACTTCTACTCCCAGAATTCCACAGCCAGAAATGCTCAGTTCCGATTTAAAACGACAGCATTTGTTTCTCTCTCCCTTCCTCCCCCTCTCTCAAACACACACACACACACAAATTGGATTGGACTATCTCTCCTACCCCCTTCCCTCTCTCACTCACTCTCAAGCAAACACACACACACACAGACACAAAAGTTGGATTGGATATCTTTTCCAGTGGCTTGAAAGTAGCCCCTCTGCCATCCCCCACATTCCCCTGCTGCCTTCCCTAAACACCTCCACCATTGCAAATGAAGCCTGCTGTCTGGGTGGGGAATGCCTGGAACATAATAAAGCCCACCCACTCACCTCCTGCTGGCAGGCTGGGGTGAGAGGAGAGACAGAGAAGCTGGAGGGGAGCCGATCCGAGCCTTCCAAAAGAAAGAGGCTGGGGGAAAGTGTGTGTGGTACAACATGGCTCTTTGCCTGGCTTCCGTGGATGACTCTGCTTAACTGTTTAAAAAAAGCCTCTAAAACAGCACCCTCTACTATGAGGCAGAAGAACTGCATGCCTCACCTACGTCAGGAATTTTTAGGCTTTTAACCCTTGCTTAACTCTGCTCGAGTGATCATAAAACGCCTAAAGTTTTATGATATTTCTCTCTACGGGAGATATTTCTCTCTATGGGCATACTGAGAATATCTCTGCAGAACAGAATTCCGCATTGGCAACAGGAAGGGCATCCGGCCATTAAAACAGTCTGCTAGCTCCATTCAGTTGTCCAGACTCCGTCCTGCAAGGGATTATGGGGTCATTAAAAGATGATGTTGATGATGTGATCACCTTTTGTAACCTTCTGACAAGCAAAGTCAATGGGGAAGCCAAATTCACTTAAAACCAAAGAGCATGTCTTTTTTTTAAAGAAAAAAGTTTAATACAATACAATACAATAGAATAGTAGAGTTGGAAGGGACCTTGGAGGTCTTCTAGTCCAACCCCCTGCCTAGGCAGGAAACCCTATACCATTTCAGACAGATGGCTATCCAACATCTTCTTAAAGACTTCCAGTGTTGGGGCATTCACAACTTCTGGAGGCAATTTCTGTTCCACTGATTAATTGTTCTCACTGTCAGGAAGTTTCTCCTCAGTTCTAAGTTGCTTCTCTCCTTGATTAGTTTCCACCCATTGCTTCTTGTTCTACCCTCAGGTGCCTTGGAGAATAGTTTGACTCCCTCTTCTTTGTGGCAACCCCTGAGATATTGGAACACTGCTATCATGTCTCCCCTGGTCCTTCTTTCTCTTAAGCTAAACATACCCAGTTCCTGCAACCGTTCTTCATATGTTTTAGTCTCCAGCCCCCTAATCATCTTTGTTGCTCTTCTCTGCACTCTTTAAAAACCTTAACTTTAACTCTTAACTTTAAAACGTTTTTTATCCATATTATTTTAATACTCTTCACCCCCCCGCAACTAAACTCATCTCCTAAACTAAGCAGTTATGCTTTGGAATCGTAGAGCACAATTGCCAGACAAAAGATTATTATTATTTTGGGGGGGGGGGGTCAAATAAAATACAGTTCTGACTCCAGATGTCTCTTCTCACCTATCCCATAGCAATATAAAAACAGGAAAAGGGTGGGGGGGGGGGAGAGGGAAAAAATAACAAATTGCGAGATGCCTCTTGGGGAGATTAGGCTGAAGTGGGATTTTATTCCTTCTAGTTTATAATCATTACAGAAATTTAAACCTCAAGCCATTTCATTCCAGGCTTATACTAAGCTTGTTAGTGGTTTCTGATGCTGGGTGTGATAGTGCCCAAGCATTACCATAAAGCAGCAGAATTAACTATGATCTTCAGAAGCTTGAAAGTGGGTGACAGAAGTCTGCAATTTGGTGCACTGAATATTATGATAACATTCTACATTAAATGTTTATAATCTACTTACAGCTGAGCTTCACGTATATTTGATACATCTACGTTTTGCCCAGTGCTGAATATCACAGCTATTATGGCTTTCCAGAATGACAACATTAATAAATTTCTCCTCCTCTCCATTTTAATTTTTATTTTAACAACAGAAAGGAAACCAACAAACAAAAGCAGAGAGGTTTCATTTCTTCCCAATAAGGGAAGAAGGGACTTTGCAAACAGGCTCCATCACTGTCAGGTCTTCTAGTCATCTCCTCCTGCTGTTGAAATTTAGGCTGTGGGGGTTTTTTTTGGTGGGGGAAGCCCAATATACTAGTTTAATATTTAATTAGATATTTGGGGGCTCTTTTAAAGCACTTTGCACACCGAAAGTGCAAGGAAATTCTTATTATAACATGCAGGCGGGATAGAAAAGTAAAGATGGCAGTCACGACCACATGTGACCAGTGTTGGGTTGCACTTACCTTTGCGACCGGTACACTGCTCATGGTTGTTCGCCCATGCACCAGATTTGCGCTGCGCACACGCTCGACGTGCGCTGTGCAAGCATGTGCACTCCACTGCTCCTGCAACACCTAGCTGCTCGTCGGAGTTTGCGCAGGCACCGTACTCTGTGCGTGCGTGCACAATTGGCCCGGTTGCCTTGAAAACATCTATGGAATATTGGTCCAAACGAGCCACTGCTTCCAACTACTACTGGTACAGCTCCGTTGGAGCTGCTGAGGGACTCAGACAATGACGAACACTATGAGTCAGCTATGGAAGAGATGGAGGACCCTGGGCAGGATTCAGACCCAGAGCAGGGACCAGAGAGGCTGGTTGGCCACCAGGAGGCGCCTGAGGCATAGAGCAGTGGGGAAGATCAAAGGGAGTTTGTCCCTGACGCAAGATTAAAAAGGGCAGAGAAACCTGTACTGACAATGTCATCTCTGAGCTTTGCTTACTACAATGCCACCTAAAAGATCACCACCGGGGAAACCGGGTTTTGCTGGCTCCGCCCCAGCATCTTCAACGTCCAGCCCCAGCGGACAACAGACACTAATTTCTTTGTTCCAGCCTAAGCCCCCTGAGGTGGACTTTCAACAGATGTTTCAACAACTCTTAAAGGGGCAGGAGGACTTAAAAAATCAATTGAAAGAAATGAACGAGCAGCTCAGAGAGAACCAAGACCGAGCGATCCAAAACTCACAGAGACTGGAACTTTTGGAGGAGGGGACGGCTGAGATGAGGGGGGAGGTGAAGGGGGTGCAGAAAGGAAACCAAGAACTTGAGAGCCACCAGATAAAAATGGAATTTGAAAGGATGTCTTTTTTTCTTAGATTTCAAAATGTAATTGAGGCTGATGATGAAGATCTGAGGGATATTATGACAAATTTATTGGCTGAATATATTAAAAAAGACAGACAACAGATGGGGTGGGACATGGACCTGGTCTATAGAGTAAACTCAGCATATGCCAGAACACACAATGTTCCAAGGGAGGTACACATTAAATTTCTCAGAAAGACCACAAGAGATGAGATTCTGAGTGCACAAAGGGGGCAAGCACTAAAATACAAGGATAGAGAAATAGCCATTCTGAAACAAATCCCAAAGAAAGTTAGAGATAAAAGAAAAAACTATTCGCTTTTAGCGAAGAAATTATACCAGAAAGGGGTGTGGTTTAGATGGCTTATGCCAAAAGCTTGCTAATATTCTGGGAGGACATGAGAGTTAGAATCAACACAACTATGGAGGCTGAGGCCTTCATGGAAAAAAATAAAGTCCTCCTAGATAAACCTGATGACATTACACGGGACATACAGGACATGGGAGGTGCCGGAACTCTGCTGGAGAGGGGAGAAGAGGCAACATTGAGAAAACTCAGATCACAAAAATGAACTAGAAAATCTGTTTGATATAAAATGATTGAAATTATTTGAAGATAAAAGTTTATATGCTGACAAAATACTATTAAGTAGCAACAATCTAATGTATTAATAAATGAAAGTTATGAGAATGGGGGGGGGGAGGGCCATTTCCTGCATAATGTAACTGTCAAAATTTGTAACTTTATCCACTATCCCTTTCCTTGATTATTTTTTTTAAATCTAATAAAATTTTGTTTAAAAAAAAAAGGGGGCAGAGAAACGAAGGCAACAGCTGCTCCGGAGACAAGCTCCTAAGAGATAATCAAGCTCAGGTGGTTGTGGCTTGGCCCCTCCCAAGAGCGTATATAAGAAGGGACTATGGGAGGAGGCTTTTTGCAGGACAAAAACCATTCATAGTAATCTGGAGAACTCCTTGTCTGATCTGCCTTGGGTTTCCGTTTGTAACAAGCTGGAGAAGCTCTTGTCTGTATCTGTTGGAGACTGGGTTGTTGCCAACGTCTTGCCTGTGAGTCATGTTTGGGCTTTCAGCCAACAAGATTATAGTGCTGTAAATAAAGTGTGGCAAACAGCTAAGCCTGTGTCGGCATTCATTACAGGACAGAGGGGGGTCAGAACACCCACCACTGCATGTGACCTTTTGTATGTACAGTACATCAACACATGCAAAAAAAAGAGGCAGGATTTTGATCACATATCTGTAGATGCTATTTTTGATCCTTCTCCCAGAAGATTCTGGACTGGATGGGTAGAATAGACCAACATCTAAGAGCCGTGGTGGCGCAGTGGCTAGAATGCAGTACTGCAGGGTACTTTTGCCTGGAATTTGACAGTTTGAATCTCACCAGCCACACATCCATGACCTGGATGTTTGAGAATCACTATAGATGTGGTTATTTGAAGTTACAATGGTACTGAAAAAAGTGACTTATGACCAAGACTGTGAGTTCTAATTCAGTCTTAGGCACAAAGCCAGCTGGGTGTCCTTGGGTCTGTCCCTCTCTCTCTATTCTGACCTAGGCGTCCCAAAGAGCATGAAGCAAACTCCTTGCCCTGACAAAAACCCCTTTTATTAATTCACTGTGAAATCTGCTCATTCACATTCAGCAAAGTCTTTCAAGGGAGGATTTACAGTCACAGACCTTATCTGGCTTGAAGAGCTGCCAGGCCGATATCTGCAAAACTTGGCAAGGAATCTTAGAGAGTCAAGAACCAATTAAGCAAACAAATTGTCTCCTGCAAACTCCACTCCCCTTTTGCTCCTCTTTTATTTTCTCTGGGAGGGGCCATTCATCGTCCATCTGTGGCCTTACTCCAAAGTCACCCCCTGTTCTTTAGCTGTTCCCTTCATCTGGCAACTCTGCGCATGCGCAGACTGGGAATAGGCTCCAGCTGTTTGTCTGCCTCACTGATGTCTGACTCTGAAGGCAGCTGATAACTGGCATATGGCTCTGCCCCCCTCTCTGCCTCCGACACAGAGCCCTCATCAGAGCCTTTCCCAGACTCCAGGGCTGGCCCATGTTCCTCCCCAACTTCCTCACTGTCCGAATCTGCTGCCAGCTCTGCTGGCCGCTACGGGCCACAACAAAACTTGTCATCTGTATAATAGCTAAGCTACCTTCTAGATCAGGGTATTATATTCCCGATGGCATTTGATGACTAGAACTGTGTCTCAGAAGAACGTTTGATGACCACAACTACAAAAGTAACGATGCCTTTGGCATGAGGATGAGCTTGCAATGGAGTAAAATCAAGGAAGTATCAGGGTCATCAGAAAGATTGAAGATGAACTTATTTTTTTTTACAAGAATTTTATTGGTTTTTAAACATTTATAGGTAAGGGTAAAAAAGGTACAAAGAAAATTTTGGCAGCTCCCGTGCTAGTGGTAGAAATCCCCCCAAATCTCACAATTTTTACAATGTTAAAAACAATGTATAAAAGATAAGTATAAACAGAATCTTGTTTTACATTATATCAACCATGTGTTCAATCATCTCTTTCTCTGTCACTTTCTAGTATATCAACAATTATCATAGTATTTCAAATACATTTATTTTTGTGACCTGAGCCTTTTCGATATTGCTCCCTCCACTCTGTCCCCAGATGGAGCCACAGCACCCCCCTCCTTCATATCTTGCACATTACTACCTTTTTCACCACCTCCTCTATTTTCGTCCTCTAGGAGAGAACTATGTTTTTTAATGAAGGCTTCAGCCTCCCCCACTGTATTAATTTTAATTCCATTTCCCTCCCAAAAAATCAACATTCCCTCTGGCAATAACCATCTTCTAAACCAGTGTTTCTCAAACTTGGCGACTTTAAGTCCTGTGGACTTCAACTCCCAGAATCCCCCAGCCAGCATAGCTGGCTGGGGAATTCTGGGAGTTGAAGTCCACAGGACTTAAAGTCGCCAAGTTTGAGAAACACTGTTCTAAACCAAACTCCTTTATTGTATAATTTCTTTGATAAGGAGGAATGCTTCCTTTTTTTCCCTTCTTTTTTTTGGAATTTGCTTAAGAATGGTAATTTATTTATCTTTATATTTTAATGGTTCCCTCCCTTTGGGCCCCTAGCACCTCATCCCTCGTGGTCCTCCTAAGAAACTTAACAGGTATCTCCCTTGGAACATTGTGTGTTCTAGCATATGCTGAATTAATCCTGTAAACCAGATCCATATCCCACCACAACTGTTCTTTATTTCTCTTAATATATTCTGCTAAAATTGTACTCATAATATCCTTAAGATCTCCACTTTCTGTTTCTGGTAGGTTCTGGAATCTAAGAAAAAAGGACATTCTTTCAAGTTCTATTTTTGCCATAAAATTTTCCAATTCTAAATTTCCTTTCCGGACTGCGTTAACCTCCTCCCCCAATCCAGCTGCCCCCTCCTCCAACACCCCAATTCTTTGTTTATTTTCTGTTATATGTTGTTGTACAGCTCTGAGTTCATCTTTAAGACCTGTCACCTCTTTTTTCAACTCATTTTGACCCCTCATAATTTCCTGGAACATTTGGTTAACAGATAGTTCTTTTGAGCTCTCTCCAGTCCCTTCTTGTTGTAACAATGAAGTAATCTTCGTCTGCTGCATGCTTGGACTGGAGGTGGCAGAGGCAGGAGCCAAAAATGACTTGCCTGTTGGTGGTTTTTTGGGCCCCATTTATCTGCGTTCAGGGATGATAAGTCTTTTACAAGAAAAATGTCGTCAGTGGAGTGCGCAGCTGTGCGGGTCCAAGGTGGCAGGCAAATCCAAAAGTAAAAAGTTAGTTCTCCTTCACAGTTCCAAAACACAGAGGTACACCAGAAAGAGGAAAAGTCAAATAGTCAAAATTAATCAGGAAGACCACCTAACAGGAAAGGTCCAGAGCACCTTCAGAGGGGGTATTAAGGCAATTACCAGAGATTTTTTTTCCAAAGGTAGTTTCAAAAGGTAGGCTTCATTTATAAGTACAAAAACAAAGACGGAGGGGGGCCATCTTGGCTCCTCCTTTCGCAGGGAGAAGAACAAGGAGTTCCATAAAGTTTTTTTTCCTTTTAAAAAAACAGCTCAGCAATCACCTCTTGCAGCTGTGATATCAATCTTTCTCAGATAGTTAGTACAAGTGGCAAGTCAGCCTTTATTCTCTCTCCATTCCGATATAGAGAGAGATAGTTCAAATGCCGCTTTGTCCAAGGGGGGGGGGTAAAGAGAAAGAAACACCCCCCTGTAATCCAGTTTCAAATGGATTGAACAAAAACTTACAATAGTCTGCTGCTTATCTGTTAACGATGATTAAGGAGATTAGGGCGGATCTCTCCCCACTGGCAGACAGCCAGCAGCTGTTTCATGCCCCCCCTCCGCTCCCCGGCTCCTGGGGCGAGGCTGGAAACACCCCCGCCGGCTGCCGCCGAGTCTGGGGGATTCCAGCAAGCCGCCCTGCAGCAGGAGACCCCTCCAGGGCCCCCTGTGCTCCTGAACGGAGATCACCGGGGAGACGAGCAGCGGACAACACGTCTGTCACCTACGGGAACCAGAAGTGATCTGATCGAAGATGAACTTTTTTGATCCTCTCATGCAATGGAATTCATTGGAAAAGGCAGCTATACACAAAATGATCAGTGGTAAAAGGAAACTAGGCTGCTAAAAAAAAAAGACACGCTGACTAAACACCATCAAATCAACCAGCCAAAGCATTAAACAACTGAATGAAGCCATAGAAGATTGGAAAATATGGACAGAGATGGGCCATCAAATCACTGGGAACTGGATATGATTGAACAGATAGCATCATCGTCAAATTAAGATCAAAATTTACACACGAAAAATCAGGAAAGCTGCCCATATAAGAACTGGAGGTGGGGGGGAGGGAACCAATCAGCGAAACACTGTTAAAAACTTTCAGTCATCAGAGGTGGTATTCAGCCAGTTCTGACCATTTCTATTGAACTGGTAGAGGAAATTTTGAGTAGATCGGAAAACCGGGAAATACCACCTGTGGCTGGCCCCACCCCTTCTATTCGCTGCCTCCCAAGTCCCAGCTGATTGGCTGGTCTTCTTTTGTTGCCCTGCACAGGAGAACGGAGCTGGAAAGCAGCTTATTGAGGTGGGGAGGGAATGGGAATTTTGCAGTATCCTTCCCCTGCCATGCCCACCAAGCCATGCCACGCCCACCAAGCTATGCCCATAGAACTTGTAGCAAAAAGTTTTGAATCTCACCACTGCTGCAGATGCTTCATTACCAAACTACCTAATATCGTCAGTGCACGGTAGAATGAAGTAAGTAGCAAATCTGACTCTGCTGCTCACTCATTATGTTAGTAACTACGTTATTTGTGATGAAATATCTGCCCGAAAACAACCAAGCCCAAAAAAGACGCAAGAACTTAACAGTTCAACTCTGAACTATTGAATTTGCATTATTTTTTTCCATTGAGAAAAGAAGAACTAGGGGTGACATGATAGAAGTATTTCTGTTTTTGAGGGGCTGCCACAAAGAAGAGGGGGGGGGGTCAACCTATTTTCCAAAGCACCAGAAGGCAAGACAAGAAACAATGGATAGAAACTAATAGAGGAGGGAAGCAACCTGGAGTTGAGGAGAAATTTCCTAATAGTGAGGACAATTAATCAGTGATACAGCTTGCCTTCAGAGGTTGTGGGTGCTTCATCACTGGAGGTTTTAAAGAAGAGATTAGACAGCCACCTGTCTGAAATGGTATAGGGTCTCCTAGTTGAGTAGGGGGTTGGGTCAGAAGACCTCCAAGGTACCTTCTGGGTCTATTCTGATTGATTGATTGATTGATCTTAGTGATCCTGCCATGAGTATGAATAAACCTGGATCCAATTTTTCTACTTGAAAGAGAAATTATTTTTTCTGTCTCTGTCACATGCTATGGGATGCTTCTTCTATCGTCTATATATATAAAAGTGTGTGTGTGTGTGTGTGTGTGTGTGTGTGTGTGTGTTCAAGTATAACTCTGGAATGACTTGAGCAATTTCAACCAAACTTGCTACACAGATGATTTTTACGCTCTGGAAAAAAGTACTATGGGGGTAGACACCCCTGACACCCTTCGGGGGGGGTGTTCTGTTAAGATACAGCCTGTTGTGCCTTAAAATGGCTTCTACTGTACTGCTGTAAAATGGCTTCTACTGTACAGCACAGTGGAGTTGCCATGGTAACCGCTTCACAGTACTCCACAAGGGAGCTCACTCTGGTAAGGGGGAAAATCCAACATTAGAAATTACATTTGGTCTGTACATTTCCCCCTATAAATAAATACCCAGGCAATGCCAAGTTATCGGCTAGTATTAAATAATAAAGCACATAGAAACACCACCTACATTCAAATGGATCGACACAGGTTGAATGCCTTTATTGTTTTCTGACACAGTCACTCATGCAAATTGAATGACAAAAAACCTGCAATTTCCTCAGTTTAAATTGCTTTAAGGGAGTGGCAATGATAAAAACATATAAATATAAGTGCTATTGCTAGCATGCATTGGCTCTCTCCCTCTTCATAACACTCTTCTGCCACTGATGACAGGATAATTCCTTATGATTGTTATTTGATCCTGACGACAGTTGGATGACTCTGGAAGATCTATACTTTGCTAGCAGAGAAAATGTCTCTCGGCATATGCTTCAAAGTTTGTAGACACACGTCTAATGAGAAGTTGTTGCCAGTTTACATCACTGGCTCTCCTCATGCTGATCTCCTGAACAAGGTGATCTTAAACTCTGACATATTTTCCAGTATCTGCTAATAATGGCATTCTTCTCTATTAAAAACAATGTACAATATTGCCTTTCCTAAAATGGAAATTTTAGGAGCTCTCATTAGTGATAAAAATAACAACTGCCTATTGGAATATCTGTAACAGTTTCTTCTAGGAATATTTTTGGACAATCCAATTAAATCCATTTCCTTGAAATATATATATATATATATATATATATATATATATATATATATATATATATATATATATATATATATATATATATATATATATATATATATATATATATATATATATATATATATATATATATATATATATATATATATATATATATATATATATATATATATAAACGATGCAAGTTAATGACATTGGGGAAGTGCCTTCTACTATGTGAGTAACCAGGCAAATTCATATAATGGAAAGTCATTTTTTTTAGTCATTTAATCCTAGACCACTTAGGAAATTATAGGCCTGGGATGGCAAACCTATGGTATGCGTGCCACAGGTGGCACACGGAGCCATTTGTCAGGGCACATGAGGCATTGCGCTGGCCATCAGAATTCAGCCGTTTTTTAGAGCCATTTTTCGCTCTCCCCAGGCTCCAGAGGCTTTTTTAGGAGCCTGGGGAGGGCGAAAAGAGACTCACCCCTCCCCGGAGGCCCTCAGGAGGCTTTAGGAGCTTCCCTGAAGCCTCCGAAGCACAAAAAAACAGCCCTATGGGCAAACCGGAAGTTTGGGAATGGACTCCTGGTTTGCTCGTAGGTCGGTTTAAGCTTTCCGGAGGCTTCAGTGACCTTCAGGAGGTTTCCCTGAAACCTCTGGAGGACTAAAAATGACCCTATGAGCAAAGATCATTTTTAGTCCTCCAGAGGTTTCAGGGAAGCCTCCTGAAGGTCCATGAAACCTCCGGAGGGCCTCCGAGAGGGCTGGGGAGGCTTTTTTCGCCCTCCCCAGGCTCCTATAAAGCCTCTGGAGCCTGGAGAGGGTGAAAAAAGCAGGCAAAAAATGGGGGGGAAGCGCCTCTCATGTGTGCATGCGCACTGGAGGGGGGGTCGCGCATTGCATTATGGGTGCAGCACGCCTATGCACGACTCCCCCTGCGCTCCCCCTTTATGGCACGCGAACCAAAAAAGTTTCGACATCACTGATATAGGCAATTTATGTTATATGCCTTTCAGGGCCAGGATCTGCTGATCATGGAAGGTGCTCTGAGTAGATGACATATAAATTCAACACCTATCTTCCCAGGGAAAGAGAAAGTTATAGAAAGCAGAGAAAACTGCTTTTCCCAGTGGCAATATATGGCTGTGAAAGTTGGACCATAAGAAAGGCTGAGCGCCAAAGAATTGAGGCCTTTGATTTATGGTGCTGGAGAAGACTCCTGCGAGTCCCTTGGACTGCAAAGAGATCCAACCGGTCGGTCCTAGAGGAGATCAACTCTGACTGCTCTTTAGAACGCGACATCCTGAAGATGAAACTCAAATACTTTGGCCACCTAATGAGAAGGAAGGATCCACTGGAGAAGAGCCTAATGCTAGGAAAGATTGAGGACAAATGAAGAAAGGGACGACACAGAATGACGTGGCTGGATGGAGTCACTGAAGCAGTCAGTGTGAGCTTAAATGGACTCCAGAGGATGGTAGAGGACAGGAAGGCCTGGAGGAACATTGTCCATGGGGACGCGATGGGTCGGACATGACTTCACAACTAGCAGCAACAACAATAAAGAAGAGAATATTTGTAGCTCAGGGTTGAACTATGGAGTCCTTGATGCTCTCTGAGCTTGGTTGTTTTCTTGCAGATGTTTCATTAGCCAGCTTCAGAAGATGTTTACCTGAGGTTGATGATGGGTAATGAAATGTCTGCAAGTAGAAAACCATGCCCAGAAAGCACCAAGGAATCCGTCATTTGAATGTTCTGGTCTAGATTTCAGAGAAACTATAGCAATTAAGAAAGTTTGGAGTGTTAAAGAGGCATTTCATCTTGATAACCCCTTGATCCTAACAATGAGATGAAGTTGAAGATTTCCTGCTGTACTTCATCCACCATCAACTCTACTTCTATGCAGCAAAAGCACCTTAGTAGGACATCGTGAAGTCCCATCAAGGAACCCTATTCTTCTGTTACCCTCCTAGAAATGAATTATTGTCATATTCTTTCCTTCTGTTTCATGTTCTTCAAATATAACTTCAGTAGGATGTGTTGATTGGGATTTACTCAGCTGTAACAGGAAATTGAAGCTGGGAGGGAACCGTTGGAAATCCATTTAATGAGTTAGAAGAAACCGCTTCGCTTTCTTCTTCATATCATCGGCTTAACATGATGAACTTTGAAACCGGCATAATTTAAAGTTTTCTTATCTAATAAATGTATTTCTTCATTTGTTTGTTTATTGATGACTAGCTGATAACATGGTGCTGCCCAGGTATTTATTTATCCCAACCTTCCTTCCATGAACGTCGCCGCAATTTCCAATGTAAGATTTTCTCCCTTACCAGAGGGAGCCCCCTTATGGAGTACTGTGAAGCCATTACCATGGCACCTCCACTGCGCAGCACAGTAGAAGCCATTTTAAGGCACAACAGGCTGTATGTTAACAGAACATACACCCCGAGGGGTGTTAACTTTAACTTTAACTTTTATTTGATTTCTAGACCGCCCCTCTCCCAGAAGGGACTCGGGGCGGTGTACAGTCATATTAAAAACAATAAATATACATAATATAAATATAAAATAAATATACATGTGGCTGGAGGAGGTAGCAATAGTTTACTGTACAATAGTTAAAGTTAGATTTAAAATTTAAAAAATTTAAAAATACATTAACAAACACCCCTAAAAACTATCCCAGGATAAAATATTTGCCAGGAGGTATAAATGGGACTATAAATGGGCCAGGCCAGCTAATTGGAACAGGTGAGTCTTAAGTTTTTGTTGGAAGGAGTGGAGGTCGGTAGTAGTTCTGATATCGGGGGGGGGGAGGTCATTCCAGAGGGTTGGGCCCATCACAGAGAAGTCTCTACTCCTAGGCGCTGCCCGTTGGCATTGCTTGGTGGACGGCACCCGGAGGAGTCCCTCCCTGTGAGAGCAAAAGGGTGTCTTACCCCCACAGTATTTATTTCCAGAGAGTAAGTTGCTCGAGGTGTTCCAGAGTTATGCTGGAACACACACACACACACACACACACACACACACACACACACACACACACACACAAATAGTCTAAGTTTTAGAAGAGATGATCCATCCATCAGTCAGTCAGGGGAAGCACCAAGTTTCAGGATTCCATGAAAGGACAATCAATTCTAATATACTTTTCATTCTCAGCAGAGGCATTTAGTTTTTCTATGCACGGCCCAAAGTTACAGGCCAACTTTAATTGCTTAAGAAACACTGTTTGGCTAATGTTGTTTTCTGCATAATGGTTGAGATAAAATACAATCCAGATACCAGAATGTGCAATAATAATAATAAAAAAGAGAATACTTGAAACCTTCAACTTGTACATAATGTTTTTTTTTAAAGTTAGGGGAGATGGAGAAAAAGCTAGAGATGGGGAAATGATTTTTATTTTTTAATCATTTTTTCTCATTAGAGCAGAGAAGAATCATTCAAAGCATGTCGAAAATGGGAAACAATTTACTTGGGACGGTTTCCTTAAGTGCCACAAAACTCTGGCGGTTGCAACATTCTCTAATGACATTGCAGCTTGTGGTCCCATCTCATCTAATCTGTTAGCAAAATCCGAAAGTCACTTATGTCAGTCTCTAATGCAAGCTAAATGAGTCTTTCCAGTAATAAGAAGCTTCCCAGAATTAGTTTTCGTTTGCAGAAAATTGCCATTGGGCCTGGCACTTTTATCTAAAAATTTCACTTGTGCATAAGCAAAAACCTCATATATTATTTGGTTACATTCCATCAGTATGAGCAATAACATTGTGAGAATTCAATGCATGCTAATGATATATAGAAATCCACCTGCTTTCTGATAAAATGAGTTTAATTTTCTGTTGCCCACTGCCTGGTTGGCCTTTCATAAATTACTTATGCACAGCTATTATTAAAATAGAGGGAAAGCAAATTAGAAAGTCCGCATATCTCTCTACTGGATTTAACCAAGGCAGGGCTGTGACAGCTAGAGTCAGCGGTTTTTTTTTTTTTAAAAAAAAACCCTGCTCTCTTGAAAATTTTTGCATCTCTATACAATTCTGGGCCACTGTTGTAAACGTCCTGACCTGCCTTCTTACCAAATTAACCTAAATCCTTTCTATTTTTCAACATTAATGGAATCCTCTAGAGCTCTGCTGATATATATTAAAATATATTTATTGGTTAATTTGAATTCCAGCCATTTCCCCCACCCCCCTTTCCTTTTTCTGTACCTCATTTCCCAGCACTTCTGTTATATCTCTCCGGTTTGGAGGTTTAGCATTAGGAATCTTACAAATTAAGATAAATGCATCTGACAATTATCAGATCAAAAACAACTTAACTTTCATCAGAATATATGATTACAATTTTCCCTTCCTGATGAAAAGGGTGGGGGGGGTGGAATGAGGACTTTCTCCTTGAAACGGTTAATTGGATTTTGAAGTACTGTACATTTCAGGCAAGTGGTACAGCTTTCGGCTGGTCTGTGGCTGTCTTGACAGTTTGGCTTTGCAACAGACAATGTGCTTTTTTCCCTCTTTTTTTTAAGGTCTTTCAAGTCCATAGTTCATGGTGACTTTAACTTTAATTTCTGTTAATGATATTATTTTGCTCTCTTTCGGATCAAGCTTTCACACGATGGATTTGAGAAACAGTGGCAATCCCATTAGCTTTTCCAATTGCTCCCTTTTAAAGTTGCTTGGAGCATTATTTATTTTATAATGCCTTTACTCTCAACATCCAGAAAAAGAGCGAGAGACAATTTGAACCTGCTGTTATTCCAGGAAGGTTCTTATACTCCCCACCACGGCTCAATCTGTATATTTGGTTCAAACTCATTACTTCTATCTTCCGTTTGGCAGGCGGTAGAATATTAAAATACAACACAATCTTTTAGCTGAAGTAGTGTGATCTGCAACATCAGTTTAATTTTCTAAGACCTGGACTTTTCCTTTCAAAATTCACACTAGTCCTTCATACCTGTGAATTTGGGGACTGCTAGTACTACAAAAACACCGACATTGTCTTAAGAAAAAGGTGCACAACTTGAAAGTTACACACTGCTCCAGAAATATTTGGTGGTGGTGCAAAGTGATCTCTGAAAGAATTCGGCACAAAAGAAAATGTTACAAACGCAGCACAAAGGAAAATAACTGCAGGAAAATATAATTAATTTGCAGCCTAATTACAAACAAAAGTAAGAATAAGTAATTTTCTACAGTAATTTCTCTTCTAAATAACATTTTCTAAGCAATTTATAGTTCAAAGCCAAGAGCAGGTCAACCTAAATGATAACAGCAATATTCAGTGATAAAAATAAAGCAGAATTTTTTTTTCAATCCATAAAAATCGGTTAAGAACAATGCACCACTAATGTATATTTTTTAAAAAAATTACCTCACATCGCTAGTTTAGCATAAGAGTTTGTTTTCTTTTCTTTTTCTTTTTTTAAAAAAACCCAAATGGCGCTACAATATCATTTACTTTGTATGAAATGTCCCTCAGGTCTGTATTTTTGTAGCTGTATGTTTCTGAAACATGTATTTTTCAAGGCCAATTTGGCCCAGGGGTTAAGGCCCCATCCAGAAAGCAGGAGGTTATGAATTCAAGTCTCGCCTAAGCCATGAAAGTCAGCTAGGTGGCTTTGGGCCCGTCACACTCCCTCAGCCCAACTCACCTCCCAAGGTTAAAAAATAGGAGGAGGAAGGTGTGTTGGATATGTTCATCATCTTGAGATATTCGTAAAAATAATAAAAGCAGGATATATTTAAAAAACAAACAAATGAAAACACCTTTGTTTGAATTTGTAAACAGTGGCATTGACCTGGAGGGGAAGAATTTCACCATGGTTTTCAAAACTGGTCATGTGATGTCACGCTTAACGAATGTGGGTGGATTCACTTAATGACCACAGCAGAGCTGACATCGTAAGTCTGGCACAGTCACTAATTGTTCCACTTGACTGCGTGCTTAGCAATAGCATTGCCAGTCCAATTGCAGTCATTAAGTAGGACTTCCTGTAAATCATGTATACACTGTCATTGGAAAACTTATTTATAGAATTCTTTTTCTGGTTACATTCCTCATATTGCCTCTTTTCACCGATTAGGGTCTTATTTCACTATAGAATCCACTGGAGTTTTTTTTCAGTTTGACCCCTGGCAACCCCCTGGAAAAATTCCTGAAGTTTCCTTGGCAAAAATTTTTGGAGGTGGTTTGCAATTGCCTCTTTCCTAGGGCTGAGAGAGGGACAGGCTGTCTTCATACCTAAGACAGGACCAGGATTCTGAAATTCCCAATTTCTAGCCTGATGCCTTAATCACCACACCAAAGTGAACTCCTGGGAATCCACTAGCAATCTAATTAAAGAAAGAAGGGAAGATCCAGACCGCACTAAAGCTTTTTGCAAGAGGCACTTTGCAAAATGCATTGAAGCAATCAAGTCCTGCAGAAGAAACAGAATAACAGAGTTGGAGGGAACCTTGGGAGGTCTTCTAGTCCAACCCCCTGCTCAAGCAGGAAACCCTATATAATTCTCTTCTTAAAAACCTCTGGTGTTGGAGCACCCACAACTTCTGGAGGCAAGTTATTCCACTGGTTTATTGTTCTCACTATCAGGAAATTTGTCCTTAGTTCTAAGTTGCTTCTCTCCTTGATTAGTTTCCACCTATTGCTTCTTGTCCTGCCTTCAGGTGCTTTGGAGACTAGGTTGACTCCTTCTTCTTTGTGGCAGCACCTGAGATATTGGAACACTGCTATCATGAAACCTCTACTCTCCCCCCCTCCATTAAACTAGACATACCCAATTACTAGCTGAATACCCGTGCTTCGTTAGGAAACTATGTGATCGGGCTTGATAATTAATGAGTAGTTACGATCAGGTGTGATACATTGATGCTTAAAGCTTGAACATTAATGTAGCATGTGAAACTCCTTAGCTACATAGTATTAATATAAGGCAACTGGCAGTTGGAACAGAGTTCTTTTCAGGTGGGGAGGGGGAGTAGTAGAATGTCTAAATTCCCAGCCCACAGGCTGGATGAGTCACGCACTGGCCATGCCCATATAAAGCAATGGGCAGTTGGAACGGAGTTCCTTTCAGGTGGGGAGCGGGAATAGAATGTCTGGTTCCTATTTTCGACTTGCATTTTTACATGCTTTTGGACTGCTAGGTTGGCAGAAGCTGGGACAAATAACTCACTCCGTTACACAGTGCTAGGGATTCGAACCGCTAAACTGCCAACCTTTCTGATTGACAAGCTTAGCCACTGAGCCACCAGAAAACACAGTAGGCCTCCCAAAATTTCTGGTAGAGTTGAGCTGCAGAGTCACCCATCTAAACTATGGTCATGCTAAATCTCCATGTCATTAGTGGCCTCTGACAATTCCCCCGCGCCCCCCCCCCAGCATTCACAATAAGGGCAAAACGATATCTCATTTTTCATGATCTGGCACGTATATCCATACCCTCTGCAAATGTCACAAAACAGCTTAAACAGGGAGCATATTCCTCCCTTCAAAAGAGTTAGGGATAATCTTCCAGTGACCGGGGATTCTGCCATCAAGAGGAAACATTCTCGTTTAGGAAGAGTTAATGTTTTCGTGACTTCTGCTGTAGTTTTAACCATAAAGCTACTGTCAAAGAAAAATTGAGAAACAACACTCCTCCAGCAGAATGTACCAAAAATAACATCCCAATCTGATTTGCATAAACAAACAGATTATCCAGTATATGGAAAATTCTTTTTATTCCTTTTTTTTCCTGTTGGAAAGCTCACTTCCCTAGTTTGATAATTCATTGTATTGTTCTTCTCACCTCCCAGACTAGGATTTTGATGTACAGATATTGGGGAGGGGGAGAGAGAAAGAGAGAGAGAGAGAGAGAGAGAGAGAGAGAGAGAGAGAGAGAGAGAGAGAGAGAGAGAGAGAGAGAGAGAGAGAGAGAGAGAGAGACAGACAATAAATGAAGACAAAGATAATATTTGATAGACAAATAGATAGATGATTGATAGATGATAGATAGAGAGATAGAGGGATAGAGATAGATAGATAGATAGATAGATAGATAGATAGATAGATAGATAGATAGATAGATAGATAGATAGATATTGAATATTAGTTGCATACGCATGATATGTTCTGCTTTATCATGAGATCAAATAGATGAACTTACAGTGAATTTAACCTAAGAAAAGGAATATCTTTCATACAAAATTTTTAACCTTCATATGTATATTTCTTGATCCATATTATCAGCTTTGTTTTTTAAAAAAACATTTATTTACTTAATAATTGACAACATTTATGTTTTGCATCTATTCTGGCTGTAAGCCAGTGGTGGGTTACGCCCAGAACGCCCCGATACGGGTGAACCGGTCCCTGCTGGGAGCACCAGGTACCGTTCTGGTATGGTGCTGCTGAGGGCCCGCCCGCCCGCCCGCCATCCTTATCTGTATTTGACCCAACCGGGCCATTTGCGCAAGCGCACGGAGTGTATGGCGCCTGCGCAATGCTACACCAAGCAGCTGGAGCATCGCGGGCGGTGAGTATGCACGCGCGCGCAGCACGCGTGCAGTTGGTGGAAGCTCAGCCCTGTCGCAGCGTACTGGTCGCGACGGGATCCAGAACCCACCACTGCTGTAAGCCTCTCAAATAATAGGTTTCTATATACAAACAGTTGTGTGAGTACCCTTCAATCAATTGACCAGCTCACTAGATTTTTATTAAAATCGTACAGATGTGTCCATATGATTGTCTCAGATTTACCATTTTGCTTTTATTCTACCCAACAGGACTCACTATTCTATGAAAACGGACAGAATCTGATTGGATTTTGCTATCTTTTTAGGTCCCATTACCTAGCAAAGTAAATTGTCATTGATAAACCAGTATTACACTGTCTATCTGGGAACTTTGATAAGGGAGAAACAAAAGCTCCAGATTTGAAAGATTATTAGGCAAAATTATTCTCCCATAGGCTTCTAAAAACAGCGCATTCGAGATGGTGATGAATCAGCATACAGACCGGAAGTTGAACAGTTGGACCTGAAGTGCGGCTGGAACAATCTTGAACTGAACACACTCAAAACTAGAGAGATGATAGTAGATTTTAGGAGAAGCCCTTCTATTCTACTACCTCTTACATTACTAGACAACATAATATCAACAGTAGAGACCTTCAAATTTCTAAGTTCTATAATATCTCAGGACTTAAAATAGTCACCTAACATCGAAGATGCCATCAAAAAAGCACAACAAAGAATGTTCTTTCTGCGCCAGCTCAAAAAGCTCAGGCTGCCCAAGGAACTGCTGATACAATTCTACACAAAAAATTATTGAGTCTGTCATTTCCACCTTTATAGCTGTCTGGTTTGGCACAGCAACCAAACAAGACAGACATGGACTTCAACGGATAGTTCGGACTGCAGAAAAAATAATTCCAACCAGCCTGCCTTCCACTGAGCAACTATATATGGCCTGAGCCAGAAAGAGGGCTGTGAAAATAGCTTCGGTAAAGAGCCTTCACATAAACTGTTTCAACCTCTTCCCTCAAGACGATCCTATAGGGCATTGCACACCAAAACAACTAGACACAAGGACGGTTTTCCCCCATGCCGTCATTCTGCTAAACAACTAATTCCCACAATACTGTCAAACTACTTAATAGGGCTGTATTACTATTACCTTCTCAATTTTCCTATTATCTATTTCCTTACCTTCTTACAACTATAACTTTGCTGTTTGTATCTTATGATTTATGTTGATTGCTGGTTTAGTATCTTATGAATATTACTGAGGGTTGTATCTTATGATTTATGATGATTGTATTTTATGATTATGATTGTGATTTAACACTTGTTCCTTGTATATACACTGAGAACTTATGCACCAAAGATAAATTCCCTGTTGTCCAAACACACTTCGCCAATAATGAATTCTATTCTGTCCTGTTCTGTTTTGTATTCTATTCTATTCTACTCTACGCTACACTACACTACACTACTCTATGCTATACTATTCTCATAAAATCAGTTAGAAGGAGACAGTTGTGTCATTGAATCCAACTGCTAGCTAATTGCAGGAATCCAGACACCTGCGATATCTGTAATGAATAATAGTCCAGTTTCTGATTTAAATAATCCAAATACTGCCTGCAACTTTCTAAGTAATATCATCTGCCTGCATAAGACCAAACACTGTATTCAGTTTATAATATTTGGTCGTTTTCATAGACTAAATATTCATAGTTCCATCAATTACCATGGGATTTCATTTTTGTTCCCAGATTATCTTCATCACCCATCTCTTAAAATGACAGAGATTGTTTGAATCATTTTTAAAATATGTTCCCAGAACTCCACTCAGAGCCTTTAAAATGTACATCCTATAGAACAGTGGTTCCCAAACTTTTTCAGTCCACCACCCCCTTGGTGCTACAAACTGATCGTCAGTTCCTTCCACCCAGTGATGGAATTCAATTTTTTTTCTACCGCTTCTATGGGCGTGGCTTGGTGATCGTGGCTGGGGAGGTGTCATGTGACTGGGCTGTTTGCAAGATGGAAGGAAGATAGTAACAGTAAAATTCAAAACTGTAACAATTAATTGCACATTTATTCAAAATCAATTTAAAAATCTTTGTAGTTAATGTTAATTCAACAAAATTGAACATGATCCAGTGATACCAGGTTTTCAAAGTCTGATAGTCATTTATCAAGAACCTTAGTGACTAGTAACTTAGTAAACTCAGTAAAATTTAGTAACTACTTCACTGTTCAGTAAATTCTTAATGTGATGAATGGGCTTGATGAAGTGATACAAGTTTCCCAATGTCTGGTTTTAAGTCACTTAGCAGGAGTCTTAAATCACCACGTTCAGTAATCTGGAATCAATTTCTTTGCTTGGAGAGAAGTTGGATGGCCACACTGAAGCCACGTTCCACCAAATATGATGTTGGAAATGCAACAAGGAACTTTTTAACCACTGTCCATAGTGCAGGATAGCGACCAGAAATTTATTTCTGTAACCAAAACTCCTGGTACGATTTCTTAAACTTTGGCTTCAGCTCAATATCATTTTGCAGCTCTATGAGTTGTTCCTCCACTACCCCATCTTTCTCAGTATCTGAAAATGGATTTATCACCCAATCTGGAATTCCCATCAAAAGAAGATCCCGATATCGCTCAGACATATCTTTATGTCTCAATTCCACAAACTATTCTGAACAAAACGTGCCTCCCTCTTTCAGCAGATCAGCCAGCCAGCTAATGCTATAAAAATTATTACTAATTTAAAACACATTTTCAGGAGTATTTCCAGCAGTATTTCCGCCCCGAGTCCCTTTTTGGGAGAGGGGGCGGTTTAGAAATCCAAAGAAATAATAATAATAAGCAGTGGGCAAGATTAAGATTGTTTATTAATCTAGATGATTTTAAAAATAATTCTATTAACAATACTAATACTAAAGAAAAAAACGTGCATCTATGAAGTAGTTGCAAAATCGCACCCTGCCCCAGCATGAAAGGATTACAATCCACAACGTCTTTTGTACGCTGTTCAATCCTTATTTACATAAGAAAGTAGTTCAAGCGGAGTAGACACTCTTCCTCTTAGAATCACATTCCAAAATTTCAGCTTCCCCTGCAATTTTTTACAGAGGCAGCAGCTCAGTTTCTACACAGCATGACAGACCGGCCGAGGGTCTCCATGCGCTCATGTCAGGTGGGACAGGACCTTCGGCTCTTGTGAAGCTGTTCACCCACACGCCCATTCGTTAAATAACAGCGGGCCACGGAGAAGGAAGGTGGCAAAGCCACGAGAAGCAGGGAAGACAACTTCATCGCTACGTTTAGGGTTCACGGCGCCCCCCCCCCAGCTGGAGGAGCAGTTTTAACTGCCAGTCTCGCGCAACGAAGAAGAACCCAGCCCTTCCACCCATTAAAGGTGCGCGAGAGACCCGATCCTTCCCAAAGGCACGGTGTCGCCGGTTCGTGGTGAGGCAAGACTGAGCCGCCACTGCCACACAAGCCGCATGGGGAAGGACTCTCGCTTTCGATCCCATCGCATTCCCTTCTGCGCCTGCGCACTAAGCTAGGCGAGTCAGGAGTACAGTACACCAGAACACCTCCAGCACTCCTCTGCCACCTCCCTTGCCTCTTTGGGCCCCCCTGATGCCCCCTTGCCTCTTAGCGACCCCTAAGTCGTCCCACCGCCCCCCAGATGGCGGTACTGCCCACTTTGGGAACCACTGCTCTAGAAGTTAAAAAGAATCAGGATTTGGCCACTGTCAAGCCAACATTTGACCTCTTGAAATTCATCATATATTAGTTATTACTAGGTACACAGTAGCATATGCATGTGGCCCTGAAGTCTATAGTCAGAATTCTAAATGTGATCCCTAAAATCTAGTCATAATGTTATCAACCATATGTAATCATGAGTCATGCTCCAATCTTTGAAATTTACAAGACTTGCCTCCCTCCTCTCTTCCTTCCTTCCTTCCTTCCTTCCTTCCTTCCTTCCTTCCTTCCTCCCTCCCTCTCTTTCTTCCTTCCCTCCTTCCTTTCCTCTCCTTTCCTCCACTTCCTTCATTCCTTCCTTTCTTCCCTCCCTCCCCCTTCCCTCCATCTTTCCTTTCTGATCCTTCCCTCCCTCCTCTCTTCCATCCTTCCATCCTTCTCTTCCTTCCTTCCATCCCTTCCTTCCAAATTAAGCTTTTCTCACTCCACCTTCATTTTTGGAAGGGGCATTCCTCAGTAGTATGAATTTGGCTCCTTAAGCATCGACATTTCTCCTGCCAGTTCTAAAATCTTTTACAATTTTCTGCTTCCATTTCAACCGAAAAGAAGAATTTAAACAAGGTATTTAGTTGGGGAGTGGGAGAACGAGTTTGAGGTATCTGCTACTGGCTGTTGTGTGCTTAACCAGCTCTTCAGTCATTTTTCAACTGACCAATATCCTTGATAATAATACATGTCTTTAAAAAAGGAAAGGAAAACATAGGAAAGCACAGGAAGCCAAAGGTGACTAAGTTGAACACAGATGAGTGGCCTTAATGGATGAGCGTCTCCAAAGGGCAACTAATCTTTTAGAGTAGTAATGAATACAGATTTTTGTCTTCCGCGCGGCATGAGACGGGAGCTTTTCATACTTTCTCCCACAGAACTGCTAGGAAAATTGGGCCCTAAGCAAGCCTGTGAGTCACAGATGAATACAGCTCCACGGCTTCACGCCGGGTGCTGCTGCGAGATCTGTAAAACACATTATAAGAACACAGAAGTAGGACAAGAATTGAAGGCAGATTATACCAGTTCGAATGTTGTTAACTCAAAACCGAAACGCATTTGTACAGAATGGGTGCTTAAATAACAACAAAGCAAAAGATCCCAGTTTTTATTATTGTTTTTATTATTATTATTATTATTATTATTATTATTATTATTATTAATTATTATTATTATTATTATTATTATTATTATCATTATCATCATCATCATCATCATCATCATCATCATCATCATTATCATCAACAGAATTGTACCACAGCGGCCAGTTGTTTTGCCGGATTTGGCATTGATTACTAGTCGGGCCCCACCCAGGGGCCTAGGACGTCGTAACGTATTTTCGTAATATACGTGCAGATCCAAGCAGTGCGGCCTTTTGCATTTGACTGATGGTGATTTTGTCAATTTTTAACTGTTTTAAATGTAATTCCAGTGCTTTTGGAATAGCACCCAGTCTGCCGATTACCACTGGAATTACCACTGCTGGTTTGTGCCATAATCGTTGGATTTTGATTTTTAAGTCCTGGTATTTCGCGATTTTTTCATATTCCTTCTCGGCGACCCTGCTATCACCTGGTATTGCGATGTCTATGATTGTAACCTTATTTTTCTCAACCAGTGTGATGTCTGGTGTATTATGCGCCAGTATTTTATCCGTTTGTATGCGAAAATCCCACAAGATCTTGACCATCTGACTCTTGATGACTTTTTCAGGCTTATGTTCCCACCAGTTTGCTGCTGTTTTAATATTATAATTTTTGCACAAATTCCAGTGGATCATTTGTGCCACTGAATTGTGCCGCATTTTATAGTCAGTCTGTGCGATTTTTTTACAGCAGCTGAGTATGTGGTCAACAGTTTCATCAACTTCTTTGCAGAGTCTGCATTTGGCATCATCAGAGGATTTTTCGATTTTGGCCTTAATGGCATTTGTTCGGATAGCTTGTTCTTGCACAGCCAGGATTAGTGACTCTGTTTCTTTCTTTAATGTATCTGCTGTTAACCATAACCAAGTTTTTTCACTGTCCACTTTATCTTTTATTTTTTCCAGAAATTGGCCATGCAATGCTTTGTTCTGCCAACTCTCCATTCTTAATTTTATCACATCTTTTTTGTATTCTTGTTTCGTCTGTTGGGCCTTCAATAGATTTTTGTTCTTTACTTCGATTAATAGATGTTCTTGACTTTCTTTTAAATAATCAGCCAGTGCATGTTTTTCTTCTTCAACTATTTGCTTCACTTGTAATAATCCTCTGCCACCTGATTTTCGGGGCAGGTATAGTCTATCAGTGTCACCACGTGGATGTAAACTGTAGTGCATTGTCATTAGTTTCCTGGTTTTTCGGTCCAAAATGTCCAAATCAGTTTGTGTCCAGTTGTTATTATTATTATTATTATTATTATTATTATTATTATTATTATTATTATTATTATTAGCTATCGTAATGACAAAGCCACCTATGGACTGTGTTGCTTTTGCTATCAAGTTCCAGGCTTACATCTAAGATTATGGTATACAAATCATTGCTTGTATTGTTATCTCTGACTGACAACAGAATGCGCAAGGTTTATTCCATCACCTGAATGGATTTCCCCCTAGAAATGTAGCTTGTTACAAACATAAAGCTAAGCCAAATTAGTTGTCTTCATATACGGAGATGTATTTTTTCCCCCTTCTCCAAACCTAAAGTGAATTTTGCACAAACAAATTTGGCAATTTAAAATTTATTTTATTGCACGGCCAGCTGCTTCGGGTTCTCTTTTTCAGCTGGAAATTGAGAGATTGTCCTTAAAAAGGGAAAGCAGCTTGCCGAAATCACTATATTTATATTACATCTTCTTCCTAAATATTCCATATTGCACACAACCTTGGTTCTACAACTATGATGCACCTCTTTGATTTATGCACTGATTGTGTCCTTTCCTGGATTGAGAGGACCTTCTCACAGTCACACACACACACACACCAAAAAATTTGGACTACTAATTTCTATGAGTCCACCTTTGAAGATTACTCAGAAGTTACAACTGATCCAGGATGCAACTCAGCATGAATGTATGGGTGTACCTCATTTTGCCCATGCAAAATTCCTGTTCTACAATCGGTGCTGATTACTGGTCAGCTTCAAGATGCTGGCTGTCACCCATAAACCAAGCACTAATAAAGTACATGTTTTGTAAGTAAAATGCTCCTGGTTCAACTTACACCTAGAAATGAATTTCTCTGAAGACCCCACTTCAGTTGGCATAAGCAATTATATCAATCAATCAACCAATCAATCACTCACTCAATCAAACAGAACAGAGCTGGAAGGGACCTTGGAGGTCTTCTAGACTAACCCCTGCTCAAGCAGGAGACCCCATACCATTTCAGACAGGTGGCTGTCCAGTCTTTTCTTAAAAACCTCCAGTGATGAAACACCCACAAATTCTGAAGTTAAGCTGTTCCACAAGTTGATTGTCCTCACTGTTAGGAAGTTTCCACTTAATTGCTTCTCTCCTTGATTAATTTCCGTCCATTGATTCTTGTCTTGCCTGCTGGTGATTTGGAAAAGGAGTTGACCCCTTCTTCTTTGTGGCAGCCCCTCAAATCCTGGAATACTGCTATCCTGTTCCCCCTAGTCCTTCTTTTCTCTAGACCCACTGGCCAGAGACAAAAACAAGATCCAGTGTGTGACCTCCCTCATGCGTGGGGCCCTGAATTAATTGAGTCAGGTCCATGGCTGTCATGGAAGCCATGAACTCCCGAACCACCTCGGATGCTTCTCTCATTGACGGCAAGTTGAATTCCCCCATAACTAACAGTCTGGGGGTCTCAACTGCCATCTCTGCGATCAGCTCGAGGAGTTCGGGCAGGGCCGCTGATGTATAGCGAGGAGCCAAGTATACAGTCAGCAGGCCCAACTGTCTCCCTGGGCCCCACCTCACACTCAGAGACTCACACCCGGATGTCTGTGGCACAGTGAACTCTCTCGGTTCCAGATGGAGCTTGGGCCACTTCCTGTCGATCTGACCCGCTCCCGGACGGAGGACCTGGTGGCCGCATGGAATAGTGCGGCCACCGGGGCCCTAGACCGGGTTGCGCCTCTGCGGCCTCTCCTGTGGCAAAGAACCACCCTCAAGGCTCTTCTTTGCCCTTTTCCCAAAGTCTCAACATCTTTTTTGTAATGTGATGACCAAAACTGGATGCCGGATTCCAGGTGTGGTCTTACTAAGTATTTAGAAAGCGAAGCTAATGCTTCAAGTGATTCTGATTCTCTGTTTATAGAATCAAAATACTAAACAGAGTTGTCCAGTACTCTAACATTTGATAGTAACAAATTCTTCCTATTTAAATATGTTCTGTGTGCTGAACTGTACCCGTTCATAACCTCAAATACCTTATGGAATCAGAGCTATTACAGCCAAATTATTTAACTGACTCTTAAAAGTGGTATAATTACAAAGCAATTGCTTATATTTTCTCTTTCTCTCAATGTTTGCTTTCCAATCAGCTACCACTAAAACATGCTTTATAATCTTCATAACCATGCTTTTAAGATGGTGTTTCATTCCATTTATGCTTTCTGATCGTTTAAATTGCTTTCTTGTTCTTACATTCTGTTGCATGCTGAACCAAATAGCTAGTGACTATTTACATTTGTATTGTATTTGGTTAAGATTGTTTTCCCCCTTAAAATATTTTGGAAAAAAGAAATAAAACAATAACTCTGAGAAATCTGGAGTGTTGTAAAAATGCATATTAAGGATATTTTGTTGATATGAGGCATCTTTTTTTTTTAAAAAAAGAGTTCGTACAATTTTCTTATGCAAGCATCTCTACTTTTGTAGATATAAATATTTTCCTGTTTAGCCAGAATCCTCTTCTCATCTACAATACTGCTCCTTGTTTTGTTCTCCTTCATTGATACTGGTAGTTGTTTCCTTACTTATTGATGTTGTTGAATTTCAGCTGTCGACACATTTTTCCATTTAATCTTTAACAAAAGTCTCAATGTTTCTCCCCATTATTACTTTCTGAACACTTTATTATCTTAATAGCTTTTTCTCAGAATGCTTTCCAACTTAACTTCCTGGTTGAAGTAGGCTGTTTAAAACACAATGCTGCAATAAGACATCACAACTGTACTGTAAAATGTAGACCAGATTGTATCTCTTTTCCATTTCTTAGAAATAAGGTTTTCCTAGAGTAAAAACAAATAATAATAACAAAAAAAAATCAGGCCCTAAAAGATTTGTTCAGTAATTTTTTTTAAAAAAAAAGTTGGATAGGTATTGCTGTAGCTACACAATGGTGTTTTGAGTTTTCAAGTAAGTTTACAAGCCGGTGACTCTGTTAAAAATGAATTTTGATTCTATAGCAGTTTGCCTTAATGACAGAACTCAAGATCACAGTACAATATATCAATAACCCTCTAGGGTAATTAGTTCTCAACATTGTGTGAAATTCAACATTCTTTGGATCACAATGTTAAGGCCGTAGTGATAGCAGAAAACAGGGGATGTGAAACTTAAAAAAAAATTCAAGGATTATTGACGCTTGACTATGAAGAAGTCAAACAATATTTAAGTATCACTTGTACGTACTTGCTAGGATGATAGGTTCTAAACTGTCTTGGAAATGGGATCAAAAATTTAAAAATATTTTATTGACTAGGAAAGTGCTAGTTTTTACCCATCTCTCTTGGAGCTGACATTTTGAGTGGGGAGAAACAGATGAAAACTGCAATAGAAACACTTACTGTAGATGAGTATGATGAAAAAAACAGCAAAATCCTATGAATTAAAAAATGTGCTCTCATATGATGGGGGTCTCATTCACTCTACAGCTCTCAGCCCCCCCCCCCCAAGGCTTCTTCCTCCTGGCATACTTTGGAAGTGTCAAGTGCCAAATGTTTAGCTAACACTCCCAATTTTGGAAGCTGAAGTCCAGTATATCTGTTCTGTCCTATAGTGATATCTGCATTCGGACACTAATTCAATAGCGCTCACAGTACCATTGTGCAAAAAATATCTTTTGTTTTCATATTTATACCACTAACACATTTGAATGTTACGTTTTTCATATCATATCACTCAATGCGAAAGAATTGGAATTAAAAATATGCAGACAGGCAGCACCATCTACTGGAATAGTGGCATTTTTATATTAAGTGAATATTAAGATTCCGAGGAATATTATTAGTTCTTCACATCTATGTTCCTTCCTCACCTAAAGGTAATCCATGACTTACAAGAATTCATTTAGTGACCGTTTGAAGTTGCGATGGCATTGAAAAATGTGACTTATGATCGTTTTTTGCACTTATGACCATCGTGGCATCCTTTTCAGTGGTGGGATTCAATTTTTTTTACTGTTGGTTCTATGGAGGTGGCTTGATGGACTTGGCATGGCTTGGTGGGCATGGCTTGGTGGGTGTGGTAGGGGAAGGATACTGCAAAATCCCCGTTCTCTCCCCACTCCTGGGGGAAGGATACTGCAAAAACCCCGATACTGCAAAATCCCCCGATTTTACTGTAAAATCCCCATTTCCACTCCACTCCTGGGGGAAGGATACTGTAAAATCCCCACCCCACTAACCTGCTTTCCAGCTCCATTCTCCTGTGCAGGGCAACAAAAGACCCAGCCGATCAGCTGGAACTCAGGAGGCAGTGAATAGATCGGGGGGGGGGGGCAGTCGGAGGTGGTATCGAGGACTTAACAGCTGGTTCTCCAAATTACTCAAAATTTCCGCTACCAGTTCACCAGAATCTGTCAGACCCAGATGAATGCCACCTTTGATCCTTTTGGTCTTGTGACGCTTGGCAACTGATTCAAAATTATGACAGTTGCGATGTCCCAGGGTCATGTGATCCCTTTTTGCGATCTTCAGACAAGAAAAGTCAATGGGGAAGCCAGATTCAATTATCAAGTTTATTGCTAATTTAAGAACTGCAGTGATTCATTTAAAACTCTGGCAAGAAAGGTTGTAAAATAGGGCAAAACTCACTCTATATCTGTCTCACTTAGCAGCAGAAATTTTGGGCTCAGTTGTGATTGTAAGTCAATGACTACCTGTATTTATTCTTGACGTATCTCTTCTTGTTTTACAACACGTCACTTAAAAATGCAATTTCCATTGCATTTCACTTATTTTTATGTTTCTCCTGACATCTCACCTTAAATTGTAACACAGTGAGTAGAAGTGCCATGCTTGTCACCCAAAGAACCAACTTGGTCTCGTGGTTAAGGCACCATACCAGAGACTCTAGAAAGAGTGCAGAGAAGAGCAACAAAGATGATTTGGGGACTGGAGGCTAAAACATATGAAGAACGGTTGCAGGAACTGGGTATGTCTAGTTTAATAGAAAGAAGGACTAGGGGAGACATGATAGCAGTCTTCCAATATCTCTGGGGTTGCCACAAAGAAGAGGGAGTCAAACTATTCTCCAAGGCACCTGAAGGCAGGACAAGAAGCAATGGGTGGAAACTAGTCAAGGATAGAAGCAACCTAGAACTAAGGAGAAATTTCCTGACGGTTAGAACAATTAATCAGATAAATAACTTGCCTCAAGAAGCTGTGTGTACTCCAACACTGGAGGTTTTTAAGAAGAGATCAGACAATCATTTGTCTGAAATGATATAGGGTTTCCTGCCTGAGCAGGAGGTTGTACTAGAAGAAATCAAAGGTCTCTTTGAAATCTCTTATTCTGTTAAAAAGCAGGAGACCATGAGTTTAAGTTCTATCTTAGCCATGAAAGTCAGCTGGGTAACTTTGGAACAGTCATTCTCTTTCAGGCCAACTCACCTAAACACTTGTTGTTCTGGAGAAAATAGGAGGAGGAAGGTGTGTCGTATATGTTCACTATCTTCGGTTATTTGTAAATAATAAACAGGTATAAATAAATAAATCAAGCAACAAGCTGGAAGCTTTCCTTGTATGCACTGAATTGCTGCATCTCATGCAGCTGTTAAATGTTTAAGAGCCCAACTTGGAAATCTGACCATAAAAATATAATATAAAATACCACAAAGTATCAAAGACGTGGTATCTGCCCAGTTGATCTGACAGAGTGGGTACATGCCATATCCCATTGATGAAACAGTGTTATTCATCTATTGATAGTCATGAACTATGCTTTCACTGTAGTGACACCTGCCTCTGGAATGATGACCTCTCTCAGATCCAAATGGATCCCAACCTGATGGTATTCTGGAAGGTCCTGAAAACGTGGCTAGTGGGAAGAATCAAAAATCAAAATTGGGAGAGGAGGACTATACAATGACCTCCAGATTTCTTGGACTACAATTCCCACCATCCCAGCCAGAATAGCTTTTAATGCCTGCATTTCCTTTTTTCTCTTCCTTCTATCCTTTTCAGATTATTATTTAGTTGTAAACTTGTAGTGGAAGGGTTTGTTTTTGTTCCTCGCATGTAAGCCATTCTGGGAGATTTTTCATCACAACATCAACATAAAGTAAAAATGCTCTCGGGTATTATGGTGCTCTTTATTTATTTTGGGTTTTTTTATTTTTGTAATCACAGATTAACCTTCTTCTGGATTTTGAAGGTGTTTTACGTTTGTATATGAGTTTCTCCGGTTATTTTGTTATAGAGTTGCAATGTTACCTAATTTTATTTTAAAAGAGGAAAAGAAAACTTGGTTAAAATATAGATTGTTGAAAAAGAATGCACGTGGTTGTATGATTTACGCAAAAGGTCTTCTCTCAAAGACATTAACTGATAAATCTCTTTGGAAGAGTTTTTGTAAAATCTGAATTCATGCCACAGCAACATTGAGTGGCTAGCTTGTGAAGATCTAAGATTCAGAGGTTGTTTCCAAAATCCAGTGCCAAGTTGTTCAGATATTACCCTTCACATCCTGGACATAAATTGTTTCAACTTCTACCCTCAAAACGACGCTATGGGGCACTGCACACCAGAACAACTAGACAAAAGGACAGCCCCCCTCCCCCCTCCAATGTCATCACTCTGCTTAACAACTAATTCCCACAATGCTGTCAATAATTTACCAAGAATGTATTACTATTATTCTTCTCTTCCTTCCTAGTATCTCTCCCCACTCATGACTATAACCATGCTGCTTGTATTTTTCAATTTATATTGTTTTTATTTGTTTCCTAGTACAATTTGATAGCTTATTAGTAACCTTGACTATCACCAAGTATTATATCTTTTTATTCTTGATGAATGTATTTTATTCTCCTTATGTAGACTGAGAGCATATGCACCAAAGACAAATTCCTTGTGTGTCCAATCACACTTGGCCAATAAAGAATTCTATTCTATTCTATTCTATTCTATTCTATTCTATTCTATTCTAAACAAGATTCTTTTCCAAATTACTTTTGAAGCCATATGACTGGTTGCTCATTGTCTTCTTTTGAGTAGGTTTGTTTTTTTGGCAATTCCCTGGCATTTCCTGGTGGTCTCATATCTGGATTCCCCTTAACCTACAGCCCTGTCGCCTCTAGCTCAGACAAAACCGACCAGGAGCGGCCACCTGTTGAGCCCGAGCACTACAATTCCCATCGACCTCGACAACCCCAGCGCTGAGTGACAGCGGCTGCAACCAGCGAAGAGCCTTGAAAAGGGAGGAGGGAGGGAAGCGCGCGAGCCAGCCAGCCGGGTGGGATGGTGGGAGGGGGGAGGGGGAAGGACCGGAACTCGAAGCTCCGCGCGCGGGGGTTGCCGAGGCAACGCATCCCGGTTGTTGCTAAGGCAACCAACGGCGGCCAGGCAGCCGCGGTGGCCAAATTGAGGCAGGGGCGCCATGAGCAATGAAGGCCGCGGAAGGGATGGCGGCAGCGGCGGCAGCGGGGCCCCTGTCATCGGGCCCCCCGTCATCGGTTCGGCCGCTTTGGTGTTGGCCGAACTCGACTGGGAAGATGGATTCGCCATTCCCGTGGCTAACGAAGAAAACAAGTGGCTGGAGGAAGAGGCAAGGGACGTGTGTGTGTGTGTGTGTGTGTGTGTGTGTGTGTGTGAGAGAGAGAGAGAGAGAGAGAGAAAGCACGCTTTATTTCCTTGCAGGGTCCGGCAATGGAGGCTGCAGAAGGCGACAAAAAGACGACCAAAAACCCCCCCACCAACAACAGCCGGGCTCCTCTCAAGATGACTAAGGCGATGAGGCAAAGTCCGCCGCCTTCATTTATATTTCTGCCCGAGAACGAGGGTATTATTATCTGCCTCTTGTGTATCTCCAGGGAAGTTGCTTGGCTGTGAATTTGCCCCAACAAGGAATTTGCCCGAGTGAATGCTGCAGCTGGCATTTCTTCCCTGTCACTCAGGATATCCATGGAGAAGATATCCCTATCGCCCCTGCTTTGCTTTCCCCTTCTTGCTAGGTCCTCTGGGGGCCTCTCTCCTTCCAACCAGCTCTAATCACCATCATCAGAAGAACAGGAGTTGGGTGGCACATGCATTTGCAATCAACATTTGTATTTAGTTTGTCAAACATGTACAAGATAACAGGTATAGGTATAAACATGGACATGAATGAAAAAAATGAGTACAAATAAATGGGGGCAGTAGGACAGGGACGGTAGGCAAACTGGTGCGCTTATGCACGGCCCCTTACAGATCTCGTAGGAATGGGGTGAGGTCCATGGTAGACAGTTTGAGGTTGAAGCTATGGGGGTTTGGAGGCTGTAATAACGGAGTCAATAAGTAGAGCATTCCAGGCGTTGACCACTCTGTTGCTGAAGTCGTATTTTCTGCAATCGAGTTTGGAGCGATTTACCTTGAGTTTGTATCGATTGTTTGCCTGTGCATTAATAATAATCAGCACGTTGAGAAAAAAATTCCATTGGTGAATTACAAAAGCTGCACATGTACTACCCAGGTACATGATGATCCTCAAGGTTCTTGGGGAAGAACTTCATGCATAGGAAGGCTAAGGTCAGTTTAAAAGAGTCAGTGATTTGACATTGTTGGTTATATAATAATAACATTCAATGTATTCATTGTATGTACTTGCCCAGTTCTGATTCTATCCCCATCTTGATAGGACTGGTGGTGGAAGGCTCCCTCACTTTCCCGTTCACTAATCCAGACTCAGGGGGCAAACCCGGCTTTCCTCTGGTTTGACATCAACATAATTTGAACTCAGTGTACTGATTCAGAACATGGTCCATTTTGTTTAATTCTATGCATATATGTCCGTGTATGTCTCCATGATGTATACCTGTCTGGGTGTATTTTTATTTATTTAGCGTATGGCATATAGTGGTCACTGATACACATATTTGGTTTAAATAACGTGTGTGTGTGTGAATATAATATAATAATATATAATATAATGTAATAATATAATAAATATAATGAGATAATATATTAAATTGTAGAGGTTATACAAAGGTTACATACAGGCATGCGCAGCACACTGCCATATCTTAGTAACTGATTACCTCAACTGTCTATGAGCTCACCTAATTAGTAGAACAAGGCACTACCAGGAACTATTGAGTGATGTGAGATTTTATGCTGGGTGGGATGTTCTCAGAGGTTGACAAGGAAAATAAGCCAGTTACAATGCTGTTGCTATATGCTCGTTCCTTTGCTTGTAAAAACTGTATAAAAAGAATAAACCCTCTGAAGGGAGAGAGGCATTTTGGAATCAACCCTGTGATGTCTGGATTCTGAATCCATCATTAAATGAAGATAAAACCCTTAATAATCACCATAATATGGAGCCATAGAATTGCAATGAGATAGATGTTATAATTCAATATCTAAGGAAGCTAACAATTTAACTGTTTCTGGTGTGATTGCGGTGAGATCATCCCAGGTACCTTTTCCGAGGGCACATTCTTGAACTATCTGGGTATATATCTACAGGTTATATATAGCCCAATAAAATGGGATGGCTTATACCATGGGGAGTGTATTTAAATAAAATTATTGCTTAGGGTACAGATTTAGATTTTTCAGGAGTAAGTTTTTTAAGTGGCAGCCCTTTGACTTAGGAACATCATTCTAATGGAGATACACTTGATGCTGTTTTTATTGTCCCACAGTGGAGTTGAAAATATACATATTTTCCTCAAACCTTTTAATTATGTGCTAATTGTGTTGTGCTATTTTTAAATTTTTACTGTTAGTTTTACTGTACATTTTAACATTTTATCTTACATTTTAACACAATGTAGAAATATGTGTTTTTTATCAATGTTGTTAACCTATTTAAATTGTTTGAATTTGGTTGAGATTTTTTTTTTTAATCACAAAGTACAGGAAAAATATTAATTTTCTTCAAATTAATCCCTGCAGAGGTTTATCTTTGCAAAACAAGAATATTTCCAGTCCACCATAGTCCTGTTTGTGTGTTTCTATTTTCTGATAATTTGTAACATTAAATATATTGATCTTTGTTTTACAGTTGCAAAATTTGCAAAAAGAAAAGACAAATTTGCAAAATCAGTTGTCAGACTATGAAGAACGTATTACAGCAATGTCCTCACACTTGAAAAATGTCAAACAGGAGTTTGATTTGACACAAGTAAGTGATTATAGACTTTGATCACCTACTGTAAAGCATAATTTTATATGCATTTATTCTATTGTAAGCCTAAGATTTTTGCCATAAGTATTATTGATCCAACTTTCTGTCATGGAATTTGGAAACATACATAAAAGTCTGAATCAATTTCTCACCTAAATAATGACTAGATATAGATTGTTTAATTTCAGTAAGTTTATTGCATTGCACAACTTAATGAGCAGTTCTAAGCAGAATTACTACATGATAATTTTAGTGCATGCAATATGATTCAAAGCAAATATGCTAAGTTGGTGTATGAAGTTATAATCTTATGCATAACTATTTGAAATTAGTCACATAGTAATAGTGACTTAACCCTTTTAAAATGGAACTTCACTATCCCAAATCAATAGGAGTTGCATTTCTTCCTCTTTATAAAGGCACTTGTTAGGTCTTTATTTTGCATTTATATTTAAATACTGGAAATATTCCCTTATTTGTATTTATAAAATCTATAGATTCATTTCTGCTTCATATTATTTAACATTCATATTATTTTAACATTTAAATATTTATAAGATGATAGCCCATAAAACAAAAAGGAGTTTAGATTTATTATGTTAGTTCTAGATAGATAACGCCTGGGTGAATTTGTATGGGAAATGAATGTTGCTTCATGGCAACATTCATTGGCATATGGCAATATGTTTTTTATTTATTAAATGTATATGCTGCCCAACTTTCTATAAGGTGACTCTGAGCAGCTTGCAGATCGCAATAAGATAAATAGTAAAGCATTTAAAATATTAAAACTATGCAAATTAGAAAATGTCATTTCTATATGCAGATGGAAAGAACACATAAATACCTGCTAATTCTTAAATCCATTAAAATCATTAAAATGTTTATTTGAATCTTGCTTCTTGGCTGTAAACTTAACATGAATATAATTAATCCTATTTTTCTTCCATTCTGGGCTAGAGAAAGCTACAACAATGGATTGAAAATTACATCTCAATTTTTTGTGTTCCAAGAATTGAAAACTGATCTGTGAGAGTCAGTGCTGATCTCTTCTTATAGAAGATGCATATGTTTATATAAACACCAATTAAAGGGCTTATTACAATTATATGACAACATTCCTTGGGTATTTTGTTTTAAATTTTACATCCTTTTAAAAATGTCTAATACCTAAATAAGAGAATGAAGCTTTAAAAGTGGTTTACAGATGATAATTGCTCACTAAACTGGTGAAGTAATGAATAACCTTGTTTTTTAAGTGTCTTTTCAGAGCCAGGAAGAATGAAATAGAAACTGAGCAACATTTTAAAGCTGTTGCAGAGAGAGAAGTGGGCCGCCTGAAGACTGAGATTCAAAAGCTGGAAAATGATTTGGTTTCACTAAGAGAGAAGAAAAATAGTCAGGAAGTACGTTTCAAATATTTCATTGTGCATCTGAAAAATACCTTGTCAAAGACTCCCCCCCCCCAACTCTTACTCGTCACATGCATTGCTGCAAAGAAAACAAAATAACAGTGCATTTATTAGTGGTTTTTGGAGCACTCATTTCAGGGTGTACCTCTGGTTCAATAGAAGATGGAAAACTGACTCATAATTTTCTCTTGGTCTAGCAGTCTTATTTTAATTGTCCATATGTTATCTGTTCTTTTTTGATTGGAGATGCCAGGAATTGAATTTGGAAGCTAGTGCAAAATACATTTTATATCATGGAGTTGTAGCTTACAGGAAAGAAAAATAATTGAATCAAAGAATCTTTAGGCAAAGGCAGGATTCAAATTCTTACCCAACAGGATGCCTCTTGAGTGAACTACATATCCACGCCTACTGTAGAGAATCATGGGGTTTGTAGTCTTAAAAGATCTACAAGGTTCCAGTCTGGGGAATCTGGATTTAAGTATTTTTTTCTTATTGCTTTCCCAATTCTAAGGTTTTCCTCAGGAAAATGACCTCAATTACTGGTATATCTGATTATCTTAATCTATAGAAATCCTCCTTAAATATCAGTATTTAATCCTTCATTTGAGAAATATAAAATAAGGTTGGGAGTTCTAAAAATTCTAGAAAACTTTGGAATATTCCAGATCATGTGAATTGTAGTGTGTGATTTTGGAACAATGTCTTGATCACTATTGGAATGGCAAGTTCAGGGAACCTGGAAGAACAAATCATTCTGGAGTTCCAGTGTTTCCAGATAGAATGTGTTGCATTTTGAGTACTTTACTTAAGTTGTTATATATACCTTTCATTTTGTTTAACATCACAGTTAAATTCTGAAAAATAAATTATTCACACACTATGCATTCATATTTAATAAACCAAAATGAATTATTTATATAACGTGTAAATGTGGCTGTGTTCAGACTAAGTTAACCAAGTTTTTAAATTACTTGGTGACAAATAAAAAACTGTAAGATACACATTTAATTCTGCCATTATGTAAGCTGTAGGTTTTTTTTTACCAGATATCATACATAGATTTGTAACAGTGTAATAATAACAGGTTTATTGATTTAATAACAGTATGAATATTCCCTTCGCCTTATACATTTTTTTTTCTTTTCACCATCAATATTAGAATAATGTTTTCAAGCTGACTCAGAAATTGGAAGACTTAAGGTGTCAAATGAACTGGGACCAACAAGCCTTAGAAGCTTGGTTGGAAGAGTCTGCTCATAAAGACAATGATGCACTTACAATCCAGAAATATGCACAGCAAGATGATGGAAAATTACGAGTATGTATTTTATATTTCACATCAAGTTATAAAATATGCCATTCTAATTTTATTTTGATGGAGAATCTATTGTACAATAGCAACAGGTATGGGAGATGTGTGGATATCTAGAAACATACTTTTTTAAAAAAGAAATTAATGATAATATTAAAAATTCTGAATTTGAACAGAACATCTGAGAGTTAGATTATTATTAAAACTTTTACCATTGTACCATTTTGAAAACCTGTTTTTTTCTAACTGGGAAGAAATTACCAGATTCTTTTCTTCTTCTTTTTGCATTTCAAGAAAAATAATTGGAAGGATGGCTGGAACAGCCAGTGTGATCTAACTGTTAAGTTGCTGGTTGAAAAAGTGGGTAAACTCAGATCCTAATCTATCTCAGTCCTTGGTCAACCTGAACCACTGGGCTTTTGTTACAGGGAAATAAGCTCACCTAGGAAAATAGTTTGTGTATCTTTTCTCTTGTTGTGGTGTTTGGGTCAAATTAAAACTGCCCATCATTATTTAGTTAAAATAAAGGAAAAATATGTAATTGCCTAGCTAGAGCCATAATATCCATCCTAAAGTCCCTTGCTTGTAGTGAGCCAGCATGGAATAATTCATTTAGATAGATAGATAGATAGATAGATAGATAGATAGATAGATAGATAGATAGATAGATAGATAGATAGATAGATAGATAGATAGATAGATAGATAGATAGATAGATAGATAGATAGATAGATAACTTTAACTTTAACTTTAACTTTAACTTTTATTTAATTTATAAACCGCACCCTCTCCCCGAAGGGACTCGGGGCGGTGTACAGTCATAATAAAAACACAATATAAATACATATAGATACATATAGATAGAGGAGGAGACATACAAACTGTACAATAATAATTAAAATTAAAAGCAACATTAAAATCTACCCCTAAAAAACTACCCCAGAATTAAAATGATAGATAGATAGATAGATAGATAGATAGATAGATAGATAGATAGATGATAGATAGATAGATAGATAGATAGATAGATACATAATACATACACACACACACACACACACACACACACACACAAACACCACCATCCGTCATTCCCATCTTTTTGCATTCCCCTTCTTCCCAATGAATATTAAATGAACTGGGAGATAAAGGGAAACTGTAAGGGTTCTCCCATGGCTATAGATTATTTCCGTTATGGGAACCAAGGGTCCTAAGCAGAATTTCTCTCCCAGTATTAAGGTGATTCAGCTCAGGATCACTATTTTCAGCAGAAACAATATCAAAGTAACAAGGCTCTCCCTGCTCCCCACCGATAACCTGTCTCCAGAGCCGTGATTTCCTACTGCAATTATCAGAAACAAACAACAATTTAGTTTTTACCTTCCAAATACACAGCTGGCGGTATGGGACTAGATCAGCACGGAATTTGCAGTTCACTTCTTAATTCTCATCTAATTGCAAGGTTGGTGGGAAATACAGGCTAATATATTGATAGCTTCAAAAGCCATAGTTTTTTGCAGACATAATATGTGTAAATTAGAAATTGCCTACTGTTGCAACAGATAATCCAGACAATATGAAATGAAGCACAATAACTGTTGGAAATATTTTTACCATACATAATATAAAGCAATAAGTGGTTGTAATATATGTAAGTGTTGTAATATGTGTAATATATGTGTTGAGTAAATTGGTTGGAATAGTTCATTTCCCTCATAGCTCTCTATTTAAAACAATATCTAATAAAGTTCAAATAAGGAACTAAAATAGTTGCCATGGCATAGGGCCTGGTTACTTGAGGAACCACCTGTTTCCCATAGTATCTGCTGCCTGATTCAGTCTGGCATAGTTGGCATGTTCCAGGTTCCTTCAATTAAACATTGCCATCCCACATGACCCTATAAGCAGCACTTCTCTCTAGCAGTACCTTTCTCTAGAGCAGGGGTTCCCAACCTTTTCTATACCCCACACCCCTAGAACGCTTGATATATTCTCGCACCCCTTACAAAAGTAAATAATTATATGCATATAATTATGCATATACACTATAATTTTGAAACTTCAAAACCCAAGTTTTCGCACCCCTTGGAATATTGACTCCCACCCGCGGTTGGGAACTCCTGCTCTAGAGGTAACCCCTTAGATTTGAACTACCCTCACCCTACTGGTATTTGGAAGGGCCCTGGAATTTTTTTTGAAAGCAAGCATAACTGAAGCCCTTTTCTTTTCACTTGGTCCCCACCGGGCTAGTTATCTGTGCCATTTTATGGTGGGTTTTTGTTTTAAATGTCTTATTTACTATTTTGTAAAGAGTCAGTGTCACTGTTTCTTTGAGATTTCTTGAGCCCATAGGATTCCATAATGGCCTTTTCTTTTGGGCAATATAACAGTTGGTAATGCTTAATGGTTCCTAGCTGTATTTTATTTTTGGAGTTACTGTTTAAAAGAATAACCTTGATTATTCTTTATTTTCAGAAACTGAGTCTACAAATCGAAATGCTGACAGTTAATTCTAACAATAAACGCAGGATTCTTGACAATGAACTTACAGAAACCTTAGCTGCTCAGGTTTGTTCACAAACGCATTTAGAAAATTAATGTTAATGCAACATTTTAAGGGTTGCTTATAAGTAAAATATTTTGCTAACTGATACCATTCGCTTTCAGATCGAATTGGACAAAACAGCCGAAGACTTCCGCCGAGTTCACCAAGAAAGACAAGACCTTATCCGACAGTGGGAAAACACTATAGAACAGATGCAGAAACGGGATCAAGAAATAGATAGCTGTGCCTTGGTAATTTTTTCCCTTGGATTTTGTTAATGGATTATGGAATATAATCTGACCTAATGAGCCTTCCTATTGGTATATGCATATGTATATAATTTTTGATAACTGCTTTCTAGTGTGACACAATTTATTCTAGAGTGCACATTTGGTGAGATCACCAGAAAAAAGACAGGGCTGCTTTCCTAACCTTATTTAGAATGTTTGAGGTTATTTGGTTTATTGCCTATTCATTCTTTCATGTTCTGTCGATAGCTTTTAGCACAGGCAAGAAGAGCAATCCGTGCAAAGGAAAGCGTGCTTAAAGACAAAGTCCAATTTTTGGCGAATGAAAGCGGGAACAACGCAGAGTATGAGAAGAGAATTTCCATTGCTGATCGACAAGCTGCCAAACTGAGATTAGAATACCAGACAGAGGAAAATAATAGAGATGCACTTCAAAATGAGGTAATTTAAGCATAAATTGATACATGAATAATGGTCTTTATTATCTCTTAGGTCAGAATCTATGTGTAAATATTTTGTTAATACCAATTCTGATTACAGTGTGAGAAAGGGAACCTCTTAGAATAGGAATAAGAATAGAATTTGAATAAAATTAATGTAAGGATTATTTGCTTATTTCGCATTCACACAAAAGTGTTGGATGACAATGCGCTAAAGACATGGATGCATGGTAAAATTAAAGAAAATATTTATGTTCCCAAAATATTATTTTTTTCAAGCATCCAATTATTAAACTGCAAAATTGTTAAAATATTTTAAAAAATAAAATATCTGTATTTCCCCAAAAGGACAAACAGCATTGTTCTGTATGAACAACACAAATGTTCCTTATAACTTCACTTCTTTAATTGTTTAGTTGGATACACTGAAAGCTACTGTGGATGGGACAGCTACTGAATTAGAATCAATGAGAACCCTCGTAGCCAACCTTAAGAAAGAAATCCAGGAGAAAAATTTAAGGTATGTATTAATTAAATACTTTTAAAAATCCTGAAACAAATCTTGAACAATGCTGCACTAGGTAGGTCGGTTGCCATCTACTAAATGAGCAATTTCTTTTGCTTCCTAATTTACAAAGCTAACTATCTGGCTATGTGCTTGAAACTTCTTAAATTTATGAGATAACTTAACAGCTACAGTCACATAACACACTTAATTTGACTATTGTTAGTCCATTTTGGCGTTTAACACAGTATATTTAACCATAAAATATTTAACCAGCTGAATTTACATAGCACAATAAGCTAAATCCGATTAAATTTAGCCTGTTTATACTACAGTATATACATGCACCATTTCATTTTAACTGGCTTAGTTAAAAGTTGAGCGGTGTGTAGTTCAGCAGTTAAGATGTTAGCTGGAAAGCCGACACCCCAGGTTTGAGTCCAGAACACCACACAATGGGGTGAGCTCCTGTCCTTGCCTCAACTCTTGCCAACCTATTTTAAAAGCATGCAGATGTGAATAGATAAGTATCACTGAAACGGTATAGGGTTTCCTGCCTAGGCAGGGGGTTGGACTAGAAGACCTCCAAGGTCCCTTCCAACTCTACTATTGTATTGTATTATGGGACGATAACAGCACTCCATAACTTCAAAGCATGAGAATGCCTTCAGACATCACTGGCTCAATAGTCTTGAAACAGAGATGAGCATACACCACCACCACCACCACCCAGTGTTGGCAATGATTAGTGGAGTAAAATCTGCAAGGACTCCTTTTTTAGTGAAAGCTAGTATTTGATCTAGCCAGTATTTGAACCTAGCCAGTATTTGAACTAAATAGAAATCTAAGAGATAGATACGTATCCAGTTAGGATGGCTTCAGATGAGTTTTGATTGGGCATTTACCCTATCTCATTCACAGAATTTTACTAGCATTAGACAATATTTCTGGCATAAATTTCTATGTTTTCCTTCCATATTCCATCTCTTCGTTTTTCCATTAAGAAGGAGAGCCAGATTTATTACATTTGTTAATGAAAAATTATAGTATTAGTAGCCCTTTGTGCAAGGCAAAATGTCTGCTTCAAGATTCAGCATACTATGGGTAAACTACATAACATAAAATCTCACTCTCACAGAGCAGAGAGGCCTTTGAGTTGGTTTGATGTAACTTTGACTGCTGATTTTAACTAGATGCTATCTCTTTTCAGATCATTGGGCTTTTTTATTAGCAATCTTTGTCAGAGTTTGTTGCATAAATTCATATCCAGAAGCACACACAGATAACTGATGCAGCAGGATTCATTAACTTCTTTATATACATAAGAATAGATGAATAAATGTACAATATCAACAGGTGGTTCTTCCAAGTAAACATAAGGCAGGAGAGTTACAGGCAAACACAAGCAGTTAGTTTCATTTCAGCAAGCAAGCCCAGACAGACTGCTAGTTTACTTCTCAGAGCAGCAGACTGCTTAAGTTTCTGTTTCAATTCTTTGCACAGACTCAGATCTGTTTAAGCTCCTATTGGCTGACTTAGTTGCTATGCCTATTCATTGGCTGACCTTGTTCCCATGTCTCTCCCAGTCATGAATATTTTGACAATCTTAAATATTAGCTATCTTGAGAATGGAGAGGTGGTAATAAATTGAAATTAATAATATTATCTAATTCCCCTTCCCAGAGTCAATATTAATACGGCTTGCAAGCACAAGCAGATTTCCATTACATTTCTTTTAAGAAAAGCTTTTTAGTGCATTATAAAATGGAATGGTACGTTTTAATATCGCTTTGTCATTAAAAATTATTTTTAAAATAGCCAATAGTCTTGCACCTACCATGTTTCCCTGAAAATACAACCTGTCCTGAAACTAAAGCCTTGCCACATATTTTGGGTGGGCAAAAATATTACCCCTCCCCCTGAACATAAGCCCCCTGGACAACCCCCCCTCCGGCCAGGCAGAGCACCGCTCTCCGACCTAGCGATATCCCGAAGGCGCCAAGCCATGGGAACGAGGTGGGGGGCAAAGGCGCTCGCATTGCTTGGTGCTTTCGGGTTACCGCTAGGTCGGTCAGCGGCACTGTGCCTGGCTGAAGAGGGGGGTTGCCGGGCAGCTGCTCTCTTGAGAGCGTGCTCCCAAAGAGCCGGGCACAGTCTCAGGGTCGAATGGCTGTGTTACGCTGTTGCAGCAGCAACACAGCAGCCATGAGGTGACAATGCTCGCGAGCAGCCGCCCGGCAACCCCCCTTTTCAGCCGGGCACAGCGCCACTGACCGACCTAGCGGTACCCGGAAGGCACCAAGCAACGCGAGTGCCTGTTTGCCACCCTCCACCTCCCGCGGCTCGGCGCCTTCGGAATGCCCCTAGGTGAGTGAATGGGGCTTTGCATGGCTGGAGAGGGGTGTTGCGCGAACGGCTTTTCTGCTCCCTGCTCGTGCGACTCGCAGGCTCACGATGCCCTTGGCTAACTCTACCTGCAGAGCCAGGGCATCTCCGCTGCTGACGCCGCCCATCGCTTGGCGTTTTTTTTTTGCGGTTTCAAAGCACGGAGGATGGATGAGCGGCATCCGTCCTATTTCCTCTCCGTCTGTTGTATTTTCGGAGAAACTCGGTAATAAGCAGGACAGTTTTCAATGATGCGTGATTTTTAACAATTTATGAATTATTTTAATTTCTGTACAGTACTCAAGACATTTATATGTAATGCAATTTTCATTTAGACTAAACTTGCTTAAGGACCAGAATGAAACTCTTGCAAATAAATTGAAATTTGTGACATTCCAAGCATTAAGTGAAGAAGAAAAAGCATGCAAAATGGAGGAACTACTAAAAGAGAAAGAAAAAAATTTGAAGGTAAAAACACTCTTTCAAAGATTCCTGCAGCCTGTTTTTTATTTTTTTTAAGTCTGCAAAATATTATTTAAATAATTGTTGTCAGTTGATTTGGCCAAATTGGGGAAATCAGAAGCTCCAGATATTGCAGGCTGTGGTAGACAGATGAAGCTAATAAGTTTTGCTATCTGTTATTACTATCACGTGACACGTAGGATGTTCTAACAATATTTTTATAGGAATTCAATTACTCTTAAGACTAAGTGGTACTTTAGAATGTAGAATGTGCTTTAATCCTTGACCTGCAGACATGCAAAATTTATTTAACGTCCATTAGCTATCTATAGGTAATCCTTGGCTAACAACAGTTCGTTTAGTGACTGTTCAAAATTACAACACACTTAAAAAAAGTTACATATGACCGTTTTCCACACTTATGACCGTTGCAGCATATCCATGATCACATGATCAAAATTCAGGCATTGGGCAACTGGTTCATAGTTATGACCTTTGCAGTGTCACGAGGTTGTGTGAACACCTTTTGCAACCTTCTAACAAGCAAAGTCAATGGGGAAGCCAGAATCACTTAACAATTGTATAACTCTGTTACTAAATTAATAACCGAAATGATTGACTTAACAAATGTAGTAAGAAAGGTCATAAAATGGGGCAAAATTCACTTAACAAATGGCTCACTGAGCTCAATTGTGGTCGTAAGTCAAGGACTACCTGGATTTGTTTCTTTTCTTAAGGCATATGTGGTTTGCTCCATGGCACAGGGCCTAGTTATTTGCGGGATCGTATCCTGCTCCACACATCCCTTCGGCCGATTCGCTCACACAGAGAGGGACTCCTCCGGGTGCCATCCACTAGGCTGTGCCAGCGGGCGACGCCCAGGGGAAGGGCCTTCTCTGTGATGGGCCCAACCCTCTGGAATGACCTCCCCCCGGACATCAGAACTACCACGGACCTCCGGTCCTTCCGTAAGAAGCTCAAAACCCACCTGTTTAATCTAGCCGGCTTGGCCTAATTCCAGCTCTCCCACCTCAGTCTGTATTTTTAAATTTCACGGGTTGGTCTTAGGCTAAGTTTTTAATTTTTATAAACTTGTACAGGGGTTTAAAGTTTAATCCGATTTTAACTATATTTATGATTATTTGTATGGTTTTTAATTTGGTACCTGTACACCGCCCCGAGTCCCTTCGGGGAGAGGGGGCGGTCTAGAAATCAAATCAAATAAATAATAAATAATAAATTAGGTAGATTTGATGTTTGGCTTGCATTGTTGCCCTTCAAGAAAATGAAGCAGCCAGAAAGTAGGAAGAACGGGGCTCACCTGAAACAGAAGGGAAAGAAAAATAACGATGAAAGAGGATTAGGGATAATATAGCAGAACAGCTCCATATTCTAAAAGGGCCATAAAATTTGGCCAAGATAGTGAAATAGCCTAAGCAAAACTTTTGTTCGATTCACGTCTGACTCAAGCTTTACAACCCCAAATTTAGAGGGGAAAAATGTATACACTATTGATATGCGTTGATGTATTGTAATTCTAATAATCTCAGGAGAAAGAGACACAGGCGTTACAACTGAGAGAGGCACATTTCAAGAAAACAAAGGAGCTGCAAACACTTATGGACAATGAAAAGGGCATCACATCTTTAATTGAAGGACGTCGTGGCCTGAAAAAAAATCTTCAGAACCGATTACGGCGGCTGGATATACAAGCCCTTAACCAGCAAGAACTTATGTATAACCAGGTAAGGTTTATGTGTATACCTGCAGGTATATGGATTTCATTTAATCTCATAGCAAGATCGCAGTAAATCACAATATGCATTAGTGGAGGGAAAAAACCAACAGAGCTTTAAAATCCATTAAGCCTTTCAGTTTTTGTTTTCCTAATTAATTCAACTGGTTTAAAACTGATAGAATCCAAGGAGATCATGCCAAAAGGGATAAAAGAAAGATTAGGAAACAGGATAAAAAAACTTTAGATAAGGTCATGATGGTGACCTTTCATTCTCTAATTATAAACCTTTTGTCTGTGGCAAATGGCACCAGCAGGATATTCTGGAGGAGAGATATTTAATCAGTCCCTTATTTATGTGTATCCTCTGTGGAATAAATTGTGCATCTTTTATATTCATGTCTGTAAAATAAACCTAAAGTTGTATGTTGAACTGTGAAATAATAAATTCATTATTATTCTACTATTTCAGTCGTAAAATTCTATTTACCTGAAATAAAGTTTAATCGGTATCACTAGGAAAGGAAACAATTTGCTTGAAATGGAATTCCATTTGGTTTCAAATCAATATGTTTTAAATTGGGTTGCGCAAGCCACAAACCAGCTTTTTGTAATCACTTCTCCTGCAGAGAAGTTACACATATAATTCTCATAACAAATAAGAATTGGATATATTCATCTTTTCTGTTCTTACAAAAATTTACCTTGACTGCTTCAAATTATTTTTGAAGGAATGTATCCAAATCTTGCTATTGGTTTATGTATAAATCATGTACATCACTTTGAAATCACGGATGATCCTTGGATTACGACCACTCATTTATCAATTGCTCAAACTTGTCACAGCACTAAATGGGTGGGACGTATGACAGTCCTAGGATTGTCTGCTGTTTTGTTATGTCTTGTGGTCACATGATGGCAATTTCCAAAGTTCCCTACCTGTCACATGACCACGTTGCTTAGAATGGCAATTCCAGCAGTCCCAGTTACCATTGTTAAGTGAAGAGTATGCAGGTCATAAAGCAAGACGTCATCTGACTGCAACTTCTGATCGGCCTGCAGGAAGTTGGAGGTTGCACTCACAAGAGGTCTTCGCTTAATGACCTTCATAATCCTTGCTTAATAATGGCAACCAAGCCTGACAGAATTGCCATGGTTAGCGACATGGTAACGGGATGTCATCACCTAGCAACAGCAATTCCAGTCTCAATTGCCGTCGTAACCCAAGGACTACCTACTCATGTAGAAGCCTCCCTATTGAGGAGTGCTTCATTATATTTTTAGAAGGTTAATCACCAGGGATTTTTCCAGTCTTTCTGCTAATTTCTTTCTTGCTTGAAATCTTTGAATAGGATTTTTACATACAGCAAGTGGACAGACGGCTATCACGTTTGAAGGGAGAACTTAACACAGATGAGAGGCAAATTTTAGAAGGCAAACTTGCTAACTTAATAAAGATAATGGATGAAAAGAAACAGGCATTCAATACTTTACAATCACAGGAGAAGAAACTTCAGGTAATATGGATTTTTCCCCCATGAGAAGATGCTTTGTGGCATTGCAGTAATACTTAAAAGAATTGTTCATCATCTACATTAGTCCTGTTTTCCCTGAAAATGCCGCAAATGCCACTAAACTATTCAGAATGAAAACAAATCCGTATACTAATAAAACTCTTGTATATTTGTTTGATAGTTTGTAACTTTCAATTGGGTGAAAAACTGCAGCATTGGGAAACAACTTTGTCAATAAACGGGCTAACTTACAGAATGCTGGGACTCTATTATTCTCAAGGGAATGAAATTTGGAAATGTTTATTGCCATTGAAGCCGTAGTGGCGCAGTGGCTAGAATGCAGTACTGCAGGCTACTTATGGTGACTGCCGGCTGCCAGCAGTTTGATCCTGACTGGCTCAAGGTTGACTCAGCCTTCCATCCTTCTGAGGTGGGTGCAATGAGGACACCCGATTGTTGGGGGCAATATGCTGACTCTGTAAACCTCTTAGAGAGGGCTGTAAAACACTGTGAAGCGGTATATTAATCTAAGTGCTATTGCTATTTCCATGCTCCTGACTGCTGCTGTGTATTGCCATTGCCATGTGGCTGCAATCAACTGCGGTCACATGATCCTGATTTTCATTATTTCTTGACAGCTTCTCAGAAACTGATGGGGAACCCAGAAGGAATTGATATGATTGTTGATCTTCCTTGTCATCTTCCTTTGCTTGTGGAAGGTTTATAGGGAGAAAGTCAGTGGAGAAATGGAGCATCTTCCACAGATCCCTCTGAGATCACACCATGACATGCATTCCCTCGCTCATCCTCCCACCTCAAGCAGCTGCCACTTCCTATTTGCTGGGAGGGGAGGGAGAGGGGAGGGGAGGAGGGAGGGGAAGGGCAGGGAAAGGAAAAGGAAATAGCAAAGTGGAAGGAACAAGCATGTCACCCACAAAAAGGGTGGAATTTCCCCTGACAAAGAAGGGAAAGGAAAAGGAAATGACAGAGAGGCAGGAGCAAGAAGGGAGAGAGGGAGGAAGGGAGTGAAGGAAAAGGAGGAGGTGGGAGGGAGAGAAGGGAGCAAGGAAGGAACAGAAGGAGGAAAAAGGGAAGGTAGGAAGGAATAGGGCTGGAGGAAGGAAAGGAAGAATGACAAAAAGAGAAGGAAGGAATGAAAGAAGGGAAAAAGAAGGAAGAAAGTGGACGAAGAAAGGAGGATGGGAGGGAAGGAAGATTCCAATATTCCAACATTAGTTAAAGAATGATCTCTCAAATGATGACGCAATGGGTCACGTATTGTCCAGTATAACCTAACACAAAAAACAGTAGGATGAGATATTGGGAACCATGCCTCTTAACATGGATGACTTTTGTTTAGCACACTCCTGATTTAAACTAACAGGAGATTTTGTATTTGTTTCTTTCCAGAGTGAAATCCATTTTAGCAAATTGGCCATCAATAAAACTGGAGAAGAAATGGTTGGTTTGACTGTTAGACTGGATGAGATAAACCTTTTCACAGATAAATCGGACAAGTTATTAAAAAAAGCCAGAGCAGAAAAGCAGGTGTGATTATTATTTTTCAAATGCTAAGTATAAGTGTTTTGGGAAAAAAAGTGCTTAATACATAACAACTTCCCTGTCTGAAATGAGTGTTTTGTCTTGTGCTGTCAAGACTAATTTGTATATTTCTGCATCACACTTGTGGCCATTTATCCTCTTCGATGGTTTCAAAACAAAAGCTATATTTGTATAAGCACGGGCATCTGAGGGGGAGTCGGGTAGAACAAATGACAACATGTGTGTTATGATGTCATCACCCGAAGGCTGTGACTTGCATCTGGACTCACGATGCCTATGTTCTTCCTGTTCTCTCAATGGAAGGATCTGATGATTGAAGACAACCTCTTAAAGCTGGAACTGAAACGGGTAAGAGATTTGCTGTACAACAAGGCAGAGAAAGTGCTCTGCCTGGAGAAACGGAAACAGCAGTTAAAAACAGCAATGGAGGAGAGAACGGCTGATATCAAAGTTCATAAGGAAATGATTGAGACGCAGATACGACTCATTGAGCAAGAGCGTCAGACTCTGAGGTAAATCACTCCACGAAGCAGTGGAGAAGCAGTGTCTGCTTTCAAGAGAGTTATCTAGTGTTCAGAGACTCTGTAAGAATTGCCCAGGTCATGTATTCTGCCTTTGAGCATCTCCTAATAACTAACATTTCAACAGCCTCTCAAACTGCATGGAAGAACAACTTGTCCATGTCTTCGTGGTTAGAGAATACTCAGTCCTATCGATAGTTGAGTGAACACAAGTATTCATATAGTTCAGAACAACCGACGGTACATTTTATTTTCTCACGGCATTAATGATTCCATGTTTTCCTCAAAGAAGTTACAAAACTTCTCACTTAATTTCTCAGGGGTGTCATATCAGCTATGCTGTAGTTTCTTGCTGCAATTTAGTGAACAGGCCCTAGAAGTCTGATTAAAATAACATGCTAAGTCCAAAGCATGGAAGTTGGGTAAAAGACAAAGATAAATGGAACACTTTCTAGGTTAGTATGAAATGTTGAACTCAGCTACTATTTGGTCAAAGGTCTGCCAGTAAAGTCATAGTTGAGAGTGGGCTTAACCTAGGATTTGCTTGCTCTTCATCTGCAAACTTTTTTGAAATTGCATTTATTCATCTTTTTATAAAACATTCTTGCGGTCCCTAAGATTTCTTTTACCTTACATTAAAATGCAGGTAGTCCTTGACTTAACGACCACATTTGAGCCCAAAATTTATGTTGCCAAGTGAGAAATTTGTTAAGTTAGTTTTGCCCCATTTTACATTTTTTCTTGCCACAGTTGTTAAGTGAATCACGTCTTCTTCTTCTTCTTGTGCCATATCCGTCATCGGACGTTGGCGATCATGTTGGCAATCCTATTTTTGTCAACAGCCGCATGTAAAAGTTTTGTCCAAACCAATCCTTTAGATTTTGAAGCCATGATGTTCTTCTTCTGCCTGGACCTCAATTGCCTTCAATCTTTCCTTGAAGGATTAAGTGAAGGATACCGTATTTTTCTGGCTGTCGCATCATATGTCCAAAATATTCTAACTTTTGCTTTTTAATGGCTTTGATGATCTCCCTTGGCTTTCCCAGGTGACTTATCACCACCTCATTTGTGATTTTGTCAACCCAGCTTATACGTAACAGCCGTCTGTAAATCCACATTTCAAATGCTTCTAGTTTCTTCAAGTGGTTTTCTGTCAGAGACCAACTCTCCACTCCATAGAGCAGGATAGAAAAGAGGAATCCCTGCAGTTATTAAGTTAGTAGCACGATCATACAGTGAATCTGGCTTCCCCATTGACTTTGCTTGTCAGAAGGTCGCAAAATGTTGGTCACATGACTCCGGGGACACGGCCATGGCCGTAAATATGAACCAGTGGTCAAGCTGGTTCTGAATGTAAATCATAAGTGACCATGGGGATGCTGCAACAGTCAAAAGTGTGGGAAAAGGCCGTAAGTCACTTTTTTCAGTGCCATTGTAACTATGACTGGGGTTCGAACTAAATTAACTGTTGTAAGTCAAGGACTACCGGCATGGCAGAAGCAGATGCTTAACTCTCAAAATTCTCTCCTGCAGAATTCTCTTAAACGTATAACAAAAAAGAATCTAAAACACTTGACAGTAAATTACCAGTCACAAGTTAGGGTCTACAAAGCCCTGTTTCCTCCAACTTTAAATAACAAGAAAGAAGGCTCTGTGTGCAGCGGGTGGTTAAACCCAACCAGGAAAGGAACAACTCAGCCAGCTGATCTGGCAGCCTTTTCCCCACCCTCCTTCTCCATCCACAACCCACGCAATAGGAAATTAGAGTGATTTAGTATGACTGGAGCCTACCCTTTCGCCAAAGAGGCAGACTCTGTGTTTTTCCGTTGATAATTACGTTACTAATTGGCACTTGCATATAATTTGATTTGAGGTTGTTTCCTGCTGTTGCTCATTCTCTTCTAGCAGTGGCAATATTAAGATATAATCAGCAGGGGGCAGCTTTTGCAGCTGTAGGACTGAAATGCCAACCTTTAAATATTTGGGTAAGATTCACTAGATAGTTACTCCCCATGATGCAGGGATCTGCCATGCAATACCATTTTTTCCCTTCCCTGAAATAATAGGGAGAACTGGGAGTGCACCTTAATTATTGCTGTATCATTCAGTCTGCTTTAGAGTTCATCAACTGTCATATTGGAAGCCAAAACTATCTTCCTGGGAGTTTCTTTTTATAAAGTTTGGGACTCAGAGTTTTGTGAAAAGGCAGCATATATATTATGTCTTGTCCCTCCATGTTACATGTTGGTCCTGTTGAACTATCAAATAATATTTTGATGATTTCCTCTAATAACATTGAAGATTAAGGACTATTATGTGTTCCCAGTTGCCCTTCTCTAATTCATTTTATAGGCTTCCATGTTTTAGCCAGAATTTAAGGACATGAGATCAAATGAAAAGAAGGCTCACCTCAAAGATTTTAAAAGATTTGATTGAAAAGATTTTAGTTACATGCTTCACTGCTAACCGTGTTGTCTCTCTTTTACAAAAACGAAAAGGGGACAAATAGGCCTAGTTTTTAATGGAAAATCATCTCATGTTTGAGAGGCATTGAGAACTGTGTAGTCACAGCTGACGCAGTTTGTAAGTTCATAAAAAAAGGTAAAACACTGTGGCTTTTTTCCGTCAAACATCCCAGTTGACTTATTTTTCAATTTCTCCTTCAATTAGTTCAGAATTTCACGAGCGTCTGAGTAAAATTGAGAAACTGAAGAGCAGATATGAAATTGTTACCATTGTCATGATGCCTCCAGAAGGAGAAGAGCAAAGCCAGGCTTATTATGTTATAAAGGTAAACATCTTACTTGGATTCGATATGATAGATTGATAAACCTTGTTTTTTTTAGAAATTATAAAAAATTTATACCTTTTTTTTTGTAATTATTGGGATGCTGACTATAACCATGAAATAAAGAGATGCTACTTACTGACATGTTGGGGTAAAATTAAAGTGAAGAATTATCTTTCTGACAACAAAAGTAAGTAGGAGGGACTTCATGGTTTATCCCAGTTATAAAAATATGATTGTAAAATATGACTATCTAGAACAGGGATCTCCAACCTTGGCAATTTTAAGACTTGTGCACTTCAACTTCACTGCTGGCTGAGGAATTCTGGGAGCTGAAGTCCACAAGTCTTAAAGTTGCCAAGGTTGAAGACCCCTGATCTCTTGGAAAATGAAGGTGCTTGAAAAAGAGGCCAACAGAAGGTAAGGAGATTGGATGCTGTCACTGAAGTTGTCACTAAGCACAGACTTAGAACGTAACCATTTACTCACAGAGTAACTTCAGCTTTTCTTTTTAATGTACATGTTTACGTTATTTCAAGGCTGCCCAGGAGAAGGAAGACCTTCAGCGTGAAGGAGATACCTTGGATGCAAAGATCCAAAAAGCTGAGAAAGAATGTATAGCCCTAGAAAATACTCTGCATGTACTTAATAACTGTAACAGCCAGTACAGGAACTCATTCAAGCAAGTTGTAGACAAAAGTAAGTACATTATGGCTTTATGTGCAAGGCATAAGAGCAAAGAAGGATGAGAAGGAGCTGTATTGAGTATGGTACATGCATATGTAAATAGAGTAGCTATTGGGGATTAGAAAAGATCCAGATTGGACAGTACTATTGTGATACAATGCCAGTTTTGGTGGAGGAGATACCCATGGGCATTCTGGGAATCCTGACTTGGTAGATAACTTTGGGCAAGTCATTCTTAAAAGCATAGCTTATCTCCTAGAGCAGGGGGGTCAGACTCGATTTCATTGAGGTTGCATCACGGTTGTGTTTGACCTTTGGGGGCTGGGGTGGCCGTGGCCAGCTCAACCTCACTCATGTCAGGGGGGCCTGTGGTGACCCAAGCGCTCTGCCAGCAAAAACAGGCTCCCAACCTCCGTTTTCACCTGCGACGGTCTTCTGCAACCCTCTGCCAGCGAAAACGGGAGCTAGGGAGGGCTGTCCGCGGCCCTCATGAGCTCAGTTTTCAGCTGCGACAGCCTCCTGCAACCCTCTGCCAGTGAAAACAAAGCTCGGGAGGGGCACCTTTGCCTCTCCCGAGCTCCATTTTCACTGGCAGAGGCTCCCGGGCTGGATTTGGCCTCCTGGCCTTGAGTATCACACCCCTGTAATCCATAACAAAAATACAAGACAACGTGAATAATTTGGAAAACAGTCCTTATACAAGTAATTAAGAAAAAAAGAGAAAAGAACTAAGTCATATGTTTCCATATGTACATGGAGTGATTGTGTTTAGGAGTCTGACAGCCCATGGGTAGAAGCTGTTCTTAAATCTGTTTGTCTGGCTGGCCATACTTCGGTGCCTTCTGCCCAAGGGTAAAAGTGAGACAAGACACTGACCAGGGTGTGAATCATCCCCAAGTATCTTCCTTACTCTGCTGAAACAGTCAGACCTGGCTATGTCTTCCAGTCATGTTAGGGGGCAACCAATGGTTTCTTGTGCCGAATTAATCTCTCTCTGTAGTGTCTGCCTGTCCGCAGCTGTTAAACCAACTGCAGAGAAAGGAGAAGCTGATTGTAAGGGTTTCAAAAATATTTAACTTAATATGGCCCATGAAATTCCTATTAAGGAAGAGCCTTGAAAAAAAAAACATGGTAGCTGGGAGCTGAAATACAAATAGCTTCTGGCCAGCTTTTTCTTTTGAGTTGAGTAGCAATTTTTCATATTATGAGGTATTGCCAAAATAAAAAAGATATTTACAGCAAAGGACAGCGAATTCTGCACTTAGAACAAGACAGAACGTATTTAAAGATGATTTAAAACACCCAATCTTCCCTATTCATAGTGCCCCGATACTACAGTACAACTTCAGAATCGTGTAGTTCTGGAAAGCTATTTTCTTTTAGCTTTTGCTCCCTCTGCTGGCTCTATGATTATGTATCATTATAATGAATATATGGAAAGAATGCAAGCATAAAAAAAGAAAATGATTTTGCTTTAAATTGAAAGTTTGTCTAAACAATCTTGAGCTAACTAAATGAAGTAGTGGCTCAAATGTCTTCAAAAGCCCATTGGCATTGAATTCATTGCATTATATATCATCCATGTTTGTGTAACATATTCCATATTGGAAATGTTATTGCAGGCTAACTGTATCCAGTTTATTCTGTTAGAAAGTAGACTTAAGTAGCCTTCACAGAGTGTCTTCAATATCCAGCAATACTTCACAGGTGACGAGTATAAAGAGAAAACAAAACTGGAAGAAGAAAAGAGAGCTTCTGACGAGAAACATCGATATAAGCGAAGGCAGATCAAGGAGCTTCAAGAGGATATTCAGGTAAAGAGGTGACTGGAAGACCCTTTTCTTCAGATCCAGATTTATTTTTCCTTAGAACACTCTATTCACGTCTGTCTACATTCTCATACACCTTTGTATGTTATATCACACAAACATGAAAGTGCTGGACTTGTGTCACAAAAGGGCTGTTTTTCAACATTCCTATACGTGGCTTTAAATCTGCATCATGCCTGGTACATTTAAGCCCAAAATCCATGTGCAGGTTGCACATTTTAGGTGGATGTTTAGTAGTAGTAATTGCAGGAATAGCAATAGCACTTATATACCACTTCATAGTGCTTTTACAGCTCTCTCTAAGCGGTTTACAGAGTCAGCGTATTTGCCCCCAACAATCTGGGTCCTCATTTTACCCACCTCGGAAGGATGGATGGCTGAGTCAGCCTTGAGCCTGGTGAGATTCGAACTGCCAAATTGCAGGCAGACGGCAGTCAGCAGAAGTAGCCTGCAGTACTGCACTCTAACCACTGTTCCTCCACAGCTCATGCCATGGGAATGGGTTGTTATGGAAATATGACAATAAACTGCCATCTCAAATGTGTAAAGATGATATATTTCTCTCACACCAGAACTGCCTAAATACGGTTACTGGTGTGCATTTTATACATTTTTATTCCTAAATAGATATAAGTAGTCCTTGATTTTACACCAATAGAGCCCAAAATTTCTTTTGCTAAGTGAGACATTTGTTTAAGTGAGTTTTACCCCCATTTTATGACCTTTCTTGCCACAGTGGTTAAGTGAATCCCCACAGTTGTTAAGTTAGTAACTACTACTTCTTGTGCCCTTTCTGACATCGGACATTGGCAATCATGTTGGCAATCCTATTTTTGTCAACTGCTGCATAAAAAAGTGCTGCGGAGTTTTGTCCAAAACAATCCCTTAGGTTTTGAAGCCATGTTCTTCTTCTGCCGGGAGTTAGTAACAAGTTAGTAACATGGTTGTTAATTGAACCCGACTTCCCCATTGACTTTTCTTGTTAGAAGTTCACAAAAGGGGACACTGCAACTGTCATGAGTCAGTTGACAAGTGCCTGAATTTTGATCATGTGACCATGGGGATGTTGCAATGGACGTACCTGTGAAAAACAATCGTCACTTTTTTCAGTGCTTCGGTAACTTCAAACGGTCACTAAATGAACTGTTGTAAGTTGAGACTAATTGTACGGACATAGTCCATCAAAAGCAACTTTCAAAGTTGATATATGAAGAAAGCAATTTTTTTAGTTTCACTTACAAATAATAAAAATAGCAGGTGGTTGTTTTTATTATTTGTTTCTGGGTTATATCTTCTAGAGAGAGGAGGTAATGCATATTCAAGCTATTGTGTTTATTTATTCATATTTATTTTGTGTTATAGTGATTATTGATTGGATAGTTTCAAAGAAGTTTCTAAACTTATATGTACATTTGTTTTTCTAGGCTATGCAAAATAATCTTGATGCTCTTGTGAAAAAAGAGGTCCTTCTCCAGGAAAAAATAAAAGATAAACATACAAATGTTTTGAAATTAATCAGAGAAATAGATGATCAGAAGCCCAGAATAGAAAGAGTCACAAAACAGGTTAGTTTAAACTACCATAATATATTCAGTTTAATTTAGAACTCAGTAAAATCCTATTTAGGGTAAATATGATCAGTTGTTAGCTAAAATAAAACATGTTAATATAAAAGTTAACTGGTATTTTAACATCGAATATTCTCCTTTAAATCTTTTTTGGCATATCTAAAAAGGTTTCCCGATTAAGCCGAGAAATCCGAACACGACAGGACACTCAATCACAAACTCCAGAAGAAAAAGACATCGAACTTCGGACACTGAAGGACTTCAGCAAATACATAGATAAAATGTTGCTTGATATTTCAGAAACACATCCAGAATTACATAAAGTCTTCCAAAAATACTTTGAACAGGTATCACTTTAGTTGTTTTAATCAATCTTAATTTAATGTAAAAATTCATATGCTGGTCCCTTAGTAACAGTGTGTGAATCTGGATCATTTTTAATAAGCATCTCTAATGTGTTCATCATAGCAATAGCACTTAGACTTATATACCGCTTCATAGTGCTTTACACCTCTCTTAAGCGGTTTACAGAATCAGCATATTGTCCCTAACAATCTGACTCCTCATTTTATTGACATGAGAAAGATGGAAGGTTGAGAATGGAACTCTTGGCAGTGAGCAGTGAGTTAGCTTGGAATAAAGGTACTCCCCGGGTTACGAGCGTTCCTTTAGCGCACGTTCAAAGTTACGCGATAAGCACTCCCTAGCATTTACAAACAAGTCCCAAAAGTGCAAATCTTACAGGACCACAGTAGTTCTTCCTTCTTACAAACAACCACAGTGGCTCTGCAACATTCATCCTGCCTGTTGCTAGCCAAAATGAAGCTTCTGAGGGGCGGATCTGCCCCTCAAAAGCTCCATTTCAGCTGGCAATGTGCTGGGCGAGGCCTGTGTAAGCCTTGAGAATCGGAGGGGTGCATGTGGTTGAGAGGCTGGAGAGGAGACTGCTTGCTAGATCTTCACAGGGTAAATGACACCGCGTGGCTGAGGAAGCAATTGTGGGGAGCATATATTTCAGTAGGTAGGGGAGGCCTTGGGTGGTCTTAGGCAGGTGGCCTATTCCATCACTAGCCCCTCATCCCCCATGGCCTTCACCACCCTGAAATACCTCGTATGCACTTAACGAGCGTCACATTCGATTAGCAAATGCGTGGGTGAATGGAGGGAGTGATCCCTTTCAAGGTATGAGATTCACTCCCACAAATCCTCAAGTTACGAATGGAATAGGCAGGCTCCATTGCATTCGTAACTTGAGGACTACCTGTATTGTATTCTAACCACTGTGCCATCATGGCTCCTCGTGCTGGCTGGAAAATCTGGACTTTTAACCGCAACATATTTATAGGCCATCAGATTGGGAAATGCTGATTTATGAAATAAAAGAGATTCTGTTTTACAATAATTGCAGCTTGGCCTTATCATCAATATCTGATAGGCCCCTAATTCTGGCTGGTGACAAATCAACTTGAAACCATATTCATTTCAAATTAGCATAGTAAAGATGAAGCAAAATTTAGTAGAGTCGTTAGAAATGAAGGTAAGAGTAGTACAGAAGTTCGAATAACTCAGTATTTATAATCAATTTCGTTGTATTTAAGTACAATGACAATAAAGATTATACTTATACTTACTTTGCTAAGCTATGCAGCCTTTTTAATTAGCACGGTAAAATAAAGGCAGTGTTTTTATTTCTAGAGATTTATAGCAGACTTCATCAAACCTCTGTTTATTTGTTGGTAGGTTTCATTACATCTTCCTTCAGTTTCCGGTTCTCGCCACAGTTCTCGAAGTGCTCCCAGCTCATCTTCCAACGTGTGAGTGACACCTCTTAGTCAAATAACGTAGCCACACATGTGCTTAGAGATGGGGGATTGGTTATAAAGAGCTTGACCGTGACTTGTTTGTTCCACAGGGAAATACAGGGATGAGTTCATCAATCGAGAGTTAACTCTAGAATGCAAATTCTAAACTGGCCAGTAAATGCTGCAAATAAAGCAAATACCATTTATATGTATAGGTACCTGCTGAGATGATTCCCATCATTATAATATAGCAGTTGTAATTTACAATTTTGTAATAGGGGAGGAAAGGGAGAAGGATTTACATTCAACATTACAAGTATTCCGGTTTCAGAAGCCCAATAAGACTGAGTAGTAGAAATAAAAGAGCTCAGAGGGCATGAGGGTTATCAGAGTTTTCTGCAGAAATCAAATCCAGAAAGCACAAACGGGAGACTGATTCAGCAGGATTCATGAACTTCTCTTTATATACAATGTAGTACATGAGTAAATGTACAATACCAACAAGGGGTTCTTCCAACGTGGTAGAGAGGAGAGATTGTAAGTAGTTTCAGTGCAGCAGACAGAAGATAAGTTTCTGTTTCAGAGATCAGAGCTTAGATACAGAACAGTTGGACTAAGCCACGCCCAGCTGTCTCCAGCAAATACTGCTTCGGTTTCTAAATAGCCCTCATTGGCTGACTTAGTTGTTATGCCTATTCATTGGCTGACCTTGTTGCCATGTCTGGCAGTTCATGAATATTCTGACAAGGGCTCCTTTAAAAAAAATTAAACATTCCACTGTACAGGTAGTCCTCAACTTACAGCCATTTGTTTAGTAACTGAAATTACAACACTGAAAAAAAGTGACTGATGACCAGTTTTCATATTTATGACACTTGCAGCAACCCAATGGTGATGTAATCAAAATTTGGCCGCTTGGCAACTTCATGTATTTATTGCAATAGCACCAAGACTTACATACTGTCATGTATTTAGGACAGCTGCAGGGTCCCGGTGTCCTGTGATCACCATTTGTAACCTTCCCAGCCGTCTTCCAACAAGCAAAGTCAATGAGAGGAAGCTAGATTTGGTTGGTGATCACATGAGTCACTGAACAACTGCAGTGATTCGCTTAACAAGCGTGGCAAAAATGGTCATAAAATGGGACAAACCTCAATAACTGCCTTGCATAGCAGTGGATATTTGAGCTGTAAGTTGAAGATCACCTGTAAACAATTCCAATGAGAAAAAAAAAATGGAAGACAGAAGAAGCCAACGTAGTTGCAAAAAAAGTTGAGCGAAAAATCTGAAGACAAAAAGGACACGCGTAAAACTGTAGCATTTGTTTGTTTGTGCAGGAAAAAGGTTATGGTTAGTAAACAAGATGAATCTGTGCAAAGTCCCCTCCCCCAGCAATTGCTGTCACACACCCCTCCACCCTCCACCCCCCCCAAAAAATTGCACACAAGCTTAGTCTGGGGAATAGCGGACCTGTCAAAAATCAAGGAAAACACAATTATCAGATCCTGGGTGGCCCCAAACTTTCAGCCATTCAGTCAGATATTGAGTATTGAGTCAAAGTTGGGCGTCCTCAGTCTACTGATAATACTTCACCCTGTGCTATTAAAGGAGGAGAGGGGAAAGATACAAGCTCCGAGACATTGAAGGGATCTCAAATTCAACCTCTTACCCCGCCCCCAGCACTCACTAAAACCAGCCACAGAAAAAGTTGGGAGAACCATCAAATACAATAGCAGAGTTGAAATCATAAAACAGGACCTCCCATTCTCAGCTCCCAAAGTTGGCCCATAACATGGGTTGGTGATGCTGAAAACTCCAAGATACCAGGACATCTGTCCTGAGCTCTCTAAAGGTCTGTGCTGTACTTTGGCCTGAATGCAGACTGGAAAAAGTTCTGATCTGCTTAAGTCAGGACCCTCTGAAACCTCAACCATCTTTCCTAAACAGGGAAAGTAGACAAAAGTGGTCTAGCATGGCCAGGTCTAAGATGGTCTCTTGAAAAGGAGGGGCGCTACCTCCTCTTTAAAGCAGGTGTACCACCCTCTCCTGCAGAGAAGCATTAACCACCACTTGGATCCATCCACATGCCACCTTCCAGGGAGCCTTAATCAACCAGGAGAGGCATTGGTCCAGGACACAGGTGACAAAGCTCATAGCCGCGAGAACCCTGCCCACTTCCTCAGGATCAACTGGCTCAAACTCTTCCCAGATAACAGGACTCAAGAGTTGCCTCAAGAGTTGATCTGAACAAAGTTGAGCGAGAGTGGACATTATTCCTCACGGCAGACCCGCAAGAGCTGCTCCAGCTGCTGCTTACCAAAAGATAGACTTGGTCACCCAAAACAGGGCTAAGTGACTATCTGCAGATGTAAAAAGGGCAAGGTATGCTTTCCCACACAGGACGCGGTGGCTCAGTGGCTAAGACACTGAGCGTGTTGATCAGAAAGGTTGGCAGTTTGATGGTTCAAATCCCTAGTGCCGGGTAATGGAGTGAGCTCCCATTACTTGTCCCAGATTCTGCCAACCTAGCAGTTCGAAAGCATGTAAAAAATGCGAGTAGAAAAATAAGGACCATCTTTGGCTGGAAGGGAACAGCGTTCTGTGCGCCTTCGGCTTTTAGTCATGTCGGCAACATGACCATGGAGACGTCTTCGGACAGCGCTGGCTCTTCGGCTTTGAAACAGAGATGAGCACCACCCCTTAGAGTCGGGAATGACTAGCACATATGTGCAAGGAGAACCTTTACCTTTATGCTTTCCCACCCTTATCGCCAAAGTTAGTCCCAATACAGGCTCTTCCTTGTATGCTATCGGCTTCAGTCTGTCTTCCTCCAGTGGTGCTCTGGACTTCTCATATTGTTTCATCTCTGAGCTGCACAATAAACCATGGCATTCTACAAGATCCACATGTATAGAGCGTCCATGCAGGCCCAATTCAGTTCGGCACTCGTTCATTCCTAGCAGCCATGAGGGTTTTGGCCAAAATGCATGCCAGGACTTCTAGAAAACCTTCTGAAACCACACAGGGTCAAACAGGAACCTCATCAAAATAGGCCAGATAATCATGAAGAGTTTGAAGGGGAAAGATTGAAACTTGAAATAGCTATTTCCTGATCATGTTTCTATCTACCTATTGTAAACGAGTTTAAATCTCCAAGAACAGATAAAGTGTACCTTAGAAAAGCGAAGGAACACAAACAATCTCATTGTCAACTTCTAAAGCATTGCCATGACTATTATCAGCCTGGCATGGAAGGGGAAATTCCATGCATGCCTTCGGTCGGAGTCGGATCTCATGTCTACAGCCTAGTTGGAAAATACGAGTTATGACGCAGGACAGAAGGGAGGGGATACAGGGGTAAAGTTCAAACGCAATTAAGCGAAAGCAGTTTTGGCTCCACAGGAGTCCACGCCAGAATGTCGGTCCTAATAAATGATTGGATTTCTTTTGAACTTTGTCTCGAGGCTCGTAAATTAATTAGGTCGTCTTCTGGGAACTTTACACTCATCTTTAAAAATTAGGGGTGGGGTGGGGAGATACAATCCAGGATCTACCATAGAGATTGAAGTCTAAATATGTTGAAAATAATGTAATAATAAGACTTGTTAACAGGTTTTATCTGACTATCCTTATAGACCCTGATGTCAAGTTCAGAAACATTCCCTTACATTTTGTAAAGGTGGGGACAATTTGGGCCAAAGTGGGTTTCATTGGCAACTGAAGGAATTTAAAATAGCTTATCATTAATATGATAATTTGACAAGGCATTTCTTATGGTGATAAGAACCATAAAGTGTTTTGATTTGTAATTCATTTGTATGGTTTTTGAGTAATATACTTGCCTCCTTATTTTCTAGGTCCTTTAAGAGCTTATCTTCCAGTCAACCACATGCAAGACTTGTATCTCTGACTTTGGACTCCAGTCCTGAACTTCCAGGTCCAATCTCTCGTCCTTCAAGCCAGAGTAGCGTCACATCTTCTCCTAGCAAAAGCCCATATTAGGGGTTTTTCCCCCCCTGTTGCATTCAAAGTTTTTAAGAATTCAGAGTTATCTGCTACGCTACAGCATGTCTGACTACACAACTAAAATTAATTTATGTGATAGTGAATGAATTATTTTCAATTTGAATAAATGTTTTAGGACGAACTCGGTTTTATTTTTATAACAAAACCTAAGCCTTAACAACAACAAAAGGTAACAATTTTTGTAGAAAGTCACATTTGACCACTCCATAATTTATCGTATTTAGAAATGTGTATTTAACACTTTTTCAGTCCTCCCACTTGAACTGGAGCACCTCTAAATTTCAGGTGTTGCTGAACTCCCATAATTCCCAGCAAACATGTCTTAAGAGAACAGCTGGTAGGACTTCTCCAGGATCATCTAAAGGGCCACTAGTCTCTGTCAGTGTTATCCAAGAGCCAATAAGCACCGGCTCTATATGCATTTTATCTTATGAAGGGAAGAATAAATCAAGGAAATATACTCTGGTTATCCCAAAGGCGCTTTTTGAGGAGGCAACTGAAAGTTTTTTTCAGTACCGTTGTAACTTTGAATGGTTACCCAATGAACTGCTATAAGTCAAGGACCACCTGTATAAGCCGCCTAGAGTCGCTTGGGAATTGGCCAACTCAAAACGTCATAACTATTGTTTCATCATCTTACGCTGCCTTTGTTGAATTCCAATATAGTGCCTTCCTTTTCCTCTGTCTTGGGAGCTACTAATTGTTAAGAATGCACTCTCTTTTAAACTCAAAAGTCATTCCTATGAATTCCCACTTTTCCCACAGGAATACTTTAAAAACTGTCTTGTTTACTGGTTAACTACCCAATGACCTGATGGGTGAGGTAAGGATCTTGCCGCTGTTGCTTTCTAGGCCATGAATTTCTTAAAACACCATCTGCTTTGCTCCAAAATGCCACTTCTTCTAAAACAAGCGTGTCAAATGAACGTGGTCAGGGAGATGTCACGTGACGTATTGGGACTTTTCCCCCCTTTGCCAAATAGTGTGTGGGTGTGGCCAGTGCATGATGCATCTGGCCTGTGAGCCAGGAGTTTGATAGCCCTGTTCTAAAAGCACAATGCATTAAATTACTATTAACACTTACTAAAAGTTGCTGGGCCTATTGCAGAGGACAGTCATTTAAAGCCATGCTCGAGCTTCATATCTAGGCAGAGCATCAGTTCCCTGTAGCATTTATGTGTTGAATATATCTGGGTCACCCTACTGTATTCCCTCTCTCAGCCAATCCTCCAGTATTGCTTATTATCCAAAATCTCCCAACTGTCCTCCTTAGTAACTCCACATGGCATTTGAGAGATTCTTCGTACCCAAGCCAACTTGACTCCTTGTCTCTTTTGTTCTATCAGTGAATAATAATACAATAGTAGAGTTGGAAGGGACATTGGAGGTCTTCTAGTCCAACCCCCTGCCTGAATAGTTAGGAAAACATGAGATGTATAGGAACAAACACACACACACACACCCTTTGGCCTTTAGATTAGCGTTAGCAGAGGCTTACCCCGGGCATAACTGCCGTTATCACGTCCCCTTATTTTTGCAAGTTCTGAATTAACATTTGGGAAGCAGTGATATTTTTGTAAAAAATTTAATAGTAAGACAGACTATATACATTGATGATATACATTAAAATATTTTCAATTAATTTATTTTATCAATACATGGTTATATTATTAACAGTACAAAGTAACAGTCATCTGCACCTTGTGGCGGGGGGGGGGGAAATGTTTAAAGTGCAATTTTGATGCTAGATAGCACAGGTGGCAGCCTTAAACGTTGTTCAGCCAGGCGTGCCACCAGACCTTAATAGCCTAACAGCATAAGAAATTCAATTGGGAAAAAACAATACAACTCTTGCATATTTATCAACCTCGACCACCACTGAGATTTGTGGACTTCAACCCCCAGAATTCCCCAGGCAGTTATGCTGGCTGAGGAATTCTGGGAGCACACAAGTCTTAAAACTTGCCAAGGTTGGACACCCCCCACCCCGTTTAAATCAATACCTAACAAGCAAATTTAAATAAAAAAAACTTGAAAGAGTATAGACTTGCCAAGTGATTAAAAGCAGATGCTTTCCCGCACCTGACTTTAATGTTTCAACTCACTGATTTTTCGGCTTGCTTCCTTTTTCCCTTTCAAATTCAGCAATCTGATTAAATATATTGAGTAAGTTCTGAGGCAGCTGTTTTTTAGCACCACTGCCTAATTGTTCTTTACCGTTCAGCATAGCTTCCTCGTCTCCTCCTTTGGCCCTTGGAGCTTCCCTATCCCTGTTCTTGGATTCTTTCTCAGGTTTACCCCGGGCTGCCTCAGCTCTACCATCCGCATTGTACCTACTAGGTTCGTTCATCCATCGGCTGGTATACTGCTTGTAATGTTCGGCGGATTTGGAGGAGTAATCCGACCCCGTGGGAGACGTGGAGTACTTGGCATGGCTTGGGCTGAACTTGTGATAACCCTCCCTCCTGCCCAGTTCTTTTTCCAGCCTTCCTAAATCACTTGCCTTATTTCGCTCATCAGATTGTCTGTAGTAGGAGCCTGTGCTATCCCTCCTATTGGACGAAGCTCGGTCTGATCTACTCTGTCTCTCAATCTTGCTACTATTTGCCCGAGTCTTGGAGTGATGGCGAGAATCCCTAGAATCTTCAAACTTACCTCCACAGAGGTCATCTTCGGCATACGTCTTTAAAAATGTGCAATCCCCTTCTCTGTCTCTTCCCTCGGGTTTTGGATTGGCTAGCCTGTCTTGCCTCTCTAACAATTTTTCCACTTCGTGCTTTTGGTTAAGGAAAGAAGCAGAGGTATTGGGGGGAGGAGAATAGCTGTCCTCTTTCCTGCTCGGATGGGAAAACATCCTAGAGGTGTGTTTTTTAGAGCTGCGGGAGGATTCAGACCGGTTCCGACTCCTTCTCTTATGCTTTTCATCAGAAGAGGAGGAGGAAGAGGAGGAAGACTCATCTGATGAAGAATCACAGGAGGAAGAGGAAGTTGACTTTTTTCTTTTCTTCTTCAACCTAAAAGTTTTAATTAATCATGAGGCACTGCGATTAAATTTTACAATGGGGATGTGTTTCAGCTGCTGAGCTAACAAACGTTTGGGTATCAATAGGAAAAATACGAGGATAGCTTGACTAGAAGGGCAAAATATACTCAACTAAATGAGTATACAGGTTAGTTTTAAAAGTTTCAGGCAGGCACATCTGAAAACTCAACTGCTACCGCTAGACTTCATGTAGAAGAGAATACACATAGCTCAGGGTTGAACTGTGGAGTCCCTAGTGCACTCTGGGCTTGCTTGCAGACATCTCAGTACCCCACTAGGTAACATCATCAGTGCTATTGAGTGTGGGGTTTGCTCCCTGTTTATAAACAATTGCTTGCCGTGCTACTGTGAGCGTTCTAGACCAAGCTTAATTCAAAAGTGCTATTGAATTCTGGAAGTTTAGCATTCAGACAAATCAATTATCAACATACATATAGAAATAAGCCATATTTAGACATCATTCAAAACGGACAATTAAAAACTAAGAGTAAAACAAAACAAAAAGCGAGAACAGATTCCTTCCAGCAGCCAATACCTAGATAAGCAAGGATTAACAACAGACAGACAAGCAGAACACAATATCCTAATTAAGGAACACCAAAGAGGAAACCACACCTTCAACAATGGCAAGGCAAGCTACTATGTATAAATAGGGAGCAAACCACACACTCACCAGTACTAAAGATGCTATCTAGTCAGGTAGTGAAACATCTGCAATTAAACAACCAAGCTCAGAGAGCACCAAGGATACCACAGACTTCATATTTTTACTATTACACAGAATCTAATGTAAAATCAACATTTCCTATCAGAGACAAGAACCACACTGTAATGTTGCATATACATACATATGTACATACTAGACATGCCTAGTATGGATGCATGGTAAGGACTATCTGTACATTAGCCGGTGTGCAACCCAACAATTTCCATGATAGCCTAAAACTTAAGTACAATAGCAATAGCAATAAAGACTTATAAGAGTCGTCGTGGCATAGTGGCTAGAATGCAGTACTGCAGGCTACTTCTGCTGACTGCCAGTAGTTCAATCCCAATCAGCTCAAGGTTAACTCATCCTTCCAAGGTAGGTAAAATGAGGACTCAGATTGTTGGGGGTAATATGCTGACTCTGTAAAGAGGTATATAAAGAGGTGCTAATGCTATATACCGCTTCACAGTGTTTTACAGCCCTCTGTAAGTGGTTCTACAGAGGCAGCATATCACACACACACACCCAACAATCTTGAGTCCTCATTTTACCAACCTCGGAAGGATGGAAGGCTGAGTCAACCTTGAGCTGGTTGGGATTGAACTGTTGGCATCCGGCAGTCAGCAGAAGTAGCCTGCAGTACTGCATTCTAGCCACTGTGTCACCATGGCTCTTCAGGGGTCTATGAGAATTTGTCATGGCCAACTTTCCACGGCCAACTTTCCATGGCTAACTCGCCACAGGACAACTTGCTGGGGGACAAGAGTTACACTAATATCAAATAAATGGTGGAATAGAATCATTAAAGAATGGATGCAAAGGTAGGGAAAGAATGAGATGTGAACGGCAAAAATTAAAATACTTTTGTATTTATTTGAAAGAATGAAGTTGTCAGGCCTGCAGAGGTTCCTTTAAGAATCTTTGGCCTGCCACACTTTCTTAAAATTCCCTATGCTGTTTCATTAGTGTAGTAGTTGGGAGGAGGGTATAGAAAGGAGTAGAATTGTGGAATGTTTTGTTGTCATTCTTTCTAGAAGCTCAAGGTCATCTTTTGTCTCCGCACCTCGACATGCGACCGTAAGAAGCTGGGTGGAGATGCCAGCATGGAAGAAAAGGATTGGGGCATGTGATTGATTTATGGGGGTGGTGATAGATCATGAACTTTCAACTGGGTGAACTCTCAGGATGTAAATCAGAGTTGGAATTTCATAGCACAATGCCAACATGCCTGTATTATTAAATTGGAACTTTAAGGATGATTCTGTTCTGGACTCTGATTTACTTTTGCATGGTATTTGGAACGCTGACAGAAGTAGAATTGTTAAATTGTCCTGCAGTGAGTTGTCCACTCGGCCACGGCGAGTTGGCTGTGGCAAACTGTCCCATTCCGCTCTTGCGGAGTGCAAGTAATTATACTCTCATACGTACAATACAGAAAGAGAAGAAAATTCTGATATTATTTCTGAGTTGAAATCCACCCATCTTAAATGTTGCCAAGTTTGAAAAACAGTGCTTTAGAACTACTCTTTCATTGTAAATTAAATTGCTTGCAGAACCTTCTTATAAATTAAAAAAAACATTTGAGGAAAATAAATCACATTACAAAACAAAAAGCAAAAACAAAACAGCATTAACCGTGAATTGTTATACTTACAGCATCAGATTGCTCCCTGGTTTATGTAAGAAAAGCTGTATGGACACAGATAGGTACGAGACACTAGACAGATTAAAACAGGTTACCTTTTTTCTTCTTTTAAGAGTTTACGCAGTTTTTCTGCACTTGTTTCTACTTTCTTTTCTTTCTGCCTCTCTTCTTTTGCAGCTTGTTTCTCTCTAATTTCCAGAGATTTCTTTTTTCAATCCCAACATCAAAAATATGGTATTAACAAGTGGTAACAAATGAGTCCCATCCCAACCCGCAACATACAAAATTGACAGAGATTCCAAAGGAACCATGTATATATAAAAAAGAAAGAAATATTAAAGGGAAAAAAAGTAATTACGAAGGATGGTTAAGCGATAGGGATGAATGGAGCATGGTATTACGGTTGTAGTTTGTAGCCCAAATTTTAAAAGGCAAGGGAGAAGAAAAAAAAAAAAAGTACAGGTTATTTGGTATCCCCGTAACCCAACATTAGCAATCCGGGAAGTATGAATGGAAGGTTAATACGGCAACCAGCAAAAGAGTTGTGGTCACAAAGAATAATCAACCAAACAGAAATGAATAAGGAATGTGCCATTATTGAATTGATTTACGTAAAATGTGATTCCCATCAAAACAGAATTGAAAAGGGCCATGTATGAATACAAACCATTTGGCAACGGTATCACAGCCCAGTTTGATGCACAGTTTACACGCGGAATCATATTCCACAGGGTTGTTGGTGACGAGCAGCCCCACAGAGGTCAGACACAGCAGCCACAGTTGCAGTTCGGAGGAAAATGCATTGGAGAGAAAGGTATCATCAGTATTACAGGAGAACACCCCGCCAAGGCTTCGTATGCGCGTGCTCAGAAGGACGTCCTAACTAGCGGAGCTCCACCAAGGAAAGCAGAGCAAAAGTGGGCATTTTATTCCTTTTTTAAAATAAATAAGTAAATCCAAACACTTCCATTCACCCGTTCCTTTTTGCTGTCGCATTAAATGGGAAAGTTTCTGGATAAAAGGACATCAATCTCTTGGCACTTGTCACATGTACCTCTCTTGACCTCACAGAAAATAAAACGTTGCCGACGGGCCCATGCAGAGCGACCCTCGGCCGCTTCCCCATAGAAATGATAATAATTAAAAAGAAAAAGAAAAAGAAAGAAACTCTGATCCACAAAATTCTGCTTAATAAATTTTGAAGGTGTGCCAAAGATTAATTGCGTAGGTCACAAAACTTTATAAACCAAACTGTTTCCTGAAAATAAGACCTCCTCGGATAATAAGCCCAATTGGGATCTTGAGCGCATGCGCTAAAATAAGCCCTCCACCCGAAAATAAGCCCTACTCAAAAATATTGCAACACAGCAGCAGCCATGAGGCGACCACGCTCGCCACCTCCTGCACCTCAAAAATAATAAGACTTCCCCAAAAATAAGGCCAAGTGCTTATTTCGAGGGCATCAAAAGAAATACCTCCGAAAATAAGCACTTGGAAACGGGGTAACACGGTATTATGGCCATGATTAAAATGCTTCTGTGCTATGTATTCAGGGTGGATTTGATTTAAATCAAGTTGATTTAAATCACTAGCAAAAAGGCTTGATTTAAATCAACTCGATTTAAATAATAATTTGCAAAGAGCAGCTGTCATCTCTGTCCTGCAGCGGCTCATCCTCTCACCCGCTGTTGAGTCGCCAACAGTTCCATTCACTTTAAGGGGATGGCTGGTGATGCGGCAGTGACACAACAAGGTGAGGGATGTGGCGGGCAGCAGGTGAGCGGATGCCCGCTAACAGGCGCTGCCATGATGAATCTGAGATGACAGGTGCTCTTTAAATGTAGGGACTCATTCTTGCTGGTGGTTAGAATCCTTAATATTATTATTTGCAAACAAAATGAAAGTTTCCTATTTAGCTTGCAGAGCTTGGATTCATTGAATGAGTTTACCAAAAATGTAAATATTGCAGAATATGCAGCCTCATGCTACATAACTACCCTGTTTCCCTGAAAATAAGACCTCCCCGTATAATAAGCCCATTCGGGCTTTTGAACGCATCTGCTAAAATAAGCCCTCCCCGAAAATATTGCAACACAGCAGCAGCCATGAGGTGACCATGCTTGCCGCCTCCTGCACCTCAAAAATAATAAGACCTCCCTGAAAATAAGGCCAAGCGCTTATTTCAGGGTTCAAAAGAAAATAAGACCCTGTCTTATTTTCAGGAAAACATGGTAAGCTCCATTTCATGCTGAATAAACCAAATTATACAATACAATACAATAGCAGAATTGGAGGTCTTCTAGCCCAACCCCCTACTTAGGCAGGAAACCCTATACCATTTCAGACAAATGGCTATCCAACATCTTCTTAAAGACTTCCAGTGTTGGAGCATTCACAACTTCTGGAGGGAAGCTGTTCCACTGATTAATTGTTCTAACTGTCAGGAAATTTCCCCACAGTTCTAGGTTGCTTCTCTCCTTGATTAGTTTCCACCCATTGCTTCTTCTCCTGCCTTCAGGTGCTTTGGATAATAGTTTGACTCCCTCTTCTTTGTGGCAACCCCTGAGATATTGGAACACTGCTATCATGTCTCCCCTAGTCCTTCTTTTCATTAAAACTAGACATACCCAGTTCCTGCAACTGGGTATGTCTAGTTTTGGTATTAACACTTCAAGTGATCTTGATTCTATCCCTCTGTTGATGCAGCCTAGAACTGTGTTGGCTTTTTTGGCAGCTACTGCACACTGCTGGCTCCTATTTAAATGGTTGTCCACTAGGATTCCAAGGTCCCATTATTAATGTATCTTAAATAGAAAACTATCCAATAAAAGCATTTTATTAAAATATATTTGATTATAAAAAATCCAATTTAAATTAAAATAATCTGATTTTTTTAATTTTCTAAAAATCTTCTATTTTTATCTAGCCTATGTGTATTCTACTTGTCTGTTCCCCATCAGGTGTCCCTAACCATGGCCATATGAGATTAAAAATTTTTTTAGCTTTGGCTAGCACAAAATGTTTCCTCAGAAGGGGGGGGGGGGGAAGACCAACGCGTAATTTGCTTCTTGAGTAGGACATTGGCTATTTACTTTAGTCAACTAACAGAAAGTAAAGAATCACCTGTATCTGTTGACGGAGCTTCAACAAGGCCTCTTCAGCTTCTTGAAAGCTTTCATCTATGCTTAAAGCCTTCTTGTAGTAACTCTCGGCGTTCAACAATTTATCTTCCTCTTCCAACCTGACAAATGATTTTAAGCACGCATGAACCTGAAGTGCTTTATGCTTAATACATTTTTAAGAACACTCTTCTCTTAACCCGACTCAACCTTTCTTCAGTTGGGGGTTTAGGACGCAATTCAGACCTCGACATGGACAAAGCGGAATAGGACGGATCTACTCCTGTAATGTGGAAAGTCTGTGGCTGTTCTGTTTTAAATTTGCAAACTCCCTTTAAAAAAAAAAAAAACAGCTATTCAGCTAGTCCTCGGCTTACAACCACAATTGGGACCAGATTTTCCATTGCTAAGCATTGTTTAAGTTCCCTAATGATTTTACCTGAATGGAATGTGGATGCTTCACGGAATGCCGTACACATCTTTATTCTCTATCTACCTTCCTAACCCCAAATCTTTTCCCTGGCAAGTTACTGACAGCTGAGATACCTTTACACTCGTTTGGTAAGATTGCTTGTGAAAATGAATTTGGAATAGTAGTTGATGAACACAAATACAGGTAGCCCCTGACTTTCAACAATCCAGTGATCATTAGAAGGTATGTTCTGACTGAGGCTGCCCAAGAGCATGAAGCAAACTCCTTGTCTCAACAAAAACCCCTTTTATTAATTGACTGCGAATTGTGGTCATTCACATCCAGCAACGTCTTTCAAGGGAGGATTTACAGTCACAGACCTTATCTGGCTTGGAGAGCTGACAGGCCGATATCTGCAAGACTTGGCAAGGAGTCTCAGAGAGTCACAGGCCAATTAAGCGAACTAATTGTCTCCTGCAAACTCCACTCCCCTTTCGCTCCTCTTTTATTTCCTCTGGGAGGGGCCATTCATCATCCACCTTACTCCCAAGTCGACCCCTGTTCTTTAGCTGTTCCCTTCGTCTGCTAACTCTGCACATCCACGCACTGGGAACAGACTCCAGCTGTTCTTCTGCCTCACTGATGTCTGACTCTGAAGGCAGCTGATAACTGGCATACGGCTCTGGCCTCCTCTCTCCCTCCAACACAGAGCCCTCATCAGAGCCTTCCCCAGACTTTGGTCCATGGCCTACGTTCCTCCCCAACCTCCCCACTATCCAAATCTGCTGCCAGCTTCACTGGCCACTGGCGGGCCACAACAACAGGATCCAGGCTCTTCTGGCATCCACTCAATGAAACTTTGATAGGGAAACATCGATGAGCACATGTTTTGAGCCACCTTTATTATCCACTTCATTGCCATGCAAACCAGCCCACGCTTAACTGGCTTGCTAATCAGAAAGCTGTTTTCATTTTGAAGCGTAAAACAGATGGTGGTAAACAGAGCAAGCAGATATAAGCGGGGATGTGAACAGATGATTTCACATCAAGCCGTGCTGCTGAATTAACCACACACACACAGGTCTACCCAAGTTGTTCTTTATCTTTAACCAGGCATAAAAATATAGACGAGGGAAAGAAACGTAAAATGCACAGGTTGGAGAACCTATAAAGAAACACAAGGCAACACTTACTGGCCTCCTCGTTCAACAAGCGTTTGACAAAGGTATTTTCTAGCGTTTCTGTGCGTGGGGCACTGCTCTAAAGCAATTTCAAAATCCTCAATTGCTTTATTCAAGCTTCCCTTTGTTGCATAGCTAGAAGAAAAAGAAAAAAAAACCCACACCTTTAAGTACATTTATTTTTCACTCGCTCGGTGACATTATTGGGTTGCAGACACAAAGCAAATACTTACAGTGCTCCACGGGCCACTAAGGCTTCAACATTTTGGGCATCTATTTCCAATGCCTTGTTGTATTCATTCATGGCATCAACATGGCGGCCCTCTTTAAAATAATCAACACCAAGTTTTACACTAAAAATAAAATTAGTTGAATTAAGATTTCAATAAACCAACAAAATAACTTTATGAAGAACGCGAGTTAACCACGACATAAAAACAAATGCCAATCCTTTATTTTACTACTGCTTTTCTCTATCAGACTTGCAGTGTTTCCTCCTCCCACAACTATTTAAAACCCAAAATTCAGTAAGACATTAGAAGGATCTTCGAGGAATTAAAACTTATTGTTTATCATTAGCCTGCAGTTAGAAGGCTGAACAATACGTTACTTCTAATAAAGTACAGGTAGTCTTTGACTTAAGACCACAATTGAGCCCAAAATTTCCGTTGCTAAGCAAGACACTTAAGTGAGTTTGGCCCCATTTTGCAACCTTTCTTGCCACAGTTGTTAAGTGAATCTGGCGTCCCCGTTGACTTGCTTGTCAGAAGGTTGCAAAAGGTGATCCCCAATGAGGCATTGTAGTCATCGCAAATAAGTCAGCTGCTAAGAATCCTAATTTTGACCAAGTGGCCACAGGGATGCTTGCAATGTTTGTAAGTGAGAAAAACGGTCATAAGTCACTTTTTTTCAATGCCATCATCGCTAAACGAATGATTGTAAGTCAAGGACTACCTATAACACCACCCTTGGCATTACAAAAACCTTTAATATGGCTGAATGGCAAAAAGGATTATCTGCTTCCAAAATTCAGACAGTTTATTGGCATGGAAGAACATGATTCTTTTTCAAGTTCAAATATACTCTTAATGAGGAAAAATAATTGAGACTATAAGAAGAGATTTGGGGCATATAATGGTGTATAACAGTGGTGGGTTCCAGATTCCGGTGCAACCGGTACGGTGCAACGGGGCTGGGCGTCCACATGAATGTGCGCAGCACGCGCATGGATACTTACCGCCCGCCACACCTCCGTAACGCTCCAATTGCTCGGCAGAGCGTCACACAGGCGCAGTACGCTCCATGCGCGTAAGCCCCGAACAGCTCAAATACAGGTAAGGCGCGCGGGTGGGATCTCCGGAGCACCGTACCGGAACAGTACCTAGTGCTCCCGGCAAGCACCAGTACACTCGTACTGGGGCGTACCGGTCGTAACCCACCATTGATGAATAACTATGTAATATTATTATGAGGATAGCTGGAAACCTGAACCCTGCCCACACTTTGGCCAAAAAATAAGCTTGGGGGGGGGGGGGCGGCAGAGGATAACAATGGAATTGCTATATATGTATACCTTTAAAAGGAGGATGTATGTTAAAATTATTAATATGAAAGTTGTTTATTGAAATGTAATTGTTAATACCATCAATATTAAATGGAGTTTGCTCAGAGAGAAAGAAGAGAGGGGATAGGAGAGAGGGAAATAGAAGGGAGAGAAGTAGGAGAGAGAGAAGGAGTGGAAAGAGGAGTGAGGAGAAGGAGAGAGGAAGGGAAAGTAGAGAAGAGAGGGATGTCAGAGGGAAGAAAGGAGGTAGGGAGGAAGAGAGAGGGAGAGGAGGCAGGTGGATGGGTATAATATGGTGTATGGAAAGCAGAAGGGCAAATGATAGTTGCTGTGGGTTGATGGTAAGAGGAACTGATATACCGTATATACTTGAGTATAAGCCGACTCGAGTATAAGCCGAGACCGAAGCGCGGCTCCCCTCCCTCCTCTCGGGCTTCGGAGGGAAGCTTCTGCAAAAGCCGAGTGACAAGTCTCCCAGGCTTTAATTTGCCGAGCTGTGCGCACGCGCCTGTTTTCCACGGTGTGGAGCAGTGGCGAGATTCTGCGCGGCGAGCGATGATTCCAGGGGCCATCCGGGAAGATGAGGAACGCGAGGATGGACCCTGCCCCCCCCACTGATGGCCCCCGGAATCATCGCTCGCCGCCCAGAATCTCGCCGCTGCTCCACGCCGTGGAAAACAGGCGCGTGCACACAGCTCGGCAAATTAAAGCCTGGGAGACTTGTTGTCACTTGCCTTTGCAGAAGCTTCCCTCCTTTTTTTTGTTCACTGGAGTATAAGCCGAAGTGGATTTTTCAGCCCAAAAAGTGGGCTGAAAAATTCGGCTTATACTCAAGTATATACGGTAATATTGGATAACTCAAAATAGAGCTGGTTAAGATGTAATGGTATATGCGTGGTTACTTGTATGAAAATAAAAATAAAAAAATTTTCAAAAAACAAAAACAAAACAAAACAAAAAGACAAAGAAAAAATTTGGTTCTTTTCTGACTTCTATAACTATCCTGTAATGAAAACAAAGTGGTGTGTACCATTTTAAGGCCCACGAAGCAGATTGTCTTTTCCTCAACGCAACAGCAAAATCCTCTTCATTGAAATTTTTGCTGGGGAAAAAAAAACCAAAATGTTTAATCAACCAGTCTATTTATATAGCCCGTCCAAAAAAATAACGTATCTACTAGAGTTGTCGCACATCGCATCATTTGTGTCAGACACACCAAGGCACTTCTGGGTTGAAAGGATTAGCTGGTGACATCATTGTTGCTGGGCGGATGCCCAGTTGGGGGCTTCTTTCAGAAGCTAGAGTGAAGGATGGGAGCTCACCCTGTCCCATGGCAGCACTTGGCTAATCTCCAACCTCTGCTCATCGATCTGCTCAGGAAACTTCACAACGTTCCTTGATTCCCCAAACATTTATTATATCATCATCTTCTTTTAACGAGCCCATAATCCCTTGCTGGGTGGAGTCTGGGCAATTGAATGGAGCTGGGTATTTACTGGCCAGATGCCCTTCCTGTCACCAATGCCGAGTTTTGTTCAGCAGATATAGTCTCATTGTGCCCAGAGAGACAAATGTTTGCCTCTACCTAGGATCGGACTCACAGATTGTGAGGCGAGAGCTCTACCTCTAGGCCACTACACCACTCCAAACATTTACTATATGACAATACATGAATGCTTCTTTAACCTTCCTAACCACACAAGACACTGTACTACGGAGTTGTCTAACTCTATAATCAGGAATGTTAGCTGAACAGCCAAATTTACCTTAGATTTGGCATTTCCACCTGATTAGATTATGGTCAAACTTTAGGTGGTATGAAAATCTGCTTTGTCTTATCGTATAGTTAAAGCAGGGGTGTCCAAACTTGGGAACTGACACCCCTGAGTTAAAGTCATTAATGCTGATACGTTGGGGGTGTGTTTTTTTTTTTTTTTGCAAATGATGGAAATGTCATTTTTAACCAACTCCTCATTGAAGGAATTACTTTTCGGTTAAGATGCTGTTTATATACCTTTGTAGTCCTCTCATTAAAGAGGGGGGGCTGCATTCATCGAGTCCTAATTTGCTTCCTAGGAACTCCACTACAGCAGGATTGGCAAAGCCCAGAGAATTATGCAAAACATTTTCATACGTTTCCAAACTACCGGCTATGTCGATACTCCTCCTGAAAAGCAAACAAACAAACAAAACAACAATCGCGAACTGAGTTAAAACAATATTTTCTCTGTTCCATCTTGCATTACCAACGTAAGAAGAAACACCACGAAAAGATTTGTGATAAAGTTCACCCTTCTTAAGATCGTGGGGGTCCCAAACTCTTCTGCTCACTGACCCCCTTCAGGAAATTCTGCAATGTTCCTCCACATACCAAACATTTATTATATGAAAATTGTCCACAATCGAAACGACTCCAACTGAAGCCATAAACGCTCCTTGGTTCGTTTTTCAGTTACGATGCTTAGGGGGGAGAGAAATCTATGGAATGTTAGGATGTTTCCTTTCAGAGTGCCAGATGTAACACTGATAAGGCAGGTGAGCGCTGAAGCTGACCCAGCGTATCCTAGCAATGGCAGGAGGGAAGTACTAAAAGGCTCATCCATCACCTGCTTGGTTGGTTAACGTGATCTGGGACACAAGGTGGTGGCGGCCATTATCTATCTTTTAATTATGCCAAAGCATGGGAATTATTCAGAGTTGCCTTGACTTTAGGTATAAAAAAAGACAGGGAAAGGGATGGATTCTATAAGGAGCCGCAAGAGCTGGATAAAATTCTACAGGGAACCGAAGAAAAATGGATTAAAAAAATATATCACTATTTATTAAAATTCAAAATGGAAGAAGAAAATGTGAAAGAAACGATGATAAAATGGGCGATAAATTTTGGGTATAGTATAGAATTGGCGGAATGGAAAAAAAAAAGGGAAATAAATTACAAATTAACGATGGCAACGACATATAGAGAAAACATGTACAAGATGTTCTACAGACGGCACCTTTCCACCACTGAGAATTGCAAAAATGTTCCCGGAGTGTTCACCTATCTGTTGGAAATGCAACCAACAACATGGAACCTACTACCATATGTGGTGGACGTGCACATCTGAGAAAAAATATTGGAAAAAAATTAAAGATTGGTTAAAGGAGATTACTAAACACCAAATTGCACTAAAACATGAATTATTTTTGTTAGGAATTATAAAAGGAAATTATGACAAAAATATTAGATACTTGATTCTACACATAATTACAGCAGCGAGAATTACATTCGCTCAAAACTGGAAAAATAATTATACACCAACAGAAGAAAATGTAATAAAAATATTGGAATGTGCAGAGATGGATAGGCTCACTAAAAGAGAAAGGAGAATCAGAGTTGCCTTGACTTTTGAACGTGCTGATACGATGTACCCAATAAACAAGATGTTTGAAAAAGCAACAGCCTCAGAGTCTTAAACAAATTGGGAGCATTACTCGGAACCATGACAAAAACACATAAATACTTATTTAATAGTACTACAAAATAATCATTATCAACTTCTCAGATAATCTCATGTGGTGGGGGAGGGGAGGGAGGGAGGGAAGGGAGGTCATGTGGCCGGCATGACTAAATGCTGAAGGTGCATGGAACGCTGTTACCTTCCCACCAAAGGTGGTCCCTATTTTTCTACTTGCATTTTTACATGCTTTCGAACTCCTAGGTTGGCAGAAGCTGGGACAAGTTAATAGGAGCTCAAACCATTATGCAACGCTAGGGATTCGAACTGTTGAACTGCCGACACTTCTGATCGAGGAGCTCAGCGTCTTAGCCATTGAGCCACTGTGTATAACTATATTCCTACCTGTAATGCACAGGCAAATCTTCAGAGCTGATGACTCCTAATTTGGTATTTGCTAAACTGGGAGATAAAGCAGACTTGTGCAGCGATACACTGAGCTTTTCATGGTAGCGATCAATATCCTTGATTGCAGCTATTAAAAACGGGAGGAAAAAAAAAAAGACCAGACTTAAAACAGCAGAAAACAACGCAACATATACTTAGGGCTAAATCTAAGAGCGATGATATACACTTGCCTTGGATAAGGTCACCATTTTGATAATATGATAAGGGATCCCCGTGGCTGCTTTGCGAAGGCACATCTCTTAATGGACAAAGCGCCTAAAATAGAAAACATGTAGTTCCAAAAAATTAGGGGTAGACGTATTCAGTCCCATTTCACAAAGAAATAACTGAAGAGTTGCAGGACATCTATACAAGGGTAATTTACCTTCTATAGTTTTAAAAGCTGGATTTTTAATTCCAAAGTTTGAGTGGATAACTTGGGAGAATGTTATTCCTATTCTGTGTGATAATCACCATTTAAATCTCTCTATATAAAAGCCAAGTACCACTCACTCACCATGAAATCTCCAGAAGCGTGAAGCCTACAAAGTTGAAATTTGGCAAGTATGTTCCTTTTGGCTTCTAGGTGCTCACTAAGAAAGGGTTTTCCGAAATGGCCATTAGTATTTCTTATACAGTAATTAACACGCTCTGATGCTACGGAGTTCTACTCCCCCTCCCCGCCTGAAAAGAACTCTGTTCCAACTGCCAGTTGCCTCACATTCCATTACCTGAGTTCAAACTGGCAGAAGTTCCACTCCTTCACTCAAGAGCGGCCTGGGGCTCCTTACAGTACTAAACTTCGGTACTTCACCAAAATGTCTACGCTTTCCACCTATAGAACTGCTTCCAGACTCAAGGCAGGAGCGATATTCCCTCATGTGTTTCAATTACTGACCACCAGAGCCAACTGGTTGTGAGCCAAATTTCTCCTGCATAGCCCGATCACATAGTTTTGTCGCGAAGCATGGGTATCCAGCTAGTTCCATATAAAACTCCTATACTATTCTACATAGGGCAGGCAGCAATGTTAATGCAAATCCAGTCTGATAAGGACTAAATCAACAGGCAGTACAGCTGATTTATTCTTACCAAGTCTAATGTATAGGAATATATTCTTCATTGGCCAAGTGTGATTGGATATGCAAGGAATTTGTTCATGAACTCTCAGTGTACATACAAACAACAAAGTGATAACTCATAGATCATAAATTGTATGATACAATCATAAATCATATGATAGAAACAACAAGTGATAAATCATAAGATACCAATAGAAGGTAGGAGGGAAGATGAGAAGGATAATAACAATAGAACCCTACTTCATGGGTAAATATATTTAGGCATAAGATAGTGCTATGAAAGTTAGCTATATAGCAGAGGGGCAGGGGGGACTATCTTTGTGTCTAATTGTATGTTTTACATTAAGTCTAATGTATATTTTGTGCAATTTTGTGTTCAATAATTGCACCTTTTCCTGATCAGGAAGCTCCTATTCTCAGTTACTCATGCCCTGGTTGCGTCCCATATGGATTACTGTCTGGGTCCCACTTGATCAGAAATGCAACCAAAGTTCACAGTTGGGTTCAGGACTTTCGTAACTGTAATGTAATCCTTGAGTATAAGAAAGGTCATTTTTGCTGATAGAGCTGATTCTGAATCAAGAGCGTCCTTAATTTCCTTGGATCAACTCAGCCAATTCAGCTGCATGAGGCCAAAAGAGAAACTCTTCAGAAAGTGACATCTCCATGGGAGTCAGGGTCAGCATTAAGGCAACCTGAGAGCTCTGAGGGGGAAGAGGGAATGGAGCTGGCAGAGAGAAAGAGACAGAGGTGAACCTGGGCCGTCCGTCAACCCTCAGATGGAGAGTCAACAGAGGTGGGAGATTAGGAAGAGAAAGAACAGCTGGGTCCAGTGCCTAACATGTGGATGCGCAGAAGGCAGAGGAGAGGAGAGCAGTGGAAATCCATGGGCCGGTCCTTGGGATGGAAGAGCCACCGCTGCTAGTGAAGCCCCAACCTAGCTCTGGGGATAAAAGGCAGGGGACAGAGATGAATAGATGTGGCAGACAACTATTCATCTCTCGGCCGAACGCTCTTGTTAGCCTGCGGTGAGAGAGAAACTTTTTGCCAGGGTGGTGCTGGTGCTCCTAATGAAGGAATCTTTGAGTTCACTTCAGAGGGTTTGTCCTGTTTAGAACACAACATCTCTCACTTACCGTGATTTCTAAATCTGCTATCTCTCGCACAACGCCGCTTCGCAGGCAGAACAGCACCATGAAGAAGCCAAATTCGCGAATAGAACTAATCCTTCCAATCACTATGTCGCCACGTTCGATATCCCGGAAAAAGAGCTCTCGCCTCTCTGCGTTGGGGATTTCCATAAACTGCTCCAATGGTGGGATAATAGCATAACAATCTTTGGTAGATTCAAATTAAAAAAAAAAAAAAAACAAGTTTTAAATACCGAAACACTGCAGGGATTGCCAGATAGTTTAAATGGTAACAGTCATGCACGCAAATTGCTTGCAATCCCATTGGAATCCAATCCTATGGAATTAAATGGGTTCACTTTTGAACAGCCATGCTTTGAAACTACGAAATGTGCCATTACATAAAAACACTAGAGAGAGTGTTACCCAATCATCTTGAAAATCTGCTGGGGAGGACGAATACAGTTCTAACAAATAATACATACTGCTGAAATAGATCTGCTTCTGACTTGCATAAAGACACCTACCAACTCCCTATGGAAGGAGATAGACTTCTGAGTTAATCTAGCCAAATTCTTACCTTTCCTTTTTAAAAAATTATTCTAATTACTATAATAATTCTGCTATCGGTCTACTATCTATACTTCCTAAGGTATATATATATATATCAATTCAATTGATTCATTTCCTGTAAACTGTCATTTTCTGCAAATCATTCAAAAATTAACATATTTTTTATTGAATTAATGATACTCAAAAGCTTTGGAAGTTGTTCTCAATGAAAAAGAAACCCAAAATTTTTAAGATTTTAAAAAAATATTATAATAAAACCATATTTATCAAACCTGGTAATCATTTATTAGTCATAGCTAACAATTTTGTTGTGATCATTTGATTTAAATTACACCCAACATTGAATATGAAGTTAAAACTGTTTATATTTTTCTTTAAATTCACATATCCATATAATATGTACACGAGTGCATACTATACAGAACAATTTTAAAAATTTTCTTCTTAAAAAAGTGGGCCACTAATTTTTTGATTAAAAATCAAACTTTAAAGCAAGCATCCTCTGAGGGTTTTCTTTTTTAGCTGTCTAATGAAATGCTCTAACGTTTATCTTTTTAAAGCTTTACATCTCTAATTCCAAGCACTGATCGTAAGATGCACATTTATAAACGTGTCCAACCATCATACGACGTCATTCCCTTACTTTCATTCTCTTCATTTTCATCTTTTACTATTGTCACATTTGTTTTCCAAGATTGAGAAAAAAGAAGATCAGCTTTTTTTGAAATGAATTGTTGAATCTCAATATTTTCAATCCCTTTTTCTTTTCTGAAACAGAAGAAAACAGATTAACATCCATAAAAACATGGTTTCTTGAACAAGGACCTGGCAATTTATTTGATAACCAAAGCATAACTATTAAACCAAGTATAGCCTATTGAAAACCATTGTTATGCTGCTTCTTGTAGATAAGAAATAGTTGTTTCTTCATAATTATAAACCAACTTATTTTGCTTTGAGGAATTTTTGCCCTCAAAATACATACACTGTCTCATATCCAGCTACCTGCATAAGAACACCTAGTTAGGCATTCAGAATGTCACAAAACATATGCTTTTGTTTGGCACCATAAAACCTAGATCTGTACATTGCAATACTTACCGTCTATATTTAGAATTAGTTTTAATCAAATTTCTTAATATGGTTTAGACAATGAATATCTACTAACATTTAAGGTGTTTTACAAAGCCAACCATCTCAAGGAGGAGAGGCAATCATATTTTGTTTCAAGGGGTAAATATCTGGGGGGGGGGGGGAATAGGAAATTGTATGTATATTTTTACATACATAGAGAATCCTGGCTTTTAACTATGGCATCTTCAGGGAAAATTAAGAATTTAATTTGCAATATTACAAACCAAATCATCTCAATGAATAAGGAGAGACGATTATGCCGTTTTCAGTGGTACATTTCCAGAAAAAAAAGTAAGGGATTTATTACAAGTAATCCTCGACTTGCAACCATTTGCTTAATGACTGTGTGAAGTTACGACGGCAGAAGAAAAAAGTGACTGACAACATTTTTCACACTCATGACCATTGTAGCATCCCCATGGTCACACGATCAAAATTCAGACGCTTGGCAACTGGATCATATTATGACGGTTGCAATGCGCTGGAGTCACGCGATCCCCTTTTCAACCTTTCGACAAGTGGAAGCCAGATTCACTTAATGACCGTGTGACCAACTTAACCCCTTGCAGTGAGTCATTTCATAATGGTGGCAAGAACGGTCGTAAAGTAGGACAAAACTCACTTAAGGACAGACATTCTGGGCTCAATTGCAGTTGTAAGTCGAGGACCCCTTGACTTATCCAGGACCCTCCATATATTCAGGGTCCTGGATTTTAACCATGACATCGCTACAATTAAGAAATGAAGCAAAGGGGAAAAATAGAAAGTGCTGCCAGTTCCCAGCAGATTGTTTGAAAGCAGTTCGGTGGAACAAGCTTAAAAACACCTAATAAGGGGAAGTCTGTAGAGATTCTCAGTCATCCAGGTCATTGTTGTCCCAAAGGTGCTTTTATTCTTTTTTTTTCAGGAGGCAATTGGACTTTCTTGTTTTTTTTTTCTTTTGAAGACGTTTCGCTTCTCATCCAAGCTTTTTCAGCTCTGACAAGATAGTGGAGGAGGGAAGGACTTTTACTCCTCGCAAACTGGTCATTTGCTCCTTTTAGAGGATCACTGAAGCACTTGGAGGTTTATCTGTGTCCTCAGGGTCATCTGAGTAAGTGCTCCTGGTTCCTGTACTCTGCAATTTTTCCTCTGGAAATCCATTCCTACTCCCACACCATTCAAAGGTCGCTTATCCCAAATTGTATAGCTAAAAGTCCGTAGAGATTCTCAGTCATTCAGATCAGGGTTGTCCCAAAGGCTTTCTTGTTTTTTTTCCATTTTAAGATGTTTTGCTTCTCATCCAAGAAGCTTCTTCAGCTCTGACTGGATGGTGGGGAATGGAAGGATTCATACTTGCAGGCAGCTGGTCATCTGCATCCTTTTAGAGGGTCCTTGAAGCCCTTGGAGGTTTGGTCCTTGAAGCACTTCTTAGAACAGTGGTCATCAACCGGTGGTCCGTGAGAAAATTTTGGTGGTTCGCAGAAAAAATATTATTTTTTATTTTGCACTAAATACGATTTATCTTTTTTAAAAAATCATATTAGCGCGGGATTTAAAATTATGAATTTAGTGGTCGCCGAGTTCCAAAAAGTTGCTGGCCCCTGTCAAAACATCTTAAAAGGGTTGATGAAGCACTGAGGACACAAACTAACCTCCAAATGGCTTCAATGACCCTCCAAAACGATGCAAGCAACCAGCTGTCTGCAAGGAATATAAATCCTGCCATTCTCCACTGTTCTGTCAGAGCTGAAGAAGCTTCTTGGACGAGAAGAGAAACGTCTTCAAAAGGAAAAAAAAACAAAAAAAGTCCAGTTGCTTCCTGGGAAAAAAAGGAGGGGGGGGAGATAAAAGGACCTTTGGGATAAGGAGATGTTACCTGGGAAGAAGAGTCACTTGCCAGTCCTGCCCGTCCATAAAAGGCGAGGCACAGCTGCCAACAGACGTTACACTCTGCATATGGTCAGAGGCACCCTCGGGCTCCACACAAACCCACCCAAAGGAGCCGCCAAGAGCAAAGCTGACTCGTCTCTTAAGCAGGCCCCGCCCCATGTTCTCAAGGACACGCCCCTCTGGCGAAGCCCCGCCCTCTCCTTCCACACGGGCAGGGCGGGGCCGCAGACTTCGCCTCACCTAGCTGACGACAGCAATTCCAGGCCGACCCCGCCCGGGGGGAGCAGGCCGCCGAAGTCGGGATTGTCCTGCTGTTCGGCGTGGAGCAGGGAGAGCAGCGGCGGCCCGTGGAAGCCCAATGCCTGGCGAAGCAAGTCCCGCTCCATCTGTCAGACTACCGCCCACCCGCTGCAGCCTGAGCGGCGGCGGCGACTCCTCACCCTCACGTAGACGGGCGTCCTTGACCCGGAAGTTAACAGCTTTCGCAGCGTTTCCCTTTATGCCATCCTTCTCGTGTGCCTCGAGCAAGGGTTGACGCATGCGCCTTACTGGGCTATCCAAAGGAGGCGGAGCGGACTAAGAATGGGCGGAAGAGGCCTGAGGGGGGGAGGGATCTTGGGGGTGGGCGTTTCTTGTTCTTTTTTTCATGCAGCCCGGGGAATTCTGGGAGTTGAAGTCCGCACATTTTTCAAGATGCCAAAGGTGGTGTAAATAACCTCTTAGGAGTGGCAGATTAACAGAGTTGGAAGGGACCTTGCAGGCCATCTAGTCCAACCCCCTGCCCAAGCAGGAGACCTTACATCTGCCTCTACCTAGGATCGAACTCACGACCACCTGATTGTGAGGAGATGCGTTTGTACAAGGTGCTGAGCTCGCTTGTGACTTGAGCCTTGTGGCACAGTTATGGAAACTCTCCAAATGGATCGCTTCTGCTGTGGCAAGTAATGGCTGGGAATATTAATATTCTGTATTAATACATATTAATACAGAATATGTCCCAACACCTTGCCTGCCTTTGGCTGATCTGCCTTTGGCTGATTAAGAAGATGTTGGATAGCCATCTGTCTGAAACGGTATAGGGTTTCCTGCCTAGGCAGGGGGTTGGACTAGAAGGCCTCCAATGTCCCTTCCAACTCTACTATTGTATTGTATTGTATTGTATTGATCTGAGAAGGCTAAGGAAGGTGCTGAGTCAACGAAACCACAGATATGCCCTGAAGACCAGAGATTATTTGGGAATAAACGCAATCAGTTCCAAGCAGAATTTCTGCAAAGTCACATTCCCTGATAGCCTTAAAAGTGAAAGCTTAGAAATAAATAACATGATGTTTGGAGCAGAGGATTTAACATGTGGCATAACAGAAGACAATGACATACAGGATGAGGCAAAAATCTCTATAAATACATCAGCCTGGAAACTAAAACATATGAAGGATGGTTGCAAGAATTGGGTATGGATAGTCTAGAGAAAAGCGTGTGTGTGTGTGTGGGTGACATAGTAGTATTCCAATATTTGAGAGGCTTAGGTTAGCCTATTTTCCAAAGCATCAGAAGCAAGACAAGAAATGGTGGAAACTAACCAAGGAGAAAAGCAGCCTAGAACTTGGGAGAAATTTCCTGAGAGTGAGAACAATTAGATGGCTCCAGAAGTTATGGATACTCCAACACCAGAGGCTTTCAGGAAGAGACTGGAGAGTCACTTATGTGAAATGGTATAGGGTCTCCTGCTTGACCAGGGGGCTGGACCAGAAGACCTCCAAACCCCTTCCAACTCTGTTATTCTGTATTACGTAAAATAAGTGGTACAGCGACCATTTCTTTTGCCTAGCCAGCAGGACCCAGAACAAATCTCCATATGGCATGCAATGATGCAATCATGCATGTGTCAACCTGATTATAACAAGTATAAAAACGTCTCTTCTGCAAAATTTAAGACCAAGTGCTTTTATCTTATCAGCACTGACCTGTGGAAGCATTCTGGATTTCAATACAGAGTTCCCAACCTTATAGTGAAGTTGCATCTATGTGGCATGCAAAGTAGAAGGACTTAAGCAATTACAGCTGTTTACCTGGTGTCATACAATTGTGGATGTAGAAGTATCTGTTAATATTTCCAACATTATTGTGAGAGTTATACCAAGACCTAGTGATCTTGACAGAAATTGTTTGAAAAATTGTGTCTTTTCTTGCCTATTGGGTATTTGTACCATTTCTCTTTTTCCCCCCTTCTAGTCAGAGAAATTCCTGGCACTACACTACCCTTTTAGCCAAAAAGCAAAAAAACAACAACAACAAAAACCCTGCATATATGCAGAAGTAGAAGCTTCAAAAAGAATACAGAGAAAAAGCAAAAAAACAACAACCCATAACTGCTCTTTTTTTAAAACCCACCTCTATGACCATTTGGTAATTCATTTGAAGCACCAAATTTCTTCCTGTCGAAGGAACTCCCAGTCACAGCTCATATACTGGCCTATATAAATTGGGGCTCCCAGATTTTAAAATATTAATCATTTGTTATTTTTTCCAAATTTTCCTTCTGAAAAATACAATAAGGGCAAAGTGTAGATTGACGCCAATAACATTCAGGTGTTTCTAAATCTTTGTAATGTAGTGATATTCCACTAGAGGGTGAAATAAGATCATTCTTATTTCTAAATAAGACTAAAATCTGACTAGCTAATGCCAACCTCCCCCCCCACCACCACCAAAACCAAAAATACAATACAACACAATAGCAGAGTTGGAAGGGACCTTGGAGGTCTTCTAGTCCAATACCCTGCCTAGGCAGGAAACCCTATACCGTTTCAGACAAATGGCTATCCAACATCTTCTTAAAGACTTCCAGTGTTGGGGCATTCACAACTTCTGGAGGCAAGCTGTTCCACTGATTAATTGTTCTAACTGTCAGGAAATTTCTCCTCAGTTCTAAGTTGCTTCTCTCCTTGATTAGTTTCCACCCATTGCTTCTTGTTCTACCCTCAGGTGCCTTGGAAAATAGTTTGATTCTCTCTTCTTTGTGGCAACCCCTGAGGTATTGGAAGACTGCTATCATGTCTCCTCTAGTCCTTCTTTCTATTAAACTAGACATAACCAGTTCCTGCAACAGTTCTTCATATGTTTTAGTGTCCAGTCCCCTAATCATCTTTGTTGCTCTTCTCTGCACTCTTTCTAGAGTCTCCACATCTTTTCTACATCATGGCGACCAGAACTGAATGCAGTATTCCAAGTGTGGCCTCACCAAGGCATTATAAAGCGGCATCAACACTTCACGTGATCTTGATTCTGTCCCTCTGTTTATGCAGCCTAGAACTGTGTTGGCTTTTTTGGCAGCTGCTGCACACTGCTGGCTCATATTTAAATGGTTGTCCTTAGGACTCCAAGATCCCTTTCACAGTTACTACTGTTGAGCAAGGTACCACCTATACTGTACCTGTGCATTTCGTTTTTGTTGTCTAAATGTAGAACCTTACTCTTTTCACCATTGAATTTCATTTTATTGAATAGTGCCCAATGTTCAAGTTTGTCAAGATCCTTCTGTATCTTAAGCCTATCTTCTGGAGTGTTGGCTATTCCTGCCAGCTTGGTATCATCTGCAAATTGGATGAGTTCCCCATTTATTCCCTCATCCAAATCATTGATGAAGATGTTGAAGAGTACTGGGCCTAAAACAGAGCCTTGGGGTACTCCACTGCATACTTCCCTCCATGTAGATGCAGTTCCATTGAGAACTACACGTTGAGTGGAGGGGAAAAACGCCCTGGGGAAATCTGAGATCAATGGACCGAGGCTGATTCCCTTCCGCATATCTTTTGAGATATTAAAAAATAAAATAAAAGTCTTTGACAAGTATATTCTAATTAATAAACAAACTTTAATACGAAAATAATAAAAGTAAATGAAACAGAAAATAACTAATTGGTTACATTTTGATAATAAAAAGCTCTGGTTGCCAAGTTGGCAGCCGAACAAAGAAGAAAGGAATTTTTTTGGAATGTGTAACGCATGCGCAATAAATCACTTTCAGATAAGAACTTTTATGACCTGCGCAATAAAGCTTTCTTAGTTTAACTCTTGAATGCCAGTTCATGCCTAGCAAACTTTTTAACATCGTGACACCCCTTCTTTTGCTAGTCTGGGCTGACGTCATCAAATCATCAATTAAGGCACATCTTCTTTCGCAGATACTCGTGTTGATTTGCGGCAAGTGGTTTGTTAAGCATGTCTGCGATCTGATCATGTGTAGAAACATATTGCAATTTAACAAAACCTTGCTTAACTAATTGCTTTGTGTTTTGATAACGAATGTCAATGTGTCTGGACCTAGAACCTGTAAAATGTGACTCAGAAATATAAACCACAGATACATTATCTTCCATCACGGTGATTGGTCGAATCGGACGTGTCCAGATATCTGTGATCAAAGCATCAAACCACGTTAGAGAATTACAAGCATCTGAAACACAAGCATATTCAGCTTCAGTAGACGAACATGAAACAAAACTCTGTTTTCTCACTTGCCAGTAAACAGGACAACCATTTAGGAACATCATGTAACCAGAAGTGCTTTTGCGTGACTTCTTGTCGCTCGCCCAGTCGGAATCAGAAAAACAAATCAACTTTGGTTGATCAGTGTGTGTTGGTTCTAGCAATAACTTCATGTGTTTAGTGTGTTTCAGTTATTTCAACAACGTCTTAATGCATGACCAATGAAATTGTGTTGCCTTACCTACGTGTCGTGATAAAAGATTAACACTAAGTGCGATGTCAGGTCTGGTCCAACTACTAATGTATAATAGTGAACCAATGACTGAATGATAAAGTGTTTGATCCTCGAACTCAGGACTTGGTTCATGTGTTAAGTTGTGAAAATCTGTTTGCATGGGTGTCTTTGTTGTGCTAGCATCTTTCATGTTGCAATGATGTGGAATGTGGTCAATTTTCTCTTCTTGTGAAAGACTAAACCCCTTCTGTGTCTTTTCAATTTGAACACCTAAATAAGTGCTAATGTGTCCTAAAGATTTTAGTGTGAAGTATCTCTGCAAACTTTTAGCAAAAATCTCACTCATTTTCTTATTTGGACCAATATAAACAATATCATCAACATAAACAAGAATTATCTCATATGCATTGTTAGATCTTTTTGTGAACACGCATTCATTAGTTTCGGACTTAATAAAGCCCATTGAATTTAGTTTGTCAGTAAGACATAAATACCACATTAAACCTGACTGTTTCAGACCATAAAGACTTTTGTTCAGGAACCAGGTATCCCCTTCTTGCTTTCGGAATCCTGGAGGGCTTCTCACGTAGATCTCTTCATCTAGGTCTGCATGTAGATAAGCTGTGTCCACATCAAATTGAAAAACTTCTAAACCAAGAATAGTTGCAGTGGTTAAGGCAATTTTTACACTTTCAGTTCTGACTGTTGGTGAGTAAGTGTTTGTGTAGTCCTCAGGATAACGTTGAGCGAAACCCTGAGCTACAAGTCTGGCTTTGTATAAAGACTCACCATTTGGTTTCTTCTTGATTCTGTAGACCCATCGGGTGCCAATGACTTTCTTGTTTGCTGGAGGTTTTGCAGGTGTGAATACATTAAGTTTCTTTAAACTGTCCATTTCATCCTGCATTGCATCATACCATTTGTCTTGCTCTGAATCAGGGAGCTGTTTGATTTGTATGAATGTCTCAGGAGGAAGAGTAACGTTGCAAATCAAAGGTAATGGTGACTTTGTCAGTTGCCATGAATAACGTTGTGGAGGGATTCCTTTTGTGGCCCTCTTGGAGCGTCTAGGAGCAACAGACCAGTCTTCTTCTTCATCATCATCATCATCCTCGTCCTCACGTTCGTCGCTAGCATCAGCATCCGCGGCTTGCGAAGACGGAACATCAGTTTGTGAAGAACTGGTAGAAGGAATATCTGCCTGCGAATTGTCATCAGGCTGCGTGGCATCTGGAACACCATCTCTAGGAAAATAAACTTCAGGATCATTGGAATGAATCCTGGACCAATCAATGTCTTCCTCGAAATTAGCAGATTGTGAAATGACAATCACATGTTTAGTATCAATGAATTTGTACCATTTTGAATTATCATCAATACCCATAAATCTCAGTCTCTTTGCTACTGTACCTCCCTTTCTTCTTTGACTTAAGGGAGTGTTCACCATAGCATATGAACCAAAAATATGGAGGTTCTTGAGATCGGGCTTGTAGCCATACAGCATGTAGAAAGGAGTTTGATTGATTACACTGCTCCAAGTACGGTTGACAATGTAATTTGCATATTTGATTGCTTCACCCCAGTATGCGTTACTGAGATTGGCATCTTCTAGAAGACAACACATCATGGTTTGTAGAACCCCTTGTCTTCTTTCTACGACTCCGTTATGAGCCGGTGTATATGGAGCAGATGTCTGATGAAGAATTCCATTCTTACGCATCCAGTCCTGGAAACGCTGAGACATGAATTCTGCACCACGGTCACTCTGGATTCTGGCGATGCGAACTTGGTATTGTGTAGAAACAAACGCTGCAAAGTCTTTAAAGATCTGAAAGGTCTCAGATTTCTCTCTCATAGGATATACAAATCCATATCTAGAATGATTATCTACAATTGTTAAAAAATACTTTCTGCCACCAAGTGTTGGTGGGAAAGGACCCACTATGTCAGTGTGTACCAAATCAAAAATGCGTGTTGACTGGCGTGTAGCGTGTTTTGGAATTGGAGCCGCCTTAGATTTAGCCTTTTTGCAAACGGCACAATCCACAAACACCTTACACCCCTTTAGATCCAAACCTTTTGCGAACTCCGGCATCTTTCTAAGAACACGGAAACTGGCATGCCCCAATCTTCTGTGCCACTTGTGAATACACCTGGAATGTAAAGGTTTACCAGTTAGTGAATTCTCAACATTAACAGTTTCATGAGGACCCTCAGGCTTGCTCTGAGCAATCTGTTTCTGTTTTCTTTGTTTGTTGGCTTTAGGAGCCTTTGGCACAGTAACATTTTCTCTCTCTGGGACAACTCTCTCTGGGTTCACGTTGTGCCTTTTTGGAGTTTGCATACTTGCCTGTGCTTGCCCTTTAGGCTTTGGCTTTAAGTAATAAACACCACCAATCAGCATGGTTTCAGCAACAATATCTCCATCTTTAACTAAGTAACTTGCTTTTTCGAGGTGGTGAACCTGGAACTTTAAATCTCTAGACAAGTGACTTTGACTAAGCAAATTACTGGTTGCTGAAGGTATGTAATAAACATCAGGGATGTGTGTATCGAGCTCTTCAATGTAAACAGTTCCTTTTCCCATGACCTTGCAAGTGTGGTTGGTGAAGGAATACAGTTCTCGATACTCGGGCTCTGGTTCGCCCATCTCTGTGAAAAGTTCCCTTCTGTGGGTAATGTGCACAGCTGCTCCACTATCTAAAGTCCACAAAAGACGTCTGTCGAACTTTGGATCAGGTTGTGGAATGTTGGTTATGGCCAGTGTCACAAGTGGAGCTTGTGAATCATGCCTTGGACCACGACGGCCTTGTCTTCCGCCTCTACCTCTGCCTCTGGAATCTGTTCCTCTGGGCTGGTATGTGGCGGGAGCTGGAACTCGTTGGGGACAATCCCGGGTGTCATGTCCCACACGGTTGCAGGTGTAGCACTTTGGCATCCTTGGAGCGTAGCCTCTTCCTCGGAAGGGACGTCTGGCTGGAGCCTTTGACGCTGGAGGTCGTTGCAGATGTGGTGTAGCTAACCTGATAGCTTCGTCTTCCACTAAAAGTCTGCAAACGTGGTTAACTGTGCGTTGAGCAATAGGCACGTAGTTAATCTTTGCAACAGCATCTTTCCATTCATAATTCAATGAGTTAATGATGATGCTAATCATTTGGATATCATCGATTACATGGCCATTTTGTCTCAATTCACTTCTCATTCTTTTCAGTTTGGTTAAATGTCCACCAATTCGTTCACCAGGTTTCAACTTCGAATCATGGAACTCAGACATGAGCAAACATGAAGATTCAATTGAAACGGGCCTGTAGCAATCTTCCAAAATAGCCCAAATTTCTTGGGCAGTTGCATCAGGTGGAAAGATACCTTGGATCTCAATTTCCATTGACATGAGTAAAGTCGTGATTGCTCTGTTTTCGAGGTCTCTTATCGCAGGTGTCCAGGGTGGAGGAGGAGGATTAAAAACCATGGAATGTGTGCCTTCTCTTCGAAGCAAGAGCGCAATTTCACTGACCCAGGCTTTATAATTCTCTCCTGACTCCTTTAATTTGGACTCACCAGTCAAGGGGGTGACTGTGAATACCTGCTGAGGAACAATTTGTTGCTCTGGTTGCAAATCTGGTTGTTGAACCAGGGGATGCTGGGGTTGCATCATTGGCCTTTGCGTGGCAACATCAAATTGGCTTCCTCGAATTCGCCTTTGGCTTTGCCTTTTTCCATCTAGGGAGGATTCAGCACCGCCAGGGGGTGTTGAAGACTTAACCTTTGGGGGCAAAGTTTTGGCTTCTAAAGAACTCATAGGTAAATCTCTAGAGCTTTGATGAAACTGCATCATCTTTTGCTCTAATAATTTTTCTCCGCCAGCAGATGGCAGTGCAGCTTCACTTCTTGGCTGCAGCCCTCTATACATGGCCGGAAGTTCAATGGGCTCAAAGGGATCACGTGACCTCGGTGACGTGTACATATCTCTTTGTTCTAATTGACCAATGAACTCTGTGGGGTGTGTCTTAGGCTGTTGTTTTGAAGACAAGATGGCGTCCTCAGACATTTTGGGAGTGGGGGAGCTCCTCCTACTTCTCTTCATTTCTTTAAAGCATTCTCTCGCCTCCCTAGTATATTTTTCAAAACGCTTTAATCGATATAGATAGCTTTGCATTTCTTGCTCATCATCTGGGGAGATTTCATAAAATTGCTTTCTGCGTGGGAGGATTTTTTCTCTGCCGGCAGTTGCCGTTTAGACTTTTGCCGTTCATTAATTGTATCTTGATAATGAGGGAGGTTTACTGACCTCAGTCCGTAGATCTTGCCTTCTGTAGCTCCTTCCCCCACATCTGGCTCGGCACCTGAAGAATCTTGCTCCTCTGTGTCTGAGGGAATGGATTCTTTCGAGCGCTTTCCATGTCCGTGTTTTTTTCTTTTCTTTCTCTTCTTTGACATGGCTAATTAGCCTTAGTCGGTTATCTTAAGATAGCGCGAAGAGAAAATACAGCCATAAATTGTAGCCATCTCAGCTTGTATCATCGAACCAAACTCTGCATACCAAGTTGTCAGGGGAAAAACGCCCTGGGGAAATCTGAGATCAATGGACCGAGGCTGATTCCCTTCCGCATATCTTTTGAGATATTAAAAAATAAAATAAAAGTCTTTGACAAGTATATTCTAATTAATAAACAAACTTTAATACGAAAATAATAAAAGTAAATGAAACAGAAAATAACTAATTGGTTACATTTTGATAATAAAAAGCTCTGGTTGCCAAGTTGGCAGCCGAACAAAGAAGAAAGGAATTTTTTTGGAATGTGTAACGCATGCGCAATAAATCACTTTCAGATAAGAACTTTTATGACCTGCGCAATAAAGCTTTCTTAGTTTAACTCTTGAATGCCAGTTCATGCCTAGCAAACTTTTTAACATCGTGACAAGCCAGTTACGAATCCATCTGGTGGTGATGCTGTCTAACCCACATTCTTCTACTTTATCTAGTAGTAGGTTATGGTCTACCTTATCAAAAGCCTTACTGAAGTCCAAGTAAACTATATCGACGACATTCCTCTGGTTCACTAATTTTGTCACATTATCAAAGAATGCAATAAGATTAGTCTGGCATGATCTGTTTTTGACAAACCCATATTGGCTTTTGGCTATTACTTTGTTTGTTTCTAGGTGTTCGCTAATTCGTTGCTTGATTATCTTTTCCAGAATCTTTCCTGGTATTGAGGTCAGGCTGATAGGTCTGTAGTTTCCTGGATCTGTTTTTTTTTTCCTTTTTTGAAGATGGGAACCACATCAGCTCTTTTCCAGTCCTCTGGTAGTTCCCCGGTGCTCCAGGATCTCTGAAAGATATAGTTCATTGGTTCTGAGATCTCGTCTGCCAGTTCCTTCAGAACCCTGGGGCGTAATCCATCCGGTCCTGGTGATTTGAACTCGTCTAGGGTAGACAGGTGCTCACTTACCATTTTCTTCCCTATTTCAACTTGTGTTCCTAATCTGATTTTTGTGGTGCTGTTTTTGATAGGTTGGACTGTTTTATCCCTTTGTGTAAAGACAGATGCAAAACATGAGTTAAATAGTTCTGCTTTCTTCCTGTTGCTTGTCACCTTCTTGCCACTTTCTCCTAGCAATGGACCAATTGTTTCCTTAACTTTTTTCTTGTTTTTAACATGTTGGAAGAAGCTTTTTTTGTTATTTTTTACTTTTGTGGCAAGCCTTTCTTCATTGTGAGCCATCTGTTTGCCCTCCATCTGTTTGAGGGCAATTTGATACTGTACTTACAAAATTCAAGGCGGTATATTTGGAATCACAATTTCAAATTGGCTGACTCAAAGATAAATGATGAAGAGTGGTATTTCAGGGCAAAAATTGCAATTCTATTTATTGTGGCAAGTTGACTATATTAAAATAAATGTTACAAAACAAAGCAGAAAAAGAGTTCTTTCAGGCAAAACCGAATTCCCCTCTTGGCTGGAAGCAGTAGATCTTGTCTACAGTGTATGAGAACAGAAGTGAGAGATCCCCCATTAGATTTTGGGGGGCCAATCCAGAAACAGACTATGATTTCCCTGTCGTGGGCAATGAAATAAGATAAATAATACCTGCTTGAATTCTGATTTTAAAAAGATGATGGAATTTTTTGTTCAACTTCATTTGCATCCAGACATCCTATCTATTAGGATAGCCAGAAACTTGCTGGATAACAACTTCAGTCTGCTTCAGGCCTGGATACCCGAACGGCCCTCTGTTGCTCTTCCAGAGCATCACAACATCCCCTGCTTTGCAGCTGAACCACAAGGATTCAATCTACCCTATAAGACCTGGTCAATCCTCAATGTGTGATTATGACTCAAAATGGTGACTGCGCCAACCTCCTCCATAAATAGAGAAAGCTCTCCTCTTCGGAATGCAGCTGTGGTGCTCCAAAGCAGACAGTGTGACATATTGTTGAATAGTAACCTTCGAGTGCATATCAGGGAAGCCCCAGAGACTTTCTGTATCAGCTTTATCATATATCTTATATATATATATAAACAGCTGTGTGTCTGTTCCAGCATAACTCTGGAATGCCTCGAGCAATTTCAACCAAACTTGGTACACAGATGACTTATTCTCTGGCAAAAATTACTGTGAGGGTATTTACAACCCCTCAGGGTGTGTGTTCTGTTAAGATACAGCCTGTTGTGCCTTAAAACGGCTTCTATTGCACTGCTGTAAAATGGCTTCTACTGTACAGTGCAGTGGAATTGCCATGGTAACGGCTTCACAGTACTCTACAATGGGGCTCCCTCTGGTAAGGGGGAAAATCCAACATTAGAAATTATGGTTTTGGTCTGGACATCCCCCCCTCCCTAAATAAATACCTGGGTAACACCGGGTCATCAACTAGTTGATGATATAAATCTGGGTGTGTGTGTGTCAAACTTGATTTTATTAAGGGCCACATCAGGGTTGCATTTGACCTCGGGGGCTGGGTGGGTGTGGCCAAGGTGGGTGTGACCAGCTCGATGTCACTCGTGTCAAGAGTGCCTGTGATGGCCCAAGCGAAAATGGAGGTGCCCCTCCTGTGCTCCATTTTCATTGACAGAGGCACTACAGGCCGGTCCTTCACTGTTTCCACGGCAGCCCTGCAGGCCAGATCTAAGTACCTCGCAGGCCACATCTGGCCCGCGGCCCTTGGGTTTGATGCCCCTGGTATAAATAGCCTACCTTTGAATTTGTAGATAAAGAGTTTTGTGTTCGCTCATTGTGAACGTAATGGTGATGTGCTGTTTAACGTTTTTGTCATACACAATATAAACACATCCCTCTTTGCTATGAATCCTATGAAATGCTTATGCTTTCTTAACTGCATGGAATAATGTAAAAGGAAAAAAAAAACCCAATATTAATTGGGCAAGCTCTAACACATTACCTCAGAAGACAGGATCTCAAAAGAATAAATGGCTGTCCTATATTCTCCAGAACAAGGAATTTGCGACAAAGCTCATCACCTTTCCTCTCGCACAGAGTGCGACTTTATATATGGCTGCTCAGAATTCAGTGGCTTAATCCCAGATAAATATGCTTGTAATTACTGCAGAGAGCTCCACCTCTGTGCATCTGGGGACGGAAGGTTCATTTTTAATTGGAAGCCAAGGGCAGGTTGGTGTTGCCAAGGCATCACTGAAGGAGGTGATTTGGGATCGCCAAGAATAGTCTTCCCCAATCCAGCCGTTGCTTTTTGTTTCCGACAGTGGACAACAAAATGCCTCTGAGCCGGAAAATGCAGACATACTATAAAAGCTACTAGATTCAGAATTGCCCTAAAAATTCTAGTCTCGGAGGCGGCGATAAAAAAAGTTTACAGTATGTGTTTGCTGCAGAAGACAGTTTGATGGAAGGTAATAAAGGAGGCCGTCTCTTTCTGCCCATCTCGTTCATTTCTTCTGTACCTCACAATTTTCCATTAGTTTAGTGTTTCCTCAGATTAAATGGTTCTACAGAAGATGTTATTTAATCAAGCGTAGTTGGACATTTTACCAAATCAGTGAACGTTACCTATAATTTGATTAATGCACGACAGAGGGAACACTCCCAAGTATTCAAAAATTCTCATCTAGTTTGAAAGCAGCAGTGCTGATTAAGAAGAACTAGGCTGGCAAGAAGTGGGGAAGAGCATTAAAACTGCTGCTTTTTCTACAAGAACACATTTTCTGGTCAGATGGATTCCCTCATGAACATAAAGGTTTCCTCTGTCCAGTTGTGTCTGACTCAGATTTGTTTGGCAGAAATGGACAGTCTGGTTCTCCAAATGTTGATGATTTACAAAACCGCCATCCCTTGCCATTGGTCATGCTCTCTAAATCTAATGTGATCTGAAATTCAACAATATCAGAAGGGCCATACGCTGTCCATCTTTGTACCTTTGATATGCTGAGATATTTAGGTATTTATAGAGTACTACGTTGCTTAGGAGATTCACTCACCCTCAAATAATTAGCTTCCCTCTGGCTCTTTGTTGTTTTAATCAATGTCCCAATTTGTGCAGCATGCATTGCCAAGAGTCCCTAAAGGACAATTAAAACAAAGTGCCCTCTGAACATTTAATGAAGCAGATGTTCACACATCACCCCAAAGTCATTAGCATCCCCCTTTCTTATTTGCCTTAAATCCTATTGCAGTTTACATTAAAATATCTGGAGAGCTAGTTACTTTCGGCTGACAATCACAGTATATAGAGATGCAGGAAGAATTGCATGGAAGGAAATTTTGACCCCAAAAATATAATCTAGACCCACGATGGCGAACCTATAGCTTGTGTGCTGGAAGTGGCACACAGAGCCATCTCTCTGGGCACGCCAGCCATCGCATGTTGATCTTCTGGGTTCTGACGCTCAAATGCGCTGGAAACCAGAAGAGCAGCTCCCTGGTGCGCATGTGCACACTGGAAACAAGAAGCTCAGTTTCCCGGTGTGCACATGCGCCCCAGGGAGCTGCTCTTCCCGTTTCCAGCACTCCCACGCACACGAAGACCAGCTGGCCAGTGTGCATGTGCGTGCTGGAACCCGGAAGAGCAATAGGCGACGGCTGGCATGCCTGGAGAGATGGTTCTGCGTGCCACTTCCGGCACACATGCCATAGGTTCGCCATCATGGGTATAGGGTCTCCTTCTTGAGCAGGGTTGGACTAGAAGACATGTAAAATCCTTTCCAACTGTTTTCCCAGTTTCCAGTGCTCCCCTGCGCGCTCAAGCGCACTCCCGTTTTGGCACTCAGTGCTGAAAAGTTTTGCCAACACTGATCTGGATTGTGACAATTACATGTTCACATAAAAACAGCAACCTCATCCTAACTTTTAGGAGACATAACTGCAAACAGTCCGTTCTACCAGGATGTAAATGTCACTGAAGCCGGTGGGCTGAATTGCACCAATAAAAGAGAATATTTGAAGCTCAAGGTTGACGTTGATGCTCTCTGAGCTTGGCTGGGTTTTTTTTGGGGGGGGGGGGCAGTCATTTCACTGGGTAATTTGGGTAATGAAATCTCCGCAAGAAAACAACCAAGCCTCAGAGAGCACCGAGGGCTGAATAGTATTCATACCAAACCAGTTCCACTTGTTTCCCATAAGTTAAAGCAAACAAAAGATAATGTTTGTTGTCGTGGCTGTTACTTGTACCGTCACTTCCAAGACAAGGGGAATAACTGATACAGACTACAATTCTAACAATTAAAAACGAAAGGGGAATGAATACAGAATTCTAGTCCTTTCTTAATCTCATTTTCCCATGGCAAGTTACAAGACCCTTGCACCCCTAACCCTTTAGGGAAAAAAACCCAGGGGTGTTCAAACTTGACAGCTTTAAGACTTGTGGACTTCAACTCCCAGAATTCCTCCTCTCGCTCTTCATCTTGATGATGTGCGGACGGGCGGGGGGAGGGAGCTGGAACCGGTTCTAAACGGCACTGTAGATTTGTGGAACCTCTTCTATAGAAGAGGTTAGAACTGGCAGGAACCCACCCCTGCATCCAACAGGGGGATGATGTTTGAGAAGTTGGTTGTATTTTGTCAGTACAGTATTAAATCCCTTGTTCCTTCCCACTATAACTGGGGGTTTGACTGCCCAAGCTTCCCTTTTCCATATTCTTAATAAGGAAAATTTTATTCTTCATAAAATGTATTCTTAAATCATAAGAGCAGAAGTTTGGTGCTTTAATGATCTCTCCTCTCCTCAAAAGAAGACACAGGACTCAAAGCTTATAAGGGCCAAAAGGTGGTGCTACAGAGTTACTTTTTTCCATTTTGGTGGTGCTTATTGATGCTGGTTAGATGAGAGTAAAGGTTTTCTTACCTTTTCCAAAAAAGTGTAATTTTTAGGGACTCAACACAGGTAGTCCTCAACTTATAACCATCTGTTTAGTGATCATTCAAAATTACATAGCACTGAAAAAAGTGACTTATGACCGTTTTTTCACACTTACAACTCTTGCAGCAATCCCATGGTTACTTGATTGAAATTCAGATGCTTGGCAACTGGCACTTATGACGGTTGCAATGTCTTGGGGGAGGAGGGGGTCATGTGATCCCCCTTGGGAACCAAATCAATGGGGAAGCCAGATTCATTTAACAACCATCTGGCTAACTTAACAACCGCAGGGATTCACTCAACGACTGTGACCTGAAAGGTTATAAAATGGGGGTCAAAACTCCCTTAACAATTGTCTTGCTCTGCGAATGGAAATTTTGGACTCCGTTGTGGTTGTACGTTGAAGACTGTCAGTAGTAGCAGATCCAAGAATGAAACTTCTGAGAAAATACGCAATTCCTTGTCGTTTTTCCTTGAATGCAATGAATTTCTGATAGCCAGGTGTCATGTTGACATGGCCATCCTCACTAAGGGGTTGAAAGGTATTCATAGGTAAGTCAGTCAGCAGGTAAATGATCCTGGAATTATGGCATCAAGGGATGCAGAAAGAGGAAGAGACTGAGAGGATCACTTAAGTGTCCAGAGAAGGAAGCAAATCACAGAGACATACCGTATTTTTCGGAGTATAATATGCACCTTTTTCCCTCAATTAGCTGGCCTGGCACACCCATAGCTTTTACCTCCTGGCAGATATATTTTAATTGGTATTTTTGGGGAACCATTTTAAATTTAACTCTTTGGGGTATTTTTTAGAGGTTTTTTAAAGATTGTATTTTAAATACTTTACTTTAATGTACAGTTTTTTAACCTCCTCCGTCTAAATATCTAACTATTTATGTATTTAAATATCTAAGTATTGATCTATCTATGTATCTTTTATGTATTGACTGTACACTGCCCCGAGTCCCTTTTGGGAGAGGGGGCGGTCTATAAATATGAATAAAAGTAAAGTAAAGGGTGAAAATCTCGGTGCATCTTATACACACTGAACACAGTATTTGTGGCCTGCTGAAACCCTGCCCTCTTTGCAAAAATGAACATGCAGAGGGTTTGGGAGATTTGTAGAATGCTCCTCAGAGCTGGGAGGGCTGGGCTATTTTTGCTTGTTTTTGCCCCCCCCCCCCCAGCCACCAGAAGCACTCTAAGAGCCTTCCAAAGCTCTGCCTACCCCCCCCCCCCCTTTATTTTTTGCAAAAAACAAGGCGTGCAGAGGGTTTGGGAGGCCTGCAGAGTGCAAAAACGTTTTTTTTTAAAATTTATGCCTTCAAAATCATGGTGTGTCTTATACTCTGGTGCGTCTTATAGTCCAAAAAATACGGTACATAAAAAGAACTTCCTTTCAGCACCCAACAGGTATGATAGAGAGACCTGGTGTCCATCTTCCCTGAGTGTTTCTGCTCCCTGGGTAAACCGGGTAAGTGGCTGGGGCTTAGGACTCTGGACAGAGTCTCCGATTGGAGTGTAAAGTTTAGATGAGTCTGTTTAATATCAGGGTTCCAAGTAATATACCCATAGCAAACAAAATTCTGAGGCAGGCAATTTCCTCAAAGAAAAGGTTTATTGGATATGCCATATTGGCCCAGGCTGGTGAAAGCCGACTCTGATTCTTCCCACGGTTTTCACCTAATTAAAAGTAAAGGTTTGTCACTTTCTCAAAACCATCAGTCACATGGTCCAATCAGGATACCGTCCAGTTGCAAGGTGACTCCAGTCCCCTCCTTCCAAACATCTGCAGGAATGTCCTTGGTTCCCAAGAGAAAGTATTTTGCTTTGACTACAATGTCCCAACTATCTCCATTCCTCCCCTCCTTATCCCTCAAAATGGCCTCAGTTATGCCAGCTTCAGGGCTGACCCCTGGACTTACAGCCACTCATTTAGCGACTGTTCAAAGTTGCAACAGCAAGTGACTTATGACCATTTTTCACACTTTCACATCCCCGTGGTCACATGATCAAAATTTGAATGCTTGGCAAATGACATGTGTTTATGACGGTTGTAGCGTCCTGGAGTCACTTTTTTTTCCAACCTTCTGACAAGCAAAGTCAATGGGGAAGCCAGATTCACTTAGCAACCGTGTTACTAACTTCACAACTGCAGCGATTCACTTAACAACCATGGCAAGAAAGGTTGTGGAGTGAGAAAAAACTCTGCCAGAGTGAGCACAGTGTCACTACTATTTTGAGACAACCCAGGAGCAAAAATACAGTACACAGAGGTTTTGTCTTTCAAACAATGGTTTATATACGGGACCTATATATACATACATACACGTTAGGCAAATACCAGGCAATCAATCAATCTTCTACTCTACACAGAGATACACGAGAGAGATACACAAGGACAGATAACACAAGGAGAGAGAGAGACACCCTCACTTGTCCTGACAAAAACCCCTTTTTAATAATTTACTGTGAATTCTGCTCATTCACCTCCAGCAAAGTCTTTTCAAGGGAGGATTTACAGTCACAGACCTTATCTGGCTTGAAGAGCTGACAGGCCGATATCTGCAAGACTTAGCAAGGAGTCTCGGAGAGTCACGAACCAATTAAACGAACTAATTGTCTCCTGCAAACTCCACTTTCCTTTCGCTCCTCTTTTATTTCCTCTGGGAGGGGCCATTCAGTGTCCACCTGTGGCCTTACTCCCAAATCGGGCCCTGTTCTTTAGCTGTTCCCTTCATCTGGCAACTCTGCCCACACGCACACTGGGAACAGGCTCCAGCTGTTCATCTGCCTCATTGCTGTCTGCCTCCAAAGGCAGCTGATAACTGGCATATGGCTCTGGCCCTCTCTGTGTCTCTAACACAGCGCCCTCAAAAGAGCTTTCTCCAGACTCCAAGACTGACCCATGTTCGTCCCCAACCTCCTCACTGTCCGAATTTGCTGACAGCTCCACTGGCGGCCCTGTTCATTTACCCACTGAATCAAGTCCCCCGCCCATTGCAAGAGCTTTTCCTCAAAGAAGGGGAAGTTAGGATATGATTTTCTCCATCATTGTTTCAAAGGGGCCTGATCAAAGTTTTGTGATGCAATGAAAAAAACCTTCAAAGAAAAGCAGGCAGTTGTTATGCAAGGACAATTTTAATGACGCAAGGAAACTTTGCAGCAAGCAGACATCGCAAATATCCATACATTTCTCTTGCACTTTGGCATCTGCCCTTAACCCTGTTATTCCAGCAGTGGCAGAGGCCCACAGCTGGTCGGCCCCACCGTTATTTGGGCTCTTCAGCAGCTGCTCCAGAACATCTGCTCCTATGTAAAACCGGAAGAAAAAAACAGAGAATTAAATACATTGAGATCAAAACGATGTCTGAAAAAGCACCCTTTTTTCCTTGCAATTTGCATCAGGCTTACCCTCCCACACCCACACCCCATCTCCCTGTACCGCAACGCAATTTTTAAAAATGCATGGGCCCAGTGAAACTAAGAAAAGGAAATGGCTAGGGGTTGCCAGGGCAAAAAGCAAGGAAGTTTTTCTTCCTGCTTAATGTTCTATCTATTCTTCTTTGAGATTGGAACAAACATGCAGTCATTTAAATCCGCAGGCACTTTCTGCTCATTTGGAGTCCATTGTGTCTTTCTGTAGCGAGAGAAATATGCAAGCCAAACAATTCACATTTCCCCCATCCGTGCACCACGCTGTTGCACACTTTAGCAGCATGACACATCATGGTGATTAATGCCAATGATACGGTAACCCTCCAAGGTAAAAATAAATGTACGTTGCAACAGGCAAACTTACAACTCCCCCCTCCAAGCTAGAAAAAAATTAAGTCCCATCAGAACCTGGAAGTCATTTTCTTGTTGCTTTAAGATCTTTACCACTGCAATACTGCCAATCTGCTAATTGTTACTGTTTTTATATTTAAAAAAATATGGTGATGGTCACTAGATTAGGTAACATTAAAAATAAAATAATTGCCTAGGTACAAAGTAGTTAGAAGGGAGGCGGGGGCTCAGTGGCTAAGATGCTGAGCTTATCAATCAGAAAGGTCGGCAGTTCGGCAGTTTGAATCACTAGCACTGCGTAATGGAGTGAGCTCCTCTTACTTGTCCCAGCTCCTGCCAACCTAGCAGTTCGAAAGCATGTAAAAGTGCAAGTAGAAAAATAGGAACCACCTTTGGTGGGAAGGTAACAGTGTTCTGTGTGCTTTTGGCATTTTATCATGCTGGCCACATGACCACGGAGACGTCTTTGGACAGTGCTGGCTCTTCGGCTTTGAAACAGAGATGAGCACCGCCCCCTAGAGTCGGGAACGACTAGCACATATGTACGAGGGGAACCTTGCCTTATAGTAGTCAGGAGTGATCTTTGAATTGCAGGTGGTCCTTACTTACAAAAGAACCTAGCATATAGAGTAGTAGAGCTGGAAGGGACCTTAGAGGTCTTCTAGTCCAACCCCCTGCTCAAGCAAGAGACTCTGTACTAATGGTTCTCAACCTGTTCTTCACCAGGGAACCCCTTTAGAATAGAACAGAATTCTTTATGTGGTTGGACACACAAGGAATTTGTCTTCGGTGCATAAGCTCTCAGTGTACATACAAGCAACAAGTGATAAATCATGATTACAGTCATCATAGAAATTCATCATAAATCATAAGATAAAACACAGTGATAGTCATAGGATTCTAAATAAGCAATCAACATAAATCATACTAGGAAACTAAATAAAACAATATAAATTTTAAAGATACAAGCAACAAAGTTATAGTCATAAGTAGAAAAGGAGACAGATAATAGGAAAGTAGAGAAGAATAATAGTAATACAGCCTTACTAAATAGTTTGACAGTGTTGTGGGAATCAGTTGTTTAGCAGAGTTTAAATACCTTTAAATACCTCTAAAGTCCACGAACGAAGGCCACGGACTCCCAAGACTTAACTCAAGCTTTAAATCATAATTTTTTTTCAAGCTTTCGTGGGCCCTCTATGATGACATTGTGGACACCCAGGAGTGGGGTTCAGCCGGTTGGGACTGGTTTGGGCGAACCGGTAGCTCCAACGATCAGGTTGGCCTGCCCACCTGCCCCTGTGCTTTACTTACCTATATCCTCTCAGTTGATTCGCGCGCCAGAGCTGATTGCTGCTCCTCAGCTGTGTTACTCCCCAGAAGTAACGTGGAAAGTAAGTTTTGCTAAAACTGTGCACATGTGCAGAGCATGCGCAAAACAACATGATCACCGAACCGGTTGTTAAACGGAAGGATTTCACCACTGCCGCGAGCCACAGGTTAAGAACCAGGCTGGACTGTCCAGACTCTTCTTGAAAATCTCAAGAAGGTTTTTGTGGAGCACTCACACTTTCAAGAGGTAAGCTGTTCCACTGATTTATTGTTCTCACTGTCAGGAAATTTAGTTCTAGGCAGGATCTCTGTTTAATGATCTCCCACCTGTGACTTCTTGTCCTGCCCTCAGGTGATTTGGAGAATAAATCAACTCCGTTTTCTCTGTGACAGAGAAGAAAGTCTCATGGTTTAAGGTGGTTCCCCGAGGCAACTGATGAGAAAGAGACGGGTCTAACCTCTTTCATATTTACCGCTCAGGATGGGTTGTGGGACAATCAGTCCTTAGATCAGGGGTGTCCAAACTTGAGAACTTTAAGACTTGTGGACTTCAATTCCCAGAATTCTGAGAGTTGAAGTCCACAAGTCTTAAAGTTCCCAAGTTTGGACACCTCTGCCTTAGATGAATGGAATCAGCTAAATCAAGTTGATGTATAGAGCTATAAGGAATTTGGGATTTGAACGACAGCCTGTTATCTTCTTAAAACAATTCCCATTAATTTATTCTAAAGCACCAATCGACGATATTTTCCTTTTAGCGTCTGGCATTCCCAACTGTCCCCTCCCTTTGATTTATGGGAGATGCCATTCTCTCTTGCTTTATTGATTTCTTTCTTTCTCCTTTTGGTTTATTGCCATGATGGCGAACCTATGGCACACGTGCCACAGGTGGCAGGAGAAGCCATGTTTGGCGGCATGGCAGCCCTCAGCTCAGGCACACCTGCCAGCTGATTTTCGGCCTTCTGGAGGGCTGATTTTCGCCCTTCCTCTCTCGAACTTCCGCTTGGACCGTTGGGCCTGTTTTTCGCCCTTCCTCTCTCGAACTTCCGCTTGGACCGTTGGGCCTGTTTTTTGCCCTCCCCAGGCTCCGGAGGCTTTCTTGAAGCCTGGGGAGGGAACAAACACCCTCCCCCAGCCCCCTAGAGGCCCTCTGGAAGGTGGAAACGGATTGTTTCTGAACTTTCAGTTGGCCTGTTGGGCCTGTTTTTTGTCCTCCCCAGGAAAGCCCCTGGAGCCTGGAGAGGGTGAAAAACAGGCCCAATGAGCCAACCGGAAGTTCGCAAATGATCCGTTTCCACCTTCTGGAGGGCCTGCCCCCCCCCCCGAGCCGGGGAGGCTGTTTGCGCCCTTCCCAGGCTTTAGGAAAAAGCCCCCGGAACCTGGGGAGGGCAAAAACATCCCCCCGTGTGTGGGGGTCTTGTGCATACATGCATGGGGGGTGTGTGTCACAGGCACTTGTGAAAGTGGGTGGGGCATGTACGCGCATGATAGCACGTTCACACACAATTTTGGTACGTCTTTAGAAAGAGGTTAGCCATCATCGGTTTATTGCATTATTCCTCCTCTATGTTTTCTTGAAAGTAAGCTGGTGCAGGAAGTAACCTCAGATCCATCACCCATGAATATGTATGCTTACATTATCTGTTGTCTATGCATTACTTTTTGAGTTGTGGAAATATTAGTAAATTCCTTTCCGAGGCGAAGTGTCTGTCAATATTTTTTGGAGAGAGTTCCACCAGTACACATGTTTAATAAAAACTGCAGGGAGTTTTTTATTAACCATGTTGATTATTTGTTTTGAGTCCTACATTTTGATTTCACAAAAAAAACTGATGTCCGCAGTGGGATTCACAAGCTATGAGTAACAGAACAGCAGAGTTGGAAAGGACCTTGGAGGTCTTCTAGTCCAGCCTCTTTCTCAAACAAGGGGAAATAGGAGGAGGGAGGAATATTACACATGTTCACCACCTTGTGTTACTTATAAAGTAATATTTGGTACTTATAAGATAATAATAAAAATTATTCAATAATTTTGCAAAAAAAGGAAGTTAAAAAAGTGCAAAGTAAGAAATAGAGAAGAGGAAAAAAAGAGAGAGCAAGTTATAAAGGAGCAGTTTCTAATCTTTTTAACATCAGTTACCAGCATATTAATATTTTACCGCCTTCTAAGTTTACAACATAAGTTCCTTCTTTTATTTTCTTTCACATGATTTTAATGAAACTTTTTTTTTAAAAAAAGAAAGATGCAAAGTGGCTTTCAGTGTTCTTCACAGGAGTTATAAGTACAGTTATATTTTAACTTCTCTCTATAAAGTTTCCTCACCATACAATTTACCTCATGACAGTCTTCTTTATATGGTCTGTCCTGTCTAATCATCAAAACCATAAACCACGTTCATTTTTTTTCTCGAATTTTTATACAAAAGGTCCATAAGAGATTTCCAGTCACCAATAAATGTAGCTGGTGTCTTTTCTCTAATCTAAGAAGTTAATTTATCCGTTTCAGCATGATTTCATTCTTTGCATAGTCTACCTTTTTAAATCATCAAACCCGTAAATCACAAGCTCATTTTTTTGTCTTGCTTCAGCAAAAAGTCCATAAGAACAGTCTGACATCTTCCCCAGTCTTGGCAAAGGCTGATTCCTACTTTTCAGACCATAATGAAGAGATATATAGAAATGAAGATACAGGCAGACTTAAGATTTCTACAGAAAATTTACTTGGTGGATTGAAAACTAATGAAAAGAAAATACAAGTACAACTAATGTAACTTACAACAGTTCATTTAGTGACTGTTTAAGTAACAACAGCCCGAAAAAAGTGACTTATGATCGTTTTTCACTTACGACCATCGCAGAATCCTTGTGGTCACATGATCAAAATTCAGATGCTTGGCAACGGATTCATATTTATGACAGATGCAGGGGTCATGCGATCACCTTTTGTCACCTGACAAGCAAAATCAATGGGGAAGCCACATTCACTTAACAACCGCGTTACTAACTTTAAAAATGCAGTGATTCACTTAACAACTGTGGCGTAAAGTCATAAAATGGGGCAAAATTCACTTAACAGCTGTCTTGCTTAGCAATTGCGGTCATACTTCGAGGATTACCTGTGTGGGTGTATACTAATGCCTTTAATCATAATTTTTTGCTATTGCCATTGCAAACAGTAAATTCTTAGCAAAGAAAAAAGGAGATTAAAAAAGATCTAGGAAGAGTGCAGAGAAGAGCAACAAAGATGATTAGGGACTGGAGGCTAAAACATATGAAGAACAGTTGCAGGAACTGGGTATGTCTACTTTAATAGAAAGAAGGACCAAAGGAGACATGAAATTCAATGGTGAAAAGAGTAAGGTTCTACATTTAGGCAAGAAAAACGAAATGCACAGGTACAATATAGATGATACCTTGCTCAATAGTAGTAACTGTGAGAGGGATCTTGGAGTCCTAGTGGACAACCATTTAAATAGGAGCCAGCAGTGTGCAGCAGCTGCCAAAAGAGTCAACACAGTTCTAGGCTGCATCAACAGAGGGATAGAATCAAGATCACGTGAAGTGTTGATGCCGCTTTATAATGCCTTGGTGAGGCCACACTTTCAATACTGCATTCAGTTCTGGTCGTCACGATGTAAAAAAGATGTGGAGACTCTAGAAAGAGCGCAGAGAAGAGCAACAAAGATGATTAGGGGACTGGAGGATAAAAAAATATGAAGAACAGTTGCAAGAACTGGGTATGTCTAGTTTAATGAAAAGAAAGACTAGGGGAGACATGATAGCAGTGTTCCAATATCTCAGGGGTTGCCACAAAGAAGAGGGAGTCAAACTATTCTCCAAGGCACCTGAGGGTAGAACAAGAAGCAATGGGTGGAAACTAACCAAGGAGAGAAGCCACTTAGAACTGAGGAGAAACTTCCTGACAGTTAGAACAATTAACCAGTGGAACAGCTTGCCTCCAGAAGTTGTGAAAGCCCCAACACTGGAAGTTTTAAAGAAGATGTTGGAGAACCATTTGTCTGAAATGGTATAGGATTTCCTGCTTGAGTAGAGGGTTGGACTGTAAAACCTCCAAGGTCCCTTTCAGCTCTGTTATTCTATTCTATTCAGTGGTGGGTTACCAATTTTGTTACTATCAGTTTGGTCGTGCTCCTGCGCGCGCTCCCATGCGTGAAGCTTTTGCGCATGCGCAGAAGCATCTGGGTGGATGGGTGGAGCCTCCTGCCGACGCTACTACCGGTTTGGCCAATCCAGGCCGAACCGGCAGCAACCCTCCTATTCTATTCTATTCTATTCTATTCTATTCTATTCTATTCTATTCTATTCTATTCTATTCTAGTCCAAGCTTTGTCTTCCATTTCAATTTGATCTAACATCTGTAACATTAGCACATCTATTTTCTATACAACTTCAACAAACCATTTTAAGAAAAATCAGCTAAACTCTTGCCTGCTCCCAGTGACACTAATACCAATTTTGATGGAGATTATTTAGATGAATGAAATGGTACTATTGCTCCTTATTCAGAAACTTGCAGCTGAAAGCGGAGTAATTGCTGTATTACTAAATATTAATAAATTGGGAGTACTAAACATGTATTTTCCACCTTGCATCATGTTGGGCTATATTTTATTCAAAAAGATTCATCTTCCCTAAACACAACTATGGCGCCAGTTCTGCTAATCCCCAAATGTAAGATTTAGTCTGGAGTTACAAGGCCTTCTCTTTATGTGGGGAGGATAATTATTTTATGTGGACCCCTTGGGGATGCTTCTACTGTATGGAATTCATCTGCTAACTATCTATGGTGTAATGGAGAGCCATATCCCTTTTATGACTTGTGGACTTCAACTCCCAGAATTCCTGAGCCAGCCATCCAGTACTGGCTCAGGAATTCTGGGAGTTGAAGTCCACAAGTCATAAAAGGGCCATGGTTCCCCACTCTGATTTAGGGTATCGAACTAGGAGCAATAAAACCCAGGTTCAGGAACTCAATAATAATGAACAATTAGACAACCCATGACCCATTGGGTGATTGTTTCAGAGTATATCTTCAATACCTTCAACAGTGGCAGAACTTACAATTTCATTGGAAAACTGGACACGTTCAGAGACGTATCTGCCTTGAAAACAGCCCATGTTGAACTATATGTAGCACAGGCAAACATCAAGTGTTTTATGATAGTTTGTACTATGTCACAAACTGCTGTATGATAACTTTTATGACCTAAGTAAAGGTAAAGATTCCCCTCGCACATCTGTGCGAGTTGTTCCTGACTCTAGGGGGCAATGCTCATCTCCGTTTCAAAGCCAAAGAGCCAGCACTGTCTGAAGACGTCTCTTTGGTCATGTGGCCAGCATGACTAAACACCGAAGGGACACAGAACGCTGTTACCTTCCCACCAAAGATGTTCCTATTTTTCTACTTTCATTTTTACGTTCTTTTGAACTGCTAGATTGACAGAAGCTGGGACAAGTAATGGGAGCTCACTCTGTTACGCGGTGCTAGGGATTCAAACCGCCGAACTGCCGAACTTTATGATTGACAAGCTCAGCGTCTTAGCCATTGAGCCACTGTGTCCCTTTTATGTCCTAACATGTTTTATAAAAATTTAATTCCGTGGGAATCATGGGTCTTAGATTTTAGGTGTATTCTGTAAGTTAGCCCATTTGAAGTACCTTGGTTCAAAAGTTGTGGCTCTGTGTTGTGCCATTTTGCCTGGTTAAAGGTTACAGAAATGAACACTTTAATAATATGCATCATCACAACAACAACAACAACAACAACAACAACAACAACAACAAGAGTTTGGGATCTCTCTCTGTCTCTCTCTCCTTCCTTCCCTCTCTCCCTCCTTCCGACTCCCTCTCTCTCACCTCGTCTTTCCCTCACCCCCCAATCCCTCTCCCTCTCTTTCATTTTCCTGAAGAGATATTCTGAAAGGTCTTATTCCCCATAAATTCCATTTAGTTCCTAAAGAAATGGTGGAATATAATTCTAACAAACAAACAAATAATTAAAAATGAAAGCTCGTGGTGGAATTCACCAGAAACCCACCCGGTTCCTCTCTCTTTCAAAACATGCCATTTTATTTGATCTTGTAGAGAATTTCTATTTCTTCTTCTTTTTTTGTTTTTTTAAAGTAAAGCAGTACACTTAGGCAATTCTGGACATTGTAGTCCCAGAACATCTGGTAAGTTACCAGTTGGGGGTAGGGAAGCAGGCTGCCATACGGCCTAGCAAAATGGTATTTACTCTCCCCTTACAATGCTTGCGCGGATGCATAAAACATAAAACACATGGGGCTGCTATGGAGAATTTGAAAGATGTACTGGTCTTTCATATCTCCTTTCATTTTCCCTTTACCTATCTCTTGACTTAACAAAGGGTTCTATTATGTTACAATATTTTTCTGTGGGAGAAGTTAGTGTGGTTCATGTTTTACCTTGTCTTAGCAATGATTTCAAGACTACTCCAAACAACTTTTCCCAATGAGGTGTCAGGCTGTTGTCGCCCGGCAGCAGAGTTGACAGCAGAGTGGGAGAGTGAGGAGGTTGGGGAGGAACATGGGCCAGTCCTCAAAGCTGGGGAAAGGCTCGGACATGGGTTCTGTGTCAGAGGCAGAGACGGGGCCGAGGCCGTCTGGCAGTGATCAGGTACCTACAGATCTAGACAGCAGTCAAGCTGTCAGCCTCTACTTTGCATGCTTGCTATTGGCGGCCAAACAGGAAAGGTGGGAGCTTATGGTATTTGGGGGGGGGGGGGAGGAATAGGTGCTGGAGGAGATATTGCAAAGGGAGTTTTGTTCTCACCATCTTCTGTGCATGTCTGATGGCTCATGTATGGGTTTGGTCAAGGTCAACTGTCTCTGCATACCAATTGAAAGAGGCAGTTTGAAGATGTACCCCACATGACACCTTTGGGAGCTGGAGATTGGACATTGGGTTGGGATAACTGGGGCAGGGCTTTGGGTAAACGTTTGATATGTATAAGTTCGCGCTTTTTTGCTTCAGATCTTGCTTCACTTTAGCTGTTTTCATTTCATGTCCAGCAAAAGTTCCTTTTTCTCTAATCAAATGGAGTTGGGGTTATTCTTTCTTGGATTTTGAGTGAGACACGCCTGACAGAGGCAGAGGAACAGCTAAAGCCTGTTCCCAGTGTGCGCATGTGCAGAGCTGCCAGAAGAAAAAAACAGCTCAGAAATCAGGGTCAACTTGGCAGTAAAGTCACAGGTGGAAGGTGATTGGTCCGAAAGGGGAGTGGGCTTTTTCAGGAAACCATTCATTCATTCACTCATTAGATTTGTTTCAGGAGTGTGAAGATCTGTCTGTGAATCTCAGAGACTCTGTGCCCAGTCTTTCCTTGCACAGTGCCTCATGTGGATAATATTTACATGGCAGCTTTCCAAGATGGATAAGGTCTATAATCATAATTACTCCTTTGAAAGACTGTTTGCCAGGCCTTTGCTGAATGTGAATGAAAGGAATTTACATTCGTTTAATAAAAGGGGTTTGGTCGGGACCAGGACTCTGCTTCATGCTTTTTGGGGAAGCCTAGGTTAGAATAACCATGAACTATCAGGTCCATACATGAAGGTCCAATTAAACTGATTTGTTGTTATTCATGCCTATGCTGAGAAATATTAGGGCTAGGAGTTAAGGGTCAATAAAATTCTAGAGAGATAGGATTTAGTTCATTTGTGGCTATCTAGAGATTCTAGGCTAATCTCTCTTTTAACCCCACCTCCATTCCTTTCCCTACATTCAGTTCTGTTAAACTGGAGTCCACTTTAGACTTAGACTGACTTTATTGACACTTTGAATATACACTAATTGGCATACATTAAAATGAAATTTTGTTACATATAGCTCTCAAAGGGTAACCCCACCTTGGTCATATTGTTTGGGAATTGTGGGAGATTAAAGAGTCAATCATTTTATACTTGGTTGGTTGACAATCTCTTTCTACAGAGGCTATACTGTATATGGAAAAGCTCTAGAGATTAATTATTAAATGTTTTTATTAATAATCCCTCCAAAGCACAGTCACAAAATAATTAAATCTCAATATTTAATTATTACACAAATGTTAATTATTCATTGGGGCACTGTGATTGCTTTTTGTTTCTTTCTCTTTTTTTGACATATTGTTCTCAATTTGCAAGAGTTTTTTAAAGATAATTTAGGATCATAAATCATAGAACAAATCAATCTGGAGTTGTCAATCAAGGCACAAATGACCTGATGTCAGTCCTTCAAGATAGACCAGTCCAGTAAGCCAAAGTCATGCAGGCTGATATTGCTTTTATTATAAAGTTTTAGTAGAAGAATCTTGGAAGTCTCAATGCACTTCCCACTTCCACTCTTGATCTTTCTGAGAACTATTCTTATACTTTATTTATTTGGCCAAGTGTAGTTAGATACATAAGGCATTTTTCTCCAGTGCAGAAGTGCTCGGTGTACTTGCAAAACAGCAGATAATAGCAATACCTAAAGGGCTACCTCGCTGTTTGGAAATTCTAAATTTATCGGACTTGAACATTCTGACTCTACAAAAAACCACTCTACTTGGAACAACTTATATCCTTCGATGTTACCTTAACAGTTCCTAGGGCCTTCGTTAGGACTTGAGCTGTTCAGCTATCAACCAGTCCCAAAGGCTGTGAATCTCACCAAAGATTAATCAAATAATAACAACAACAATAATAATAATAACAACAACAATCATTAGCACGTCAATGGTATTTGTGATGCATTTTTGAATGTTCAGTTGACTGAGTTTCATGTTTAATGAATAATAATAATTAAAAAAAACCAGTGATACCCATTGTTCTTGGTACCATGTCCAAGAATTGTATAAAATATATGAAGAAATTGCAGCTTCCTGCAATAACACCAGCAGAACTGCAAAAAACTGTGCTACTCAGTTTAGTTTAGTTTAGTTTAGTTTATTTAGCTTATATACCGCCCCCTCTCCCCGAAGGGACTCGGGGCGGTGTACAGACAATAAATATACAAAATGAATAACAAAGCAGCACACAAAACCAGACAAAACCAACTTAAACACACAGTCCGTACAAAACCAAACTATTTTACGATAATTAAAATAGTACCAATTAAAACCAATTTAAAACCCCAAAATTTAAAAATTTAAAATGCCATCCAGGAAGGTCAGGATTCAATTATACTACATTTCTGCTTTCGATTACAATTGAGCCAGGCCAGCTAGTTTGAACAGGTGGGTCTTGAGTTTCTTACGGAAGGAGCGGAGGTCAACAGTAGTTCTAATATCGGGGGGGAGGTCGTTCCAGAGGGTTGGGCCCATCACAGAGAAGGCCCTACTCCTGGGCACCGCCCGCCCGCATTGCTTAGCGGAAGGTACCCGGAAGCTACTTGGTTGATACCTAGGACGCTGGCAGCAACGTTTGTATCAACCATTAGCACCAGTCAATGGTATTTGCGATGCATTTTTGAATGTTCAGTTGACTGAGTTTATATTTAATGAAATACTACTACTACTACTACTACTACTACTACTACTACTACTAATAATAATAATAATAATAATAATAATAATAATAATAATAGCGGGACTTGCAAATTGAGGTTGAGCGACTGTGGAAAAAGAAATCATTGTCCCAATTGTAATTGGAGCCCTTGAAGCAATACCTAAAGGGCTACCTCGATATTTGGAAATTCTAAATTTACCTGACTTGAACATTCTGATTCTACAAAAAACCACCCTACTTATATCCCCCGACGTTACCTTAACAGTTCCTAGGTCCTTGGTTAGGACTCGAGCTGTTGAGCTAGCAAGCAGCCCCAAAGGCTGTGATTCTCACCAAAGATTAACCACATAATAATAATAGGTATCAAGCAACCACATCTGCCCGAGAAGTTGTGCTGGAAGCTGCGTGTATGAAATCGCCATGTGTTTGAAGCCATGCGCAAGTGCTGAAGCCGCATGTGCGATGAAGCATGTGTACGCTCACATTTTCAGTTCTGTACTAGGCAGACTAGTTGTTAAGTTATGTGTAGCCCACCTCTGGGTTGACCCCTTCTTCTTCATGGTTGCCCCTCAAATATTGGAACACTGCTATCACCTTTCTTCTAATTCTTCTTTTCTCAAGACATTTGAGAACACGTGGGGAAGCTGTGATTCTTGTTTAGAAGCACACATTCATGTGGGTCTAACTGGGTAAATTTGGTTCCAAGACTTGCATTTATATTTGTGCCTGTTTCTGTTTTTAACTCAGTATCTTGTTGACAATTTTCAAGGGTTGAAAGCAGCAGCAATCAATTTTGTATGTGTTCCCTCCATATCCTCTTCACAGTATGAGCCTTGCTTCTTAATTACTTCATGCGAAGTCCTCGGGAAAAAAAACAACAACAGTCTTCAGGATCTTCAGAAAGGAAATTGCAAAGATATACAACCCTATTTCTAAAGGAACTGATAAAATGTAGGCTGAAGTTTGTCTGAAATAAAAAAAAGACATTTGACTCAAAGAATTCTAGAATTCAAAACCTGGAAGCCCAGTACTTATTTTGAATCTGAGCTCACCTGCAAATGTCCCTAACTCTGCTTTAAAAAAAGCCATATCTTCAAGAAGCTGTCCTTATCTCAACCCCAGCTCACAGTGCAGACATTTTCAAGCAATCTTTCACTTCTCTGATTTTAAAGTAGTGTTTCTCCTTTCTTCTTCTTCTTCTTCTTCTTCTTCTTCTTCTTCTTCTTCTTCTTCTTCTTCTTCTTCTTCTTCTTCTTCTTCTTCTTCTTCTTCTTCTTCTTCTTCTTCTTCTCCTCCTTCTCCTTCTCCTTCTCCTTCTCCTTCTCCTTCTCCTTCTCCTTCTTCTCAGTTTTGACCATGGATCAAATATAGAATGCTTCATTGACAGTGCACTTAACAAGGCATTCAGAGTGGTTGGGACATAGATTTGGACTACTGTGATGTTGAATGGTTTGCCTTGGATTTGAACTGGGATCATTCTGTCATTTGGGGGATTGTATCCCACTATTGCTTTTCCTTCCCTTTTATTGACTATGAAGGTGGAAACGAATCAAGGAGAGAAGCAACTTATAACTGAGGAGAAATTTCATGACAGTTAGAACAATTAATCAGTGGAACAGAAGTTGCCTCCAGAAGTTGCGAATGCCCCAACACTGGAAGTCTTTAAGAAGATGTTGGATAGCTACTTGTCTGACACGGTATAGGGTTTCCTGCCTAGGCAGGGGGTTGGACTATACTTTAACTATGTGGATTTGGGTGGGAAATAGCTAGATCTGGTTTTGCTTTCATACGTACCAAAATGATGTACTCAATAAAGTTTTGCATAAGGAGGTTGGATCGTCTCTGTTGTGTCTGCTTTGCTTGGGTTCATCAGTCTGAACCTTGATATTAAACCAGATCTAGCCATTTCTAGCACAAACCCACATAGTTAAAATATAGATTCTCCCTTCCCCTATTCGGCAAGGTCACATTGTCCAATTGTGTTTCTTAGTATTGTTTGACCTCTATAAAAGAGGCTGGAACCCTGATCCCTGCAGAGGCATATGTTTATAACCATTTGACTAGCATAGTTTGAAGTACTTATGTGGGTTCTGTATAAAGATGGGTTTAGCACGGGGTGAAATTCAGCAGGTTCTGACAGGTTCTGGAGAACCGGTAGTAGAAATTTTGAGTAGTTCAGAAAACCAGCAAATACCATCTTTGGCTGGCCCCAGGGTGGGGTGGGAATAGGGATTTTGCAGTATCCTTCCCCTGCCACACCCACCAAGCCATGCCCACAGAATTGGTAGTAAAAAACAATTAAATTTCACCACTGGTTTAGCACTCTTCAAAGAGTTCTAGACCTAGGTTTTTTTAAAAATCGGTTTTGTAGTCTTTTAAAAGGGCACTAGATCTGGGTTTTAAAACCAGATCTGTCTTATGCTCACATAAAGTCAGTTTCCATGGGGAAAGAGATCCAGATTCTGCCAGCTGTGCTTTGCTACTTCTGCTAGCACTCTTAGATACATTTGAGGCTTTTGCTGTTCCTGTCTCCAAAGGATTTCCTTTGTAGTGTTTATATTATTTGTTTACATAGTTATTTATTCTTTGAAACACATCTCTAAATTGCTGCTTTATCATCAAAGCAAACACAGAGTTGGTTATATAGATTTATTTCTTAAACTAATACAACTGTAAAAATTAAACAAAAACATTAAATAATTGAGGCGTTAGCTTCTGAAAACTGGGAATTATTTAACACAACACATCCTTCAGACAACACTAAGAAGTAAATACAGGTTTCAGCACTGTACTAATGAAAGTTTCTCCAAATCTATGGCTACCCTTCACTCACCTTCTTTAATACAGAAGTGGTGCTAATTTCTTCCGAAATGAATAGCAAACAGCACTTAGCATTTAGACTTATATACAGCTTCATATTGCTTTACAGTCTTCTCTAAGTGCTTTACAGAGTCAGCATATTGCCTCCAACAATCCTGGGCCTCATTTTGAAAGGATGGAAAACTGAGTCAACTTTGAGTCGGTCAGGAACAAACTCCTGGCAGTGGGCAGAGTCAGCCTGCAATACTGCATTCTAACTACTGCGCCACCGTAGTTCTGTTCCTATAGATATGATTAGAACAGCCCTCAGTAGTATTAAAAGCTGCTCAGAGGGGGTTAAAATAGAATGGAAACCGGAAATTGTTTTATTAGGAATAATGTCTGCAAAATACAAAAAAGAAATCCAGTATTTAATACTACATATAATTACTGCGGCAAGGATTGCCTTTGTCCAGAAATGGAAAAACAAATTAACTCCAAGCGAAGATGAAATAATAAGAAAGGTTATGGACTGTGCTGAAATGGACAAATTAACTAAAGAAATTCAGGGAAAAGAAGAATCAGAATTCTACCAGATATGGCATAAATGGTATAGGTGGATGGAGGAAAGAAACAAGAATCAATGAAGGAATGTAACAAAACTCAAAAATAATAGTTATGAGTAAAATACGTAAGAAAGTTAAGAATGGTGAAACTCAAATGAAATACAATTGAATGGGAAATAATATAAGGTGAGCGCTATCGATTGATAATTGCTACTAGAAAGAACAGGAAGCTCTTATTTGTATTGCACTGTGTAAATGTGTAGTACGTCTAAGTTTTGTGTGTGTGTATTTTACATGTTTGTTAATAAAATATTTTTTTAAAAAAGCTGCTCAGAAATTGAGGAGAACCAGAAGAGTGATCTCCTAACTAAGATTATCCATCAGGGGGCACACTATGAAGGTAGTTCCATGCATTTGAAACACATCAAGCATGAGAAATTGGGAAATCCAGGCAGTTCAAACAAATGTTAAGATTTATTGCAAGCTTAAACTTTCCACAAGAATCTGAACTACTAACAGTCAAAGCAAATTGGTGGTAGATAAGAGTCAATGGAATTTAAGATGGGCTGGACTTGGATCTGTTGTGGGAGCAAAGGGGACTTGAGTCTGATGACACATTTGACCCCTCCATTAGGTTGAGCCTGGTCATCTTCTACATATGCATTAATAGGGTTTTCAAACAATGGCTGTCTATTGACAAAAGATATACCATAATGAATACAATCCCAACTAGGGAGAGAGTAGGTAGAGAAGGTCAGATGGATAATAACAATAACAATATATGTGTGTGTGTGTGTGTGTGCGTGTACGTGTGTGTGTGTTCCAGCATAACTCTGGAACGCCTCGAGCAATTTCAATCAAACTTGGTACACAGATTTGGAAACAAATACTGTGGGGGGTAAGACACCCCATACATCTCCCGGAGTGTGTGTTCTGTTAAGATACAGCCTATTGTGCCTTAAAATGGCTTCTACCATACTGCCTTAAAATGGCTTCTATAAGTATAAGTATAATCTTCATTGTCATTGTACTTAAATACAACGAAATTGGTTCTACTGTACAGCGCTGTGGAGCTGCCATGGTAACGGCTTCTCAGTACTTCACAAGGGGGTAAGTGTTGTGTCCAAAGCCAGACAGCACAAGCTGTCACTCAACACCTACCAGACGTCCGGATTGGCCAAAACCAGTAGGCGTCACCAGAGGGAGCTGTTCTATTTATGATTGGTTGCCGGTTTGACAGCAGCTGTATAAATAGCTGTCAAACCAGAGTTCATTGTTCTGTTATGCTAGTTACTTGTGTGTATTACAAATAAACATCAGTTCTTGTGAATCGCCTCAGGCTATTAATTCTAAGTAAGAATATAATACTGGCGACGAAGGTGGGATACGTCCACGCAGTTTTTCACTAACGGAACCAAGAATTATTTTTTCTCTTCAGAATGTCAGCCATTCCGAGTTTCGCCCCTTTCTCCGCACAAAAGGAGTCATGGGAAGATTTTCTAGAAAGATTTGACTGTTTTTTGATGGCTCACGAGTTTACCGAAGTTTCTGAAGATAGGAAAAAAGGGTTTTTCCTCAGCTCGTGTGGACCTGAAATGTTCCGAATGGCTAGAGCTCTGTCTGCTCCGTTGTCCCTAAGTGCTGTTTCATGGGATGAACTTATAACTTCATTAAAACAACATTATTCCCCCGCTCCTTCAAAGATAGCGAGAAGATATACTTTTAGACAGTGTGTACAGACTGAAAATGAGTCAATTTGCCAATATGTAGCCAAACTCAGACACGAGGCGATTCCTTGTCTCTTTACTGAATTAGATGATGCTCTACTTGAGCAATTTGTTTGTGGGGTTAAAGATTCTAAATTACAGCGTAGGCTTCTAACCAAACCAGACCTGACATTCCAAGCTGCCATTGATGAGGCTAGAGCCTCAGAGTTAGCTGACAAATCTGCTGTCATCATTCAAAATAAATTCAGCACTCAGCCACCTTCTAATCTATTTTCCTCTGTCAACAATCAACGGGAACAAAACAGTGGCTTTGCTGATGACACTGACCAGATCGACCAGATGCAGTATAAAAATTACCTCAGAGGCGAGCCCGCCAAAAAACGTAATGATGGCTGCCTGAGTTGCGGGGGCAAGCACCTCCGATCCAACTGCCGGTTCAAACAGGCTATTTGTAGACGTTGTGGCCGTCCTGGCCACATTGCAGTAGTTTGCCACGCTGTTTTACCTGCTCAGGTTCCTCAAACCAACAGGAACCTTGACAAGCGTTTCCACAAGCCTACCCAGGTTCGCAATAATGATTGCTCTATTGTGGATGCTGATGCATTAAATGATGAATGGATCGTTCAAACTGCTTCAGAACTAACTTCAAAAGCAAAGAAAATTTTTATTACTGTTAGAATTGAGGGCAAACCCTGCCACATGGAAATTGATTCCGGCTCCACCAAATCAATAATTTCCTGGCCAGCACTCCAGCAATTACTTCCTACCATTACCAGAGATCATCTCCGTGATTCAACATGCCGCCTGCGTGACTATCAAGGGAACTTGATTCCTGTCATAGGTGTTGCCCTCGTCCAGGCTCAACATAAATCTTTTAAAGCTACATTACCTCTCGTCGTTGTGGCCAAGCCGCTCTCAACTTTACTTGGTCTTGAATGGTTCCAGCCCCTGGGACTGTCCATTGATGGCGTGAACAACATTCCATACTCTAATGACTTTGAGACTCTAATCACTGAGTTTGCTGATGTGTTTGATGACAATTTGGGTAATTACAAAGGCAAACCCATCTCCTTCAATCTAGATCCTAACGTGCCCCCTATTAGGTTGAAACCCAGAAGGCTTCCATTTGCCCTTAAAGCTAAGGTAGAGGCTGAGCTCAACAAATTAGTGGCTCAGGGAATCCTTGAGCCAGTTGAATATGGCACATGGGAAACCCCTATTGTTGTTCCTATTAAGCCTGATGGGTCTATTCGTATATGTGGGGACTATAAGTCAACAGTTAATAAGGCGCTGGATTCGAACCCATACCCCGTTCCTGTCGTTCAACATTTGTTGCATTCTCTGGGGAAGGGATGCATTTTTGCTAAATTAGACATGGCCCAGGCATATCAGCAGTTGCCTGTGGACCAGGCATCTGCTGATGCTCAGACTATTGTGACTCATAAGGGGGCTTTTCGCTGCACCAGACTTCAGTTTGGTATCTCAGTAGCACCTGGTATTTTTCAATGTCTTATTGAACGACTGCTCCAAGGGTTGGAGGGAGTGGTTCCGTATTTTGACGATGCCTTAGTTGCTGCCACCAGCAAACAGGACCTCATCATCAAAATACAGAACGTGCTATCTCGTTTCAGATCTGCTGGCCTTAAGCTCAAACGCTCAAAATGTCATATGGGAGTATCTTCCGTAGAATTCTTAGGTTTTTTAATTGATGGAAAGGGTATCCATCCCACTCCCAGTAAAGTTGAAGCCATTCATCGGGCTCCAACCCCTACTTCAAAACTGGAGTTGCAAGCCTTTTTGGGACTTTTAAATTTTTATACAATGTTTCTGCCTCACAAGGCTTCTGTTGCAGAACCCTTGCATAGACTATTAGATAATTCCTCAGTTTGGCATTGGGGCCCTAGGGAGGCCAAAGCTTTCGAAGGAGTTAAAAAACTTCTCACATCTTCAGCTGTTCTCATACAATTTAATTCCAAGCTGCCTCTAACCCTCACTTGCGATGCTTCTCCTTATGGGATTGGGGCTGTCCTTGCTCACCTGTTGCCTTCAGGTCAGGAGGCCCCTATTGCATTTTTTTCTCGTACGCTATCACCTACTGAGCGTAATTACAGCCAATTAGATAAAGAGGCTCTGGCGGCAGTGGCAGGTGTTAAACGCTTTCATGATTACCTGTACGGCCACCATTTCCTATTGGTGACTGATCACAAACCCCTACTGGGGATATTAGCTGGTGATCGTCCCACTCCCCACATATTATCTCCAAGAATGCTGAGATGGTCCGAATTTTTGGCCGTTTATTCTTACAGGTTGGAGCATCGCCCAGGAAAACAGGTAGGACACGCGGACGCGCTTAGCTGTTGCCCACTGCCGTTAAAGGCTATGGACCCGGCTCCTATTTGCCCTGTTTTAGCTGTTGAGGAACTCCAGCTACCTATTACTTCTACAGACATTGCAGCCCATTCCCATCGGGATCCTATCCTTTCTAAAATTTTAGAATGGGTTCGCAGGGGTTGGCCAGACGAAGGGTTATCTGGAGAATTTTTACCTTACGGTAGAAGGCGTTTAGAATTATCCATAGTGCAGGGCTGTCTGCTGTGGGGTCATCGAGTGGTAGTCCCTAAATCTCTGAAAACTAAATTATTGCAAAGACTGCATGAGGGCCATCCGGGAATCGTGTATATGAAGACCCTTGGCCGAAGTTATGTATGGTGGCCAGGCCTTGATGAAGCCATTACTGCTTGGGTAAACAGCTGTCCTGTTTGCCAAGCCGCGCGACCAACCCCAGCAACGGCGGAGCCCAGGGAATGGGAGACACCTAAGGGTCCATGGTCTAGGCTGCACGTAGATTTTGCTGGCCCTATACAAGGGTTAAACCTTATGGTCATTGTTGACGCCTATTCCAAATGGGTGGAAGTAATACCCATGTCCACTATAACAGCTGACGTAGCTATTAGGGTCCTTAAACGGATTTTTGCTTGCCACGGGCTGCCTGATGTTATTGTATCAGATAATGGCCCCCAGTGGACTTCGGCCTCTTTCCAAGTTTTTTTAGCCTTGTTAGGAATCTGGCAGGTACTGACGGCCCCGTTCCACCCGGCTAGCAATGGCCGAGCGGAACGCGCGGTCCAATCAGTTAAGGAAGCCCTCAGCAGAATGACTCAGGGCACATTATATGACAAAATTCAGCAATATTTACTTATTCAGCATTCCACTCCCTGTCCATTAACCAATCTTAGTCCAGCGGAGCTCTTAATGGGCAGAAGGCTTAGAACCACCCTTGATCGGTTGCATCCGGAATATAATGAAATTCCACCCGTTCCTAGAACTTACCAAACTAGGTCTTTCAATTGTGGGGACTGGGTCTTTGCCCAAAACTTCGGGGGCCATACCAAGTGGGTTCCTGCAACTATACTCGAGGTAACAGGGCCATGTTCTTATAGAGTCCTCTTGAATGACGGAAGGCAATGGTGGCGTCACATCGACCAGCTGCGCCGCCGTGAAGCCCCGATCAACCAACGTTATGAGTCTTTGCCGATTGAGGACAGTTCCTTGGCCGCCTGCCAGCCCAAGCCGTTCACGCACACACCTGTCATGCCTTGCTCACCTCCCTCTGATACCGCGCCTGCCAATCCGCATCCAGCGACGCTCCGCCTACCTGTAGAAAACCGACGTCAACACAGGACGGCATCTCCACCGCCGGCTGAAGGACGCACACAACCTGAGAAGGCCGATTTACCAGCTGAACTTCCACCTGCGACACCAGAGGGCTTGCGGCATTCCGGAAGAATCCGTAGGCGTCCAGCCTACCTATCAGACTACGCCTGCGCGAACGTGGGGGAAAGCAGTGTTGTGTCCAAAGCCAGACAGCACAAGCTGTCACTCAACACCTACCAGACGTCCGGATTGGCCAAAACCAGTAGGCGTCACCAGAGGGAGCTGTTCTATTTATGATTGGTTGCCGGTTTGACAGCAGCTGTATAAATAGCTGTCAAACCAGAGTTCATTGTTCTGTTATGCTAGTTACTTGTGTGTATTACAAATAAACATCAGTTCTTGTGAATCGCCTCAGGCTATTAATTCTAAGTAAGAATATAATAGTAAGGGGGAAAATCCAACATTAGAAATTGTGGTGACATTCATGGAGGGAAAGTTGGGATAAATAAATACCTGGGCAGCGCCAGTTATCAGCTAGTAAGTAATAAGGCCCACTAGTTTGTCTTCTGATGAACAAGACAAACTGCTGGGGTTTGCTATCCACTCTTAGCACCGAACTGATCTTTGCTCCCAACACAACTTACCCTTGTCTTGGGCAAATCAACTTCCCTACAAAAACTCCATTGTTTCTACTCTCTAAGACTGAATCCGAGCCAACGCTGGCTAAAGTACAAATCTTGGAAATAGATGACATTAGAAGATATTGCTTGTCTTCACTGCTTGTTAGTTTTTAGGAAATTAAACCATTGCCTAGTCCTGCACAGCTAGATCAGTGCCAAACCTTAAATTAAATCTGGACTGAAACGGGTAATCTGATACGTATCAGGATCTGCCCAAGACACAATGCTATTTGGGAGAAGAGGAGAATTAAAGTGATCTTTTGACTCCAGAAAAGCTTGCTGAAGGAATGACTTTGCAACTGCTTGCATCTTGGTAACCACAACTATTACATCTTTCAATTAGGCATTTACAGGCGCTTTGTCAGTATCCTTTGGTTCAACACAAGCCAAATTAATCAAAAAGTAATTAGCTGAGTCTCTCTAAACAGATGGATCGTACATAACCGATCCCTTGAAACTGTTGTGGCCTGCCAACGATCAGCGGATTCAGACGGGATTCAGACAGTGAGGAGGTTGGGGAGGAACATGGGCCAGTCCTGGAGTCTGGGGAAAGCTCTGATGAGGGCTCTGCGTTGGAGGCAGAGATGGGGCCAGGGCCATATGCCAGTTATCAGCTGCCTTTGGAATCAGACATCAGTGAGGCAGATGAACAGCTGGAGCCTGTTCCCAGTGTGTGCATGCGCAGAGTTGCCAGATGAAGGGAACAGCTAAAGAGCAGGGGTCGTTTTGGGAGTAAGGCCACAGGTGGATGATGAATGGCCACTCACAGAGAAAATAAAAGAGGAGCGAAAGGGGAGTGGAGTTTGCAGGAGACAATTAGTTCGCTTAATTGGTTCCTGACTCTCTAAGACGTCTTGCCAAGTTTTGCAGATATCGGCCTGTCAGCTCTCCAAGCCAGATAAAGTCTGTGACTGTAAATCCTACCTTGAAAGACTTTGCTGGATGTGAATGAGCAGAATTCACAGTAAATTAATAAAAGGGTTTTTTGTTGGGACAAGGAGTTTGCTTCATGCTCTTGGCAAGCCTCGATCAGAACAGAAACTGGACCTGAAGTTAGACTTTAAACTTAGACCTTTCTCCAAAAATAGAGTGTAGATCAAGAAAAATACAAAAGACCTGATCTGTGCTTGTTCTTACCCGCAACCTACCAGCCATGGAAAAGTAACCCCATTTGATCCTGCTTGATGTTAATGTAGAGTTTATTCTACCCCCAATCACTGTTCTTGTTTTGTTCATGTAGTTTGATTCTGAAGCCTGTAATCACATCGCAAATCATGCCCGGCTTGTTGACATTCAATATGAGATTCTTGAGATCCTTTCTGTAAGCCCTTCACTCAGAATATCACATCCTGAATCAACAACCTTGTTTATATGAGCAGCCCATTTAGCTGCACAAACAAGGCAACTCAGAAGCAGCTACAGGAGCAGCTAATTAACATTCTTAGCTGAGGGCAGGTGAAACCATAGCTTTAATTCTACCTAAACTCTTCAAAAAAAAAACTACAGATAAATTGATCTGAACAACTTGAGCCTCATCTTTTAATGATGGGAGAGCAACAGGCTGTCACTGAAACAGGGAAGGTCGTATATGATGTATTCATTGCTCCAGGTACGTATAATGTCATGCCCCAGCATATAACCTCTATATACTGTTGTTGCTCTCTAGCCCTATCTAGTGGCGGGATAGACAAATATGCCCCAACATAAAATCTTTATATACTGTTGTTGCACTCTAGCACCATCTAGTGGCCCGAGACAAAATATCAAGTATATTGTTTGAAGGCGACCCAACCCTTTCCCACTACCCCACACTCTCAAAACAGGTGCATACTGGGAAGCCAGACTCCATTTCCTTTAGTATTTGGAGAAGGCAAAAGCACCTGGTCATCCAAGGATAAACCCACATCCCACACACATAGCATTGCTGGTGAGATTTATAAATTGCTTGCATTTATTAATTGTTATGTTCAGCAGTAACTTAATATTGCCTATCTTGTATTTGATTCTCATCGTATGTATCCCCATTTTCACCATTTTCACCATATCCTGTTCTTTCAATAAGGCATTCTGATCTATGCACACAGTCTGTTTTATTGGAGGATAAGTGGGTTTAGCTGCATGTCGAGCTGCACATAGACTAACGTGTAGTGGGGACAGAACATTTAACTTAGCATGGTAATGGGTGGGCTCCATTGAGGACTACCTGCCCCTGACATTCATCCCAGGAAATCTATCTATCCATCTCTGTCTGTCTGTCTGTCTCTCTGTCTCTGTCTCTCTCTGTCTCTCTATCTCTCTATCTCTATCTCTATCTCTATCTCTATCTATCTATCTATCTATCTATCTATCTATCTATCTATCTATCTATCTATCTATCATCTATCTATCTATCTATCTATCTATCTTTCTATCTATCTCTATCTATCTATCAATCTATCTATCTATCTTTCTATCTATCTATCTCTATTTATCTATCTATCTATCTATCTATCTATCTATCTATCTATCTATCTATCTATCTATCTCTATCTCTATCTCTATCTCTATCTCTATCTCTATCTCTATCTCTATCTCTATCTCTATCTCTATCTTTATCTATCTATCATGTATCTATCCACATACATACATACATACATACATACATACATACATACATACATACATACATACTGAGAGGTATGCAGGTAGCTCTCAACTTACAACCATATGTTTAGTGACCATGATAAGGGAACTTTAAAAAGTGACCTATGACTGTTTTTCACTCTTACGACCATTGCAGCACTCCCATCGTTACATGATCAAAATGTGGATGCCTGGTAACTGGTTCATACCTTGTTTTCCTGAAAATAAGACCTCCCCGGATAATAAGACCAATTGGGCATTTGAGCGCATGCGCTAAAATAAGCCCTCCCCCCAAAATAAGCTCTGCCCAAAAACATTGCAACACAGCAGCAGCCACGCTCACCGCCTCCTGCACTTCAAAAGTAATAAGACCTGCACGAAAATAAGTCCGAGTGTTTATTTCAGGGGTCAAAAGAAAGTAAGACACTGTTTCCTCGAAAATAAGACCCTGCCTGATTTTCGATGAAAGACGGTACTTATGGTAGTTGCAGTGTCCCAGGGTCATGTAAACACTTTTTGCAAACTTCTGATAAGCCAAGTCAATGGGGAAAGCCAGATTCGCTTAACAAATCCTCTTATTAATTTAACAACTACAGGGATTCACTTAACAACTTTGGCAAGAAAGGTCATAAATGGGGCAAAAGTCACTTAACAGCTATCACTTAGCAATAGAAATTTTGGGTTCAATTGTGGTCATACGTTGAGGACTATCTGTGCTGTCGTGTCCAGTGGTGGGATTCAATTTTTTTTACTACCAGTTCGGTGGGTGTGGCTTGGTGGGCTTGGTGGGCATGGCAGGGAAGGATACTGCAATCCCATGGTCCAATCTCCCACTGCCACACTGGCATCTTCCACCCATCCAGTTCCGGCCAGGTGCAGACAAAGGATGACCTTGGCTTTCTAGAAAGAATTTTGTTATGGCTACATAGCATCTAACTCCTCGCAATCCCCCCTCCCATTTTCCCACAATAGAAAATGCATAGTAGAGTAATAGAAAGTGTGGCAGGCCGAAGATCCAAAGGAAAAGATGGCTGCAGGCCTGACAGCAGTCCTCCCCACTCCAGGGGAAGGACACTGCAAAATCTCCATTTCCTCCCCATTCCAGGGGAAGGATACTGCAAAATCCCCATTTCCTCCCCACTCCAGGGGAAGGATACTGCAAAATCCCCATTTCCTCCCCACTCCAGGGGAAGGATACTGAAAAATCCCCATTTCCTCCCCACTCCAGGGGAAGGATACTGCAAAATTTCCATTTCCTCCCCACTCCAGGGGAAGGATACTGCAAAATCCCCATTTCCTCCCCACTCCAGGGGAAGGATACTGTAAAATCTCCATTCCCACCTCACACCAGGGGAAGGATACTGCAAAATCTCCATTCCCTCCCCACTCCAGGGGAAGGATACTGTAAAATCTCCATTCCCACCGCACTCCAGGGGAAGGATACTGCAAAATCCCCATTCCCTCCTCACTCCAGGGGAAGGATACTGCAAAATCTCCATTTCCTCCCCACTCCAGGGGAAGGATACTGCAAAATCCCCATTTCCTCCCCACTCCAGGGGAAGGATACTGTAAAATCTCCATTCCCACCTCACACCAGGGGAAGGATACTGCAAAATCTCCATTCCCTCCCCACTCCAGGGGAAGGATACTGTAAAATCTCCATTCCCACCCCACTCCAGGGGAAGGATACTGCAAAATCCCCATTCCCTCCTCACTCCAGGGGAAGGATACTGTAAAATCTCCATTCCCTCCCCACTCCAGGGGAAGGATACTGCAAAATCCCCATTCCCTCCTCACTCCAGGGGAAGGATACTGTAAAATCCCCATTCCCTCCCCACTCCAGGGGAAGGATACTGCAAAATCCCCATTCCCTCCTCACTCCAGGGGAAGGATACTGCAAAATCCCCATTTCCTCCCCACTCCGGGGGAAGGATACTGCAAAATCTTCATTCCCTCCCCACTCTAGGGGAAGGATACTGCAAAATCTCCATTCTGTCCCCACTCCAGGGGAAGGATACTGCAAACTCCCCATTTTCTCCCGGTCAATTGGCACTCGGGAAGCAGAGAATAGATGGGGCAGGGCCAGTCAGAGGTGGTATTTGCCGGTTCTGCGAATTATTTCAAATTTCCGCTACTGGTTGTCCAGAACTGGTCAGAACCTGCTGAATACCACCTGTGGACTACCTGTGTTGTCGTATCCCCACCAAAACGCCATTACTATTGGGTTGTTAGATTTGTAAAAGTGCAATTTATTGAGTTCAGCTGACCTCCCGACTAACTTCAAGAAAGTAGAACATTCTGAATTTGCATTGATTCGTGCTTACCTTAAATAGAGAAATAAAGTCTATATAAAATTATTCTGATTTGTAGTCACCTGCATGAACATTTCCAATGCTGCCTCGTTCAGATACTATAGTTCTTATCTGACAACAAACCGACAGGGCCATTCATAATTCAGCAGAATTTATTTTCATTTTTAAAAAGTTACTTTCATGTATAATTGAACTAGCTTTCAGCTTGCTTACTCTGTTTTAAGAGTCCATAGGGGGTGGGGGTTGGTTACCTTCATTAATCCTTCAGTGGCTTAGTACGTCTTCAAAGCTTATGTATTTGCTTACGTCTTATATAAAGATAAAATGTTTGTTTTAAGGAAAACGAAGCCCAAATCCTACTTTTTAACATTCTGAACAATGCATGTGACATATTGAGCAAAATGGGAACCTAGAAAGTTATAAAATACAGTCATCTCTGATGAGTAGAGTAGAGTAGAATGGAATAGAATAGAATAACTGAGTTGGAAGGGATCTTGGAGGCCTTCTAGTCCAACCCCCTGCCTAGGCAGGAAATCCTATACCATTTCAGACAAATGGTTATCCAACGTCTTCTTAAAAACTTCCAGTATTGGGGCATTCACAACTTCTGGAGGCACTAGGGGTGACATTATGGCAGTGTTCCAATATCTAAGGGGTTGCCACAAATAATAGAATAGCAGAGTTGGAAGGGACCCTGGAGGTCTTCTAGACCAACCCCCTGCTTAGGCAGGAAACCCTATACCGTTTCAGACAAATGGCTATCCAACATCTTCTTAAAAACTTCCAGTGTTGGAGCATTCATAAATTCTGGAAGCAAGTTGTTCCACTGATTAATTTTTCTAACTGTCAGGAAGTTTCTCCTTAGTTCTAGGTTGCTTCTCTCCTTGATTAGTTTCCATCCATTGCTGCTTCTCCTGCCTTCAGGTGCTTTGGAAAATAGTGAGTCCAGATCATGTGAGGTGCGAATCCTATTCAGGATTGTCCATTGCTGGTGTGGTAGTTTTTAAAGACTGGCACCTTTTTTGTGGGGTCATTTACTGTATACACCTTCCAAGGAGTGGCGTGGTGGCCTAGTGGCGAAGGCGCTCACCTCCCACTCGGAAGGTTGAGAATGCAATCCTAGACAGCGGCAGATGTTTCTCTATCAGGGTGCAAAGAGAAAATATCTGCTGCAAACCGTGTGTAGGCATCAGGAAGGGCATCTGGCCAGTAAACGCTCAGCTTCATCCAGTTGCCCCGACTCTACCCCGAATGAAGGGATTACAGGATCGTGAAAAGGGCATATTTCTGAAGCTGCTTAATTATAATTGTCTTCTTATGTCTGAGGTTCAGTGACCCCATCTGGCTTTGGGAATCAGTGTTAAAGTTGTTGGACAGGTGTTGTGCAAATGCCAATGGGCACTTCCTGAATTTCTCTCAGGTTCATAAATCTACTAAGATTCCTCTTTATCATCAGCCTAGTGCCATGTTGGCAAACCTACCGCACACATGCTAGAGGTGGCATGCAGAGCCCTCTCTGTGGGCACATGAGCCATCGCCAGCTGCTCTTCTGGTTTCCGATGCATGCCAGCCAGCTGGTCTTCATGTGCCCTGGAGCACCAGAAAACCAAAGACCAGCTGGCCGGTGCGCATGTGTGTGCTGGCCAGCTAGTCATTGTGTTTCTGGTGCTCCGGCACACGCAAAAACCAGCTGGCCTTTGCAAAACCCAAAGATCAGCTGGTCTTTAGGTTTCCGGCGTTCCAGCATGCACACCTGCACACATCTGCACATGTTCCAGTTTGGGCACTTGGTGCTGAAAAGCTTCACCATCACTGGCCTAGTGACTTGTCCAAGATGTTGAACAGGGATGGGGAACTGTTGACCTACCACAAATTTCTATCTCCCCTATTTCCTCTCCTCTTTCGCTTCCCTGTTCTTCATTCATATTCCTTCTCTTTCTCCTCAAAGTACAAAATTGCCGGACATCAAGAGTCATCAACCCTTGCTCTGAGATCTCAGTCCTGCATCTTTGATTGGAAGAGATTTCTAGTTTTCCTGCTGGTAGAGAGGGCAGATCATCCTTCACATTCCTCAGCTTATGATCTTTCCTTGCTGGGTGGGTTAAAAGAAAGGAACCTTTTGAACTGCCCAGCGTAGAAAGAAGCCAAGCAAGCTGTACAAACAAAAGATGCAGCCTTTGCTCGCTCGCGCTCTGCTCTTTGTGCATAGGAAATTGTTATCTGTGAGTAGATAATTTTTCCTTGCATGGAGTAGGATTATAGACCAAACTCCCTTCCTTTATTTATAAGCAGTGGTGGAATTCAAATAATTTAACAACCAATTCACCAAGGGTCAAGTTGGCTGTCGTGGGAGGTGCTGGCTGTCGTGAGAGGTGTGGCATACGCAGAACATGAAAAAATGACAAGCCAGCAACAGCAGAGGTGACCAGGGAACCAGTTCAGGGGCGTGGCCAGCCTGCCGTCTCTACCGGTTCAGCAAACCAATCCCAATTTCCACCACTGGTTCGCCCAAACCGGTGCGAACCAGAAGCAACCCACCTCTGGTGTGGCCTATCCCTATCCTCCAGCTCCACCGCAAATGCGGGATGAGCCTCCTGTGATAGCCAACCTTTGGGTGAACCGGTTGTTAAATTACCACCCCCCACCACCACTATCAAAGTGGATCCTGGGCACTGTGCTGCAATGGAGAAACAGGCAATGGAGCAGCCAACACGAGGGAAGTAGGAGGAACAGGGAGAAGAAAGAGGGAAAGTGGCCTTCTCCTCCCCTCGTGCCGGCTACTCAATTGCCCATTTCTCCATTGCAGCGCAGTGCAACGCAGCACCCAAGATTCACTTTGATAGTGTGTGTGTGTGTGTGTTGTAATTTAACAACCGGTTCCTTTGAACCGGTGTGAACCAGCTGAATCCCACCACTGCTTATAAGTGACCCAAAGTTGCCCGGACTTTACAATGGCCAAATCCTTCTTAAAAACTGTTAGAAAGCTATTTGTGATCTTTTTAGAGATGCAATTAGTCTTACGAATAGCGTTTATGAACTTTATGTGCGCACCTGTGTCATTCTGGGCGATGCATTTCTTTTTAGACCTTGCATAAGTAGACACCTCATTGATACCTAAAATAAGCTCCAGGGCCCTTTTTGAATCTATGAGCTTTGTCTCGCGTTCCATTTGATTTATTTATTAAATCAATTTATATAGCCAGGAACTCAGGAACAGAGGGAGCTTGCTTCTTAGCTCCCATTAGATCAATGCTTTTCAAACGTGTCAGCTTTAAGATGTGTGCGCTTCAACTCCCAGAATTCCCTAGCCAGCACGCTTAAAATTTGCCAAGTTGGGAAAAAAAATATTGCATTAGATGATCTTTTATAGAGAGGATGTATAGCATACCCATTTGGTTGGACCTAGTGGAACAGGTTAAAAAAAAACCCAGAGAGAGGCTGCTTCATGCCATGAAGGCTAACGGGGAAAACCAGAGGTGGTATTCAGCAGATTCTGATCAGTTCTGGAGAACTGGTAGCGGAAATTTTGAGTACTTTGGAGAACCAGTAAATACCACCTCTGGCTGGCCCTGCCTCCATCTATTCTCTGCCTCCCGAGTCCCAGCTGATCGGGAGGAAATGGGGACTTTGCAGTATCTTTTCCCTGCCATGCTCAACAAGCCACACCATGCCCACCAAGCCACGTCCACAGAATCAGTAGTAAAAATGTTTTAATCCCACCACTATCAACATGTGGGTCGGAAAACATAAGGAACAAAATGTACCCCTAAATGCATGCAAGGACTTTTGAGAATCGGGTGATTTACTTTGTTTCATGTTCATCAGAATGGCTTGGGCTTGGGAGGGGGGGGGGAAAGTAAATTATTTCCAAGTCTTCACTTCTGCTGTTTGCTCACAAAAGTTTGCCCCCCTGTTTTGAGAATGGAAAGCAGCATGTTTTTGTTGAAATCCAATCTCTGAACGATCCGGTGTTGTTCTGGCCCAGAAAATATGCTATTATATAGGCAAGGAAGAACATGGGAAAGGATAATAGAAGTACCATATTTTTTGGAGTATAAGACGGACCTTTTTTCCTCAAAAAAGAGACTGAAAATCTGGGTGCGTCTTATACACTGAATATAGCATTTTTGGCTCCCGAAGTCCCGTCACCTATACCAAAATGGCCGTGCATACCCTTATGGAGGCTTTCAGAGAGCTCCTGGGGGGTGGGGAGGGCACAAATGAGTGAAAAACGGGCCGTTTTTTGTCCCCCAGCTCCCAGCAGCACTCCATCAGCCTCCATAAGGCTATGCATGCAATTTGTTCACAAAAACAGGTCCGTTTTCAGGAAAATTGGGCTGGTTTTTGCTTGGTTCCCCCCCCTCCGAGCACTCTGTAAGCTCCCCAAAGGCTATTTATGCTTTTTTTTTTAAGGGCCCACTTTTGTGAAAAACGGGCCATTTTTGGGAGGTTTGCAGAGTGCAAAAACTTTCTTTTCCCTTTTGGAAAGCTCTTTAACTGATGAGAATTACATTGATCAAGTGCTGTGCCAGCAGAAACAAAGTCTTAAGTTTGTCAGCAATTTCCTTCTCCAGCACATGGATAAATATACCTGGAAACATCTACCTACTCTCTCTCTCCCTACCTACCTACTTACTTTTTCTCTCTCCCCCTACCTACCTAATTTCTCTCTTTCTCTCCCTCTATCTACCTACATACCTACCAGTGGTGGGTTTCAAATTTTTTTAGAACCTCATCTGTAGGTGTGGCCTGCTTTGTGGTACTGGCTTGCGGGCCAGGTGACTGGGTGGGAGTGGCTTGCCGGCCATGTGACTGGGTGGGAGTGGCTTGCTGGCCATGTGACTGGGTGGGAGTGGCTTGCCAGCCATGTGACTAGGTGGGCACGGCCAACTTGTAAAATGTGGTGAAACTCACTTAACAACATTCTTGCTTAGCAACCAAAATGTTGGCTCAGAAACTCTGGCATTTAAAGCACGCAAGTCTTAAAGCTGTCAAGTTACAAGACCCTTGCACCCCTAACGCTTTAGAAAAAAAAACCCCAGGGGTGTTCAAACTTGACAGCTTTAAGACTTGTGGACTTCAACTCCCAGAATTCCTCCTCTCACTCTTTATCCTGATGATGTGCGGACGAGCAGGGGGAGGGAGCTGGAACCGGTTCTAAACGGCACTGTAGATTTGTGGAAACTCTTCTATAGAAGAAGTTAGAACTGACAGGAACCCACCCCTGATACCTACCTACTTTCTCTCTCTCTCTCTCTCCCTACCTACCTACTGTATTTTTCTCTCTCTCTTTCCCTCTCTCCCTCTATCTACCTACTTACCTACCTACTCTCTCTCCCTATCTACCTAGTGTATTTCTATCTATCTATCTATCTATCTATCTATCTATCTATCTATCTATCTATCTATCTATCTATCACCTACCTACCTACCTACCTACCTACCTACCTACTCTCTCCCTATCTATCTACTGTATTTCTCTTTCTCTCTCTTTCTCACTCTATCCTACCTACTCTATTTCTCTTATCCTACCTACCTATCAACCTACCTACTCTCCCTCCCTCCCTCCCTCCCTCCCTCCCTATCTACTGTATTTCTCTTTCTCTCTATCTTTCTATTTCTCTCTCTCTATCCCTCTGCCTACCTACTTACCTACACTTTTTCTCTCTCCCTCTCCCTACCTACCTACTGTATTTCTCTCTCTCTCTCTCTCTCTCTCTCTCTCTCTCTCTCTCTCTCTCTCTCTCCCTTTTTCTACCTACCTACCTACCTATCTACCTACCTACCTACCTACCTACTTTCTCTCTCTCTCCCTACCTACCTACTGTATTTCTCTCTCTTTCTCTCCCTCTCTATCCCTCTATTTACCTACCTACTTTTTTTTTTAAATTGCCTCTTCCAAACCTTGGTGTGTGTTATACTCTGAAAAATATGGTAGGTCTTTCTGTTTAGAGATAATTTACTTCAATTGCTTTCTGGCTGATTCCTACGGTGGTGGTAGTAGTTAACTGGAGCTTCCAAGAATATTATAGGAATGTGGCCTCTTCTTTACAGAAGACGCCACGCCTACCAAGCCACACCCACAGAACCAGTAGTAAAAAAAATTGAATCCCACCACTGGGGAAAACTAAAACTAAGCTAAATTGTTTGGGGATCCAGATGATTGTAGCCTCATGTAGAAAGACTGAATATGCAGTTTTAAGCCAGTTTTTTATAACCACTTACCCGCTTCAGAGGAAATTCAAAAGCCAATTATACGTCCTATGGTGGCAAATGCCTTTTTGATTCCCCCACTCCTACACAACAGGTCCTAACAAGAAATTCTTCTGTACAAAAAGTCTGTTCCTTAGAAAGAGGAAAACAGTGACTGTGTATGTTTGAAATCAAATGAGTATCCTTTAACTTTCCCACAGTTTGCCCTGACTTGAAGTTCACATGTTATTTATTTATTTATTATTTATTTTATTTGATTTCTAGACCGCCCCCTCTCCCCGAAGGGACTCGGGGCGGTGTACAGGTACCAAATTAAAAACCTTACAAATAATCATAAATATAGTTAAAATCGAATTAAACTTTAAACCCCTGTACAAATTTATAAAAATTAAAAACTTAGCCTAAGACCAAAATTTAAAAATACAGACTGAGGTGGGAGAGCTGGAATTAGACCAAGCCGGCTAGATTAAACAGGTGGGTTTTAAGCTTCTTACGGAAGGAGCGGAGGTCCGTGGTTGTTCTAATATCAGGGGGAAGGTCATTCCAGAGGGTCGGGCCCATCACAGAGAAGGCCCTTCCCCTGGGCGCCGCCCGCTGGCACAGCCTAGTGGACGGCACCCGGAGGAGTCCCTCTCTGTGTGAGCGAATCGGCCGAAGGGATGTGTGGGGCAGGATACGATCCCGCAAATAACAGAATAACAGAATTGGAAAGGACCTTGGAGGTCTTCTAGTCCAACCCCCTACTCAGGCAGGAAACCCTATACCCTAAATGGCTATCCAGGTTTTTTTTTAATCCTTCAGTGATGGAGCAGCCACAACTTCTGAAGGCAACTTCTGTTCCACTGGTTTATTGGTCTCACTGCCAGGAAATTTCTCCTTAGTTCTAGGTTGCTTCTCTTCTGGATTACTTTTCCATCCATTGCTTCTTGCCTTGTCTTGAGGTCAGGCATGAAATCCTCTTACCTTTGCTACCACTTCAGAAGTGGGAGTTCACATGCGGCACTTCTGCGCATGCGCAGAGCATCCGTGATGACATCTGGGTGGGTGGGCGGAGCCTCCTGCTACTAACGGTTTGCCCGAACCGGAGTGAACCACAGAATATCATCACTGCTTCAGGTGCTTTGGAGAATAGGTTGACCTCCTTTCTTAGTAAATATATAGCTACTTAGAATACATACCTTACCCAGACAATAAATCGATAAGAATGTTCACTATGTCTTCTCTAATTTTCTATTACAGCTTGTGTATGTTTAAATTTATTATAGCTGTCCAATTTAAATTTATTATAGCTGTCCAATTACAATGAAATCTTGTTCTTCAATTGTTCACTTGCTTCCAATTTCGTATGACTTGATGGACCCCATTTCACCAGGATTGTCTATCAATTAATTGCGTCTTTGAGTTTATAGATCCAGCTTATCAGGATCTATTCTACTTTTTCCAGACAAGCATACATGTAATTGAATGCCCAAGTCTACAGGAGGAGAGCTGGAGGTCTCAGACTTTTTTCTAGCTTTGCCTCCTGGTTTGGAACCAAGGATTTGTAATTCTGTCACTACCACTAGGGAGACCTGCCTTGATATGAACCCTCTAGTCCGGATGTGTATGTGTGTGAGAGATAGAGGCAGGGTGAGCAGCGAAGAGAAGTGAAGCAAAGCAAAGAGTAGTGAAGTGAAGAGAAGAGTCTCTCATAAACTCTGTTGCCTCTTGGTGATTAAGAGATAAAAATATAAAAGGTAAAGTAATTTCAACAATGCTATATCTTGGCCAAATCACATATAGAGATTTGGGGCAGGGGTGGGTTGTTACGGGTTTGCCCGGATTCGGGAGAACCCATAGCTAATGTTATGGTCGGTTTGGAGAACCTCCAAATCCCACCCATGGCTGGCCCTGCCCACCCGACCCCTCCCAGGAGTCTCCACATGGCCCTTTTGGGGGTAAGTGCAGGGGCTGTGTGGAGGCCTGGGGAGGAGAAAAAACGGGCCTCCTAGAAGTTCCAGACGTCCGGAAACGGTCCCATTTCCGGTCTCCAGAGGGTCTCCGGAGCCGGGGGAGGCAGTTTTCATCCTCCCCGAGGCTCAAGGAAAATCTCTGCCATGGCCACGCCCACCCAGCAACTGGGCAGAGAACCTGTTGCTAAAATTTTTGAAGCCCACCCCTGGCTTGGGGTTAGATGATTCAGTCTTTCCTTCTGTTTGGGAGACAGAACAAACTCATCAGAGATAAACAATATCAAACTTCATTTTATAAAAAAAGCAAATATCACGTCTAAATCTTCAAATCTTACAAAGCCCAAAGTTATTTCTTAGAAATGAACATACCATCGGAAATGGGCTATTTCATTTTACACATCCATTAATTTTTTTGAATAAGTTTGCATTGAAGAGAGACAGTAAACGTAGCAATTTCCAATTTCCAGATGAATTCATTCTAGGCACACAAGTGCCCATAGATACCAACCTAGGGAACCATAAATCCAGATTCTACTTTATTTCTTTTTATTTTATTCTCTTCAGTCTACCCCTTGTTTTATAACATTCAAATGAATTTAAAAAGCTTGCTCAATGCTTTTTGATATCTTCTATTAAAAAAAAAGGATTGCTCATCTGAGATTTTGGAGAATTTTACTTTTGTGATGAACTCACACAGAAATCTTTGGCTTTTTATATGCCGTTCATGTCATTGAAATATTAAGAAGCAGATGGGGTGGATGCTAACATTTCATCTAGTGTCAATTAGAGATTCAAGGAGAGAGAGTGAAAAAAACCTGGTTATGGAGCCTTGTTATTTTAATTACTATTCGTTCGGAGCTCTTAGAAACTTTGCCTTTCAATCTAATTTTGAAATTATACCAATAGCCCGAACGGAGGGAATGGATAACAAAAGGTCAGGTTAGATGTCCATGTATCACTGTATTCTTTGTCCTTTAAAAGCTTCTAATTGATGGTTTAGTTGAGATTGTGCTCTGTCACCGCACAAGAGAGTCTGAAAACCAGATAATGCAAGAAAAAGCGTCATGATTGAACCCTACATTTAGAAAGTTGCATCTCAGTACATGACAGCTTAAATGCTATGGGGATGTGAGAGAAATGTCATGAGTTACAGAACTGGTATTGAATGTCAGGATTTGAACATAACATCCACAGTAACAGAGAGAGAGAATCACTTTGTTTTTTGTTTTTTAAAAAAATAGTATTTATTGATTTTTCTAACATTTAAAAGACAAAACACAGAACACAAATTTACACTTATAACAGCTTTTCCATATAGGTATCCATATCTTTCGTAACAATCTTATTTACAAAAAAATTCTATCTCTATATCATTATATGCTTATTCAAATACACTCTATATATTATACTTTTACCGTTTGTACCTTAAGTTTTACATTTACTCTCGAGTCAGGAATATCATGTATTCCAAATTTCAGTGACGTGCGGTGAGATTTATGGCTGGTGAGGCACCAATGTCATCACAATCAGATTTATGGGGGGGGGGATTTCCAACAAAACGCAGCAACCGGAGAAAAGCAGTGAGGGGCGAGGAAGCTCGTCGGGGAGAGGCACGTGCTGTTTTCGCCTTACATTCCTCCCCTCTCCTCTGCGCACGCACCTTTCCTCCTGGGCTCTCTCCCAGCAACCTCACCAGCTGCTTCTTTTGCCATGACGTTTCCCAGCATGGCAAAATACTTTTTTCTCTTCGCCTTCCAGCCAACCAAGAAAGCTTCTGAAGGCGTGCAAGAAAGCCCCCCCCCCCATTGCCCGAACATGTGTGACGGGCTCCCAACAGCGGCTGCTCGGATTTGCCATTTGAGAGAGAGAGAGAGAGAGTGTGTGTGTATCCCTCCTTCCTTCAGCCCAATACTCTCGCTGGCGAGAGTGTTGGGCTGAAGGAAGGAGGGATTCACTCTCTCTCTCTCTCTCTCTCTTCTCTCTCTCTCTCTCTCTCTCACACACACACACACAAATGGCAAATCTGAGTAGCCGCTGCTGGGAGCCCGTCACATACATTCGGGCAATGGGGGGGGGGGGGTTTCCTGCATGCCTTCCTGCATGCCTTCAGAAAGCCCCCCCCCATTGCCCGAACGTGTGTGATGGGCTCCCAGCAGTGGCTGCTCGGATTTGCCATTTGAGAGAGAGAGAGTGTGAATCCCTCCTTCCTCCAGCCCAACACTCTCGCTGGCATCCTGGCCAGACGAGAGGGACTGCAGAGAGGGTCTCCTCGAGTCTAGGACAGCGAGTCATTCGATGGGAAAGTTGCCTCTTGGAAGGAATAACCTGGCTTGGCTCCCGCTTTCGATCTGCCGCCCAACGACTGAACGGAGAAGCAAAGAGGCAGGAGAGACGAAGCGGGAGCCAAGCCGGGTCATTCCTTCCAAGAGGCAACTTTCTCATCGAATGACTCACTGCTCTAGACTGCGGAGACCCTCTCTGCAGTCCCTCTCGTCTGGCCAGACCAGAGGGACTTCAGAGAGGGTCGCCTCGAGTATAGGGTGGTGAGTCATTCGATGGGAAAGTTCCCTCTTCCTCCGCCCAGCCCTCCTTTGCTTAGGCTTCTTTGTCAAGAAGTGGCTTTTGGGGCTAATGGGAGAGGAGAGTGAAAAGAAAAAAAACCATACGAGAGCTTGCTTTGAGGCTTTAGCGAGCTCATCCTCTGAGGCAAGGCTGAGCTAGCTGCTGCTGATTCTGCTTAACTGTTTAAAAAGCCTCAAAAAGTCCTGCCTCACAGTAGAGGGCGCTTTTTTGAGGCTTTTTTAAACAGTTAAGCCCAAGTCATCAGCAGCTAGCTCAGTCTCGCCTCAGCTGTGGTCTGAGAGGCTGAGCACGCTAAAACCTCACAGCAAGCTCTCGTATGTTTTTTTTTTCTTTTCATGATGAGAGGTGTGGCTGTGCCTCACTTGCCTCACCTGACTGCACGTCACTGCCAAATTTGATAGTGCTCAGTTTCTTCCCACTCCTTCATTTCCACAAACAGCCTATCCATTTTTGCACATTCATAGATTTTCCTTCTTATAATTGGGTCTGGGGGAGTATTTGTTTATTTCCAATTCTGTGTTAAAACCATTCTGCTTGCGGTTAATATACGTAGTATTATGTATTGTAATTTTTTCTCCATTTTCTCATCAAAGATTCTCGGGAGGAACAATTCTAGCTTCAACTCTATCCTCTGTTCAGTTATCTCTTCGAGCCACTTTCTTATGCCAATATTTTCTAATCTTGGGGCAGGTCCACCAACCTCTTTGGATTACATCCAGGGAGCTGCTTTCTATAGACCAGTGTTTTTCAACCCTAGCAATTTTAAATTTTGTGGACTTCAACTCCCAGAATTCTCCAGCCAGCATTGCTGGCTAGAGAATTCTGGGAGTTGAAGTCCTCACTTTTTAAAGTTGACAAGGGACACAGTGGCTCAGTGGCTAAGATGCTGAGCTTGTTGATCAGAAAAGTCAGCAGTTGGGTGGTTCGAATCCCTAGCACTGCGTAACAGAGTAAGCTCCCGTTACTTGTCCCAGCATCTGCCAACCTAGCCGTGCGAAAGCATGTAAAAATGCAAGTAGAAAAATAGGAACCACCTTTGATGGGAAGGTAACAGCGTTCCGTGTGCCTTCAGCATTTAGTCACGCCAGCACATGACCATGGAGATGTCTTCGGACAGCGCTGGCTCTTCAGCTTTGAAACGGAGATGAGCACCGCTCCCTAGAGTCGGGAACGACTAGCACATATGTGCAAGGGGAAGCTTTACATTTTTAAGGTTGAGAAACACTGCTATAGACCTTAGAACACCCCATCCTCAAGATTTCACCCCTGAAATTCAACAGTATGTGGCAAAAAAAAGTATCAGCACAATTTTCTGTAGATTTTTTGATGGGACTCAAGACAGAGCGGTATCAAGTTTGTATTATCTATTAACAAAAAACTCCAACTCCTTGAAACCGTACAGAGCCATTAGAAAATGAAATTAGGAGCAGTTCCAGCAGCAGCAGTAGTAATGGTACTAGTAGTGTTTGTAGCAGTGAGAGTAGAAACTGACGCAGGAGGCGTGGACATAATAGAGATAGAAAGCATCATAAATATGTTAAAGCATTTGGCTGGTCTACTTTAAATGGGAGGAGTGTCAGTGTAAAGATGATTTAATAGCTGATCAGCCGCTGTAATGTTGTAATACTCTAACGCTGTAACAATGATGCAATGGTAGCAATGAGTCAGCAGGGTTATTTGACTGCTACCGCTTTAAAAGTCTGTAATATAAGAGAGGCCCTGTGAGCGTGTATCTCTGTGTGTGTGCGCGCGCTTCCGTGCTATAGTTGATGTTTGATTGCCTAGTACGTGATTGACTTTGCCTAGTATGTGTATGTATATATTCCTTGTAGATAAACCACTATTTGAAAGGCAAACCTGTTTTACTGTATTTTGCTCCTGGGTTGTCTCAAAACCGTCACACTGTGCGTACTCTGACACAAAACATAGTCAACACAGAGACAAAATTGGGTGGAGAGAAACCATTCATTCTCACACTAGAACAAGTTCATCTATATCATCTTGGTTTGATACATGGGAAGAACCAAGATCTTTACAGTTCTGTGAAGGCTAATAGGATTAGTGTCACCTAAATCTTAAGGGTTAGGACGTCATTCCAAAACTATTATAGAATAACAGAGTTAGAATGGACCTTGGAGGTCTTCTATACTTACCCCTGCTCAAGCAGGATACCTTATAACAGCGATGGCGAGTCTTTTCGGCACCGAGTGCAAAAATGGGAGCGTGCGTGCTTGTAGGGGCCACAAACCCGGAACAGGAGCTGCCCTGGGGGCATGCACATGCCCGAAAATGAACTTCCAGTTTCTGGCCAGCTAGTCTTCTGGTTACCGGCATGCATGCACACACAACAATCAGCTGGCTGGCGCGCATGCTCCTGCTGGAAAACAGAAGACCAACTCTTCCAGTTCCTGGCACTGCTGCGCACAGAAAGGCCAACGGATCATCATGCGTGCATGCACTCCAGAAACTCAGAAGAGGAATGACTCCATGTGCACCACGGCACTATACCATTTCAGACACATGTTGTCCAATCTCTTCTTTAAAATCTCCACTGATTTGATGGAGCACCCACAACATCAGAAGGCAAGCTGGTCCATTGATTAATTGTTGTAATTGACAGGAAATTTCTCCCTATTTCTGGGTTGATTCTCTCCTTGATTACTTTCCATCCTTTGCTTCTTGTTCTGCTTTCAGGTGTTGGGTTTTTTTTGGGGGGGGGAGAATAGCTTGACCCCCTCTTCTTTGTGGCAGCTCAACAGGTATTGGAACACTGCTATTGTGTCTCCCCAAGTCCTTCTTTTCACTAGACTAGCCATACCCAGTTTCTACAACCGTTCTTCGTATGTTTTAGCCTCCAGTCCCCTAATCATCTTTGTTGCTCTTCTCTGCCCTTTTTCTAGTGTCTCAACTTCAAAGGACAGGTGCAGCAACAGAAAAGTTTCGTCTCCTGGGTCCCATTAAATGACATTGCTTCCTAGAAGGGACTCTAAGGAACCTGGTAGGATGAGCAAAAGAACAGGAGATAGTTCCACAAATAACCAGCCATATGCCACGCAGTGAGAAATAAATTAAACAGACCATTGGAGAAGAATTTTATACACACATACATACATACAGTATTATTATATTATATTTTATTATGTATGTGTATTTGTGTTTGTGTGTGTATCAGCATAACTCTGGAGCGCCTCAAGCAATTTCAACCAGATTTGATACACAGATGACTTACTCTCTGGAAACAATTACTGTGGGGGTAAGATACCCCTAACACCTGTGTGTTCTGTTAAGATACAGCCTGTTGTGCCTTCAAATGGCTTCTACTGTACGTCTGTAAAATGGCTTCTACTGTACAGCGCAGTGGAGTTGCCATGGTAACGGCATCACAGTACTTCACAAGGGGGTTCACTCTGGTAAGGGGGAAAATGCATCAGAAATTACATTAGGTTGGGACATTTCCCCCCAATCAATCAATCAATCAATCAATCAATCAATCAATCAATCAATCAATAAATAAATAAATAGTACTGTATTTGTATTTGTACATGTATGTACTATATATGTGTGTGTGTATACATACATACATACATACAGACAGACAGACACGCACACACACACACACACACACACACATCTTAAAGTCTCTTTCGAGAGTATTAAACAATTCATCACCCTCAACTTCTGGCCAAAGAGAAAACTGCCCTGAATATGAGCTAGGGACTATTTTTAGAGAGGAAAGGCTACTCAGCAATGTTCTGAGCCAAGAATAAATTTAATTAAGTGAAATGGAAATTTGTAAATTGAAGCAGTTTCTAATTGGGATGGCAAGATGAAAGAACGAAAACAACTATTATTAATTTTGCTCTTTGGGCTGTCTGATTAATGGATTTCTACCAGCGCGCACCAATTCCTAAAGAGCATCTGATGTTCCATTGGTGCCTCAGGCAAAATACAAGCATATATTGTACATCCCTAAATATATGTAAGAATGCTAGTGCTAAAAAGGTGAACTAATGAAATCAAATTATATATGTGACCATTGGCCCAATCTACAGTAGACTATAAAAAAAGGTGAAGGACTCCTTGCGGATTTTACTCAACTAGTCGTTGTTGACTGCAGGATGCAGTGTTTATCTTTGTTTCAAGGCCATTGAGCCAATGCTGTCTGAAGACATTTCTGCAGTGATGTAGCCAGACTGATGTCACAGAGCACTATTACCTTCCCACTGCAGTGGTACCTATTTATCTACTTGCATTTGCACACTTTCAAAGAGCGGTGTGGTGGCCTACAAGTGGAGCTCTCGCCTCACAATCAGGAGGCTGTGAGTTCAATCCCAGGTAGAGTCAGATATTTCTCTCTCTGGGCACTTGAGAATATATCTGCTGAAAAATAAATCAAAATCCACATTGGCGAGAGGAAGGGCATCTGGCCAGTCATCACTCCGCTCCATTCAATTGACCAGACTCTACCCTGCAAGGGATTATGGGATCATTAAAAGAGGATGATGTAACAAGAGCTCCTCTCATTGTGTGGTGCTCGGGTTTCAAACATTAGCTGCCATGCTATCAGTGGTGGGTTCCTACTGGTTCCGACTGGTTTGGCCGAACTGGTAATGGATTAGCGGCCTGAGTCGCTGGAACCAGCAGTAACCCAGGCCTGCCATACCTCCGAAATGGTTCCTCGGTCGTCTCCATTGCCACCGCCATCTTGTTTTTCAGTTCTGAGCATGCACAGAAAAATTTTAATTTTTCACAAACGAACGAACCGAATTTTCACAAACGAACAAACGAATTTTTCACAAACGAACCAGCAGTAGTGCTGGTCGGAACCCACCACTGCCTGTTACCCCTACAGTAGACTATGCAATAGTAATAACAATATTATAAACCATTTTTGTTACTAACTGGGCACAATGCTACGCTGTTTACTTCGCAGTCCTGAAGCTTTCTCTCCTCTGCATAAGGGAAAGTTAACTGAATATACTCTTTAACTAGTTTTTTTTTTTTTGCCATCTACCATTTGCATTTTTGTAGCTCAGATCTGGGCGCCCTATTTTAATATCCTGAATCATTCCTTATCAGCACCAGATGGATTATTTCAAAGTAAAATGAGAAGAGTTCTTTGAAAAGTTTTTAAAAAATGATAATTCTAAGGCAGACGGAAAAAATAATTTCCTTGTTGCAGCACACAATTAGCTCGGCTACCAGAGTTGACAAATGGAAAGTTGCGAAACCTTAAAACCTTCTCTGTGGGATATTTCAAAATGTTACCTTGGCTACATTGCTAAAATGATACCATCTCTCTTCTTTTCATGTAACTTTGAATACTGAAATCATTATGATAGCTTCAAATCTTGCTTCAGTGGAATGGGTTAAAACAGAGGCAGAGCTGGGGAACTTGTTTTTATGCAATTCATTAACTTCGAATGAATGTATTATGAAATATTCTGACAGATAATGTAGTAGGCTACACAGCACCCGTTTTTCATTTTCTTCAAGATAATTAATTGGAGGAAGAAATACTAATCTCCGAAATTATTATTTTTCAAATGTTATGATCTTCTCTTTCATGATAATTGGAAGTAATAGCTTTTCGGTGCTGTTCCCCCCCCCCCCCCCAAAACAAGATATTTACAGATTTTTTCTGAAATTATTTATATACTATTTTTCTTGAAATAATTAAGTATAACAGTATCTCCATTTATGAGCAGTAATCTAATCCCCATTTCCAAGTAATATCAATATCACACTCAGGCCTAAAATAACTTCAAAATGGAAGTCATATTCTATCAGATTGTCCAATCAAATATCAAAAGTGCTGAGAGATGTTGGAGGTCCAAGAATTTATAATTATTGAATTCTTTGTATCTTTTTTCTTTCTTTTCCTTTTTTTTTTACTTTTTTCCTTTCTTGAACTTTTAGATTTCTCACCAATTTCTTTCTTTTTCCTTTCTTTTTCTTGCTTTATATAATTGATACAGTTTTTTAATCTTCCTTTTTATTTATTTTTATTTTAAATAAGTTGTAAAAGTGTCAGCTTAGAAACCAGGCAGTGGTGGGATTCAAATTTTTTAATGACTGGTTGTGTGGGCGTGGTTTGGTGGGCGTGGTGTGGCTTGATGGGCATGGCAGGGGAAGGATATGGTAAAATCTCCATTCCCACCACACTCCAGGGGAAAGTTACTGCTGGGACATGGGAGGCAGAGAACAGATAGAGCCGACGGGGCAGTGGTGAAATCTAATTTTTTTTACTACCGGTTCTGTGGGCGTGGCTTGGTGGGTTGTGTGACTGGGTGGGCATGGCTATGTAGTCATGTAACTGGGGGATCAAAAACCAGAAACTCACTTTAACAATATCCTGCCGCAGCAGGGTTGGACTAGATGACCTCCAGGTGCCTTCCAGCCCTGGATTATCCTCTGAAGCTGCTTCTAGTACCAGGTTTGTACTCCTTCCTTCCTCTCCTTTTCCCTTCCCCCCTTTCTTTCTTCTTCTTTCTTTCTCCTTTCTTTCTTTCCCTTCTTTCCTTCCTTTCTTTATTTCTCAGCACCCCCACCCCCCATTTTTGGCCTACCAGGCCTCAGGGAAAGCCTGCTGGGAGCAAAAACAGACCCCCCCCCACCTCACATTTCCGGAGAACCTATAGTTAAAAACTTCTTTAAAAGTTTTTTTAAAAGTTCCAAAGATCAGCTGTGCGACGTGCAATCGTCGGAACGTTTTTTAAGAAACTTTTGTTAGTATTTTTTACTACCAGTTCGGTGAACCAGTAGCATTTTTTACTACCAGTTCAGGCGAACCAGCCCGAACTGGTAGCATTTCAACCCTGGGGCGGGGCTAGTCAGAGGTGGTATTTGCCGGTTCTCCGAACCACTCAAAATTTCTGCTACGGGTTCTCCAGAACTGATCAGAACCTGCTGAATACCACCTCTGAAACCAGGAGACTGTGAGATCTAGTCCAACCTCAGGCAAGAAGAACAGCTGGGTGACTTTGGGCCAGTTGCTCTCAGCCCAAACTCCCTCACAGAGTTGTTGTGAGGAAAATAGGAGGAGAAGGAAGTAGTAGTTAGGTTCACTTGAATTAGTTACAAAACAATAAAGTAGAACAAAATCTCTAGTTCTACCTTAGGCATGAAAGCTGGCTGGGTAACTTTGGGCCAATTACAAGGAGACTGTGAGTTCTAGTCGTAGCTTCGGCTTGAAAGCTGGTTACTTACAAAGGAATAAAAGTGGGATAAAAATCTAAAAATAAGTAGGATAAGATAAGATATACCCTGCCAGTGTAGGGAGCTGGCCAAAGGAAGACATGGAAGCTGCCAATGTGAAGACCTAGAGCAGGGGTGTCCAAACTTGGGAACTTTAAGACTTGTGGACTTCAACTCCCAGAATTCCCCAGCCAGCTGGCTGGGGAATTCTGGGAGTTGAAGTCCACAAGTCTTAAAGTTCCCAAGTTTGGACACCCCTGACCTAGAGGTTCCCCACAATGTACAGTAGTTTCCATCCCAAGTAATTCCCAGAGACTTTAACTAGCTAGAAAAAAACTGTGGTTGGGGTATGGTGAGTGTCAAAAACATTGTCCTAGAACAGCAGTCACTGGTGGTCCGTGAAAAATTTTTGGTGGTTTGCGGAAAAAACATTTGCATGCTTTATATTGCATTAAATCAGGTGTCCTCAAACTATGGCCCCTGGGCCAGATACGTGCAATGAATGCAGTGTTGCTGCAGAGAGTCTCCCCCTTCAGAGTCTTTTTGTGGAGGTCGGAGGGGGAGACAAATTCCGACTTGGGGTCTGCTTTGGCCTCCTGGTGCGGGGCTTTGGGCGAAGGCTGGAGGGAAGTGCCGCTGGTGGACCAGAGGACCTTGTTCCAGTGGGACTGCATCATGTTCTGGAACTTTGCTGACCATCTCCAGGCGCTGGCACCTGGCCTTGTACTCTTGCAGGTCTTGCATCTGCTTGGAAAGCCTGTGCTCCAGTAATGGTACGTATCTTCTTTACTTCACTATCGGTTTGGTAGCGGGAATGTGTGTGGGAGTGCACTTCTTTTCATCAAACTAGACATACCCAGTTCCAGCAACTGTTCTTTATTTGTTTTAGCTTTATTTATTTGTTCCAGTCCCCTAATCATCTTTGTTGCTCTTTTCTGCATCTTTCTGGAGTCTCAACATCTTTTTTACACCATGGAGATTTTTTTTTGTTTGTATTTAATTATTTGTATCTGGGTTCGAATCCCAGAAGGGTATGGCTAGCTGATGAGAGCGGAATAGCTTGAAATAGATCTATACTAGTCTCCCTTATTTCCTTGTCAGTAAATATAAATTCAACACAAAAAGAGTTTGTCGTGAAAAGGGACTGCCAGCGAAGGCTCCTGGATTGGGCCTGAAAGGTGAAAGTGGAAGCAGTATGCTCTGTACCATTATTGGGTAGACCAGATTGCCCTGATAGACCAGTTCGATCCTGACCGACTTAAGGTTGACACAGCCTTCCATCCTTCTGAGGTTGGCAAAATGACAAGCCATATTATTGGGGGCAATATGCTCAGTGGTGGGATTTAGCTGGTTCACACTGGTTTGGATGAACCAGTTGTTAAATTACTTATCCACCCTGCTATAAAAGTGAATCCTGGGCACCACACTGTGCTACAATGGAGAAACAGGCACGGAGCATCCGGTGCAAAAGAAGGAGAAAGCTGCTTTCCCTCTTTCTTCTCCCTGCTCCTTCTCCTTCCCTCATGTCAGCCCCTCCATTGTCTGTTTCTCCATTGCAGCACAGCACCAAGGATCCACTTTGATGGGGGGGGGGGGGGAGAGAATTTAACAACCAATTCACCCAGAGTCAGTTTGGCCATTGCAGGAGGCTTGTCCACATGGGGGATGGGCCACCCTTCCCATGACAGCCAACCTGACCCTGGGTGAACCAGTTGTTAAATTATTTGAATCCTACCACTGAATACGCTGACTCTTTAAACCACTTAGAGAGCACTGTAAAAGCACTGTGAACTAGTACATAAGTCTAAGTACTATTACTATTGCTAGTTGACTAATGCTATGTTTAAAGTATTGCAGGGGTGAGTTGCTGCTGGCATTGCTGCTGGTTCGGTGCCTCAAACAATTTTGCGCACATGCGCATTTGCAAATAAAAAAGTATGTGCATGTGCAAAATCTTTAAAAAATGAAAAAAAAAACCCAGAAATTTTTCCACTGAAAATTGTTCTGCGCATGCGCAGAATTGAAAAACAAGATGCCAGCCCCTTAGAAGAACTGGTTCCGGGGCGTGGCAGGCCTGGGTCATTTCTGGTTCCAGCAACCCAGGCCGCCAAGTTACTACCAGTTCAGCCGAACTGGTCCGAACCAGTAGGAACCCACCTCTGAAGTGTTGCTCTTGGACTGGGAAGATCCAATAGAGGTTTTACTTGAATAGTGAAGGTCATTGAGTGTGACCATCAATCTCAGCCTAATCCATTCTACAGGATAGTTGGATACGGGTTTGCTGACTTGTGGTCTCAGGCAAAAAGCTGACTTATAAACCCAATGAATAAATAAACATCGTTCTCAGGAGTGAAGTCTTATTTCGGTGCCTATAACATGAAAATTTTATACCGTCATATGGTTGATTTAATGGGTTTTAATTTAATGAGACATTGTTTAATGAACTATGCGTTAATATATTCATGAAACTGACAAATTGCCTAAATTCAGCAAGGCCAGAACAAAAGTCCATGTAGTTTAGCTTTCTCTCTCCAAAAATAGCACTTGGAAGCATATTCGGAATATAATGAATTAGCTCTTATTATAATGACTCCAAGACATTTTGGGGGGATATTTGAATGCAGTCAAATGTCAAAATTAATGCTTTCCTGATTATGGGTTGATGGTTCTCTCGAAGTGGTTTAGTCCAGAAAAATGGGCAATCACTGCTCCTCACAGAATGAATAAAAGACCCAGAGACCTCTGTTTTTAGCCGTCTCCCCATTCCCATAAGGCGAGCTTGGAAGAATTTGTGGTATAATTTAAAGAAAGCATAACCCCTGGTAGTGTTGGAAATAGGGAAATTATTTGAATGGTGATACATGGACTACATTACTTTATTACTGCGTTTTGTCCTGAAACTACCCGTCTGTGGAGATCCTCAATCATCCAGGTCATGGTTGTCTCAAAGGTGCTTTTTGCAAAAGGCAACCAGGCTTCCTTGGTTGAACTGAAGAAGCTTCTTGAATGAGAACGTTTTCAAAGGAAAAAATAAACCAAGGAAGTCCGCTTACTTGCCTTTTGGAAAAGGCAACTTTGGGGCTTCTGAAACGACCATATTTTTCAGGCTATAAGACGCACCGGAGTATAAGACACACCTTAGTTTTGGGGGGAGGAAAATAAAAAAAAAATACTCTTCCTACCAGCATCCATGGTATTCATCTGGCTAGCATCCTGTCAGTGTATGAGAGAGTTGAAGACTGTTTGGAAACAAACAGTATTTGCTGTGCGGGCAACAAGGAAGGAGACAGCAAGGAGCCAGGGCGTGGCTTGTTCTGTACTAAAGCTGCATGTAGTGCTGATGTCTGAAACTAAAACCGAAAGTGAAACTTCCCTGCTGAACTACCACGTTGGAAAACCTGCTTTTGGTATTATATATTTACTTAATGTGTTATATTATATATAAAGAAAAGCTATTGAATCCTGCTGAATCAGTTACTTGTGTGTGCTTTCTGAATGTGATTGCTGCTACAAACTCTGACACGTCCTTGCAGCAAATAGCCGGATCAGCTTCAGCACACTATTGCAGCCTGATTGAGCATGAGCAGCTGATTGGCGGGTGGATCGGCCTCCCGGAATACCCCCAATCAGCTGTTCCAGGCTGCAGGGATTGCCACCGACCACTGCCTCCTTCATGCCTCATGTTTTTGGCTACATTTGGTGTATAAGATGCACGCAAATTTTCACTCTCTTTTAGGGGGGAAATATGTTTTACTCTGAAAAATATGGTATTTAGTTTAAACCCCACCCACAATTCCTCAAGTGCAAACTTCTCAGACAACTATTGGTCAGGTTGTACACCTTGATGTAAATCTGATTTCTTGCCCATTTTTGCAGAGCAGATTTCCACTCACTTTGGTTCAAGTTCTGCCTTTTATTAAAATAACCAGGCATACATTAATCAATCTAGTTAAGAGCACAGACTTGTCTTTTGTCCCCCCCCGCCCCCCAAATGCATTTTTGTAGGACTTGGGGGCAGAAATGCCTCCTTTGCAGTCCTTCCTGAAATTTCCTATTTTCTACTGTACGGTTGTAAGATCATTTCAGGAAATGCCTTTGAGCGTTTTCAAGATTGATGTCGAACTTGATATGGGAGGACATGAGGAAGCAGGCAAGTATCCCACAGTCCTCAATAAAATGTGAGTGATTCATGAAAGCAGAGCACCTTTGAATGAAAGGGGCGCGATGACTCAGCAGTGAAAGATGCTGAGCTAGTGAGCTGAAAGATTGACAGCCCAGGTTTGAGACCTGAGCGCTGCATGATGGGGTGAGCTCCCGTTACTTGCTCCAGCTCCTGCCCACTTAGCAGTTCAAAAGCCTGTAAATGTGAGTAGATAAATAGGTACCACTTCAATGGGAAGGTAACAGCGTTTCACGTGCCTCGGCAGATAGTCATTCTGGGCACATGACCACAGAAGAGTCTTCGGACAACGCTGGCTCTCTAGGCCAGTGATGGCTAACCTTTTTGTTGTTCGGTGCCAAAAATGCAAGCATGCGTGCATGTGCTGTTACCCATAACACAAAGTCCCCCCCCCTGCATGCATGTGCACAACCCTCTCCCACGTGCGCCACACTGCTCGCCTCCAAGCTGAGCTTGATATTTCCTCCAGGGGGGCGGGGGAAGCCATTTTCGCCCTCTCCAGGTTCCAGAAAAGCCTCCGCAGCCTGGGGAGGGCAAAAAACAGGCCCAATGGGCCAGCCCTCCCCAGGTTCTGGAGGCTTTCCTGAAGCCTGGGGAGGGTGAAAATGACCTCCCCCGGCCCTTCAGATGGCCGAAAATCAGCTGGCCAGCATGACACTAGATATGGCCCCGCATGCCACCTGTGGCATGCATGTCATAGGTTCTCCATCACGGCTCTAGGCTAAGAAATGGAGATGAGCACTACCCCCTAGAGTCAGAGATGACTGGACTTTACTTTTAGTTTTGAATGACTTGGATTCTGTGCTTCCTGAGCTTTTTGTAGACTGGACTGAGCTCTCCCTTATAAGAAAATGCACTCATGAACCCCTGTCATCTGTTGGTTGTTTATGTCTACCCCTCTTGCTGTCACTTTTGTAATTGCCTTACAATCTCCCGCCTTAATTTCTGACCACATCAGCATTCAGGTAATCAGCAAAGTGTACGAGATCACGATTGCATGCCATCAAGTCATTGTCAACTCTTAGCAACCTCGCAGATTTGTTGCAAACCTGCCTGGTTTTTCACGTAATGCTGCACCCATCACTACCATAATTGAGTCCTTTTCCTTTGCTGCTGGTTGCCCTCTTCTCCTCTTTCCTTCCACTTTCCCCTTCATTAGAGCCTCCTCCAGAGAGCTGAGTCTTTAGATAATGTGTCCAAAGTAGGATAATTTGAGCCTGGTCATTTGGACCTTGAATGAGAGTTAAATTATTCAATGAGTCATTAGTTTGCCTATTGCAAAAATTGGGCCAGGAGAAGATGGAAAAAAATTACTTTCAATAATAATAATAATAGGTAAGAAAGACTTCCTGTCCCAGGTATGGGTTGTGCATGAGATGAATACAATAGCATGAGTTAAGGGCAGGAAAAAGAAATTTACAAAATTTACAAAAAATCCATTCTACAATTAGGGGGTAGTTAAGCAACTTGTTGTTAGTTGTGAAGTCATGTCCGACTCATCACGACCCCATGGACAACGTTCCTCTAGGCCATCCTGGAGGACTATTCCCTGGAGTCCATTTAAGCTTACGCCTACTGCTTTGGTGACTCCATCCAGCCACCTCATTCTCAGTCGTCCCCTTCTTCTTTTGCCCTAATAATTAATAATTTAATTATTTAATTATTTCTTTTGCCCTCAATCGTTCCCAGCATTAGGCTGTTCTCCAGGGAGTCCTTCCTTCTCATTAGGTGGCCAAAGTACTTGAGTTTCATTTTCAGGATCTGGCCTTCTAAAGAGCAGTCAGGGTTGATCTCCTCTAGGACTGACCGGTTTGATGGCCTTGCAGTCCAAGGGACTCGCAGGAGTCTTCTCCAGCACCAGAGTTCAAAGGCTTCAATTCTTTGGTGCTCAGCCTTCCTTATGGTCCAACCTTCACAGCCATACATTGCAACTGAAAAACTGGCAAAGGGCTAGAATGATGCAAATGTCTTGAGTGACATACAAGTTAGTGGCCCCCAACCTTTTGGGCACCAGGGATGGGTTCCAAGGAGTTTTTTCCACGGACAGAAGGGGGCGTGATTTTGCATGCTGTCTGTATCCTGCAGATGGGGCTTTGCTTGTCGGTGTGGCCTAGTTACTGGCATGCAACTGCCCTGGACTGGTCCATGGAGCAGAGGTTGGGGACCCGTGAGTTAGAGCCCAGGCAAGATGAGCTGGAGGGCAGAATTTAAATGTACTACAGGTAGTCCTTGACTTACAACAGTTCATTTAGTGACCGTTCAAAATTACAACAGCACTGAAAAAATTATTTATGACCATTTTTCAGATTTATGATGATTGCAGCATTTCCGTGATCACACAATCAAAATTCAGATGCTTGGCAATTGTTTCATATTTATGACGGTTGCAGTGTCTGGGTGGGAGCTTCATGTGATCCGCTTTTGGGACCTTCTGACAAGCAAAGTCAACGGAGAAGCCAGGTTGACTTAGCAACCATGTTAGAAATATATTACTACAACTACAACAATTCACTTATCAACAGTGGCAAGCAAGGTAGATAGGCTAAAGATACAGAAGGATCTTGACAGACTTGAACATCTAAGAAAATGAAACTCAATGGTAACAAAAGTAAGGTTCCACATTTAGGCAAGAAAACCAAATGCACAGATACAGTATATGTAGTAACTTGCTCAATAGTAGTAATTGTGAGAGGGATCTTGGAGTCCTAGTGGACAACCATTTAAATATGAGCCAGCAGTGTGCAGTAGCTGCCCAAAAAGCCAACACAGTTCTAGGCTACATAAACAGAGGGATAGAATCAAGATCACCTGAAGTGTTAATACCACTTCATAATGCCTTGGTAAGGCCACACTTGGAATATTGCATTCAGTTTTGGTCGCCACGATGTATAAAAGATGTGGAGACTCTAGAAAAAGTGCAGAGAAGAGCAACAAAGATGATGAGGGAACTTGAGGATACAACATATCAACCAGAGGTGGCATTCAGCAGGTTCTGACCAGTTCTGGAGAACAGGTGGCAGAAATTTTGAGTAGTTCAGAGAACCAGTAAATACCACCTCTGACTGGCCCCACCCCATCTATTCTCTGCATCCTGAGTCCCAGCTGATCTGGAGAAAATGGGGGTTTTGCAGTAACCTTCCCCTGGAGTGGGGAGGGAATGGAGATTTTACAGTATCTTTCCCTGCCACGCCCACCAAACCACACCCACACAACCAGTAGTAAATTTTTTAAAATCCAATCACTGATATGGGTAAGAAAACATAAGGAACAAAATGTACCTCTAAATGCACACAAGGAAGGACTTTTGAGAATCGGGTAGTTTATTTGTTTCATGCTTATCAGAATGGCTTGGGATGGGGGGGGGAGTAAATTATTTCCAAATCTTCATTTCAGCTGTTTGCTCACAAGAGTTTCCCCCTGTTTTGAGAACTGAAAGGAACATATTTTTGTTGAAATCCAATCTCTGAACGATCCGGTGTTGTTCTGGTCCAGAGAAGATGCTATTATATAGGCAAGGAAGAATACGGGAAAGGATAATAGAAGTAGGTCTGTCTGTTTAGAGATAATTTACTACAATTGTTTTCTGGCTGATTCCTATGGTAGTAGCTAACTGGAGCTTCCAAGAGTATTATAGGAATGTGGCCTCTTCTCTACAGAAGACGCTACCTATTTGAATCACTAAAAATTGTGCAGCATTCAAGTGTAATAGAAGAGCCCCTTCAGAATTCTGAGAAATATCTCCTCCATCTTCAGTTCTTTTCACCCATTCTTCTTTTGTAGTATGAATTCGTCTGTTTCCATGACTACAGAAAGCTGTTTTGCTTTTTTTTTTTTTTTACAAATACTTGTCCAACTGTTCTTGGATTCAAGGTAGACACACTTTAAATAGTCTGAATATATATGTAAGTGTTACTGCACATTCTGGGAGATGCCATTGCACAGGCTTTGAGGTTTTAAAGGTCAGAGAAAATGGTTAAGGCTAATCCCTTATGTTGGAAGAAATATCCATCTGGTTCAGTTCCAAGCCAGGAGGAAGACATTGGAAACATGAAGGCTGATTGGAAAGATGGTTTAATGATGAAGCAGAACCACCAAGCACATGGTTCTCTGGTGCAGCTGACCACATGGGGTAGAGAGTGAGGGGTTTCCCCCCATAAATCATGGTCGAGGATTGACATGATATGGATGAACAAGGAAGTAGGCAAAGGGATAGAGAAGATAGAGATTTCCCCAAACACATGGGCAGCCATAACCCCCTGGAAATAACATGGAGAGGCCAAAGAAAAAAGATGAAAAAATGGACATTAAATCCCCAGATTTTAAAGGAGAAGGAATATATACAAAGGATCACAAAAAATTGACACTGTTTTAAAAAAAAACATACTTCACGATCCAACCTATGGGATACAATGAAAGCATGCATGAGGATAACGATAGCATACATGGCAAAGAAAAATAAAGAGAAATGGAAACAGCATAATATACTAAAGGAAGAAATTGGGAAATTAGAAAACCAACTCCAAAAAGAATCAGGGAACGAACAAACTAAAGAAACATTGACTTTAGCTAAACATAAAGTAAACATATTAGAACAAGATGACACTGCAAGAAATCTAAAATTTATCAAACAAAACTTCTTCGAACATGCAAAAAAAACAAATAAGCTAGATGGCTAGCTTATAAATTGAAAAAAGAAAAAGGAGGAAGGATAATACAGCAGCTATATGATGAATTGAGGAATCTACAAAATAATGAAGAAGAGAAAAAGAGGATCACGCCAACATATTTTGAGAATCTTTATAAACAGGAAGACATAGTGAAGGATAAAATAAGTAATTATTTGAAGGGGGAAGGATTGTCACCAGTAGAGGAAGAAAAGAGAGCAATGTTAAATAGTGAAATAACGTTAGTAGAGTAGTAGTAGAGGCTTTGCACTTGAACTTCCTGTTCCTGTGCAAGTACATGTGTTCTATTAGCTGTTGTCAAACTTCCATGGGGCCACGTGGGGTCATGTTTGTCCGAGCCAAGTTTGGTTGAAGTGTGCTGATTGATGCAATGTCCTTAGAAGATTGTGCAATGTAGTGAGCTCTGCTGCTAGATAATCCTATTATTTCCTGGAAGGTCATGTCTTAATCCTATCACCCTGGAGCTGAAGGTCTTTTGTCTTGTAGATAGGCTGGCCCGGTCCAGGCTGAGCTATTAAAAAAGACTTGGGGGTTGCTTTCTGTCTTTAAAAACATGTTTCTTCTTTAGAGAAATATAATATTCTGCCTCTCAAAATATTTCACTTTCAAGGATAGGGGTGGTTGCTAACTTTCTACCCCTTAGGAGAACAATCTTTCCATTTCTAATAAAATGGCCATAAAGCAAAATTATAAATAGTCCTCAACTTATGGCCATAGTGGAACCAGCTCATTATAGTCATAACTTGTGATGGTTGTAAAATGAGTCATCACATAGCAATAGCACTTAGGTTGACATACCTCTCCATAGTTCTTTACAGCTTTCTCTGAGAGGTTTTACAGAATCAGCATATTGCCTGCAACAATCTGGGTCCTCATTTTACTGACCTCGGAAGGATGGAAGGCTGAATCAACCTTGAGCTGTTCAGGATCGAACTCTTAGCGGTGGACAGAGTCAGCTTGCAATACAGCATTCTAACTATATTGCACCTCACCTGATTTTATGACCCTTTTTTTTGGCAGCGGTCATAAAGTGAATGCTATGGATGTCAATTGTTCCCAATGGGACATTTTTGCTGAAAATTGGAAACAAACTCTAGTTTGTTTATAACAATGATATTTTAAATTATGGTCACGTGGCTGCAGGATGCTGCTAACGACTGTAAATGTTGGCAGGTTGCTTTGCCTGAAATGCAGTCATGTGACTATGGGGATGGGGGAAGCCATTGAAACTTCAGAATTGGGTCCTAAGTAACTTTTAAGGGTTCCATCGAAAGTTCAAATGTCACTAAGCGAATAGTTCTACGTTGACGGCCACCTGTAGTGGCCCCATTGGTTTCAATACAGCTAGGTTGCAGTTTATGTGAGCTCAAATAATGCAATTACAGATAAACAGAATTGGAAGGGACCTTGTAGGTCATCTAGTCCAATCCCCTGCCCAAGCAGGAGTCTCTACACCATTTCTGACAAATGGCAGTCCAATCTCTCCTTGAAAGCCTCCAGTGATGAAACTCCCACAACTTGTGAAGGCAACTTCTGTTCCATTGGTTGATTGTTCTCACTGTCAGAAAATTTCTCCTTATATCTCCTTGATCAGTTTCCATCCATTATTCCTTGTCTGGCCTTCAGGTGCCTTGAAAAATAGCTTGACCCCCTCCTCTCTGTGGCAGCCCTTCAAATATTGGAAGACTTCTATCATATTGGACCTTGGTCCTTCTCTTCACTAGACTAGCCATGCCCAGTTCCTGTAACTGTTCATTGTACGTTTTAGCTCCAGCCCTCTAATCATCTTGGTTGCTCTTCTATGCACTTTTTTTCTAGAATTTCAACATCTTTTTTATCGTTTGGTGACCAAAACTGAATGCAGTATTCAATACATGCTTGGTTTAGTGTGAATTGTAAATTGATTCCGGAGGTTGCATTTAAGGCACCCCAAAATTCAGCTAATATGAAAATAGTACACTTGCAATTCAGACTAGCCCATGCACATTGTCCATTAGGATTTTAGACACTGCTAATCTTTGCGTGTGCAAAATAGAGAAAAGGAAAACAATGTCAAAGGAAAACATTAAATGTACAGGTGAAAGAGTTCATTCTCAAGGAAATTGGAGATACATTTTGAGTGATAGAAGCAAAACATTATGGATGCTGATCCTCACCTTGATCGAAAAAATGCAAATTTGCCAAGAGGTGGATAAAGCCTTCTGCATCGGATCTAGGACGGAATATTTGAAATCGACGTACACAGTTACATTGGCATTTTTCTTTTGCACCAAATTAATTTACTGTTCCTAACAAAAGGACACAAATATGTTTAACAAGATTACCTATTTTAGTACTTCTATCATATATGGGCTACAACCTCCAGATGACTAATGGAGGGCAGAAAAAAATGGAGAATATCCTAACTTATTGCTGTGCCTAGCATTTATTTGGATTTTCAGTATGCAATCCAGATATTACAAATCTAATTTTAGCATGCTAGTTTCTTTGTGCGGTAGGTAGGAAAATGGGTTCTCTTTCCAAAAGTCTTCATCTATTTTGGGGAAATGGCTATTGTAGTTTTGGAAATAAACAAAGAAATAATTCATGAACCTCTTTAGGGAAAACTTGCAAATCATAGCACCAAAGCCCTGAAATTACACAGAAGTGCTGATTCTTATTTAAATGCAGAAGATAAGACTTGCATCTGATGCCTGTTATGTATTCTATAATTTTCTGAAGCAGAATGCGAAACATCATTAGTTCCTGAAATTTGAAATCTGTGCAGCTTTCCAATCTGACAGATGCTTTTTCCAACATAGTGCTTTAAATACTATAAATCATATCATTTAATCCCCAAAACATTGGCTCTGTGGTCAATACAATTACGTTCAAGAACCGCTTTGTCTGCAATGTGAATGATCTAATAAATGTATTAGCATCGTAGAATCATAGGATCGGAAGGGACCCTGGAAGGCTTCCAGCCCAATCCCCCAAATAATATTACGTGATGATGCCAATAAGGAAAAATATCTGTAGCTCATAGATGAAATGAGAGGTGCTTGGTGTTCTCTGAGGTTGATTGTTTTTCTTGCAGATGTTTCATTACCCAAACTAGGCAACATCATCAGTGCTAGTAAGATTGATGACGACGACGATGATATCAATTCAATTATGCCTGACTCTTGGTGATTCTATGGGCCAGGTCTCTCCACATCTTCCAATCTTGCACTACTTCTTTGTAATATCATATCTATATATATAAAAGGCAAATACCACTCACACATCATCATGAATTATCCAGAACCATAAAGCCTACAAGCTTGTAATTTGGAGGAAATTTGTTCCTCTTGGCTTCTAGGTACTGGCTAAGAAAGGATTTTTTGAAATGACCATCAGATCATTAGTATTTCTTATACAGTAATTAACACACTCTGATGCTAAGGAGTTCTACTTCCCCTCCCCACCTGAAAAGAACTCTGTTCCAACTGCCAGTTGCCTCACATTCCGTCACCTCAGTTCAAACTGGCAGACATTCCACTCCTTCACTCAGGAGCGGTCTGGGGCTCCTTACAGTACTAAACATTGGTACCTCACCAAAATGTCTATGTCTTTCACTTACGGAACGGGAGTAATATTCCCTTATGTGTTTCAATCACCGACCATCACCGAGCAGAGGTGGGTTGCTGCCAGTTTGATCTGGATTGGCCAAACTGGTAGTAGCGGTGGCATGAGGCTCTGCCCACCCCCTGTATGCTTCTGTGCATACGTAGAAGTGTTGTGCATGCATGCAGGAGTATGACCGAACCAGTAGTAAAAAAATTAGCAACTCACCTCTGCCACTGAGCCAATTTCTCTTGCATAGCCTGATCATATGGTTTTGTCGCGAAGCACAGGACATCCAGCTAGCATAGTATATATAATAATAGCATCCAACATCCATATCTGCCTGTCCCAGGTCCTTGGGAAGGACTTGATAGGCAGATAAAAATGCCAACTCCATTCTGAACATCTGGCTGTGTGATGAACCACAATAATAAAATAGTCACCTTGAGTCACTTTTAATAATGAGATGGGCATATCAATTAAACAAATAAATAAAGATGATAGTCATATCTTCGCATTCAGGAGGGAGAAACGCTCTGGCATCTTCCAGAGTGAAAAAAATGAGTTCTAAGGAAGACAGAGAAAACATCAGATCCTATATGATTGTGTTTGATAAAAAGTCCTAAGCAGATTGTGATGGAGAGGGTGGGCAGAAAGAAAAGCTAGGCCCTGATATGAAGAATATCATCATCCTCATCATTGGAAGGGACCTTGGAGGTCTTTAGTCCAACCTTCTGCTCAAACAGGAGACCCTCTACCCTTCCAGACAAGTGACTGTCCCAGCTGTTCTTAAAACTTTCCAGTGATGGAGCAGCCGTCACTTGTGAAGGCAACTTCTGTTCCACTGGTTGATTGTTCTCACTGTCAGGAAATTTCTCCTTAGTTCTAGTTTGCCTCTCTCTTTGATTAGTTCCCATTGTTTCCTCGTTTTGCCTTCTGATGCTTTGGAAAATAAGTTGACCCTCCTCTTCTTCTTTGTGGCTGAAGCCGTTTGCAAAAAAACACATATGATACGTCTTATGGTCTGATTCCAGATCCATGGCAATTCACGGTTACAAAGACAGAGCAATCCTCCTCTGGGCTGAAGATCAAAGCAGGAATTGAAATCTATTGGCTGAGTGATTACCACATTCATTGTGAACAGGACAGAAGGAATGAAATCAAGAGGGCTATAATAGCAATAGCACTTAGACTTATATACCACTTCACAGTGCTTTACAGCCCTCTCTAAGCAGTTTACAGAGTCTGCCTATTGACCCCAACAATCTGGGTCCTCATTTTACCAACCTCGGAAGGATAGAAGCCTGAGTCAACCTTGAGCCTAGTGAGATTCGAACTGCCAAATTGCAGGTAGCTGGCAATCAGCAGAAATAACCTGCAGTACTGCACTTTAACCACTGCACCACTGTAAATCATAATCTTAGTGTCTCCATCATTGACATATCTGCAACAGTATGATTTCCCACAGACAACTAGCAAAACATCCCCAGGGTGCGTCGATGCTCAGTCTTACATTCCTGCCCCAGGAACACAACTTTCTCTCAGTTCATTGTTCTGACATTCCTCATAACAGTGGTATAGATATTTTTGCGGCTGTTGAACATTTTTGTTTATCTTTGGGTACATCAGCAGTTGAATGTCCTTCTGAATTTAATTGAGTGGCATGAAAAGCACCAGCCCTACCTGTTAGCCCTGTAAAGCAGAGCAGACTAAAAACAGACATTGCATGGGTCTAAGGCTGCTTTTATTATAACAACAGACAGAGTCTTGTGAGTCTGAATGTGTTTTCCCTACTCCCTCTTTTACGTTCATCTACATTGGGGAGGGGAGGCGCTGTCTCATTTAACCGTTTGCAAGAAAACATATATGGTCCATCTGCTGATGATGATACGGTTCTACAGAGGAATCATTGAGTTTGTCATCTGCACCTCTATAACTGTCTGGTTTGGTTCTGCAACCCAACAAGACAAACACAGACTTCAATGGATAATTAGATCTGCAGAAAAAACAATTGCTTCCAACCTGCCTTCCATTGAGGACCTGTACATTGCACGAGTCAAAAAGAGAGTTATGAAAATATTTACAGACTCCTCCCATCCTGGACATAAATTGTTTCAACTCCTACCCTCAAAATGACGCTATAGGGCACTGCACACGAGAATAACACGACACAAGGACATTTTTTCCCTGAATGCCATCACTCTGCTAAACAAATAATTCCCTCACCACTGTCAAACTATTCACTAAGGCTGCATTGCTATTACTTCTCAACGTTCCTATCACCCATCTCCTCCCACTTATGCCTGCATGACTGTAACTTGGTTGCTTGTATCCTTATGATTTATATTGATATTGTTTCCTGATTGCTTATTTGTATCCTATGACTATCATTAAGTGTTGCACCTTATGATTCTTGATGAATGTATCTTGTCTTTTTATGTACACTGAGAGCATATGCACCAAAGACAAATTCCTTGTGTGTCCAATCGCACTTGGCCAATAAAGAATTCTACTCAATTCTGGTCTGATTCCAGATCCATGGCAATTTGCCTTACAAATACAGAGACGTCCTACCTGTGCTGAAGATCAAAGCAGGAAATGAAAACTACTACCTGAGCGAGTGCCACGTTCATTGTGAACAGGACAGGAGGAATACATTAGTTAACAATTTAAAGCTGCATGCAGCCAAATAAATCAATGCAATGTGTAGAACAGCCCAGTGTACATATTCTGTAGAAAGAGAAGTTTCCTCATGATGGGCTTCAGTGCAAGCGCAAAAACTTTGAAGAATAAATCTTTAGTCCCAGTGACTGATTCAGATTGGATTCTGTTTCAGTTATGTTAATAAATCTCACTCTTGTTATGGGCTCAATCCACGTTTATCTGAACATTGTCTTGCTAATGGATCTTCACTATCTGTCAAGGCCATTCCCTCTCTCCCTTCACTACATGTTCTGTGCTCTTCGGAAGTTGTAGGGGCTTCATCGCTGGAGGTTTTTAAGAAAAGACTGGACAGCCACCTATCTTAAATGGTATAGGGCAGTGATGACGAACCTATGGCACGCGTGCCACAGGTGGCATGTGGAGCCATTTGTCAGGGCACGCGAGGCGCTGCCCTGTCAGCTCGCCAGCGCGCTGGCCAGCTGAGTTCACCCTTTTTTAAAGCCATTTTTTGACCTCCCCAGGCTCCAGAGGTTTATAGGAGCCTGGGGAGGGCGAAAAGAGCCTCCCCCCCTGGAGGCCCTCCAGAGGTTTCATGAGCTTCCCTGAAGCCTCCGGAGTGCAAAAAACCAGCCCTACGGGCAAACCAGAAGTTCAGGAACGGACTTCCGGTTTGCTCAGAGGTTCGTTTTGACTGCTCCAGAGACTTCAGGGAAGCATCCTGAAGGTCCCTGAAGCCTTTGGAGCGCTCAAAATGACCCTCCGAGCAAACCAGAAGTGACTTCGGGGTTGCACGGAGGGTTATTTTGACTGCTCCGGAGGCTTCGGGGAAGCGTCCTGAAGGTCCCTGAAGCCCTCCGGACAGCTTCGGGGGGCAGAGGAGGCTGTTTTTGCCCTCCCCAGGCTCCTATAAAGCCTCTGGAGCCTCAGGAGGCTGAAAAAAGCATGCAAAAAATGGGGGGTTGTGCCTGTAGTGTGCACATGCACACTGGGTGTGTGTGTCACGCATTGCATTATGGTGCGGCACGCCCGCACACGACCCCCCTGCACTCCCCCCACTTATGGCACGCGAGCCAAAAAAGTTTCACCATTGCTGGTATAGGGTCTCCTGCTTCAGCAGAAGGTTGGAGTAGAAGACCTCCAAGCTCTATTCTGATTGAATAACTCGCTGGAGTTATTCCTGGAGGACCTGTCTTGCTTGCAAATTATTTCATTTCCTTGGCAAAATACTGAAGTGGATTGCTCTTTCCTTCTCCAGTGGTTGGTATTCTTCCTCTGTGGTCATCATACGGGATCCTTCTGAGACCGAAGATCCCCATCAGAATAGCTTATCATGATGGAGAACAGGGGTTGGTTCCAGCTTCTTCTACTGCCGGTTCACTCAGGGATGCGCTTCGGGTACATGCATGTTTCAGTAGTAAAAAAAAACAACCCAAGATGCTACCACCTAGGGTGCTGCCAATAGAACTGATTCAGGAGCATGGCCAGCTGAGTTACTACCTACTCAGCCAAACCGGTCCGAACCGGTAGGAATCCACTTCTGATGGCGAACCAATGGCATGCGTGCCAGAAGTAGCATCCAGAGCCATCTCCCCGGGCATGCGAACCATCCCCTATTGCTCTTCCAGGTTCTGGCTCACTGGCCAGTTGGTCTTCGCATGTGCATGCGTGTCAGGAACCTGAAGACCAGGTGGCCAGTGCACATGCATGCACCAGAAACCAGAAGAGCAGCCTCCCGGTGCGCGAATGAGCACCGGACGTCTGTTCTTCTGGTTTGCCACACGCATGCACATGCACACTCCCATTTTGGCACTCAGTGCCAAAAAGGTTCGCCAACACCGGCTTAAAGCATTGCAAGGATGCACAACCTCCTTGATAAGGCAACAAGTCATCAATACAGTCATTCACTAGATGGCAGCAAAGAGTAAAGAGTTTTCTTCATTTCTTTGCCGCCACCTACCAATTGGTTAAACAACTGCAGCCTATTGTAGTACCCCAAATCAAATACACCAACATTTCCAACCTTGAGCTACAGTGCATTCTAAAAGTAGTTCTTTGCATTCTGGCTATCGCTGAAATAGGGGCTGTGTATCCCTTTAAAACTGATTAATCCATGTTTGCGCTCATAATTAGACCTGGAGAAATAAAACGCTGTCATGTATATTTAACATCCTGTTTGCACTGGGCTCTTTAACAAGCAAAATTGTTGTGGCATTTTAAGAACATGGAAAAATTGCTCGGCTGGAGCAGAGCAAAAGTTTGTTGAGCACAGCAGTGTTCTGTAATGTGCCAACCATGTGACCCTAAGAACTAATCAAGAGAGAATCATGCAACTATTGATGTTTGGAAAAGATGCTTTGACAAAAAAAGAGAGAAAGTATGCATTGTACAAAGCGCTGCTTTCTAAAATCTCTCTTCCTGAACCCACCTTGAATTAAATGTTTAAAACTGGATCTTTTACATCCAGTTTGAAACATGGTAAATTATATTGCTCGGTCCAGAAGGAAATAGCATGATGCATATCTATGTCTGCATGGGTAAGAATAACTCTACCCCTACCCCTACCCCCCAGTCCAACCCTAACTCTAGAAATGTACTTTAAAGAATAAAATGTGTTGTTCCCTTTTAGCAATGTAAACAACTGTGAACTTCATCATGAAATACAGCTGGGAGTTCTTGTTTTTTTTCCTTTTAGAATTCCAATAGCATTTGTTTTCTGTACTTTTTTTAAAAGATTAACAAGTTTGAAGGCACCTTGTTGGTCATCTAGTCCAACCCCCCACCTAAGCAGGAGGCCCTACACCAGCAGTGGCGAACCTTTTTTGGCTTGCGTGCCACAAGTGGGGGGAGTGCAGGGGGGTCAGGTGCGGGCGTGTCGCACCCATAATGCAATGCGTGACCCCCAGTGCGCATGCGCACACAACAGGCGCCCCCCCATTTTTACATACTCTTTTCGCCCTCCCCAGGCTACTATAAAGCCTGTGGAGGGCGAAAAATGGCTTTTAAAAATGGTGAACTTGCGCCTCGCGTGTCCTGACAAATGGCTACGCGTGCCACCTGTGGCACGCGTGCCAGAGGTTCGCCATCACTGCCCTACACCATTTCTGACAAATGGCAGTCCTATCTCTCCTTGAAAGCCTCCAGTGATGAAACTCCCACAACTTGCGATGGCAACTTCTGTTCCATTGATTGATTGTTCTCACTGTCAGAAAATTTATCCTTATATCTTCTTGATCAGTTTCCATCCATTATTCCTCATCTGGCCTTCGGGTGCCTTGGAGAATAGTTTCACTCCCTCTTCTTTGTGGCAACACCTGAGATATTGGAACACTGCTATCATGTCTCCCCTAGTCCTTCTTTTCATTAAACTAGACATACCCAGTTCCTGCAACCGTTTTTCATATGTTTTAGCCTCCAGTCCCCTAATCATCTTTGTTGCTCTTCTCTGCACTCTTTCTAGAGTCTCCACATCTTATTTATAGTGTGGTGACCAAAACTGGATGCAATATTCCAGGTGTGGTCTTACTACGGCTTTATAGAGTGGTACTAATACCTCACTTGATCTTGATTGTATCCCTCTGTTAATGCAATTTAGGATTGCATTGGCTTTTTTGGCTGCCACCGCACACTGCTGGCTCATATTTAACTGATTGTCCACTAAGACTCCTAGAGCTCTCTCACAGTTACTGTTACTAAGCCTGGTTTCACCCAGACTATACTTAGAAACTTCTGTACTTACGTTTGATCATACCATACCCTGTTTCCCCAAAAATAAGCCCTCCCTGGATAATAAGCCCAATCAGGCTTTTGAGCATATGCCCTAAAATAAGCCCTCCCCTGAAAATATTGCAACACGGCAGCTGCCATGAGGTGATCACACTCACCACCTCCTGCACTTCAAAAATAATAAGACCTTCCCAAAAATAAGGCTAAGCATTTATTTTGGGGGGGGGGGGTGTCAAAAGAAAATAAGACCCTGTGAAAAGAGTAAGGTTCTACATTTAGGCAACAAAAACGGAATGCACAGGTACAGTATATGTGATACCTTGCTCAGTAGTAGTAACTGTGAGAGGGATCTTAGGAGTTGCCACAAAGAAGAGGGAGTGAACCATTTAAATAGGAGCCAGCAGTGTGCAGCAGCTGCCAAAAAAGCCAACACAGTTCTAGGCTGCATCAACAGAGGGATAGAATCAAGATCACGTGAAGTGTTTATACCACTTTATAAAGCCTTGGTAAGGTCACACTTGGAATACTGCATTCAGTTTTGGTTGCCACGATGTAGAAAAGGTGTAGAGACTCTAGAAAGAGTGCAGAGAAGAGCAACAAAGATGATTAGAGGACTGGAGGATAAAAAAATATGAAGAACAGTTGCAAGAACTGGGTATGTCTAGTTTAATGAAAAGAAGGCCTAGGGGAGACATGATAGCAGTGTTCCAATATCTTAGGAGTTGCCACAAAGAAGAGGGAGTGAAACTATTCTCCAAGGCACCTGAGGGTAGAACAAGAAGCAATGGGTGGAAACTAATCAAGGAGAGAAGCAACTTAGAACTGAGGAGAAATTTCCTGACAGTTAGAACAATTAATCAGTGGAACAGTTTGCCTCCAGAAGTTGTGAATGCCCCAACACTAGAAGTCTTTAAGAGGATGTCGGATAGCCATTTTTCTGAAACGGTATAGGGTTTCCTGCCTAGGCAGGGGGTTGGACTAGAAGGCCTCCAAGGTCCCTTCCAACTCTACTATTGTATTGTATTGTATTGTATTATTTTTGGGGAAACACAGTATCAATCAGATTCTACTGCAGTCAAAAATTACTCCACACCTGATATGAAAATTGTTTCTTGGGTGAGATTTCCAAGGCGGATGAAAATTTCAAATTTGCTTTCTAAAATGGTTGTAAAGGCTTTTTCCCCCTGTCTCCTTCTAAAAGATGAACTGAAGCTCAGTCACCTATTGCTCCTCAGGCTCAAATCCAAAAATGTAAAAATAGAAGGCCTTACCTCAGAGCCTTCTGAAGATAACTTTCATTAATGTGAAAAAGCCATTGTTTACTAAGATACAATATGAATGGATTAGGATGATCTTTAGTCACTGGTGAATTTCTTCAGATAATTATGTATCTAGCCAGAAGCCTTCTATTTGGGTCTAACTTGGAACATCTTGAGACTCCCATATATTCTTTCTCAGAATGGATTTCAAGAAGCACGCAGAGAGAATTATCATCCAGATAATGGAATTTATGTTCTTAATACATATTTGGAAAGGTTAAAGACTATATTAAGTCACAAATTCCTTTAGAGTATATTCTGCCATATTTTTTTTTACAATTCCCCTGTCTTGACAGCTCATATGCTACAGCTTTAAGCCAATTTTTTAAAAATCAAGGTATAACATGATCGTTAAACTTTTAATCCTCTTTGCACCCTTGTGGACGTTCATGTACATTTATTATTGGGGGGAGGAGCGTCACAGTTATTTGGGCTTTTATTTACTTGGGATTTTTTTATACTGCATTTTTATAAATAACTCAAGGTGGTAAACATCCATCTTCTTCCTACCTCTGATTTTCCTGACAACACAGCGCAGTGGGTTGAGAGAGGGTGACTGGCCAGATTTCATGCCTAAGGCAGGACTACAACTCAGTCTCCTGGTGATTGGCCCAAAGTCACCTAGCTGGTTTTGATGCTTAAGGTGGGACTAGAACTCAGAGTCTCCTGGCGATTGGCCCAAAGCCATCCAGCTAGTTTCATGCCCAAGGCGGGACTACAACTCACAGTCTCCTGGTGATTGGCCCAAAGTCATCCAGCCAGTTTCATGCCCATGGAGGGACTACAACTCACAGTCTCCTGGTGATTGGCCCAAAGTCATCCAGCCAGTTTCATGCCCAAGGCGGGACTACAACTCACAGTCTCCTGGTGATTGGCCCAAAGTCATCCAGCCAGTTTCATGCCTAAAGTGGGACTAGAACTCACAGTCACCTGGTGATTGACCTAATATCATCCAGCAAGCTTTCATAGCTAAGGCAGGACTAGAACTCACAGTCTCCTGGTGATTGGCCCAAAGTCATCTAGCCAGTTTCATGCCTAAGGTAGGACTATCCAACAAGCTTTCATAGCTAAGGCAGGACTAGAACTCACAGTCTCCTGGTGATTGGCCCAAAGTCATCCAGCCAGTTTTCATGCCAAGGCGGGACTTGAACTCACAGTCTTCTGGTTTCTAGCCTGATGCTTTAACCACTAGACCAAATTGGCTCTCAGACTGGCACTTTGACGCATTCCAAGGTGAGATGTCCTGTGAAGAATTCTCCACATTTCACCAATCATTTGGAAGATCTCTTTTGAATGTGAATGTAGCAGCTGTCTACTATTCATCAAAGCAGCCTGACACTTTTTAGACTTTCGGTGTGCCTCTGCAAAATGCCACTGTTTTAAGAGTCTCATTAGTTTTAGTGAGGAATCTTTTATTCCTGTTTCAAATATTGCCCCTTTGCTGCCTGCTATTTGTTTTCATGCCTAGTAAAGAACGTTTTCTGGGACTAAATAATGGGAAATATAATTGAGAAGGAAGGACAGGATCAAAAGACGTAGATATCCTTGGAAGATCAGGGTTATTTAAGCCTAAAGAGAAAAAAAGCATCTGTTCCTATCAGTACAAGCTATAAAACTCAACTCAGTGACATTGAATTAATTAACTATGAAAATTTAGGGCTGGCAAATCATATAAGGAATAACACGTTGTAGACATATGAAAATTAAAACACGATGTTGATGCTTTCCTAGTAAGACAGTTAATTAAAACTACCAGGAATTGAAGACATCAGTTAATATGAGCTGAACTAATCCATTCTAATCCCCCATGAAATTAAGAAACATATAGGCATTGTCATAAATGTATATTTAAAACTGACTTTAGAAGATTGGAAATGTAGGAATAATCATTGGGTGCTAATCTCTCTTCTCCCATTGCTTCATCGTCCTTTTTTAATGCGTAAGGGGGAAAAAATGTTCAATACAATCAGATGGACAGAAGAGGATTTTGAAGGATTCTGATCATGAAAGCCCTCTTAATGGTGAATACATTTTGCAAAATTAATGGTCCCAAGTTCCAGCTACAGTAGGCTGCAAATAATGGAAATCTCCATCACTCTCTTAAGTCAGTCTTTGCGATAGTGGTGAATATATGTAGTTCAGGTATAGGTTGGGGATAGAGGTTCTCTGAGCTTGTGGGTTGACTTCTGGATGTTTTGTTACCTGGTTTGATAATATATTCAGCAGAATTTAGGGGATGTTGGTCAGTGTTCTGTGTACAAGAGATTCGTGTGGTCTGAGTCTTGTGATGGGGAGGTCACATCAGGTGAGAATCTTGTGATGGGTCAGGTATGGGTCATGTCATTTGAAGGTCTTGCTGACAGCTGGCTTACTGTCAGGGTTCCGACACATTCCCAAGTGAAGCCAACTCTGATCCCATGTAATTTACAGCCCCAATCATGACCCTGTTTCCCACCCTCCCCTGAGGGTGTGTCATCAATCACATTTGCCAATGGGGCAATTTCGCGGTTGAAGAGATCACTCCCCTCTGGCCACTGTAAGTAACCCTGGGATACAGCCTTGAGAGAGATAAGTCTGAAATGTGCATCTGTCTTTTGCTGCTGTGCCGTTTCATTGGTTTCCCATCCCTCCTTTCCTATGGCAACTCGAGAGCAGGCCAGGGACGCTTTGCGAGTTGACATTTGTGATGGATCTTGTGATGGGGAAGTGACATCAGGCAAGGGTCATTGGGGGGTGAAGTGCTGGTTGGGGGAGTTGCATGGCTTGATTGAGGCTCAATGCCATCACTGGTTGACTGTGCAGTTGATTTGAATTCTGGGGGGTTCATAGGCTAGCAAATCAGTATTTCTCAAACATGATCACTTCAGGATGTGAGGACTTCAACTCACAAAGTCAAGAATGTCCCCAATAGATATATACATAAAAGCAAAATAACACTCATGCATCATCACGAAATCTCCAGAACCATAAACTTGAGGTTTGGCATGTATGTCCTACTTGGCTTCTAGGTGCTCGCTAAGAAAGGATTTTTCAAAATGACCATCAGATCATTAGTATTTCTTATAGTATTATTAACACACTCTGATGCTAAGAAGTTAGACATTCTACTCCCCCTCCCCACCTGAAAAGAACTCTGTTCCAGCTGACACTTGGGCATGGGCGTGGCCAGTGAATGACAGGGCCTGTAGGCTGGGAGTTTAGACATTCTACCTTCCCCCTGAAAAACGCTTTTGTTAGGGTTCTAAATACCATGCAGAAATAAATCATTGTCCAAGGCAAAACATCCTTTAAGGTGCAATTTATTCCGCAGGCATGTTAGTACTGCTATGGAAATTTCAACTCTGGAAGTACATGCTCTGGGTTCACCCAGTTAAAGTTCATGATCTCTCCCCACACCCACAAATCCATCACATGTTCCAATCATCATCTTCCACGCTGGCATGTACACCCATCTTCTTCCGGCCAGGTGTTGAGGTGCTGAGACAAAAGATGACCTTGGCTTCTACAAAAGAATGTCAACAATCCATGCTACAATCCTACTCCTTTCTATTCCCCCCTCCCAACTACTACACTATTGAAACAGCATAGAAAATTATAAGAAAGTGTGGCAGGCCAAAGATCCTAAAAAGAATATAATTACAGGCCTGACAGGCGGCCTCTCCTCAAAAGAAAAACGTTTCCTGCAAAGAGAATAACATAAAAGTTAACATAACAAAATTAACCACCTCTTCTCCACCCAGGGGAACCCCTTGACTTCTCGGGAAACTTCCCATTGAATTGCTTTACTAACTTCTCCACTTTCAGGTTCCCACTGTTCACCCAATTAGCTTCAGACCAAGGGTAACCCTTCCAATGCACTAAGTACTGTAAGCAACCCCTATTCAGCCTGAAATCTACAATTTTTTCCACCTCAGATTGTGTTTCCCCTTCCATCACTAAAGGAGGAGATTGAGCTTGGGTGGATGCTCTTCTGTTAGACCCAATTACTGGTTTCAACAAGCTACAATGAAATTCTGGGTCAATTTCCCCTAGACTTCTGGGTAGACTGAGTTGAACTGTAACTGAGTTAACTATCTTCACTATTGGGAATGGACCTAGAAATTTTGGACCCAATTCCTTGCTAAGCATTTCTAATCTTATGTATTTGGTAGATACAAAAACATTGTCCCCCACACGGTAGGGGTTTAGGAATGAGCGACGTTGATCATCTTGCTTCTGGTAGGATTCTGCCGCAACTGCTAGAGCCTTCTTCGTATTCTCCCATCCTTTCTTTAGCATGTCCATCCATTCACTCAAAGACATGAAAGAAGGAGGTTCTCTAGGCAACTCAGGCATGGCACCAACTTCCATGCCACTGGTAATCTGGAAACCCGCTAATCCTCTGCTGCTGTGGACCGCATCGTTGTACGCCACTTCGGCGAAGGGTAGCAAGTCCGACCAGTTGTCGTGCTGATAGTCCACAAAACACCTGATGTATTGTTCCACCACCGCATTGGCTCCCTCTGCTGCACTGTTCATGCTGGGATGAACCTCTGAGCTCAGTTCTTGTGTGGACCCAATAGATCTCAGGACCTCTCTCCAGAACTTGGCTGTGAACTGGACTCCGCGGTCTGAAATGATCTTCTTGGGTACTCCATGCAGGCGATAAATGTGTTTCACAATCATTTTCGCTAATTCGTTTGCGGATGGCAATCCTGAGCAAGCAATGAAGTGTGCCTGCTTAGAAACCAAATCAATAACAGTCCAAATTACTTTATGCCCACTGCTGTCTGGGAGTTCCATGATGAAGTCCATTGCGATCTCTTCCCATTGCCGTTTCGGGCTCTCTGCTGCAGGTGCTGTAGGTTCTGGGCTCTTGGATCCAATCATCCACGGTTGGCCTTGTTCCTCCTCCGAGGCCTCCCCCTTGGTAGGACTCTTCGTCACCTGAAGTTGGGGGTCCTCTTCCAGAGGTCGGTTGGGCATTTCCCCCTCCGAGGCCTCCCCCTTAGTTGGACTCTTTGTCACCTTCAGTTGGGGATCCTCCTCCGGAGATTGTTTGCCCTTTTCCTCTTCCGAGGCCTCCCTCTTGGTAGGACACTTCGTCACTTTAAGTTGGGGATCCTCTTCCAGAGGTTGTTGGCCCAGATGACTTTTCTGTGCAGGCATCGGGGGCCCTCTCTTAACCACCGTGGCAATTGGTACACACGTTTGTTCTTCGGCAATTCCCTCCTCCGAGGCCTCCCCCTTGGTAGGACTCTTTGTCACCTTAAGTTGGGGATCCTCTTCCAGAGGTCGTTTAGGCTTTTCCCCCTCCGAGGCCTCCCCCTTAGTTGGACTCTTTGTCACCTTAAGTTGGGGATCCTCCTCCGGAGATTGTCTGCCCTTTTCCTCTTCCGAGGCCTCCCCCTTGGTAGGACACTTCCTCACCTTAAGTTGGGGATCCTCTTCCAGAGGTTGTTGGCCCAGATGACTCTTCTGTGGTGGCATCTGGGACCCTCTCTTTACCGCCGTGGTGGTTGGTGCACACGTTTGTGGCATTGGGGCTGGAGCCAAGCACTCTGATGCTCTGTGGCCAAGTTGACAACAATGGTGGCATTTAATTGGCCCCCACGAGGAATGGAACCTAGTTACATCTCTAAACTCAGGAACCGTTTCATCACACTGCCTTGCTCTCCAACTTGCAGCTGCCCCCTTGGTAAACCCTTCTTCCATGGTGGAGATTGCTTCTCTGTAGGAAGGGGGAGTAAGAATCTTTTGGGGCATTGCAGATGCACCTTGTTCCGCTTCCCATCTTGCAGGCCTGGCTTTGGTAATCCCTTCTTCCATGTTGGTGATTGCTACTCTGTAGGAAGGTGGGGTAAGAACCACTTGGGGCCTTACAGGCGCACAATTTCCCGCCATCCATCCCGCAGGCCTCCCTTTGATAATACCTTCTTCCATGGAGATTTCTTCTCTGTAGGAAGGTCTGGTAAGAACCTTTTGGGGCCTTGCAGGGGAGACTGGAACTGGTGGGGAGGTCAATCCCTCGGTTGGCCACTGCCCAGCTTTCTGCCATGGTGCCATCTGCTGAGGGAGGGCAGGTGCCCACTGGCATCCCTCCCATCCATGACCTGGGGTTAAGACCCATCCCGGGGTTGCCTGCTTCACAGGTTGCAGCTCAACCAATGATGGCTGGCTAGGGGGTTTTACGTGCCAAGGACCCTCCTGTTGGCTTGGAGGAGTTATGGGCCAAGTAGGTGCCCTTTGCTGGCTTGGATGAGTTATGGGCCAAGTAGGTGCCCTCTGCTGGCTTGGAGCATTTCCCCATGCTGATGGCAAAGGAGTTTGTAAGTAGCATCTTTTCCATCCAAGTCCTGGGAGGAAAGCCCAATTTACTGCCCAATTTGCTTCATTTACTGATTGCAGCCCCATTTGTGGTGGCTTGCAAGTGACAGATGCTGGAAAAATTCCTTCTTCCTGCCTCCTTTGAAATTCCCATTTTGAAAGGGAATCTCTCTCCCATCTAGTTGCAGGGTGATATGCCATTTCATTTATTGCCGTCTGGAAGGAGCCCAAACCTCCGTTCTAAGGGTGTTTTTTTTTTCCAATCTTGCTTCTAAGCTGGGGGGGAAGGAGGGGGAGCATGCACTCACAATTTTGCTGAAGAAGTCCGTCTGAGATTTCCTTCATCTTGTCGCGTCTCCTCCTGCATTCCTCCAGATGCAATTAAACTGGAAACAGCATTCCATTGCCTTTGAAGTTCCGTACTCCTCTTCTTATCACCAAAAGCTTCTCATTAATTCTTCGCTGATATTTACGCTGTCCCGGTCAGCATTGGGAATGCCGAGACCCACATCACCAGATCTTCCATCACCAGCCCTTCCCCCTTGATAGGGGGAGGGAGCTAGTGAAATATTTTTAAAGTAGAGAGTTGAAATAATGTTAGGGTTCTAAATACCATGCAGAAATAAATCATTGTCCAAGGCAAAACATCCTTTAAGGTGCAATTTATTCCGCAGGCATGTTAGTACTGCTATGGAAATTTCAACTCTGGAAGTACATGCTCTGGGTTCACCCAGTTAAAGTTCATGATCTCTCCCCACACCCACAAATCCATCACATGTTCCAATCATCATCTTCCACGCTGGCATGTACACCCATCTTCTTCCGGCCAGGTGTCGAGGTGCTGAGACAAAAGATGACCTTGGCTTCTACAAAAGAATGTCAACAATCCATGCTACAATCCTACTCCTTTCTATTCCCCCCTCCCAACTACTACACTATTGAAACAGCATAGAAAATTATAAGAAAGTGTGGCAGGCCAAAGATCCTAAAAAGAATATAATTACAGGCCTGACAGCTTTGATGCTAAGGAATTAGACTGAGGGAGAGAAGGGGATAAGATAGGAGAGGCCTCTTTGGAGCAAGCCTGAGGGAGAGAGGGGGATAGGAGAGGATCAATGGGGCAAGCCTGAGGGGGAAAAGAGGAGAGGAGAGGAGAGAGGATTCTGTGGGGCAAGCCTGAGGGAGAGAAGGGGAGAGGAGAAGCTGATCATAACTGCTCATTTATTTTCAAGCTCTTAAGTGGTGATTTATCAAGCCCGGTCATAGTTTTTTAGCGGAGCACGGGTATTCAGCTAGTTTTTGATAATGAAATTTGCCCTTGGTTTACAACATGGGTTTCCTCAAGTTGCATAAACAGAAGTGATGTAAGGCACTGAATAAGCTCCTAATTTGTTATTACAAAACATTAGAAAACCTAAATGCATCTTTACCCTGATTAGAGGCTTTTAGTGGGGACAATTGCATTGGTAGAAAATGTACACAGAAGTAATTGTAGAAGAAAATCTACAATTAAGGATAATTTTGTTCCAATCTGGTGACCATTTCTTAATATATTAACATTTCTCCTTAAAATACACCCTATCCAATTCAATACAAATTCTGGGCAAAAATATTCTTTTTAAGACTAGATAAGTGCATAAATGCTACCTTTCCCCCTTCTCATTTGCCTTTGGTTTAATTCTTTCTTTCCTTTTTAACTGTATTTTTAGTTTTTGTGCTGATATCAAAATAGTTCATTGAAAAGCAACATAAAAAGAATTATAACACCTTCGTTGCCATCTGCAGTGCTACAGCCTAGGATTTTCCCAGCTAATTCTAAGTGTTTTCAGCTGATCTTTTTTCAATACCAAGAAAGATTTGGTTTTTATTTCGTAAATAAGCGGTACTATAAAATGTTTATTGGGTATTTAGTTGGAAAATGGTGTCATGCATATTCAACCAAAGAGCTTTGACAAACAGAACAAAAACAAACACATTAAAATACATGAGCTTTTTGAAGTTGGGAAAGAAAGAATGTTCTTGCCTCTTCGTCGCATACCCAAATGGAAGCAGCTGTTAAAGATAATATTGAGTCAAAACCCAAAAGCATGAAAAGGAATATTCTACGCAATAAGAAGAAATTACCGTGCGCCTGAAAAATTGTACTGTTCTCTTTGGTTAGCCTGCTTACACTTGTCCCAAAAAAATGGAAGCAAGTAAAGTACCAATACCAATAGAAGGGCATATTTGTAGCTCAGGGTTGAAATGTGGCATCCTTGGTGTTCTCGGAGCTTGGTGGTGATGGGCTGTCTGAAAAAGTACCATATTTTATGGAGTATAAGATGCACTGGAGTATAAGACGCACCAAGATTTTGAAGAGGCAAATTATAAAAAGGTTTTTGCACTCTGTTGACCTCCCGAAAACAGGCCCGTTTTTTTTTTCCCAAAAAAGGGCAGGCATAGCCTTTAGGAGGCTTGTAGAGTGCTCCTGGGGGGTTACCCCCCAAAAAATGAGCAAAAAATGGCCTGGTTTTCACGAAAACAGGCCGGTTTTTGTCAAAAAAAAAAGGGGGGGCATGCATAGCCTTTAGGAGGTTTATCGTACTCCTGGGGACTGGGGGGGGGGCATAATTGAGAAAAAAACACCCAATTTCTTTTGCTCATTTCTGCCCTCCCCGCCCCCCAGGAGCACTCTGAAAGCCTCCTAAAGGCTATGCATGGCCATTTTGGTGAAGGGGGCGGGGTTTTGGGAGGCAAAAAATGCTGTATTCAGTGTATAAGATACACCCAGATTTTCAGCCTCTTTTTTGAGGGAAAAAGGTGTGTCTTATACTCCGAAAAATATGGTAAGCAAGGTTACGGCATCCCCTTGAAAGTAAATCAGGAAGACTGTAATTGTGGGGTCTGCCTGGCAAGAACAAAAAATGCTTATCAAGAGGAAATATGCATGTGTAAAGCTTATAACAATTACGGGTAGTTAAAAAGCTGATAAAAAGTAACAAGAGTTAGACAACTTGCAAACCTCAGCTAAAAGTTAGAAATAGAGATGGCCGGCAGCAAATGAAATGTGTATTAGATAACTAATCTGGAGCATTCATTAGCCAAGGCTTAGGAATAGGGACAGCTAGAGACCAATAGAACAAATTGTAGAATTATTACTCAAACGTTTATTAGATGATATTTCTTGTTATCTCACCTTGTCCCGCCTTCTCCTTTAGTGAAAGTGTGTAAAGCTCACTTAATCCTTTGTTCTTGTTTTCTTGGCATTTTGACCAGGAACCCTTTTCCTTGGAGTTCTCCAATAAAAAGCAATTAGAAAACTTGCACCTAGTGTCTGGCGTCCATCATTGGCTTTGGCACCAGGCTCAAACCCGAATTGGGGACATTTTCTTGCAAACATTTCATAACCTACAGTAAGTAGGTAACATCTTCAGTGCTAGAAGGGAGTGAGGTTTGCTCTCTATCTATATATGACAGCATGGCTATCAAACTCGTGGTGTCGCGTTGACATCATGTGATGTTTTGCGATGTTTTCCCCATTTGTGGAGCTGGGGTGGGCGTGGCCCTGCATGCGATGCATCTGGCTTATGGGCTGCTAGTTTGACACCCCTGATATGCAGTGACTTGCCTTGTCAGTTGCACTGTCAACTCTCATCTACATTTAGGCAACAAAAACGGAATGCACAGGTACAGTATAGATGATACCTTGCTCAGTAGTAGTAACTGTGAAAGGGATCTTGGAGTCCTAGTGGACAACCATTTAAATATGAGCCAGCCGTGTGCAGCAGCTGCCAATAAAGCCAACACAGTTCTAGGCTGCATCAACAGAGGGATAGAATCAAGATCACCTGAAGTGTTAATACCACTTTATAATGCCTTGGTAAGGCCACACTTGGAATACTGCATTCAGTTCTGGTCGCCACGATGTAGAAAAGATGTGGAGACTCTAGAAAGAGTGCAGAGAAGAGCAACAAAGATAATTAGGGGACTGGAGACTAAAACATATGAAGAACGGTTGCAGGAACTGGGTATGTCTAGTTTAATAGAAATAAGGACTAGGGGAGACACGATAGCAGTGTTCCAATATCTCAGGGGTTGCCACAAAGAAGAGGGAGTCAAGCTATTCTCCAAGGCACCTGAGGGCAGGACAAGAAGCAATGGGTGGAAACTAATCAAGGAGAGAAGCAACTTAGAACTGAGGAGAAATTTCCTGACAGTTAGAACAATTAATCAGTGGAACAGCTTCCCTCCAGAAGTTGTGAAAGCCCCAACACTGGTAATCTTTAAGAAGATGTTGAATAGCCATCTGTCTGAAACAGTATAGGGTTTCCTGCCTAGGCAGGGGGTTGGACTAGAAAACCTCCAAGGTCCCTTCCAACTCTACTATTTGTATTGTATTGTATTGTATCTACTAACATTCAGCATTGAATTAGCATTAGGTAAGAGTTAACGGAATTCAACAGTAGCTGACTACTTGTGACAATGTAACAACTCCAGGCTGATTCCTCTCTTGACTCCACCCCAGGCTTTGCTTCTCCTCTTTCTACATTTGTAGGGAAATGCAATTTATAAACTATGCTTTGTTATCCTAAAATGTAACATGATAACGGACAGATCATAGAAGTGCTCCTAGATCCAATTGCAAAAGCAAAACGAATCAAGCATTAAGGAATGAGAAACAAAATACAGTTGCTCTATTGTAATTTGTCGGAATATAATGTTGACTTTTCGAATAGCACTCTCTCCTTCCCTCACTGCATACTTATACAATGACTGACAACAGATGATTAGGGCCTGTGTGTATCTTATATTGAAAATTGGAAGGGTTTTTCCTTCAGTTACAGTTGGTATAATGATAATCCTCATAGGCTGGGCTGTTATTTCTGCTAGCTTTTAAGATAATATGGTGTGAAAGTATCCTGCATGAAGCCATCCATCTTTCTCAACATATGCAGTACCTTAGCCTTCACTGAATAGCACCAGGACAAGTATATGGAGAAACCCTACTTTTAGGAGTATAACTTTAGTAAGAAGCTGTTTTGAGGCTAGTGCTGGCATTAATAAAAATAAAGCTAAGAAGAATGCAATGGTGACTATGTAGACCAGGGGTGTCCAAACTTGGGAACTTTAAGACTTGTGGACTTCAACTCCCAGAATTCCCCAGCCAGCCAAGTCCACAAGTCTTAAAGTTCCCAAGTTTGGACACCCCTGATGTAGACCTAAAAGCCAACAGTGTGTTTTCCTCCATTATACTGAGGCAGCAGATCAAGTCAGCTCTTGAAGTGGACAGATCAAAGCCAGGAGAAAAGAAGAAATGAATCAGAGGAGAACGAAGGGATAAAAGTCCTGACAATATCAGTCTAACCAATGGGAGGTGTACTATGTAGACAACTGCAAAATAAGCCTTTTAGACATTGCAAAATCCCTCTGCAATTTTCTCCGCATCCATTTTCTCCAGTTTTCTAGTGCTCAGTAGTGCATGCAAAGTCAAATGTCAAGACCCTTTTCCCATCTGGCTCCTAACCTTGAATTGAAGGCATCTTCAGTTTACGTTCTTTGAGGATAGACACGGCTGCTGAATTCCCATCTTGTCATTAGTTCATCTGCTTTATCCCAAATTCTTCTCTGCCTGTTTTATGATAGACCGCTTGGTTTTTGCACCCCCCCAAATAGATGCAAAAATGGAGCTAATGTGGCAAATTTCCTACATACATTGGTTAACTGATTAACAAAAAAGTTCATCTATTTTTTATGTTTGTTGCCTATAGTATTGACCAAGGGTGTCAAACCCATGGGGTACTTAGATCTGGCCCACGGGATCACCCTGGAAATAGCAAAGGACTGGCCTGTGGTGCTTCTGCCAGTGACAATGGGCTTTTGAGCTCCGTTTTCAGCTGCCACGGCCTCCTGCAACTCTCTGCCAGCGAAAATGAAGTTCGGGAGCCTATTTTCACTGGCAGAGCATTCAGGCCAGTAGTGGGATCCAATTTTTTTTACTACCGGTTCTGTGGCCATGGCTTGGTGGACATGGCAGGGGAAGGATACTGTAAAATCTCCATTCCCACCCCACTCCAGGGGAAGGAAACTGCAAAATCCCCCTTTCCTCCCAATCAACTGGGACTCGGGAGGCAGAGAATAGATGGGGGCATGGCCACACAGAGGTGATATTTACCGGTTCTCCAAACTACTCAAAATTTCCGCTGTCTCCAGAACTGGTCAGAACCTGCTGAATACCACCTCTGGTTCAGGCCACCACAGGTGGCCCCAACATGAGTGACTTCAAGCTGGCCATGCCCACCCTGGCCTCCCAAGGTCAAACACAACCCTAATGTGGCCCTCAATGAAATCGAGTTTGACACCCCTGGTATAGACCTATGGCTATGTCATTCCTTTTTTCTCCTTTTGTATTGACCCAGATGCATTCTAGGGAGTTTTCATCCTTGGTTTCCTGAGATGTAGCGATCTCTTACATATGATGCAACTCCGCTTCCTCTTTTATTCAGTCTCTTTCTTTAGAACAGTTTGTATCCTTCCATTGGTATGTTCCAGTCATGAATTTCATCCCACCTGGTTTCAGTAATTATCACTAGATTGCAATGACCCTCGTGTACTAGGACTTCAAGTTCACCAAGTTTTTTCCCCAAATGTTGTTTTGGTTTGACCCAGCCATTGGGTTAATTTGTCCTGAATACTAAGCTATCATATCAATTATTTAGGGACCTTGTATTATATAAACTAATGGAGAAAAACTAAGTATGTGGTCCCTAGGAGTCATAAATGACTTGACAGCACATAGTCAATCAGTTATATAAACACAGCAGTTGGATTTTCTTAACTGGCTTTACATGAAGTGTAGCCAAATTTTATGAATGCAATAGATTCTTATAAAGCTGCTAATCTAAGCATAAAAAGGACCTTGTATTGTTAAAGATTAGCTTTCTTAGGAAGAGGAGGTGATAACACCAGCTGAGCAATGCAGATATGAAGCCACCAACTTTTCCTCGGATTCATTTATTTATACATCCTTACTTAAAAAATAAAACCCAAACAAAATCCTTAACCACTCAGTTGGTCTCAGCTTGCCCAGTTTTTTTAAAGGGAAAATCTCACAAATGTCTTTCAATCCCCAACCCAGTTTCAGCTGAAAGACATCACATCTGTATTTTCTGCCAGTTTTTGTATTCACGATTTAAGTGATAAAGAGAAATACATCAAGGCCAGGGACGTGCGGTCAGGGGAGGCAGGGGAGGCAGAGCCTCACCTCTCTTCATGAAATAATAGTATATAATATTATATACTATATATATATATATATAATATTATAATATTATATACATCCATCCGGCCGCGCCCGGGAGCTGCGGAGGCAGAAATGTTGTTGGTGCTCCCGGATGACGAAGGCACGAAAGCGTGCCTTCGTCATCCGGCAGCACCGACAACATTTCTGCCTCCGCCCTCCGCAGCTCCCGGGCGCGGACGGACGGATGTAGCCACAGCGACGCCGAGGCGGTCCTGGCGGACGAAAGAGCGAGCGAGGCAGCCTGATCCTCGGTCACTTGCCCACCGGACTGCCTCAGCGCCATTCTGGCTACCTCCGTCCGGGCGCGCCCGGGAGCTGCGGAGGGCGGAGGCAGAAATGTTGTTGGCGCTCCCGGATGATGAGGGCACGAAAGCGACTGGGGAACGACAAGAACCTTCCTGCCTCTGCTGGATTTCGCGCGCTCCTCGCGACTGCAATATGTAGTCGCGAGGAGCGCGCAAAGTCCAGCAGAGGCAGGAAGGTTCTCGTTGTTCCCCAGTCGCTTTCGAGGACTGCGGAGTGCGAGCCGGTGGAGCACGCTCAGGAAGGCGGGGAATGGGATCACGTGTGCTGGAGGCTGAGGCAGCATGAGCCTCCAGCACACGTGGTCCCATTCCCCGCCTTCCTGATGACATCACCAGCCTCACCAGCCATAAACCTCACCGCACATCACTGATCAAGGCAATAAAGTAGAATTCTAGAACATCCTGACCTCAACAAGATAATACTGGTATTAAACATTAAAAACTACAATCTAGTCTGGGGAGAGGGGGCGGTCTAGAAATTTAATAAATTATTATTATTATTATTACATATTAAAAAAGGTGTGTGTGTGTGTGTGTGTGTGTGTGTGTTCCAGCAGAACTCTGGAACGCCTTGAGCAATTTCAACCACACCTGGTACAGAGATGACTTACTCACTGAAAACAAATACTGTGGGGGTAAGAGACCCCACACCCATCAGGGTATGTGTGCTGTTAAGATACAGCCTGTTGTGCCTTAAAATGGCTTCTACTGTACAGCGCAGTGGAGTTGCCGTGGTAACAGCTTCACAGTACTCCACAAGAGGGCTCCCTCTGATAAGGGGGAAAATGCAACATTAGAAATTACACTTCTGGGACAGGGGTGGGTTGCTGCCGGAATTACTGCCGGTTTGGTGCATGCAAAAAAAAATTCTGCACATGCGCAAAACCTTTACAAAATTGCAATGAAAATTGTTTTGTGCGTGCACAGAATTGAAAAACAAGATAGCACTGCCGCAGGAGAACCAGTTTGGGAGTGTGGCAGGCCTGGGTCACTGCCGGTTCCAGCAACGCAGACTGCCAAGTCCCTACCTGTTCAGCTGAACCGGTCCAAACCGGTAGGAACCCATCTCTGTTCTGGGGGCACAAGGAAAACCTTTTAAACTAATTTAATTTTTGCCGAAATCAGGGCTCAGGGAGAAGTTGCTCTTGTAGGCTTCACAGTACTCCACAAGGGGACTCCCGCTGGTCAGGGGGAAAATCCAATGTTAGAAATTACGTTTGATCCAGATATTTCCCCCCCCCCCCATAAATTAACACCTGGGCAATGCCAGGTTACCGGGTAGTAATAATAATAAAAGTAAAAGTTTGGCAAGGGGGTAAGGCCAAAAAACAAACAAAACAGATAGGAGAATATAAAACACTGGTTAAACTAAGTGCTGTAACCTGGTAGGAGCCTCTCCATTACTTTTGAAATGGCTTGCAGAAATTATAAATATGTATAAAGGGAAATGTAGTGTTTCAAAATTCTTTGATCCAAACATAAAAAGATTACTTTCAAGGCAAAGGAAGAGACACTGTCAATATCAAGAGCTACATGTCCTGGAAAATGAACCCAGAGTGACTAGCATTCTTCAGAGAGTACCATTAATAATAAGGAAATGAATTTCCTAATTGTGTGCGTACACAGCTCCAGCTCAATACGAGATCTAAGTGTTTCGGAAAGCACAATTCAGTACTCCTTTGAAGTAGTCACTGATGTCAAAACACACGTAATTTGATCCACCTTTAACTGGCAGTTGTTTAATGAAGGAGGGGAAATAAATGAGAACTACCTACATTATTTGCTAGGATGCTTTTATCATGTTTCTTTGTCAACAGACTAATTTGGGCCAAGCAAAGTTTTCCTTTCTTCTCAAATGAGGCAACCAGAAGGCCCTTTGAAGGAGTAAAAGAGCTAAGTTTGTCCCCGTGTCCTCATTTGTAGATTTAAAACTGTCCAAAGTTGCTGTTGGCCATGGAAGAGAAACCCTCAACAACCCAGGATTCTCGCATCTCCGTTTAGTTCATGGACATTTATGCACAGTTTTACAAGAAGCATAATGCCTGGGAATAGCAAGCCAATGAACTCCTCCTCCTCCTCCTCCTTCTTCTTCTTCCATCTTCCATCTTCCATCTTCCATCTTCTTCCTCGTCCTCCTCCTTCTTTTTTCTGCTTCTCCTTCTTCTTCTTCTTCTTCTTCTTCTTCTTCTTCTTCTTCTTCTTCTTCTTCTTCTTCTTCTTCTTCTTCTTCTTCTTCCTCCTCTTCCTCTTCCTCTTCTTCTTCTTCTCCTTCTCCTTCTCCTTCTCCTCCTCTTCCTCCTTCTCCCTCTCCCCTCTCTCTCCTTCTCCTCCTCCACCACCACCATTTTAGATCTCTTCTTTTAGATCAGTGGTCACCAATTGGTGGTTTGTGGACCACTGATGGTTCGCAGAAAAATTATTTGCATTTTTCATATTGCACTAAATCAGGGGTCCTCAAACTGGGATGGATATATGTAATGAACGCTTGTGTTGCTGCAGAGAGACTCCCCTTCGGGGTCTTCTGACTTGGGGTCTGCTTCGGCCTCCTGGTGTGGGGCTTTGGGCGAAGGCTGAAGGGAAGCACCGCTGGTGGCAAAGAGCCGGAGGCCCTTGTTCCAGTGGGCCTGCATCATGGCCTGGAACTGGCTGACCATCTCAGCTGCTGAGTCTCCAGGCACTGGCTCCTGGCCTTGCACTCCTGCAGGTCTTCCTCTCCTTGGAAAGCCTATGCTCGCAGTCCTCAGTGAGGTGCTTCTGCTGAGCCTCCTTCTCTGTCAGATCCAATTTGAATTTAGCTGTTTTGCCAACTTTTTCTGTGGTGGCTGCTTAGCTCCAACAATTGATTTTTGTTGGGGCCCTCAGGAGCCCGGGCAGGGAGGCGATGAGTGGTTGGGAGGAGAGAAGTGTGTAGTGGCTGGCAAGGTGACCCTCAACATGAGTGACATCGAATTGGCCATGTTCACCCAATCACATGACTACCTATCCACAGCCACCCAGCCAGTCAATAGGAAGAGCGTGTTAGTCCTCTGGATTTAAAATTATGAATTTAGTGGTCCCTGAGATCCAAAAGGTTTGGGATCCCTGTTTTAGATCACATTGAATATGGAACAATGCAACAGTTGTCAACAGTGAGTAATATTTGCCATTCTCTTGCTTTGAAGGATTATAGTTTGAGTACTATGATAGGTTTTCTTAAAGCTGTGCTTACAGTTAATGGGAAAGAGAGTTTTGAGTGAATTTTTATAAATAGTTTTTATGATCAAGTTACAATAGGGTTGCCTGCTAAAGTAATATTTTATTTTTTTACTATCAGGCTAAATCACTGACTAGAGGGCAAAAATAAAACTGTACTTCCTTGAATATAGTGTTGACTTTGGCTTGATAGTTACTTCTAGGTTGAATTTATGGTCTCAGTTAATGCCCTGTAACAATGTGAATTGTTTCCTGGATAACTTTAAGTTATCCAGAACAAACTATTTCTGTTTACATCAATCAGAGAAATCTAACCTGATTAGTTTGTTCCGTTTGGTGAATATTTATGATTGGTGGTAGATCTTGATTCGCATTATATGAGGGTTACTTGACATAGTAATATTTAATTAATGCAAGAGAATCTGAAGAAGAAGCTTCTTTGATGAAAAGCAGAACATCTTCAAATAAAAACAAAAGAGGTCCAGTTGCCTCTTGAAAAAGCACCTTTGGGACAACCTTGACCTGGATGACTGAGAATCTCCATAGACAACAGATAAAATCGATATCAAAATCACAGTGTGGTACCCAAACTGTCAGTTGCACTGATTTTTTGTGGTTAGTTTTTTCAGACTAGTAGCACTTCAGGAATTTGGAAAGCACCTTACTGGAAGTCCTCAACTTTCAACCATTTGTTGAGTGACCATTTGAAGTTATAACGGCACTGAAAAAAATGACGGATGATACTTTTCACACTAATGGCTGTTGTAGCATCGTTGTGGTCATATGATCAAAATTCAGATGCTTGGCAACTGGCATGTACTTATGACAGTTGCAATGTTCCGGGGTCATGTGGTCAACTTTTGCAACCCCATTGCAAAGTCAGTGGGAAGCCAGATTCATTTAACAATCATGTTTCTAACTTAACAATTGCGGTGATTCACTTAACAACTGTTGTCAAGAAAGGTTGTAAAACTCCTTTAACAACTCTTTCTTTAGCCATGGAGTGTCGGGCTCATTTGTGGTCTTCAGTTGAGGAATGGACGCACTCTCACAAAATATCTACTGTGAAAGATATGGCAAATTAACCATTTCCCAGAGACTGGCTACTATTCCAAAGCACTTTTACCTTTTTTTTGGGCAGCTAAAAATACTTCTACAAAAATGCTGGGCCACTAAATCTTTCCAAGAATGCCTTTGGAGTTTATGTAAGGCATCAAGATATTGTTGAAAATATGGGCCACAAAAATGAAGTTTGTTCCTTGGCTTTGAAGCAAGTTTAAAATTGCTGTTTGCTCTTCAACTTTGTGATAGCCTTTTTTTTTTAATTTAAAAAACGGAGTGCTTTCAGTCATACAGAAAGAGTGAGCAAGAACAGGATGACAAAATAGGCACAAGATCAAAAGAAGGGAGAATAAGTCAAGAGGAAAATGAAGATCTGTAAAACGGTAGATGGGCAGCTCTGATAAGCTCTTACTTAAAAGGCCGTGAGAAGTTTCAAGAGCAAAGACAATGCATGCAGCTATGGATGAACATAAGAGAACCTGAAAAGAAGGACAAGGGGAGACATGATAGCAGTGTCCCGATATCTCAAGGTCTGCCACAAAGAAGAGGGAGTCAAACTATTCTCCAAAGCACCTGAGGGCAGGACAAAAACAATGGGTGGAAACTGATCAAGGAGAGAAGCAACCTAGAATGAAGGAGAAATTTCCTGATAGTTAGAACAATTAATCAGTGGAAGGACTTGCTTCCAGAAGTTGTGAATGCTCCAACTTTGGACGTTTTAAAGAAGAGATTGACTGAAATGGTATAGGACTTCCTGCCTGAGCAGGGGTTTGGACTAGAAGACCTCCAAGGTCCCTTCCAGCTCCATTATTCTATATCTATTCTAGAAGTTAGAAAAAATATACGGTAACTGAAAGGCTAATGGTATTCTTACATTTGTGTTAATGTAGGGATTGCTAGCTTTGGAAATATTGGGGTTAAAACATCTCTATTGCTATTAGGCTAAATGTAGAATTAGAATGAGACTTCCTTGAAATACAGATTTTAGCTTGTGGAGAAATCAGATATAGTTATATTTCTTTTCCTTTTCTCTTTATGACTGTGATCAAATCTCATGACTTTAATTTCTTTTACTTAATCCTTCCCACTTTTTTCTTTGTTTTGCATATCACTGCTTACTCCAAACGAGAGTTGTTTGATTGCTGTATACAAAAATAAGCTTTAAAGAATTCTGGAATCCGGTATGTCTAGTTTAATGAAAAGAAGGACTAGGAGTGACATGATAGCAGTGTTTCAGTATTTGAGAGGTTGCTGTAAAGAAGATGGAGTCCAACTATTCTCCAAAGCACCTGAAAGCAGGACAAGAAGCAATGGATGGAAACTAATCAAGGAGAGAAGCAACTTAGAAATAAGAAGAAATTTCCCAACAAAACAATTAATCAGTGGAACAACTTGCCTCCAGAAGTTGTGAATGCTCCAACACTGGACATTTTTAAGAAGAGATCGAACAACCATTTGTCTTAAATGATATAGGGTTTCCTGCAGGGGTGTGGACTAGAAGATCTCAAAGGTCCCTTCCAATTCTGTTATTCTGTTCTGTTTTTAGATAGCACTGTGTAAGTCATGGGGCACCTTCTGGACACCATTAGATTCTCAGGTCTGTATTGAGAATTCATATCATAATGAGCAGTTTTGTTGTTTATAATTTCAAGAGATTTACTGGCACTTGTGGTCCTCTGGAGCTAATTAGCAGTGATGAACATTTGTTTTCCAGGGTAGAATGTGTAACACCAAGCAAAAATTTGACGCCACATATTTATTGAATACAGCTTTATCCTCTTTTGTTTAATTTGCTCATTTAACTCTTCTTAGATCTTGACTGAATTCCCCTCCTCAAGGCATTTTATTTGTTTCAGGTTTGCTATGGTGCTGTTTAATTATTCAGATATGAATGTTTCTGTTATGAATGCTAGTTTGTTGACTATATCATTACGCTAAACCAATAAGAAATGTCATACTGCATGGCCACAAGGTCATTTCAAGAAATGTGGCCTACAGAAGCAGCCTCTGGAGGTCACCCTACAATGCTTTGAAATCTGCTCTGCCAAACTGAATGACTTTTACACCAATCCATCCATTTCTATCTCATACATTGTCCTGATCGATTGATCCCGTCTGTCATAGCTTATGTGTCATAAGCCAACACAGTTCTAGGCTGCATAAACAGCGGGATAGAATCAAGATCACGTGAAGTGTTAATACCACTTTATAATGCCTTGGTAAGGCCACACTTGGAATACTGCATTCAGTTTTGGTCGCAAAAAAAAGATGCCGAGACTCTAGAAAGAGTGCAGAGAAGAGCAACAAGGATGATTAGGGGACTGAAGACTAAAACATATGAAGAACGGTTGCAGGAACTGGGTATGTTTAGCTTAAGAGAAAGAAGGACTAGGAGAGACATGATAGCAGTGTTCAGATCTCTCAGGGGTTGCCACAAAGAAGAGGGAGTCAAACTATTCTCCAGGGCACCTGAGGGTAGAACAAGAAGCAATGGGTGGAAACTAATCAAGGAGAGAAGCAACTTAGAACTGAGGAGAAATTTCCTGACAGTTAGAACAATTAATCAGTGGAACAGCTTGCCTCCAGAAGTTGTGAATGCCCCAACACTGGGAGTCTTTAAGAAGATGTTGGACAGCCATCTGTCTGAAACGGTGTAGGGTTTCCTGCCTAGGCAGGGGGTTGAACTAGAAGACCTCCAAGATCCCTTCCAACTCTACTATTGTATTGTATTGTTCACCCATTGTGAAAATTTCCTCTTCACGCAGTGAAGCTTGGATAAGAAATTTCATGGTGGCACCTAAGGAGAAGACAGGAATAAACTTTGCATGGTTTCAATGCCTGAGGGAGATTGGGGAAAATCTCTTGATATCAAGTAGAAGTAACTGAATAACAGAATAACAGAGTTGAAAGGGACCTTGGAGGTCTTCTAGTCCAGCCCCCTGCTCAGGCAGGGAACACTTTACCATTTCAGACAAATGGTTGTCCAATCTCTTCTTAAAAACTTCCAATGTTGGAGCATTCAAAACTCATGGAGGCAAGTTGTTCCACTGATTAATTTTTTCTAACTGTCAGGAAATTCCTCCCTAGTTCTAAATTGCTTCTCTCCTTGATTAGTTTCCACCCATTGCTTCTTGTCCTACCCTCAGGTGCTTGGGAGAATAGCTTGACTCCCTCTTCTTTGTGGCAACCCCTGAGATATTGGAAGACTGCTATCATGTCTCCTCTAGTCCATCTTTTCATTAAACTAGACATACCCAGTTCCTGCAACTGTTCTTTATATGTTTTAGCCTCCAGTCCCCTATTTCACTGAGTGGCGTTTTCATAGGACAAAGCTAAGATTTTTGTGGGACTATTTGACACATACTTTGGCAGGGTTTTCCGTACCAAAACTGCTTCATGTCAAATCAAAATAGAGACTGTGCAATTTAATGAAGAGAAGGCAGTAATTATGCCCTGTCAAGCTACAGACAATCAGCTAATGTTTTCTGATTCTTCTTAACTGGATTAGCTGAGAGGTTACCAGCGGCTCAATGAAGGTTGCCAAGGTAGACTTCCCCTCAGGTTATCTATAAAAAAACCAACAGCTTTCTCCTTAGATTAACAGAAGCCAATCAACACCTGGGAAACTGCCAGCCATGGTATCTAAGGTTGAAGGACTAGAAAAAGATAAGGGTACTAAGATGTCTCACTCTGTTTGATGACAAGATCTGGCATTCAAGCCAGAGAAAAAGCAAAAAAGCAAAATACGGGAAATATTTCACATTTATAAGAAAAGGCAGTGGAAGAATGGGGTTTTTTTCTTAAAAAGGTAACAGTGAGACACCTATTAAGAAAAAAAAAGAACAGCATTTCAGTTTATAAAGGTAAAGGTTCCCCTTGCACATATGTGCTAGTGGTTTTCAACTCTAGGGGGCAGTGCTCATCTCCGTTTCAAAGCCAAAGAGCCAGCGCTGTCCGAAGACGTCTCCATGGCCATGTGGCCAGCATGACTAAATGCCAAAGGCACATGGAGCACTGTTCCCTTCCCACCAAAGGTGGTCCCTATTTTTTCTACTTGCATTTTTTTACGTGCTTTCGAACTGCTAGGTTGGCAAAAGCTGGGACAAGTAACGGAAGCTCACTCCATTATGCAACGCTAGGGATTCGAACAGCTGAACTGTCGACTTTTCTAATTGATAAGCTCAGCGTCTTAGCCACTGAGCCGCCGCATCCCTACTTCCGTTCATATAATCATGTAAATCATTTCCCCTAAAACTACTTATAGGGCAGGTTACGTTCCAGACCAATTTAGTTTTAAGAGATACACTCAGAAACACAGGTCTGCAAACTTTGGACACCTCCAAGAAGAAGGCATCAAATAAAACTGATGAAAGTGAGACTACAGAGCCTGGATTGAAACTGATTATATTTATGCTATCACCATAGCAACTATATCTATATGACATTTCTATGTTCAGAGTCCTATCATTTCCCCTCAATTGAGACTGGCCAGGGATTTAACTATTTCTCATCCTTGATTTGCCGAAATAAGAGATTTGAAAGAAAATAAGCTTCTCTTAAAAAAGATATTTACAGAACAATTTGGCAAACCCCATTTTATCACCTGTCTCCATGGGACTGGTCATGATTTATACCAGATTTCCTCCCAGGTATTTCATCAGAGGTCTCACACTGCTAAATGATTTTTTAAAAGAATATAAATTTTCATGCATTTTAATTACACTTTTTGAATCCCACCGCCACCCATTTAATTCTTGCCACTATCTTTTGTTCCTGGGACAACTAACTAGTTGTAATTTTATTTTATTTTTAAATTCAAAGGGTGTTCATTCCAAATTGTATACCTAAATATCTGTAGAGATTCTTAGTCATCCAGGTCGTGGTTGTCCCAAAGGGGCTTTTTCAGGAGGCAACTGGACTTGCTTGTTTTTTCTCTTTTGAAGATATTTCACTTCTCATCCAAGAAGCTTCTTCAGCTTTGCGTACAGGAACCAGGAGCACTTACTCAGGTGACCCTGAGGACACAGCTAAACCTCCAAGTGCTTCAAGGACCCTCTAAAAGGATGCAAATGACCAGCTGTCTGTAAGGAGTGTAAATCCTTCCATTCCGCACTATCCTGTCAGAACTGAAGAAGCTTCTTGGATGAGAAGTGAAACATCTTCTGGCCAGTGTCTCTTTTCACTTTTACCATCGAGCAGAAAACACCAAAGTATAGACAGCCGGTCAAACAGGTTTAAAAACAGCTTCTACCCATGGGCTGCCAGTCTCCTAAACACAATTACAATCCACTCCATATGGAAATGTATGACTAGTTTCCCCCTCCCAATTACTTGTATAAGGATTATTCTCTATACTATTCATGTTGTCTTGTATTTTTGTTATGGATTGCACCAGTAGAGGCTAAACCAATTTCGTTGTATATATGATGTACAATGACAATAAAGAATGTTATTATTATTCAAAGAGAGAGAAAAACCTCCAAGAAAATACAGTTCTCTCCTGAAAAAGAATCTTTGGGACAACCATGACCTGGATGACTGAGAATGTCTACAGACTTGCAGATAGTAGAATGGAAAAAAACTGGAGAAGATCATATAGCATCACGTTTTCAAAATTGAAGTTGGAAGATGATGGAATAGGGAGTAGCATCATGGCTAAGATGCTGGGTTGATGACTGGCAGGCTCATGTTCAAGACCCAGTATGCCATATGGTGGGGTGAGCTCCCATCACTCGCTCCAGTTCCTGCTAACCCAGCAGTTCGAAAGAGGGCGACCACGAGTAGATAAATGGGTACCACTTTGGTGAGGTCATTAACGGGGACAAGAAATAAACCCTTAACTAGGCATCCCCTAGCAACAGTTATGTCACCTTTCATCGCAGAAATGCTCCATTGTTTCTGACATGGAAGCATAGTATGACACAAAACAGCCATAGTGATCCCAGTGTTTATCAGCACACTGGATGCATACCATAAAATCTTGGACATCACTTAGGCAATCTGACAAAATTTCCAATTACAAACGGACATACTGCTTCAATCTGTACATATACTATACCAATCACTATGACATCCTAGGTCCTTGGGAAGAACTTGATGCCATGAAGGCCAACACCAGTTAAAGAACTGGCAGGTGTGATTTCACCTCTCTGTGTACATAATATAAGCATGAAGACCTTCAGCTCCTCAACAACAGAGCAGAGGTGGGATGCTGCGAGTCGGCCCAGGATCGGTTGAACTGATAATAGCGGCAGCAGAAAGGCACTGCCTACCTGCCCAGACACTTCTGCGCATGCACAGAAGCATTGCGTGGGAGTGCACCTGAACTGGTAGTAAAGAAATTGAGACAATAGAGCAATGAACTGAAAGCATAGAACAAAAAACAGCTAAAATGGAAGGAAAAATAGAAGATATGCAACATTGGATGATGAAATACGAGGACAAAATCCCAAAAATTGAAGAAAACGTTCAACAAGAAGAGAAGAAGGCTGAGGAGTTTGACAGCAGATTGAGCGACATGGAAAGGGAGAGCAGTGGAATATTAGGATGGGAGATGGATAGGTCTGAATTTTTCTTAAGATTTCAAAACATAGAAGAAAGAGGAGAGAACCTAGTACAAATAATATCCGAAATTTTGACAAATGTATTAGAGATATCCCAAGAGAGGATGATGGATGGCATAGATGAAGAGTTCCGAGTACATACAAGATATGCAATGAGAAATGCCCTCCCAAGAGCCATTAATCCTGTATATAAAGTATAAACATGGAGGGAAAAAATGGTCACAATCAATATAAACGGACTTAATTCAGCAATTAAAAGAAGGAAAATATTTCACAAATTAGAAAAGCTAAAACTTGACATAATCTGCCTACAAGAAGTACATATTCAAAAGAGACACGAACACCTACTAGTACAACCAAAGCTTGGGAAAATGTTTACTACACTGGCAAATTGTAAGAAAAGAGGAGTGATCTTCTATATTAAAAATAATATTCCAGAGAAACTAATCTATGCAGATGAGGAGGGAAGAATCTTGATGGTGGAAATAATGGATAATATTAAAAAAAATACTCTTAATCACAATTTACGCACCTAATGAAAAACAAGATGAATTTTATTAAAAAACTCCACAAAAAAATTCTGACTTGGACTATGTTGATATTTGTATGATGGGAGATTTTAATGGCATTGTAAACCAGAACATGGATTACAAAACACACAAAACAACAAAGTTAAATAGAAAATTGCTTCCGAAATCCTTTTTCAGGATGATAGATGAAACAAATCTAAAAGATATTTGGAGAGAAAGAAATCCTACAAAAGAACAATATACATTTTATTCAAATAGACATTCATCATTTTCCAGAATTGATATGATATGGGCCTCAACGGAACAGATTTGTAACGTACAAGAAATTGAGATTGAAACAAGCACTTGGGCGGACCATAATCCAATTACAATCAAATGGAAAGGCCAAAGGACAAGATCTAAATAGACACTAAATAATATCATATTGAAAGAAAAAGACTTCGTACAGAAAATGGAAAAAGAACTGACCTTTTTCTTTAAAGAAAATAGAAAAGAAGACACATCAATGCAGAATCTTTGGGATACAATGAAGGCTGTTACTAGAGGTCTGATAATAGACTACATAAGGAAGAGAAATTCAAAGAAAAGACAAACACATAAAGCTTTAGAGAACGATTATAAAATACTTGAAAAAGAGCGACAGAGATCTCCACAAAAAAAAGATGTTAAAATAAAAATGGATACAATTAAACATAAAATGGATCTACTGGAAAAGGAAGAACTGGCACAAAAAATTAGAGGTACTAAACAGAACTACTTTGAAAATGCAAATAAGCCAGGCAGATGGTTGGCATATAAACTGAAAAAAGAGAGAGAAGCAAAGAAAATATTGCAGCTAAGAGATGAGCAAGGACAAATTCAGTATGGAAATGCTGGGAAGAAGAAAATTATACAAGAGTACTATGCTAAGCTGTACGAACAAGAGAAAATAGAAGAGGGAGGAGTTAAAAAATATTTACAGGACACTAATCTTCCCCAGATATCAGACGAAACTAGAACAATGTTGGAAGGTAAAATAACGATGATGGAGCTAACGGAAGCACTTAAAAAATAAAATAATGGAAAGGCCCCGGGATCGGATGGATTACCAGTGGAATTCTACAAAATATTTGAAGAATCCTTGTTTCTTCCACTCTTAGAAGTTATGAATGAAGTGATGTCTGAGAGTAGAATACCTAAATCATGGTCAGAAGCATACATTGCATTGCTACCCAAAGAGGAGACTGATTTAAGACAAACCAAGAACTATAGACCAGTCTCTTTATTAAATTCAGATTATAAGTTATTTGCATCTATATTAGCAGAGAGACTTAAAAAATACCTAAATAGTTTTATCCATTCTGATCAAAATGGTTTTTTACCAGACAAATTAAAGACAATATGAGAATGATTTTGAATACTTTGGAGTATTATGAAGCCCATCCCGAAAAGCAAATGGCTTTGATGTTTCTTGATGCACAGAAGGCTTTTGATAACGTGAATTGGCAACTTATGTTCTTACAATTGGAACAGATGAATTTTGGTAAAAAATTTATTCAAACTATACAAATGGTATATCATAAACAAATAGCAAAGATAATGGTAAATGGAGAACTGACAGACTCTATTGAAATAAAGAGAGGTACGAGACAAGGCTGCCCGCTATTACCGTTACTTTTTGTCTTAACATTAGAAGTTTTAAACAGAAAGATTAGAGAAGAAGAAGAAATAAAAGGAATGAAAATTGAAAAAGAAGAATACAAGCTACAAGTGTTTGCAGATGATTTGGTTTTTATCCTTGAAGACCCACTAGAGACAGCACTCAAATTGTTAGAAAGAATAGAGGAGTATGGAAAAGAAGCAGGCTTAAAAATAAACAAAGATAAAACAAAGATTTTGACAAAGAACATACCATTAAGACAAAAGGAAGAGTTGGCAGAAGTTTTGCAGATTCAAGTCACAAACATGGTTAAATACTTGGGGATATACCTATCTGCTAGATGCAGCACTCTTAAGGAGGACAATTATACTAGACTGAAGCAACAAATTGCGACTGACTTGATGAAATGGGAAAATCTACAACTATCAATGATAAGAAGAATCTCTACAATTAAAATATAAATCTTACCCAGAATTTTATACCTGTTCCAGACATTCCCAATCAGATTGGGCAAGGACTTTTTTGAAGATCTAAACAAAATAGTTTTGAAGTTTATCTGGCAAGGGAAAAAAGCAAGAATAAAACTCAAATTGCTACAAGATGCTAGAACAAGAGGAGGATTGGTCTTACCTGACTGGGAATTATATTATCAAGCAACAAACCTGATGTGGATTAAGGAGTGGATAACACTGAAAAATTCTAGATTATTGAATGTAGAGGGTCATAATTTACTGTTGGGATGGCATGCTTTTTATGGTGTAAGGGAACTAAAGCACATGGTTATTTTAGAAGACATTATAAAAGGGAGGCTTTGCTATTAAATTGAGAAAAGGTTAAAAGATTACATTACTTAAAAACTCCAGTCTGGATATCAACCATTGAAGCATTTTCATATCCAATAATATATAAAAAGAAACAAACAGTTAGATATGTTGAAATATTGAATGCAGAGGGTGAACTCAAATCTATCCAAGAGTTGAAACAAGAAGGAATAGAAATGAATTGGTATTCATATGTGCAGATACACTAGATATAATGAAGATAGAAAATCAAAAGATCTTTACAACAAAATGACTGAGCTAGACAAAATTTTAACAGGTACTAATGAAAAAGTAATTAAAAAAACTATATGGATATTTATTAGAGGTCAAACTACAAGAGGAACAAGTTGAAGAAACTATGATAGCTTGGGGTAAAACTTTTGGAAATGGGATTGTTAGAGAAATGGCAGAAATTGTGGTCTCAAAATTATAAAATGACAATGTCAACTGCATATAAAGAAAATTTGTATAAAATGTTTTACAAGTGGCATCTACCTCCAACGAGAATTGCAATAATGTCCAAGAATAAATCAGAAAAGTGTTGGAAATGTCATCAGACACCGGGCTCATATTTCCACATGTGGTGGACTTGCACTGAAGCCAAAAGATACTGGACTAAAATTCACATGTGGTTGGAGAAAATGATACACAAACACATAGACCTTAAACCAGAGATTTTTTAATTGGGAATCATACCAGAAACTTACAATAAAGACTTGAAATATATGATTGTAAACGTTTTAACAGCAGCTAGAATCGTATTTGCAAAAAACTGGAAAAATGAAACAATACCAAAACAGGAGGAAATTCGAAAGATAATGGAGTGTGCTGAAATGAGTAAATTGACATTTGAAATTAGAGAACAAGAAGATGAGCAATTTTATAAGATATGGGATTTGTTTTATCAGTGGCTTGACAAAAAAAACTGGAAATGAAAAATGTTTTATTTATGTTTTAATTGAAAGAGATAAGTGATTACAATCATGTTGTTAAATAGATTAATAACGATACAATGAAAGACTGACATATATATGAATTGAATAATTTAGAATATTTTGTTTTAAAATGAAGGATAAGGATAATAATGAATCTATGTACATTTGATAGATGATTGGTGATATTATGCATAACTAAGTAGTGATGCATATTATAAAGATATCTTGTTGATAAATAGTTTAATAAGGAAGTAATGAAAGATTGGTATATGTATGAAGAGACTATTTAGAATACTTTGTTTAAAAATGAAGGAATAACATTTTTGCTTGAATGTATGATGTACAAGGACAACAATGAACATAAGCATACTTGATGGTTGATTGGTGGGATTAAGCATCATTGAAAGTAGTGATGTATAAACATAAACAGTTCATAAATTCTTTTACACTGTAAAAATAATCAGAATGAGATAAGTGACTACATAAAGGTATATTGCTATTAAATAGACAATCAAGGATGCAAAGGAATTAGGTTCGCTGAAAAGAAAGAAATATTAACCGTAATTGAATGTATGATGTACAATGAAAGTGAGGTACTTAGTTATATTAGACGGAAATTTTGTGATTGTATACGTAATTGAAAATATGGATGCACAAACGCTTGTAACCAAACGACATGCTGTATATAATGGGTGAGAATTTTTTATGTTGTCTTTTATGTTTAAAAATTAAAAAAAATTTTTTTTTAAAGAAATTGGCAACCCACCTCTGCAACAGTCACAGAAATATCTGAACAATACAACTTGAAGGTTAACACCTCAAAAACCAAGATCATGGTCATCGGAAAACAACCCATTAATTTACCACTGATAAATTCAGAAGGAATAACACTAGAAAAAGTTGAAAGGATCACGTACCTGGGTTTTAATTCACATGAAAGCTGGGACATGATCAGTGAAGTAAAGGCAAGGATTGAGGAATCTTGAACAGCATTCTTCAAAATGAAAAAAGTCTTCTGCAGTCACGACATAAGCCTAAGACTGAAAATCAGTTAGATGTCAGATGTTACATCTTTTCTATCCTGCTCTACGCAGTAGAGAGTTGGTCTCTGACAGAAAACCACTTGAAGAAACTAGAAGCATTTGAAATGTGGATTTACAGACGGCTGTTACGTATAAGCTGGGTTGACAAAATCACAAATGAGGTGGTGATAAGCCGCCTGGGAAAGCCAAGGGAGATCATCAAAGCCATTAAAAAGCAAAAGTTGGAATATTTTGGACTTGTGATGCGGTACCCAGAAAAAATACGGCATCCTTCACTTAATCCTCCAAGGGAAAATTGAAGGTAAACAAGGTCCAGGCTAAAGAAGAACATCATGGCTTCAAAACTTAAGGGACTGGTTTGGACAACACTCAGCAGCACTTTTTCATGTGGCTGTTGACAAAAATAGGATTGCCGACATGATCTCCAACGTCCGATGACGGATATGGCACAAGAAGAAGAAGAAGAAGTGTATATAATAACAAAGTGCATTTCTCCTACCAGATTTCATACAATGTGGTGAGTACAACTTTGCTTCCTTTTTCCTTCTGTAGGAAGTTAAAACTCTCCTAGAAAATTGAAATATCCTGGGAAATATTAAAAAGGCAGAATATTATATTTACGTGGATAAGAAATGGAGAAACATGTTTTTTAGGCAAGAAAGAGACTCACTCTTAATAGTCCCCACCTTTGCCAATGGGCCATTAAAGCCCTGAGCCATTCTATTCGATATAACAAAGATCTCCCCACTTCAGCTCCAGGGTGGTGGGATTAAGGCATGATAGTATTAGCCCTTTACCCATCTCACCACAGGGCACCTGGGAAGAAGCAATGCTCAACCAAACTTGGACGGGAGTCTGACAACCAATCAGAATATAAGATCAAGATCAAAGGCCAGAGAGGGCATAAAACCAGGGACTTTCAGCATCTCTGCCTCTCTTTTTTTTCTTCATCCAACATCTGGAAGCATGTGATCCCCCTTTTCTGTTCAGGAGCTCAAGCCATGTGATCCTGTTCAACATTAAACCATCTTTCCAAGCAGCCTCCATATTTCCAGTGTCTTTATATCCCCACTTGGAACTGAACCCAGAAGGACATTTCTTCCAACACTTCCAAGGAGGATGACATTTTGGAGAAATTCTCAGGGATTATAAATGTGATCTTCTTGTACTAATTTCATTGTAAATGGCCAACGGTATACACATGGCAGTCCAAGCACCGGAAAAGTGACATCATGTGGGTTATTTCATTTGCATCATTTGTGTGCTGACCACATGAAAAAGAAGCAGCCAGAGAGTTATGGGTGATTACTCAAGTTATGAGTAATGAGATAATGTACAGATCCAGTTCCAGCAGAGTTCTCCAAGAGTCTTGATGATAAAGTAAGTTTAAAGCCACCCAGGGAAAATCAGTGCAGTAATAGAAGCATGTTTTGTAGAAGTTTCAAGAATTTAGCCGCTATGCAGATCTCTGCGCAGCATGAAACGGGATTTGAAGGCAGTAAGCAGGATCTGTGGGTGGATTTTCTCACATCGGTTCTCTGGACAGGTGCTGTTTTTTGGGCATCTTTGCTGATTGCACAGTGTAGCAGGGGATCACATTAGTGCCACTTGCAAGAAAAGCTCTAAGATTAATTCAAAACTCACAAGGATATAGCAAGAGCCTAGCACTGCAGAAATGTTGCAGCAGTCTAAGCATGCAGATAACTTTCAGCATTGCAGTCCAGTCATGAATAAGATCTCAGATTTTAAGCTCTGTGCTTTATACGGTTCTAAATGGATCTTGGATTGAGCTCACACATTTGAATGGCAGCTAGTAGAATCCTCACAATCAGCCTCTTGGTCTGACATTACTGCTGCCAGCCAGCATGGAGAAGGTGACTTGTAGACTACCTAAAGGTCCCTTCCAACTCTGCTGTTGTATGTGGTTTTGCTTCATCAATAAACCATCTTTCCAGTCAGCCTCCATGTTTCCAGTGTCTTTCTCCAGCTTCGAAACTGAACCAGATGGATATTTCTTCCGACAGTTGTGTACAACACATAATCTCTAGTCCAGCTCCCTCCTGTCCATCCACCACTGTCATAAACACAGGCCAGTTGCCAAGCAGCTGGCTTTTAACCATGTGATCATGGGGATGGTGCAACAGTCATAAGGGGGAAAACCATCTTAAATCGTTTTTCCAGTGCCATTGCAAATTTGAACAGTCATTAAATGAATCATTGCAAGTCGAGGACTAGCTGGGCTACTGAATTATTTGTGTGGCTTAATCATGGCTTATTGAGTTTATAGAATAATAGAGTTTATGCAATCATAAAGACTATTTTCTGAGTTTGCATTACCCACTCAGGTGTAAACTGTAAAGTGATTACACCGTCCGGAGGGGCACAATAGACTAGGTTCAAATGTGCTGACACATTTTTTATTTAGTGTTTTGCAGGTATCAAGCAACAATTTATGGAAATTTCGTGTTCCGGTTATAGCTCAGCAGACTTCAAACAAAGCCTCCTGGATCCTGGCAGGTCCCTTCAAAAGGTTCACATAGCAAATTGTATATAAAGTTTTCCATCTGAGATTACAAAGAATTCTTATCGTTTGGATGAAGATCATGATGCTGACGACGACAAGGACAATGGTATCTCATACCTTTTTGTCCCTGGGTAAGGTGGTTTATACAGATACAGATGAACAGAGTTGGAAGCAACCTTGTAGGCCATCTAGTTCAAACCCCACCCACCACCCGCCCCACCCAGCAGAACCTACACCATTTCTGACAGGTGTCAGCCCAGTCTCTTCTTGAAAGCTTCCAGTGAGGAAGCTCCCACAACTTCTGAAGGCAATTTCTGTTCCATGGGTTGATTGCTCTCACTGTTGGAAAATTTCTCCTTATTCTCAGGTTGAGTGTCTCCTTTGTTCAGTTTCCATCCATTGTTCCTTTTCTGGCCTTCAGGTGCTTTGGAAAATAGCTTGACCCTCCCCCTCCTCTCTGTGGCAGCCCCTCAACTATTGGAAGACTGCTCTCATGTCTCCCCTGGTCCTTTTCTTCACTAAACTAGCCATGCCCACTTCCTGTAGCCGTTCATTGTATGTTTTATGTAGAAGCTTTCCTTAATTCCAGATAAATAATGAGAGAGATTAGATTAGCCTTGAGCAGCTGGCTGAAGGTCAATCAGCAAACCGCTGGGGTCAAGTGGGAATTTAATGTGTTCCAATCAGGAGTGGTATTCACTTACCTTCCCTACCACTTCGCAAATGTGAGTGCGCGCGCATGCATGCTCGCTTCGCTTGCATGCGCCACCTCCGCACATGTCACAGCCTTCCGCACATGCGCTTTTGGTGATGGCCTAAATGGGATGCTGTAGAGTTGCGGCAGGGGGCAGGGTCACCTGCAATTTCCACTACTGGTTTGGGTGAACCGGTCCAAACTGTTAGAATACCACCTCTGGTTCCAATCCTAGCCCAACACACTGCCCTGCACCTCAAAACATAGCCTGTTCTCTAATATCATGCTTTGTTTGAATTTCATTTCACAAAGAGAGATTGTTTGTTTGTTTGTTTATTGGATTTATATGCTGCCCTTCTCCCAAAGGACTCAGGGCGGCGTACAACATAGAAAACAACAACACATATTACAAAAGTTAAAAAGTAAATTAAATAAAGTATCCAAAAACAAACCCAATTAATATTAACAATAAAAATTTAAAAATTAGATTCAAATTAACAATTAAATTAATCATTTATTTTATTCTGTTCAGGCCAGGCTGGCTTAATACAATACAATACAATAGTAGAGTTGGAAGGGACCTTGGAGGTCTTCTAGTCCAACTCCCTGCCTAGGCAGGAAACCCTATACCGTTTCAGACAAATAGCTATCCAACATCTTGGCTTGCTGGAAAAGCCAACTTTTTAGGGCGCGTCGGAAGAACCGGAGGTCGGGGATTATGCGAAGCTCCGGGGGCAGCTCATTCCAGAGGGAAGGCGCTCCCACAGAGAAGGCTCTCCCCCTGGGGGTCGCCAACCGACACTGTCTGGCCGACGGCACCCTGAGGAGGCCAACTCTGTGGGATCGCACTGGATGGTGGGAGGCTACTGGTGGCAGTAGGTGATCTCGCAGGTACCCTGGGCCTAAGCCATGGAGCGCTTTAAAGGTCATAATTAATACCTTGAATCGCACTCGAAAAACAACCGGCAACCAGTGCAGGCCACCTAAAAGGGGTGTAACATGGGAGCACCTAGGTACCCCCATGATGTCTTTAAAGGCTACACAGTGTTGTTATCTTGAGTTCAGGCTGGATGGCGTTCTGATAGAAAGCAATGGAAGGTTTTCTGGTTCCGTGTAGGAGGTACTGGAACAGGATAAGAGACTCCAAAAGTCAAATAACAGATTGTCTACATTTTCCTTCAAAGGAATGGTACTTACATCATATGCCCGACTCAATTATTTTTGGAGCCTCAAGTTAATTTAATTGGAGTTCAGAAGTTCATGTCATCCATATGTTGATGGCTGTCTTGTTGTGGCCCGCCAGTAGCCAGCAGAGCTGGTGGCAGACTCAGACAGTGAGTGAGTTGGGGAAGAACATGGGACAGTCCTGAAGTCTGGGGAAGGCTCTGATGAGTGCTTTGCGTCAAGAGGCAGAACGGGGCCAGAGCCGTCTGACAGTTATCAGCTGCCTTCGGAGTCGGATATCAGTGGGGCAGAAGAACAGCTGGAGCCTTTTCCCAATGAACTGCCAGGAGAAAGGAACAGTTAAGCAACAAGGGCTGACTCGGGAGTAAAGGCACAGGTGAACAGTGAATGGCCATTCCCATAGGGAATAAAGAGGAGCAAAAGGGAGTGGAGTTTGCAGGAGACAATTAGTTTGCTTAATTAGTGTGAAGATTTGTTTGTGACTCTCAGAGACTCCTTGCCAAGTTTCTGCCTCCCCTTTTAGGGTAAATATTCTTTTAATATTTCCTAAAATATTTCATTTTTCTAGGAGAGGGGTGGGTGCTAACTTCCTACACTATGATTAGGATTCAGGCAGATTGAATGCTTTCAAGAGCATCAGGCTAAAATTTTACCTGGGAGAGAAGAATGGAAAGGCAGACCGTTTTCAACCTTTTGTCATGCAGTGTCCATCAAGAGTGGAGACAGTGACTGGAAAGAAGAAAGAAAGCAATGAGGCGAATATTTTTCCTTCAGGGCTAGCACAGATACTGTAGATTGCCATGTGAGAACTGAACAGTGTTTGTTTCATTCAGCCGGAACTGCTAGCCTACAAGCGAAAGCCTTTGGCGGGGTTTCTCATATAGCAAAGACCTATCATGACATTTCTCCATGCTTGTCTTCTGCCAGACAACGAAGGCATTTCTGAGGGGTCCTTGGTGCTCTCTGAGCCTCTCTGGTTGTTTTATTGCAAACATGTCATTACCCGAATTAGGTCATAAGGCATTTCTATTTAGAGCAGTGGTAGTCAACCTGGTCCCTACCATCTACTAGTGGGCATTCCAGCTTTCATGGTGGGCGGTAGGGGTTTGCTGTAACTCTGCTTTATACATTTTATAAAGTAAAATTATTTCCCTACTTTACAAATCACCATTACTGTGGAATCGGTGGGCGGTTGGAAAATTTTGCTACTAAGAGATACAAAAGCGGGCGGTAGGTATAAAGAGGTTGACTACCCCTGATTTAGAACATAGGATAATAGTATGCTCCATTCCATAATTGGGTAGACCAGACTGCCCCGATAGACCAATCTCATGGGAAAAAAACACTTAATCTCTCCTCTGGTATAGCCAACATAGTGAGGAGAGCCCGTGGCTTAGAGGTTAATACATCTACCTAGTATGCAATAGCCTAGGTTCGAATCCCAGATGGGTATGGCTAGCTGACGAGAGCTAAATAGCTTGAAATAGATCTATATGAGTTTCTCTTCATTTCTTTGTGGGTAAAACATAAATTCAATAGAATAATAGAGTTGGAAGGGACCTCGGAGGTCTTCTAGTCCAACTCCCATCTCAAGAAGTAGACCTTATACCTGGGATGGCGAATCTATGGCACGTGTGCCACAGGTGGCATGTGGAGCCATTTGTCAGGGCACGCAAGGTTCAGCCTTTTTTAAAGCCATTTTTCACTCTCCTCAGGCTCCAGAGGCTTTATAGGAGCCTGGGGAGGGTGAAAAGACCCCCCCAGAGGCCCTCCAGAGGCTTCAGGAGCTTCCCTAAAGCCTCCGGAGTGCAAAAAAATGGCCCTATGGGCAAACCGGAAGTTCAGGAAAGGACTTCCGGTTTGCTCGTAGGGTCAGTTTAAGCCCTCCGGAGGCTTCAGGGACCTTCAGGAGGCTTCCCTGAAGGCTCCGGAGGACTTAAACTGACCCTACCGACTTGCTCGTAGGGTCATTTTTAGTCCTCCGGAGGCTTCAGGGAAGCCTCCTGAAGGTTCCTGAAGCTTCCGGAGCACCTCCATGGGGGGTGAGGGAGGCTTTTTTCACCCTCCCCAGGCTTCTATAAAGCCTCTGAAGCCTAGGAAGGACAAAAAAAGCATGCAAAAAATGGAGGGGGGAGCGTCTCTCATGCGCGCATGCGCACTGGGGGGGGGTGTTGCACATTGCATTGTGGGTGCGGCACACCCGCGCACGACCCCCCTGCGCTCCCCCACTTATGGCACGCGAGACAAAAAAGGTTCACCATCGCTGCCTTATACCATTTCAGACAAATGGCTGTCCATTCTCTTTTTGAAAACCTCCAAATGATGGAGTACCTACAACTTCTGGAGGCAAGCTGTTCCACTGGTTAATTGCTCACACCTTTAGGAAATTTCTCCTTAGTTCAAGGTTACTTCTCTCCTTGGTTAGTTTCCAGCCATTGTTTCTTCTCTTACCTTTTGGTACTTTGGAAAGTAGTTCGACCTCCTCATCCTTTAGGTAATAGATAGATAGATAGATAGATAGATAGATAGATAGATAGATAGATAGATAGATAGATAGATAGATAGATAGATAGATAGATGATAGATAGATAGATAGATAGATAGATAGATAGATAGATAGATAGATAGATAGATAGATAGATAGATAGATAGACGGGCGGGCAGATAGGATAGGATAGGATAGGATAGGATAGTAGCTGGGATAGTTTCTCTGGTTGTACTGTATCATTCTAAGGATTGTTGGAAAACAAAGTAGAGAATAGGAAAGTAATTACTTTGAACAGTAACTCAAGCTATCCTGTCCAGGCTACAAAAAACTGGGTGACACTTAAGTGACAGCAAAAAAGATACATATACTTTCCTGGCATCTAATGGACATCTAGATTTTGCAGACCAGGTATGGAAGACCGACTTTACCTATTCTTATTCTGATCAAATTACTCTCGCAGGTAATAAACATTAGACATTAGAACAAAACAGCAATTCCTGGAAGGTTTTTGTGCTTGTTTGTTTTTTGCTTGACACTTTATAGAACCTAGTCTCCTTAAAGCTCCTTTTACAGCACTTTTACAGCCACAAATTAATTACACCAGGAATTCCCCTTCCTCTTAATCATTTTTTTAAAGAAAGGTCACACAAAGCTTAATCACAGCACTGATAAGGACCAGTTGTTTATTAAGCAGTTTTCATCCACTGGAAGTAACAATGCGGGGGCTGCATCTAATTACTTACTTAATTTAGTTTCTGCCATGGACATGCTTTTCCCTTCATTATTATGAATGTACATATGAATTTATGTTTAATCACTAGCTAGATAGGCAATAATGCAGAGAGTTCTATGCCAATGTATGAAGCTAAAGAACATTGAGTTGTCTACTCCCTCTACTGATTGGGAGCATTGCATTATAATCCCTATGGCTGGGCTTCGCAACCTGTTTCAGAGCAGGGTAAATGGTATACAGCAGGGGTGTCCAAACTTGGCAACTTTAAGACTTGTGGACTTCAACTCCCAGAATTCCCCTGGCTGGGGAATTCTGGGAGTTGAAGTCCACAAGTCTTAAAGTTGCCAAGTTTGGACACCCCTGGTATACAGGAATCAATTTTTAAAAATGGGCAGAGCTAAGACCAACCTGGAAGATCACTCAGAAGCCACAACTCATCCACAATGTGACTGCAGAAGTAGTTACAGGGGTGGGCTGCTACGGGTTTGCCTGGGTTCGGGAGAACCCTTAGCTAACATTACGGCTGGTTCGGAGAACCTCCAAATCCCACCCCTGGCTGGCCCCACCCACCCCACCCCTCCCTGCCCCCCCCCAGGAATCTCCACGTGGCCCATTTTGGATGCAAGGTAAGTGCAGGGCCCGTGCGCAGGCTCGGAGGTGGGGAACAGTCCTCCTGGAAGTTCTGGGGGAGGCAGTTTTCACCCTCCCAGAGGAACGAGGAAAGCCTCCATAGCCTGGGGAAGGTGAAAACGCCCCTCCCCCCATCGTGGTGCAGGAGGCCAACTAGGCCACGCCCACCATGGCCACACCCACTGACTAGGCCACGCCCACCATAGCCACACCCACCCAGCAACTGGTCAGAGAACCCATTGCTGAAATTTTTAAAGCCCACCCCTGAGTAGTTATGAATATCGTTCATTTTGCCTATGTAACGAATAGCAATTGTTACCAGTATTATTCTGGGAGTAATTCAAACTGTTGATTGTCACCTATAAATAATAATAACTAATAGATTTTTTTAAAAAACCCTCCCTTTTTACGACTCCGTAATCCCTTAATTCAGGGTAGAATCAGGACAACTGGATGGAGCTGAGTATTTATTTACAGCCCTCTCTAAGCAGTTTACAGAGTCAGCATCTTTCCCCCAACAAACTGGGTCCTCATTTTACCCACCTTGGACGGATGGAAGGCTGAGTCAACCCTTGAGCCTGGTGAGATTCGACCGGCCAAATTGCAGGCAGCCGGTAATCAGCAGAAGTAGCCTGCAGTACTGCAGTCTAACCACTGAGCCACCGCACCTCTTTAGACTTTAAATATGGCAACCAACGGCCATATTCAAGTAGCAACATAGATCCAATCCATGCGGTCACCAGGAGCAGAGCTCAACTTGAAAACTTTACTGTTGCCGATTTAAACATTCGGAGACACGGGATGTGGTCAGCACAGGAGGTCCTCGACTTACGACCACAATGGAGCTCAACATTTCTATCATGGTGAGACAGTCGTTAAGTGAGTTTTGCCCCATTTTACGACCTTTCTTGGCCCAATTGTTAAGTGAATCGCTGAAGTTGATCAGTTAGTAACCCAGTTGTTAAGTGAATTGGGTTTGACGTGTCAGACGGTTGCAAAAGGGAGTCATGTGAGCTTGGGAGACAGCAACAGTCATAAATATGAACCAGTTGCCAAACATCCATAAGTCACTTTTTTTCAGTCCGTTGTAACTTTGAACGGTCACTAAACGAACTGTTTGTAAGTCGAGGACTACCTGTATTAAGGGACAGTAGATTGTTGTGAAGATTTGCCAGGCATCGTATTCCAACTACGAGTAGCCCACGACTTACAATGGTTCATTTAGTGACCATTTCAAGTGACGGCAGCACTGAAAAATGGACTTATGACCATTTTCCACACTTATGGCTGTTGCAGCATCTGCATGTGATCAGAATTCAGACGTTTAGCAAGTGACTCATATTTATGACGGTTGCAGTGTTCTGGGATTATGTAATCATCTTTTGCGACCTTCGCAAAAGTCAAGGATTCACTTAACCATCGGGTGACTAATTTATCAAATGCAATGATTCACTTAACAACCATGGCAAGAAAGGTCATAAAATGGGGGGGGGGGTTCATTGAACAAATGTCTCACTTACCAGCAGATATTTTGGGCTCAATTGTGGTTGTAAGTAGAAGACTACCTGTCCAGAGATAGTTCACACATCTCAAACGAAATTTATCATAATTAAAAATGACAGCCGGAAAGGAGTTAATGTCCTGAGAAAGCATTTAGTAAAACTCTTTAATTTTATAAGATGAGTCTTACAGAAAGCCACAATCGGTTCTTGGAGAGAGATCCAAAGACGAATTCTTAATCACATTTGTTGACTTTTCCACTTGAATTAATTATTATTAAAGGATGGAAAGGCTGCTAATCTAAACTAATGCCTTAGTCAGCATCAAGATCTATATCTGTGAAAGGGCTGTGAAAATATTTAACATCTAAGACACAAGGACAGTTTTTTTCCTGAATGCTATCACTCTGCTAAACAAATAACTCTCTCACCACTGTCAAACTATTCACTAAGGCTGCATTACTATTACTATTAATCTTCTCATCGTTCTTATCACCCATCTCCTCCCACTTATGATGGTGTGACAGTAACTTTGTGGCTTGTATCCTTACGATTTATATTGATTGTTTCCTAGTATGATTTGATTTCTTATGACTATATCATTAAGTGTTGTACCTTATGATTTGTGACGAATGTATCTTGTCTTTTTATGTACACTGAGAGCATACGCACCAAAGACAAGTCCCTTGTGTGTCCAATCACTCTTGGTTAATAAACATTACTTGCTGCATTTTTTAAGATTTCTTTTTCCAGAAGGGTCTTTTCCCCAGGAACTGGGATTTTGTAAGGATTGAGAAGGGTACAGTTCATATTTCCGCTCAAGGCATCCGCATTCTTAGAGTCTGCAAGATGAAAATTGCAACCAGAAGAATAGCTGCTGCCTATGCTGTCACGTGACATTGTCAAATTGACAGCATGCAAGTTTCCTTGGATATAGATTTTATTAGCAGGAAAATGTAAAGTAAATGAGTCAGACTGCATCTACTCAGATTCCACTCCCAGAATTCTTGGTCCCTTGTGGGTTCTTGACTAAGTTTTCCTAGACGTTTAGAATTGCGGAATACTTGTTCAAGGTCCTTTTTGAAATATTCATTTCGAAGACCTCGTGTTTCATCAGCCCATGAAAATGATTATTTATTCTTAACTGTTGTCGTTCAGTCTCTAAGTCGTATCTGATTCTTCACAATTGCCCCACAGTACCACAGTATGCCAGCCCCGCCATCCTCCACTGTCTCCCAGAATTTGCTCAAATTCATGTCCATTGCATCTATGATATTATCTAACCATCTCATTCTCTGCCGCCCCCTTTTTCCTTTTGCCTTGCATCTTTCCAGACATCAGGGTCTTTTCCGATGAGTCCTCTATTGCTACCATGTGTGAGAGAAAGAAAGTGAAGACAACCCCTCCCTAATAGTTCCCAGAGTGTATTGTAGATGCAGGTAGTCGAGTGCTCAGTCTGGCAAGATTTTGTCTACAGGTGTGAAACAATTTTTTAAAAATCCCTCAGCCTGGAAGAAATGTTATGTTACATTCTTGGTTTTGGACCAGACATTAATTGAGTAACTGTGTTGAACCTGATAATTGAATGCAACTGTAGTGTATTCCACTGGGTCAAGTGGATTACTAGATTATTAGATTTATTTGAGAGGAAGAACAACAGGAAGGCAGCAACGAGGACTAAAAGATTATTGTCTTTTCCTAGTTCCCTTGACATGCACTAGATTAATTTAATGTTGTGGTGTGCCTTCTTCTTTTTTCCCCAACATTTTCCCATTCCTATTTATGCTTTCCCCTGGCTTGCTTTTCTCCTGCAAATAGATATGAGTGTGAAAACCTGGCAATTTTAGCCTCTCAACTATCAGCACAGACACACACAAGTGCAAACAACAGGAGACAAGATTTTTAAGTGAGTTTTTGAAAGAAAACCCTGGACAATAGCAGCAACATTCTAAGAAATGCAAGAGTTTTGCATCTTGGGATCAAATTTAATGGTGGTGGGGAAAAGTCCCTGTGGACCCTTCCTCTAAAGACATTTCCAGTGTTACTTGCTTCAGGACAACATTGCATTACTCATATTAACTCCCAAAGTCGTGATCTGTATTCTTTGCAACTAGAGAACAAAATATACATTCATTTCAAAGAAGAACAATTGGTGGGGGGGGGAGGGGAAAGAAATACTGATATTAAAGCAGAAAGAATGAACTGAAGATATAAAGCGAGCAAAGAAACAGAAAGTAAAATGGGTCTTTTCTTTGTATATTAATGCATATCGGTAGTTCTTCTCCTAATAACATGAATGCCATCCAATTTTTCTTTTTATCTTTCTTTTCGTGACACAACTTTTCAGATTACGGCTTATCAATAAAATAAGCACCTAGAGAAAAAGGGCTGCTCCTTTTGTACAGGAAAATCCTAAACTGTTCTGGAAGTTTCTATCAGTCCTTATCCCAAGATTATTGTTATTTCAGATTGAATAATGTTGTCACGTTGCGGAATGAGTTGAGAATTGAATGAAAGATTTCTGAGATGGCATAATTGAATGTGCCTTTTTAGGTAGCCCATCTTTGCAATACAATACAATATAATACTATATTCCATGTAGTAATTGAGGGAGAAGACTAAGTAAAACCAGGAGATTATTCCGCCAGGAGAAAACTAAATTGACTGTATCTAGGACTCAGATAAGAGCATTCTTTCTCTGTTGATTGTTCTTTTCTTATAAAGAGATATTATATTTTGTACAAACAAAAGAATATTTAAATATGTAACTTAATACCTGCAGGCTAAAGTCTATATCTTGAGAAGTTATCTTATTCTAGAACAGGGGTCAGCAACCTGCAGCTCTGGAGCCTATCAATCCCTCTGCTGCAGCTCCCTGTCACTGATTGGCTCCACAATTGATAGGGCTTTTGGTTAGGACAGTAAGAGGAAAAAGGATGCTGTACTAGGAGAAGACTCTATGATGGGGGAACCAGCCTTCCAGTTGGCTCCAGAAATGAATGGTGGGGGGGGGGCTTCCGGTTAGGACCTTTGTGGCTCTTTAAGGTTGCCGACCCCTGTTCTAGAACAAGATGGAAGTATTTGCACAGCAGGAGATGTTTGCCACCTAGCTGGCCAGATGGGTACAATTTCTCTTCCTTTTCTCATCATCAACATTGTAGATGGCATGGTCCATGATTTTATGACATCATGGAAGTGTCAGAAATGGAATTTTTTTAAACCTCTTTTGTTTGGTGATATGTTTGTTTGCTTGCTATCAGGTAGGTTTGAAGGAGAATGTCCCAAAGGTGCTTTTTCAAGAGGCAACTGAACTTTCTGGTTTTTCTTTGAAGGGTTTTTCTGTCAGAGCTGAAGAAACTTCTTGGATTAGAAGCGAAACATCTTCAAAGAAAAACCAGAAAGTCCACTTGCCTCTTGAAAAAAGCATCTTTGGGACCACCATGACCTGGATGACTGAGAATCTCCATAGATGTTTTGGAGGGGAAAATAGGTACCTTAAACCTATTGAAGCGAACAGACCAATTTTGCATCTTAAGGCAGCACCCAAATAAGAAAAATGGTCCATTAGAGGTGTGGAAATTGAGATTTTTTAAAGGGATGCTACAAACGGCCTGAAGTCTTTAAAAATCTTGAGGTGAGTAGCACCCTCACCTGCAAATGACAAAGACTGATTTGAAATGCTCAGCAACATCCATTAGCCAGGACTCTGATGGTTGAAAATGGAGAATACTATATTCATGGTCTATGCACAATCCATGCTTTTTACATAAGGTAGTGTCTATTTTGTAATTTTGGGAACTATAGTCCAGGGAGTCTCCAAACTTGGTAACTTGAAGACTTGTGGACTTCAACTCCCAGAATTCCCCGGCCACCTATGCTGGCTAGGGAATTCTGGGAGTTGAAGTCCACAAGTCTTAAACTTGCCAATTTTGGAGACCCCCCCCTACTGTAATCCAATACAATCAAAAGGTCAGCAGGTTAGAAAAGATGAGAATTTTAACTATGCACTTAATCTGCCACCTACAGTACTTACAACCCTGGAGGGTTGTAGGAGGGGGTCTTTTGCACTTAAAAATGGGAGGAGCTAACATTGTACATTGTGGATGTCATCTTGACCATATCCCGTCGGCACTTCTTGGCTGATGGGAAGAGACCAGAGGTGGTATTCAGCAGGTTCTGACCAGTTCTGGAGAATCAGTAGCGGAATTTTTTTTTTAAACAAAGTTTTTATTTGTTTTTTTATATTTTACAAAGGGGAAAGGTAAGGGAAAAGTTACAAATTTTGGCAGCTGCGAAATACGGTAGATGCACCCCCCCTCCAAACTCATAGTATACATTTGCATAAAATTCAATATTAAGTAATAACATGTAGTCAGTGTGGTAAATTCAATTGGTAATTTTGATCAGTTTATATCAGGTGACTTTTCTTACTCATTTGTGTGATCTGAGCTTTCTTGTTGTCGCCCCATCTCCCCCCGCTGGCAGAGCTCCGGCCCCTCCCGTGTCTTGTATGTCTGTTGAAGAGTCATCTGGTTTTTCTAGGAGTAGTTTATTTTTCTCCATAAAGGCCTGCGCCTCTATGGGTGTATTAATCCTAACTCTTGTCTCCTCCCAGAATATTAACATACCTTCAGGCATCAACCATCTAAACCACACCCCCTTCTGGTATAATTTATTCGCCAATTGCGAATAATGTTTTCTTTTTCCCCTCACTTTCTTGGGGATCTGTTTCACGATGGTTATCTCCTTATCTTTGTATGTCAAGGCTTGCCCCCTTTGTGCATTCAGGATTTCATCTCTTGTACTTTTCCTAAGAAATTTAATGTGTACCTCCCTGGGAACATTGTGTGTTCTAGCATAAGCTTATGCTAGTAGCGGAAATTTTAAGTAGTTCGGAGAACCGGTAAATACCACCTCTGACTGGCTCTGCCCCCATCTATTCTCTGCCTCCCGAGTCCCAGCTGATAAAGAGGAAATGGGGATCTTGCAGTAACCTTCCCCTGCCACACCCACCAAGCCACACTCACCAAGCCATGCCCACACAACTGGCAGTAAAAAAAATTGAATCCCACCACTGGAAGAGACCTGTGTTCCCCTCCCTAGTTTAAAATAGTTATTTGAGTGGCCGTTATTTTGTTTGCTTGGCCCATCGAAGGGAGTGACTTAAGCAAGCTCAAAGTGCTAAATTGATGCACTACTGACTGCTCATGCATTTATTTATTTTGCAAAGAAGCCAATCTGGAAACGGCTCATTTTTCCCCCTATAGGAAATGAATTCACAGCACTGTGCAAGCATCTAAAATGGATGACTCATGACTTCTCCCCTTTTATTTCTTTAGACTTTACTAATTTGTTAGACTTTTTAAAATGAATATTTAATTGACACAAACGTGCTGATGACTACGGTTAGCACAAAGACAGATGTCAAATACTGAACAAACATCAAATACTGTGTGGATGTCAATTCCCAGAATTCCCCAACCATCTTGTGGCCCCAGAGCTGCAAATGAGCCTCAAATTTCATAATCAATACTTTATGGTTAATTTACCCCACCTTTATTATTTTTATAAATAGCTCAATACCCATCACTTCATCACACTTCCCATCTTTTAAGCTTAATTGATCATATTGTGATTTTTTTTATTGAGAAGGAGGAGGAGGAGAATGCTGTAGATTAGCCTTCTTATCTCCCCTTTGAAATTGCTCAAGGAAGGAGGAGGAGTAAGAAAAAGAAAAAGAAAAAGAAGAAGAAGAAGAAGAAGATGAAGAAGAAGAAGAAGAAGAAGAAGAAGAAGAAGAAGAAGAAGAAGAAGAAGAAGAAGAAGAAGAAGAAGAAGAAGAAAAAGAAAGAGGGAGAAAGAGGACGAGGAAGAAGAAAAAGGAAGATGGGGAAGAAGAAGGAGGAGGAGGAGGAGGAGGAGGGGGAGGAGGAGGAGGAAGGAGGAGGAGGGGAAAGAAGAAGGAAGGAGGAAGATGGAAGAATAAGAAGGAAGGAGAAAAGAAAGGACAAGGAGGAGAAAGAAGAAGAAAAGAAAGAAGAAGAAGGAAGAAGAAAGAAGGAGGAGGAGAAGAAAAGAAAAAAGAATGAGGAGGAGGAGGAGGAAGAAAACAAAGGAGGAAGAGGAGGAGGAGGAAGAAGAAGAAAAGAAAGAAGGAGGAAGAAGGGAAAAAGGAAAAAGAAAAAGAGAAAGAAGATCAAGGAGGAGGAGGAAGGAGAAGAAGAAAGGAGGAGGAAGAGGAGGAAGAGGAAGAAGAAGAAGGGAAAAAGGAAGAACAAAAAGAAAGAACAAGGAGGAGGAGGAAGAAAAGAAAGGAGGAGGAGGAAGAAGAAAAGAAAGGAGGAGGAGGAGAATGGAAAAAGGAAGAAAAAAAGAAAGGAGGAGGAGGAGGAGGCAGAGATGATATTGGATCTAGATTCATTCAGTGAACTGAGGACTCTCAGAATTCCCCAACCAGAACTGACTCTCTTCAGAATTCAGAAAGGGACTGAGAAATCATCACCTTCCTTCTGGTAAGTTTTTCTGGTTTTCCCAAAATACTGTAGTAGGCTTATTATCTTGCAAGAGCTGTGCTGCTAACCCTTCAACCTTCTAAGCTTGCTCTCAACTATATTCCTCCAATGGCTGAGCAGAGGTGACCCTTTCAGGAGGAAAATAACTCAGCTGGTTCCCAATCAGAAGGAAGCTAATCTTCCTTTTGACTGACCAAAAGCATTCCAAGGGAAGCTGGAATCCTGGAGAGGCAAGATAAGATCAGAGAGATGGCAGCATCCTTTTCCATGATGCCAATGAAAATTTAGAGAAGTGTCTACAGAACATATTATTGCCAGAAAATGTGGCTGTTGGTATGGACAGTATTAAAGCTTCCAATAGAAGAGAATATATGTAGCTCAGGACTAAACTGTGGAGGCTTTGGTGCTGTCTGAATCTGATTGTTTGCTTGCAGACATTTCATTACCCAATTAGATAACCTAATCAGGCTAGGAAGTGTGGGGCTTGCTCCATTTTAGGTACTGTACCTTGTCTTTCCAGTGCTGGTGGGGGTATATTTTGCTTCTTGGTATTTCCTTGATTAAGGTATTGTTCATCCGCTATTAAGCCCTGCTTATGTGGGCTTACTGTATATAAACAGGCAGCATACCCCACACATGCTAGCAGTGATGATGTTACCTAGTTGGGTGATGAAACGTCTGCAAACAACAAACAACCTTAGATACCGTCAAGGACTGCACAATATCAAAGCTTGGTTACTTCTGATCATTTGGGAAGGGGGTGACTTAACATGAGGTGCACACCTTTTGAACAGGATGTGCGTCAAACTGTTGTGCAAATCCAGAAAATGGACCAATTTAGTGTCAGCCCTACAAGGTAGGCTAGACTAAAAAAATTATTGCACAGGACCACTTTTTTGTCCAATTCAAGAGTCTTGCAATTCTCAATGTGCTTCCTCCCTCCCTCCCTCCCTTTATCTTCATGTGAACTAGGGAGTTCATCTCTGTCTGAGATGTTTCCTCATTATTTTCTTGGCCTGGGCTGAAGCCCATCTTACCCGACTGTTGCCTTGATAGCAGCATTTTTCCCGTCCTTCAAGGACAATCTCCATGCCCTCTTTATTCAATAATCAAAGGTACTTTTTCAAGAGGCAACTGGACTTTCTGGTTTTTCTTTGAAGATGTTTAGCATCTCATCCAAGAAGCTTCTTCAGCTCGGATGGCGGCAAATGGGAGGATTTATACTCTTGGAGAAGCAAAATGTCTTCAAAGAAAAACCAGACAGTTCAGTTGCCTCTTGAAAAAGTACCTTTGGGACAATCATGACCTGGAGGACTGAGAATCTCTATAGACATTCAATAATCAAGTTAAATGTGTTGAATTAACTGTCTTGTTCTTATTCCATCGACCTCTCCCACTTGGTAAGGTTGTAGGAAGTTAGCACCCAGTCCTCTCCTAGAAAAATGAAATATCCTAGGAAATATTGAAGAGGTGGAATATTACATTTCCCTGGATCAGAAATGGAGAAACGTGTTTTTAGGCAGGAAACAGACTCACTCTTAATAGCCCCCACTTTTCTTAATGGCCCATTAAGATGCCCAAGACAGTCTATTCTACATAATAAAGAGTTCTCCCCTTCAGCTCCAGAGTGGTGGGATTAAGGCATGATAGCATTACCCCACTCAACACATGGCATCTGGAAACTCAAACTTGGGACTCAAAACACAGCCTAGAGAGTTGCCCCTACATGGCCCCATGGGAGTCTGAAAACCAATCAGAATACATTTCTTACATGGGAACAGGAAACAGAGAGGTGGGGCCAAACAGAGAGTATAAAGCCAGGAACTTTCAACCCTTCTTTCTCTTTCTTCTTCTTCACCCAACATTGAAGTACGTGATCCCCCGTTTCTGTTCAGGAGCTCAAATCATGTGGTCCTGTCCACCAATAAACCATCTTTCCAAGCAGCCTCCATGTCTCCAGTGTCTTTTTCCCCACTTGGAGCTGAGCCCAAAAGGACATGTCTGCCAACAGTCAGGCTCCTTGGTTAAAGAATCTCAGCTGATGGAATCCAGGAAGAGAGAGTTCTCTTCCATTATTTCCACTCTTTGAAATAACTTACTCCCCCTTTTCTGGCCATTTGGAACGGTGCCAAACATGGCTCCGCCAATTGGCACGAGGTTTTAAGTGTGGTGGACAAAGAGTCAGCAGAATTTAGAATCTCTGTTGTGCAGGAAGAGGGTGATGACAGACTCTCCTTAGCAGTTCACACAGTATATAGCTAGTAGCTATGCAGATTGTTGCTTTAGTCTGGCAAGATTCTGTCTATAGAACAACAATTAAGAAACTACTCAGAAGTAATTTTTGTGTGTTGAATTTATGTTTTACCAGTGGTGGGTTCCTGCCGGATCGCACCGGATCGCGTGCTCCCTTTCGGCGCTAAACCCGGAAGTACGGTCTTGCCTCGCCCCTGGCGACGCGACGACGCTTGCCTGCGCTCCACCAGCTCGGCTGGGAACGGAGACATTTCCTCAGCGGAGCGGAGCGCCTGAAAGGGACGCAGGCTCAGCCTGCCAGGCTGCCACCACTCCACTGAAGACATTGCTGAGCAGAGAAACGTCTCCGTTCCCAGCCGAGCTGGTGGAGCGCAGGCAAGCGTCGTCGCGTCGCCAGGGGCGGGGCCAGAACGTACTTCCGGGTTTAGCGCTGAAAGGGAGCGCGCGATCCGGTGCGATCCGGCAGGAACCCACCACTGTGTTTTACCGACAAAGAAACAAAGAGAGACTAGTATAGATCTATTTCAAGCTATTTAGCTCTCATCAGCTAGCCATAACCTTCTGGGATTTGAAAGCTGAAGCAGTATGCTACGTCCCATAATTGGGTAGACCAGGTTGCCTTGATAGACTGGTCTCACCAGAAAAAAACACTCGGAAATAACTTCATCTGTCATTCTTGGTTCCTTGCGCCTACAAGACTAAAAATGATATGCAACCCTGGCGTTGGTTCATGGCTGGAGGGCATTTCCTTCTCCTCTTTTAACTTTCTAACTCCCTGATTTTAACCTTGTTTTAACTCTGTTCTTATTTTTGATTTTTAAATTGCCTTTATTGTAATCCATCCAAAGTCACACAGGTGAGATGGGCAGGATAGTAATTTTATAAACAAACAAACAAATGCAAGAACCCTCCCAATGTATCTGGGCCTTCCAGCCTCTAAATCAGGAAATAAGGTTTCTGGATGAAGCCCCTCCACTCCTCTGCTCACAATAGAATCCCTTATGCCACAAGGCTTGAAATTTTGGACAACCTAGAATTACACCACCTACGATCTGATCTAAGCTTATTGCACAAAATTGTCTGCTACAAAGTCCTACCTGTCAACCACTACTTCGGCTTCAACTGTGATAATACAATAGATACAAACTCAAAAGTAAACTGCTCCAAACTCGATTGCAGAAAATACGACGTCAGCAAGAGAGTGGTCAATGCCTGGAATGCTCTACCTGACTCCTTTATGACATCCTCAAACACCCGTTAACTTTAACCTCAAACTGTCTAGTGGACCTCCCCACCCCCCCCATTCTTAAGAGATCCTTAAAGGGGGCGTGCATAAGCAAACCAGCATGCCTACCTGTCCTAAGGTCCCCATCTATTTGTACTCACTTCTTATGTATTTGCGTACACCTGCTTATACTTATATGTTTATATGTTAGATTCATACTTATACTTGTTTTCTCATACATGATTGACAAACCAAAATAAATAAAAATAAATAAAGTAAAATAAAACACCGAGCCCTCCTAAGGTTTCCAAAACCAAGGAAAGGGGGGAGTGACGCATCCTGCCCTCCGCCAGGACGATTTCAAGGCCAGCCTTTGGGCGCTTCTGGTACCAAGACCAGCCCGGGTTTTTATTCCTTCCTGCAGGTTCTTTCTCCCCGGCGGCGGGGCTCCAGGAAGCCGGCAGGCAGGTTTCTTCCCCGAAATCCTCGCGCCCGCAAGGAACGGACGGACGGAGGCGGCCTGGAGGGAACGCGAGAGGCAAGCGCCAACCAAGCAGACGGCCGCTTTGGCACTCTGCAGTCAAGGCGGCGGCAGCAGCAGCGGCAAGAAGCAGCAGGGACGGAGCGCGCGCCGGTCTGCCGAACGGTCCCCGGATGGCGCGCGCTCCTCTCTGCTTTGCTCCGCTGCTGGCGGAGGGAGGGGGAAAGCGGGAGGGAGGGAAGGAGGGAGGGAGGACGCCTCCATCTCGGTTCAGCGGCAGTGCGAGGAAGGAGGAGGAGGAGGAGGAAGAGGAGGAGGGGTCGCGGTGGAGAGGAAGCGAAATGAAGGGGCCGAGGAGGAAACCCAAAAGAGTTCGCTTGAAAAAGAGCGAGGCAGAGTTCTGAAGGCAGCGCCGGCAGCGGAGTTTGCTCGCTCTCCATCCTCGCTTTTCTTTTTCTTTTTTTTTCCTTTTTCTTTTTTTCTTTCTCTTTCTTTCTTTCTTTCTTTTGGCCTTGACAAGCCGCTCGCCTAACCTTAATCCACCTTCAGGCTTTTCTCCCTTCTTTCCTTCTTCTCCCTTCTTTTCTTTCTTTCTTCCTTTCTCTTCTTCCACCTTTCTCTTGCTCTCCCCCTCCCCCCTTTCTCTCACCTTGCTGCCCGATCCCCTGGGCGCCCGATCCCCTGGGAAGAAGAGGAGGAGGTCACCCTTGAGCATCACAGGCGACAAGATTTCCCAGCTCAACTCCCGAAGCCGGGAAGGACTCTCCTTTTTATTTATTTATTTATTTGCCTTGCTTGAACGTGATTGCACCTGGCCGCTGCCAAGAAGAGGGGGAGACGCGTGGCTTTGCTTTCTTCGGGTACCTTGGCCAGCCCATCACCTGTCAGCCTCAGGGGAGTTTGAAGCCGGCGGAGCGAGAATGTATCAGGGCCATATGCAGGTAAGTCACCTCCGGAGCTGCCTTTAAAAGGTGCAGCGCGGTCAAGTTTGGAGGGGACGAGGTGGGGCGGCTGGGACCCCCCTCATCGGATGGGGTGGGGGAGGAATGGGTCTCTGCCTGTCACAACAGGTGGATGCCTACCTCGTTTCACAGCTGGGAACTTTCAGGATGAACTTTTAAGGATGTCACCTGGCTCTGGGTTTGACCTTTCCAACAGATCGGTCCTCTCCCAGGTTAAGGGTAGCATGTGGAGACGAGAGGTCTTGAAATGTCCTGTGTGTCAACTGAAGGGCAGAAAATAAATGTTTTTTTTATAAGTGGGTCTGAAAGATCTGCTGGGGATCTCACCCCCAAATTCCCTCCTGCATTGTGAGCTCTGTTTTTTGCTCTTTTAGGGACCTTTTCTTGGTCTCCCTCTATGGCCAAGGAGATGTTCTATCTATGGGGTTTCTCAAAAAAAAACAACCCAAAATGCATGTGGTATTCCCTCATCTGGAATTGTTATGACTGCCTTCTCAGGGTCATTTCCAAGATCTTCTTCTTCGTCTCTGGCCTGGCTTTCCAAAACTCCTCCAAATCCAAGCCAAAAAAATTGTGTGTGTGTGTGTGTGTGTGTGTGTGTGTGTGTGTGTGTAAGGTTTAGAATTCCAAACTCATCTCTTCAGCATCTACCGATGTAGCCTCCTGCTTCTATTGATCCAAATCCAGGTATGGCACTGGTGCTTATTTATTTATTTTCTTGGTACACGGTGGAATTATGACTTTAACCTTGACTCTCTTTATTCTCTCTTCACGTGGTCCTTCTCCTTTAAAGAAAAAACGGTGTTATTGTGGCAGGAAGCGTTCCCATTGTGGACCGATGACATCTCTGCGGCTCTTGGTTTTGTTTCCCCCCCCCCCATCCCACATGCCACAGAAATCTGATTTCTCCCTCTTTCTCTTAGATTAGAAAATATTTCTATCCTCTGATATTGTACTGAGTGCTGATTGGGATCTAACATGTGGAAACAGCAAATGTGTTTGTATAGAGAGAAAGCCTCGGAATGGAGAAAAATATCCCCGTTTTATCATTTTCTGTGGTTTGGGGGTGATTGATTAACCCTTACAGATGTCACTATCAACTGCAGAGGTGCATATATAGCAAGACAAGTCAAGTCAAATGAGCATCCTGACTCAGCAATTCTTGGTTTTCTAAAACTAAATGTTTTTCAAACTCCTCTTTTTTTTTTTTTGCTTCCCTAACTTTGTATCTTGGCAATATCTAGAAGTGAAGATCTGTAGCAAGTAAATCAGAAAACCATTATAACAAAAGAGAAGAAATAAACGTTAAAAACCTCAGACAATTTAAATGCTTCCTCTTTTTTGCATAAACCCTGTGGTTTTATTTAAAAAAAATTCCTGTTACGAGCTAAATGAACCCCGAAAATACAGTGTTATTGCTCTGTCAGTTAAAATCCTGTGCAGGCTTGTTTGACATTAACCCAGGTAATCTTGATGCCCAAGATCAGGTTACAAATTTATTTTTCTCTGTTGATTTCAGCAGGAATCACTCCAGCATCGTCACTGGAGTTACAACTTGAGTTCAGTATATTTTCTCTGTCTGATTTATTTATGAGCTCTATATTGGGATACTTTGTATACTGCAATTGTTTAAATACAACTTAAAGTTAACTGGTGTGGTTTTTTTTTTAAAAAAATCATATTACTATATCAATCCATTTCATTATGAAAAATACACAGGTTGCAGGGGGGTTTTCCCTCAAAATTTGCGTTGGGGAGGTAAACCTGGAAATTACCTGGCATGGATGAAAATAGATGAAGTACAATATCAGCTGTTTTAAATCTTAAGCCATTCAGATCTCCGAGGCATTTATTTAATCTCCCGAGAACTAAATTACTTAAAAATCTTGAAACGGTTGACTGGAATCAAAAGGCCCATTGGAAAAACTAGGAATAAATCCATCAGGACTTTTGTTCAATCATCCCTTTTTTAAAAATGGCTGATTTATATAATGCTACTTATTGATGTGACAGGGTCTTTGCTCTTGGTTGTATATCATTAATCTAAGGATAATATGTTTAACTGATGATCTGATTTCACAAACTTTCAAAATGTTAAAACTTTTATTATTTTTCACTAGAAATCTGCTAGATCCACACAACTTTCTTTTTTCTTATTTGATCCAGTTTTGTTTTTCATTGACCAGATACATATTTTCTGTCTTTAACATTTATCCTTTGTCCAGTTCTCTGATTTTGACCTCAACTTTGGACCAACTCTTTATCTTTTTCTATTGTCCTTTTTTTTTCCCCTTACGATATTTTTCCAGTTAAGTTTATGTTGACTAGTTTCTGGTTTAGGTAGTAGGACATTAACAAATTGGGAAAGTTGGAATAACAAAATAACAACAAAAATGAAATTATTTTTAAAAATTCACCTTCACTCTTTCAAAAAAAGGGTGTCTGCCATGTAATAGGTTTTGTAGGAACAGCAATCTGCCATTGGGGGGGTGTCTAGAAATAGTTTGCCAGGTGCCAAATTTGCCTGTTTTTTTCAAATAATAATGTAAATCCAATTAATTGAGTAGCAGAGAGATAGAATTAAAAGTTGCTTTGGGTTATTAGAATATTAGGTAGAAAATTTGCTTTCTAGAGCTCTTTTGCATCAGATTTGAGATTCTTAGGAATGCTGTGACATGCTTAAATAAAGTGAAAAGAAGATTTAGCTACAAAAAAAAAAAAGATTTTTCTTCTGAGTTTATTGCTCCTCTATAGTTTTTCTGAATTCACTGCTCCGTTGGTCAGGCAAAAAAAATGCTTCAGAAAGCTCTCTGTTGTTGTTTTTTCTTTCTTTTCCTGTCTCTGATAGTACTTGTTTTCAGATTTCTCTATGAATGAATGCTGCAGGCTATTTTAAAAGTAGAAATCTCATAAGGGGATTTTCAGGTGATCTAGTTGTGTTATGAACTGGCTCCCCAGACTTCTAAAGTCTTTGAGGATAATCAACCCACCTAAGAAATATTTAGTCTGCAGTCCCATGAACCTACAAGTGCAAATATGCTTTATTGAACACAATGGGACACTGCCAAATAAGTGTGCTTAACATAGAAGTATTTCTTTTCCCTTTCATTCTTTCCATCATACACAATCTAGAATCTAGTGTATTCAGTTTTGGGCGCAGACTTGAAAAAGCCTGCAAACAAATGGGAGATTGAGATATGTTTACCCTTGGAACGAGAATGTCTCTGGAGATGCTCAGTCATCACGGTTGTCCCAAAGGTGCTTTTTGCAAGAACCAACTGGACTTTCTGGTTTTGCTTGGACGACGTTTCGCTTCTCATCTGACAAGCGTCTTCAGAGCTGCAGAAGCCTCTTGGATGAGAAGTGGAACGTCTTCCAAGAAAAACCAGAAAGTCCAGTTGCCTCTTGAAAAATGAGAAGCGAAACGTCGTTCAAGAAAAACCAGAAAGTCCAGTTGCCTCTTGAAAAATGAGAAGCGAAACGTCTTCCAAGAAAAACCAGAAAGTCCAGTTGCCTCTTGAAAAATGAGAAGCGAAACGTCGTTCAAGAAAAACCAGATAATCCAGTTGCCTCTTGAAAAAGCATCTTTGGGACTTGGAAAGAGAAAAGACATGGTAATTTCTCCAACTATTTGAAAGATATGCAGACCAGTGGTGGGTTCCGGACCCTGGCACAGCCAGTACGCTGCACATGGGGCCTGGTGTCCTAGACGGGCAAGTGCACTGCACACGCATGCTCACAACACCGCCCTGCGATACCCACCTGTTTGGCAGAGGTCACACAGGCGTCGCATGCTGTGTGTGCGTGCCCAATGGGCTGGTCGCGTTATGAACAGCCATGGAATGCAGGCGGGTAGGTGGACCAAACGAGCCATCGTACTGGTACAGTGGCTGCTGCTCCTGGTATTACTGGTATGGCTGTAACAAGCTGTACCAGCAGGAACCCACCACTGAAGCACACCAAAGAAATCCAAGATGATTTATTATTTATCAAGTTTGCAAGATATAGAATAACACTATAGGCAGACATATTCTGGATGAATGTTCGACAAAATCTGTCAGTATAAAATCAATGAAACCAATTATCTGGGGGATAATAACCTGTTGTGGCCCAGCAGGATCTGGTTGAGCTGCTGATGGACTTGGATAGCGAGGGTTCATTTGAGTCTGCCCTGGATGATGTGGAGGACCTTGTGCAGGGTTCAGACTCAGAGCAGGGACCAGAGGGGCTGGTTGGCAACCAGGGGGCGCCTGAGGCATGGAGCAGTGGGGAGGATCAAAGGCAGTTTGTCCCTGGTGCTAGAGTGAGAAGGACTGAGAAACATAAGTAGCAATTACGTAGGCAGGCTCATAGAAGATAATGCAGCTTAGGTGGTTGTGGGTTGGCCCCTCCCAAGAGAGCTTATAGGTGAGGCGTTGGGAGGGGACATTTGCAGGAAACAACCGTTCGAAATTAGCAGTGAAGAAAGTCTATGTCTTAGAGCCATGTTTGAATATCTGGTTTGTTTTTCTTGTATGTGAGTTATCTGGGCCCTCAGCCAAAGGGTTTGTTATCTTGCAATTAAACAGTGGCAAACAGCCAAGCCTGTGTTCTGGCTTGTTCACAGGTGTGGAGAGAGGGTGTGTGTGTGGTCAGAACAATAACCATATCTTTCTTGCAGTCTTGAAAACGGCAGCAGAAACCTACTTGCTCCAGGTAATCATACCCTTTCACAAGCTGCCCCTCTCTTCTTACCTACCTGAACAATTTATATAACTGCCCATTGCAACTCTGGGCAGCTAAGATAGTATTAAAACCAATATATATAAGCAATAGACAGCAGAAAGACACAACAGTTTTGGAATTAGCCAAAATCTTCACCCCTGGGATGAAGCTAGATTTTTATCATGGCTTTCTTCACAGTGGCACCTATCATTTCCTGGTGTGAATGAAAGGGTATATTATATCTAAAACAGTACTGACTTGTGCATAGTGTTTGTGAACTAATGACGGTATTAAGGTGAAAGAGTTGTCCAAATTGGGCCATTTTCTATGAAAATAAAGCCCAGGTAGTTATAAAAGGCTCATTGGCTAAGACGCTGAGCTTGTCGATCAGAAAGGTCGGCAGTTTGGTGGTTCGAAGCCCTAGCACCGCGCAACGGAGTGAGCTCCCATTACTTGTCCCAGTTTCTGCCAACCTAGCAGTTCGAAAGCATGTAAAAATGCAAGTAGAAAAATAGGGACCACCTTTGGTGGGAAGGTTACAGCGTTCCGTGTGCCATCATCTGGACTGTTTTCATGAATAATCCTTATTTTAAAAAAATTCTCTAAAGATTTTAAAAATACAGAAAAATAGTAGAAAAAATAGAAAGAGATGTTAAAAAGGTAAAAGTAAAAGTGAAGAGTAGCAAAAAGCAAGGAAACGATGTCTAAAGAAGAGAGTTCCAATCTTCATTGCAACAGTTACAATCTTAGCAATTCCATTTCCTCCCTCCCACATTGCAAATCATAGTTCTGTTCTTCCCATAGATAAGTATAAGTATAATCTTTATTGCCATTGTACTTAAATACAATGAAATTGGTTAACCTTTTTAATCATGTGATGGGAGTACCCACAGCTTCTGCGGGCAAGAGGAATTTGGCTTTTATATATGTAGATATCTATATAGGTAGTCCTTGACTTATAACCATAATTGAGCCCAAAATTTCTGTTGCTAAGCGAGACAATTTTAAGTGAGCTTTTTCTCTATTTTATGACCCTTCTTGCCACAGTTGTTAAGTGAATCACTGCAGTTGTTAAATTAGTAACATGGTTGTTAAATGAATCTTACTTCTCCATTGACTTTGCTTGCCAGAGGGTCTCAAAAGAGACATTTTGGGGGGGACATTGCAATTGTCCACAGCTGTCAGCTGAGTCTTTAAACTATATGGCTTGTGTTGTGGCCCAGCAGGATCCGGTTGAGCTGATGATGGACTCGGATAGCGAGGAACCATATGAGTCTGCCCTGGACGAAGTGGAGGACCCTGTGCAGAGTTCAGACTCAGAGCAGGGACAGAGAGGCTGGTTGGCCACCAGGAGGCGCCTGAGGCATGGAGCAGTGGGGAGGATCAAAGGCAGTTTGTCCCTGATGCTAGATTGAGAAGGGCTGAGAAACGGAAGCAGCAACTCCGTAGGCAGACTCACAAAAGATGATTAAGGACAGGTGGTTATGGATTGGCCCCTCCCAAGAGAGATTATAGGTGAGGCGTTGGGAGGGGACATTTGCAGGAAACAACCGTTCGAATTAGTAGTTAAGAAAATCTATCTGTGTATTGTAGCCGTGTCTGTTCGTTTGGACTATCTGCGTTGCTTCATTTGAATTATCTGGGTTGCTGCAGAGCTACTCTATTGAACATGAGTTGCCTGGGCCCTCAGCCAAAGGATTTGTTATCTTAGTAATTAAACAGTGGCAAACAGCCAAGCCTGTGTTCTGGTTTATTCACAGCCTTTGGGGGGGGGGGGTCAGAACAGGCTGGTATGGTAGATGAATGTATTTCCAAGTAGCTACATTTTGAACATGTGACTATGGGGATGCTGCAATGGTGGTGTGAAAAGTCACTTTTTTCAGTGCTGTTGTAACTTCAAATAGTCACTAAATGAAGTAAGGAGAACAAAAGATAAATTATGTTTATATCAGTGAGTTTTAAGACATCACATTTTGGAGCTCTGCATTCGATCAACGTTCTCCAACACGATGCTTCATTGTGTTGGGCATTGGAGTTTAAGTGTGCCTTTTATTAAATCCTTATATCTAAATGATTAATGTTTGAAATATTATATTTGCTTCAATAAGACTTTTTTTTAAAAAAAAACATAGCAGATTGGAACATAATATGTACCCTACAGAGGTGTAGGGACGCGCTAGCTCAGTGGCTAAGATGCTGAGCTTGTCGATCAGAAAGATCAGCATTTCAGCAGTTTGAATCCCTAGCGCCGCATAATGGAGTGAGCTCCCATTACTTGTCCCAGCTTCTGCCAATCTAGCAGTTCGAAAGCACATAAAAAATGCAAGTAGAAAAATAGGAATCACCTTTGGTGGGAAGGTAACAGCGTTCCGTGTGCCTTTGGCATTTAGTCAAGCTGGCCACATGAGCATGGAGACGTCTTCGAACAGCGCTGGCTCTTTGCCTTTGAAACGGTGTTGAGCACTGCCCCTAGAGTCAGGAACGACTAGCACATATGTGTAAGGGGAACCTTTACCTTTACCTTACAGAGGTGTATGCATTCAAGTATTACACACCTTTTAGATAGGAAACTCTGAAACTTTATGATTAGAGTCTATTCAGTTGGTAGAGCAGTTATATACACATTGACAATATCAAATGAACGTTGATCTATCTACTTTTTTTCATTTTCTTCCTTTCTTCTTCCTTTCTAACCCTTATCAACAATCCTAAGTAAGAGATATAGCTCTCTACATTCAGCTGTGCTCTTGATCTGCACTCAAACTTCATATTTTGGAACTTCCGCTCTTATTGCGTCCGCAGATAACCGCCCTGCCGCCCTGTTTCGGGTGACTCGCTCCCTCTTGTTTGAGAGACCGCGGGAAGCCCCTTTACAGGGCAGAGCAGAGGAGTTTGGGAAATATCTACAGGACAAAGTCGCTCAAATCCGGATGGGATGGGCCTCTTTCAGTGGTCCAGTAGAGACGCCCGTGGCGAGTCTTGAGGGACCGCTTTGGGAGGAGTTTGACTCGGTTGCCATCGAGGATTTGGACAGGTTGCGTGGACGTCTGCGACCCACCACATGTTTATTGGACCCGTGTCCCTCCTGGCTTGTACTGGCATCCTGGGAGGTTACGCGCGACTGGCTCCTGGGCCTAGTGAACGCCTCATTGGGTGAGGGGTCTCTACCGGCCGCCTTGAAAGAGGCGGTGGTGAGGCCCCTGCTCAAAAAGCCTTCCCTGGACCCAACGGACCTAGTCAATTATCGTCCAGTCTCCAACCTTCCTTTTTTAGTGAAGGTTGTAGAGAGTGTGGTGGTACAGCAGTTCCCACATCACCTGGAGGAAAATAATTATCTAGACCCGCGCCAGTCCGGCTTCCGACCCGGGCACAGCACGGAGTCGGCCTTGGTCGCATTGGTTGATGATCTCTGGAGGGCCAGAGATAGGGGTCGTTCCTCTATCCTGGTCCTATTAGATCTCTCGGCGGCGTTCGATACCATTGACCATGGTATCTTGTTGCACCGGCTAGAGGGGCTGGGAGTCAGGGGCACCGTCTTACGGTGGTTTGGCTCCTACCTCTCTGACCGGACGCAACGTGTGTTGGCAGGGGAGCAGAGTTCGACCCGGAGGTCACTCACATGTGGAGTGCCACAGGGATCGGTGCTCTCGCCTCTCCTGTTCAACACATACATGAAACCGCTGGGCGAGATCATCCGTGGTTTTGGGGTGGGATATCATCTGTATGCTGATGATACTCAGCTATACATTTCCACCCCGAACCACCCCAATGAGGCCGTCGAAATGATGTCCCGGTGTTTGGAGGCCGTACGGGTCTGGATGGATGGCAACCGACTAAAACTCAACCCTTCCAAGACGGAGTGGCTGTGGCTTCCGGCCCCCCGGTTCAACCAGGTGCTTCCATCTCTGGCCATTGGGGGCGTGCAACTAGCCCCCATGGAACAGGTGCGCAATTTGGGCGTCCTCCTAGATGCCCGGCTGTCCATGGATGACCATGTAACAGCCGTGGCAAGGGGGGCGTTCCATCAGGTCCGCCTGATGCGCCAATTGCGCCCCTTATTGGACCGGGATGCCCTACGCACAGTCACCCATGCGCTAGTGACGTCTCGCCTGGACTACTGCAATGCTCTCTACATGGGGCTTCCCTTGAGATGCACTCGGAGACTACAGTTGGTCCAGAACGCGGCCGCGCGTGTGATTATGGGGAGGACTAGATACTCCCCTGTAACACCTCTCCTGCGCGAGCTGCACTGGCTTCCTGTGGTCTACCGAGTGCGTTTCAAGGTTTTGATTATGATCTTTAAAGCGCTTCATGGCACAGGACCTAGTTACATGCAGGATCGCATCCTGCCCCACACATCCCTACGACCAATTCGCTCACACAGAGAGGGACTTCTCCGGGTGCCGTCCGCCAAACAGTGTCGGGGGGCGACACCCTGGAGCAGAGCCTTCTCTGTGATGGGCCCAGCCCTGTGGAATGACCTCCCCCGTGACATCAGGATTATTTCCGATCTCCGCTCCTTCCGTGTACAGTTGAAGACCCACCCCTTTCAATTATGTGGCCTGGCTCAACCGTAATTTTTCGTATTCCTCCTGACTGTCTTTTTTAAATTTTAAATTTTTATTGTATATTGGGTTTTTTATTATTGGGGTATGTTAATGGTTTTAATTGTCTAAATGTTGTAATTTATTACCTCCTCCGTGCATGTATGTCTTTGTATATATGTATGTTTATGTGTTTGTACACACGTGTTATGTTTTATATGTTCTAGTGTACGCCACCCCGAGTCCTGCCTGGAAAGGGAGCAGCTAATAAATTCAAATTTATTATTGTTGTTATTATTATTATTATTATTATTATTATTATTATTATTATTATTATTATTATTATTATTATGTTATAGAGTATTAGAAATAAGATTAATCTTCGCAATCCCTTCTCTATTGCATGCGGTTTACCAAATAATCTTCTGATTGACTCAGAGGCTTTACCTCCAAACCACAGGTCAAATATATCCGCCGTCCCAGGAATAATAATTTCTGAGTTTGGTTTTCACATCAAATTAAGACTGAAGCAAGAAATTGAGATGTGCCTATGAGCAGCAGGGGACTGAAGAAGAGAAAACTCATGACCTGTGGCATGCCTTTAATCTCTGCTTCAGAAACAAAACGTTTGAGTGTAGCTCCTGTTGGCAATGCAAGGCAAAATTGAAGACCTTTGGAATATAAGACTGTTCTTACAGCCCTTGGCTTAGCTTTTGCTGATCGTGACATATATCTTCAGGGCTTCACTTTAAACTCTAAACATAACTGATTTGTTATAACTGGCTAAGTAACTGGATCCGTCCAGAAAGCTCTGGATGCTACTTAATGTCTCTGAGCTGGGAGAGAAACTAAAAATTGACTTGACCCTTGGAGAAATTGTTGCTCCGTTTTTTTCAACTGAATGGATGTTTCCCTCTGCTAACCAATAATACACCAGGAGATAAAAGAAAATCTTCCAGTTCATTTTTCTAGGACACAGCAGAGCTATTTAAATACCTGCTTTGATAGCCGAGTAGATGGGATTGTGTAGCTTTGCCAGGTTGTGTCTGTGTGTGTGTGGTGAATGGTGGTTTAGCTGTTCCCTTGTCCGCTTAAATTCATTTTTTTTCTACATCTGTTGTTTCTTCTGTGTTTTCAATTTCTTCACATTTTATAGCCTGGGTAAGATCATACTTGGAATGCCGCATCCAGTTTTGGTCACCATATTATAAAAAAAGATGTAAAGCAGGAATGAAATGCTACCGGTTCGGACCGGTTCACCCGAACCGGTGGTAAAAAAATGCTACCGGTTCTCCTGAATCAGTAGTAAAAAATGCTACTGGTTCGCCTGAACTGGTAGTAAAAAATGCTACTGGTTCACCTGAACCAGTAGTAAAAAAATGCTACTGGTTCACCTGAACTGGTAGTAAAAAATAATGCTACCGGTTCACCTGAACCAGTAGTAAAAAAATGCTACTGGTTCACGTGAACCGATAGTAAAAATGCTACTGGTTCACCTGAACCGGTGGTTTAAAAAATGCTACTGGTTCACCTGGACCTGTAGTAAAAATGCTACTGCTTCACCCAAAACGGTGGTAAAAAAATGCTACCAGTTCACCTGAACTGGTAGTAAAAAAATGCTACTGGTTCACCTGAACCAGTAGTAAAAAAATGCTACTGGTTCACCTGAACTGGTAGTAAAAAATAATGCTACCGGTTCACCTGAACCAGTAGTAAAAAAATGCTACTGGTTCACGTGAACCGATAGTAAAAATGCTACTGGTTCACCTGAACCGGTGGTTTAAAAAATGCTACTGGTTCACCTGAACCGGTAGTAAAAATGCTACTGGTTCACCCAAACTGGTGGTAAAAAATTGCTACCGGTTTGCCTGAACCGATAGTAAAAAAAAATGCTACCAGTTTGCCTGAACCAGTAGTAAAAATAAATGCTACTTGTTCACCCTAACCAGTGGTAAAAAAAATGCTACCAGTTTGTCTGAACCGGTACTAAAAAAAAATGCTACTGGTTCACCTGAACCAGTAGTAAAAAAAAAATGCTACCGGTTCAGGCGAACCGGTATTTCTCACAGTCAGCCATGACAAGTGATTTATATTAGCTAGAATTGTCGGATTTCCTGCTTTCTAGCTAATCTAAATCGCGTGGCACAGCTGATCATCAGAAATACCGCCGATTCCCCGCCTCGCTGTTCCACTTACCTTTGCAGGCACGCTTGATAGCAGGCTCCAAGCACCCGCCCAGACGTTATCCTGTCATTTTTGACGCTCTGTGCATGCGCTGAGGTGGTGCGTGTGAGCGCTCACATTTGCGAACTGGTAGCAAAGGTAAGTTGATTTCACCCCTGATGTAGACATTCTGGAAACTAACCAAGGAGAGAATTTTGACAATCCAATAAAATGACGAGTATATAAAGGCAGTCAATACAAAACCTAAAAATCCACATTAAAAGATGCATATTTCATAGAACCCACAATAGGAGATAAAATTATTATTTTTAAAAAATCTTACCGTACATTGTTGAAAATGATTAATATTGCATGGCACCCAAACTTGCGATGGGAGTTTGGCTGCTTTACATGTAATAAATCAAGAATAAAGAGGTTCTGCCAGAGTTCCTATGGATTCTATTTCTTTTGGACAAGAGGCAAAAATGGTGACTTTTGTCACGAGAACTTGCAAATTGAAGGTAAGAGCAAAGTCTTTCTTTGACATCAGGTTTCCCAGGAGGAGAAGTCTCCCAAAGGCTCTTTCCAGAGGAGATCTCAAAGCCATCCCTTATCTTCCTACTCTTGAAGCTGAGTGGGATTGGGAGTGAGTTTGTCAAAAGACATCTGGAAAGTGCCTCTAGATCACAGGTGTTAAACCCGCAACATCACGGACATTGTCACGTGACTTTTTTCTCCTTCGCTAAACCGGGGGTGGGAGTGGCCAGCCTGTTACGCATCTGGTCCCGCAGGGAATGAGTTTGACACCCCAGCTCTAAATATTTTACTCTGGTTCCATGCGTTCCTTACATTTGTGCCCATCAACTTTGTCCTTATTAAGTTGCAAATTTTCTGCTTTTGCTTCTTTAACTATCTCTTGTTGAACTTATATGCAGATTAATTTCTTTATAATAGCTTTATAGAGCTTTCCAAGTAGATAGAAACGTCTGGTGGTCTTTTTTTCTTTGGCCTTAGAGAAGAAAAAGTAGAAGCTTTCCAGTATCACTCTAGAAGTATCTTTCCAGTGTCTCTTTATTGAAATAATTTTTGGAACGTTCCAGGTATCTCATCTACATTATTTAATAATTCTTAATAATAATCCCATAATTGCCCAAAAATGGAGAGATGCTATATTGAGGGCAAGAGTTTGCCTGAAGACTTCTGGTGAATTTACTGCAGTTCTCTATCATTCGAAATCAAAAGTTCCTGATTCATACTGCAGTTTCTTAGTGCATCAAATTTAAATTGCTTTATCGGTAGAAAAACAGCAGTGGAGATCTTTCTGGGAGGCTTCAGACAATATTTAAATGTTGTTGATTAACCTTCTTACCTCCTCTTTGAAATTGCTCGAGGGGGAGGAGGAAGAAGAGGAAGAGGAGGAGGAAGAAGAAGAAGAAGAAGAAGAAGAAGAAGAGGAGGAGGAGGAGGAGGAGGAGGAGGAGGAGGAGGAGGAGGAGGAGGAGGAGGAGATATTAGGTTTAAATTCATTCAATGAACTGAGGATAGTTTAATTATTCTAAATAGAATAGCTGATTCGTGAACCTAAATTTTAGAATGGCATAATGCAACTTTTAAATGTGTAGGCTTCAGCTCCCAGAATTCACCAGCCAGCCCTTCATTCCCCATGCTGCCTGTGGAATTGTGGGACTTGAACTTCATGCTTGTTAAAATTGCCAAGGTTGAGAAACACTGGCATAGTGTATTAATAATAATAATAATAATAATAATAATAATAATAATAATAATAATAATAATAATAATAATAATAATAATAATAATAATAATAATAAATTTTATTTGTTAGCCGCACCCTCTCCAGAAGGACTCGGGGCGGCGTACAATAAAAACACATAAAATATACAAATATAAACAGTACATATACAGATAAAAATAAACATATACATATGCATATACCTATGCATGGAGGAGGTAGCAGACAAATAAAATGGAATTAAAATTTACAATTTAAAATACCCTCAATTAAGTTACAAAATTTAAAAACCCGTCAGGAGCGATATGGTAAAACTATGGTTGAGCCAGGCCAGCTACTTGGAAGAGGTGGGTCTTGAGCTTTGCACGGAAGGAGCGGAGGTCAGAGGTAGTCCTGATATCAGGGGGGAGGTCATTCCACAGGGCTGGGCCCGTCACAGAGAAGGCTCTGCTCCTAGGCGCCGCCCCCCGACACTGTTTGGTAGACGGCACCTGGAGAAGTCCCTCTCTGTGCGAGCGAATTGGTCGCAGGGATGTATGGGGCAGAATGCGATCCCGCAAGTAACTAGGTCCTGTGCCATGGAGCGCTTTAAAGATCGTTATCAGAACCTTGAAACGCACCCGATAGACCACAGGAAGCCAGTGCAGCTCGCGCAGGAGAGGTGTCACATGGGAGTACCTCGTACTCCCCATAATCACCCGTGCGGCCGCATTCTGGACCAACTGTAGTCTCCGAGTGCATCTCAAGGGGAGCCCCATGTAGAGAGCATTGCAGTAGTCGAGGCGAGACGTCACCAGCGCATGGGTGACTGTGCGTAAGGCATCCCGGTCCAATAGGGGGCGCAATTGGCGCACCAGGCGAACCTGGTGGAACGCCCCCCTTGCCACGGCTGTCACATGGTCATCCATGGACAGCCGGGCATCCAGGAGGACGCCCAAATTGCGCGCCCGCTCCACGGGGGCCAGTTGTATGCCCCCAATGGCCAGAGATGGAAGTAACTGGTTGAACCGGGGGGCCGGAACCCACAGCCACTCCGTCTTGGAGGGGTTGAGCTTGAGTCGGTTGCCATCCATCCAGACCCGTACGGCTTCCAAGCACCGGGACATCACTTCGATGGCCTCGTTGGGGTGGTTCGGGGTGGAAATGTACAGCTGGGTATCATCAGCGTACAGATGATATCCCACCCCGAAACCACGAATGATCTCGCCCAGCGGCTTCATATATGTGTTGAACAGGAGTGGCAAGAAGACCGACCCCTGTGGCACCCCACAAGTGAGGGGGCTTAGGGTCGACAACTGCTCCCCTGCCAACACACGTTGCGTCCGGCCGGAAAGGTAGGAGCCGAACCACCGTAAAACGGTGCCCGAACCCCCAACCCCTCCAGTCGGTGCAACAGGATACCATGGTCGATGGTATCAAAAGCCGCCGAGAGGTCTAATAGGACCAGGATAGAGGAACAACCCCTATCTCTGGCCCTCCAGAGATCATCCACCAACGCGACCAAGGCCGTCTCCGTGCTGTGTCCGGGGCGGAAGCCGGACTGGCGCGGGTCTAGATAATCATTTTCCTCCAGATGTCGTGGGAACTGATAAGCTACCACACTCTCTACAACCTTCGCCAAAAAGGGAAGGTTGGAGACGGGACGATAATTGGCTAGCTCCGTAGGGTCCAGGGAAGGCTTCTTGAGCAAGGGCCTCACCACCGCCTCTTTCAAGGCGGCCGGAAGAGACCCCTCGCCCAATGAAGCGTTCACTAGGCCCAGGAGCCAGTCACGTGTAACCTCCCAGGATGCCAGTACAAGCCAGGAGGGGCACGGGTCCAGTAAACATGTGGTAGATCGCAGCCGTCCACGCATTCTGTCCAAATCCTCGATGGCAACCAAGTCAAACTCCTCCCAGACTGGTCTCTCAAGACTCGCCGCGGGCGTCTCCACTAGACCACTGAAGGGGACCCAATCCTTCCGGATTTGAGCGATTTTATCCTGCAGATATTTCCCAAATTCCTCTGCCCTACCCTGTAAAGGGGCCTCCCGCGGCCTCTGGAACAGAAGGGAGCGGGACACCCGAAACAGGGCGGCAGGGCGGTTCTCTGCGGATGCAATGAGAGTGGCGCAATATTGACGTTTGGCCGCTCTCAATGCCACAAGGTACGTCCTTAAATGGGTTCGTACCTGTGTTCGGTCAAATTCGGAACGGGAGGATCTCCAACGACTCTCTAGGCGTCTCTTGCAGCGTTTCATCACCCTTAGCTCCTCGGTAAACCAAGGGGCCAGGGTGGATCGTTGCTGCCGGAGAGGCCGCAAAGGCACCACCCGGTTTAAGGCCCCGGTAGTCGCATTATTCCACGCGACCACCAGGTCCTCTACCCGGGGGCAGGTCAGGGCTACAGGAGGTGGCCCAAGCTCCATCTGGAACCTATCTGGTTCCATCAGGCGCCTGGGGCGGAACCATCTGGTGTTTTCCGGTTCCGCCTCCCCGCAGCGGGGGGTAGCACCAGGGAAGTCAAGTTGGAGGAGTGAGTGATCTGACCATGACAGGGGAGTGATAGTTAAATCCCCTACTCCCAGATCACTCGACCACTGGCCAGAGACAAAAACAAGGTCCAACGTGTGGCCTCCCTCGTGTGTCGGGCCCTGGATCAATTGAGTCAGGTCCATGGCTGTCATGGAAGCCATGAACTCCCGAACCCCCTCGGACGCTTCTCCCACCGATGGCAGGTTAAAATCCCCCATCACTAAAAGTTTGGGGGTCTCAACCGCCACCGATGCGATCAGCTCAAGGAGTTCAGGCAGGGCCGCTGATGTATAGCGAGGAGCCAGGTATACAATCAGCAGGCCCAACTGTCTCCCAGGGCCCCACCTCACAACAAGGGACTCACACCCGGATGTCTGCGGCACAGTGGACTCCCTCGGCTCTAAGTCCTCCCGGATAATCACTGCTACCCCACCGCCCCTTCCCTGGGCCCAGTTTATTAACTGTAAAACTTTGGAAAGAGTCCAAGTTTATACTGTAACCTTCTCAGATCAGTTAAAAATGACAAGGACCAGAATCCCAACCTATCTGTGTAATGCTATGGAGCAGATGCGAAAGAATCACAGAGTCATTAATAAGAGTCAGCCTGAAACAGTGATTAAAGTGTTTACTGATTTTCACCACTCTCCTCCTTAGGTGGAAAGATAGGTTGGAAACTTAGACAAGGATCTCTTCTCCTTACTCTTAAGACCACCCAGTACCTTAATGAGATGTTATAGTTAGTGATAGTAACAAAACAAAAAAATAGGAAGTAAGCAGTCCACATAATTTTTTCTCTATTACTTCTGTCCATGTAAGAATAGAGTGGTATTGTAGATGACCAGCTGAGCCTGAAGGAGGGGGTCAAACACACACACGTGTGTGTGTGTGTGTGTATTTGTTGATGTTAGTTGCAAAGTCATGTTCGACCCATCGCAACCCCATGGACAACGTTCCTTCAGGCCTTCCTGTCTTCTACCATCCACTGAAGTCCATTTAAGTTCATGCTGACTGCTTCAGCGACTCCATCCGGCCACCTCATTCTCTGTCGTCCCTTTCTTCTTTTGTCCTCAATCGTTCCTAGCATTAGGCTCTTCTCCAGTTGAGTAATTCCTTCTCATTCGGTGGCCAAAGTATTTGAGTTTCATCTTCAGGATCTGGCCTTCTAAAGAGCAGTCAGGGTTGATCTCTTCTAGGACTGACCGGTTTGATCTCCTTGTAGTCCAAGGGACTCGCAGGAGTCTTCTCCAGCACCAAAGTTCAAAGACCCCAATTCTTTGGCGCTCAGCCTTTCTTATGGTCCAACTTTCACAGTCATACATTGTGACGGGGAAAACCATAGCCTTGACTACGCACTTCTGTTAGCTGTCTAGATTTGCCATGGCTTTTCTCCCCAGGAGCAAGCATCTTTTAATTTCTTGGCTGCAGTCCCCATCTGCAGTGATCTTGGAGCCCAGGAAAATAAAATCTGTCACTTCCTCAATCCATGTATATGTATTGTGTGTGTGTGTGTGTGTGTGTGTGTGTGTGTGTGTGTGTAGGAAACATGGAGATCAGGGGGGTCAAACTTGATTTCATTGAGGGCCGCATTAGGGTTGTGTTTGATCGCAGGTGGGCCTGGGCGGGGTGGGTGTGGCTAGGCCAACCTCTGTTTTCATTGGAAAACTGCCATAGCCGGCTGTTGCCGCTGAAAATGGAGCTCAGGAAGGATGCATGCGGCCCTCCCGAGCTCCATTTTCACTGGTAGAGGCAACGCGGGATGGTCCTTCATTGTTTCCAGGGTTGCCCCATGGGCCAGATCTAAGCACCCCGTGGCCTGGATCCAGCCCACGGGCCTTGAGTTTGACACCCCTGTTGTAGATAAAGCTATCATATTGCAAATTCTCCTGGGGAAAACTTCAGTAACTCTCTCTGGCCACATACTTCCCAGTAACGGTTCTCCAAAGCTGCCCATTGTTGCACTAACTCACTGCAGTAAAGGCTGCTCTGTCATAATCTACTCCTAATCGTTTTCAGCAGTGACGTGCGGTGAGGTTTATGGCTGGTGGGGCTGGTGACTTCATCAGGAAGGCGGGGAATGGGAACACGTGAGCAGGAGGCTGAGGCTGCCTCAGCCTCCTGCACACATGGTCCCATTCCCCGCCTTCCTGAATCAACATGAAGGGGACTGTGCCTTTTCCCTTTTCCCTTTTTTTTTCTTTTCATGATGAGAGCGGTGAGGCTCTGCCTCCCCTGCCTCCCCTGACCGCACGTCCCTGGTTTTCAGTACAATAGTTCTCGGAGTGGCACCCCACCTCCTTATTCCTGCTGATGGATCAACAATCATTCACGAATAAATGGGAAATGTCAGAATGGATATGCTAATGCAGTTATCAGAAATCCAATATTTATTGATCCATATTTTTTTATAACAACTCAGCTACTGATGGGTGCTTTGAAAAATGGGTGGCACTTGGAAAAACCTCCAAGCTTTTGACAGCAGGAAAAGGAAAGGATACAGGTAGTTTATTAATGTAATGGTATGCGAAAAAGATCTTGAGAAACAGAGCAAAGATGCTGCCTAAGGAAATATATCTGTCTGTCTGTCTGTCTGTCTGTCTGTCTGTCTGTCTGTCTGTCTGTCTGTCTGTCTCTCTCTCTCTCTCTCTCTCTGTGTGTGTGTGTGTGTGTGTGTGTGTGTGTATAACTCTGGAATGCCTCGAGCAATTTCAACCAAACTTTGTACACAGATGATTTATTCTCTGGAAACAAATGCTGTGGGGTTAAGACACCCCCAACACCCCCTGGGGTGTGCATTCTGTTAAGATACAGCCTGTTGTGCCTTAAAACGGCTTCTACTGTACTGACGTAAAATGGTTTCTATTGTACAGGTCAGTGGAGTTGCCATAGTAACGGCTTCACAGTACTCCAGAAGGGGGCTTCATCTGGTATGGGGGAAAATCGAACATTAGAAATGACCTTTGGTCCTGGATTATGTTTGAGGACAAATGTATGGATTAGGATAAATAAATACCCAGGCAATGCCGGGTTGTCAGCAAGTTATAAGAGAGAGCATAGTCCCCAGCTGCATAATGGGTGGAGAAAGAAGCTAGAAGGGATCCTTCCTAGCTTCTCAGGCTGTAAAGGAGACGGTGGAAGATTTGCACTTTCAAACTTGCAAGATTGTGCTAATGTAGCCTTACAATAAAGTAGAATTAGCTCACCTGGGTCATGTTTCCTGTCTGGTTTACCTGAGAAAGCTGACACTGGGTATTGTCAGTAAAACACTTCTGCTTCAAAGCGATAAGTGTACAAAATTGCACAAGCTCATTTCTAAATCCAATCTTGCATTGAAAGGCACAGGGTAAAAAAATACCTTGGAAGCAAGCAAGCCTGGAAAAAAATATTCTGATTTTTGATCTATTGTTTGCAAACTGTAATAGCTGAGATAATGAAATTTCATATGGTAGGATTTCTCTTTAATGTTGGATTATTTTGGAAGGTGATGGTGGATGCTACTGTTGGTGTGTTTGTTTGTTTGTTTTGCTAGGCATCTTTTTCATTCCCTAGCAGTTTCATACTACTCACTTTTGCTAATTTGCAGCTGAAGAGGGTTTTTTTTCTTTCTCTCAACATTTTTTCTCTTGGGATTTAAGCGAAGCACCAGAAGCCAAGGAGAAGAAATGGTCAAGAAATGATTATGCAATGAAAGGCTGAACATTTTGGCCAACTCATCTCTATAAAGAGTAGCAAGAAACTCATTCCATACCAAGCAGATTTTCACGGAATTTATTTTCCCCTTTGAAAGAATGTTGAAAATGCATTCAATAAGTGGAATGAAACCAGATAGGGAAAAATGAAGGTTATTTTAGGGCTTATCATTACTCAAAGCTCAGTTTATCTTCATTTTATGTATTTGTTTGTCTGTTTGTAACCCAGGGGAGCCAACATATCCAACACACTTTCCTTTTCCCATGTCCCCCATAACAACAAGCCTGTTGTCAGGGTGATGGGTGACCTGTGAGATGGGTTGGGCTGAGGGAGAGTGACTGTTCCAAAGTCACCCAGCTGGCTTACGTACTTAAGGCAGGACTAGAACTAAAGGCTGAGCGCCAAAGAATTGGGGCCTTTGAACTATGGTGTTGGAGAAGACTCCTGTGAGTCCCTTGGACTGCAAGGCGATCAAACCGGTCAATCCTAGAGGAGATCAACCCTGACTGCTCTATAGAATGCCTGATCCTGAAGATGAAACTCAAATACTTTGGCCACCTAATGAGAAGGAAGGACTCCCTGGAGAAGAGCCTAATGCTGGGAAAGATGGAGGGCAAAAGAAGAAGGGGACGACAGAGAGTGAGATGGCTGGATGAAGTCACCAAAGCAGTAGGTGTGAGCCTAAATGGACTCTAGGGGATGGTAGAAGACAGGAAGGCTTGGAGGAATGTTGTCCATGGGGTTGTGGCAGGTCGGACATGACTTCACAACTAACAAGAAGAAGAAGAACTCACAATCTCCTGCTTTCTAACATGGTGCCTTAACCACGACTAGACCAAACTGGCTCTCAGATTTATCTTCCTTCAACATCCCAACAAATCGCCCTGCTTTGCAAATATGCCACATCTCTACATCCTCCCTCTTTCATCTTGGAAAAGCAAGCAGAGGGTAATTGATAGCAGGGAATAAGTAGGGAATCCTAGTTGTTAAGGGGAACCATTCATAGGGAAGAGAATCAGTCAGCACATCTGATCCAAACAACTACTGGTGTCCCCTTGCTCAGTCAAGTAAATGAGCAAAGAGTCTTGGCAACTAATTCATTCTGAAATGTCCCAACGTAGCTGGAGGATGAACGTCCAACATAATTGCTACAGGAACTGAGATCTGAGTTAGATGGATGAACGCCTTTACAATTTATCTATCTGCTTTGGCTTAGTTTCCAGTAGAGTATTAAATGTGTATCTACAGTGTGAATACAATTTACTGTGGGCCAATCTTTTGTTGATTGGAATTTTTTTCCCAGGGAATTTGTTTTTTTTTTTAATTCATAGGAAATTAGATTTCAGTAAGCCGCTAGGCTTTAAAGTCCTCCAAATTTTGCTTTTATTTGCAGAAGAAATATCTTTTCACGGGGGTAGGTATTAAAAGTGCATTTTCTACCTGCTGTCTGAAAAAAAAAGATGGCCAAGTCAAATTTACCCATATATTAGAAAATTGGAGATCCTTAATTTTTCACGAATGTCTACTAAATAAATAAAACAGTGCTGTTTAAATCAAGAGAAAATGCAGGTACCCCTTTTAAATGTATTCATAATATTGATTTATAAATTCGTGCAACAGTTTGATGAACAACTGGTAGGATTGCCTCTTGAGGGCCAAAGTCAACTGTGGTTTTTTTCAGAGGTGATAAAATACTATATTTGATTTTTTTAAAAAAGTGAAACGGACTTTGACCAAATTGCAATTTTAAGATAAATAATCACTAAATATTTACCATAGGGATTTCTTTTATTGCTTAACAGCTTTGATGCTAAAGATCAGTGCTTTTATTAGAGCAGTGTTTCTCAACCTTGGCAAATTTATGTCCTGTGGACTTCAACTCCCAGAATCCCCCAGCCAGCAGCTGGCTGGGGAATTCTGGGAGTTGAAGTCCACAGGACTTAAAGTCGCCAAGGTTGAGAAACACTGCTCTAAATCTTCCTCCTTGCCTCCCCCCCCCCCCAAGCTGATCATTTTTTGCCGCAGGATTTTTATTTTATGCAGAGTTTTTGATTCCTTACAGCAGTGTTTCTCAACCTTGGCGACTTTAATTCCTGTGGGCTTCAACTCCCAGAATTATGCTGGCTGGGGGATTCTGGGAGTTGAAGTCCACAGAAATTAAAGTCGCCACGGTTGAGAAACACTGTATTAGAGTTAACCACTTGGGTTCCTTTTTTGCCTGCTGTTAGTGATTAAAACAAAATCTCATGTTCAAAAGATTTTGTATGCCCTAGTTAGCAGTACAATGTTACCGGAGAAGAAGCTCCGCAAAATGAGGTTAACAACTCTTAATGCCTTTTTGGCAATGACAAAAATTCACACAGGAAGTCTCTGCAAAATTTTATCAATGAAAACTCAAGCTACACGAATATTGTACAAATAAATACAGCATGTAGAATGCCTTCGAAGATATTTTGTTTTGCTTGAAGAACTCATCGGCAGACCATAAAAAAAAATTGGGTGGGGAGAGAAAAAAGGAACAAGAGCCATATTAACTGTTTCTCCGTCAGCTAAAAGTTATAGCTTGGTGAGCAAAAGTTATTTTTACGCCTTCTGATTTCAGCAAAAAAACCAACCATATACTTTGCCACTAGCAATCTGTTAGAAAAGGATTGATGTTTTAGGTTTTCTGAAATGGCCAATTTCGGTAACAAACTGATGAGCCATCAGCCAATTACTCCATATAGATCTATGATCTATTTCTGAAAGAGCTGACATAATCAAATGGCCTCATGTTGATATCATGGAGCAGATTGCTTGGCATAAATGTAAATTAAGAGTGCACCTTCTATAGCAACAAATTTTTCATCACTGTCTAATGCCATTATTAAGCAAACTATCCGAAGGCATTAAAACTCTTTATTCAGCAAGTCCTGTGACAGTGACAGAAAGCCCAAGGAGAACAGTTAACATTTTGTTCCAATAAAGTGAAATAAATAGGACACCAAGAACTTAGAATACTAGGTCAAGCTTAGCCAAGAACAAGTCCACGCTTTATTTTCATAGACCAGTATGGATAGTATGGAATCATATGCAGGACCCAAAAACCAATAATCAAGGCTCATTTATTTATTCAGTATGGACTGGAGGAACTTCCTCCAGAAAATAAAGGGAGGGACTCCTGCAGACATATAGATGCACTCATATAAATATATTTCAGGAAAGAAGGAGAAATTGAAACATAGGCATAGGTAATAGATGATATAAACATAGATAAAGGTAAAGGTTCCCCTGCATATGTGTGCTAGTCATTCCTGACTCTAGGGGGCGGTGCTCATCTCCGTTTCTAAGATGAAGAGCCAGCTCTGTCCAAAGACGTATCCGTGGTCATGTGGTTGGCATGACTCAATGCCGAAGGCACACGGAACGCTGTTACCTTCCCACCAAAAGTGATCCCTATTTTTCTACTTGCATTTTTATGTGCTTTCGAACTGCTAGGTTGGCAGAAGCTGGGACAAGTAACAGGAGCACTAGGGATTCGAACCAATGAACTGCCGACCTTCTGATTGACAAGTTCAGCATCTTACCCACTGAGCCACTCAGTCCCATTAATGTAAACATAGATAATGATGTAAACATAGCTGTTTATAATTAGCAAACCTCAAGTTACTTCCCTGTCTTCTGTTACTATCCTCAAGAAAAAAGTTATTGCCTGTTGGTTTGAATTTGATGTCCCGGAGCACTTTAGTTTGTTCATTTTCTATGATGCTCTCTATTTTATGGTCCCATCATTTCTTGCTTGCAGGCAAATGGCATTTCTTGCAGATCTTCCAATGCATCATTGTTGCCACTTTGTCATGCTGTTGTTTGTGGTCAATCTGTGTGATCTACTTGCAGCAGCTAACCAGATGGGCCATTATTTAGCTTCTTTGCAGATATGGCCTTTTCCGTCTGTCGCTATCGTCTCAATTCATCTTCTTTTTTTATCATTAAGTTTATTTCCCATCCAACTCATGGTTTGAGATGAGTCTGAATGAATGGTACTTAATCTGTTAAAACTGACTGTTTCCTTGGGAGAAAGTTGACCCAATGTCTTTCATTGTAGAAGCTGGAGATGTCCTACTGAATTATCTTTAGCCATTGATCATATGGTGCAATCCAACTTTTCTTAATATTTTGTTCGGATAAAAAAAAGGTAAAGGTTTTGGTTGGGAAATGAAGAGGTTTTTGAAGGAAAAATTATTGGAACTCCACTGAATTTTATGATATAGAACTATGACAGAACAAAAATTTTGTCTGAAGCATTTTAATTCTTTAGGCTGATGAAAGGAAGAAAAAAACCACAATGTTGGCATTCATTTTGAGATATTCTGTTTGAAACCGAGAACACTTTTTTCTTTGGCCATGAAATATGACAACCACTTTCTTGTTAATGTCTAAATGCAAGGGCCCAACAGATTTTCATTAGCCAATATTTAGGAAGGGAGGAAAATAAAAGTTAGTAAGTAAATAAAACTATGAGTTATTTTTCCTTATAAACATTGTACATTCTGCAAATGTTGGCAGAATCCCCTTGCAAGATGAAGCAGGGACAATACTGACTGCTTTGGTTTAAATATTTTTAATCAAAATATATTTGGCTTAGTAAACTATAATTTTGAGAGATTTCTTCTCCTGTCCGGGAATCCTCATAGGAGGATATTAATCTACCAAAAGCATATCTCTGGAAGGAGATACAATGGAAACTTGGAGATCTGAATGCTTCTTCAAAATCTATTTTATGCTTTGCGCATGTGAGCCTCAGAGTAGATTTTACAGGGAAGATTTTAGGCAAAATCAGTAGCAAAGGCATAATCATCATCATCAATGTGTGTGTGCGTGTGTGTGTGTGTGTGTTCTAGCATAACTCTGGAACGCCTTGAGCAATTTCAACCAAACTTGGTACACAGATGACTTACACTCTGGAGACAAATACTGTGGGGGTAAGACACCCCTAACAAACCTGAGTGTGTGTTTTCTGTTAAGATGCAGCCTGTTGTGACTTTAAATGGCTTCTACTGTACTGCCATAAAATAGCTTCTACTGTACAGCGCAGTGAAGTTGCCATGGTAATGGCTTCACGATACTCCACAAGGGGGCCTCCCTCTGGTAAGGAGGAAAATCTAACATTAGAAATTATGTTTGGTCCGGACATTTTTTCCCCTATAAATAAATACCCGGACAACGCCGAGTTATCAGCTAATGGTAAATAAAGTGCATGGTTTTCTTGACAAAATGGGAAAGCTGAAAATAAGACAGGCTTTCAATTGTGCAAGGGATCTTCCCCCCTATGACAAAGAAAAAAAATACTATATTTGGCTGCTTATTATAACAGGATAATAAAGAACAAAAAGAACAAAAATTATATTTTCCACTGGAAACGAATGACATAATTAAAATGCAGAATAGTTTGTTTTTCCAGGTCTACCCCAACATAATCTTGCCAGACTCTCTATAAATAAAATAAAAATGTTTTTATTTGTGTTTGCTGTTACATATCCAATTCACTTTGTACTCCCTCAGAATAGAATAACTTGATTTTGATTTGTTGCTGACAAAAATTCATTTGTGTGTTGCGGTTTTGCTGTTTCTTTCCTTCTTCAAATGTTCATTGAGGCATTCTTCACGTCTCCCATTGCAGACATCCAGGAATGATGCCAGGGGGAGTTTCCAATGCATGAGATCATTGCCAAATGATATACATAACACAAATACAACACAAATATAAAAAAGGCAACATTAAAAATAAAAATATGGTTTTCTCCCTGGATGGTCCTCTGTAATGAGCCGAAGGACAGAAAGGGGGAGTAGTGAGCTCCCTCCCATATTTGGGCATACCAGGGGTTGTAACACAAATACATATATATATATACATATACATATACATCATATACATATACATATACATATACATATACATCATATACATATTCATATACATATACATCATATACATATACATAGACATATACATCATATACATATACATCATATACATATTCATATACATATACATCATATACATATACATAGACATATACATCATATACATATACATATACATCATAGACATAGACATAGACATAGATATAGATATAGATATAGATATAATATCATGCTTCTGGTATAAGCTATTATAAGCTGAGCTATTAAAATATTGATTGTTATCCAGGATGGTCAGTGTTTTTGGGAAATTCTAGGCGTTGAAGTCCATGTCAGTGGTGGGATTCAATTTTTTTTACTCGCATGGCTTGGTGGGCGTGGCAGGGGAAGGATACCGTAAAATCTCCCCGCCATCGGAACTAATGAAGCTTCTTGGATGACAAGCAAAACTTCTTCTTCCTCAAGGAAAAAACAACAACAATCCAGATGCCTTTTGAAGAAAAAAGCACCTTTGAGCTCACAGGTAGAGCAGAGAGGCTTAGGAGAAATCCAATTCCATTGTTTTTGGCACCTAATATTGATTTGTTTATTTGTTTTACCTGCTGCCTCGATCTAAGAGGACTCTTCTATTCTAACTGTTACTTGACCTCCAACTGCTGGCATTTAGAGCAAAAGCGATTTTGCTCAGGGAGGTATTTTATACCTACCAGTGTGAATATAAGTGTCATATTGTTGATGCTAGATAGTCAGAGGTTGTATTCCGCCGTATTCAAGTGAACCGGTAGCGGAGGATGGGGGAGGCTCCGCCTACCCATCCCAACGTAATGTGCCCAGAATGCGGTGCGCATGCGCAGACATGGCATATGCGCTCACATTTGCGAACCGGTAGGGAAGGTAAAGTGAATCCCAGCACTGTAGATAGTAATTCTGGGAATTACAAGCAGAACACATCCAGAGATTGCCGTTACTTAAACTTACAAGTAGCCCTTTAAATTTCCATTATGGTCATAAGTCATAACCGTTGTGAAACGGGTCACCCGTGACTGACTCAATTTTATGTCCTATTTTGGGGGGCGGTCATTAAGCAATTGCCATGGTTGTAAGGCGAACGCCTCAGACGTGAAGCGAACGCTGCCATCGTTAAACAAACCCTTTGTTTGCTATACGGCATTCTTGTAGGAAAATAAATGTTGGATTTCAGAAATAAATAAACAAATCATGGTCATGTGACACAGGACTCTGCAAACAACAGGCCATAAACATACTCTAGTTGCCCAGTGCCCAAGTGTGGGTATGTGAGCAATGGGGGGTGGGGGCGTTGAAACTGAGTCCCCAAAATGTGGCCATGTGACCATGGAGGACTGTGTGTGGCTGTTGGGATTTTGGAACTGAGTTGTAAGTTCTTTGGGGGGAGGTCTGTCATAACTGTGAACAGTCTCTAAGTGATCAGTTGTAAGCGAAGGCCTGGCTGTAATTCTTTCTCAGCAATTTCTGTGCTTTTTCACATTGGATGTGAGGAAAAACTCAAGCCGTTATTACTAAATATTGCCCGCCAGGTTAATTGATTAACCTTAAGAGAAAGGATGGATTGCTTTTGGATTAAGGTGAAATGTGTTCCCGTTGGATTACTGGGACTCATCCTCCATGGGACTGCCCTTGAAGACTATCCAGAACCTGCAACTGTCCAAAACACAGTAACAGACACACAATTTTGGGTGCTCCATAATTCACCTGAGTTATACCAGTGCTGTGTGAACTGCACCGGCTCCTAATTCCTTTCTGGGTGCAAATCAAGGTGCTAGTTCTCACCTTTAAAGGTCAGATTTAATAGTTGATTTGTTGGATTTTCTCTCCCTGAGGTTATCTGCCCATTCTACTAGATTAGATTGAGTGGAATAGAACAGAACAGAATAGAAGTAAGAGTTGGAAGGGACCTTGGAGGTCTTCTAATCCCACCCTCTGCTTAGGCAGGAGGAAACCCTACACCACTTTAGACAAATGGTTATCCAACATCTTCTTAAAAACTCCCAGTATGGAGCATTTACAACTTCTGGAGGCAAGTTGTTCCACTGATTAATTGTTCTTACTGTCAGGAAATTTCTCCTTAGTTCTAAGTTGCTTCTCTCCTTGATCAGTTTCCACCCATTGCTTCTTGTTCTACCCTCAGGTGCTTTGGAGAATAGTTTGACTCCAGTGGTGGGATTCAATTTTTTTTACTACTGGTTCTCTGGGCGTGTCTTGGCTTGGCGGGCGTGGCTTGGTGGGCATGGCAGGGGAAGGATACTGTAAAATCTCCATTCGCACCCCACTCCAGGGGAAGGATACTGCAAAATCCCCATTTCCTCCCGATCAGCTGGGACAGGAGACAGAGAATAGATGGGGGTGGGGCCAATCAGAGATGGTATTTACCGGTTCTCTGAACTACTCAAAATTTCTGCTACCACTTCTCCAGGACTGGTCAGAACCTGCTGAATACCACCTCTGGTTGACTCCCTCTTCTTTGTGGCAGCCCCTGAGATATCGGAAGACTGTTATCATGTCTCCCCAAGTTCTTCTTTTCATCAAACTAGACATACCCAGTTCCTGCAACCGTTCTTCATATGTTTTAGCCTCCAGTTCCTTAATCATCTTGTTCTTCTCTGCACTCTTTCCAGCCCCTTAGAATATCCTCTCACTCTGAAATCCAAAGGTTTCCTATCCTTTTAGCCTCCCTTTCACCCTTCAGCCCCACTCCAGGAGCCTTCCAGGTAGTCGCTTCCATGACAAACCATTTTGTGTTACATTTTTGCTGATAAAGAAATGAAGGGAGACTAGTATAGATCTATTTCAAGCTAGCCATACCCTTGTTGGGATTCGAACTTGGGCTGCTTACATATTAGGCAGTTGTATTAGCCTCTGAGCCACACATTCTTCTCTCTTTATCAGCTGAGCCAGGGCAGAGATTCAGTGTTTTTTCTTCTGTCATTTATTTATCAGCAAAAATGTAACACAAAATGCTTTGTTGTGTAAGCAACAGCCTGGAAGGCTCCTGGAAAGGGGCTGAAAGGTGAAAGGGAAGCAGTATGCTCCCTGGCATATTTGGACAGACCAGGTGCTTTGACAGAATACATACATACATACATACATACATACATACATACATACATACATACATACATATATATATATATATATATATATATATATATATATATTATTGCTGTGTGATCAATTTTTGCAAGCCACCCAGGCTTATAGATGAGACAGACAGACGTATCAATTCTATAATTATATAAATAATCCTTTTTCAACTACTACAATGTCTTTCTGTGTGTTAACACTTGCCTAAAACATAATCATGCTTTTAAGAAGAGAGATTTTCCTCTTTGAGTCTTTTGTAGGAAGAGAATTACATTACTGTAGTCTATGGTAGCAAAAAAGGGGGGAAATCAGAAAGTCTGTTAGCAGCTTTTTCCAGGTTTTTTTGTTTACGACTCTTAATAACATTTGTTACTTGGAAAAGGTGCAATCAGACCCCTATTGATTTTTTCCCCCATCTTAGGATTTCTTTTAATCTCTCTAACACGAGAATAGTTATGAATAGTTTTCTCCAGCATCGGTCAAATCTACCCCAAATCTACCCCAAATCATTGCATATCTACAGATTCAGAGTCATGGGCAACAGATTATTCATCATATCTTTTTCACAGATTTGTTATTTTTTTTAAAAAAAATTCCTCCTTGGTGTACGACATTCTTTTAACTTTACTCTTGCCGTGGGAAACATTCTTAATTTGCTTCTTCTGCTTTGACAGTTTTGAATAAATGCCATTGGAATCAGTCGCTTTCCTGCCAATGTTCAATAATAGGGTATTTAGCTGGATTGCAAAAGTCCTTAACTTGCCAAATTTGTCAACAACTTAGAAGCCTGTCATGTTCTTGAAAAATTAAAGCAAGCATCATTGGAGATACCCACCAAGAATGCTAACATGTGTTCTGAAATTATAGCAGTTCAACTTGAAATTAAATATTGCATCAGAAAAACTATAAAACACTTACTTAGTATATTGTCTGCTTGTTTTGAGATTCGATGTGGAACAATTGCGAGCAATTTTTCTTGAAAATTTGAAGAATGCATCACTTGTAACAGGCTTTATTTCAATACTTGTAGAATATTGAAATTGTTAACTGCATCCCAATGTTTATTCCAATGTTTTTCCAAGACAGCTGTCCTCTCTAACAAATTATCCACCACTATCCAAAATACCCAATTCAGAAAAAGACTAGGAGTGACATGATGACAGTTTCCCGATATCTAAAGGGTTGCCATAAAGAAGAGGGAGTAAACGTATTTTCCAAAGCACCTGAGGGCAGAGCAAGAAGCAATGGATGGGAACCAATCAAGGAGAGATCCAATCTAGAACCAAAGAGAAATTTCCTGATAGTTAGAACAATTAATCAGTGGAACAACTTGCCTCCAAAAATTGTGAATGCTCCAACACTGGAGGTTTTTAACAAGAGATTGGACACCCATTTGTCAGAAATGGTGTAGGGTCTTTTGCTTGAACAGGCAGTTGGACTAGAAGACCTCTAGGGTCCCTTCCAACTCTTCTGTTGTTCTGTTAAAAATCTAAAAGTGTTTCATTGAGAATGTATTATCCAGAAATGAACAGAGATGGAAAGTTGGATTTGTCACAAAATGGGATTGAGATTCAATGCAAGATTGTCCTCTTACTGAAGATTGCAAAAGTGCATTGCTATTCTCCATTGAATGGCATATTGTCCAGTGTGGAATATCAACTGAAACCAGAACTGTCAGCTAAATTGAACAAGACAATAATGAGTATTTTCTGCACAATGAAAGCTAAGGGCTTTTTTTAGTTTGCAATTAGTTTACTGTAGTTGTAGAATAAAAAAACTGGGTCCCAAAAAGAATGTTTTGAGTGATGTTTTCAGATGTATTCAGGTAGTCCTCAACTTACAATGGAATTTAAAATTAATGACTTACGACTAGTCTTCGTACTTATAGCCTTAGGCAGTATCCCCATGACCATGTGATCAGGCAACCAGCATGAAATTAGAATGGTTGCAGCATCTTGGGTCATGGGAATCCCCACTTGTGACCTTCCCAGCTGTCTTCCAGCGAGTAAAGTAAATGGGGGAAACTGGATTCGCTTTGTGCACTCGAGATTCACTTAACAGCTGCAGTGATTTGCTTAAAAATCCACAAAACTGGGCATGGCTCACATGTCTTTCTAAACAATAAAAATTCCCAATTGTGGTCATAGTCAGGGACTACCGGCAAAGGAGTGCATTTGAAATAACTCAAGTCTTTTTGTTGCTAATGGTATTTATGCATGGCACACACTGAATATGCTAGATTCAAAGGGTTCTCAAATAAACTAAGATTGTATCCCAGTCCCAAATGGGGCACTGCCATTGGTCATGCATTTTTTGGTATATTTGGAGCTTATCCCAAAGGTGCTTTTTCAAGAGCAACTGGACTTTGTCCAATAGTCTCTTGAAAAAAAGCACCTTTGGGAGAACAATGACCTGGATGACTAAGAATCTCCATAAATATCTGAAGCTTAGATACTTAGAAACAAGACATTAAAAATTATGAAATTGTCAAGATGTTTGGGTTATAGAGTACAGGTGGTCCTTGACGTATGACCACAACTGAGCCCAACGTTTCTGTTCTTAACTGAGTTTTGCCCCATTTTATGACTTTTCTTGCCCCAGTCGTTGAGTGAATCACTGCAATTGATAAGTTAGTAACCTGGATCTGGCTTCCCCGTTGACTTTGCTTGTAAGAAGGTTGCAAAAAGGGGATGACAGGACCTTGGGGCACAGCAATGGACTACTTGCCAAGCCTCTGAAGTTTGATCACATGATCATGGGGATACTTCAAAGGTCATAAATGTGAAAAATGGTCGTACGTCACTTTTTTCAGTGCCGTTGGAACTTTGAAATAGTCACTAAATGAACTGTGATTAAGTTAAGGACAACCTGTACTTGGTCAATGAGTCATCTTGGTGGCCCTCCAGTTTGAATCAAAAGTGATGCTTGTAGGAACTTAGCATAATAGACACAATACAAATATTTGTCTATGGAGATTCTCAGTCATCCAGGTCATGGTTGTCCCAAAGATGCTTTTTCAAGAAGCAACTGGACATTCTGGTTTTTCTTTTGAAGACGTTTAGCTTCTCATCCAAGAAATTTCTTCAGCTCAGAGCTGAAAAAACTTCTTGGATGAGAAGCAAAACATCTTCAAAGGAAAACCAGAAAGTCCAGTTGCCTCTTGAAAAAAATTATTTGGGACAATGCAAACATTGCTTCCTTCTTTACTCCAACTATAAACACAATCCACCATAAAATAATACAGTATAGCATTATTGTCATTGTACATCATGTATACAACAAAATTGGTTTTAGCCTCACTGGTGCAATCCATGACAACAAATACAAACAAATAGTATAAAGAATGATCCCTATGCAAATGGGGGGGGGGGGAGAAAAAGAAAGGAAAAGAAAAAAATAGCCATACATTTCCATGTGTGCGTGGAGTGATTGCCGTTGTGTTTAACAGTCTGAAAGCCCAAGGATAGAAACTATTTTTAAACTTATTGGTTCGGCTGGCTATACTTTGATGCCTTCTGCCCGATGGTAGAAGTGTGAAGAGACACTGACCAGGGTGTGAATCATCTCTGAGCATCTTCCTTACTCTGCTAAAGCAGCGAGATCTGGCGAAGTCATCCAATGGCGTTAGAGGACAACCAATGGTTTCTTGTGCCGAATTGATCACTCTCTGTAGTGCCTTCCTGTCTGTAGCAGTTAAACCAGTGTACCATCCTGTAATGCAGTATGTGAGGACAGTATCAATATCATGGACCGATATTGTGGAAATAACTCAAAGATTTCAGTGCTATAGTTATGGCTGCCTGAAAATACATATAAAAAGAAAATGCGATTTGCTCTCATCATGACTTTTTTAGGGAAGCTAAGGTAAAGATTCCCCTTGCACATACGTGCTAGTCATTTGTGACTCTAAGGGGCAGTGCTCATCTCCGTTTTAAAACCGAACAGCCAGTGCTGTCTGAAAACATCTCCGTGGTCATGTGGCCAGCAATGACTAAACACCGAAGGTGCACGGAACGCTGTTCCCTTCCCACCAAAGGTGGTTCCTATTTTTCTACTTGCATTTTTATGTGCTTTTGAACTGCTAGTTTGGCAGAAGCTGGGACAAGTAACGGGAGCTCACACCATTATGCGGCGCTAGGGGTTCGAACCGCTGAACTGCCAACCTTTCTGATCAACAAGCTCAGCATTTTATTCGCTGGGCCACCCCCTCACTGCAAAAATCCAATTTCTTTAAGGCACCCCTGTCAAAAAGCTGTGTAAATCCCTGCACAACAGTTTGCATCTATCATTCTAGACAAGCTATTCTTAAGTGACTTTGCTGTCTTGCAAGATCATCAGTTCTGAAAAAGTTGCATTCTTATTTGACAATTTCAGTAGAGAAGAAAAAATAAAAGAGAGAGAGAGATGCTTTTACTACCTTAAAATGTGTCCTGGAAGCCATCAACAGGGAAATCCAAAGCTCACTCGAATGGAAAATGTAGCACTACAGTATGTATGCCTCTGTATTTAGCATTGCTGCCAATGGAGGATTTCCTGCCATTGCAAACAGTAGATATGGATCAGGGGTTTTCTCCAGATTGCAATAATTTCCCCCTCTCCACAACTGCACTCCTCCCAGTTATCTTATTTTTTTTTTAAGTGCAAATAACCTACAGGGATATATTTTTATTTTGGATCTAAGATATTTGGAAAGGATTCCTGCTATCTTTATTTTTTTTTATTTTTTTTTCAGATCAAAGGGATTCCATTTTCTTTCTGCAAGGCATTATGGGGATTGGTTAAGGATTATTTCAGATGGAAGATGGGGATAGCAACCTCCAAGCTCTTTTAAGGCAGAGTCTCTTTGAATCTTTTTCCGTCAGAATATTCACATAAGGGAGCAAAGTCTGTGTACTTGATAAGCCTCTAACAAGATCTCCCATCTGGGTTTAGAGATAATCCACTTTTTTTCTCTGCCTTGGCACGGTGTCTTTAAAAGCCACGTGCAACGGAGTGTACTTTTAGGGTCACTCCAGAATTTCCTAGAGAAATGTAAGAGTGTTCTTATATAGGGGAGTTGGGCAGCATAAAAATGAATTAATCAGTATTAGTAATCAATTAAATACTACAGTTTCCATCTGCTCCTTCCAGGAGGCAACGCTGAGAATGACAATTCAGCAACATCCGAAGGTTTCCCATTCGTTCAGGTCAAATATTTTACTCTGAAATTACATTAAGGAATAAATAGAATAGAATAGAATAGAATAGAATAGAATAGAATAGAATAGAATAGAATAGAATAGAATAGAATAGAATAGAATTTTTTATTGGTCAAATGTGATTGGACACACAAGGAATTTGCCTCCGGTGCCTAAGCTCTCATTGTACATAAGGAGAATAAAAATACATTCATCAAGAATATAGAATTTTTTATTGGTCAAGTGTGATTGGACATTTATAGTCCCATTTTATACCTCCTGGCAAACATTTTATTTTGGGATAGTTTTTAGGGGTAGTTTTAATGCATTTTTAAATTTTTAAATTTTAAATTTGAACTTTATTATTGTACAGTAAATTATATGTTACCTCCTCCAGCCACATCTATATCTATTTCTATATTTATATTTATGTATATTTATTGTGTTTTTAATATCACTGTACACCGCCCCGAGTCCCTTCTGGGAGAGGGTGCAGTCTATAAATTAAATAAAAGTTAAAGTTAAAAAAGACACACAAGGAATTTGCCTCCGGTGCCTAAGCTCTCATTGTACATAAGGAGAATAAAAATACATTCATCAAAAATAAAAAGATACAACACTTAGTGATAGTCAAGATTAGTAATAAGATATCAAATCGTACTAGGGAACAAATAAAACAACATAAATTAAAAGATACAAGCAACATGGTTATAATCATAAGTGGAGAGAGATAGATACTAGGAAGGAAAAGAAGAAGAATAGTAATACAGTCTCAGTAAATCATTTGTCAGTGTTAGTTGTTAAACAGAGTGATGACATCTAGGAAAAAACTGTCCTTGTGTCTAGTTGTTCTGGTGTGCAGTGTCCTATAGCATCGTCGTTTTGAGGGCAGACATTCAAACAATTCATGTCCAGGATGTGAGGGGTCACGGACCTCTTTTTGACTTGTGCAGTATACAGGTCCTCAATGGCAGATTGGTAGCAGTCGTTTTTTGTGCAGATCTAATTATCCATTGAATCTGTGTTTGTCTTGTTTGGTTGCATACAACATTATTACTGCGTACAATTATTTGTATATAATTATTTTTTTAATAAATTACAATTATTACAATTATTCCATACAATTATTTTTACATTATTATTATACAATTATTTTTATAATAACATTATTATTGCATACAATAATTCATACAACCTTAATTTGTTTGCTTGATTTCAATACAATACAATACAATACAATACAATACAATACAATACAATAGTAGAGTTGGAAGGGACTTTGGAGGTCTTCTAGTCCAACCCCCTGCCTAGGCAGGAAACCCTATACCGTTTCAGACAAATACCGTTTCAGGTTTAAATACCGGTACAAATACCGTTTCAGGTTTAAGCATTAGCCATCAATCACGGTAAGGTTCTTAGCCTGGTGTGCCCCTGGCCAAAATAACATCTGAGCCAGAATGAATAAGATCAATTAATAAAGGGTGAAGGTTTATTATTCAAGCTTATGGGTTGGTTTCTGGATGTTTTGTTACCAGGCTAAGTAACATCTTCAGGGGAGTTTAGGGAAGCAAGCAGCCACCTCACTGCACACAAAAGAAGCTGTGTCCAGACCCTGTTCAGAAGGACCAGGATGTGTAGTGTTGTGCAATACCACAACAGTAAGAAAAGCAGACGAGAAATGGCTGCTCGACGTCTTTCTCCATAATGGCTACCCAAAAAACTTCATACTCGGACACACAGCACCAAACCACACAGCCAACCACCATGCAAAAACTAACCCTAACGTACACAAAAGGGGTGTCGGAAATGACAGCCAGAATCATCCAGCAGTAGCCCACAAACCCATAGCCACACTCCGCCAGGAATTATCCTGAACCAAAGACAAATAATACAGAAGGATGAAAGAAACAATGCAATCTACAAAATCAACTGTAATCATTACAACCAATTCTATGGGGGACAAACAACATGTCAATTAAAGCCAGGATCCATGAACACCAGCTGGCAGTCAAACACCACGATCCTAAATCTGTACAACCAGTGGTGGGTTTCACATTTTGTTACCACTGGTTTGCCATGCGCCCACTCGCTTCGCGCATTCGCCCGGCCTCAAAAATGTGCCTAAATAGGATAGCATAGAGCCAGGGCAGGTGGGCAGGCCCACCCGCGATTTCCGCTACCGGTTTGAATGAACCGGTCCGAATCGGCTGAATATCATCTCTGTTTACAACCAACCCACAAGCTCGGAGAACAAACCTTCGCCCTTATCCTATACCCAAGCTACAGATATTTGTCACTATTGCAAAGATAGATTCATATCTTTTAATTTATGTATAAGTAAGAAGATAAGGGTGGCTCTGTGGCTAAGACACTGAGCTTGTCAATCAGAAAGGTTGGCAGTTCGGTGGTTCGAATCCCTAGCGCCGCGTAACGGAGTGAGCTCCCGTTACTTGTCCCAACTTCTGCCAACCTAACAGTTCGAAAGCATGTAAAAATGCAAGTAGAAAAATAGGGACCACTTTGGTGGGAAGGTAACAACGTTCCGTGCACCTTCAGTGTGTAGTCATAACCACAGAGACTTCTTCAGACAGCATTGGCTCTTCAGCTTTGAAACAGAAGTAAGCACTGCCCCCTAGAGTTGGGAACGACTAGCACATATGTGTGAGTGGAACCTTTACCTTTAAGAAGATAAGTGTGACACATGTACATGTGGAAAGACCCCTGGGGAAGAAAGGGGAAGAAAGAACTTTATATGCAGTTGAAACATTCTGGGTTTGGAATCTCTTTTCTCATTGGCTAGCATGATTTGAATCATCAAGCATCTACTGAGCATGCTCGGTGCCTCTATGTCTACATGTAACAATTCACACTAGTCCATAATATTCTTAGCATGGTATTGTTAATGACTAATTGAATATTCAAGGGATATGTTTTTAATATTATAATGATTTTTAATTACTAGAGTTCACTTTCTGGGCAATTCTCACTTCTGTCACTTTGAATCTGTTGTTATCAGAATCCACATTCTTGCTTGTCTACTTCAAAGAAACGGAAACATGAATCAAAAGCACTCCTTTTTACTGAAAATATTACCCAAATAGACCTCTTTCTCCTGCTCCCATCATTAGATGCAGTGGCGTAGCGTGGGTTGTCAGCACCCGGGGCAAGTAATTTGCGCCCCCTAACCCGAGGGCGGCCCGACTGCAGCTGCCCCTTGGTCAACATCAGTCAAAGGAGGCTCTCCATGCTGGCCTCCTGCCTTCCTCCCGAGGAGGAGCTTGACAGGGCAGCGGGAAAAGGCTCGACTGAAGGGAAGCAGGTGCCGCGGGGGTGGGAGGCGCACCGGGGGCTTCGGGAAGGCGCCGGCTCCCCGGGGCGCTCCAGGCGGAGCGGGAGGACGCGGTGGCGTTGCAGCCGCGGGCAGACGGAGCGCAGCGCCGCTCTCCTTCGGCTCCCACGGGGGTGGCGCGGCGGGTCTTGGCGGCTCCGCTGGGAGGTAGGCGGTGCGCAGGAGGGGCCTGGGCGGGCCGGGGAGCTTAGTTCGCGGGCCAAGCCGGGCGCGGAAAGAGGCGGCCACAGTCCGGCAAAGGGCGGCGCGGGCCGAGTCAGGGCGCCCCCCCCGATGTTGCGCCCGGTGCGGCCGGTACCCCCTGCACCCCCCACGCTACGCCACTGATTAGATGTCATATAAACCAGCCATTTTGGCTTAGCATCACCCCAGTCATGTAAGGCTTATTTAGCAAACCATGGCTACTTTGTGTAAATCTAACCTGTGTAGACATATACAGTGCAGAGTTTAAACAGGTGTGCTGGACTATACACTAGATATATACTATACTAGAACTACTAGGACAAGAAGCATCCTTGATTGGATGAAAACCAATCACGGAGAGAAGCAACCTAGAAGAAATTTCCTGATTCTGAGAACAATTAATCAGTGGGAAGACTTGCCTTCAGAAGTTGTGAGTGCTCCATCCCTGGAGGTTTTTAAGACGAGATTGGGCAATTGTTTGTCTGAATTGGTATAGGGGTTGGACTAGATGATCTCCAAGGTCCCTTCAAATTCTATTATTCCCATTAACCTCCAGCAATATGGCATCGTATTTCTTAATCCTTTTTAATTTGCTTTTTAAAAACTCAGCGGGAATCTACAATGATATTATTATTACTGGACCTCATCGGTTATTAGAAATTCAAAAGCTTAATACGTCCATTGAGAAATTTGCTTTTGGATTCCTTGCAGCAGTTAGAGGTGCTTAGAGTGTAGACAGTGAGAGAAAGTCATTAGCAAGAAGATGAGGCAAATAATTGTGGAAGAACACTTGACAGGATTGATTTTGTAAAAGAGCTGAAGGTCACATTTCCTTGGTTGGAAGTCATCCCCCCCAATTCTCTCTCTCTCATTCTCTCCCTCTCATTCTCTCTTTCGTTCTCTCTCTTTCATTCTCTCTCCCTCTCTCTCTCATTCTGTCTTACTCTCTCCCTCTCTCCCTCTCGTTCTCTCTTGTTTTCTCTCTCTCTCATTCTCTCCCTCTCCTCTCTCTCTCCCCTCTCTCCCTCTCATTTTCTCTCTCGTTCTCTCTCTCATTCTCTCTTTCTCTCATTCTCTCTCTCACTCTTACTCTCATTCTCTCTCTCTTGTTTTCTCTCTCTCTTGTTTTTCTCTCTCTCTCTCATTCTCTCCCTCTCTCTTCCTCTCTCTCCCCCTCTCTCTCCCTCTCATTCTCTCTCTCTCTCTCTCCCGTTCTCTCTCTCTCCCTCTCATTCTCTCTCTCTCTCTCTCCCCTCTCTCTCCCTCTCATTTTCTCTTTCGTTCTCTTTCTTTCATTCTCTCTCCCTCTCTCTCTCATTCTGTCTTACTCTCTTTCTCCCTCTCTCCCTCCCATTCTCTCTCTTGTTTTCTCTCTCTCTCATTCTCTCCCTCTCCCCCTCTCTCTCTTTCTCTCTCTCCCCTCTCTCTCCCTCTCATTTTCTCTCTCATTCTCTCTTTCTCTCTCTCTTTCTCTCTCTCACTCTTACTCTCATTCTCTCTCTCTTATTTTCTCTCCCTCTCATTCTCTCTCTCTCTCCCGTTCTCTCTCTCTCATTCTCTCCCTCTCTCTTTCTCTCTCTCATTCTGTCTCACTCTCTTTCTCTCCCTCCCTCCATGTCCCTCTCCCTCTCGTTCTCTTGTTTTCTCTCTCTTTCATTCTCTCTCTCATTTCCCCTCTCTCTCATTCTCTCTTTCTCATTCTGTCTCATTCTCTCCCCCCCACCTCTATCGCATTAATGTGCAAATGATTCAATGCCTTCGCAGGGGAAATATAACAGATCCCTTTTGCCCTGTCTAGTTCTGAACCATTCTCTATATTGCTGTAATGTTGTTCTCTTTTTAAAGGGGTAACTTGAAACTGACTTTCTGTGAGATTGAGTGACTCATATTAATTGGAACGGTTTACAGGTAGAGCTCAACTTATGACCATAGCGACATTCTGTTGAAGTTCTGAAGGGTCTACCTGGGGATACTTACAACCCAGATTCAAAGTTCTGATGGTCAGCCCCTTCCCCACTATGGTCCCTATTGCTCTTCAGCTGCTCAGCAACTGGGCTGTATTTACAGCCATTTGCAGCATCCCTCAGTCTCAAGGCGATGTTTTACTTCTAGTTTTCGGTGTAAATTGCACCTATGGCAAACCATTGGCTTATCTCACGATTGCAGTGTTTGCTTAATGAGTGCAGCAATTCACTTAGTGAACACTGCACAAAATGTCACAATATTGGGCCAGTCACTTGACTAATCCATTTTATGATTCTAATCACCTCAAAGTTGCAACTCGAGAATGACTTACATTGATTTTGTTTGCCTTGCTACAGACTGACCACTTGGAGCTGAAGATCAGATTCTGGCCAGGGAAGCTGTAGGCTGTGGTAAAATGACCCTTTTAGCCAGATTACAGATTAACAGACTTGGAAGGGATCTTATAAATCATCTAGTCCAACCCACCACCCAAGCAGGAGACCCTACACCATTTCTGACAGATGGCAGTCCAACCTCTTCTTGAAAGCCTCCAGTGATGAAGCTCCCACAACTTGCGAAGGCAACTTCTGTTCCATTGGTTGATTGTTCTCACTATTGGAAAATTTCTCCTTATTTCTAGGTTGAATCTCTCCTTGATCAGTTTCCATCCATTATTCCATGTGTGGTCTTCGGGTGCCTTGGAAAATAGCTTGATCTTCTCTGTGGCAACCCCTAAGCTATTGTAAGACTGCTATCATGTCTCCCCTGGTCCTTCTCTTCACTAGCCATACCGAGTTCCTGTAAGCGTTCTTCATATGTTTTAGCCTCCAGTCATCTAATCATCCTGGTTGCTCTCTCCTTTGCCACTTTCCTTTGTATACACTAAATGGGATTTGGCACTTGTGATGGCCCAATCAGTTCAGTATTTTGTTGTTGTTGTTGTTGTTGAATCAAGGGCCTGACTCTTTACAGCCCCATGGACCAATAGCAGGCTAGGTCTCCCTGCCCTCCACTGCCTCCCAGATACATGGTAAACCAATTTGAATTGGAATTAGGGAGACTTATTCTTGAGGTAATTTTTTTAAAAATTCTGGCATGTTATTGCACTAAGGGATGAAAAGAGAAGGGGGGCCTTTCTTTCTAATAATAAGCAGAAGCTTTTGTTCAGCCTGTTCATGGCAGATAGTATATGAATCAGGTTTCTGTAATTTGATTCCCGCTTGTGATGCAGCTGAGTCAGGGAGCCAAATTATCAGTTTTATTGCCAGGCTCAGCATGGGAGAAAAGCAGAACATGGGATTCATTTTTTCCCCTCTTCTCCTGCTGCCCAAACAGATGTCAGGTGGCCTTGCCAACGGTTTGCTGCTAAATCTGACATTTCAGCCAGGTCAGTTATATATATATGCAATCCAGAGGTGGTATTCAGCAGGTTCTGACCAGTTCTGGAGAACTGGTAGCAGAATTTTTTAGTAGTTCGGAGAACCGGTAAATATCACCTCTGGCTGGCCCCGCCCCCATCTATTCTCTACCTCCCGAGTCCCAGCTGATTGGGAGGAAATAGTGATTTTACAGTATCCATCCCCTGGAGTGGGGAGGGAATGGAGATTTTACAGTTTCCTTCCCCTGCAATGCCCGCCAAGCCAAGACACGCCCACAGAACCAGTAGTAAAAAAAATTGAATCCCACCACTGGAGTCAAACTATTCTCCAAAGCACCTGAGGGTAGAACAAGAAGCAATGGGTGGAAACTGATCAAGGAGAGAAGCAACTTAGAACTAAGGAGAAATTTCCTGACAGTTAAAACAATTAATCAGTGGAACAGCTTGCCTCCAGAGGTTGTGAATGCCCCAACACTGGAAGTCTTTAAGAAGATGTTGGATTGGGAGGAAATTGTGATTTTGCAGTGTCCATCCCCTGGAGTGGGGTGGGAATGGAGATTTTACAGTATCCTTCCCCTGCCACGCCCACCAAGCCACGCCCACATAACTGGTAGTAAAAAATTTGAATCCTACCATTGATACAGTCTTCTTTCCCCCACTGACTTAGTTCCAAAGACATTGAATGACATTCCGGCAAGGCATGTTGGGGTCCTGATTGATTGTTGAGTTTGATTGTTTCATTGCAGACATTTCTTTACCAAACTAGGTAACGTCATCAATGCTAGACCTATCACCACTAGCACTGACCTCAGAGGTCTATGGAGATTCTCAGTCCTCCAGATCGTGGTTGCCCCAAAGGTGGTTTTCCAAAAGGCAACTGGACTTTTGGGGTTTTTTTTTCCTTGAAAACATTTTGCTTCTCATCCAGGAAGCTAAAAATAATCTTCTCATTCTCTCCTCCCTCCTCCCTCCTCCCTCCTCCCTTCCTCTTCTTCCTCCTCTTCAGTTTTATTTTGAAATAAATCTCTTTAGAGGACACCCAAGCTCACACAGCACCAAGGATCCCACAGTTCAACCCTGAGCTATAGATATTCTCTTCTATTAATATTGGTAATTCATCTCCAGTATACACGATAGATTTCAGATTGGGGAAGTCTGGTAGATAACAATGGCACCTGCAACCATCTTACAAAAGAATGCGGAAAACACGTCAAATAGCATCCCTGAATAGTGAAATATGGAATCAGATTTTGAGAAAAAAAATTGTTTCCTTCACTCAGGTGTAGAAATGCTCCTGGATTTTCCTCGCCTTATGACTGGCTTTTCCAATGGCTCGACTACGAACTGTGGGTTGTGTGTGGGGAGGGCAAAAAGGACCATCAGCAGGAGAAAGAGCTGCTGGCAAAAGGCATAATCAAATTATAGAAGGGAGAACTTCATCATCTAAGTGATGTTTGTGCTGAAGGCTGTTCTGCTCTCCAGAGAATTGAATCCCTGCTAAGCAGCTGCTTGGAGTATAATTGGTGTTTCCCAATCAGGACAACTCCCAGATGTGTATATATACTTCACCACCAAGATTTCTCAGCAATAACCATGGAAATTGCCCTGATGGGAAAATAGTCTTCTAAAGACCCATCCCCATCCCTTCTTTTGATCTGGCTCTGCCTCCCTGAGTCTCTTTAGGGCATCTTATAACCAAGAGGATACGCTTGAAGGATATGATGAATTACCTGCAGCTACAAGATAAATGGACGACAGGTTCCCCAACCTAAAAGCAATTTTGCTCAGAGTATTGGGGCTGCCTCACTTTATTGCAGAGAGAGAATACTGCCTCCCGATGTTGGAGGAGATGATGTCTAAATAGAGTCCAAGTTAAGATATTTTGCAATAAGGTCAGGATTCGGTTATACCCTGAGTCCAGGAATATGGAATTGGCTCAAAGCCACCAGGAACTCAAAGGTAGCAAGAAAATAAATAAATAAAAATAAAACAATGCAGTGAGGTCAGGAAAACACAGAGAGTACAGCTGCCGGCTAGAGTTCCCTTAATTTTTCATGTGGAATTTGTTCCAATGCTGTACAAAGATTGAATTAGTTGCCCTGACAGGAGCTAGTAAAAGCTTCCTGCTTTCAGCGCACCGCATTTGTACATTTGGCCATTTGTAGCATCCTTACTCAGTCTTTTAGAGATATACATAGAGCAGCTGAGCAGAGAGACTTCTGCAAAGTAATCGACTGCCCTAGAGTCTTGCAGGATCAAGCAGACTGAGAGCCTTACGCTTCTCCCTTTTAATTGGGGTTTTATCGGTTTTTCTGGATGATCATTTTAGGACCACGTTGCCAAATTCCACCTATGATCTGAGGAACTAGCATGCTTCCCAAATATTACAAGGTAAGGGATGAGCCTCCGTTGGCAAGCAGCTAGAGACAGTATGTTGCAAGGTAATAAACCCAAACGAGAGGGATGAGTTTTAAGGATTCTTCCGAGGCACTTAAGGGCTTATCACAAAGATGCCAGACGCGAAGAGGGATTCAAGGAGAGTTTCTCCCATTTTTGAAGTTCCTGCTTCCTGCGGACTGGCAGAGTCATAGCTTAATTTTCTGAAGAGGAGAGAAGTTCACGCTGATCCACAGGGCAAAAATCTTCCCTCTGGATTAGAGGGGGTTTAAAGACCAGCATGGAAAGTTTCTGCCTGTAGGGGAAACAATGCAGTTCCTGGAAGAAGACCGATCAATCTGGGCTGACAGTAACAAAGTCCTGCCTGGCTCAAATTTCTTTCTGAATTCTCTAGGCTAGCCTGTTTCTGAGGCCTAGTTCCTATATTACAGGTTTAGGATCATCGCTGCTTAGTTGAATCATGCTGGCTTCCAGAAACGAGTAAGGAAGTTCTATTTAGTGGCCGTGGCACTGAAATATAATTTTAGGGTTAAAAGATGCTACATAATCTTGTTCGGTGCAAAAAAGATGCTGAGTCACAGTTAGCTGGAATTCTGGAAAGAGGCGAGCCATGTGGTAGAAATGAATGGCAGCTTGCCTCTACCACAGAATAAATCGATTCATTTCCCCACAAAAGGAACCAGAGGGGGGGGGGGAGGCTGTAGTTGGATGTATGTCCTGTGCATTATTTGGGTGGTGCTGAACCCCACTCCAGTTGCTGGATAGATTCTTTGCTTTTTAATGCAGCTATTTTTTTTATTTTACTTATTTATTTGTTTTGTCAAGCATGTACAATATAAAAGGTATAAGTATAAACATGGACATGAACAAAAGAAATGAATACAAATAAATGGAGACAGTAGGACAGGGATGGTAGGCACGCTGGTGCGCTTACGCACGCCCCCTTTACGGACCTCTTAGGAAATGGGTGAGGTCCACGGTAGACAATTTAAGGTTGAAGCTGTGAGGGTTTGAGGATGTAACAATGGAGTCGGGTAGAGCATTCCAGGCGTTGACCACTCTGTTGCTGAAGTCATATTTTTTGCAATCAAGTTTAGAGCCTTTTACCTTGAGTTTGTATCTATTGTTTGCCCGAGTATTATTGAGGTTGAAGCTGAAGTAGCTGTTGACAGGTAGGATGTTGTAGCAGACAATTTTGTGTACTACACTTAGGTCAGACCGTAGGCCGAGTAGTTCCAGGTTGTCCCAAAATTTCGAGCCTGGTGGCATAAGGGATTCTATTGCGAGCAGAGGAGTACTCTTCTTGTGAAATACTTCTGGACCCGTTCAATTGTATTAATGTCCGATAAATAGTGTGGAATCCAGGCAGATGAGCTGTATTCAAGAATTGGTCTGGCAAAGGTTTTGTATGCCCTAGTTAGCAGTGCAATGTTACCAGAGAAGAAGCTTCACAAAATTCGCCAAAAGAAAAAATTGCTATATCTATATATCTATATATCTATATATCTATATATCTATATATCTATATATCTATATATCTATATATCTATATATCTATATATCTATATATCTATATATCTATATATCTATATATCTATATATCTATATCTATATCTATCTATATCTATATCTATATCTATATCTATATCTATATCTATATCTATATCTATATCTATATCTATATCTATATCTATATCTATATCTATATCTATATCTATATCTATATATATATATATATATATATATATATATATATATATATATATATAGTCATTTAACTCTCTAACCTTCATCCTAACCATACCAAAATAGGAAATTAATTATTATCTGGGACTGAGCTTTTCCCTCCCGACACCGTTTTTAAACCAGTCCCGTAAACTCTATTGGAAATTTCACTCTGGATAACATACCAGAGCATGGTAACTTACCTAGCAACTTCACTTGCTTGTAAATATCATTTCCCTATTTTTTTTTTAAATTAAACTACTGCACCTTCTGCAGCAAGGCATTCTGTTTGATAAATTTCAGCAGCACCTGGGAAGAAAAAACAAACAAAATTAAGTCTGTGTGATGGGTCTGTGAGGAGCAGCGGAGGACGGATGGCAAGAAATGAAATTCTGGTCATATCTAAAAGTAGTACTAGAAGAAGGAAAGAATTTTGCTGCTTTGGAAGATCAAAAGTTATGGAAATGTTTAATGCCATTAACTTTCCGTGCATGTGTGTGAGAGAGTACAACCAGGCATCCATTTGTTTCATTGGTTTAATTCAAAATTGATATTATTTCCTCCGTTGAAAAAGGGAACTCAGTAAACAAGATGTTATGATTCCTTTTATTGCCATTATAAGGTATCGTTTGCTCTATCCCTGCAGCCATCGCCATGAATTGTGGGACTGGATTACACCATTTATACAGGTAGTCCTCAACTTAAAACCACAACTGGAACCAGAATTTCTATTGCTAAGCAAATTGTTAAGTGAGCCGCATCTGATTTTACAATTTTTGGCCGTGATTGTGCAGTTAAGCAAATCGTTGCAATTCTTAAGTGAATTATGAGGTGGTTAAGCGAATTTGTCTTCCCTCATTGTCTTTGCTTATCGGAAGCTGGTTGAGAGATTTGCAAATGATGATCACATGACCTTGGGAGGCTGCATCCATCATAAATACATGCTGGTTGCCAAGCGCCTGGATTTTAATCATTTGACTATGGGATGCTGCAACAGTCGTAAGTGCTAGGACGGGTTGTAAGTCACTTTTTTCGGTGCTGTTGTAACTGAATGGTTGCTAAACAGGGATTCTAAGAGGAGGACTACTTTAAAGGTAAAGGTTCCCCTTGCACATATGTGCTAGTCGTTCCAAACTCATCTCTGTTTCAAAGCCGAAGAGCCAGCGCTGTCTGAAGACGTCTCTGTGGTCATGTGGCTGGCATGACTAAACACCGAAGGCACACAGAACGCTATTACCTTTCCACCAAAGGTGGCTCCTATTTTTCTACTTGCATTTTTACATGCTTTCGAACTGCTAGGTTGGCAGAAACTGGGACTAGTAACGAGAGCTCACTATGCGGCGCTAGGCATTCGAACCACCAAACTGCCAACCTTTCTGATTGACAAGCTCAGTGTCTTAGCCACTGAACCACAGCATCATCTGGAGGACTACTTTACACTCCCTCTTTTTCTGTGGAGAGATCCACATTTCGACACACCCTCCTTAGAGAAATGTGATGGTTCCCTTTACAATCCCACCCACCTTCCACTTGTTAAACTTGCATGGGGTGGAATGTAGTCTGGATTCCTGGAAGGGAGGGGCTGCTTTCCAGAAAGTAAAGATGTAGCTTAGTTTGGAAAGTTCAGTTAGCAGGAAGAAGGTTAGAATGGCTCCTTTCTAGCCATTCCCAGAGTATAGCTGTAGTTATGCAAAAAGTTGCTTTAGTCCGGCAAGATTTTGTCTCTAGGTGAAGTATAGTAAACCACTCTTAAGTAATGCCACGTGTCATTCTTTGTTCTTGGGGCCTGACAAGCAACGACAAGTAATAATTGTCGTTAATGCGGATTGTAGTTTGGACTGAAGTTCATTTTCACCTAATGGTTTTATCTTGCTCTAGATTTTAATGATGGCAGAGATTTAAACATTTGAACTTATTATGTTTTAAAATGCTGCCGCAAGGAAGCACAAAAGCTAAGAAGAAAGGGGGGGTATGAAAGGGAAGGGAAGTAACGGGAAGTGAAGGGAGGGAGGGAGGGAGGAAGGAAGGAAAGAGTTTTCTCATCAACCTTTTCTGTCTTGAATAATCTACTGTAAGGAGGGGAGGTGGATCGGAGGAAGAAGGGGGGAAAGGGGACTCATAAAGAGAGGATATGGCTTGGTCCAAAATACCTGTTGTTTCATTTTTCATTTCAGTTTTATTTTCAGATAACTCCCTCTTTATCACCCGATCAGTGGTAGAGGAAAATACTTCCCCATTAGGAAGAAGTTGGGGCTGTCCTCCTGAGTTCAAAAAGATGTAGGTGGGACTTGCCACTTTGTGCAGATAAGACAAAATAATGCCTTCACTTCTATGCAATCCTTTTTGTTGTTGCTAGTTGCAAAGTCATGTCCAACCCATCATGACACCATGGACAATGTTCCTCCAGGCCTTCCTGTCTTCTACCATCCTCTGGAGTCCATTTAAGCTCACGCCTACTGCTTTGGTGACTCCATCCAGCCACCTCATTCTCTGTCATCCCATTCTTTTTTTGCCCTCAATCATTCCCAGCATGAGGCTCTTCTCCAGTGAGTCCTTCCTTCTCATTAGATGGCCAAAGTATTTGAGTTTCATCTCTAGGATCTGGCCTTCTAAAGAGCGGTCAGTGTTGATCTCCTCTAGGACTGACTGGTTGGATCGCCTTGCAGTCCAAGGGACTCGCAGGAGTCTTCTCCAGCACCATAATTCAAAGGCCTCAATTCTTTGGCACTCAGCCTTCCTTATGTGCAATCCTTACTGGGAGAATGAATATGTCTGAAGCACGTTGAATGTAGGAAATGTATCATTTAAAATCTCAGTATTATTATATGAAAGCAGGTGAAATTGAAAGCTCAGGATTAAGCCAAAGGCTGTTGAAGGGCCCTCTTGGGCTTTTCAGAACAAAAATAACTCTTCCTTGGAAATACTTGTGGGGCAGAATTACTTGTCTGGATACTGAAGAAGGGAGCCAGGTGTCCTAGAACTGGAAAACAAACTATTGCATTCACCTGGGGATCCTGCTAGGAAGATGTGTTTATTTCACGGAGCTTCTACTTCCATTTTGCTGTAACAAGTACTGAAAAGAATGACACACGCAGCAATTATAAAACAATAAACTCACAATCCAGCCCATGAACTAACCTAGCTCCTGTTGAGCTTCAGAGAATGCTTGAAACTCATTTCCTTGGGTTTCAATGAGAACATAATGGCGTTTTGGCAGGATTATGCTTTATTGGGGGGGGGAGAAAGTAATTTGAATCAACATTAAAAGCCCAGTGCAATGCAATAAGGAGCCAAATAAAAATTGCAGATGTTAAAGCAGGGGTATCCAACTAGATTTCATTGAGGGCCACATCAGAGTTGTGTTTGACCTCAGGGAGCTAGGGTGGGCATGGCAGGGGTGGGCGTTGCCAGGGTGGGCATGGCCAGCTTGACATCCTGCAGCCATCTGCCAGCAAAAACAGCTCAGGAGGGCCACGTGCAGCCCCACCCCACCCCGGCTCCAGTTTTGGCTGCGACATCCTCCTGCAGCTCTCCTGAGCCGCATCATGGTTGTGTTTGACCTCAGGGGGCTGGTCAGCTCAACATCACTTGTGTTGGGGGTGCCTGTGGAGGCCCAAGTGCTCTGCCAGCGAAGATGGACTCCCAAACTCTGTTTCCAGCTGCAATGGCCTCCTGCAACTCTCTGGCAGAGAAAACGGAGCTCGTGAGGGCTGTACGTGATCCTTCCAAGCTCCATTTTCACTAGCAGAGGCACAGCGGGCCTGTCCTTTGTGGTTTCCAGGGCGGCCCTGCGGGCCAGTTCTAAGCATTCCATGGGCCAGATCCGGCCTGTGGGCCTTGCATTTGACACCCCTGTGTTAAAGCTAGTTAACAAAAGCCATAAAACTATGGCTAAAGAACTTCTGGCAAATTTGGAGGATTATTGGTCGGTCAGGAGAAGGAATATCAGTAGGTCACACCCGCTCAGGCCAGGTGTGTGAACCTGGACTGCTAGTAATGCAGGCCCACAAGAGTTTAACATTATTATGTGCAATCATGTACGTTAACTACTCTTTAACTGATTGATGAGAATTAGATTGATCAAGTGCTGTTTCAGCAGAACGAAAGTCTTAGATGCTGCAGATTGTCAGCGATTTCCTTCTCCAGCACATGGATAAATACACCTGGAAACATCTACCTACTTACCTACTCTCACTCTCTCTCCCTGCCTATCTACTGTATTTCTCTCTCCCCCATATCTACCTACGTACCTACATTCTCTCTCTCTCTCTCTACCTATCTACTTTATTTCTCTCTCTGTGTGTGTCTTTCTATTTCTCTCTCTCTATCCCTCTACCTACCTACTGACACTCCCTCTCTCTCCCTACCTACTTACTGTATTTCTCTCTCTCTCTCTCTTTCTCTCTCTCTCTCTCTCCCTTTATCTACCTACCTACCTACTTACCTAATCTCTCTCTCCCTACCTACCTCTGTATTTCTCTCTCTTTCTCCTTCTCTATCCCTCTATCTACCTACCTACTTTTTTTTTTAATTTGCCTCTTCAAAACCTTGGTGCGCCTTATACTCCGGTATGTCTTATACTCCAAAAAATACGGTATATTATATATTTTATATGTGGCCCAGGACAATCCTTCTTCATTCAGTCTGGCCCAGGCAAACCAAAAGTTTGGATATCTACTCCTTAGGCTGGGGATCTTAGGGGTCATGCATAACATTGGAGGTCTCCAAACTTGGCAACTTTAAGATTTGTGGACTTCAACTTCCAGAATTCCTCATCTAGCTTCATCCCGAATCTGAGAGATTCTACTAAGAGTAAAAGGAGTGTTAATTATGCTAAATCATTTAAATCTGCCATGATTATGTTACGAGGAACGCATACAACAAATAGGCTGAGTGATAGGTATTTTGATGAACGTCTTTTTGCATGAGGATATAATAATTCAAGGGGAGTGATTATTCTTTTCCAAGCTGCCTTAAATTTTAAGGGTCAAAAATGTGGTGGGTTTCAAAAATTTTTAGAACCTCTTCTGTAGGTGTGGCCTGTTTTGTGGGAGTGGCTTTCTGGCCATGTGACTGGGTGGGAGTGGCCAACTTGTAAAATGTGGTGAAACTCACTTAACAACGCTCTTGCTTAGCAACCAAAATGTTGGCTCTGGCATTTGAAGCACGCAAGTCTTAAAGCTGTCAAGTTACAAGACCTTTGCACCCCTAACCCTTTAGAAAAAAAAACCCCAGGGGTGTTCAAACTTGACAGCTTTAAGACTTGTGGACTTCAACTCCCAGAATTTCTCCCCTCGCTCTTCATCTTGATGACATGTGGACGGGCAGGGGGAGGGAGCTGGAACCGGTTCGAAATGGCACTGTAGATTTGTGGAACCTCTTCTATAGAAGAGGTTAGAACTGGCAGGAACCCACCCCTGATATATATATATATATATATATATATATATATATATATATATATATATATATATATATATGTGTGTGTGTGTGTGTGTGTGTGTGTGTGTGTGTGTGTGTGTGTGTGTGTGTGTGTGTGTGTGTGTGTGTGTGTGTGTGTGTGTGTGTGTGTGTGTTGTAATTGTACTGATAAATAAATAAAGGGAGACTAGGATAGATCTATTTCGAGCTAATTAGCTCTCATCAGCTAGCCATACCCTTACTGGGATTAGAACCCGGGCTGTATATATCTTAGGCAGGAGTCTTAACCACTAAGCCACGGGTTCTCTTCCTTATCAGTTGAGCCAGGGAAATAGGTATGTATTTATGTTACAACCCCTGGTAAGTCATACCAGGGGTTGTAACATAAATATATATATATATATATATATATATATATATATATATATATATATATATGTGTGTGTGTGTGTGTGTGTGTGTGTGTGTGTGTGTGTGTGTGTGTGTGTGTGTGTGTGTGTGTGTGTTTGTGTTTGTATATGTATATATGTATATATGTATGTGTGTGTGTGTGTGTGTCTATTATGTATGTATGTATGTATGTATGTATGTATGTATATATATATATGGGGATTTGATACTAATCAACTCCAGCATCTGTTTATAATCCTAATCAGAGTCAAATCAGTTATCCACAAAAGATTATAAAGCAACAAAAAGTAATCCAGATAATTTTATGAATAGGCGGCAGACTTTGCTATTGATGCATTAAATCCTCAGACAGGAATACGCAAGAAAAATCAAAACTTCATAGCCTTAAACTCATAAATACAGAGACAACTAAAACCAGACCAGATTTATATTCAGGTAGATATAAATCACATTCTGGGATAGATTGTATACTATATGGCAGACAGCCGGGGTGGGGGTGGGGAGATGGGATGTTTTTACGGGTTCAACCTAATCCCACACATGCAGAAATAAAGCTTCATGCATTCACTTATTGTCAGGGGAAATTTTCACCCTGAGCTAATGAGGTCTGGAATCGACGGCTTTTCCAAACAGCATATCTTCAAGAAAAACAAAAATAAAAACCCGAGAACATGTTCTAATTAAAAACAAGCTTTAATACAAAAATAAGAAAATAGAAATAAAACAAATCTATCTAATTGTTACATTTTGGCAAGAACAAATGTTGTCCACCTTCTTAGCAGACGAACAAAGATCAAAAAGAAAGAAGTCTCTGGAATGTGTGATGTATTAGAAAAGTGTTAAGCATGCGCAGTAAATCATTGCTGATAAGGACCTATGACCTGCGCAGTAACTCTTTCAGCTCGGCTAGCAAACAATTAACGCAGTGACACCCAGCACTTGTGCACCTCGATTCCCAATTGTCCACCGCCTGGAGCTTGGGGACCCCTGGTGCAGCGTTATCTACAACTTTTTCAGATTTTTCTTTTGTCAAAATTGCACCAATACTGATACCAGATCATGTTCCATTCAAAATATAAAGCCTTAGGAAGACCACACCTAGAATACTGCAGCCAGTTTTGGTCACCGTACTATAAAAAAGATGTTGAGACTCTAGAAAGAGTGCAGAGAAGAGCAACCAAGATGATTAGCGGGCTGGAGGCTAAAACTTATGAAGAACGGCTGCAGGAACTGTACGTACATCACTGGTCTAGTGAAGAGAAGGACCAGGGGAGACATGATGGCAGTGTTCCAATATTTGAGGAGTTGTCATAAAGAGGAGGGAGTAAGCTATTTTCCAAGGCACCCAAAATCCAGGCAAGGAGTAATGGATGGAAACTGATCAAGGAGAACTAAGGAGAAATTTTCTGACAGTGAAAGCAATCAACCAATGGAACAGCTTTGCCTTCAGAAGTTGTGGGGGCTTCATCGGTGGACGCTTTCAAGAAGTGATTTGACTGCCATTTGTCAGAAATAGTGTAGGGTCTCCTACTTGAGTGGGGGGGTTGGACTAGATGACCTACAAGGTCCCTTCCAACTCTGTTAATCTGCCTAAATCTATCTTCCACTTACTCATAATTGGCATTTCAGTCCTGCAATACTATACAATGTAATAACAAAGCAAAGACTAATTCAAATTTGAGAAACTTTTATCAAGATAAATCACACATATAAAATATCGGTAAGAATAGGTTAGCATGCTATGAAGGCAGAATTAAGAGGAGAGAGGGGCATGATTTTAAAGGTATCAGCACAAAAGGCAAGGAAGCTTTATTTAGAAATTAATGATTTATTAGCAAATTATAACAGAACTGTGTTAGAGAGAATTTACAGATACTAAATTAAAGGATGAGAGTTAGAGACAGATAAAATCTCTTTTCAGCTTATTGTTGCCAAGCAAATATATTATAAATATGATAATATTAATTCTAGCATACTGAACAAATAAACTAAAAAAAGCTAAGGAGAAAAAGTGTTGTAGAGCAATTTTAAAAAGTGACCAAAACTAAAAGAATGAGTCAACAATTCAAACTCTTTTTTTCAACAACTACAACCGTCAAACAATCAATGACCAATAAAAAGTTAATCAATACTTAAATACAGTAACATTCCCAATATTGTCTGCAAAAGATATACAATTCATAGAATCTCTGTTTTCCATTTCAAGAATCACTGAAGACCATTCAAAATGGAAAATCTCCTGGCCCTAATGGATTGTCAGGGGAATATTATAAATAATTTAAAGAGATCTTAATTCCTGAATTTCTACTTTTATTCAATACTTTGCACAGAAGCAGTGTGGCGGCCTAGCAACGAAGATGCTCATCCCCACTTGGGAGGTTGAGAGTTCAATCCTAGCCAGTGGCAGGATGTTATTCTCTCTCAGGGTGCAAAGAGAATATATTTGCTGTGAACTCTGCCTAGGTGTCAGGAAGGGTATCTGGCCAGTAAATACTCAGCTCCACCCAGTCACCCTGATCCCACCCTGGATCAAGAGACTACAGGATTGTAAAAAGAAAAGAAAATCAACACTTTGCAGCAGGGAAAACCTTTATCGGAATCCAAAAAGCAGTGAAATATTATTTTGATCATTAAATGGGTAAAAACATTCAGGATTTAGCATCTTGTAGGACTATCAAACATCTCAATATGGATTATAAACTCTAATCAAAATGGTTATCTAATCCATTCATTTATTATAGATAAAATATTCATATGGATTCCAAACCATAATATATCTATCCCTATCAAGACATCATTAAGTAGCATACAAATTAGTAAAAATTAAGCCATATATTCTTTAGTTATATTTAAAGCCTTTGCCTCTCGAAATACAATTTTTAAAATAAATATGTATTACATTTAAATTTGATGCCGGCTTCTGTAAGATGACTCTGAACATATCTATGAATCAACTAAAGCTCAGATAAGACTTTGTTACGATTCAGATCCCATTATGAATTCAACAGGTACCAAGCAAAGTCCCAAAGGTGCTTTTTCCAGGAGGGAACTGGACTTTCTTTCTTTCTTTCTTTCTTTCTTTCTTTCTTTCTTTCTTTCTTTCTTTCTTTCTTTCTTTCTTTCTTTCTTTCTTTCTTTCTTTCTTTGAAGAAGTTTCGCTTCTCATCCAAGAAGTTTCTTCTCATCCGACAGAGCAATGGGGAATGGAAGCATTTATATTCCTTGCAGACAGTTGGAAAGTCCAGTTGCCTCCAGAAAAAAGCACTTTCGGGACAACCATGACCTAGATGATTGAGAATCTCTACAGACGTTTAGCTATACAATTTGGGATGAACAGCCTTTGAATGGTGTGGAATGGATCTCCAGAGGAAAAATTGGAGACTACAGGAACCAGAAACACTTACTCGGATGTCCCTGAAGACACGGATAAACTTCCTAACCCTCTAAAAGGATGCAAATGACCAGCTGTCTGCAAGGAATATAAATCCTTCCATTCTCCACTGTCCTTCAGAGCTGAAGAAGCTTCTTGGATGAGAAGTGAAACCTCTTCAAAAGAAAAACCAAGGAAGTCCAATTGCCTCCTGAAAAAAGCACCTTTGGGACAACCATGACCTGGATGACTGAGAATCTCTACAGACCTGTACCAAGCAAAGGTTATCCTTTTCACGTTTACTGTTTAGCTTAACTATGGAAGTGCTGGCAACAGTTCTTAGATCTAGTAATCAGGATGAACAGGATAAAAGTGGGAAACAAGCAGGGACGTGCAGTCAGGGGAGGCAGGGGAGGCAGAGCCTCACCTCTCATCATGAAATAATAATATATAATAATAATATTCACAAGGGAGTTTCATATATTTAAGAGGAAGAGGAGGGAGGAGGAGGAGCGCGTGGGGGCGGTGCCAGCTGGGCAACCGGCGGAGGCAGGAGGGTTCTCGGAAGTGCCAATAACCTTCCTGCCTCCGCTGTACTTTGCGCACTCCTCGCGACTGCAATAGACGTCCAGAAGTGGCAGGGACTTGATGACGTTGCCGCAGCTGCCATGCGCGGATGGACGGAAGTAGCCAGAGTGGCGCTGAGGCAGTCCGGCAGACGAGCGACCGAGGATCAGGCTGCCTGATCCTCCATCGCTCGCTCTTTCGTCCGCCTGGACCCCTCGGCGCCACTCTGGTTACTTCCGTCCGGCCACGCCCAGTAGCGATGTCGGCAACGTCATCAAGACAAAGTGGCTTGGAGGCGAAATGCTTTTCAGTGCTTTTCTGTGCATCTGGCGTTTAGGTAGATAGCCGGATGTCCTAAATGCCAGACGCACAGAAAAGCAGCTGCTGTTGGGGATCGCGGAGCGCGAGCCGGCGGAGCGCACTCAGGAAGGCGGGGAATGGGATCACGTGTGCTGGAGACTGAGGCAGCCTCAGCCTCCAGCACACGTGGTCCCATTCCCCGCCTTCCTGATGACGTCACCAGCCTCACCAGCCATAAACCTCACCGCACGTCACTGGAAACAAGTTGTACCATATCTTTTACATCTATTTGCAGATGATAGGAAGTTGCCTCTCTCAAATGCTTCTTATTCAGCTAGCTATATTAAGGAGCTACAGGACTTTGCAAAGGTGTCTAGATTATTAGTTAATTTTGATGAATAACATCTCATGTTAGCAGTAAAAGGAAACCAGGCCGCCAAAGAACACGGTGACCAGACACCATCAAATCTGACACCAATTAGAGCATAGGTAAAGGTAACGGTTCCTCTCGTACATATGTGCTAGTCATTTCTGACTCTAGGGGGTGGTGCTCATCTCCGTTTCAAAGCCGAAGAGCCAGCACTGTCCAAAGATGTCTCTGTGGTTATGTGGCCGGCATGACTAAATACCAAAAGTGCATGGAACGCTGTTATCTTCCCACCAAACGGGGGCCCTATTTTTTTACTTGCATTTTTACATGCTTTCAAACTGCTAGGTTGGCAGAAGCGAGGACAAGTAACGGGAGCTCACTCCATTACGTGGATTCAAACCATTACGTGGCACTAGGGATTTGAACTGCCAACCTTTCTGATTGACAAGCTCAGTGTCTTAGCCACTGAGCCATTGTGTCCCTAAATTAGAGCATAGAAAAACTCAAAGAAGTAGTGCAAGATCAGAAGATATGGAGACGCCTGGCCCATCGAATCAGACAAGACTGAATGGAAAACAGCATCACCATTAGCATTTAATGTTTCTTCATACATTCCCCAAAATTCGGAAGGTAATTTTTACACTTTTAGCAAATAAACAACAAATAAACCTTTAAAATGTCTAGGTATTGCCATAACTAAATATACTAATTTTTTTAAAAAGCTTTACAATTAATACGTACCAATCTGGAAGAAATTAAATTAGGAAAGGAAAAACTAGACTCCAGAACTTTTCAGTGTTTTAGGCTAAATTGCAGGGCTTAAAATGAAAATTCTTGCATGGCTTAACTTTTCATTTCAATGCCTCCCACTGGCAATTCCAGGTCAGGCTTTAAATCTTTGGTAAAGCAAACTAGAAAACGTTCGTTTCCATGCACAAAAACTGAAATTAAATAAAAGGATTTTATATTAGACATTAGAAACAATTTGTTAATATATTACTAAGCAGCACACTTAAAGCATATAATTCTATATGTTATAGCAGACTCTTCCAAATAATGGATTCGTATTGAAATTATGTTAGGGCTACATGTTTATCTATATAAATAAAAATGTAATGTTTGTTTGTTCAAAATCTCAAATCTCCAAAAGTTCTTCACCGATTGATTTGAAATTTTGACACAACGTTGCATTCGACTACGCACATGTTTTTATATATGTATATTATATAGATGTCACACCTGTGATAGGTAAAAACATGCTTATTGTAAAAAAACATGCTTTTTAAAAAACCAGCTCCATCTGCTGGACGTAAAAGCAACAAACGCTATACCATAGCGTTCATTTCTTGAGTATAGTATATTCAGAACAGTTCAGCCTCTCTCCAGCTTCGTCCCGATGGTCCCTTTATATGTGTGGCTGGGCTGCGGCTGCACCATTTCCCCTTTCCACCCCTCCTCCGAGAAGTTTCACCATTTCCACCAAGGGGAGCCAAAGCCTTTCGGGCTCCCCCTCCCCTCTCTCTCCTCCCCTCCCACCAGGCCTTTGCTGTCTGTGGTGGGGCGGTGCCTGCCCCATTCCTCAGCAGCCTCCTCCCACCCTTAAGTCGGCCTCCCCCTGCCCAGCCCAGTGGAGCTCCAGAGGAGGTGGAGGCAGAGCGTCTCCTCAGCCCGGCTGGCTGCGCGTGCTCTCCACCCCCCTCACAGGGAGCCAGCTATGGCCTCGCCAAGGCGGCTCCAACGGGGTGGCGGCGGTGTCAGCCTGAGGCGCAGCGGGCTGCTGGGTGCCCCGTGAGGTGACTGCAGCGGTGACGGCGTGTCTGGATGGGGCCGCAGCCAGCGGGGGCTGCCTTGCGTCCGCGTCGCCAGGGCGGCTCCTCCTCCTGCTCCTCAGGGGACGCCGGCTGCCTCCTCTCGCCACCACCGCTGAGGGAAGTCGGGTCAGGGGGGCGGCCGGCTCCTCCTCCTCTCCTCCTCAGCTAGGCCAGGCCGGACCCTGTGGGAGCGTCCTCCATGGCAGCTGTTGCAGGGGCCACCGTGGGTCACTTCCATGTGGGGGCTGACTCTGCCGGGGCACTTGCGCTTTCTCTTTTCTTTCTTTTCCATTTAACCAGACTGGGCCACAGCAACGCGTGGCCGGGTACAGCTAATAAATCAATATAAATCCTTTTTTTTACCCACAATATTCTTCTAGAATAGAAAAGATTGTAAATGTCTTTACCAGAAAATGCTTCAAATATGGAACAAATGTAGTTTTGATAAAAGATATTTCCCCTTTAACTCCTCTAATAACATCTGTCAGTCAGGATGATTATAATGGTTTTGCTAAAATGAAATGTTTGAAGGAATATATACGTAGTCTTTATAGTCTAATATAATAAGAAGGAACCTTTATATAAAGATCGGATTGAGCAACAAATAACTGATAACTTGCCATGGTTCTTTTGATATCAACTTCAATCTCTTTTGGGGAAAATATATTAGAGATTTTACACTCCCATACAAGAGACAATTTGAAAGAAGTTATGAAAACATGATGGATTCACTTCAGCTTAAATACAAAAAAATGCAATGAAAGATTATACATTGCTGGTATTTGACTCCTGTTAGGCTGATGTGTATGTGTGTTTCCTTCCTTCCTTCCTTCCTTCCTTCCTTCCTTCCTTCCTTCCTCCCATCCTCCCTCCTTCCCTCCCTCCCTTCTTCCTTCCTTCCTTCCTTCCTTCCTTCCTTCCTTCCTTTCTTTCTTTCTTTCTTTCTTTCTTTCTTTCTTTCTTTCCTTCTTTCTTTCTTTTCCTTTAGTGCATATTTTAGCCTTGTACAATGGTGCCCTCCAAATAACTCCTAGCAGTTAAGTTGCTGGGCTTGTCAACCAGAAAGTTGACAGTTTGAGACCCAAGCACTGGGTGACGGGGTGTGCTCCCATCCTTGCCCCAACTCCTGCCAGCTTAGCAGTTTGAAAGCATGCAAATGCAAGTAGATAAATAGGTACCACTTTGATGGGAAGGTAATAGCATTCTGTGTGCCTCGAATCGTATAGTCATGCCGGCCTTATGACCACAGAAATGTCTTTGGACAATACTAACTCCCTTAGCTAGGAAATGGAGATAAGTAACCTCCCCCCTTACCACCCAGACACGTCTGGACAAAGGAAATCTTTACCTTCATCTTTACAATTTTCAAAATTGCCACAGTGCTTAGGAAGGTTGGGAGTGGGAGCCCTAAGACAACTGTATGTAGCTGTGATATAAATGTATTCTTAGATTCTGCATTACTGAATGCTGAAACGCTTCCAGGCAGTGAATCTTTCTGACAGGCAATGCATCTTTCCCAAGATGACCTGTTGATTATTCCCTGTTGGAGTGGGAGATTCCAGCCAATGGCACAAAAAGGCATATCTACATGTTGCCTGTCAGCTTATATTTAATAATCCTTTCCAGAAACATTTCTAAAGCAAGGAGATGCAAAGGGGAAAAAAATGGGGAATAATTAAAACGCAGTCAGGCAAAGCAGAAGTAGAGTAGTCATCGTAGGACTATAATCTGATATTAATTACTGTAGAAAAAGAAAGTAAATGCAAATACATTCAGGTTTTTCTAAGCCCCAAGGGCCTGAAAGTAATAGGCTTTAAATTCTTGACATTTCTTAAGCATCTTTTAATTGAAGGGGATTTTTTTTTCTATTACCAAGGACAACTTCATACTATACGTAAGATTCAGCGGTGGGTTGCAAATATTTTTACTAATAGTTCGACCTCGCTCGCACATGTGCACAACACTTCTGTGCATGCGCAGAAGTGTCCAGGGCCTCCCGCCACCGCTAAAACTGGGCCGAACCGGGCCGAACCAGGAGCAACCCACCACTGGTAAGATTATGTATATTCTAAGGCTGTCTTAGTCCTTTAGGTTTGATTCCCAAAAATGTGTTTTACACCAAAGATACAACCATAGTAGAAGAGAATGCAGGTTGTAGGATTGGGTAATGGATAGGCACACACAGGCTTAATGGTAACAACAGCTCTTTATTAAGTAGAACAAGTGAGAACAATCCAGCGAAAGTTGAGTCTGACAGCAGCCCTTTTATAAGGAGCTGTCAGACCCTTCGACCAATAGGATTAAACCTCTGTTCCCACTGGAACAGAGGACCTTGGTGGAAACCACTGTAGTTAGAACAAGTATCTAACACAGGTAGTCCTTGCCTTATGATCACAATTGAGCCCAAAATGTCTGTTGTTAAGTGAGACATTTCTTAAGTGAGTTTTTGCCCCATTTTACGATCTTTCTGGCCACAGTTGTTAAGTGAATCCCTGCAGTTGATAAGTTAGCAACACGGTTGTTAAGTGGATCTGGCTTCCCAGTTGCCAAGTATCTGATCACATGATCATGGGTAAGCTAACGAAGGTCGTAACTGTGAAAAATGGTCATTTGTCACATTTTTCTGTGCTGGTGTAACTTAGAACGGTCACTAAACAAACTGCTGTAAATTGAGAATCCCTGTATATGAGCTGTGATGTCGCATGTAGTACTGCAGGCTATTTCTGCTGACGGCCAGATGCCTGCAGTTTGGCAGTTCGAATCTCACCAAGCTTAAAGTTGACTCAGCCTTCCATCCTTCCAAGGTGGGTAAAATAAGGACCCAGATTGTTGGGGGCAAATATGCTGACTCTGTAAACTGCTTAGAGAGGGCTGTAAAGCACTGTGAAGCGGTATATAAGTCTGAACGCTATTGCTATATATAACTCAGGTTGCATAGTATAATCCTTGTAATCTCTGAGTTTGGTTGTTTGCTTACAGATGTTTCATTACTTGACTAAGTAACATTATCAGTGCCAGTAATTAAGCATTTTGGTCTGTGTTTTTATACAGTAGTTTGCCCTGAAAGTTTTGTGTATGTGTGATTTCTTCCTTGGATTAGGGTCTTATTTTCTGCTTAATTGAAACAAAGATTTTGCTTCCTGAACACTTTGGGATCTATAAAAAGGAAATGTAATCTTTAACTCTATAAAACATCTATAGAAATAACATGTAATGGAATCTATCAATAACAGTTTTATAAAGAAACCTTCTATTTTTGTATAACCCCATTGGTTATCCTGCACACATGAAAGAAACATATAAGTGCTGTACTTTTACTGTTATTCAGCAAAGAGTGCTTCTAATGACAAGTTTTTATATAGTATCATGTTATTCTGCACACCGGTTTATGGTATTGAAAAATAACTTTAAAATCTCCACCCTCTAGTTAATCAAATTGAACTGTAATTACATTGCAATTTTATTGACTTATTAACTTCCATATAATTAACTTTAGTTTTCCCAGCTGCCACTTCATTAATTAAATCCACAGAAAGAATTCAAACTGCCCTTTAAAAGCAGAAAGTTCATCAATTTCTCTAAACTAAAAAGTGGCAGAGGATATATGTATGTATGTATGTATGAATGTACTGTATGTATGTATGTATGTAAATACATTATTGCTGCAGCTCTGAATGAAATCTGCCCTGTGATATGGTTTTCTCTGTTAAACAAATTAAGCATGCATATGCAACATTGTAATTAAAATGATTGGTAACGAGAATGAAGACTGAAAATGGTGTAGTTTTATATTAAATTCGCAGAATTGCTTTTGCCTATGAATTCATTTCAGCGTTGACTTTTATTCCTTCTAATGGCTTGGCAAAGTCCCTGCTTTGCCAATTTCATCATTGGAAATATGACCAGCCAGTTCAGGATGAAATGAGTTGTAAAATTGAATTAATTCAGACACTCCCAAATTACATTCATTTGGGCATTAATTCCAAATTGTTCCAAAATCACTTTATAAGAAGGTGAGACACAGGTACCTGGGCCTATAGTCCAAACGAATGACCCATTGGGATACCCATATGAAAAAAAACTTATCTTATGTGCGACCAGAATCAGAAAATAATATTTAACACAGCACAGTATTTAAGCAAAATTGTTCAGTTATGTGGGACTGGTTGGAGTAGTGTCAACTTGTAAAGCATTCCTGGCCTGCTACTGAGTTGTCGTAGGTGGGAGGGGGGGAACTGGCGCAACAGCACGGCAGCCACAAACAGAAGCATATTCCACGCATATCTTTCTCAAGGTTGTATCCCAGAGGCGTGATCTCTACAGCCCGTGAAAGTGCTCCAGTTGGAAAATGTGATTTATGACACACCCTGGGAGGAGGGGGGGGGAAAACAGATCATAGTTGAGCTGTAAATTACGTGGGTCAGAGCTGACTTCACTCGGGTATGCATTGACATGTTGCTCCTAATAAATAGCTGGATTTCTTTTGAAACTTGGCTCAAGGCTCATGAATTTATTAGGGCATCCATTGGAACCCTGACAAGCAGATTGTAGGGGTGACACCAAAATAAAATTTTATGATATTTTATCTATATCTTAAATTATTGTATTTTATTCCAATTTCATTTTAGATTGCATTTTATTCCAATTTCATTTTAAATCACATTTTATTCCAATTTCATTTTAAATTGCTTTTATTAAATTTTAGTAATAATTTGTTTCTGGAACTCTGCACTTTGATACGGCCCAAGGGCTAAACCAACCTGCACATGCATGCACAACCCCACCCCACGCATTTGCACACGCCCCCTTCTTCCCGAACTTCCGGTTGGCCCACTGGATCTATTTTCATCCTCCCCAGGCTCTGGAGGCTTTCCTGAAGCCTGAGGAGGGCAAAAATGGCCTCCCCTGGCCCTTCAGAATGCCATAGCTTCACCATCATGGGGATAGGAAATGAGGATGAGGATGAGAGGAGAAAAAAAGAGGAGAGGAGAGGAGAGAAGAGAAGAGAAGAGAAGAGAAGAGAAGAGAAAAATAGAATAGAATAAGAATAGAATAAGAATACAATAGAATGGAAAATAATAAACTAAAATAATAAAAATAAAATAAAATAAAATATAAGAAAATAAAATAAAATAAAATAATAAAATAAAATAAAATAATAAAATAATAAAAGAAAAGAAAAGAAAATAATAAAATAAAATAAGAAAATAAAATAAAATAATAAAATAAAATAAAATAATAAAATAATAAAATAAAATAAAATAAAATAATAAAATAAAATAAAATAAAATAATAAAATAATAAAATAATAAAATAATAAAATAATAAAATAATAAAATAATAAAATAATAAAATAATAAAATAATAAAATAATAAAATAATAAAATAATAAAATAATAAAATAATAAAATAATAAAATAATAAAATAATAAAATAATAAAATAATAAAATAATACAATAATACAATAATACAATAATACAATAATACAATAATAAAATAATACAATAATACAATAATACAATAATAAAATAATACAATAATACAATAATACAATAATAAAATAATAAAATAATAAAATAAAATAAAATAAAATAAAATAAAATAAAATAAAATAAAATAAAATAAAATAAAGAATAAAGATTGCAAATGAAACTTCTCCACTGGCAACTGTTGATACAACTAAAAAGAGTGATACAGGCTATCAAAGAGAGGAGAGGGCTCCCCGCCCCCCAATTTGGTGCTTTCACTCACCCGAAACCATTTCCCCCCTTAATCCACAAGATGTAGATTGGGGGGGGGGGGGGGGAGATGTCAGCAGCATTGAAAACTTCATGCCTCTGACATTTTACAAACGGTTTGCAATCTTGAAATGTTGTGCTGACTCACAACGGCCAAGAAAGCATCTACCGCAAAGGTCAACGGTTCCCCTTTGATTCTGATTTTGGAATATCAGTTCCCAGCTGGATGCTCTTTGGGGAAAATAAATTAGGTTTCTTGCTTAATTGTTGAGTTGAGCTTTTCTGTTTGTTGTTTGCTTGCTGCCAGGGTTGTGTAATTACACCGGTCCTTTTCTGTGGGTGGGGAACTCATTTCTTTTCCTCCAAAGACTCTGCCAACCATTTTATCTTGCAGAACACCTGGTGCTAGGAAAAGACCCTGGCCCAGTTTTACAATTATGTCTGTGAAGAAAGCATTCTCTTCCTTCACAAATGTGTGAATTTGTGTGTGTATATGTCTATGTGTATGTATATGCATAAATTCTATCTTCTATGGCTGTTTCAGGGACGGGATGGCTCAGTGACTAAGATGCTGAGCTTGTCGATCAGAAAGGTCAGCAGTTCGAATCACAGAGTGAACTCCCGTTACTTGTCCCAGCTTCTACCAACTTAGTAGTTCAAAAGCATGTAAAATGCAAATAAGAACATAGGAACCACCTTTGGTTTAATTTAATTTAATTTAATTTAATTTAATTTAATTAGCACTTCTAGACCGCCCCCTCTCCCAAAAGGGACTCGGGGCGGTATACAGTCCATATCAAAAACATCATACATAATAACAATTAAAAATTATTAAATGGATAAATACATAAATAAGAGGAGGATAAAATGGACAGAACTGTAATTGCTAAATAAATAATTTAAAATATACAAAATTTAAAACCCCAGTGTCCTATAAAATTAAGTCCCCTAAAAAACCAGTAGGAAATATATATGCCAGGAGGTAGACGTTAAGAATTATGCCAGACCAGCCAGTCGGAACAGGTGTGTCTTCAGTTTCTGCCGGAAGGAGCGGAAGTCAGTGGTGGTTCTAATGTCGGGGGGGAGGTCATTCCAGAGGGTTGGGCCCATCACAGAGAAGGCCCTAGGTGTCGCCCGTTGGCATTGCCTAGTGGACGGCACCAGGAGAAGCCCCTCCCTGTGAGAGCGAATTGGCCGCAGGGATGTATGTGGGAGGATGCGATCCCGCAGGTAACTAGGCCCTATGCCATGGAGCGCTTTAAAGATGGGAAGGTAACAGTGTTCCGTGCGCCTTCGTCTTTTAGTCATGCCAGCCACATGACCACAGAGACGTCTTCGGACAGCACTGGCTCTTCGGCTTTGAAACAGAGATGAGCACCGCCCCCTAGAGCCAGAAATGACTAGCACATATGTGCGAGGGGAAACTTTACCTACAATCACCGGAAAAGAAAAAAAACACTTTAGCTACTCAGTTTTACTTTACCTAAAATAATAATATATATATTTTATTTCCACCATACTTTTATGTATAGGAGCCCTGTTGGCTCAGTGGTTAGAAGGCAATATTGCAAGCTAATTCTGCCCACAGCCAGGAATTCAATCCTGGACTGAGGTTGCCTCAGCCTTCCATTCTTCCAGGTTCGGAAGTAAGATGGCTTTCTAAATGGTTTAGAATAGGGGTGTCAAACTCAAGGCTGTGAATCACATCTGGCCCACAGGGTATTTAGATGTGGCCTGTGATGCTGCCCTGGAAACAGCGAAGGACTGGCCCGCAGTGCCTCTGTCAGTGAAAATGGAGCTCGGGAGGGCCACATGCAGCCCTCACGAGCTCCATTTTCTCTGGCAGAGGATTGCGGGAGTCCATCGCAGCTGGAAACGGAGTTCGGGAGTCCATTTTTTGCTGGCAGAGCATCTGGGCCTCCACAGGCATGCCCAACGCAAGTGATGTTGAGCTGGCCAGCCCCCTGAGGTCAAACACAACCATGATGCAGCCCTCAATGAAATTGAGTTTGACACCCCTGGCTTAGAGGGTGCTATAAAGTAGTATGAAGTGGTATATAAGTCTAAGCGCTATTGGTATTAGGATCAATCCAAAGTTACAAGCATTTGATTCAGGGGTGGGTCCCAGCAGGCAGTACTGCCAATTTGCTCATGTATGTGCCACTTGCATGGTGCACGCATAAACAGTTCAATAGAAATTGTTCTGCACATGCGCAGAAGCCAAGAACAAGATGGCAGCGCCTATGGCACTGCCAGGAGAACCGGTTCAGGGGCATGGCAGGCCTGGGTCACTGGAATTTGCCAAATGCACCAGTTTGGCTGAACCGGTCCGAACCGGTAGGAACCCACCACTTATTTGATTTCTCCAGAACTTCTCATCAGGCAGGATCTCATGAAAAATCAAGGGGTTGAAGAAGTTGCTGGTGAAAAAAAGAAATTAGCTTTAGAAATTAGGTCAGATGTTTCAGCTGTGCAGCTTGTTAATCAGTCTCAAAATGGTGTTTGTAGATTGAATGCCTTTGTCAGCAGTCTTGGGATGCACAAAGGTTATCGGAGAAAAGTGCTAAAGGGCAATGGGCTATGAGAATAACTTTGGGAGATAGGAGGAAGAGCTGCAAAGAAGAGATATCTGAGCCCAGAGAAGGAATGGAGGAATGGAAAGCATCTCAGGAAGACCATCTTCAGTGCTCCAGGAAGTAAAAGCAAGGGAGTGGAGAAGTGCCTTATTTGTTTATTATTATTATTAAATTTGCATGTTTGTTTGGAGCCATAGTGGTGCAGGGTTTAGAATGCAGTATTGCAGGAAAACTCTGCCCGCAGCCAGCAGTTCAATGCAGACTAGCCTTCCATCCTTCTGAGGTCAATAAAATGAAGACACAGATTGGTAGGGAGTAATATGCTGACTGTCAGACCTGCAAGCCATCATATCTTTTTGGATTTCAGGCCTGTCACACTTTCTACTGTGGGAAAATGGGATGGGGGATTATATGGAGTTGGGTGATATGTAGCCATAATAACATTCTTCTTAGAAAGTCAAGGTCGCTTTTATCTCTGCACCTGGACGGATGTGGATGGGAGGAATCTTCATGGCAGTGAATGATTGGACCATGTGATGAACCTGTGGATGTTGGGGCAGGATCTTGAACTTTCAACTGGGTGAGAAAACCTGGAAGCTTTCTGATTCGGGTTTTCCCAGATGTGCCAACATGACATCTCTAATAAAGTGGAACTTTGAGGGAACTCAAGCCTTGGAGTTTTATTTCATTGGGGGTGTTTTTTGGAACCCTGACACTGACATTGTAAACAGCTTCGAGAGGGCTGCAAAGCACTACGAAGTGGTATATACGTTTTTTGCGCTATTGCTATTTTATTTCTTTATTAAATTTGTATGCCCCTCATCTTTCTACCAAGCAACTCTGGATGGTTTACTACCTCATAAAAAACAAAAATACAAAACTTTTAAATGCTAGGCATTAAAAAGAACAAAAAAATACCATATTTTTAAGAGTATAAGATGTACCAAGATTTTGAAGAGGCAATTTTTTAAAAAAAGGTTTTGCACTCTTCAGACCTCCCAAAAACGGCCAGTTTTTTTTGTCGAAAAAGGGCAGGCATAGCCTTTAGGAGGCCTATAGAGTGCTCCTGGGGGCTACCCCCCCTCAAATGCGCAAAAAACAGCCCATTTTCCACTCATTTTTGCCCTACCCAGCCCCCAGGAGCACTCTGGAAACCTCCTAAAGGCTATGCATGGTCATTTTTTGCAAAAGGGGGGGGGGTGTTCAGGAGGCAAAAAATGCTGTATTCAGTGTACAAGACACACCCAGATTTTCACCCTCTTTTTTGAGGGAAAGAGGCGTGTCTTATACTCCAAAAAATACTGTAGATAAGTTTCAGACTTGCAAGATCCTGTTACTATCTCCTTACAATAAAAGTAGTATTACTACTCATGGTTTTGGTTTCCTGTCTGAATGACCTCGAAGGACTGACATAAAACCAGAGAGCTACTGCAACAAATTTTATTAAAACCAGAAGAGATGAAGCCTGTAATATTGTTTTCACTTCTCACTGCTGGCTGCAGGCTTCCTCTGCCTCATTAGTGTCAAAATCTGGAGTACCTCATTTCTCTAAACAGGTGTATCTTAAAACCTGCCAAGACAGAGAAGCTGCAGGTGCATTTGGCATCCAGTTTCATCAAACATGCTAGAATAATCAAAGGGTAGCTCCCCATCATCCCTGTAGACTGAAGCTAATCAAGTACAAATCAGAAATGAATAACTGCCTGGGCTATGACTCATATAGGGGTAGTCCTCAACATACGACCACAATGGAGCCCAAAGTTTTTGTGGTGAGAAACTAAGGCATTTTTTTAAAAATGGGCTTTGCCCCATTTTATGACTTTTCTTGCCACATTTGATAAGTGAATCACTGCACTTGTTAAATTTGTAGCACCGTTGTTAAGTGAATCCGGCTTCCCCATTGACTTTGCTTGACAGAAGGTCACAAAAGGGGATCACATGATGCCGGGACATTGCAACCGTCTTAAATATGAACCAGTTGTCAAGCATCGAAATGTAAATCCCATGACCATGAGGATGCTGCAATCCCCATAAGTGTGAAAAATGGCCAAAATTATACAACATGGGGGTCTGGTTTAGATGGCTGTTACCAGAGGGGATGATGGTTTTCTGGGAGGGAAATAGGATCAGAATTAATACAATTCAAGAGGCGGAAGCCTTTATTAAAAAGAACCTTTCCCCCCCAAAGGAGGAAGTTAGTGGGAGTAGAGAAAAGGACAGCAAGACGCAAGATAAGGAGGGGGGGCGTTGAGGCCCCTCTGGGGGGCAGGGAAGAAGAAGCAATATCGAAAAGGCTTAGATCACAAAAATGAATATATCTGGAATAATTGTAATTGTTGATACTACAGAAAGTAACAAAGAAAAATAGTAGAACACATGTTTGATAATATTGGTTAAATTTGTTCTGATGCTTTCTTTTATATTTTATTTTTAAGATTGTTAAGTTTGTGAGTTTCTTGCCGGGATTTTCGCCACCAGTGTGGAAGCTGCAAAAAAAAATTTGTATACCCTTTTACCCTTCCCTATATATTTTAAAATCAATAAAAATTTTGCAATTAAAAAAAATGGCCGTAAATCACTTTTTTCAGTATCGTTGTAACTTTGAACAGTCACTGTTGTAAGTCAAGGACTGCCTATAAAAAGGTAAAGCTTCCCCTTGCACATATATGCTAGTCTTTCCTGACTCTGGCAGGCGGTGCTCATCTCTGTTTCAAAGCCCAAGAGCCAGCGTTGTCCGAAGACGTCTCCGTGGTCATGTGGCAGCATGACTAAAAGCCGAAGGCGCACGGAACACTGTTACTTTCCCACCAAAGTGGTTCCTATTTTTCTACTTGCATTTTTATGTGCTTTTGAACTGCTAGGTTGGCAGAAGCTGGGACAAGTAACGGGAGCTCATTCTGTTATGCGGCGTTAGGGATTCGAACCGTCGAACCGACGGCCTTTCTGATCAACAAGCTTAAGGTCTTAGCCACTGAGCCACCACATCCCGTATACTACCAATACTACCTACAGTAGTTACTGTTCTCAATCCTAAATTAAGACACCAAGAGCCTAACTGAGATGGCCAGTGGTAGGAGAAGAAGAGGCAGAGACTGAGAGTGGAGTCAAGAGAGGAATCAATCTACAGTAATTCTGTTCCTGCAAAGGATCCAAGTCTAACCCCCCCTTGAATTCCATTGACTCTTATCTAGCACCACTTTTAGTATTGGCCATTGGGTTGATTAGATTCTTGTGTGTAGGATTGTTAATGTTAATATTGATTCTTCATGCCTGACACTGCCGTTTTTCTGATATAAGATGACGACATCTGGAAGAATTGTCCCAAAGGTGTTTTTTCAGGAGGCAATTGGACTTTTTCATTTGAAGATGTTTCTCAAATGAAATTTCTTCTCACCCAAGAAGCTTCTTCAGCTCTGACAGGATAGTGGGGAATGGATGGATTTATATTCCTTGCAGGCAGCTGGTCATTTGCATCCTTTTAGAGGGTCATTGAGGCCACTTGGAGGTTTGTCTGTGCCCTTATGTTCAGTGGTAGGTTCCGGCCGGAACACCCCGGTATGTGTGTATTGGTGCCTGCTGAGAGCAGAAGGCACCGTACCGGAACTTTTGGAGGGCCCACCCCCATTCCTTACCTGTATTTGAGCCAACTGGACCATTTGCGCATGCAGCGTACGGCGCATGCCATGCAGTTGTAGCATCGTATTGCAGTGGGTGCACATGCATGTGCAGTGCACGTGACGTGGTGGATGCCTGGCCCTGTCGTAGTGTATCTGGAACCCACCACTGCTCAGGGCCACCTGAGTAGGTGCTCCTGGTTCCTGTAGTCTGCTGTTTTCCCCCCACTCTGGAAATCCATTCCTACTCCCACACCATTCAAAGGGTGTCCATCCCAAACTGTATAGCTAAATGTCTGTAGAGATTCTCAGTCATCCAGATCATACCCCCGAGTGCTTCAACGACCCTCTCAGTGGTGGGTTTCAAATTTTTTTAGAACCTCTTCTGTAGGTGTGGCCTGCTTTGTGGGAGTGGCTTGCCGGCCATGTGACCGGGTGGGAGTGGCTTGCCGGCCATGTGACTGGGTGGGGGTGGCCAACTTGTAAAAATGTGGTGAAACTCACTTAACAACGTTCTTGCTTAGCAACCAAGATGTTGGCTCAGGCACTCTGGCATTGAAGCGTGAAAATCTTAAAGCTGTCAAGTTACCTTTGCACACCTAACCCTTTAGAAAAAAAAAACCAGGGGTGTTCAAACTTGACAGCTTTAAGACTTGTGGACTTCAACTCCCACAATTCCTCCTCTCGCTCTTCATCTTGATGACGGGCAGACGGGCGGGGGGAGGGAGACGGAACCGGTTCTAAACGGCACTGTAGATTTGTGGAACTTCTTCTATAGAAGAGGTTAGAACTGGCAGGAACCCACCCCTGGACCCCCTAAAAGGATGCAAATGACCAACTGTCTACAAGGAACATAAATCCTTCCATTCCCCACTATCCTGTCAGAGCTGAAGAAGCTTCTTAGATGAGAAGCTCATTTTCTTTCAAAAGAAAAAACAAGAAAGTCCAGTTGCCTCCTGAAAAAGCACCTTTGGGACAACCTGGATGACTGAGAATCTCTACAGACTTTTAACGGGAAGAATTCTTAAGGAAAAACCACATTGGTTTTCGAGAGGCCTGTTGTTCTCTGTATGATCTTGATTTGTGTCATTTCAGAACTACAGTTGAGATTCACCCAGTTCGAAGTTAATCATAACAACATTTTTTTTAAAAAAAAAGATGCTTCAGTTTTTTTAAATTCCATATTTTAATTTCAGCCTCTTTTAAATGCCAAGGGTTCTTCAAAGCTATTCCTTATTACAGAAACATTTCTGTTAACGCTGTTATATATTTTTTTATTTTTTTATCCCCTGTTAATGAATCACTAATTGTAGAGGCTGTATATTGCTTTTTAAGCATGCACCAGTGCCTAACTGTGAATTGGAGAATATTCTATGATCCCCTGTGGCTGCTTTTGCTACATAACAATAGAGAAGTATCAAAAGTGTGCCAAGTTAAAATTGGGGTGCAGAATGGAAAAAATAATGCAAGATGATGCCAACAGTGCCTACATACAGAATGTAGAAAATGTGTAATCTTCAAATCTTGGAAAACAAGCATTCGTACTGGGTGAAGAAATCGACCTGCTGATTTTAAAAATAATTCCAGCTACCAAACCTCTAAAAATACAATCTCACCATGGGCTATGTCGATGCCATGATGGTACGATGGGAGGTTTATTTCAAAGCTAGGAGTTGGGGTGTATCAAATGTCTTGCACAGAGATATAGTATTGCCCCATCATGAGTTCTGCTGGATTTTGCTCCATCTAGATTTCAAACAATGCCTATATCGGCATTTATTTTTCGATGATCAAAAAAGAGTTGAGAGGAAAAATGGGAGCTATGTTACAGGCAAACAGCAGTCTTGAAGTTTAAAAAGAGACATCACATTGGGGAAATTTGCATTTTAAAAAAATCTGTATCTGGGGAATTTATCTGTCAGCGAAAGAAAGCAGATTTGCATTTATTTTTTAACAAAAAGAAAGTCTTTGAACAATGTAGATAGCTGCCTAGCCACCCATTTCACAAGCAACGTGTAGGATCAAAACCAAAATACAGAATAACTGCTGGAAACAATCCTAGACTGGAACCAAACAGATCAGCTGACAGGGCTCCCTTAATCTCCTGGTCCAAAACTCTGGGAGGGAATAGCTAGGTTTTAATGCCTTTCAAGACAGCAATAGAGTCAGAAATCAACCAGAAATCGATTCCACTTTATGATGCCTTGGTAAGAAGACCATACGTGGAATATGGCATCCAGTTTTGGTTGTCATGATATAAAAAAATGTGGAGACTCTAGAAAGTGTGCAGAGAAGAGCAACAACGATGATTAGGGGACTGGAGGCTAAAACATATGAAGAACGGTTGCAGGAATTGGGTCTAGAATAGCAGGAATAGTTTAAATGAAAAGAAGGATTGGGGACCTTCCAATATCTAAGGGGCTGTCACAAAGAAGAGGAACTCAAGCTGTTCTCCAAAGCACCTAAAATCAGGACAAGAAGCAATGGATGGAAACTAATCAAGGAGAGAAGCAACCTAGAACTAAGGAAAAATTTTAGAACCATTAGAACAATTAATCAGTGGAACAGTTTGCCTCCAGAAGTTGCGGATGTTCCAACACTAGAAGTTTTTAAGAAGATGTTGGATAACCATTTCTATGAAGTGGTGTAGGGTTTCCTGCCTAGGTTGGACTAGAAGATCTCCAAGGGTCCTTCTAAATCTCTTATTATTCTCCATCTCCAGGATGATGCTGTTCCATAGAACAGGCACTTCAAAATAATGTGCTTTTCAGAGTGAGATGAGTGGCAAAATAGTAGATAGATAGACAGACAGACAGACAGACGGACGGACGGACGGACGGACGGACGGACGGACGGACGGACGGACAGACAGACAGACAGACAGACAGACAGACAGACAGACAGACAGATAGATAGATAGATAGATAGATAGATAGATAGATGATAGATAGATAGATGCCACTGTTTTTATGAAGGGGAGTTAAAATGCTCTTGTACCTTATGAAATATTGTGAATGCCATAATTAATGTTTTAAAGAATATGTCCCCAAAAATTGGCTAGGTGACTAGCTTGCCATGTTCTCATTGGAAGTGAACATTTGAATAGGCAATAGTAAATTGATCTGTACATTGCCAGAGTAGCATAGCATTTTATATTCTCATTATGCATAAGAGAAATATTATGAGAAAAAAAAGCCTGTAGTTACTTCATTCAGGATGTAAAATTAAGTTTATATAATTTACCTGAGTATAGAATTTTGAAGATTCCGGACTAATAGTTTGTTTGTGGGATAAAAGCTTCAGGGTATTTTCTTAATCAACCCAATCATACTGTGGATTGAAGAAAACAGATGAGACCCCCTTGAACCTAAGGCTGTGTGGTTGATTGATTGATTGATTGATTATAAGTCATCAAGTCAGTATTAACCCTTAATGATCACATAGATAGATTTTCTCCATGCCAATTAGTTCCTACCTTGGTCTTTAAAAGATGCAAGATTATGTTAGGGAACCATAAACTATCAATGTTCATCTTAGCCACTTTGGAGTTACCTAGAAGAGATTTGAATTATTTTGTTCATTTTTTATTTTTGTATTTCTGTTTTGTTTTGTTTTTGGTTGAACTGGTATTTCTGAAAATCATGTTTATACTTCTTGTTTGCTTAGTTGTCCTGCTGATTCAGACGTGGAGGATAAACTTTGAAACGTCTCGATTGAAGGGTAATATCTAATACTATTGTTATTTATTACAGTTTATTACAGTTGTTTGCTCTCAAAATCTCTAAGGTTTGCAAGATTGCCAGCAGAGCGAATTTTCTGTTGCAGGGAAACAATGTAGAGAGATCTTACCTGATAAACCATGGCTAAGCGCTAGGTCAGTTCAGGTGCTAAACTAGGGGTCCTCAAACTTTTTAAACAGGGGACCTGTTATATATTGATGAGCCTGGCCAGCAGAGGGCGTTCAGGGAAGCTCTCTGATTGGTCCAGGTGCGCGCTCCAGCCGGCGGGAGAATTGGTTGAATTCTATTGGTTCGCCGTCTGACAGCTGCGAGTATAAATAGCTGTCAGACGGCTCGTGTTCTGTTCATTCCTGTCAGCCTGTTAAAACAATAAATGTGTTGAACTAACAGCCGCCTCAGTCTCCTCAGTGCGAGATTTAACAGGACCCATTCACAGTCCCTCAGATTGTTGGGAAGCTGGAGCGGCTGGGTGGGCGTGGCTAGGTGGGCATGTGACTGGGCGGACGTGGCCAATTTAACAGTCCATTTTGCCACTTTAGCAGTCCATTAAACAATACACACAAATTAAGCTTTGATTTGTTTTGCTCCTGGGGGTAGTTTACACATGAACTCTAGTTTGGTTTTGTTTGCATCTTGCTGTTTTGGTTGACGTTTCTTTTTACTAGGTCGCTTCTAAGTTTGTTTAGGAGTCTAGTAGTCCACTTCAGGAAACTCAGTTAAACCATCCCCAAAAGCTGTTGGGAAATTACAGTGGGTTCATTTGTACGCAGCACGCTCCAAGTCAATTCATGTGCCACTCAGTATCTAACAGCTTCTGATGTTCCTATGTGCAGGAGTTAAATTATTAGCTCATTAACTGGCCTGGTTTGACAGCATCGTCCAAACTCACAGGTTGCCCCCAGTCCTCTCATCTAAAATCCTTTAATTGGAGGCTGGATGAATTGAAGATCCTGTTGCCTGCTCTGCATTGTGTTATGGCTGAGTGAGAGCACTTAACATCGCACTTGGATATCGCACTTAATTAGATCAGCTAAAGACCTGGCAGATGTATTTGTACCAGACACTAAGTTTGGCTAATGTCTTGGCATCTTGGGTGAATGCAGCCCACATTTATTGCTTAGCATATTGTGCAAAGTGAGAAAAAGTGGGTTACTTTAGCAACCAGTTAAATGTGCTATTGAATTGTGTTAGATACTTGCTTTAACTATAGTGGTTTCCACCAAGATCCTCTGTTCCGGCGGGAACAGACGTTTAATCCCATTGGTCAAAGGGTCTGACAGCTCCCTATAAAAGGGCTGCTGTCAGACTCAACCTTCGCTGGATTGTTCTCACTTGTTGTACTTAACAAAGAGCTGTTGTTGCCTTTAGCCTTGTGTGCCTTTCCATTACCCGATCTAACAAATTGTTTAACCAGGAAGGAGGAAGGGAAGAAGGAGAGACTATGTTGCTGTTGTTAGTTGCAAAGTCGTGTCCAAATCATCATGACCCCATGGACAATGTTCCTCCAGGCTTTACCATCCTCTGGAGTCCATCTAAGCTCACGTCTACTGTTTCAGTGACTCCATCCAGCCACCTCATTCTCTGTCATCCATTTCTTCTTTTGCCCTCCATCTTTCCCAGCATTAGGCTTTTCTCCAGTGAGTCCTTCCTTCTCCTTGGGTGGCCAAGTATTTGAGTATCATTTTCAGGATCTGGCCTTCTAAAGAGCAGTCAGGGTTGATCTCCTCTAGGACTGACCTGTTTGATTACCCTTCAGTCCAAGGGACTCACAGGAGTCTTCTCCAGCACCATAATTCAAAGGTCTCAATTCTTTGGTGCTCAGCCTTTCTTATGGTCCAATCTTCACAGCCATACATTGCAACTGGAAAAATCATAGCCTTGACTATACACACTTTTGTTGGCAGGGCGATGTCTCTGCTTTTTAGTATGCTGTCTAGATTTGCCATAGCTTTCCTCCCCAGGAGCAAGTGCCTTTTAATTTCTTGGCTGCAGTCCCGGTGATCTTGGAGCCCAAGAAACCTGTGGTGATCTAGGAGCCCAGGAAAATAAAATCGGTCACTACCTCCATTTCTTCCCATCTATTTGCCAGGAATTGAGAGCACCAGATGCCATGATCTTGATTTTTCTAATGTTGAGTTTCAAGCCAACTTTTGCAATCTCCTTTTTCACCCACATCAACGGGCTCTTTAGTTCCTCTTCACTTTCTGCCATTAGAGTGATATCATCTGCATATCTGAGGTTATTGATATTTGTCCCAGCAACCTTAATCCCAATTTTTGATTCGTCCAGCCCCGCCTTTCTCGTGATGTGAAGGAGTATACATAAGAACTGGATGTCTCCAATAAATTATCAGTTTTAGTGCCTTGAAGTGACTTCCTTACTATGGTACCATCTCTCTTCAATCTGCCTTAAAAAGACAGTAATTTGAGAGTTCATGTGTAGAAGGACAGCATACTAACTTAGAATGTCTGGATAATCACAGAAAGTTTCCAGAAGGAAAATACATACGCAATTTCCCATCACAAATAATTTCCTCTTAAAATGTGAATGATTTTCTGCAAAGGCAGTAACATTTTGACCAAGTGTAAAATTGTTTAAAAGAGAGAGAGAGAGAGAGAGAGAGAGAGAGAGAGAGAGAGAGAGAGAGAGAGAGAGAGAGAGAGAGAAGGAGAGGGAGAGGGAGACAGAGACACACAGAGTGAACGAACAATGTCCAAGTTGGTTCCTTTACTTGTGATCTTTTGCAATACAGGTAGGATTCTTAACCTGAGCTTTTCTCTTATAATGAAAAATGATTTGTTGGCACCTTGTTGATTGGATGTCTACTATCTTTCCTTTAATTTCATCGGGCTAGATCACAGATTCTAGCGAATCTATTCAAAAATCTAAGAATAATTAAATCTGGCTAATAATTGGATAAAAGACCACCAAGAGATCACAGTACTGTAGCCTAGATTAGGAAATTTAAAGTGTAATCTGAAAAAAGGCATTGGCAAGCCATTTCTGCACGGCTGTCAAGAAAAGTACAAATTCTTGCCAATGAAATCAGGAGTCAAGTTCAATTTGACCTTTAAAGTAATTAAATGTGTCTTAAAGTTTACATGACTTTGCACTTCTATTTTATACTTATAGATGAGTATTTTTAAAGTTTCCCGTTTTTATTTCAACTTTCTTTCAAACAAAACAGAAAGCAGAGATGAGGGAAAAACTACAGCATGCTTTTATATTTCATTAAATTCTCCTAAAAAGCCCCCTTTCTCCCTTTTTTACTGAGTTGAATGTACTTTGAATAGACATGGGAAGGAAGGGAGGAAGGAAGGAAGGGAATGAGGGAGGGAGAAAAAGAAAGAAAGAGAGAGAGAAAGAAAGAAAGAGGAAGGAAGGAAAAAAGAGAAAAAGAAAAAAGAAAGAGAGAGGGAGGGGGGGAGGGAGGAAGGAAAGTCATCTTAAAAGAGCCTTTTTTAGGGGAAAAACCTAGGGGAAGCAAAGACATTTAATTGGGTGTGGATTTCATAAAATGGATCTACTCAATTTGGATTCTACATTTGAGACAGAATGCTTCTTCAGTTCAAGAATTGAACAGTGAACTGAAGACAGTTCTTGGATGAGAAACTTTTTCCAAGGAAAAAAAATAAGAAAGTCCAGTTGCCTTTTGGAAAAACACCTTTGGGGCAACCAAGACCTGGATAACTGAGAATCACCATAGACATTTGCCCAGGATGGCAACATGAATGTTATCTAGAATTTTAACTTGATCATGACATTCCAAGGCATTGCAAACCACTTCACCATTCCACTTAACTCGAATGTCTGCGGACTCAGGAATGGGATTCTACCAGTTCAGACCAGTTCGAGCGAACCGGTGGCTCCAACGATCAGCTGAGAGCGAACTGGTTCGCTCCGACGATCAGCTGACCCTGCCCACCCGCCCTTGCGTTTTACTAACCTATACCCTCTCAGCTGAGTCACGCGGCAGAGCAGATTGCCGCGCTTCAGCTGTTTTCCTCCCCAGCAGTAATTGTCTCAAAACTTTGCGCGCGCACAGAATGCGTGATCACCGAACCAGTTCTTAAACTGGTAAGATCCCACCACGATCTGTGGTGCAGTGTTGACCTGGAACCATGTTGCACCATGCCAATCCAGGAAAAGGCAGACATTCCTCCAGAAGGCCTTGAAAGATAAGAGATGATTGTCCAGAACACCCTTTTAGTTCAAGTGTCAGTGTTCCAAATATCACGCAGAATTAAATCAGAGTCCAAGGCAGAGCTATCCTTAAAGTTCCAATTTAATAAGACAGACATGCTGGCACATCTGGGGAATCCCAAATCTAAAAGTTTCCTGGGATCCCACCCAGTTGAAAGTTCATGATCTTATCCCCATACCCATAAATCCATCACATGGTCCAATCTTCTTCGGCCACGCTGGCATCTCCACCCAGCTGGTTCCTGTCAGGTGCAGAGGTGCGGAGATAAAAGATGACCTTGGGCTTCTAGAAAGGAATGGCAACAACACATTCCACAATTCTACTCCGTTCTATTCCCCCCTCCCAATTACTACACTAATGAAACAGCATAATGAAATAATAGAGAGTGTGGCAGGCCAAAGATCCTAAAAAGGAATATAACTGCAGGCCTGACATCAAGTTCCAGAGTATGGAATATCTCTTTTCTGCTGGGAAAATAGGCAGTTTTTTTTTTCAACAAAGCTCTGGGCTTCATCCTCCCACCACTTCAATTCAGGGCCCTTGAAAATAAAATTAAAAAATTGCTAGAGGCTGGAACTTTAATCTGTAGCATGTTATCTTCAAGGGTTTTAATTAAAATATTAAACATTGCAATATGATGGACAAGAGGCCATGTTATCTACTCCTACCAGAGATAATAACTGCTCGGGCTAAATACAGATCTGCGTAGTTCCTGTTCAGAGAGCTGCAACGCAGAGTGATTGCTTCTGACAGCTTATTTCTCTACTTCAGTTAATCCACCAGCATTGTCTTTATTGCCTTTATTTATTTATTTATTTATTTATTACAATTATGTTATGCTTCCTTCCTTTAACTTCAGTGTCTGGAACAGTATATGATTAATGGGCCCAGCTATCTATAAAGTTTGTGAACTGACCACTTCCTTCATGGGTTATTTCAGTGTGCAGCTGCAGCTATAAAGCCAGTGGTGGGTTAAACATTCATATGAGTTGACTGAGGTGCAAAGTGTTACTTGAGTGACACTATCCTTCGAAAACCGACAAGGCCTAAAACATCGCATCTGGTCTTTAATTTCTGTTGTAAAATTCTGAATATTTTGTAGTACCGGAATGCATATTTCTAAAAAACATATAGATTTTAAGTGCCAATAATATTCGAGAAACCAATAGATCCAAATAGGGAAATGAAATTCTGGTCTTCAGCCTGGAAGAAAATTTTAAGAACTTGTAGATATGTGGATTGTAGATTTTGGACTTGTGATGCGACACCCAGAAAAATACAGCATCCTTCACTTAATCCTCCAGGGAAAGATTGAAGGCAAAGGAGGTCCAGGCAGAAGAAGAACATCGTGGCTTCAAAACCTAAGGGACTGGTTTGTATAAAACTCAGCAGCATTTTTTCATGCGGCTGTTGACAAAAATAGGATTGCCAACATGATCGCTAATGTCCAATGACAGATATGGCACAACAAGAAGAAGAAGAAGTAGATATGTGGAGAACTTCAACTCCCAGAATTCCCCAGCCAGCATACATCTAGAGTGGCTGACTCATGACTTCTTCCTTCCCTGCTAGAATTGAGAATAGTTTGTAACAAACTTTAAAAATGAATATTTAATTGACACAAAAATGCTGATCACAAAAGACAGATATCAACTATTGTGCAGAATCCAAAACAAAATTTGAGGCACAGAAGTCTTTTTTTTTTTTTTAGAATTAGGACTTTTAAAGTTTGTGATAATATCTGGTCAAATCTCAAATATCAGAGTCATATGTAAATAAAATGCTCAATCAATTAGAGCAACATTTGGCAGGTTTAAGATGTGTCAAGCACTTCAACTCCCAGAATTCCCCAGCCGGCATGCATCTAAAATGGCTGACCCAGGACTTCTCTCTTCCCTGTTAAGACTTTATAAGTTTGTAGCAGGTTTTTAAAAATGAATATTTAATTGACCCAAACACACTGATGTTTGCACTTAGCACAAAGACAGACAGTATTGTTCAAGTATTGTTCAGAGTGCAAAAAAACTCTATTTGAAGCACAGAACTTATTTTCCTGAGAATTAAGTTTGTAGTGAAATTTCATAGGCCAGACTCATCGCAGAGTCAAATGTCTGATCATTTAGAGTAGTGTTTCTCAACCTTGGCAATTTTAAGATGTATGGACATCAATTCTTCGGGGCTAATATAATCTATGGGGTCAGCAACCAGCGGCTCTGGAGCCGCATGTGGCTCTTTCATCCCTCTGCTGCGGCTCCCTGTTGCTGGTCGGCTCCACAATTGATAGGGCTTTGAGTTAGGACAGGTAGAGGAAAAAGGATGCCGCACTAGGAGGAGACTCTATGGTGGGGGAATCGGACTTCCGGTCAGGAGAGGAAAAAGGACACCGCACTAGGAGAAGACTCTATGATGGGGGAACCAGACTTCTGGCTCCAGAATTGAATGGGGGGCTGCCTGTGGAGCTGGCAGCAGAGTCAGACAGTGAGGAGGTTGGGGCAGAATATGGGACAGTCCTGCAATCTGAGGAAGGCTCGGACGAGGGCTCTGCGACGGAGGCAGAGAGGGGGCCAAGGCTATCTGGTAATTATTTGCTGCCTCTGGAGCCTCCAGCGTCTGACATCAGTGAGGCAGAAGAATAGCGGAAGCCTGTTCCCAGTGTGTGCATGCGCAGAGCTGCCAGAAAGCAAGAAGAATTAAGAGAACAGGGTTGGCTTGGGAGTAAGGCTTGGAGATGATTGGCCCCTCCCATAAAAGAGGAGCGAATGGGACATGAACTTTTGCAGGAAGCAATTAGTTGATCTGGTCGGTTCAAGCTTTGAGAAGTTCTGTTTGACTCTGTGCTAAGTTTGGCCTTGCAAAAGTAATTAGGCAATTAGGTCTCTGGCAGCATTTCAAGGGAGATAAAGGTGGGTGCTTATCAACATTCCCCTGAAAGACTGTGGTAACTCAAGCAGACATCTGTCGGACTCTTCACAGATTGTTTGTGAAGATTTGCGGGCTGTGAATGACCATAATTCACAGCTATATGAATAAAAGAGAGTTTTAGGGACTAAGATTGTGATTTATGTTTTCTCAGGAAGCCTAGGTCAGAACAATGGATCTTTGGGTATTTAAGATTGCCGACTCCTGTCCTAGAGTCAGGGGACACACAAAAAGCTCACTTTCTGGGTCTCACATGATGGTACTTCTTCATTGATGTGCAAGATATTCTGGAGCAGGCAGAAATAATAAGGCTTCCTGCAAGTAACCATGCCATTTTTAGATATGACCAACGAGATCATGACTTTGCATCTAGAAGTCTACTGGTATTAGTGCATTTCACGGAGCAGGAGTCTAACATGTGGAACGAGAGGTGCTCATAAACTTCCTGCGATGCCACGTTCTGAACCTGATGCAGCTTTTGGATGCTCTCCAAGGACAGATCCATGTGGAGTATATTGCAGTAGCCTCCCACGGGAGGTGACTAAGATACGAGCGGCTATGATCAGAACCTTTCAATCCAATACAATCTTTCCCAGAGGCTTTGCACAAGGCATTTTGCTGCCTGAGGCAAAGGACGAGGTGGTAACACTTTTTTCCCATCCTATTTAAATTATCATTGAGTTCAGCAATAATGATAGGATAACATCCCTCCCACTGCACCTAAGGTCAGCAGGTGAAATCTTCGTCGTCGTCTTCTATATATATATAAATGGCTGTATGTATGTATGTTCCAGCATAACTCTGGAACGCCTCGAGCAATTTCAGCTAAACTTGGTATATTGATGACTTATTCTCTGGAAACAAATACTGTGGGGGTAAGACACTCCTAACGCCCCTCGGCATGGGTGTTCTGTTAAGATGCAGCCTGTTCTGCCTTTAAATAGCTTCTACAGTACTGCCATAAAATGGCTTCTACTGTACAACGCAGTGGAGTTGCCATAGTAACAGCTCACAATACTCCACAAAGAGGCTCCCTCTGGTAAGGGGGAAAATCCAACATTAGCAATTACATTTGGTCCAAACATTTCCCCCCCCCCATAAATAAATACCCAGGCAATGCCAGGTTATCGACTAGTTATACATATATAACATACATGAACCAATCTGCCTACCTCTCTAGAATCTGTTGCCTGAGGACATCGGCACAATCTGTATAAAGAGAAACAAAATCAGAATAGAGCTGGAAGGGACCTTGGAGGTCTTCTAGTCTAACCCCCTATACCATTTCAGATAAGTGGCTATCTAGACTCTTCTTAAAAACTTCCAGTGATGGAGCACCCATGATTTCTGGAGGCAAGCTGTTCCACTGGTTAATTGTCCTGACTGTTAGGAAGTTTCTCCTCAATTCCAGGTTGCTTCTCTCCTTGTTTAGTTTCCATCCATCATTTCTTTTCCAGCCCTCTGGTGCTGTGGAAAATAAACTGACCCCCTCCTCTTTGTGGCAGCCTCTCAAATACTGGAATACTGCTATCATGCCCCTCCCCCTAGTATCACACACTCATTTGTTAGAGAATTACCACTTCTCCGTCCTGAAGTGTCCATAATATGGGACAATAGTTCATTTACTGCATACATTTTATCTACTACCTGTTTCCCCAAAAATAAGACCTCCCCAGATAATGAGCCCAATCAGGCTTTTGAGCGCATGTGCTAAAATAAGCCCTCCCCGAAAATATTGTAACACAGCAGCAGCCATGAGGTGACCACGCTTGCCGCCTCCTGCACCTCAAAAATAATAAGACCTCCCTGAAAATAAGGCCGAGCGCTTATTTCGGGGGTCAAAAGAAAATAAGACCCTGTCTTGTTTTTTGGGGAAACACGGTATTCTAGCCTGAGATGTTGATTGTAATCAAGACTAAGAAGTTAGCAGAGAACCAAATTAGGTCCTTAATTACAACCAATGATTGTGAAGACCTCATTCATTTTCTTCTTTATGGTCTTCTTTATGTTATTTTCTTTCTTTGGCTCATCTAAACATTCAATTATTGATTACTATATATACTGGCACTGGGAGGAGTTATATTCAATTAGATTCTGTTGTAAGAATGTGTGTATGTTCAGTCCCTTGAACTTTCCTAGAGTTGATGATAATTTCTTTGCTTGACAGACACTTTTCCTTATTATGTAAGTTAGCAAGAAGCCATGTCAGAGATGTTGATGAATTTTGACATTTCTTTGGAACTTGTGACTTAAGTTATAAAGAAACTGATGAGATGAGAACAAGGGAATCAAACTGTCTAACCTCATTATCTGTTCCCCATGCAAACAATCGGAATCAATTAGAATAGAATGTGTTGGCTCTGAGAGAGAAGGCTTCGATTTAGAGTAAAGGAAGAAAGTTCTAGGGGCAAAATCTTTAAATGCCGAAGTAAAAGGAATTCCTGTGCTTCAATAAATTTGGAGATAAGGCTGGATTAATAATAGTACATGCCCTAGATACACAGCTCTGAAAACTTTTCTAAAGAAATCTTGAGATATCTTCAGAGCGAACTAAGGAATTGTAGAACTTGAAAAACATGTCGAGGCCATTGTGTTTAACACGTGCTCCACACAGGAATCCAAATTAAAGCCTCCACCAGCAGCTCAAAGTTACTTACACATTCATTTTAGCTACACAATAACTGCCCTGTAAAATAGGTTGGGCTCAGGTAGACTCAATGGCTCAAAATCATCCAAGAATTTCTATGCTGAAGAAGGACCTGGACTTCTGTCATCTTGGCCCAGGGGCCGACAAGCTTAAACACTCAAAGGTCCTAACCGGAAGCCCCCCATTCAATTCTTGAGCCAACTGGAAGTCCGGTTCCCCCACCATAGAGTCTCCTCCTAGCGCAGTGTCCTTTTTCCTCTACCTGTCCTAACTGAAAGCCCTATCAATTGTGGAGCCAACCGGCAACAGGGAGCCGCAGCAGAGGGATGAAAGAGCCACATGTGGCTCCAGAGCTGCAGGTTGCCGGCCCCTGTCCTAGCCTAACACCTTAACCATGGCACATTATTGAACACCCTTACTTACACCCTGCTTTAAATCTGTTCTAGCTTAGCTGAATCCATTTTAAAACGTGGCGTTAACTGTCATAACGTTTATCATAGGGTGAACCAGTGCAGAATACTGATCGCCAGTGCGGTATAGCAGGGACGTGTTTGAATAGGACAAGCAAAAATTGTGAGGAAAAGTTTCATCCAATTTGATGTGAATATTGCCACAGCACTAGAAGGCAATGAAATGGTGTTCATTCAGGGGTGAAATGCTACCAGTTCACCCAAACCGGTAGTAAAACTGCTATTTGTTCACCTGAACCGGTAGTAAAATAAATGAAACCACTTCCTGTGCCTGCGTGGAGGTTGCGCGCGCCCACATTGCTACTGAACTGGTAGCAAAGGTAAGTAGATTTCACCCCTGTGTTCATTGATCTGAAAATCAGACCCTGCACAAGGAGGAGGCGAGCAGGCACCCATTGACAGAGTCTACCAGAGTCTCACACATTGTCCACAAAATGCAAATGTGAAGATACATTTTAAAAGAATATATAAATTAGAGAAAATTGGGTAGGAAAGGTGTAGAAAAGGTGTTAAGGATAGCTGCCTTTAAAAAAACAAAAAAAAAATACCCATCAGAGAGAGTGACATGCTGTATTTTCTAAGGGCAATTTCTACGCTAAAGTCATAAGGTCATTAAACGTACAGTATTATTTCTGTAGTGAGATCACAAGATTGTTGCAGATTAAAGGATTAGTGAAAATTGCATTTGGCTATAAAGAAACATTCTTAGTAGTTTAACCAAATTATGTTTAAAGTGCTTTTTAAAAAAAGGCAGTAGAATAATAGAATTGCAAAACTTCACGAAAGGGAACCTATCTCTATGTTTATGGGTCCCTTGTTAAACTGCTAGGATTGTTATGGACAGTGGTGGGTTACGACCGGTACCGGTATGCTCCACAAGGCCCGTCCACGCTCCTTACCGGTATTTGAGGTTTTCGGAGCTTCAACGCACGCACATGGAGCGTATAGCGCCTGCGCAATAGTCCGCCGAGCAGCTGGAGCATCGCAGGCGGTAAGTACACATGCACGTGCTGCACACATTCATGTGGTGGACGCCCAGCCCCGTTGCACCGTACTGGTTGCAACAGGATCCGGAACCAACTACTGTTTTATGGACTTTCTGTAATTTAATTGGTTTAGTGGTTAAGGCACCAGGTTAAAAACCAGAAGACTGGGAGTTCTAGTCCCTCCTTAGACTTGAAAGACAGCTGGGTGATTATGGGCTAATCACTAGGAGACAGTGAATTCTAGTCCCTCTTTAGCTTGCCTTCTGGAGTTGTGACTGCTCCATCATTGGAAGTTTTTCATAAATAGACCGGACAACCATTTGACCAGGATGGAATTAGGTTTCCTGCCTTGAGCAGGGGGTTGGATTAGAAGCCCTCCCTGGTCCCTTCCAGCCCTAGGATTCTATGTTCTGTTTCCAACAGAGACTTAGTCTGTGATTTTCTCTATACGAAATATGGATTGTAGCACTACATTCCATCCTCTTTCCATTTCCTTGCGTTCATTTTATTCTGGAATGCCAGTGGTTTGAAATAAACAGCATTCACTTCCTTCCTGTTGGAAGAAATGTCCAGGTCCAGGTCCAAGCTGGGAAAAAGGCGCTGGAGACAAAGTGGAGGCTGGAAGTTGATTGGGAAGATGGTTTAATCATGAAGCAGAAGCACATAGGTAGTTCTGGGCAACATGGAGTTGAGAGTGAGGAGCATTTATACCTTCTCTTGGGCTTTGCACTTGAACTTCCTGTTCCTCTGCAAGAACATGTATTCTACCGGCTGTTGTCAGACTCCCATGGGGCCATGTACAAATCCTAGGAGTTTGTCTGAGCTAGGTTTGGGTGAAGTTTGCTGGGGGTGGTGCAATTGAGATGATGCGGTGAAGGGGCTTGTATTCTGAAAGGGTGTTGGGCAATTCCGATTCTGGCTGAAGGCTAATCCTGCCTTTGTTGGATCCTGAGTGAGGGTGTTTGCTTATGAATCTAGCTATCTAGCTATCCTGAGTGAGGGTGTTTGCTTATGAATCTAGCTATCTCTTTATCTCTTAAGTGCTGACATCTGCTGGGGGCTATTAAGGAAGGTTGGGGCTGCTTTCCAAGAGCATGTTTCTCCATTTCTCATCCAGGGAAATATAATATTCTGCCTTTTTAGAAGAGAATAACAGAGTTGGAAGGGACCTTGGAGGTCTTCTAGTCTATCCCCCTGTTCAGGCAGGAAACCCTATACCATTTCAGACAAATGGTTATCCAACATCTTCTTAAAAACTTCCAGTGTTGGAGAAATCACAACTTCTGGAGGCAAGTTGTTCCACTGATTCATTGTTTTAACTGGCAGGAAATTTCTCCTTAGTTCTAAATTGCTTCTCTCCTTGATTAGCTTCCACCCATTGCTTCTTGTCCTGCCCTCAGGTGCTTTGGAGAATAGTTTGACTCCCTCTTCTTTGTGGCAGCCCCTGAGATATTGGAACACTGCTATCATATCTCCTGTAGTCCTTCTTTTCATTAAATTAGATATACTCAGTTGCTGCAACAGTTCTTCGTATTTTTTAGCCTCCAGTCCCCTTTTTGATATTTCTCAAAATATTTCATTCTTCTAGGAGAGGGGTAGGTGCTAACATTCTATAATCCCAAAAGTATTGAAACAACTGAAGCAGTTTGGCGATGGTAGTTTCATTGCTTATTACTCAGTTGCGTTGTGGTCTGCAAAAAAAAAAAAAAAAAAAAAAACCACCTGCAGAAGCTTTCTTGTTGAAATGATTTGTCTTTGCGGAATATTTGACACCTGGGATCGAGGAGGTCAACTTAATGAGAGCAAATGAGACACAACCAAGGTGTGTAGTATTGGAGTCGTTATTTTTTACCCATCCCATCAGGGATCATGCGGCCATCAAGGCTATTTAAATCACTCCTAATTAAAATTGCTGGCTCTCTACGTTATTTCCGTTTTTAAGATTTCCTATTTACTGGAAAGGTATTAATCATTGGATAACAAGAGAAGCCAGATTAGGACTTGCGTACAGTTGTATAAGAGGGACGTGGTGGCTCAGTGGCTAAGATGCTGAGCATGTCAATCAGAAAGGTCGGCAGTTCGGTGGTTCGAATCCCTAGCACCGTGTAACGGAGTGAGCTCCCATTACTTGTCCCAGCTTCTACCAACTTAGCCATTCAAAAGCATGTAAAAATGCAAGTAGAAAAATAGGAACCACCTTTGGTGGGAAGGTAACACCGTTCTGTACACCTTCGGCGTTTAGTCATGCCAGCCACATGACCACGGAGACGTCTTCAGACAGAGCTGGCTCTTCAGCTTTGAAATGGAGATGAGCACTGCCCCCTAGAGTCGGGAATGACTAGCACGTATGTGTGAGGAGAACCTTTATCTTTACCTTTACAGTTGTATATCCTGTTCCTGCTTTCAGGCGCGTCCTCCAAATTTTGGCTGCACTGCAGATTATTACAGCATCCATCGTACAGTTTATTAGATAATTTTACAGAGCAATGGAAATCAATGCTAGGTCTCTGAACAGAGTACTTTCTGATAGCAGAAGGAAAATGCCAGACTAATATAAACCGTTGCCCCTAAAAAAATGTTACGGGTCAAAAAAAATCCTAAGGTCTAGAATGCCAGCACCTGGCCAAATGCAGTTTCAAAAAGTTAATCAGAAGTTAAAATGGGTTGGAAACCTCAACTTTTGGTCATTCCAAGGGACACTCTTCTGTCCAAAATTAGGCAAAACAATAAGTTACATTTGTATGACTTACATTATTATATTAAACTAGCCGATAGCCCTGCGTTGCCTGGGTATTTATTTATAAGGGGAAAATGTCCGGACCAAATGTAATTTCTAATGTTGGATTTTCCCCCTTACCAGAGGGAGCCCCCTTGTGGAGTAATGTGAGGCTGTTACCATGGCAATTCCACTGCGCTGTACAGTAGAAGCCATTTTATAGCAGCACAGTAGAAGCAGAGGTGGTATTCAGCAGGTTCTGACCATTTCTGGAGAACCAGTAGCAGAAATTTTGAGTAGTTTGGCAACCCACAGTTAAATAGGAAGGACCTGTTGAAAAATATTTCACTGATTGCTTATTTGGGGAAGGAAACAAATGGCGGAATTGCCAGCTTAGAGCAGGGGTTGGCAACCTTAAAAACTCAAAGACCCACAAAGGTCCTAACCAGAAGCCTCCCGTTCAATTCTGGAGCTGAACCGGAAGTCCAGTTCCCCCACCATAGAGTCTCCTCATAGCACAGCGTCCTTTTTCCTCTACCTATCCTAACCAAAAGCCCTATGAATTGTGGAGCCACCGGCAACAAGGAGCTGCAGCACAGGCATGAAAGAGCCCACATGCGGCTCCAGAGCTGCGGGTTGCTGGCCCCTGGCTTAGAGGAAATAAAGGAAAAATATTTTCCTCATTTATTGATTAGAAGAAGTTTATTCTGCTTCTTCTATTCATACGCCACTAAGATATTCATGTTGTTGCTTATGATGGTTGATGCAGAATGTAAAAACTTTTAAGCAAAAGTGTTGTTGTTCTTGTACACTTGAATCCATCTGGAGACTTGTTAGAAGATAACAAGAGTTCTGGGGGTGGTGGAAACCCCTGAGAAATTAAAGTAATAGAATATTTTCTTTTGGATGGAGAGCATGGCTTTAGCAATCAATTAATGGTATTCACTGTTAGAAAAGAATATTGGTAGCTCAGGGTTGAACTGTGGAGTCGTTGCGGCTCTCTGAGCTTGATGGTTTTCTTGCAGACATTTCAATACCAAACTAGGTAATGTCATCAGTAAACAATTTCACCCCAATCAAGGAGCTACCAATATACACAAACCAGCTAAGAGTAAACAACAGCCTAATCAGGGAAACTCCACAACTACTACTAGTAACACTGACAGGAAAAAGGCGCTAGTATCTAAAAATAAGAGCAAAACCCCACTTCTTCGTAGCACTGATGATGTTGCCTAGTTTGGTAATGAAACGTCTGCAAGAAAAACTCAAAGAGCACCAAAGACCTCACAAACACTCACTGTATTTGAAGTAAAAGATTTATTATGAGTGCAGAAAAACCTCATCGCTGTCTAATTAACATCTCAGAGGGAGCAAAGCATAATGGAATTTATTTTGCTTAATTTAGTAGGCCAAGTGAGGGGCAGATTCAGAACAGCCTATGAAGATCCTTCCTCTCCTCTATCTTTAGCTATTTGCAGCCGTGGTCAAATAGATTCATTGGGTGCAAGGAGATAATGCAATCTCCAACGGTTGTGGAAATTCATTACTCAGCCACCAATGTCACATTGTGCTAGATTCAGCACATGCTTTGGTATACCTCATTATCATGTGAATTCTATATCTGTATGACCTTGATCTAGGAGCTGGAATGTCTTTGCTTGGGCAAAAACTGGAACCGTTGGTCTGGCAGCTTCTGTTGACTGAATATGGTCCATTTACCTGGCACAAATCATATAGAAACTCCCTGTTGAGGTCTTCCATTCCATTGAATCTGAACCGCTATTTCTCCTGTGGATTTATGCCTTCCAAGATCTGAAGGAACAGAACCTTCCGCAAAAAAGTGAACTACTGGGTGGTTCCTACTGGTTCGGACTGGTTTGGCCAGCAACCCAGGCCTGCCACACCCTCAAATTGGTTCTCCATAGGTGCTACCATCTTGATTTTTGCTTCTGCACATGCGCATAATAATTTTTATTATGCTGCACATGGGTGCATAGAGCACCCATGAGCAAACCGGCAGTAGTGCCTGCCAGAACCCACTCCTGAAGTGAACACTGTCTCATGTTAAGGATAGCAATGACTTAAACCTGGGGTCAGCAACCTTAAACACTCAGAGCCATTTGGGCCTGTTTCCCACAGAAAACAGCGAGGAGCCACAAAACCTTTCCCGTGCCTGACGATTTCCTGAGCAGCCGCAGAACTAGCATATGTAGTTGAACTAAACATTCTGTTTTTCTTCTGAAACTTTCCTTTCCTTAGATTTATCCATGGTTGGCCTACAGGGGGTCGAAAAGCTCAATAAATCTCGTGTTGGAGGGTGTTGCACATTGGCGGTTGTGATGCATATTTTGAGCAACAGGGAGCCGCAGCAGAGGGATGAAAGAGCCACATGCAGCTCCAGAGCCGCAGGTTGCTGACCCCTGACTTAAAGGAAAATAAGAATTCAGAGTGCCACCCTGGTCTCCAAAGGGACATATATTTAAAGCACCGAGTAAACAGTGGGGTAACACAAACTTCCGTTTTAGACCCAGTACACTTTAATATACAATAATAATACAATAGCAGAGTTGGAAGGGATCTTGGAGGTGTTCTAGTCCAACCCCCTGCCTAGGCAGGAAACCCTATACCATTTCAGACAAATGGCTATCCAACATGTTCTTAATGACTTCCAGTGTTGGGGCATTCACAACTTCTGGAGGCAACTTCTGTTCCACTGATTAATTGTTCTAACTGACAGGAAGTTTCTCAAGAAGTATCTTCATAAATGACTTAGATAAGGGAATAGAAGGATTATGTCATCAAATTTGCAGATGACACTAAGGTGGAAGAAATAGCCAACACCCAAGAAGACCAGCTCAGGATCCAAAAAGATCTTAACAGACTTGAACAATGGGTCCTATCCAACAACATGAAATGTAATGTGGAGAAAAGCAAGGTTTTATACCTAGGCAGGAAAAAAAAAACAAAGGTGCAAATACAGATTAGGTGAAGCTTGGCTCAAGAACAGTAACTGTGAGAGGGAGTCCTAGTGGATGATCACTTAAACATGAGTCAGCAGGGTGTGGCAACAGCCCAAAGAGCTAACGCAATCCTTGGTTGTATAAACAGAGGCATAGGATCCAAATCACGTGAAATATTAGTACCGCTTCATAAAGTTTTAGTATAGACCACACCTGAAATACTGCCTCCAGTTTCAGACACTACATTACAAAAATAATGTTGAGACTTCAGGGGGGGAAAAGTGCAGAGAAGAGCAAGTAAGATGATTAAGGGCTTGGAAACAAAAACATATGAAGAACGGTTGCAAGAATTGAGTGCAGCCAGTCTAGAAGAAAAGAAGGACTAGGGATGACATGATAGCAGTATTCCAGTATTTATTGGGCTGCCACATAGAAGAGGAGGTCAACTTATTTTTCCAAAGCTCCAGAAGGTGAGACAAGAAAAAAATGGATGGAAATTAACCAAGGAGAGAAGCAATCTGGAATTAAGGAGAAACTTCGTCACAGTGATGACAATTAACCAGCGGAACATCTTGCCTTCAGAAGTTGTCGGTATAGGCAGTGGTGGGATTCAGTCAGTTCGCACCCTTTCGGGCAAACCAGTTGTTAATTTTCTGAGCAGTTTAGTGAACTGGTTGTTTGAAGAAATCATTAGGGCAGAGAACCAGTTTTTAAATTATTTGAATCCCACCACTGGGTATAGGACTTCTTGTTTGAGCAGGAGGTTGGAATAGAAGTCCTCCAAGGTCCCTTCCTGCTCTATTATGGTTGATTGAACTTTAAGTTGTACGAACTTGCAACTCCCAAAATTGGCTGAGGAATTCTGGAGGTTGAAGTGAGAAACATTTATTTAGAGAAAGACCCCAAAAGCAAACATTAAAAGTGAGCTGGGTTCTTACAGAAGGAGGTATTGATTGACTAACTGACTGACTGACTGATTGATTGATTGTATAGTTATACAGCTGTACAACTCAAAAGTGGCTCCATGTAGCACACATCAAGTAAAAATCAATCAGAAAACCATATTACAAATCAAAAATTACGTTCATAGCCAGTATATCAGACAAGGCACAAACAAATCAACCCAAAAGACACTCCATTTCCCAAAAGATGGGCTTATCTACCGCTGAGGGAAAACCAGGTTTTTCCTTGGACCGAACTCATTGGTTTCCTTTATCTTGGTTTAATTACTGGCAATAAAGTTCTGCCTATAAAATAAAATCAAAGGCAGCATTTATTTATTTATTTATTTTATTTACTTTATTTATTTATCAAACATGTACAAGATAACAAATATAAGTATGAACATAAACATGGACAAAGGAAGTAAATGCAGATAAATGGGGACAGTAAGACAGGGATGGTAGGCACGCTGGTGCGTTTATACAATACAATACAATACAATAGTAGAGTTGGAAGGGACCTTGGAGGTCTTCTAGTCCAACCCCCTGCCTAGGCAGGAAACCCTATACCATTTCAGACAAATAGCTATCCAACATCTTCTTAAAGACTTCCAGTGTTGGGGCATTCACAACTTCTGGAGGCAAGCTGTTCCACTGATTAATTGTTCTGTCAGGAAATTTCTCCTCAGTTCTAAGCTGCTTCTCTCCTTGATTAGTTTCCACCCATTGCTTCTTGTTCTACCCTCAGGTGCTTTGGAGAATAGTTTGACTCCCTCTTCTTTGTGGCAACACCTGAGAAATTGGAACACTGCTATCATGTCTCCCCTAGTCCTTCTTTTCATTAAACTAGACATACCCAGTTCCTGCAACCGTTCTTCATATGTTTTAGCCTCCAATCTCCTCATCATCTTTGTTGCTCTTCTCTGCACTCTTTCTAGAGTCTCCACATCTTTTTTACATCGTGGCGACCAGAACTGAATGCAGTATTCCAAGTGTGGCCTTACCAAGGCATTATAAAGTGGTATTAACACTTCACGTGATCTTGATTCTATCCCTCTGTTGATGCAGCCTAGAACTGTGTTGGCTTTTTTGGCAGCTGCTGCACACTGCTGGCTCATATTTAAATGGTTGTCCACTAGGACTCCAAGATCCCTTTCACAGTTACTACTACTGAGCAAGGTACCACCTATACTGTACCTGTGCATTCCATTTTTGTTATGCACGCCCCCTTTACGGACCTCTTAAGAATGCGGTGAGGTCCACAGTAGACAGTTTGAGATTGAAGCTGTGAGGGTTTGAGTCTGTAACTACGGAGTCAGGTAAAGCATTCCTGGCATTGACCACTCTGTTGCCGAAGTCGTATTTTCTGCAATCGAATTTGAAGTGGCTCACCTTGAGTTTGTATCGATTGTTTGCCCGTGTATTATTGTGGTTGAAGCTGAAGAAGTTGTTGACAGGCAAGACGTTGTAGCAGACAATTTTGTGTACTATGCTTAGGTCTGACTGCAGGCAGCAGAGTTCCAGATTGTTCAAGCCCAAAATTTCAAGCCTGGTGGCATAAGAGATTCTACTAAGGGATTCTGAGTAGAGGAGTGGAGGACTCTTCTTGTGAAATACCTCTGGACCCTCTCAATCGTGTTAATGTCTGATATACAGGTTCCAGGCAGACGAGCTGTATTCAAGAATTGGTCTGGCAAAGGTTTTGTACGTCCTAGTTAGCAATACAATATAGCAATATTCAATACAATTTGAATACATGGACTGACCACATTCTCCAGGCTGCTCTCTCCACATGTAAAAAGATTGTCATCCTCAGCCACCAAAGCCATACTATTTGTGGAGGCTAGGAATAGTAGTCCCACATGTCGAATGCCACCAATTTAAGGACAGCTTAGTTTTCCCATTGGAAGGAAGATGGATAGGGGATGGGGATGGGTGCTGTCAGGGCTGCCATTCATGAGCTATGGTGCAGTGGTTGGAGTGCAGTACTGCAGGCTACTTCTGCTGACTGCTGGCTGTCAGCAGTTTGGCAGATCGAATCTCACCAGGCTCAAGGTTGACTCAGCCTTCCATTCTTCCAAGGTCGGTAAAATGAGGACCCAGATTGTTGGGGGCAATAGGCTGACTCTGTAAACTGCTTAGAGAGGACTGTAAACCATTGTAAAGCGGTATATAAGTTTAAGTACTATTGCTATTCAGTTATGCTGTGTATTGCATTGCTGCTGGCAGCCAGCCATAGAAACGGGATGAGGGAGCTGTGGGGTGGGACAGGCAGGAGGGATACCATGAGGAAATGAAACCAAGCCTCGCACCCATTCCGTGAGAATCACTGGCTGTGCCAAGGTCAGCAAAGGAATGCAGCCAGCTGCAAAAGATAGGGACTGTTTCCCAAAACAATCTGTTAACACCTAATTGAACACTTCTTGACAACCAGGGGGATGGAAGGGAACAGGGAAAAGTTAATTTTTTGGGCGCGAAAACCTCAGATCCAGCTTTGCTTCTTTTGTAACCACTTGTAAAGTGTTACAAAAGAAAGTGTTAACAAAAGTTTTAGTAAAGTGTACCTCTGGCTAACCATGGGCCTGAATCAGGGGTGGTTTTCTCCCAGCATTACTGCAGGTTTGGTGCATGCGCAATTTGTGCCTGTGCACTCATTTTGCTTGCTCACGCGCCTGTGGCATGATCCGCATCCATGCGCAGTTGCCTGTAAATAGGTCTGTGCATGCGCAGAACATAAAAAATGACCAAAAAAACCTATGCTGTGGTGACCGGGGAATTGGCTCGGGCATGTGGCAAGCCTGCAGTCCTTACCAGTTCAGTGACCCAGTCACAATTTCCACTACCGGTTCGCCTGAACTAGTGCGAACCGGTTGCAACCCTCCCCTGGCCTGAGTGTCTTTTTTTTCTGACCAAGTTGGGACAGCTGACAGGTGCACCACTGGAAATCTGAAAGACCAGACTGGGGACAAATTGTCACAGGGAAAATCTGTAGTCACTAAGGGCTGGCAATGACTTGATACATTACCAATCAATCAGTTTCCCCATAAATGCCTTTTATCTCATGTATATTATATAATTTTCCTCTAGAAAGGAAAGTAAGAAGCCAAAGTTATCTTTTTTCCCAAGCTTTGGTAAGATAAACACATGAATAAAAATAAACTGTCTTCTTGCCCTTTAGCTGAAGAGCAAAAATGCACAACATACGTAAATTGTTTTCTGAACGCTGGAGAAGAAAAATAGTAAAGATAACTAAAAGTGAAAGAAATTTGGTCTGCTATCCATCTTATCTGTAGACCATTTAATCGTGATAATTCATTAAAAGGAAATGTGACTTCACCAGAACTGCCTTATAGAGTTGAAGAGTAGTTTAATTAATGATACCTGTCTAGGGAGTCTCATATTAGAGCTCTGAAACAATGAAGAAAAGGACCATGCTGGCATCACTTTTCAGCTCTTAAAATAGTCTTTTGTTAAGAGGGTATGGCTGAATAATGCATAGACAATATCAGTTCCTTCTAGTAAATTATACGAGCAGAGTCATGCTACCCCAAAATCAGAAAGAATATATTCAAATACATTTCAATCAGAAGTGTATTCAGTATGTTTATATTACTGCCAATACCAATATTCAAATATTTTTCAATTAAAAAGAATACGGCAGTATTTTTTCAGACTAAACAACACCAGGCCTATTCCCTGGTTGTCACTTCTGCTTTTTCTCATCTTCTCCTTATCCCTCTCCATCCTCCTCTTCCTCCAGGGAGGAAAGGGTGACTTAGGCTAGTTTATTTAACATAAAAACAGGAAAGAATGTCTTCCTGTTGGAAAGTTATTTAAGAATCCAAGATGAATGGAGACCAGAGGTGGTATTCAGCAGGTTCTGACCAGTTCTGGAAAACCAGTAGCGGAAATTTTGAGTAGTTCAGAGAACCAGTAAACACTACCTCTAACTGGCCCCGCCTTCCATCTATTCTCTGCCTCCCGAGTCCCAGCTGATCTGGAGGGAATGGGGATTTTGGAGTATCCTTCCCCTGCCACATCCACCAAGCCATGCTCACAGAACCGGTAGTAAAAGTTTTTGAATCCCACCACTGATGGAGACCCTAACAACAGATAGACATTTTCAAAGCTATCTTGGTGTGTTCATTTATCTGCTCAATTCAAGATTGGACAAAAGATACTAGCAGATAAATAGAGGTTTGTATGGGGTTTTGGATTTTTCGGGACAAGGACCTGGCCTGGCAGACTTACACTTTGCAATAAAGCGTAAAACTCAGCTCATATAAGTATACTTAATCAAAATCTCTCTATATAAAAGTGAAATACCACTCATGCCTCATCATGAAATCTTCAGAATGGTAAAGCCTACAAACTTCTAGGTACTCTCTTAGAAAGGATTTTTTGAAATGACCATCAGAGCATTAGTATTTCTTATATTATTATTAACACGCTCTGATGCTAAGGAGTTAGACATTCTACTCCCCCTCCCCACCTGAAAAGAACTCTGTTCCAACTGCCACTTGGGCATGGGCATGTCCAGCGCCTGGCTCATCCGGCCTGCAGGCTGGGATGAGGATCAATGGGACCAGCCTGAGGGAGAGAAGGGAATAACCTAGGAAAGGCCTCTGTGGGGCAAGCCTGAGGGAGAGAAGGGGAGAGGAGAGGCCAACCGTAACTACTCATTAATGTTCAAGCTTTAACTGTCAATTTATCAAGCCCGATCACATAGTTCCATAGCAAGCACAGGTATCCAATAATATATAAAGGTAGGAAATGAGCTACTTAACAAGTAAGTTAGGGATGTTGTGTCAGCCTAGCCTGTAAGTATAGGCATCTTGCCAAGCTACATATAATTTCCTTAGAATCTTGAGCTTGGCTGTCCCTACCATTATACCAAATGAGATAGTTACTCAAGGCAGCAAATACTGAGAAGCAGCAATGGAGGCTTTTTAAAGTCCCTGTTGCTGCTGTTTATAAACGCTTTATAATGCCTTAGTCAGACCACATTTAGAATGCTACATCCAGTTTTGGTCACCATATCATAAAAAAGATGTAGAGCAGTGCTGTCAAACTCCCAGACCACGGGCATCACTTGCTGGCCAGGCCCACGGTTTAGCAAAGGGGGGGAAAGGTCCCGATACATCATGTGAAGCTGCCATGACACCTCTGAGGTAGACACTCTGGAAAGAGTGCACTACTGATACCAGATCACGCTCCGTTCATATTATAAAGCCTTAGTAAGACCACACCTAGAATACTACATCCAATTTTGCTCACCACACTATAAAAAGGATGTTGAGATGTTGAGAAGGAGTGCAGAGAAAAGCAACAAAGATGATTAGGGACTGGAAGCTTAACGGTTGCAGGAATTGGGTATGTCTGGTGAAAAGAAGGACTGGGGGTGATATGATAGTGTTCCAGTATTTGAGCGGCTACTACAAAGAAGAGGGAGTCAACCTATTTTCAAGACAAAAAAATGGATGGAAACTAATCAAGGAGAGAAACTAATCAAGGAGGGAAGCAACCTAGAACTAAGGAGAAATTTCCTGACAGTGAGAACAAATAACCAGTGGAACGCCTTGCCTTCAGAAATTGTGGATGCTCCATCATTGGAGGCTGGAAAACCATTTGTCTGGAAGACCTCTGTTAATTAGAGATTTAGAGGAAGAACTGTGTGCCATGTGGCCTGCTTTATATTCCTTAAATTGAGCTGCTGCCTACAGGCTCAGTTCACAACGCAATGCCGTGCCCAGAGTTAAAACAAAGTAACAACAACAAAAAAACCCCAACTGCTTCTCCAGTCAGAATTTGTGCGTGGTGTGAATGCGGGAGCCATCTTTTTCATTGCCTCAAGCAAGAAGTATCTTGGGCCGGTTGTCTCCTTTAATGATGAAAGCTCTAATTTGATGAATCACTTGTCTGCATCAGGGTAAGAAATTTAGCAGGCAAATGAGAATGTGTTTACTGGCATGCTTTCTAATAACTATTCCTTGCTTGATCGCGCTTGCTCATTAAAGGAACACGGGGATAAAAAAAAATAAAGGCATTACTCATTTGGAGAGGATGCAAATTGCCTCAGCCCTTACCTGATCCTTGCTTAATCATGATTGCCCTTCTTTTGAACAAAACCCCTTCCTGTGACAATGACATACAGTATTTACAGAGTTTCTGTTTCTGTGGAGCATCCATTCTGTCCAATAATGGCTTATTACAGCTGTTCCGTTACTGGTCATTACCTTCAGTGATTTTCAGCATTAATTTCCAACTGTTTGGAGATACGCAGCTCAATAACCTGAGGCACAGACAAATGATATTTTTCGATCAATGGAGTCGGAACTCCATTCGCCCTCACTTGAGGGCCATTGCAAGCACATTTTGGAAAGTTAGAAAGCAGTTAGGGTCGCATTAAAATCCACTTATTTATTTATTCATTCATTCATTCATTCATTCATTCATAATAATAAATAAATAAATAAATAAATATTTATTTCTTAGCCGCACCCTCTCCCGAAGGACTCGGGGCGGCGTACAATGAAACATATGAAATAAATATGTGGACAAAACAAACATATAACAGAGACATATACCGAGACATACACAAGGAGGAGGTCGGCTGATGAATAAAAAACAATTAGAATACAGTGATTAAAAAACCCCTAAATAATTAAATATAATTAAAATACCCAATTAAAAACCCGTCAGGAGCGATATGGTTAGATCAAAGTTGAGCCAGGCCAGCTACTTGGAATAGGTGGGTCTTAAGCTTAATACGAAAGGAGCGGAGGTCAGAGGTATTCCTAATATCCGGAGGGAGGTCATTCCACAGGGCTGGGCCCGCCACAGAGAAGGCTCTACTCCTAGGCGCCGCCCCCCGACACTGTCTAGTGGACGGCACCTGGAGGAGGCCCTCTCTGTGCGAGCGGATTGGTTGCAGGGATGTATGGGGCAGAATACGATCCCGTATTCATTCATTCATTTATTTTTAGTTTGTCAAACATGAACAAGATAACAGGTATAAGTAGGAACATGGACACAAACAAAGGAAATGAGTACAAATAAATGGGGACCGTAGGACAGGGACGGTAGGCTGGCTGGTGCGCTTATGCACGCCCCCTTTACGGACCTTTTAGGAATGAGGTGAGGTCCACGGTAGACACTTTGAGGTTGCAGCTGTGGGGGGTTTGAGGATGTTACAACGGAGTCGGGTAGAGCATTCCAGGCATTGACCACTCTGTTTGTGAAGCCGTATTTTCTGCAATCGAGTTTGGAGTGGTTTACCTTGAGTTTGTATCGATTGTTTGCCCGTGTATTATTGAGGTTGAAGCTGAAGTAGTCATTGACAGGTAAGACGTTGTAGCAGACAATTTTGTGTACTATGCTTAGGTCCAACTGCAGGCAGTGGAGTTCCAGATTGTCCAAGCCCAACATTTCGAGCCTGGTGGCATAAGGGATTCTATTGTAAGCAGAGGAGTGGAGTACTTTTCTTGTGAAATACCTCTGGACCCGCCCGATCGTATTAATGTCTGACATACAGTGTGGAAACTTGCTTCGTTCTCGCCAAGCATGACATTTTCTGAATGGTAGCTGGAAAAAGACTGTCATAAAAGCTTTTGACAGCTCAGAGTGACAAGAGCCGTCACTCTATGACAGGTGTACACAGCGGCATCTGCAGCGTGCCACAACTTTGCCTCTTTGGGCCATGTGTGAAATGTTGGGAAACAGATTCTTTTTTTTAAAAAAAGGACGAGGCTTGTGTTGTCATGTTGTGATGTAGTTTATGTCAGCTTGACACACTTCCCACCTAGGGTCTCACTAGGAACTGTCAACAGATTAATGACCAAGCATCATTGCTAAGTTTGGGGGACCATATTATATACATACAAAGGCCTAAGTTATTGAAAAGGCATATTAGAGATTTTTATTGATTTTTGTGATTGTTTTATATCACATATTTCATTTCTACGTTGAACAGTGTGCTTTCTAGATGTCCAGAGAGTTAACATATAAACATTGCCATAATCATTATAATCAGAGGTGGGTTCCTGTCGGTTTGGCCCGATTTGGCTGAACCAGTAGTGGAATTCAGGCCTGGGTCAAAGAACCGACCGCGACCCAGGCCTGCCATGCCCCCGAACCAGTTCCTTCGGTGCCACTTGGCCACTGCCATTTTGGATTTTAGTGACTGTGCATGCGTAGTTCACTGTAAATCGTTCTGCTCATGCATTCAGAAAATTTACGTTGAAGAGCACGCACATACACATGGCACACATTACGTGCGGGTTGCAAACCAGTAGTAACACTGGCAGCAACCCCTGATTATAATCATATATGCACAGGCATAATGTGATAATATCAATTGTTTTGGAAAAGTATACTATCTTCCATTATAGTGTCGATTATATAACTGTCAAAATATTTACTCATTTTTCCTTCTCATATAATCCATATTTTATATAAATCCACTCCTCTAACCACAGTATTTGTCAATTAACCATTTGTAAAATAGTTCCCCGTTATAAAATATTCCGAGTCTTCTTTTCCTTTGATTTTTAGGCTTAACCTATCCATTTCTGATCTTTTTTAATTTATAAAGTGGTTTTCTTATACTAATATTTTCCATGTTAGTTTGTAAGTAGACCAATTACTTCTGTACTTATTCCTTTTGTATGTAACCACATTTGGCCAAATAAAGCTATTGCTATTTCTATTCTACTCTACTCTATTCTACTCTTTTCTACTCTACTTAATTCCACCCCACCCCATCCCATTCTATTCTATTCCAATGCCAACATTGTTTAATAAGAATAAACTGACAAGTGTTCCAAGTTTTCAAAAGGGCACTTAAATGCAATTGCTGATATAATGAATCTTTTTGTTTGATACAAAGTAAATGATTGAAACTATTGGAAAATATAAAGTAAAAATAAGCTGTCAAAATCTAGTTAAGCAATAACATCTTGTTTATCATTTTGTAAAAGTTATGAGACTTGGGGGGAGTACCATCTCCTGCACGATGTAGCTGTCAAAATTTGTAACCATACCCACTACCCTTTTCCTAAAAAAATTGTAAAACTAATAAAAAAATTTTTTTCAAAAGGGCACTTAAAATTGCAGTGAGTTTGTTCCTGCTTTGTATGATTCCTGCATTTCTTTGAGCTGGATTGTTCCCAATTATACCCAGATTAAACTCTTCTTGAGATTAAAGGCTGTTAATACGATTATAGCCCTGGAATAGAAGGGCTTTCCAATGAGCCTATATTAAGGAAATGAAGAACCAAGAGACCAAAATGACATTTAGTTATGAGCTCACTTGGAATGTTTTGTCAGGGTCTTTTTGAGAACTGTTGAAACAAAACTGCACATGTTTTATATATTCCATTACAGGAATAACTAGGATTTCAATGCCATCCTTAGAACCCCTTAGTTCATAGATAGAACAAAAGTGGAAGAGATTAGATATTTTCAAAACGTCAAAAAAAATATTTTCCAGTAAACAATGGAAGCAACTATTAAGCACACACTTGTGCCGGCATCAACAACGGAACTGAATTTAGCAAAGGAGTAGATTCATTTCAACACAGCCTGTGAACAACATAATAGCTTGTGATTTGTTCTTAATTCAGTTATTTTGTTGTTAGTTGTGAAGTCATGTCCGACCCAACGCAACCCATGGACAATGTTCCTCCAGGCCTTCCTGTCTTCTACCATCCTCTGGAGTTTATTTTAGCTCACACCAACTGCTTCGGTGACTCCATCCAGCCACCTCATTCTCTGTCATCCCCTTCTTCTTTTGCCCTCAATCTTTCCCAGCATTAGGCTCTTCTCCAGGGAGTCCATTAGGTGGCCAAAGTATTTGAGTTTCCTCTTCAGGATCTGTCCTTCTAAAGAGTAGTCAGGGTTGATCTCCTCTAGGACTGACTGGTTTGATCGCCTTGCAGTCCAAGGGACTCGCAGGAGTACAAAACAATAGCAGAATTGGAAGGGACCTTGGAGATCTTCTAGTCCAACCCCCCTGCCTAGGCAGGAAACCGTATACTGTTCCAGACAAATGGCCATCCAACATCTTCTTAAAGACTTCCAGTGTTGGGGCATTCACAACTTCTGGAGACAAGTTGTTCCACTGATTAATTGTTCTAACTGTCAGGAAGTTTCTCCTCAGCTCTAAGTTGCTTCTCTCCTTGATTAGTTTCCACCCATTGCTCCTTGTTCTACCCTCAGGTGCCTTGGAGAATAGTTTGACTCCCTCTTCTTTGTGGCAACCCCTGAGATATTGGAACACTGCTATCATGTCTCTCCTAGTCCTTCTTTTCATTAAACTAGACTTCTCCAGCACCAGAGTTCAAAGCCCTCAATTCTTGGCGTTCACCCTTTCTTATGGTCCAACTTTCACAGCCATACATTGGAACTGGGAAAACCATACACACTTTTGTTGGCAGTTATACAGCTAAGCAAATTATCTGCGGAGACAGTAGCTATCAGCTAACTCCAAAAATCACCCTTTTGCCATTGGGAATCTGTCTGAAAAAGAAAGCGGGATTCATTGCTGCATTATCGTCATGACACACCATCAGTTTAATGGATGTCAGTTTAGCAGATTTGGAATGCAGTGAATGCAGTTTGTTCATAATTCCTTGGAGTGAGAATGTAAATGTTTGTCTATTCAATCAAGGATTTACTTGTAGATTGCAATTCAGGAAGTCAGCCTCTACAAGGCAAAGAATTTAAAAGAACACAGAAGTAAATTTACCTACCAACACAGGCAGCAGATTTTGCCTTTACTGCTTGCCTGCCTGCATTATTGATTGATTGATTGATTGATTGCCTTTGGGTTTATCTTGACTCCTAGTAATGAGATGAACAGGTCCATGCAATATTTTGGGAAACCTTTTTAGAAGTGGTTTGTCATTGCCTTCTTCCTAAGGCTGTGTGTCAGAAGCCCTAAGTTATCCAATTGACTTGTCTTTGGAGACTCTCAGGCATCCAGGTCAGGGTTGTCCCAAAGGTGCTTTTTCAAAAGGCAAGTGGACGTTCTTTGTTTTGTCTTGAAGACGTTTTGCTTCTCATCAAAGAGGTTTCATCAGTTCTGAACTTAGAACACTGTCTGTTTATTATTGGTAACAATTGTTGGCATTGTAGGGATGGGATGGGATGGAGTGAAGTGGAGTGGAGTGGAACGGAAGGAAATGGATTGGAATGGAATGGAATAGAATAGAACAGAATAGAATAGAATACAATAGAATACAATAGAATATGGAATGGAATGGAATGGAATGGAATAGAAAAGAATAGAATAGAATAGAATAGAATAGAATAGAATAGAATAGAATAGAATAGAATAGAATAGAATATGGAATGGAATAGAATAGAATAGAACAGAACAGTTCTCATGAAGCTTCTTGGATGAGAAGTGAAATGTCTTCAGGGAAAAACAAAGTCCAGTTGCCTTTTGAAAAAGCACTAACTGACTTTATGGCTAAGGAAAGTCTAGAAACCAATCTCCTGACTGGTATGCCTTTAAAACTTTTTAAAAGAATGCCTTTCAAATTTGCTCTCCTGTGTACAAGGTGTGCTTCTCGGTCTTCCAGTTTAACTCACTTTTCCTCATTATTCCCACAATCCACTCATTTGGTTCTGCCTAATGACTATAGAAGGGATGCGGCTGTTCAATGGCTAAGATGCGAGCTTGTCGATCAGAAAGGTCAGCAGTCTGGCGGTTCAAATCCCTAGCGCCGCATAACGGAGTGAGCTCCCATTAGTTTTCCCAGCTTCTGCCAACCTAGCAGTTCTAAAGCATGTAAAAATGCAAGTAGAAAAATAAGAACCACCTTTGGTGGGATGGTAACAGCATTCCATGCACCTTCGGCATTTAGTCATGCCGGCCATATAACCACAGAGACATCGCTGGCTCTTTGGCTTTGAAACAGAGATGAGCACCACCCCCTAGAGTCGGGAACGACTAGCACATAGGTGCAAGGGGAACCTTTACCTTTAATGGCTACAGAAATGAACTTGTGTCTCCTGACTACATTTGGAGACAAATGTAGTCTCAAATCTTCTCTAGTTGGTCGACTGACAAACTGAAAAACAAGTGCCAGGTATGTCATGGGATGGCACAACACTCAGGACAAGGTAAGAAGACGTCATTTGTTTTTAATCTTGAGCTCGGGTCAAAATGGCAACTTTTATTCCAGGTTTGAGATAAAGCAGAGAATCAAATGGGTTTTCTCTCAAGGTTGGAACAGTTAAGTAACTAGTTTGAAATTGGGGCACTGTGCACACCTCCTTCAGATATGCAGAGGGGAAACTCTGATTGACAAGAGAGAACAATTATTTCAGGCATGGTTATGGAGGACAGAAGGAGCAGATACAACAGCTAGCTAGATCTTACATGTTGGAAGTATATGACCTGCCTGCATCTTGGCATAACATCCGAGTTTATATAGGAATGCAAAATCTCAAACACCTTCTATAGTCAGGCACATACTACGTACCCGGGGCAAGCTTTGGGCAAGGTAATTATGGAAGTTCGTGCTTCCATTATAATTCAGAAGTTGGAAGGAATATTCATCGCATTGAATTTGGTTAACCTTTTGCTGTGGTTCATAAAACACTACCTACCGAACCACCAAAAATAATCCACTAAGCTTAACATATTGTATAAATGCAAACACCAGCTCTTTCTTTAACCTTGTTAAGTATGTTGTGTGCTTTTCTAGTCATGTTTTTTTTACACTTGCATTTTTAGATTTCACTCTATTTTTAATTCTTGGCTGCCTAGTTGTGACTAAGATCTTGCTTATGAGTAGACCCTTAATGGAATATTTGCCAGAACAATGTCTATTCAATAGTGCTTAGCTTGTTTCTTTGTTGTTGTTATTATGCTTTGACACCTCTAATTTTTGATTGGACTCCTACTAATTGCTAGAGCAGCGGTGTCCAAACTTGGGAACTTTAAGACTTGTGGACTTCAACTCCCAGAATTCCCAGCCAGCTGGCTGGGGAATTCTGGGAGTTGAAGTCCACAAGTCTTAAAGTTCCCAAGTTTGGACACCCCTGTGCTAGAGCCTACATCCATGATGGCAAGGCTATGGTGGGTTTCAAATTTTTTTAGAACCTCTTCTGTGGGTGTGGCCTGCTTTGTGGGTGTGGCTTGCCACCCGTGTGACCGGGTGGGAGTGGCTTGCTGGCCATGTAACCGGGTGGGAGTGGCTTGCCACCCATGTGATCGAGTGGGAGTGGCTTGTCAGTCATGTGACTGGGTGGGCATGGCCAACTTGTAAAATGTGATGAAACTCACTTAACAACGCTCTTGCTTAGCAACCAAAATGTTGGCTCAGAAACTCTGGCATTGAAGTGTGCAAGTCTTAAAGCTGTCAAGTTACAAGATCCTGGGACCCCTAACCCTTTAGAAAAAAAAACCCCGGGGTGTTCAAACTTGACAGCTTTAAGACTTGTGGACTTCAACCCCCAGAATTCCTCCTCTCGCTCTTCATCTTGATGATGTGTGGACAGGCAGGGGGAGGGAGCTGAAACTGATTCTAAACGGCAATGTAGATTTATGAAACTCTTCTATAGAAGAGGTTAGAACTGGCAGGAATCCACCCCTGGATGGGTGGCACGCAGAGCCCTGTCTGTGGGCATGTGCACTATCCCAGGTCAGCCAGCTGGTGGTTGGGTTTCCAAGGGCGCCTATGTGCTGGACAGCTGGTTGTTGAGTTTCTGGTGCTGTGGGGCATGCACATGCGCACGGGTGGGTGCACGCCTCCCAGTTTGGGCACTTTGTGCCTAAAAGTTCACCATCACTGGCCTAGATTGATTAATACTAGTCCTCTTTTCCAAGTCTTTCCTCCTCTGATTCAACTTGTATCAGGAGTGTCAAACTCAAGGCCTGAGGGTCAGATCCAGTTGCAATGTGGTTGGATCTGGTCCATGGGGCCATCCTTGAAAATGTAAGGGGCCGGTCTGTGTTGCTATGGCCTAGTCTACCCAATGTGAAGAGGAAACATCAATCCAGCATCCCTTCGGCCGGTCTACGCATTGCTAAGAGGAAACATGTCAGCAGTTTGCGGAGTGGCGTCAAGCTGGCCACGGCCACCAAGTTGGCCATGCCCACCAGGACCCCCGAGGTCAACCACTACCCTGATACGGCCCTCAATGAAATTGAATTTGAGATCCCTGACCTAGGTAGTCAGTTAGAATTATCCCTTGTGTAACTCTGACAATTCAAACTGATTGCTGCTACAGTGTTAAGACTATGAGAAAGCTATTGTATTATTGTGTCCTTATGCATTGGCCCATAAATTATGTCCTCAGCTCAGGAGAAGTGTAGGTTGTCTGGATAGAAGAACTGTAGGTGAAAATGTTGAAATCTGCTCTTCTTCAAATTTACTTTGCACCTCACTTTTTCCCCAAATAATGACTGCAAAACTGAATGGGCATGATAAAGCATGCTGGCGCTATTAAAATGTGGCACCAATAGCAATAGATTGCAGGATTTGCATTATAAAGCCTATTGTAAGACTTTCAGATCTGGAAATTATTTAAAGAAGAAGAGGAAGAGGAGGAGGGGGGGAGAAGGAGGAGGAGGAGGAGGAGGAGGAGGAGGAGGAGGAGGAGGAGGAGAAGAAGAAGAAGAAGAAGAAGAAGAAGAAGAAGAAGAAGAAGAAGAAGAAGAAGAAGAAGAAGAAGAAGAAGAAGAAGAAGAAGAAGAAGAAGAACCACCATCCCACCAATAGTTGGCAGCAAAGAGAAACAGAAAGCTCTAATCTAATTCCTTGTTGCCCTCTAATGGTGATCTAGAGATTGGCAGTCTAGATTTCATAGTCTAACTTACTACAGTAAATACCTGGTTGTTATTGACAGTTGCTTTTTTATCTCTCTTATTGCATATAACGAAGTTTACCATAATTTCTGGAAGCCTATGGCATTGTAAAGCTGTTAACTTCCAATCTATCACAAGCTTAATTTACTGTGGAGGTCTCTATATTTCATGGAGACAATTACAGTGATGTTAATTTCTCAACATGGCTATTTTCATTTGATATATGATGCACGCAACTATAAATAAGTAAGTAAGCTGTCCATGTATTGTCTTCTTAGGGCATTTTTAAAGTCAAGGGATAGGGAAAAGGCAAAGTAATGAAAGAAGGCAAATTATAAGATATCACTGGGTGGGAAGCAGAGAGGTGTGAACTGTATGAATTGTCTTTTTCCTACTCATCCATTGCTGAGAATTGATGTAAATTAGACTTTTACTTGTGTTTCTCATAGTAAGACAGCTGCAATGGAGAAGAAGAGCAAAAAGAGAAGGAATACTTGTTTGAAGTTTAATCAGTTTCTCAGAGAACAAAGAAATGACAAGTTTCAACTCTTTGAGAATACCTTGGCTTGCACAAAGCAGCCCACTCTTATTTTAGCCAGTGCGAAATCTAGATCTGAGATCTAGCACCAAGATATTCTGCTTTGGCTCTTGTCTGCTCAGATTTTGTTTTTGAGAAAGTGACATAATGAAAGCAATTTATATCTATATATCTGTATCTATATATTTCTATGTATATCTATCTGTCTGTCTGTCTGTCTGTCTGTCTGTCTGTCTGTCTATCTATCTATCTATCTATCTATCTATCTATCTATCTATCTATCTATAATCTATCTAAATTTTTGAGAAGGAACATATATTCCAGAGGGATAGAATCAAAATCACGTGAAGTGTTAATACCACTTTATAATGCCTTGATAAGGCCACACTTGGAATACGGCATCCAGTTTTGGTCGCCACAATGTAAAAAAAGATGTGGAGACTCTGGAAAGAGTGCAGAGAAGCGCAACAGAGATGATTAGGGGACTGGAGGTTAAAACCTATGAAGAATGGTTGCAGGAACTGGGTATGTCTAGTTTAATGAAAAGAAGGACTAGGGGAGACATGATAGCATTGTTCCAATATCTCAGGGGTTGCCACAAAGAAGAGGGAGTCAAACTATTCTCCAAGGCACCTGAGGGCAGAACAAGAAGCAATGGGTGGAAACTAATCAAGGAGAGAAGCCACTTAGAACTAAGGAGAAATTTCCTGACAGAACAATTAATCAGTGGAACAGCTTGCCTCCAGAAGTGAATGCTCCAACGCTGGAAGTTTTAAAGAAGATGTTGGATAACCATTTGTCTGAAGTGATGTAGGGTTTCCTGCCTAAGCAGAAGGTTGGACTAGAAGACCTCCAAGATTCCTTCCAACTCTGTTATTGTGTATTCTATAGTTTAATATATTCCCAACTTTTTTAAAAAAAAATGCAAAACTTTCCTCCCTGGCACCATCATTTTGTCCACTGGTATTTTCAGATGTTAAGAATGACCCTCAGCTACCATAGATATGCCAGCCATTGCTCTACAGACCCTTAGCAACATTAATCATGGTGCTTGTCAAAGATACCCAGACTGCATTCTGGTGTATCTATTAAAAAAGGTTGAACTTAGATCATTAGAACTGAATTTAGAGAATACTTTTTTGAACATTAATCAAAGTGACAGATGGCTTGCAGAACAGCAGGTTAGACAGAAGGAGCAGATAGTTGTAATTAAGGAGTCTGTTGAGGATAATACTACTTCAGCATAGAACAAAGGGCTCTGTGTGTCTGAAAATAGGTTAGACACAGCTGATACTATGAGATGATGAGGGTATAAAATGGATTGTTGCAAAGATAATTTGGTATAAAATCAGTTTCATTTACAGAGAAGAAATATAGTGTTCCAGGTTTCACAAAATGCTTTAGCAGTGTTGCCTGCATTCAACAAAACTGAATTGTCTTCCGGGAGAGTATTCTTACTTTTAATTTTGAAGTGGAAAGGTTCACAAATTCTCCAGAAACAAGGCACCTAAGTAGACCAGGAAGTGTGTGGGGGGGGGGGGAATCTAGTGAAAAATGAAAATACATAGGTTTGTAAATCTCACTCGGCACTGTAAGTCTAGATGGAATGGAATGATGTATAAGAGAAATTGGCTTTTAGGCAGGAATTCCGAATAAGAGCGGAGCACACTTTGAAAGAAGAATTTCAGTACCATGGACAGCTTACATCCATTTTTAGAGTATTTATGGCTTACTCTAGCCTTCAGGTGTATTCAACTTCCATTATCTTTAGCCAGTATCTGTTATAGATGATCTTAACAAGGTTCATAATACAAGTTCAGTTCAACATGATAAATATTTTAGAAAAGGAATACCAGTGGCTGTCCCACTCAATATGCAATGAGAACAATAGCCCTAACTTTCGTTGAATGAAAATCGAGGATCGCTCGCTACGTTCCAAAATATATTTTGTCAGCATATATTGGAAGACAATAGGGCACCTCCATAGAATTCCACAGATTATACTGAAATGTACAGTTATAAGCAAAATAGGAGTAATGCTTTTCCTGTGTAAACATGTAATGTCCACGACAATGTGGACAACAAGAAGGTTTTGTTGGGCTTTCACTTGGCTTCCTTCCAATGAATGCCATACCTCCTTTTTCAGCTAAGCATCCAACTATGTCTTCATGGATATTCATTGGAAATAAGCAGGGCTATCAAATCAGTAGATTTGGTAGAAAATCATATGCAGGTTAGAAACTAGGGCTACTATAAACAAAGATATTGGTGGTCTTTTTTTCTACTCAACATACAGCATTTGCTTTTTATTTTAACATGGCAATGAATAGAATCTACAAGTTCAGACCTTATCAGATTATCTTTGGAGGCATAGACCAGGCTGCAGAACTGATAGGGTCCCATTCTCTCGACAGTGTTCCTCCTTTATTTCGCATCAGAGGCAACATTATGGAATTAAAACCGCTGTATAGAATAGAATAGAATAGAATAGAATAGAATAGAATAGAATAGAATAGAATTCTTTATTGGCCAAACAAGGAATTTGTCTTTGGTGCATATGCTCTCAGTGTACATAAAGGAAGAGATACATTCGTCACGAATCGTAAGGTACAACATTTAATGATAGTCATAGGGTACAAGTAAGCAATCAAATCATATTAGGAAATAATCAATATAAATTGTAAGGATACAAGCAACAAAGTTACAGTCATAAGTGGGAGGAGATGGGTGATAGGAATGATGAGAAGATTAATAGTAATAGCAATGCAGACTTAGTGAATAGTTTGACAGGGTTGAGGGAATTATTTGTTTAACAGAGTGATGGCGTTTGGGGGAAAACTGTTCTTGGTGTGCATTGCCCTAAAGCGTCGTTTTGAAGCAATTTGTGTCCAGGATGTGAGGGGTCTGTAAATATTTTCACAGCCCTCTTTTTGACTCGTGCAGTATGCAGGTCCTCAATGGAAGCCAGGTTTGTAGTAATTGTTTTTTCTGCAGTTCTAATTATCCTCTGAAGTCTGTGTCTCTCTTGTTGGGTTGTTTTACTCTCCTTAGGGCACCAATGTTAGAATAAAAGTTTGCCACTGGAAAATGAATTTTATTCATGTCTGCATATTGGTGAGGACAAGCATGATTCCAGGGAAAAGTTTAGTAGGGCTTAATTCTCTCTCTCTAAAAAAATTCCAACTGATATTTTCCTACAATGTAAAATAGAAATTCCAAGCAACTGATAGCTTAGAAGATTAATAAATGTGGCTGCTGTTCCATTCAGCAAAGAATATGTTTCTATGTGTATTTATACAATGCTTATACAAAGCACCGGCAGGAGAGAATATTTGTAACTTTGGGGTTCTTTGTTGTTCCTGATGTCAGGCCTGCAGTCATATTTCTTTTAGGATCTTTGGCCTGCCACACTCTCTGTTATTTTACTATGCTGTGGGGTAATTGGGAGGGGGAATAGTAAGGAGTAGAATTTGTTGTTGTCCAAATAAAACATTCCTTTCTAGAAGCCCAAGGTCATTCTTTGTCTCTGCACCCCTGCACCTGACCAGAAGTGGATGGGTGGAGATGCCAGCATGGCAATGGAAGATTGGACCATGGGATGGACTTGTGGGTGTGGGGGCAAGTTCATGAACTTTCAACTGGGTGGAAACCCCAGGAAGTTTTCAGATTCGGGTTTCCACAGATGTGCCAACATGTCTCTCTTAATAAATTGGAACTTAGAGCAATGCTTTGCCTTGGATAATTTTGGATAATTTTTGGAACGCTGACATCTGAGTTTGAAGGTTTTCTTATACTGTTTCATTGCCAAACTAGGTAAAGTCATTAGTGCTGTAAGAGTTTGCTCTTAATTTTTATATATTAGTGGCTTGCCCTCTCAGTGTTGGTGAGAACGGTTGTGGTGGTTCCTTTATAAGGCTGTTGTTTACTATTAATTTGCCTGTCTGCTTTGATGGCTCCTTGATTGAGATATTGTTTACTTCTTGGTTGTTGATCTAGTGTTAATCTCGGTGTCTCTGCTCTTACACAAAGCATTCTGTAGGCACCAAAGAACAACGAACAATGCTGTAGTGCTTCCCAACCACATGAAAACATACTTGTGAAATAAACACGATTATATATATATATATATATATATATATATATATATATATATATATATATATATATATATATATATATATATATATATATATATATATATATATATATATATATATATATATATATATATATATATATATATATATATATATATATATATATATATATATATAGGTAAAGGTTCCCCTCGCACATATGTGCTAGTCATTTCTGGCTCTGGGAAGCAGTGCTCATCTCCATTTCAAAGCCGAAGAGCCAATGCTGTCTGAAGATGTCTCCGTGGTCATGTGGCCAGCATGACTAAATGCCGAAGGCGCATGGAAAGCTGTTACCTTCCAACCAAAGGTGGTTCCTATTTTGCTACTTGCATTTTTACGTGCTTTCGAATTCCTAGGTTGGCAGAAGCTGGGACAAATAACGGGAGCTCTACTCCGTTACGTGGTGCTAGTGATTCGAACTGCTGAGCTGCCGACCTTTCTGATCGACAAGCTCAGTGTCTTAGCCACTGAGCCACCGTGTCCCTTTATATACAGTTACGTCAAAGAGCAAATAAAATTTCCGAGGACATATGCCACCAAATGACAAGGAGATGTGAATTTGCCTTCAGTGGACTTCCCAGAGATAAGGGGCGGAAGCATTTTGGCAAAAATAAGGTTTTATCTCATGTGAAGATCACACCACTTGCTTAACCAGGTCAGTTAAAGATCTGGTGGTTTAGGAACAGTGGCTAAGATGCTGAGCTTGTCAATCAGAAAAGTCGACAGTTCAACAGTTCGAATCCCTAGTGTTGCATAATGAGTGAGCTCCCGTTACTTGTCCCAGCTTCTGCCAACCTAGCATTTTGAAAGCATGTAAAAAATGCAAGTAAAAAAATAGGAACCTTTGATGAGAAGGTAACAGTGTTCCATGCGCCTTCAACATTTAGTCATGCCAGCCACATAACCGTGGAGTCATCTTCGGTCAGTGCTGGCTCTTCGACTTTGAAACAGATTATCACCGCCCCCTAGAGTCGGGAACAACTAGCGCATAAATGTGAGGGGAACTTTTACCTTTATACTTTTATTACCCAGGGTATGGCTTGGTATCACCATTATGTACCCATATTGTAGTTCATGTCTTATACCTATAATTGAGCCCAGAATTACAGTTGTAACTCATGCCAGTTGTTAAACAGATCGTCACAGTGAGCAACCTAATTTTACAATACTTTTTTGCAGGCGCTTCTTAGGCTAATGCTGCGGTTGTAAGGCGAACGCCACAGTCATAAAGCAAATGGCACAATCATACAGTAAATGCTGTAATTGTTTAGCAACCCATTGTCGTCTTTTTTGCCTACAGGTAGTCTCGACTTGCAACTACTTTGTTTCGGGGCCATTTGAAGCTACAATGGCACTGACCGTTCTCCACACTTACAACTATTGCATCCCAATGGCCATGTAACTGAAATGCACAGGCTTGGCAATTGACTCATACTTATGGCAGTGTCCCACAGAGTCATTTGATCACCTTTTGCTACCTTTTGAAAAGCAAAGTCAATGGGGGAAGCCAGATTTTGGGCTCAATTGTGGTCAGAGGTTGAGAACTATCTGTACTTGGTTTGTTTTCCTATAGTTTAGGGTCCTGTGTAAAGCCAGCAAGCTGTTTAGTTTATTGCTTGGTATAAACTGTGGGAACAGAGAAAATGGGTTGGAAAACTAGAAAAGAATAGAGGAGAGGAGAGGAGAGGAGAGGAGAATAGAGGAGAGGAGAGGAGTGGACTAGAATAGAATAGAATAGAATAGAATAGAATAGAATAGAATAGAATAGAAGACTTGGAAGGAACCTTCAACCCTTTGCTCAGGCAGGAAGCCCTATTGCCATTTCAGACAAATGTCTGAAATCTCTTATTAAAAACTTCCAGCATTGGAGCATTCACAACTTCTGGAGGCACTGATTAATTGTTCTATTTGTCAGGAAATGTCTCCCTAGTACAGAGGTCAGTAACCTTAAACACTCAAAGAGCCACAAAGGTCCTAACTGGAAGTCCCCCGTTCAATTATGGAGCCCACCGGAAGTCCAGTTCCTCCATCATAGTCTCCTCCTAGCGCGGAGTCCTTTTTCCTCTGCTGACCAGAAGTCGGTTCCCCCACCATAGAGTCTCCTCCTAGCGCGGCATCCTTTTTCCTCTGCTGACCAGAAGTCAGTTCCCCCACCATAGAGTCTCCTCCTAGCACAGAGTCCTTTTTCCTCTGCTGACCAGAAGTCAGTTCCCCCACCATAGAGTCTCCTCCTAGTGTGGCATCCATTTTCCTCTACCTGTCCTAAAAGCTCTATCAATTGTGGAGCTGATCAGCAACAGGGAGCTGTAGCAGAGGGATGAAAGAGCTACATGTGGCTCCAGAATCACAGGTTGTTGACCCCTGCCTTAGTTCTAGGTTGCTTCTCTCCTTGATTAATTTCCACCCATTGCTTCTTGTTCTACCCTCAGGTGTTTTGGAGAATAGGTTGACTTCCTCTTCTTTGTGGCAGCCCCTGAGACATTGGAACCATGCTATCCTATCACCCCTAGCCCTTCTTTTCCTTAAACTACACATACCCAATTAACTGGGTTAACTCAGTTAAATCAGATTATGCTTGCTGTATACCATATATGTCGTATGTCATACAGCCAGAGGGACCTGGGAGGTCGTTCCATTACCCAACCCCCACAAATATATATATATTGAACTAGCAGTTGAAAGTGTCCCCAGAAGTGTCAAGGGAGATGAAACAGTCAGCCTCCCCCCACCCCCGTGGAAAGTGTGACTTCAACCTTGAACGCTTGATTCAACCTTGAACGCTTGAGATTCTTTCAAAAGCACCTGCAGAATTGTTAATGAGAGCCACAATAGCAAAGCTGCACTGAGCTGGGTGCCCAGAGACCCAATTAGTTTCCCAAGCAATTGAAGAACAGGAACAACCAAAGATAATCTTGCCAAAAAGAAAAAAAAATGTAAACAACTCTAAAAGCAATGGCTCAAAAAGAAAACCTCTGGTTTTTTTCCCATGACAAGTTTTTAAGCCTTTGGAACCTGAGAAGGTTAATGACAAATAACACCGGTGTCTTTGCCATCGAGGGGTCCTGCAAGTATGTTGAAAAGCTCAGAATTTGCAGGGTGATTGGGTGTAGGGATGATAACCTATCAAAGATGGTCCTCATCTGACTGACCTTTATAGTGCAGCTCAGAACACAGGTAGCTGGAATAGGTATCGTTCCCTTCAATTATTTAGAGAGAAAGTTATGGATTAGATCAGGGGTGTCCAATCTTGCCAACTTTATGACTTGTGGGCTTAAACTGCCAGAATTCCTCAGCCGGCATCACAAGGTAACTCTGGGTGGCATACAATAAAAGCAGAGGTGGTATTCAGCAGGTTCTGACCAGTTCTGGAGAACCGGTAGCGGAAATTTTGAGTAGTTGGGAGAACCAGTAAATACCACCTCTGACTGGCCACGCCCACATCTATTCTCTGCCTCCTGAGTCCCAGCTGATCAGGAGGGAATGGGGATTTTGCAGTATCCTTCCCCTGGAGTGAGGAGGGAATGGGGATTTTGCAGTATCCTTCCCCTGGAGTGAGGAGAGAATGGGGATTTTGCAGTATCCTTCGCCCCCGGGGAGAGGGGGCGGTCTAGAAATTTAATATATTATTATTATTATTATTATTATTATTATTATTATTATTATTATTATTATTATTATTATTATTATTATTATTATTATTATTATTATTATTATTATTATTTTGCAGTATCCTTCCCCTGGAGTGAGGAGAGAATGGGGATTTTTCAGTATCCTTCCCCTGGAGTGAGGAGAGAATGGGGATTTTGCAGTATCCTTCCCCTGGAGTGAGGAGAGAATGGGGATTTTACAGTATCCTTCCCCTGGAGTGAGGAGAGAATGAGGATTTTGCAGTATCCTTCCCCTGGAGTGAGGAGAGAATGGGGATTTTGCAGTATCCTTCCCCTGTTGTGAGGAGAGAATGGAGATTTTACAGTATCCTTCCCCTGGAGTGAGGAGGGAACGGGGATTTTGCAGTATCCTTTCCCTGGAGTGGGGAAGGAATGGGAATTTTGCAGTATCCTTCCCCTGGATTGAGGAGAGAATGGGGATTTTGCAGTATCCTTCCCCTGGAGTGGGGAGGGAATGGGGATTTTGCAGTATCCTTCCCCTGGAGTGAGGAGAGAATGGGGATTTTGCAGTATCCTTCCCCTGGAGTGAGGAGAGAATGGGGATTTTGCAGTATCCTTCCCCTGGAGTGAGGAGAGAATGGGGATTTTGCAGTATCCTTTCCCTGGAGTGAGGAGAGAATGGGGATTTTGCAGTATCCTTCCCCTGGAGTGAGGAGAGAATGGGGATTTTGCAGTATCCTTCCCCTGGAGTGAGGAGAGAATGGGGATTTTGCAGTATCCTTTCCCTGGAGTGAGGAGAGAATGGGGATTTTGCAGTATCCTTCCCCTGGAGTGAGGAGAGAATGGGGATTTTGCAGTATCCTTCCCCTGGAGTGAGGAGAGAATGGGGATTTTGCAGTATCCTTCCCCTGGAGTGAGGAGAGAATGGAGATTTTACAGTATCCTTCCCCTGGAGTGAGGAGGGAACGGGGATTTTGCAGTATCCTTTCCCTGGAGTGGGGAAGGAATGGGAATTTTGCAGTAACCTTCTCCTGCCACACGCACCAAGTCATGCCCACCAAACCACACCATGCCCACCAAGCCATGCCCACAGACCCATAGTAAAAAAAATTGAATCCCACCACTGAATAAAAGCCACCATAAAAAATGTACTAGAAAACAAATAAAAAACAATTAAAATAGTAAACAAAGATAAAAACAAAAACAAAAGCAGGGCAATATTACACTTCATGCAACCAACATGTAAGCTGCCTGTCACCAGGGAAACCCAGGTCTTAACCAGGGAAACCCAGGTCTTCTGGCAGGCCAAGAAGGCCGTGGGGCTAACCTCACCTCTGGAGGGATGAAGTTCCAGAGAGCAGGTCCCATGGCACAAGAGGTCCCATCAGATAGCTGTAGCACTTATATACCGCTTCACAGTGCTTTACAGCCCTGTCTAAGCGGTTCACAGAGTCAGCCTATTGCCCCCAACAATCAGGGTTCACGTTTTACTGACTTCGGAACGCTGGAAAGCTGAGTTAAAAATTGAGCCAGTGAAAATCGAACTACTGGCACTCAGCAGAGTTAGCCTGCAATACTACATTCCAACCACTGCGCCACCACGACTCTCCCAAAAGATGGAACACTTTTCAGACGAGACTTGCAAAATGCTTTTCCTGTGATCCTGAGGGGAGAGGCAGTCCCTCAGGTAACCAGTCTCTGTGCCTTAAAGGTAAAAAAAAACACCTTGAATTGGATCCAGGACAATGGTGGGTTGCAGGTGGTACGCCCCGGTACAGGCGTACCGGAGTCTGCCCGGAGCACCAGGTACCTTTCCGGTACATTGCTCCGGAAGGCCCACCTGCCCGTCTGAGCTCCTTACCATGTTTTAAAGCTTTCGGCGCTTCCATGCACTGGCATGGCGCATACAGCACCTACACGATGCTCCGCCGAGCAGCTGGAGCGTCGCGGAGGCTTGCTGAAGTGTCGTTTGCAGCTACAACCCATGCACGCGCCCATATGGCCAACACCGGGCCCATTCCAACTGTACCATTGGAACGGGATCCGGAACCCACCACTGATCCAGGAGCAAACTCGTAACCAGTGAGGGTCACAAAACAGGGCTGTACCATTTGCTCACTTAAGGGGCGCACATAACTGCCCATGCCACCTCATTTTGCACCAGTTGAAGCTTCCGGATTCTCTTCAAGGGCAGCTCTATGTAGAGTGCAATACAGTAGTCTATTGGGGAGCTACAGGTAGTCCTCGTCTTACAACAGTTCATTTAGTCGCCGTTCAAAGTTACAACGCCGCTGAAAAAAAGTGACTCAGGACCATTTTTCACACTTATGAAAAATGTTGCCGCATCCCCATGGTCATGGGATTTGCATTCAGATGCTTGACAACTGGTTTATATCTATGACGGTCGCCGTATCCCACGGGTCATGTGACTTTTTGGGGGTTTTTTGGCGATCTTTTGGCAAGCAAAGTTAGTGGAGAAGCCAGAGTCACTTGACAACGGTGTCGCTAACTTAACAACTGCAGTGTTCAATGCCGTTTCAAATTTCTCATTTAACAAATTTCTCACTTAGCAACATAAACATTGGGCTCCCCTGTGGTCGTAAGTCGAGAACTAGCCGTGATTGGGACATGGGTAACTGTGAGCAGAGCTTCCTAATCCAGGAACGGGTACATCACTTTGCAACGGAAAATTCCTTTCCCAATTGCTGTCGTAAGTCGAGGATGGGGCGGGGTTGGCTAGATGACCTACCAGGACCCTTCCAACTCTGTTAATCTGCAAACTACATGTAATAGGAACACTGCACTACTTTCCTAGGGATCTTTCTGTGTGCATTTTCAGAGAGATGAAGCCACTAGTTAGAAACTAATTAGAGTAAAAATGGTCTGTGCTGATTCAAAAAAAAACCTGTATTTTCTCAGCCAAGAATATAATACAAAGAAATGATTCAAAGTGCATGTTAGGTGTGTAGGAAGGTTCTATAGTTGTTTTATTCCTTTTTTATATACATAAAAAAGGTGTAGGTGGATCGAACTGTTAAACCAATATATTCTTCGGGGTAGAATATAGTTGTTAAAATAATGATAACTTTGATTAATGAGATGAGAATATGCAGAAGAGTGAAAAATCTCTGCGCACAAGCATAGAATGTACAGCTGGAGGAAATGATGTCTCACCAGCTGGAACATAAAAATCCACTTTTATTTCCAGAGAGGAAAAAGGGCAGCAAAGTGGACCATGAAGTTTATTTAAACTCACTCTCCACTTAGCAGAGGTCATAAAGACATCATCGAATTAACGGTTTTGTTCCTCTCTCGACTACTTTGAAATGTTAAGATCCTTGTAAAATGTAAGGAAATATTCTTATTGGACCTAACCTTGCAATTCTAGAACTGCTGGTCAACCAGATATATTTCTGAAAACCCATAATTAAGACATAAAGGTGATGGTCAATGCTTATCTTTTCTCTGTAATCTGGCATTTGTGTCTCTGTATTTCAGAGATTTCAAATTTTGCTATAGGTAATCCTAGATTTAGGGACGTGGTGGCTCAGTAGTTAAGACACTCAGCTTGTTGATCAGAAGGTTGGCAGTTCAGTGGTTCAAATCCCTAGCGCTGCATAATGGAGTGAGCTCCCGTTACTTGTCCCAGCTTCTGCCAACCTAGCAGTTTGAAAGCATGTAAAAATGCAAGTAGAAAAATAGGAACCGCCTTTGGTGGGAAGGTAACAGCATTCCGTGCGCCTCCAATGTTTAGTTATGCCGGCCACATGACCATGGAGACGTCTTCCAACAGCGCTTGCTCTTCAACTTTGAAACGGAGATGAGCACCTACCTACAAATTAAAACAAGATTTTAAAAAGATCGAGAACAATACGGAATATATGAGACACAAGTGGAATTAGATAAAATATTACTAGGAACAGGAGGAAAAATGATCACTAGATTATATAATTTTCTTTTAAAATATAAAATGGAGGAAGAGACGGTAAAGGAGACAATGATTAGCTGGGGAAGAAATTTTGGCCACAACATAGAGTTAGAAAAATGGGATAAACTGTGGGAAAGAAATTATAAATTTACGAAGGCAGCAGCTTACAAATAAAATCTCTATAAAATGTTTTATAGATGGCATTTGCCTCCAGCGAGATTGGCCAAAATGTACCCAAATTTATCCCCTAATTGTTGGAGATGCAATCACAAGCTTAGAACATTTTATCACATGTGGTGGACGTGCCCCATCACAAGGAAGTACTGGTACAAAATTTGAAAGTGGTTAGAAGAAATTACTGAGCGAAAAATAGAACTCAAACCAGAAGCATTCTTATTAGGACTACTGGATCAAAAAATGGACAAACAATCTCAATACATAATCATACATATACTCACGGCAGCCAGGATTGCCTTCACACAAAATTGAAAAAAAATTAATACACCCTCAGATGAAACTACAATCAGGAAAATACTTGAGTGTGCAGAAATGGACAAAATGACAATAGAACTAAAAGAAAGAGAAGAATCGGACTTCTATAATGTATGGAATAAAATATACAAGTGGCTAGAAATCAGAAGCCAAAACAGGAAATAGAGAATACAAATAGATGGAGACACAAATAATGATGAATATTACTATAAACGTTTATACTATGCTTGTTACATCATAGGACAAGGCTATAGTAATAGGAATGCAATGCAGAAGGGAGAATTATAAAAACTAGGCAGGAAAGCCGATATTGAAATATTGAAATTACTCTATATTGCTATGTATGTTCCGTGTTTTGTTTTGTTTTATTGTGTTTTCCCTTGTTGTGTCTATTTTACTGTTTTTAAAGATTAAAACATTCAATAAAAATGTTAATTAAAAAAAAAGAAACGGAGATGAGCACTGCCCCCTAGAGTCAGGAATTACTACCACATATGTGTTACCTTTGCCTTTAATCCTTGATTTATGACCAGATATGAACCCAAAATGTATGATGCCAAGCAAGATAGTTGTCCCAAAGGTGCTTTTTCAAGAGGCAACAGGGCTTTCTGGTTTTTCTGTGAAGACGTTTTGCTTCTCATCCAAGAGGCTTCTTCAGCTCTTCAGAATGACAAGCTTCTTTAGCTCTTCAGCTCCTTGGATGAGAAGCGAAATGTCTTCAAAGAAAAACCAGAAAGTCCGGTTCCCTCTTGAAGTAGCTCCTTTGGGACAACCATGACCTGAATAACTGAGAATCTCTGTAGACATTAAGCAAGAATTAAGTGAATTTTGCCCCATTTTACAACCTTACCTGCCACAGTTGTTAAGCAAATCACTGCGGTTGTTAAGTTTATAACTCGGTTGTTAATTGAATCTGGCTTCCCCATTGACATTTGCTTGTCAGAAAGTCACAACAGGTGATCACATAGCCCGGGGACACTCAGAGGTGGTATTCAGCAGGTTCTCACCAGTTCTGGAGAACCGGTAGTGGAAATTTTGAGTCATTTGGAGAATCGGTAAATGCCACCTCTGACTGGCCTCACCCCCATCTATTCTCTGCCTCCCGAGTCCCAGATGATCGAGAGGAAATGGGGATTTTACAGCATCCTTCCCCTGCAACGCTCACCAAGCCACACCCACAGAACCAGTAGTAAAAATTTTGAATCCCACCATCAATGTCAAGTTGTCAACCATCATAAATACATGCTAGTTTAATCTATTTCTATACCGCTTCCCGTTCAGACAACCTTGAAGCCATTCTCACAGCTTGCTGAGCTTGGAAGTTGATGAACTGGTTATGGTAGAATATTCAACGTTTCTTAGGAGAAGAGGATCGTTCCTGCAGTCTTAAAATAAGCGATCGTATGTGAAACTTCAAGTAGGAGGTTGTAGTGTTTTCCTTTGTCGCACAATGTCCTACTCAGGATAAAACAAAATCATCCATTAAAATTGGGGGGTGGGAGCTTTAGCCAAAATGTGAGGATGGATGCCCAAATATGAGTCACAATTTTGATCCCTCTGGCCTCATTGTGCAAAATAACATTAGGAATACAAAGGGACTTGATAATTGTTCCTTAAGTATTTGATTGCACCCTGTCCTGGGAACGATGCATTGACTCTATATGGTCCCAGCTATGCTCAGAATAGAAGTTGTACCCAGACTGTGGCTGAAAATAGTTTTACTGCAGCAAAAAATGAATAAGGGCACCTCTAAATCATAAAAACACTGCACAACTGATATCTGTGCATTTTGCAGAACACATCCCACATGTGAAATAACATAGTTGGAAGGGACCTTGGAGGTCTTCTAGTCTAATCCTCTGCTCAGACAGTAAACCTTATAACATTTCGGACAAATTGGTTGTCCAATATCTTCTTAAAACACCACCCACAACTCAGAGATGGTATTTTGCAGGTTTTGACCAGTTCTGCAGAACCGGTAGCAGAAGTTTTGAGTAGTTCAGAGAACTGGTAAATACCATCTCTGGCTGGCCCCGCCCCATCTATCCTCTGCCTCCTGAGTTCCAGCTGATCGGGAGGAAATGGGGATTTTGCAGTATCCTTCCCATGGAGTGGGATGTGAATGGAGATTTTACAGCAGTGACGTGCAGTCAGGTGAGGCAGGTGAGGCACAGCCTCACCGCTCTCATCATGAAAAGAAAAAAAATGTAAAAGGGAAAAGGCGAATGCTGAGGTGAGGCTAGATAGCTGCTGCCTCACGGTGAATGACTGCCTGTTTAAAAAAGCCTCTAAAAAGTGCCCTCTACTATGAGGCAGGAATACAGCATTTTTTGCCTCCTGAAACCCCGCCCACTTCACCAAAATAGCCATGCATAGCCTTTAGGAGGCTTTCAGAGTGCTCCTGGGGGCTGGGGAGGGCAGAAATGAGTGAAAATGGGCTGTTTTTTCTTCATTTTTGTCCCCCCAACCCCCAGGAACACTCTATAAGCCTCCTAAAGACTATGCCTGCCCTTTTTTGGACAAAAAACGGGCCCATTTTTGCAAAAAAAAGGGGTCATTTTTGGGAGGTCTGCAGTGCAAAAACTTCTTTTTTAATTTGCCTCTTCAAAATCTTGGTGCGTCTTATACTCCGAAAAATATGGTACTGTGGCCAACTCACCATGGCCAACTCGCCACAACTCACCGTAGGACAATTCAATGCTATATGAATTGCTTTGTTCAGGTCACTAATGGTGACTAGGTTTTCATCTAAATTATTGTAACTCCACCAAGGCTCATAGGAGGTATAGAGGTAGTCCTTGACTGACAACCATTTAGCGGCCATTCAAAGTTACAGTGGTCCTGAAAAAAGTGATTTGGGACCAATTTTCACACTTACGACCGTTGCAGCTTCCCCAAGGTCACGTGATAGAAATTCGGCCACTTGGCAATTGGCTCATCCTTAGGGTGGATGCAGTGTCCATAGGTCACGTGATCCCCCTTAAGCGAACCATCCAACAAGCAAAGTCAACGGGGAAGGCAGATTCACTTAGCAACCATGGAACTAATTTAATGACTGCAGCAATTCACTTAACAGCTGAAGCAAGAAAGGTCATAAAAGGGGGCAAAGCTCTCTTAACAATTGTCTTGCTTAGCAACATAAATTCTGGCCTCAATTGTGGTTGTAAGTCGAGGGCTTTTTCAGGCCGAACCTCGTTTGCCCCATCACCGAATCTTTAAAAAGTCCACCACTCTGTTCTGACTGAGGCTGCCCAAGAGCGTGAAGCAAACTCCTTGTCCTGACAAAAAACCCTTTTTATTAATTGACTGTGAATTCTGCTCATTCACATCCAGCAAAGTCTTTCCAGGGAGGATTTATAGTCACAGACCTTATCTGGCTTGGAGAGCTGCCAGGCCAATATCTGCAAAACTTGGCAAGGAGTCTCAGAGAGTCACAAACCAATTAAGTGAACTAATTGTCTCCTGCAAACTCTACTCCCCTTTTGCTCCTCTTTTATTTCCTCTGGGAGGGGCCATTCATCATCCACCTTTGGCCTTACTCCTAAATCGACCCTTGTTCTTTAGCTGTTTTCTTCGTCTGGCAACTCTGCGCATGCGCACACCAGGAACAGGCTCCAGCTGTTCATTTGCCTCACTGATGTCTGACTCTGAAGGCAACTGATAACTGGCATACGGCTCTGGCTCCCTCTCTGTCTCCAACACAGAGCCCTCAACAGAGCCTTCCCCAGACTCCAAGACTGACCCATGTTCGTCCCCAACCTCCTCACTGTCCGAATCTGCTGCCAGTTCTGCTGGCGGGCCACAACACACTCCCTTTGTTTGCTTGTGAGAAGCTGGGCAGTAGTCAGTCAGAATACTTGTCGTTCTTAGTGTTTCAGACGGCTTCATAAATTTGCAATCCCTTTGCTTGCCCTCTGCCAACAAAATGCAATTAGCTCTTGGCTGAGAATCTCAGCCCTGGCTAAAGCGATGGAAAGGAGAAGCAAGGCCAATGATCCATTGGAAATAGGCAGGGCTCTCCATCAGCCGAGATGGAGTTGCTCTTCCATTCTTGGTGGAACAAGACCTCCAGACACTCGCATTGTTCTCAGTGCTTTCAGGCTGGCAAAGAAGCATCCTTGAAAAAGAAATGTGTGAGAGCCAGGGGAAATTAGACAGGCTCTGAAATAGTTTCTAATAGATTTAGTCCTGTCATGCAGGATATTAACTCAAGAAGCCACTGACTCAGGAAATGAATAATCGAATATATCTTACTTTATATAGGTGGACCTTTTAGCCAGGAAGGATTTAATATAGCACTAGAGTTTAGAATTGTACTCCAAAGAACCCCGAATGCCCTTTGAGGGCTATCAAGGTTCCTTTTGGCTAGATCAATATCTTCAGGACAGCATCACCATTTCTAATTATCTTCTCTTGCAGAAATGGGGCGATGAATTTATGGCCTCTGGAAATGATTGAACTACAGTTCCCAGCATTCCTCATCACTAATTAAGCTGTCTAGGGGCATTAATGAGGAACAGTTGGCTTGAAGAGGAATGATTATCAAGGAGTTCGTGGATAAAGAAACAATAGAGGAGAAAGAGATGAGAGAGAGAGAGAGAGAACGAGAGAGAGGGAGAGAGAGAGGTCTCTGCTTGGGTGGAGAAGTAGAAGATAAAAGTATGAAAGTAAATTCTGGAGGAATAGATTTGGAAGATTAAGAATACCATCTGTGAAATCAACTATTACCTAGAATAGTGTAGGAGGGCCAGGAGGGCCCAGGGGGGGGGGGAGTCAAGAGAGGAATCAATCTAAAATCGTTATGGTCCCACAAGTGGTCAATCCCTCTTGAATTCTGTTAACTTTTATCTAGCACCAATTTAGAGCTGACCATTAGTTCACTAGATTCTTGTGTATAAGCATGAGCAACACATCAGCTTAACTGGAATTTAATGGTCCTGATTCTTTGCATCTGACAAACCACTTTCAGTTTTTAATGAAGAATCACTCTTTGGTTAATTCTTTTTCTAGGTTTATCCTCAAACCAAAACTTGATGGAAGTTAATCTGCAATGAGTATTAAGCAAGTATTTTTGTGCCTTGGTGGCAAATATATTGTAGGAGATGACCAGGATAAAACCGAGGGAGGCATCAACCACATCATCAGTCTTCAGTCCCCTTCATGTTCACAAGAGATCTAAGTCCAGGCCACCCTGAATTCCATTGACTCTTATCTACCGCCAATTTGCTTTGACTGTTAGTTGTTCAGATTCTTGTAGAGAGTAAATTAGTATGTGATAAACCTGTAGCCATTGGAACCACCTTGCTTCCTGATTTCTTGCCCCTGACAGATATAGCATCTTGCAACCTAGCTATCCTCCCTTTTCTTGGGGCAAATTGATGTCTTTTTTCACTATGGTCCACGCACTTCAATGATCATTTACATCTCAAATGTCTTTGGAAAAAATAATAATAATTTTGGAAACAATGCATCATGCAGATAAAATGATTATGGTGAAAAATGTGGTTTTTCTGGCTGTAGAATTTACTATGCATGGGCTAGATTTTTATAAGTCTATTTGATGCCATCTGTGACCAGAACAATCACTAAATAATGTATTGCAAGGGCATTTATTTCCTCTACAGCGTGCCCTGCGTTGATAGGCTCTTAATGGAAAATAAGTAACTGCATATTATTCAAGGCTTTCCTACATCTGGTTCTCCCCAGCCTTTAGGTTTACTATAATCCACCTTTTCACGAAGTGTGAGCATAGGTGTTGTTTTTTTTAAAAAAAACCTCCATTAGCAGAGGTTACTTAAATATGTACATTTTTTTCTAAATAGAAATGCTGGAGGTAAAAATCAGGGTTTTTTTCTCACTTGCATAATAATTATCCTCTACCTCTGACTTCTCTGCACTTTATCCTTCAGTAATTAAACATTAGAAAATTGGAGGTACAATGCACATTTTAATTGCCGAGTAATTTGCCTTGAGTCACTAGAAAGTATTTTCCCCCCTCACACTACTAACTGGTAAAAGAAGTAGCGTTAAAAAAACTATCTATCCATCCATCTTATTGTTTTCTTTTAGTGTGATGAAAGATAATTTCTTTTTTAAACACCTCTTTAAAAGGTGCTTTGAAGCATCTTTTAAGCCAGAAGAAAATGTTGACGCAATTTAAATGCAAACAAAAAAAAAAAAGCAATAACAATAGCACTTAGACTTATATACTGCCCCATAGTGTTTTACAGCACTCTCTGAGCAGTTTACAAATGCTAGCATATTGCCCCAAACAATCTTGGTCCTCATCTTATCAACCTCGGAAGGTTGGACGTCATCCTTGAGACGATCAGGATTGAACTCCAGACTGCGGGCAGAATTTGCTTGCAATTCTGCCTTCTAATGGAATGGGACAACTCGCCACAGCCAACGTGCTGCAGGACAATTTAACAATTCAATTTCATTATTTAAAGTAAATAAAAAATGTTTTATCTTTTGTCATTCACATTTCATTCTGTCCTTCCTTTTGCATCCTTTTTAAAAAAATAATAATAATTCTATTCCACCATTTCTTTGATGCTAATGTAACTCTTGCCCCGCAGTGACTTATCCCACAGCAAATTGGCCGTGGTGAATTGCCATAGATTTGCATTCTAGCCACAGCGCCACCAGGACTCATGGTAAGAAAAGCTCTTCTTACCATTATATAGTTTTGAGTTGCCAACGATACTGGGTGACTCTCTTGTCATTGCAATAGCCAAATCTGGCTTCCAGATTTCTTTCTGCAGCTTCTTTAGCTTCTGGCCACATCATTTGAGCAGGGGTGGGCTTCAAAAATTTTAGCAAGGTTCTCTGCCTGGTTGCTGGGTGGGCGTGGCCATGGTGGGCGTGGCCTTGTCAGCCTTCTATACCATGGCAGAGGCGGGGAGGCAAAACGGCCTCCCCAGGCTCTGGAGGACCAAACCTCCAGTAGGCCTGTTTTCTGCCCTCCCTGAGTCTCCGTGTGCGCCCTGCACTTACCTGCATCCAAAACAGGCCACGTGGGAGGGGTGGGCAGGGCGGGGCCAGCCAGGAATGGGATTTGGGAGGTTCTCTGAACTGCACAGAATCTTAGCTAGAGGTTCTCCCGAACCTCTGCGAACCCCCAGCAGCTGACTCCTGCATTTGAGTCTCAAAGTGAAACACCATAGAGGAATTCCTCCCAGGATGCATTTTGGGATGAGGAATTATTGACCAACCACAATTGAGCCCAAAACTTCTGTTGTTAAGCAAAGCAGTTGTTAAGTGAGCTTTGCCCCATTTATTATCTTTCTTGCCACAATTGTTAAGCAAATCACTTATTCTATTCTATTCTATTCTGTTATCACTGTTGTTGTTAAGCAAAGTATGAGTTACTAATAAAGGAGAATATTTGTAGCTCAGGGTTGACATGAGGGATCCTTGGTGCTCTTTGACCTTGCTTGTTTACTTGCAGACATCTCATTACCCAACTAGGTAACATCATCAGTGCTGGTAAGGAGTGAGGTTTTCTGTCAGTTTATATTCTACTAGAATATTCTAGTAAATTGACAACAAACTGCACACTTTATTAGCACTGATGATGTTGCCTAGTTGGGTAATGAAACGTCTGCAAGATAACAAGCAAGTTCAGAAAGTACCAAGGACCCTCAGAATATGTGTTCTTAAGCGAAACTGGCTTCCCCCATTGACTTTGCTTGTCGGAAGCCAGTTGGGAAGGTTACAAATGGGGATCACATGACCCCAGGACAGTAAAACTGTCATAAGTACATGCCAGTTGCCAAGCACCTCAATTATGACCAAGGTGATGCTGCAATGGTCATAAGTATGAAAACTGGTCATAAGTCACTTTTTTCATTGCCGTTATAACTTCAAACAGTACCGAAGGAAATGGTTGCAATTCCAAGACTCCCAGTATGGGCAGCCAAGGGGATTCAAAGCCATGCAACAGAATATGCAACTCCCAGCCAATGATAAAAAGCCACCTCCATCACTGTTAGATCGGGTAATGAAAGGCACAAAAGGCTAGCGATAACAACAGCTCTTTATTGGTATAAGGACAGGCATCCACTGAATGCATGGTCGGGCAGCTCCCTTTTTAAAGGGGAGCTGTCCAGCGCTCCAGCCAATCAGGGGCCTCTCTGTTCCCATACAAAAGAGAGGACCTGAGTGGAAGCTACTATTGTCTTGCTGCAACACCAGGGGAGGGAGGGAGTATCTAACAATCACCTTCGAACCAAATGCATCCAAATATTACCTCAGGAAGAAAACTAAATTCTCAAGCGCTTGAAAGTACAACCCAAAATGATGAGAGAGAAATGTTGGGCAAAGATTTGTCTCCAGCTTCTTTAATTCAGCCCTTCCTTCAACTTGTTAGGTAGAAAATGTTCTTTCTCAACCAGCAAGCAAATTATGATTTTCTGCTCCGAGCAGTTCTGCTACATCTACCTGCCCTCCCTTGAGGGAAATTGATTTTGATGGATGAGAAGAACAGCCTCCTGCAGAAGCTGGAAGGAAGACTCCCAGGAAGATGTCCTGAAATTGTAGCCCAGGATGCAATCAGGAGAATCTCATCAATAATGTGCAAGTTTTTGAAGCCAAGCCAACCTGCCTGTCATTTGGTTCAACCTCCCACATTATACAGCTAGTTCTCGACGTAAAACCACAACAGAGCTCAAACTTTCTGTTGCGAAGTGACAGTTGTCAATTTGCCTCATTTTACGACCTTCCTTGGCACTGTAATTAAGTGAATAACTGAAGTAGTTAGTAACTTAACACAGTTGTTAAGTGAACCTGGTTTCCCCATTGACTTTGCTTGTCAGAAGGTCGCAAAACATGATTCACATGTGGGGGCAGGGTTTGCAATGTCCCAGGACATTGCAACCGTCATAAATATGAATCAGTTGCCAAGCGCCTGAATTTTGATTACATAGGATGACTGCAGCGGTGTGGAAAATGATCATAAGTCACTTTTTTCAGTGCCGTTATAACTTTGAATGGTCACTAAACTTTAAATGGTCACTGTTGTAAGTCATGGACTATCTGTATACGATGGTGCCTTGAGCAATGAAGAAATTATGGGCGTTTATTCCTAACTGAAAAGGTGGCTCAGTGGCTAAGACGCTGAGCTTGTCGATCAGAAAGGTCGGCAGTTCGGTGGTTCGAATCCCTAGCGCCGCATAACGGAGTGAGCTCCTGTTACTTGTCCCAGCTTCTGCTAACCTAGCAGTTCAAAAGCACATAAAAAATGCAAGTAGAAAAATAGAGATCACTTTTGGTGGGAAGGTTCCGTGCGCCTTCGGCATTTAGTCATGCTGGCCACATGACCACGGAGACGTCTTCGGACAGCGCTGGCTCTTCGGCTTTGAAACGGAGATGAGCAGTGCCCCCTAGAGTTGGGAACGACTAGCACATATGTACAAGGGGAACCTTTACCTTTGCCTTATTCCTAACTGCTGATTTATCAGCTTGCCCTAGATGCACCTGATTAGAATTACAGTTCAACAAAAGGTATTGCCTTGTCCTATAATCCAATTTGGAAATGCATGCAGCATTACATAGCTTAACATAGCTTTCCAAGAAAAGAAAAGCTCTAAAGAAGCTTTGCGGCAAGTTTAATTCTTGATAGAAGCCTGGTCTGAAGGCCTATATCAGCATCACATTATTAATCAGTTTATTAGGTTTAGACCCAGTGTTTCCTTCAAGACTAAAGGCAGCCCCATAATACTTCCACCCTTATTTTATCCCCACTCATCACAACCCTGTGTGATAAGTTGGAACGAGACTGAGTGTGTAGCCCAAAATTGCCATGTATGAAGAAACCTTAAGGAACCTGAGTCTTCCCATTCTTGCTTCAACCCTTAACCACCACTCCATCACATTGTCTCACCTGGATTTTTAGCTTATGTGTGTCTTTCATTCATAGATTAGGGTTGGAGCCTGTGAAGGCACCAGCATTATTTAAAGAAGTAGGACTTACAGAATAACAGAGTTGCAAGGGACCTTGGAAGTCTTCTAGTCCAACCCGTTGCTCAAGCAGGAAACCCTATATTATTTCAGACAAATGGCTGTCCAATCTTTTCTTTAAAACTCGCAGTGTTGGAGTACCCACAACTTCTAGAAGCAAACCATCCTCCTGATTAAGTGTTCTAATGGTCAGGAAATTTTATAACATGCAGACGAATAAAATAGCAATCTTAAGATGTAGCATCCGGCTTAAATAGATCTAAGATATCTTGAAGGACATTGTGGGTTTAAAATCTTGGTAAAACTCAGTATGAGATGGCTTGATGGGAAAGAAACTGTCAAGATATGCATATTTGTGTTCTAAAGCTCGCCCTCAACATTGCATGCAAAACTGGCTAGTGTCTAAATTTAGATTGGAACTGCTGTGCTTAGCATTTAGGGCAAAGATGGCTGGTGGAAAGCTGGAGATAAAAGCCAAAGGTGAAGGGAGCCAGGCATTGGGACAAGCCCCAGTGATTTGTTTGCTTGATGACATTGTGCGCGGATGCAAATGACACCTGGGATGTCAAATTCTACAATTGGGTCATGATGCATTGGATTATAATTATTACGGATTAACAAGAGTTAGAAGGGACCTTGTAGGTCATCTAGTCCAACTTCCCGCCCAAGCAGGAGACCCTACACCATTTCTGACAAATGGCAGCCCAATCTCTTCTTGAAAGTCTCAAGTGATGAAGCTCCCACAACCTCTGAAGGCAACTTCTGTTCCACAGGTTGATTGTTCTCACTGTCAGATGTCATTCACCTCCATGGTGTCTGGTAGTCCTTGATTTACAATGCTTGGTCTTAACTCTTTTCAGGCATGGGAAGGCCCGGCCAAATTTGAAAAACCCTGGGTTAAACAAATTCCACTTTTTAGAACTAAGCAAGCTTTTAGAATAAGGCTGCATCACATCAGTTAGCTAGTTAGTTAGTTAAAAGCAATACAGACATAGTACGGATAGTCCTCAACGTACAATCACAACGGAGCCCAACATTTCTGTTGCTAAGGGAGACATTTGTTTAAGTGAGTTTTGACCCATTGCACGTCTTTTCCTGCCACAGTTGTAAAGTGAATCGCCGCAGGGGATAAGTTAGTAACCTGGTTGTTAAATGAATCTGGCTTCCCCATTGACTTTGCTTGTTAGAAGGTCACCAAAGGGAAATCACATGGTCCTGGGATACAGCAGAAGTCACAACTATGAACCAGTTGCCTAGCAGCTGACTTTTGATCACATGATCATCTGGCTTCCCCATAGACTTTGCTTGTTAGAAGGTCGCCAAAGGGAAATCACATGGTCCTGGGATACAGCAGAAGTCACAACTATGAACCAGTTGCCTAGCAGCTGACTTTTGATCACATGATCATGAGGATACGGCAAAGGTGGTAACTATGAAAAACGGTCGCAAGTCCCATTTTTTCAGTGCCATTGAAACGTTGAGCAGTTACCAAGTGAATTGTCATAAACTGAGGACTACCTGTATGGGAAATTAAAATAAAAAACAATAACCACCCACCCACCCATCCCCGGCGACAACACACACTCAAAAGGAGTCATTTGATGAGCTCCATCTAACTCTGGGTTGTCCAGGCCGCTGGCAAAGCCAAGTCTTCAGGGCATTAGGAGAGAGTGTCAAAATGGCTGCCAGCCTAATTTCTGAAGGGATGATATGACATGCGAATAGTGTGCCAGAAGCCACAAATTGCGAAAGAATGGGAAAAGAGGAGGTAAAGTTTGTCCTGACTTTATTGTTAAGTTCAGTTAAATGTAATTAATATGCTTCCACTGGAAACGTTTAACAAAATGTCCCCTTTCTGTCACAGATGAACTTCAGTGTTGGATCATTCTCAGGTTTCTGGCAGCCACACAATTCTGGGTTTGAATTAAAATAAGGAGCTTCACCCTGTGGATTTTCAACCGGATTCCTAAAAACTGTACTCATTCAGAACGTAGGACAAATTTAGGTTTGTCCATCCAAAAATGCCCTTTGGTGCATTTCCATCCTAATACACATACATCTAAATGTTTAAAATGTGCAACCCTAGATAAAAAATAGACAACATTAGAAAGCGAATCACCCTGCTGAGTACAGTCATTAAACTGTAGCACTATGGGGTTTTGTTTTGTTTTTTGTCTATTTCATTTTTGTATTGCTAGATACACCATCCCTTTAGATTTGACTGAATACACATTTTCCCTGAACAAAAAGTGGGTCCAAAGTCTCAGCTCGTTGGGCTGCTTCATTATTTGTTGTTTTTCAATACCGTGTTGTTGTAATCCTCATTTAATTACAGTGATACAATCATGAGCAAGTCCAATATGCTGCCTTTCTTTCTGGTGAGCTGAAGTCATAGGGCGGAGATGCAGAGATGAGGCGTTGAAGGAGGTGGGACGTAAGCTCTGGGAATTGGATATTTGTCTGTTCCCGAATTGCTCGTAGCCAAACGGCTTGTCATTTGATGTTGCTTTTACATGCGTAGACTCAACTCACCCCATCTCAATTTCCAGTGATGCTTTTGGGCTCCACAAAAGCTTTACGAGCGTTAATAGAAACAGAAAATTGTGATTGCGGTGAAAGGTATCCTCTAGATTCAAAAGGCAAAATGAGATTCGGTGAGCAAATAGGCAGTCCTCAACTTATGATCACAATTGAGCCCAAAACTTCTGTGGTTAAATGAGACAGTTGTTAAGAGAATTTGGCCCTGTTTTAACACCTTTCTTGCCACAGTTGCTGCAGGAATCACTGCAGTTGTTAACTTATTAACACAGTTACTAAGTGAATTTGGCTTCCCCGTTGATTTTGCAGGTCAGAAGGTCGCAAAAAGTGATCCCACGACCCCAGGACACTGCAACCGTCATAAGTACATGCCAGTTGCCAAGTGTCTTAATTTTGACCACGTGACCATGGGGAAGCTGTAACGGTCTTCAACGTGAAAAACTGTCATAAAGTCACATTTTTCAGTGCTGTTGTAATTTCAAACAATCACTAAACGAATGGTTATAGATCTAGGAGGACTACCGTATTTTTTCGGAGTATAAGACGCACCTTTTTCTCTCAAAAAAGAGGCTGAAAATCTGGGTGCATCTCATACACTGAATACAGCAGTGAAACCCCGCTCCTTTCACCAAAATGGCTGTGCATAGCTTTTAGGAGGCTTGCAGAGAGCTCCTGGTGGCTGGGGAGGGCAGAAATGAGCAAAAAATGGGTCATTTTAAACTCAATTTTGCCCCCCCCCCCAGCCCCCAGGAGCACTCATAAGCCTCCTAAAAGCTATCCATGCCCTTTTTTTGACAAAAGACGGCCCAGTTTTTGTGAAAAATTAGCTGGTTTTGCTCATCTTTGCCCCCCCCCCAGAGCACACTACAAGCCTCCTAAAGGCTATTTATGCCCTTTTTAAAAAAACGGGCCCATTTTTGCGAAAAACAGGCCGTTTTGGGGAGGTTTGCAGAGTGCAAAAACTTTTTTTTTAAATTTGCCTCTTCAAAACCTTGGTGTGTCTCATACTCCGGTGCGTCTTATACTCTGAAAAATACGGTATATTAAACTGTATTAACTGTATTAAAGCAGCTGAGTCTTTTATCATCTTGGGTGATTGGCAGCGTCATCCTAGAAAGAGAAGGTGTTCATTGGAAGGTGAATACATTTGTGATAGAAGCAGCAGGCATGTCCTCCCACGCTCTGAATCACCTTTTTCCCCTTCTAATCTAGGTCGTTGCATAACTTTCCTCCCAAGCGCTTACACTACAGTGCGTTTGTACTCTGAGGTCATTCGGGGGAATGGGAGCTAAGAAACCAGCTCAAGCGATAATGTAGTCATTGGGAGCAGAAGATTGAAGAGCAGCAGAAGGCAAAGCGCTGGGAGAGTTCACACAACACCCCTTATCCAAATCAGTTAAAAAATGGGGTGAGGTCCCACTGGTTTAACAACTGGTTCGCTGAGCGCACGCTTTGTGCATGTGCTCCAGCTTTGCTCATGCACGCACCGGACGCACTATGCGTATCCATGCACAGTTTACAGAGAAATCACTTTCCGCATAACTGCTGGGGAGGAAAACAGCCTCTCTGCTGTGCCTATCAGCTGGGCTTCAGAAAAGGGAATAACGACTTGTCATTTAATGTTGCTTTTACATGCGTAGACTCAACTCACCCCATCTCAATTTCCAGTGATGCTTCTGGGCTCCACAAAGGCCTTACAAGCGTTAATAGAAAACGAAAATTGTGATTGCGGTGAAAGTTATCCTCTAGATTCAAAAGGCAAAACGAGATTTGGTGAGCATACAGACAGTCCTCAACTTATTCTGTGGGCATGGCTTAGTGGGCATGGCAGGGGAAGGATACTGCAAAATCTCCATTCCCACCCCACTCTGGAGCCAGCCAGAGGTGGCATTTGCCAGTTCTCTGAACTACTCGAAGTTTCTGCTACCGGTTCTCCAGAACCTGCTGAATTTTACCCATGCTTTGAAGAATGAGTCAATCCCCTCTTCTCTGTGACTCTTCCCCCAAGTACTGAAAGACAGTTATCATGTCCTCCCCCTCCTAAGTATTCTCCTTGAAAGACTAAACATAGCTAGCTCCCTCAACCATTCGTCATATGATTTAGCTTCCAGACCATCCATCCATCCATGCATCCATCCATTCATCCATCCATTCATCCTGTGGAACGGGCGCGCAATTTGGGCGTCCTTCTTGATGCCCGGCTGTCAATGGATGACCATGTGGCAGCCGTGGCAAGGGGGGCGTTCCACCAGGTTTGCCTGGTGCGCCAATTGCGCCCCCTACTGGACCGGGATGCCCTGCGCACGGTCACTCATGCGCTGGTGACGTCCCGCCTGGACTACTGCAATGCTCTCTACATGGGGCTGCCCTTGGGACGCGCCCGGAGACTGCAGTTAGTTCAGAACGCAGCCGCGCGGGCTGTGATGGGGAGTACTAGGTACTCCCACGTAACACCTCTCCTGCGCGAGCTGCACTGGCTGCCTGTGGTTTTTCGGGTGCGTTTCAAGGTCCTGATTACCATCTTTAAAGCGCTCCATGGCACAGGACCTAGTTACTTGCGGGATCGCATCCTCCCACACACATCCCTGCGGCCAATTCGCGCACACAGGGAGGGGCTTCTCCTGGTGCCGTCCACTAGGAAATGCCAGCGGGCGACACCAAGGAGTAGGGCCTTCTCTGTGATGGGCCCAACCCTCTGGAATGACCTCCTCCCCGACATCAGAACCACCACTGACTTCCGCTCCTTCCGGCAAAAATTGAAGACTCACCTGTTCCGATTAGCGGGCCTGGCATAATTACAACTGTTACCTCCTGGTAGACGTATTATTAACTGGTTATTTTAGGGGTATTGTTTTTAATTTAATTTGTGTGTTATTTTTAGGGGTTTTAAAATTATATTTATATATACTGGCTAACTGTACAGTTCTTTTTAACTCTATTTTTAACCTCCTCCATATTTAACTGTACATATTTAATTTTCCTATTTATTATATTGTGATGTATTCTTTGCATGGACTGTACACCGCCCCGAGTCCCTTTTGGGAGAGGGGGCGGTCTAGAAGCACAGTAAATAAATAAAATAAATAAATAAAATATAAGTTAATACAAGCCAAACATTATTATCCAATTAAAGATGGGGAGGAGGCCAGGATTGTGGGAGATGGGATCTCTTATTAATCATCCACTTCCACTGTAATTCTCTCCCATTGGAGCCCCAAGCTAATTGGTAGAAGTAGATCTTTAGGGTCTCCCAGAGAATCAGGGGTGTTAGACCTCAAACCAGTGGGCAAGATATTCCAGAGGGCAGGTGCTTATCACCTTTCTTGCTCTTCTCTGCACACTTTCCAGCATGCCAGCATGTGTGGCCTCACTAGTGTGATGAAAAGTGGTATTATCACTTCTCGTGATTTTGATGCTATCCATCTGTTGATACAACCCAGGACTACATTGGCTATTTTAGCACACTGCTGGCTCATATTTAAATAGTAGTCCACTAGGACCCTACCTCTCTTTCACAATTACTGCTGTAGAGACAGTAGTACTCCTATTCTGTACCTATGCATTTGTATATAATTTTATATAATATTTGTATATAATGTTTTTTAATAAAGCAGATTCAGTAGCTGCCTAGATATACAAAATCCGCAGCACACGAACTAGGCTATTGAATTAATTTTCATTTTCTGGGTTCAGCTAATTCACTGAGCCACATACACTAAACCCATAAACTCTATTTTGGGCTAAATCAAGGCTAACCCTGATCCAAATTAGCCTATGGTGTAAATGCAGCTGTGCAGCTGCTGGGTCTTTTAACTCACCTGATTAAGTCTATTGTACAAAAATAGCTAGTGAGTCATTCAATATGATGAATGTATGCTAGAAGGCAGATTAATTTTGTATACCTGTTTTTTTGAGAAAAGGCATTGGAAATTATCAGCTTTTCACTGAAGTGGGAGGTGGGGAGAAACATTATTGTATTCAGCTATAAAGCATAATGTAATTCTAGCATTAGAATCATTTTTGCTTCCACTTATGCAATATAATAAGCCAAATTAAATGTAAAATCATGATATTTATTGTTCTGGGTTAATGGTTAATGGCTTAATAAAGACTCAATTTTAATTTTTTTAAAAAGATGTAGCCAGTTTGGTGTAATGGTTAAGGCACCAGTCTAGAAACCAGGAGAGTTGGGAGTTCTAGTTCCACTTCAGTTGATTGAGTAACTTTGGGCCAATCACCAGGAGACTGTGAGTTCTAGTCCCACCTCAGTCGACTGGGTGACTTTGGGCCAATTACCAGAAGACTAACAACTTGTGGCCTCTTCACGAGGGCACCCAAAATGAGCTGCCTGAAGGAGCCATTTTACACACACACACACACACACACACAATTTCATTTTAAAAAACTTTACAAAGAAGTGCACAAAAGAATAGCAAACAAAACAAGAAACAAGAAAAATCAAACTAAGTACCCTGTTAAAACCTCCCCGGATAATAAGCCCAATCGGGCTTTTGAGCCCATGTGCTAAAATAAGTTCTCCACCCGAAAATAAGCCCTCCCCAAAACTATTGCAACACAGCAGCAGCCATGAGGTGACCACGCTCGCCGCCTCCTGCACCTCAAAAATAATAAGGCCAAGTGCTTATTTGGGGGGGGGGGGTCAAAAGAAAATAAGTCCCTGTGTTATTTTCAGGGAAACATGGTATATCTCATATATGTCAAGTAATGAACATTATAAGTAGTCCTTGACTAAGGACCACAGTTGAGGTCTACCTCTATGTCTGCATGCCCCACCTACTTTATACGGTATCACTCTACCCTGAAAATGTTACATGTGAATTCGCTAGGCTCTCTTTAATTCTACTGGTCATGAGAAAGTCCTTCGGGCTTTGCTGTGAGACCCCCATGTTAATCGTGTATATGTTCCTGGATTCTGGTCCAACAATTTAAGCTACACACCAAATGCTTTAACAACACGACTGAAAGAAACGTTTGAAGATATTTCTCTGTTCTCCAGGCATCAATGTTTCCAGCAATTTCTCAATATATCAAGAAACAGCCTTCAATGGCAAGAAATCCATTAAAGAGAGTGGAATGTGTATCAGATTATCCTAACAAAAAGGAAAATAATAATAATAATAAGAGGGGTTTTTTTTCTTTAAAAAGAGTATGAAATTTCTCATTCAGGAAAAAACAGATAGCCCTAAGATTAAAGACATTCTGAGATCAAAGGAAGAGACTCTGATACAGATCTTACTGTTTTAATGACATATATTGATTTCTTGACCACGGGGGTCTCATACCTAAAACCAATCGGTCTTGAATTACTGATTTCTTCCAGGAAATGTTAGTGATGTCAGCTAGAGTAGCATTTTCTGGTGCTGCCGTTATCTTAACAGTTTAAAAAAAAACAATGCAATACATTATTAAATAGGCTCAAAGGAGTGCAAACCAGGTTTCTTTTTAAAGGACACATATAATCAGAGATAGTATTCAGCCGGTTCTGGCAGGTTCTGGAGAACCAGTAGCAGACATTTTGAGTAGTTCAGAGAACCGGCAAATAGGCTGGCCCTGCCCCTGCCTCCCAGCTGATCTTCTTTTGTTGCCCTGAACAGGAGAACGAAGCTGGAAAGCAGGTTAGTGGGATGGGGAGGGAATAGGGATTTTGCAGCATCCTTCCCTTGCCACGCCCACCAAGCCACGCCTACCAGGCCATGCCACGCCCACCACACCACACCCACAGAACTGTTAGTAAAAAAAAATTGAATCCCACTACTGCATATAATGTGTTTGTGATGGTAATATTAAAAAGTGAAAGAATGGGAATAATGCTGAGTATAGTTCTTATTTTAGAATTGTGCAGTTTTCATGGGCTTTTTTTCTTCTTTCTGCATTGTTCCTGCCCTTTCATTTATACAACGTTTAAATCATCCCCAAGAATTAGACAGACTACAATATAAAGGAAAGATTTCAGATGATACTTTTAAATGTAAAAGTTTTTTTTAAAATCAGTTAAGACAAAATCCTAAAGGAATTTTTAATAGATACACACTCATCTTCCATCTCCTCATTTCCTCTTCATAAAACATTAATATTTGCTGCTACGCATCTGTATCTAAACCTTAAGAATTTGGAAAAAGCAGAAATACCTTCTGTTCATAGCTCTATCTCTCTCTTCTCAGACTATGAAAGATTTAAATATGATTGTAAATAAAGAGAATAAAAAGGATGGAGAAATAAATTCACAGGGTGTTATTCTCTGCTCATCTGGGTGTGGATTGTAGGTATGGTGCATGGGTCTTTTTGTTCTCTTTTTGGCTTTCTGATTATCTTTTTTGAAGAGTGTGTAAATGTTGTTTATGTCTATGAGCCTATTGATGGCCAATGCATCTTAACTGCCAGGCTTCCAGGAATCTCTGATGTTATTGGAATTAGCTTAGTCAAAATGAGTAAATATTTCAGACAAGTCCGAGGAAGGGAGGGAGAGAAGGGAGGAAGGAGGGGGGAAGGGAGGAAGAGAGGGAGCTTTGGTGCTGTCTCAGCTTGGTTGTTTTCTTTTTTTGAATATTTTTTTTTATTTTTAATTTTCAAAACAAACACAACATATCCTTCTCTACATACTGTAGAAGTGTATCAGTTGGTTACAAAAAGGCTTTCTTGCATCTCTTCCACAGTCAACAAACATAATTCATATTAACTAAAATATTTTAACTCAGATATTTATACATGTTACCATCATCATACCTCCATTTTCATTTGACTATAATTGTTTAAACATCCTTCATCATAAAATATACCAAGATTTAATACATAACCACATAGCGACATTTCATTTACTATTTCTAAAATCCTCCAATAACACTGAATCCTTATGTCCTATTCTAGCTAAACATCCATAATATTTAATAACAAAGTTTTCTAATCCTCCTTTCCAAATCACTGTTTACAATTTACTTCGTTTCCTTATGTTGTACCCATACCTGTATATACGTTGTTATCATGATCCCTCCTTTATTTAACTATATCCTGCATCATAACATTTCCCTCCTAATAATCAAGACTTAACTGTATCTAACTAAGTTCTTTTTTATTAACCTTTATATATAATCCAAAAGGATTTCTAATCTTCCTTTCATGGGTACCATTCAATATTCATATCCAATTATTACTTATCATAACACTACACATTGTATACATTATTATCATTATCAATTATTTATTTATCTATATATATTGTCATTAAATTTCACTAAGTCCGATTCTTGAATAAGTTAGAAGAACACCCACAGTAATGAAAGAGGAGAATTTTAGTCCATAGGTTACAAAGAATAATAAAAGAAAAAAAGTAGAAGAAAACTTAATCCATTCATTTTAAAAGGCTTGCATAAATTCCATCCATGAAGATAGCATTTAAAAAGTAAGATAACCCAATGTCCAAAACCATTCCAAATTTAATTCCGCTGCTTATTTCTTCTGTTCTCCAATTTAAATTAATTTTAATAGGCAGTCTCTTTTAAAATGGTAAAAATTCCTCACCAGCTAGAAACATTTTCTCTTTCCGTATCCTTTCATTTTGGAGCCGCCCCGACTTCATCAACCTAATGGCTGGATTTTTTGTCGCCGGCTTGAAGAACTTCTCTTGGATCGATCAGGGACTTTGTGATGTCCCTGAGATCAGCAAGATGTATTCTTCCTGTTCACCATCTCTGCGGGACGGTTTAGGTCCGTTTGGACCACCCAACAGCAAAAAATATTGACAGCAATCTCAGAGCATTGAGATTGCACGTCGTCTCGTCGCGACATTGGCTCCTCCTCAGCTTGGTTGTTTTCTTGATAATATTTCATTATCAAATTAGGTATCATCAGAGGGAGAGAGGGAGGGAGGGAGGGAGGGAGGAAGGAAGGAAGGAAGGAAGGAAGGAAGGAAGGAAGGAAGGAAGGAAGGAAGGAAGCTTTGATTCTGGGCTTGGTTGTTTTCTTGATAATGTTTCATTAACAAACTAGGTATCGTCGGCGGGAGGGAGGCTATAAAAAGAGCATAAAACTTTCTCAGCATACTAAAATCTTGCTGAAGGATTCAACCTTGGTTGAATATGAAGATACCTGTGAGAGTTTAGTTCTTTAAATGTGGTTCTGTCTAGATTATTTCTAAAGATTTGGGTGGGGAGACACAGTGCCTGGGATGTCAATTTACATCTTCAGGGATATTGTGAAAGCTATTCCAGATTTCCTAGGCATTTGAAATCTGTGATAGCATCCATAGGTCATTAGACCGGGTCTTAATAAATAAAATGGATAAATGTATATGCCACCCTTCTCTGAGTGCTCTCAACAATAGACCCACGAGTTGGGGGCACTCAAAAAGAATACATGAAGCTCACTTACTTCAAGATCACATGTAGGTTTCAAACTGTATTTTCTCAATCCCAGGCCAACATTTTAACAATTACCCTAGCCTGAGTTTTAGAGACTTTTATGTTCTTCAAAAGCCTGCAATTTAAAAAAAAATCAGGGGCTTCAATGTGAGATAGTTAAATTATTTTGCTTTCTGACGTCTTTGAAGGATTAAGTACTTTGGTTGAGTGACAAGCCCCATCTAATTGTCTTAGAGCTTTCAAATTAATTTTCTATAGCTGTAGTTTAATTAAAACCTCATTAAATAGTTCTTATAAGAACTGAATCTTCATCAAAACAGCTGCATAGGAAGACCAGTAACCAGAAAGGTGACATGTTACTACTAATAATGGATCAAGAGGGGATCAGGTGGTAGGTACAATAATGACTTCAGCAATTGGCCAGTGGCCAAATTCGAATGGATGACTGCACTTTTGCTGGTTCCTTGCTTGCTGGAAGGAATCTGGTTTAAATAAATCAAGGTAAGAAAAGGCAGGCATTTTTTTTCAAAATCAAGAGTGCATTCTTGGGAGTACTAAATTTTTGCTGGCCTGGCTGAGCAATTATACATGTAACATCTTTCTTTAAAAAGCTAAAATACACCATGAAAATGTTAGGAGAAATAAAACTAAATAAAACATGCAAAGTAGGTCTGTACTGAGGTTTACATCCAATCTCAGTGAAATATTTGTTTTTGCTTTGGGTTTTCTACCAAAGCAGTGATTTACAAATGCTAAATCTTTCAGATTTAATGGTCTGGTCTAATTTGTCTGATTTGGCTCTGCAACGAAACAAGACAGAAACAGACTTCAACGGATAATTAGAACTGCAGAAAAAACAATTGCTACCAACCTGCCTTCCATTGAGGACCTGTACACTGCACGAGTCTAAAAGATGGGCATAAAAATATCTCCAGACCCCTCACATCCTGGACATCAATTTTTCAATTTCTAACCTCAAAACGACGCTATAGGGCCCTGCACGCCAGAACAACTAGACACAAGGACAGTTTTTCCCCAAATGCCATCACTCTGCTTAACAACCAATTCCCACAACACTGTCAATAATTTACTAAGAATATATTACTATTATTCTTCTCTTCCTTCCTAGTATTTATCTCTCCCCCTTATGAATATACCGTATTTTTCGGACTATAAGACGCACCAAGATTTCAAAGAGGTAAGTAAGAAAAAAGTTTTTTGTCCTCCCCGGCCCCCAGGAACACTCTGCAGGCTTCAGCAGGGCTGGGGGAAGGCAAAAATGTCCCTGTTTCTCACCAAAAAATAATATTTTATTTTAAAAATAAAATAATAATAATTTCTCACTCTGCTGAAGCCTGCAGAGTGTTTCTGGGGGATGGGAGGAGGCAAAAACGCCCCTGTTTTTGAAAAAAACAGCCCATTTTTCACTCATTTTTTGCCAGTTTTTAACAAAACGTGGGCATTTTTCCCTTCCCACAGCCCTGCTGAAGCCTGCAGAGTGCTTCTGGGGGGTGGGGGAAGGCAAAAACTCCTGTTTTTGCAAAAAAAAAAAAAAGAGACCCGTTTTTCGTCTATTTTTCACAAAAATTGGATGCGGGGGCAGGGCTTCAGGAGGCCAAAAATGGCTGTATTGAGTGTATAAGATCCACCAACATTTCCACACTCTTTTAGGGGGGAAAAAGTGCGTCTAATACTCAAAAAAATATGGTAACCATATTGCTTGCGTCTTTCAAGTTATATTGTTTTTATTTGTTTCCTAGTACAATTTGATAGCTTATGAATAACCTTGACTATCAGTAAGTGTTGCATCTTTTTACTCTTGATGAATGTATTTTATTCTCCTTATGTACACTGAGAGCATATGCGGCAAAGACAAATTCCTTGTGTGTCCAATCATACTTGGCCAATAAAAAAATATATTCTATTCCATTCCGTTCCATTCTGTTCCATTCCATTCCGTTCTATTATATTTTATTCTACTCTACTCTATTCTATTCTATTATTACAAGAAACTAAGAATCACTTCATGTATGATTCCCCGCCCCCAATAGTGGCTATTAAGGACTAGGATGGGAGGTAATTTGAAATCTTGCTGTCAGATACTTTTTTCCAAGGGTTTCTCGGATGATGCTTGTCTCTTTTTCCTAGCTCAGGGAGCCAGTGTTTTCCAAACACACTTCTGTGATCATGTGACCAGCATGACTATATGCCGAGGAGCACAGAATGCTGTTACATTCCCATCCACATTCTATTAACTCATTGGGTGACTATAAGCCTACATAATTTCCTAAGCTGGCTATTGTGGGAATAAACTTTGACTTTATTATCTGGATAAAAGCCAAGAAGGGCGCAATAAAATTGCCTAATACTTGTGCTTCCTGGACATTTCAAAAATTTCAACCTTATAGCACTGAAGGGCACCTAGCCGGCAAAATCTGAGGTCATATTATCAAAGTTTATTTTAGCTTATAAATAAACCACTCCAGAAAGGCTGTGTTATATAGGAGAATAAATTAGTATTGGCAAACATTGTAGTTGGAGGTTTGCTACTGTGGGGAACAGAGAAAATCTAACCCATTTGTCAAGCATTGAGTTGGAACATCATATGAGGACAATGTCATATTCCCAGTATTTTGTAATGGGATCTGTTAAGTAAGTAAGCTCCCCATTAGGAGAGCGAGTGTGCAGAGAAGCATAATGAGAGTGGTATGCAAGAACACGCACAAACCAGCATACAGGGACACTGAATAGTATAAAATATAGTAGTTTACTAGGTGAAAATATAGAGGTATTCAGAATTCAGTTTACAGTCCAAGTCATACAAAGTTCAGTCAGTCAGTTATCAATGTTCTCAGTTAAGGAATGATCCTTAACTGAGTCTAGTATCAAATAAGCAGTTTAACACACAAAGTAGCTAACAGTAGCAAAAGCACAGTACCTCACAATACACCGATCAGTGTCTAACAGAGAGCAAACAGTCATTCTGGCTCCCTCTTATAGCTGCTTGAGGTAACAGCAACCAATCACATTACAGCAGTACTTAAAGCTACAGTACTATCCTCCTGGTTTATATATTGCTAACCCAACTGTTAGTTTACATTCCTGACAGGATTGATATATTAAACTACTGATCTTTAAAGCATCATTTACCTTAGTGCCTATTTGTGGCATTGTCCTATAGTTTTGATTTCGAAAAGAAAAGGCCACTTGCAAAATCCCAAACTAGGTTCCAGCAACATACTAGATTGAGCTAAAATTATTATTATTATTTTATGGGTAATTTACAATTGGTAATTTTGTGGGTAATCTACAAATGCAGGATCGCAGTGGTGCAGTGGCCAAGATGCTGAGCTTGTCAATCAGAAGATCGGCAGTTCAGCAGTTCAAATCCCTAGCACCACATAATGGAGAGAGCTCCCATGACTTGTCCCAGCTTCTGCCAACCTAGCAGTTCGAAACCACGTAAAAAATGCAAGAAGAAAAATAGAGACCACTTTGGTTGGCAAGTAATAGCACTCTGTGCACCATCGGCGTTTAGTCATGCCGGCCACATGGCCACAGAGACATCTTCAGACACCACTGGCTCTTCACACTTTTGTTGGCAGGGTGATGTCTCTGCTTTTTACTATGCTGTCTAGATTTGCCATAGCTTTCCTCCCCAGTAGCAAGCGTCTTTTAATTTCTTGGGTGCAGTTCCCGTCTGCGGTAATCTTCAAGACCAGGAAAAAAAAATCTGTCACTACCTCCATTTCTTCGCCAACTACGTATTTGCCAGGAATTGAGAGGGCTGAATGTCATGATCTTAGTTTTCTTAATATTGAGTTTCAAGCCAACTTTTGCACTCTCCTCCTTCACCCCCATCAAGAGGCTCTTTAGTTCCTCTTCAGATGTTTCAATGAATCATTTTGGTGACTACCTTTTGTGTTAGTTTATAATCAATTTATACAATCCTGTTGCACAAACTGAATATATGTTCTAGTCTTTCTTTTGCATTTCATCACTTTCTGAACTTTAGATCATTTGATGATTTTTCAATTCTGGCCTTGATTGCATTAGTTTGAATATTGCATAGCCAAAATCTAAGCTTTCGGTTTCTTTCTTTTTTCTTTTTAATGCTCCAACTGTAAGTCATTGCCAGGTTTTTTCTTTATCCACTTTGCCCTCATCGGCCATGAAAAGCTTTTCTTTGCCAGCATTCTGTTCATGTTTTTATTACGTTATTTCAATGTTCCCTTTTTGTTTCCTGCCCCAATTTTTAAACGTGCATCAATGGATTTTCCCAGCATCTTGATTTTAATCCTAGGAATTACCTTTCTTACGTCTACAGCTGGGTGAAAACTAGAGCATCAGACTTAGCTCTCAATGTTAGAATGAATTCTCTGAAAATAAATGAATTCTCTTGCCTGTGTCCTAGCGCAGCGTGCCAAAGAACCTTAGCAGGTTTCGGTTTTTGCATCCAGTGTGTTGATTTTAAAGGTTCCATATTACAAATTCATCTGCCAAGTTTTTTAAGGGGCTTCCTTTATGAAAAGAAAATAATATTACTCTCCCTTCATCCCAGAATATAACACTGGAAAGCTAAGTTGCTGTCACAACTAATAGATACCAAACTTTATTTTTTTAAAAAAAAACCAACTCTCTTCTCCCTAATTTGGAAGCAGTTAATACTTTTAATGACATTGTGACCATGCTACATATTATCAGTAGTATTATACTTTGGAACATGGGACGATAGATCGATTATTTACAGTGCTTATAATGAAATACCTGGCCTGATAACAGATAACAGCTAAACCATGGATCTCAAATTTGTGCCCTGGGCTGGGGGCAATTCTCCACAGATCACAACATATTAGGCAGTGAGAATGTTGGCTTGTAAACCCAGGGCACTAAGAACTGGGTAGAGCTGTAGGCTGGGAAGACATCCAGACAAAAGAGTGGGTCAGTCTCTGACCTCTATTGAACTTGATAGGCCTCCCAGCATCAGCAGGACCTGGTCAGACGGGCACACAATCAGTAAACCAAGGCTTGTCATGCATGGGCAGCAACACTGTCAGAGAATCCGTATCTGTTCCCACGCTCCATTACAGATGTTGCTTCTTAAGAAACACAGAATGAATAATGGGAAGTTGAGGTTTAACTATGGAAGATGGACCAGGAATCTAGGGTTGCCCAAGAAAAGGAAGCAGGCAAAAAGAAGACCAGGCCTGGCTACCCCACCACATGGGTTGCTCTGCTTTAAAACACTGTGTGACGTTTCCAAAAGATGACCTAATTAATTTACGAGCCTCGAGACAAAGTTCAAAATAACTGGCATAGGGCCTAGTTATCTGCGGGATCGTGTCCTGCCCCATACATCCCTGCGGCCCATTCGCTCACACAGAGAGGGTCTCCTCCGGGTGCCGTCCTCTAGAGATTGTCAGAGGGCAGTGCCCAGGAGTAGGTCCTTCTCTGTGGCGGGTCCTACCCTTTGGAATGACCTCCCCCCCAGACATTAGGACAACAACCGATCTCCGCTCCTTCCGCAGTAAACTGAAGACCCACCTGTTTCGGCTAGCCGGCCTGGCATAACTCGACAACTTTTCCACCCCTTGGTCAATTTTAATTGTTAATTTTAGTTTTAAACTTTTAATGTTATTGGGGTTTTAACCTTTTTGAGTATTGTAATTTATTTATTTATTTTTTACCTCCTCTGTATGACACTGTGCTGACTGTTGCTTGTGTACGTCGCCCCGAGTCCCTGTGGGGAGAGGGGGCGACTAATAAGTTCAAATAAATAAATTAATAAATAAATAAAAGAAATCCATTCATTTATTAGGATCAACATTCTGGCATGCTCTTCTGCGGAGGCGAAACTGACTTCCGCTTAATTGTGTTTGAACTTTACCCCTGTATCCCCTACCTTCTGTCTGTGTCATAAATCACATCCACCAACAAGGTGCTAAGGCAGGCTATGAACATGTACATTTCACACGCCAGCTGTAGGAATATGAGATCTGACTCTGGCCAAAGGTATGCATGGAAAGGGCGAGGAACGCAGCGGAGCTGTCAGTCTCTGGTAGCGCTAGGATGTGTATCTCGCTTCTCCACCACCCCCCGCCACCCCTCACTAAAGGGGCGGTGGGGAAGGGAACCAGGCAGGCTGCCTTTACCATTGGGGTGAGGTGGGCAGTGTTGGGCTGCGAGGCGCACCACTTACCTCTCCAGGTCTGTTGGATTCCTCGCCCTTTCATCCAGTGAAGCCCGAGTTGAGCTCATGAGGGTTTTTTTACAAGGGGATTCACTGGAGAAAAGGGCGAGGAACGCAACAGACCTGGAAAGGTAAGAGGCACACCTCGCTTCTCCCTCCTCCCCACCTGCCACCCCTCGCTAAAGGGACGGCAGGGAAGGGAACCAGGCAGGCTGCCTTTACCATTGGGGTGGGGTGAGTGGTGTTTTTTTATGCGAGAAGGAACAGGTGGGAGGGGGCAATCGCATTGCTGGCCAGCCGCTCTTTTTGTGGCAGGCTCTTTTTGTGCAGGAGGGAAGGGCGGGAGGTGGAAGCACTTTGCTTTGCCTGCTACTGTTTTTGCAATGGGCCCTCTTTTTGCCCCGCAAGCTGTACCGGTAGGTGGTACAGTGGTAATGGCAGGGACCGGTTGTGCATGCGTTTAAATAGTTGGGAGCGGGCTTATTTTCAGGGGAGGGCTTATTATGGCACATGCTCTGAAAAGCCCGATTGGGCTTATTAGCAGGACATGTCTTATTTTCAGGAAGACACGGTACCATTCTCCAATAGTAATGTCATAATAGCTGTGCTTTTCCCTCATGATATTAATACATGTTAATGATTAATACTCATCAAAATAAAAAAGTTACAGTAAACAACCTTAATAATAAAATTAATCTTTCTCTTGTCATTTTCAAAGTTCTAACTCCTGTTTCTCTCATCTAACCATCGATAGAACAGATCCCATACTTCAAAATAATCATTGTCTTCCTTTTCTTTAATTTCAAATGTTAGTTTATTCATTTCTGCACCAAAGGTTCGTGGTTTTGATGTGGCTTCTTTGGTTAAGCTGAGCTCTTTTGCATATCAAAAGGTTTGTCTGCAAGTCTCTCAGAAGGGACTAGTTTTTGGGAGAGTAAGTTCCCTAGTTTTTGTACATTCAGTAGTAGTTACAACAGGTTTTGATCATGCACTGGACACCAGTGGTAGGTTTCTAATTTTTTTCCTACTAGTTCACTTGTGCGCACGCACGAGAGCCTCCCGCCACCGCTACTACTGGTTTGCCCAATCCGGGCCGAACCAGCAGCAATCCACCTCTGCTGGACACGTGTAGGAACCTTTTCCAGGAATTGGGACTGATAAGAGGACCAATTAAATCAAAGTCATGCAGCAGCTTTATTTCATTAGAGAAGGAACGCATTGTGTAATGAAGGAGCTTCAAAGGGTTGCTTTACTTAAATCATTATTGAAGCAAAACTTTGCCACTTCCCTAGGCATTAATTTGGCAGGAAAAGAGTTGGATGTCAGTTTATTTCTACCACAAAGTGTCTTTTGAGTGTGTTTAAAAGTGGGGAAATTCCAAAGGACTTGTCATCATCTTGTTCCAGAGCCTGGCAAATAATAATTTTAGCACAGCGCATTAAGTTAGTTATTTTAAGCGAAGTGAGTTAAGATCATAGAAAAGGTATATTACAGCTTTCGCTCTGAGCTACACTTACAGTATAATAATATTTACATCTTGGTTGTAAAAGTCGGTCTCCTCTCTCCAGGCCTTTTGCTGGGAACTGCTATTTAAATAGGCGATGTTTGAATATTTTAGAGCACGCACACTTTTTACAAACCAGCTCCAGAAGTTCAGGCAAGATGAAAAGCATAGAAAAAGATCATAAGTGTGAAAAACGATCATAAGTCGCTTTTGGGGCGTTGTATCTTCAAACCGTCACTAAACGAATTGTCGTAAGTCGAGGACTAGCTGTATTTCAGCTTCATATTGTCTTGCACACTGTCTAGGTCAAGCCCAGTATGGAGAGTGACATGTTTATTTTGGATCTTAACAAAAAGTGGGTCCTCCCATAAGGCTGGAAAAGGACTACGTCCAATGGTTCAGTCAGCATTTATATTTTACTAGCTGGATACCCATCCTTCGCAATGAAACTATCTGATTGGGCTATGCAGGAGAAATTCTGTTCACAATCCATTGGCTCAGTGGTGGTCAGTGATTGAAACACATAAGGGAATATCAGTCCCGCTGCCTTGAGTCCGGAAGCAGTTCCATAGATGGATCCCTTTTTATGTTTCCATGTTTGTAGTCTATTTTATCTATTTCACTTGACTGTACACCGCCCCGAGTCCCTTTGGGGAGAGGGGGCGGTATAAAAATTGAAATAAAAGGTAAAGGTAAAAGGAAAGCGTAGACATTTTGGTGAGGTACTGACGTTCAGTACTGTAAGGAGCCCCAGACCGCTCCTGAGTGAAGGAGTGGGGTGTCTGCCAGTTTGAACTGAGGTAACAGAATGTAAGGCAACTGGTAGTTGGAACAGAGTTCTTTTCAGGTGGGGAGGGGGAGTAGAACTCCATAGCATCGGAGAGAGTGAATTACTGTATAACAAATACTGATGATCTGATGGTCATTTCAAAAAATCCTTTCTTAGCGAACACTAGAAGCCAAGAGGAACATACGTGCCAAATGTTAAGTTTGTCAGCTTTACAATTCTGGAGATTTCGTGATGAATGAATGGTGTTTGCCTTTTATATAGATAAATAGATAGATTAGTTACGTCAGTAAGGAAATACAAGTTGATTACAGAGAAAACGCATATTATCTGTAAAACAAAGCAGTTACCAAAATATCCTCATCTTGTTAATGGACATAAGCTGTGTCAGCAAACTTTATTTAGAGAAGCTCATATGTTTTCCAGGTGCTTTTCAAAGGAGGCCAGAGCTGTTTCCTCTAAGGCAGGGCTGTCTAATGCAGGCTGAATGCGTCACATGCTGACCACTGCCACACCCAGTTTAGCGAAGGGGGGGAGGGGAAAGGCGCGATACATCATGAGACGCCGCCATGACAATACGAGTTTGACACCCCTGCTCTAAGGCTATCTGACCATTCCTCAGACATCCATCCTCCAATTCACAATTTAAAATAGAAACTTTTATGGAAATTACTTAGGTCACCTGCCCTACTATATTTTCCCATTTTCAGATTTTGTGTACCAGGGAAATCGTATTTTTATCGTATTGCTCTTCTTTTTTTATTATGCATTTTATGTAAAAGATTTCTGATCAAAAGTATGTCTGGTTGATTTTCTTACGACTGACTCCCAGATATTTCTATTGAAGAATCACTAAAAAAATATTATAGAAATAAAATGATAGAAAACCCATTTTCACAAAAAGGTTTTCTTTTATTTTGGAGATACGATAAATGTTCCATGACTGTTTGGTTAAAGTACTTTTTCTCCCAGTCCTAATAAAAACTGTAACGGCTTTCTAAAGACACATCTTAAGCACAACAGCCTTGCCAAAGAATCTCAGTGAATTTTGCTATAATAAAAACAGAATATAGGAGAGTCCTAAGAAAGGTTCTTTGCAGCAAATTCCCTTTATTAATTATGTGTTATGTTAAAAAAAAATCTACTTCACTTTTTAGAACTTGCACCTGCTGCCATTAATTGCAGGCATTAATCACTCTAAAATTTCAATTGCCATTCTCAGATCTTTTTGATTTGCTGTTACATGCAGAAACTGGGGGAAATTTTGAAGCTGACTATGTTCTGTTGGGACCCCGTGGCTCAGTGGCTAAGACGTTGAGCTTGTCGATCAGAAACGTCGGCAGTTCAGTGGTTCAAATCCCTAGCGCCATGTAACGGAGTGAGCTCCTAATCTATTTGTCCCAGCTTCTGCCAACTTAGCAGTTTGAAAGCATGTAAAAATGCAAGTAGAAAACTATGAACCACCTTTGGTGGAAGGTTAACTGCGTTCTGTGTGCCTTCGGCGTTTAGTCATGCCAGTCACATGACCACGGAGACGTCTTCAGACAGCACTGGCTCTGTGGCTTTGAAATGGAGATGAGCACCGACCCTTAGAGTCGGAAACGACCAGCACATATGTTTGAGGGGAACCTTTACCTATGTTCTATGTCATAGTACCCTGTTTTTCCAGCCCTTTCCTCGATACAACCTCTGCAGTGTTCTCAAGCAAAAATAACAGGAATTGTGGATTATCCTTGTGTGGGACAAATATAATGTTGTGGTGTTATTACAGCTACCCAATGGATTAATGATGATGACTGATTGATTCACAAGGACTAATATGAGTCTCATGACTGTTTTCAGCCAGGAAAGGAGCATGTTTGAAGCTGATTATGGTTCTATGTTATAGCACCCTATTTTTCCAGCCTTTTCGCCATCCAACACACCTTCTGTGAGGATTTTGCAGTCTTCTACAGCGGAATATAACAGGAATGGTGGATTATCCTTGTGGAACAAACAAATAGAATGTTATGGTATCATGATGATTACAGCCATCCAGTGGATTAATGATAATGATGATTGATTGATTGATTGATTGATTGACAGATTAACAAGCACTAATATGAGTATCGTGACTGTTTTCAGGCAGTAGGTGAAACCTTGAAGAAAAAGTGGCTGTGGCTTCAGAAATGCAAGCTCATCTTTACCTTGGTGGGTTTTTTTTCTCCTCCTGTGCCGGACATTTCAAAAGCATCGCATGTTTTCTAATGCATCTTTTCCGACTGACGAAACTTGCTTTTATTCCAACCTTCAGCACGAAAGGCGTGCGCTCTTTTGCCAAAAAAAAAAAAAGCATGTTATTTACCGCTAGTGCAACAACAGCCCCATTTATATATACTGTATATATTTATCGCATCCAAGGGTACTGCCACAGAGTGAATCATACATAAAACTCTGCACATTTGGCCAGATAATTTTTTGTTGACGCTTAGCAAACAGAATGTGCTTTTCATCGGATAAAATACCATATCCCGATTACAATTCACAATACTGTGCATTTTGCAGTTTGGGTATAAACAGAAGTGTGCAAAGGGAAGAAGCATGTTTAGATTTGATGTATTTTATATGAGCATGCTTTGGACATGACTGGAGATTCTTGTATATTGTTTCAAAATGTTACGTTGGACACCAGTGTTATTCAGAACTGGGTTTCCTCGATGGAACTTTATAAGCAACAAACAAAATTGTATTGTTATTTTATTTATACTATCAAGCAGACTCCGATTGACTTGGATGGAATGAAACAACATTGCCTTAAAATCTGATATATAGATGTTGCTAATAAAGATACAGGTGCCACATTTGTGGCTTTTCATGTTTTTACTTCCAATGAAGTTCTACATCATAATTCCTGCTTAGAAAAATAAGCAGATGAAATAATGGGAATAAGCAGAACCTAAGATGTATATAAGGGTGGCTTAGTGCTCTCTGAGCTTGCCTGTTTTCCTGAAGATGTTTCAATACTGTACTGATGATGTTATTGTTCTGACCCAGGCTTCCTTAAAAAGCCAAAAGCAGAGTCTTGGTCCTGGCAAAACCCCTTTTATTTGCACGACTGTGATTTCCTTTCGTTCACAGTCCACAAGGCTTAGCAAACAGTCTTTCAGAAGAATGTTTATCAACACGAACCTTATCTCGTTTGGAGAACTGCCAAATAACTAGTATCCAAACTCAGGGCAAGGCAAAACGTGGTCCACAGTCTCTTATAGTCACAAACAGAACTTTCCATTCTTGAAACGACCAAATGAACGAATTGTTTCCTGAAAAAGCCCACTCCCCTTTCGCTCCTCTTTTGTTTCCTATGGGAGGGGTCAATTACCTGCAAGATGTGACTTTACTCCCAAGTCAACCCTGCTTTCTTAGTTAGTCTTGTCTTCTGGCAGCTCTGCACATGCGCACACTGGGAAAAGGCTCCAGCTGTTCCTCTGCCTCACTGCTCTCTGCCTCCACTCTGCCTCACACTGCCCTCTCTGCCTCCAACGCAGAGTCCTCATCTGAGTCTTCCTCAGCCCCCAGGACTGGCCCATGTTCCTCCCCAACCTCCTCACTGTCCAACTCTGCTGCCAGCTCCGCAGGCCACCAGCGGGCCACAATAGTTACATAATTTGGTCATGAAACATCTGCAACAAAACAGCCAACTTCAGAGAGCACCAAGAATCCCTCATTTCAACCCTGAGTGGCAAATATTCTCCTTTATTGATAGCTGATATCAAAGAACCCATTATAGCCCTATCAGGAGGATAGAAGGATAGTTATAATTCAAGTCACTGAAGTGGATATTGCTGTCTCCATGCAAAGAATAACTCAAGCATAGTAGTCAACACTTAGCATCGCTAAGCTATTACCTTAATCTTTGGCTCCCGTTGACTTCAGGTAGTCTTCGACTTAAAATCATTCACTTAGCAACTGTTCAGAATTGCCACAGCAATTGAAAAAAGTAACCTGCAACTTGTGTTCTCACATTTACAACCGTCACAGCATCTGCACAGTCACATGATCAAAATTCAGGCAGTTGAAATGTAATCATGGCCTTTCTAAATTGAGGACTACCTGCAGGCAGCTTTGACCTGATATTAGGGTGATCATAATTGCATTTTATCATAAATCAGGAGAACATCTGATCAACATTGCCAGGTTACTGGAGAGGACCTCATCACATATGAACAGCACAATTATACATTCAAAGAAACGCCAGAGACCTACACGGTTTTACAACAAAGTTGTAATAGTGTTTGATTGATGCAGGACCTCTCCAAAAGATACTTTTCTGTTGTAAGCAAGAAAGGCAGAATTGAAATTCTGCCATATTGAACTAAAATGGTTTATGACCATTTAGTTTTCCAGCAAGCCGGCCTGGCCTGTTAATTTTATTTAATTTTTAAAATGTGAGTGTTATATAAATTGGATTTGTTTTTTGGACTGTTTCTGATTTCCTTTTAACTTTTGTACTATGTGTTTTTTAATGCTGTACTCAGCCCTGAGTCCTTGGGAGAAGGGCGGCATATAAATCTAATAAATCCAATCCAATCCAATCCAATGACGTCAGCAAGATAATTGTTTAAAAATGAAGGTTTTTTATTATAGTCATGCTGGGCAGCTGAAAACAATGGGTCATCATTGGCCTCAGGTATCAAAGCCAGTTTGAAGGGGGATAAAATTCCTGTCATCAGTATGGTTTTTCCCAGAGAAGTTCCTTGGTCCCTGCTATCTTTACTTTTCTTTAAAAAATGAATTTTAGAATTGCTTTGTCCCCTGAGGCAACACATATTGTATCTGCGTTTTGTTAATTGTGTTTTAAAGAAGGGAGTCATTGCATTCACCAGAGCAGGGGTCCCCAACCCCCAGGCTGCGGCCTAGTACCAGGCCGTAGCCTATTCAAAACCAGGCCGCGCGAGTAGCGGGCTGGAATGCACACACGCGCAGCTCAACTTGCTCACTCGCGCAGTCCAGTTCCCTTCCACTCTCCCCCCCCAAGAGCTGCAAATATTGGGGACTGCTGCTTTAGAGAGAGCTAAATTAATTTCTCCTTCTCTCTCTCTCTCTCTCTCTCTCTCTCTCTCTCTCTCTCTCTCTCTCTCTCTCTCTCTCTCTCTCTCTCTCTCTCTCTCTTTATTTTATTTTTTGCAAATATTGGCAGGTCACTCTTGATGTCCTAGTATAATCCTCATACTTCTTCTTCTTTAGCAATTCCATTGCAGAGGAAAATACTGCCATGTGCCAATGGGTAGCTTCTGCTCCAGTAGGAAATTAAGATACTTTTCTAGCTAATTGTGCCATGCAGTGGATGGTTAAAATTATCTTAAGATAATTGGCCAACTGAAACTTCCATTAAATGGCAGGTGATGGGAAATGAGCTGTATTATATCCCGATCTCTGGTCTCCTAAAAAAAAGAAGAGAAAAGACACAATGGAAGAAAGCAGTAACCTGATAAATTTAGATGACTGTGTTAACGATCCATTGATGCAGATTCTCTGAAGACTGACAGCGATCGAAGTGTTCAGCAGGATGGTATTTGCAAATAAGAATTGGGGGGGGGGGGTTGTCATTGTGATCTAAATTCTTTTTCAATCAATACCGCATATGGTGACCAATCCTACAACTTTAACTTTGATCTGGCATCTTGTTAACCTAGCAAAACCTCCTCATTAAGCACAATGTTTTGAAATATTCATATACAGGTAATCCTTGGCTTAAAAACAGTTCATTGAATGGCCATTAAAAAGTTAACACTGACACTGAAAAAAGCGACTTTTTTCATGGTCGCTTGATCAAAATTCAGGCGCTTGGCAACTGACTCACATTTATGACGGTCGCAGTGCTCCAGGGTCATGTGACCACCTTTGGCGACTTTCTGACAAGCAAAAATCCGCGGGGAAGCCAAATTCACTTAACAACCATCTTACTAGCTTAACAACTGCAGTGATCCACTTACCCAAAAAGTCATAAAATGGAACAAAACGTATTTAACAAATGTCTCACTTAGCAACAGAAATTTTGGGCTCAATTGTGGTCGTACATCGAGGACTACCTGTACACTACTTTGTGTGTCTCACTGCAACTTGGAGAGATCGGCCTTCTTGTTCACCACAATAATCTTAAATAGATCGAAATTATCTTTTTACGGAGAAGTGCTATGTCTTAAGCTCTCCAGAGTTCAGGCTCTCTGAGATTCAGACTGGAGGCTGATTTATAATTTAACCTGCGGCAGTAAGTGGTCCAAATATTCATCCTGGATATTGTATAAATGAAATTATGAAATTGCAGCCCACCGGGAAACAAAATATAGGAGGATTTGGTTATTTTTAGGGGGTGGGGAATTTCCTATTGTCTTTGGTGTGCTGTAAGATCTGCTTCTAAAATGACTTGGCCAGGAAAAATCCTAAATATAATATAATTTTAACCTGAACTTAATTCAGTCATCCCAATGGATTTAAACATATCCTCTTACTGACCCAGGAAAATGGCAATTTAGCGGCAATTCTAGAGGCCACATTAAGGACATGTAGTTCCAAGATTTCTGGTTAGACACCATGAAAAATTGCTTTAAATAATCCATTGTATTATCTATGGAGAACTGAAATGGGATTGAAACAAACAATTATCACTTGGAAAATGATAAAGTATGTTGGATTGGACACCATGCATCTATAAATGTATATATTACATCTTATTGTTAACAGCTGCTTTTAAATTTTCATTTTTGTTTCCAGCACCAACAACTTGCTTCCACTATTTTACATGTTAGTTTAACTTCTTGCTTATTGTGGGTTTGTTTGGCGGGAGGAGACGAGGATGGGAATTGAAACTGATGATAATAATGTCATATTAAAGCTATTTCTACATCTGTAACAGGAATGTCATACGTTTCCTCCTGACACAAGTCATTGTTGATTTCACTGTTATAGGGGAAAGGCTCTAGGGCGGCAGATAAGGCTGTTGCCATGGTGATGAAGGAGATACCGAGGGAGGAGTCTCCGGAGGAAAAACCCCTCCTTACTATGAAATCACAGGTGGGCAGAATGGTCCGGATTTGAAGGAGGAAGCTGGCGTATTTCAATGCAAATGGAGATCAACCATTAGTAGAGCTACCATATTTTGGTTGCAAACACTCAGCCACTAGGTGGCAGTAGAGAAGTATCATTTTAGTATCTATTTGCTGCCATCTTGTGGTCAGTGGTTCTCTTCCGCTGAGATATGGTAGCTCAATCATTTTCTAGAAGTCTTCCATTCTTCTTGACTTCTATGTTCAATTATACCTCTCTCTCTCTCTCTCTCTCTCTCTCTCTCTCTCTCTCTCCCTCCCTCCCTCCCTCCCTCCCTCCCTCCCTCCCTCCCTCCCTCCCTCCCTCTGCTTTCTCTTATTCTTGCTGTACCTTTTTCTTTCTTCATTTTCTCTCCCGCTCCTCTTGTTCTAACTTTATCACCACACTGGGAGAGAGCTATTTCAATCCACATATTCTTCATCCAAATCACACTGAAGGCATATTGGCAATAATAGTAATAATAGATGAAAAATGTAAAAAAAATTTAAATCACCTTGCTGATATGTTTAACAGAATATTTTCACCTGTATCCTTTACAAAAAAAACAAACTACGTCCAGCATTTATTTATAGCACTATTTATGATTTTTTTTTCCTTTGGCATTGCTCTCAGAGTCCGGCTTACAGTATTATAATATTATATGGAATATATTGTTGCAAATTTTTTCAAAGAAGTATGAAAGACATAAAATATAGTATAAAGCAGAGAAAAAGATTACTTCTGGTTCACCATTTCACATATTCTGCATTAATGTTGGAATTTTTTTTTTGGAAGGCAGGTGTTTGAAGTAAAATGGCATACGTAACAAGATTGTGCATGTTAGTCATTAACAAAGCATCTAAAACTGTTCAAAATTGCCAGCTGTAATCCATGCTGTCCATAACTACATAAAGCAGTGATATAAATGAACATTAATAGCAAAAAGATAAAACATACTTGGTTTGTTGAATTTTGTGCCGTACTTCACAGTATTTAATGCTTTTGAAATAGTCATGTTTACTTGATTTCTACCACCTCTACCTCCTTCACCCAACTTCACCATGTTGAATGTGGAGGCCATTTTTCTCTAGAATGTTCTTTTTGCTGTGGCTCATGCGAGATTTTATCGAAATTGTACCCAATTGTCTTTAGTTTTGTAGTTTGCAGTTCTCAACTTTAGAAAAGCTAGGTTATACATTAACAGGTTCAATGAAACAAGGCACAACTGAAAAAGAGTTTCTTCAAAAGCCAACAATCAAACAAGCAATCTAATGACCAATCTATTTTGTTGAAACAGTCTGCTTTAAGTAATCAATATATTTGTCACCGTGAAAGACCGAAATTGGTGAATGTCGACATTCACCGGTGAATGTTGGTGAATGTCGACATTCACCGGTGAATGTCGACACATACCAATTTCGGTCTTTCACGGTGACATATATAACGAGTCAGCAGAACGCTTTACTTTTGCTTTTCAATTCGCGGTCCTGGAAACTACTCGTTCTAACCGCGCAGGATCGCAGATTTTTTTTAAAAAGTCCGCAAATAGAAGACGCTTAAAAGGAAGCGAGGAGCCGAGGTATTAGGGTAAGGGTATTAGGGTAAGGGTGTCAAGAGGATAAGGACATACACCAAGCGACTATGTGAATGTCGACATTCACCGGTGAATGTCGACATTCACCAGATTTCGGACTTTCATTCACCGGTGAATGTCGACATTCACCAGATTTCGGACTTTCACAGTAACATATTGATTGCTAAATATATTGACAATATATATATTGTCAACAATATATTGACAATCAATATATTGACTTTTATAAGATTGAGACTTCAATCTTATAACTTAAAGCTAAGGTCAACAGGAATGAATGTCCTTAACTTTCTAATTCCTGGTGTGAGAGGACAATAAATATTGGTTCTTTTTTAACTGTGCACATAGCATATGAATATTATATTATATTGTATTATATTATATTGCATTGCATTGAATTACACTACACTACACTGCTACACAAATTATTGTTTCATTATAAGGTAAAAATACAGAAAAAACAAAAGTTAGAAAACTAAGGGGAGAGAGAAAATGCAAAGAGCGAAAAAAGTGCTTTCTGACTTTTTCTGTGCAGTGAAATACAAATACTTCAACCTTTTGCTTTACATTTAAAACATTTCAAGCCATTTCTATAATAACAAAGTCATTCTAATCTTGAAAATCTAAAATCAAGTTTCCATTTTGTTTCACATTGGCATTACTTTTGAATCTATCGTTTATGAAAACAAGTTGACTTCTCACTGTTTGTTATGAAATAGGCTTGTCTTAGGAAACTGAAGAAAAGCTCTGAATATACAATAATATACAATAGTAGAATTGGAAGGGACCTTGGAGGTCTTCTAGTCCAACCCCCTGCCTAGGCAGGAAACCCTATACCTTTCAGACAAATAGCTATCCAACATCTTCTTAAAGACTTCCAGTGTTGGGGCATTCACAACTGAATGGAGGCAAGCTGTTCCACTGATTAATTGTTCTAACTGTCAGGAAATTTCTCCTCAGTTCTAAGTTGCTTCTCTTCTTGATTAGTTTCCACCCATTGCTTCTTGTTCTACCCTCAGGTAGAATATATGAATATAGAATACGATAAGCCAGAATGTTAAATAGTTACTCAGTAAAATGCGGATAGCTAACAAGGCTTGGGTGGAATAAATGGAGACATTTGATTCAGATCCCTGAGATAAAATGAATAACATTTAGCATTTGGAGGAAATTGCTAAATTTAGTGTTACAATATAACCTCAAGGATTTTTCAGTAGTTTGATTACACATTGGCATTAATTGCATCTTTCATCTGAATGCATAACAAAACGGAGGGGAAAATAGGTTGTCACGGGATGCAGTAATACTAAACAGGAAGGGCTCTAAGGAACAGTCTGGCCAGGGATCTCTTGTTAAATTAACCCTAATAATCAACTATTTTAATTAAGGTTCTGAATTCTACTATCTGTGGACCCTCAAGTGCCTTTGCCAGTCTTAAATATTAACTCTGAAATACTGTGATATTTTTTTAGACTTTCTGCATTAAAATGTGGGCTGTGGCTCTAAATTTTGGTTCCTCCCCTAGTTATTGGATCAATACTCATTATTATTACTATTATTGTTGTTTGTATGGAATAAATGGAAAGTTACATTTAAAACAAAACACAGCCCAAAGGCTTTATGATGTTAACTTCATTTTCTTTACTAAACTCATTACTAAAAACCAAACCAAGATAGATAAGAGACATATCAAAAGAATAGCAAAATGTAATTAAGAAAGTAAATGTAAGTAAACATAGGATCTGGATTTTCAAGGAGATTAATGTTTCTTTAGCTATATCAAGCACAGGGAAGATCAGATCCACTCATGAAAGTCCAATTAAACTGATTTATTGATACTCTTACCTATGCACAGGAATATTCTCAGCTAAGGTTAGCACCTGCTAAGAGTTACCGAAATTCAGGGGAAATTGGACTTTGTTCACTTATTTATTTATTTATTATTTATTATTATTAATTCAATTTATAGGCCTCACCCTCTCCACAAAGGGACTCGGGGCGGCGTACAACTCAATATACAAATAAATGACAAGGAGGAGGTAATCAAAAACATTGTACAATTCATAAATAAATAATCATAAGTTAAAAACAACTCAATAAAATTTAAAACAATTAAAATACCCAAGAAATCAGTTAATTTAAATTTAAAATTGTCCAGGGGGGATTAGAGAATATAGTTGTAGTTCAAGCCAGGCCAGCTAGTTGGAACAGGTAGGTCTTGAGTTTCGTGCGGAAGGAGCGGAGATCGGTAATAATAATAATAATAATAAATATTTATTTCTTAGCCGCACCCTCTCCCGAAGGACTCGGTAGTTGTCCTAATGTCGGGAGGGGAGATCATTCCAGAGGGCTGGGCCCATCACAGAGAAGGCCCTTCCCCTCGGCGCCGCCCTCTGGCATTGCTTAGTGGACAGCACCTGGAGGAGTCCCTCTCTACAAGTCTCTATGTAGACTTGTGTCTACATAGTGATTCTAAGATAACCCCTCTTTTGATTCTGCCCCCAAGCTTTACCACTTCTTCCTCTATTGATTTCAGAGGTGGGTTGCTCCCCGTTCGGCCCAGTTCGGCCGAACCGGTGGTGTTATTTTGGCCTAGGTCACAGAACTAACAGCGATCCAGGCTAGCCAGGCCCTCAAACCAGTTGCCCGGTCGCCTCTGCAGTTGCCGGCATGTTGTTTAGTATGCGAGCACGTGCACAGTTCACTGTAAATTGTTCTGCGCATGCACAAAGAACAATTTATATTGAAATGTGTGCATACGTGCGCACGCAAAGCAAATCAGTAGTAAAACCGGGAGCAACCCACCTCTGATTGGTTTGTAAAAGAAAAGCTAAGACTAAGACTAAACTAGGACTAAGCTATGACACTTGGAAAAGCTAAGACTAAGAATAAATTAAGACTAACGCGGTGGCTCAGTGGCTAAGACGCTGAGCTTGTCAATCAGAAAGGTCAGCAGTTCAGCGGTTTGAATCCCTAGCGCCGCGTATCGGAGTGAGCTCCCGTTACTTGTCCCAGCTTCTGCCAACCTAGCAGTTCAAAAACATGTAAAAAATGCAAGTAGAAAAATAGGAACCACCTTTGTTAGGAAGGTAACAATGTTCCATGCGCCTTCGGTATTTAGTCATGCTGGCCACATGACCCCGGAGACGTCTTCAGACAGCACTGGCTCTTCGACTTTGAAACAGAGATGAGCACCTCTTCCTAGTCGGGAATGACTAGCACATAAGTGCAAGGGGAAACTTTACCTTTATCTAAAAACTTTAAATGAAGAGTATCTGATTAACACGGTATATACATAATAGCTAGAATTATAGGCAACATAATTCTAATTATAGATGATCTAATTATAACTATAGAATTACATATTCCAATTGCTTGTACAGTTAAAATATAAACTAAATGTATAATAAGATATATTTGGGATGTGGCATAAATCCATACACTAAGCCATAATCTAAGAAAAGTTTCCAGTTAGAAATGATTTCTATATCAAAACATAGCCCCATAACTTCCATCTTTCAAAGGAACAAATCAAACATGTGATAATCCTTAGCACAGTTAGCATAAGAAGTTCAATATGACACATGGCTTAATCAAAAGTTGAATAAAAGTATTTCTGGTTGCAAAGGAAATTCAGCTTCAAAAGCTGCTTCATTCTCATGTGAATCATGCTCCTTTTTAACTTCATGGGAGCTATTCAAATAGATTTTTTTCCCCAACCGAAATAAATGAATTCTACACCATTCGCCAGATTGAAGTGTACCGTGTGTTTAAAATAATGGTAACCATAGCAATTAAAAACGATATATAGGCCCTGTGGTTATCAACAATTTGCAAATGCATGTATTAAAATACCAGCCCACCTTTTGATGATTATTTCTACATATTCAAATACCCCTGAATGTTAAATTACTTGAAGGATTCAAAGTAATTCAAAGGCAGCTCAAACCTTGCAATTATTTCATTTAATTTACTCCATTGGTATAGAATCCCAAAGCAGCTTAATTCAAGTTATTAGCAATTGCCAATATGCTTCGGTGCCTTAAAATAATTCCTTCTCAGTTGCCTTTTACCGATTTGCAATATTGAATTATACACACACACATACGTCAAGGTAAATAGATAACTTCAGAAGGCCTTTGTCCCACCAGGTATTAAAGTGAAAACATATTGGTTTCCCACTATGTAAGAAGGTTGTGATTCTGTCTGTATTTTGTGTGAATATGTGTTAACGCCTTGCCAATTCCCAAGGGCAGCTCCTTCACAAACATGCAAAGAAAAATAAATATCTGAGTGGTCTTTGTATATGTATATTACACACAGGTAATAATCCTTGTAGGAAAATCTACCTGTTTGATGCCACTTTTTATTGACCTATAGATACAGTGACGGCGCAGGAAGTTTTGCTTTGATACATCCTGCTTTGGTTTTACATGCAAACCAGTTTATGAATCAGGCACATTGAACAAGAGTGTGGAACTCCTGATTCATATTCTAATGTGTTTCATGCCCATTTTGCTTTTATTTCCAGTAACCATAAGAGTTTTCCAGAGTGAACTGTTCTTGGTTTGTGCATGTTTTTGTTCTCCTGTGTGTGAACTGACCTCATCTTTGCCATCGTTGAGTGGACACGTATTTCTGATAATTGCCTCCGGATCTGCTTTGCTGTATTTGATCGTGTTGCAGACTGCTATAAATACTTTGCTGCCTTGTAATGCTGATCCCCCGTGCACCTTTCATAGTGAGCATTTGTCTGACATCGTGTAATGCTGCAAGGAAGTTTTAGTTCCCACTTTATGTGTGTCGTCTGTAGCAGGGAAGCCATTTAAAAATTCTCTCTATGCTAGAGACTCCCATGTTGTGTTCTTAATGCATACAGGCATAGCTCAAAGGGATTGCCTTGGTCATGTGACTGTTTCCTGGCACAATCGTACCTCCTCTGGAGTTGATACGAGTAGGATCAAAAATGATTGGATGCAACCCGAATGGATGTGTGAGATATTTCTTCACTGCTGGAGTCTAGCCATGGGGGAACCTAGTGGTTTCCATGACATAGCTGTATGTAGTCTACAAACTCAGCTTAATATAGAAAAGGAAAACATTTAGTTTCATTCTAGGCCCAAAATTAGATTGTATACCTTAGCTTCTCAACCATGCCTGTTGTGGCCTGCCAGCGAATCTGACAGCAGATTCGGACAGTGAGGAGATTGAGGAGGAACATGGGCGAGTCCTGGAGTCTAGGGAAGGCTCTGATGAGGGTTATGTGTCGGAGGCAGAGAGGGGGCCAGAGCCATATGCCAGTTATCAGCTGCCTTCAAAGTCAGACATCAGTGAGGCAGACGAACAGCTGGAGTCTGTTCCCAGTGTGCGCATGCGCAGAGTTGACAGATGAAGGGAACAGCTAAAGAACAGGGATTGACTTGGGAGTAAGGCCAGACGATGAATGGCCCCTCCCAGAGAAAATAAAAGAGGAGCGAAAGGGGAGTGGAGTTTGCAGGAGACAATTAGTTCGTTTAATTTGTTCATGACTCTCTGAGACATCTTGCCAAGTTTTGCAGATATCAGGCTGGCAGCTCTCCAAGCCAGATAAGGTCTGTGACTGTAAATCCTCCTTGAAACACTTTGCTGGCTGTGAATGAGCAGAATTCACAGTCAATTAATGAAAGGGTTTTTGTTGGGACAAGGAGTTTGCTTCCTGCTCTTGGGAAGTCTAGGTCAGAACAATGCCTTCCCAATGTATTGAATAGAACTCCAAGTCCTGACAGCACGATTATTGTTTTAATGGCTTGCAATTACCCAGCAGCATTAACGTCCAAGAATGGTAACAACATTAACAAGAGCTTGATAACTAAAAGTAGCAACATTCTCAACCTGATGTCTTCCAAATGTATTGGAATCACAGCAATTTCAGGTTTCTAAAGATTGCAGCCTACTTCAACTCTGAACCATCTTCCAGAATAATCTACAGGTAATTCTTGGCTTACCACCACAATTGAGGCCAAAATTTCCATGGCTAAGCGAGGCACTTATTAAATGAACTTTTGCCCCATTTCACAACCTTTCTTGCCCCAGTTCTTAAGTGAATCGCTGCAGTTGCTAAGTTAGTAACACCGTTGTTAAGTGAACCTGGCCTCCTCCGTTGACTTTGCTTGTGATAAATATGAACCGGTTGCCAAGCAACCGAATTTTGATCGCATGACCATATGGAGGTGCTGCAACAGTTGTAAGTGTGAAAAATGGCCATAAATCACTTTTTTCACTGCTGTTGTAACTTCAAACAGTCACTAAATGAATGGTTATATGCCAAGGACTAGCTGTATGATATATTTTTTCAACTTCCAAGTGTATCTTATAACCTTGGGATTTTGTAATAATTATCTTTCAAATATTAACTTGGCCTAACCACGTTAGATTTTTCTGAGATTAGTTAAGCTGTCTAAGGTTTAAGGGGACTTGCTACAAGCTGCATACTTGTAGTACATTTTAAAGAGCCACTGTTGTGATGGCTGTCATGTAAGGAATGAATAATGCCCTCTGAAGACAAATCCCATAGCACCATGGGGGTGCTACAGTGATCACAAGGGTGGAAAACTGTCCTAATTAACTTTTTTTTCCAGTGACAATCTTGAACGGTCACTAATTGAATGTTTATAAATTGAGGGACGTGGTGGCTCAGTGGCTGAGACACTAAGCTTGTTGATCAGAAAAGTCGGCAGTTTGGCGGTTCAAATCCCTACCGCCACATAAGGGAGTGAGCTCCCGTTACTTGTCCCAGCTTCTGCCAGCCTAGCAGTTCAAAAGCATGTACAAATGCAAGTAGAAAAATAGGAAACACCTTTGGTTGGAAGGTAACAGCATTTCGTGGGCCTTCGACATTTAGTCCTGCCGGCCACATGACCACGGAGATGTCTTCGGACAGCTCTGGCTCTTCGGCTTTGAAACAGAGATGAGCACCACCCCCTAGAGTCCGGAACGACTTGCTCATATGTGTGAGGGAACCTTTACCTTTACTAAATTGTGGATTATCTGTAATCTAACATGGCCCTAGTGAAAGCTAGTTTGAGGCGCTACTCAATAACCGCTAACATTTTGAAATGTTGGTTTCCATCCTTGGGGATTTCAATTTTCACAGAAGCAAAGTAAAGGACAGCTTCTGGGAATTCTGAGGTTGGGACTGATTCTTCTATGATTTTTGGACATGACAACTTCCCTTGATCTGCATGCACCTTACCAAATCATTTTTTTAAAATTAAAGACCAATAAAACTGTTAAGCCGCAACAGTTATTAGATTATGTAGGACCATTTGTAAATTAATTATTCAACGTTTTATTTATTTCAGGAGGACACGTATAATATCAGCTTTCAGTACCTCTGAAAGGCCATGTTTTAAACATTGCCTGGAATAAATGTTGGCTCCCTGCCAAACTGCCGTTTCTTTGTAGAAATGAAATAGGGTTTTTTTTGGCTGAGTGACTGATTTGTTTATAAGCTGCCATGCAATACTGAGAGATTAAGCACTTGATAGCCTATTCTCGAAAGCTCCTGTTTCACTAAACAGAAATGCAAATTCCAGATCATGGGGTTATGGGGAGGGGAGAGGAGGAGAGAGTGTTTCATAATGTAGGGACAGCAGAGGTGGGTTGCTACTGGTTCGCATCGGTTTGGCCAACCGGTAGTGGTATGTTGGGCTGGGTCGTAGAATCAGCAGTGACCCAGGCTGGCCATGCCCTCTGAACCGGTTCTCCGGTCACCCATGCCATTGCCAGCATGCTTTACCATATTTTTCGGAGTATAAAATGCACCTTTTCCCTCAAAAAAGAGGCTGAAAATCTGGGTACGTCTTATACACTGAATACAGCATTTTTTTGCCTCCCTAAATCTGACCCCCTCACCAAAATGGCCGTGCATAGCCTCTAGGAAGCTTTTAGAGAGCTCCTGGGGGCTGGGGAGGGCAGAAATGGGCAAAAAAAGGCCAATTTTTTGCTCAATTTCCCCCCAAGCCCCCAGGAGCACTCTATAAGCTTCCTAAAGGCTATCCATGCCCTTTTTTAATGAAAAATGGGCCCCTTTTGATTTAATTGTATATGGATGGAATTGCAGGACACATAAACCTTATTTTACCATTAGTAACTGGTGACACCACACTAAAGCAAATGGAGGAGACTTGTTCCCTATCTCAAAGAATCCTGTTTCAAGTAGTATTAGTAGCACCTCCTGAGAGCAGGAACTCTTTGGTGGTGGGATGGACCTCACTGGGAAGTGATGGACCATCTTCAATATGGAAAGGAATTGGGTGTCCATCTGTTTGTGTGCTTAGATGAACAGCCAAGAAGCCATAAACTGTCTTCTACTAGATTGGGGTTTCCCAATTGTGGCAACTTGGAGATGTGCGGACTTCAACTCCCAGAATTCCAGCCTAAGGCTGTAGAATCATAGCAGTGGACAGGATCTCATAGGTCTTCTAGTCCAACTCCCATCTCAAGTCAGAAGTATACCATCCCAGTCAACGGGTTGTCCAGTCTATTTTTTGAAATCCTCCAGTGATGGAATATCCACAACACTAGGTGGCAAGCTGCCCCACTGATTAGTTGCTCTGTCAGAAAGCTTCTCCTTACTTCTATCTCTCTTTAACAAGCTTCCACCCATTACTTCTTATTCTCTGGTGCCCTAGAGCAGAGGTATCAAACTCAAGGCCTGAAGGCCAAATTCAGCCTGTGGGGTGCTTAGATCTGGCCCGCAGGGCTGCCCTGGAAACAGCGAATGACCAGGCCGTGGTGCCTCTGCCAGTGAAAACGGAGCTTTGGAAGGCCACGGGCGGCCCTCCCGAGCTCCATTTTTGTTGGCAGAGGGCTGCAGGAGGCCGTCGCAACCAAAAATGGAGCTCGGGAGCCCATTCTCTCTGGCAGAGCACTCAGGCCACCACAGGCGACCCCAACACAATTGATGTCAATGTCAGGGTTCCAAATAACATCCAAAATGAAATCAGAGCCCAAGGCAAAGTATTGCTCAAAGTTCCAATTTATTAAGAGAGCCATGTTGGCACATCTGGGAAAAGCCGAATCTGAAAGCTTCCCGGTTTTCCCCACCCAGTTGAAAGTTCAAGATCCTGCCCCCACACCCACAAGTCCATCACATGGCCCAATCTCCCACTGCTGTGCTGGCAGTTCCACCCATCCAGTTCTGGTCAGGTGCAGAGGTGCAAAGACAAAGGATGACCTTGGATTCTAGAAAGGAATTTTATTCTGACAACATCACATTCTACTCCTTACTATTCCCCCTCCCAATTCCCCACTAATGAAACAGCATAATAGAATAGAATATTAGTGTGGCAGGCCAAAGATCCCAAAAGGAACTGGCTGCAGGCCTGACAGTCGAGCTGGCCACGCCCACCCCAGCCCCTCGAGGTTAAACACAAGCCTGATGTAACCCTCAATGAAATTGAGTTTGACACCCTTGCCCTAGAGAATAAGTCAATTTTGTGACATTTGGAAGATTGCACCTTGCACTACAGGGAACAAATGAATTGCAAAAGTCCTTTGGAATTCTGATCTTGTGGTATGGAAGAATTCTTGAGTATCCCTAGTCACATCCACGTCCTTTATCCCATACCATCGCCTTTCTCCTCACTCAATGTGGAACACTAAATTATTCCTTGTTTCACACATTTTTTTTCCTTCATTGCCTCTTCCTGAAGAAGCTTCTGTTTAAAGTTAGGCTTGAAAACCTGCCACTCCATCTGCAGAATTAATTAATTCCTTAATAACAGCTTCAGTTCTAATATGTTTGAAGGGCGCCAGCTCAGGGAGCTTTTTTTATAAATCTCACAGGGCAGCCAACATGCTTTAAGATAATCTTTCCAGATAATGCATTAGCTGGTTGAATTCTTTTGTTATACAGAGAGGCTAACTTGATTACAAAGACTCAGCCACGTAGCAGGGTTAGCTTTCTGTCCATAAATGGATGAATAGAATATTGGAAAGGGGGACATCTGATCAGTGAAAGTGTTTCAATTTAAGGGAGCATATGAAATCTTATCACTTGTAGCAGGTAGTTTCAGATAAATAAGGATTGACACGTCCATTTAATTTTACAAAGCGCAGTAAACGACGTAGCAATTGCTTACGTAGGTCAAATCCCACTGTGCCTCAATATCTGTGAATCCCAGCAGGATAGAAACTCCTCTCATTTTATTTTCCCAGATACAACAAAAACAAGACGTACAGCTAGCCCTTGACTTACAACCATCCATTTAGTGACCGTTCAGACGGTAATGAAAAGTCATGAAAAAAAATGACTTATGACCAATGGTGGGATTCAAAAATTTCAGCAATGGGATCTCTGCCTGATTGCTGGGTGGGCATGGCTGCGGCAGGCGTGGCCTACTCAGCCTCCTGCACCATGGCAGGAAGGCATTTTCACCCTCCCAAGGCTCCGGAGGCTTTCCTCGAGCCTCTAGGAGGGCGAAAACAGCTTCCCCCAGGCTCCGGAAGCCGGAAATGGACTTGTTTCCAGACTTCTGGAACTTGCGGGATGCCCATTTTTCACCCTCCCAGAGCCTCCACGCGGGCCTTGCACTCACCTGGCATCCAAAACGGGCCGCATGGAGACTCCTGGGAGGGGAGGGGCAGGGTGGGCGGGGCAAGCCAGTTCTTGCAACTATTGGTTCATTGAACCAGATGTAAAATTAGCATCCAGTTCCCCCGAACCAGTCTGAACCGGCTGAATTCCACCGCTGCTTATGACCATTTTCACACTTATGACCGTTGCAGCATCCCTATGGCTGTATGATCAAAATTCGGACACCTGGCAACTAGTTCGTATTTAGGACAGTTTGCAGTGTCCCGGGATTATATGAGCATCATTTGTTACTCACTGCTTAGTGAAGTCAGTGGGGAAGCCAGATTCACTGAATCCCTCTGTTGCTAACTTAACAATGGTGGCATGAAAGATTGTAAAATGGGGCTAAATTCACTTAACACATGTCTCCCTTAGCAACATTAAATTTTGGGCTCATCTGTGGTCGTAAGTTGAGGACTACCTGTGTTTGGTCTCTTTCCTCTTTTTCGAGAAAATCACGGCTTAAAATTTGTTGCAAAATTCATGAGAAGGTAGTATATGACAGAGCACTCATTCTCCAAAGAACCCAGAGCTCAAACCACTATTGCAGAAAGCAGAACCCACAGATAGCAATAGCACTTATATACCGCTTCATAGTGCTTTTACAGCCCTCTCTAAGCGGTTTACAGAGTCAGCGTATTTGCCCCCAACAATCTGGGTCCTCATTTTGTCCACCTCGGAAGGATGGAAGGCTGAGTCAACCTTGAACCCTGGTGAGATTCGAACTGCCAAACTGCTGGCAGCCGGTGATCAGCAGAAGTAACCTGCAGTACTGCACTCTAACCACTGTGCCACTGCGGCTCATTTGCTTGGACATTTCCTTTCTTTTCTAAAGGACTTTATTTAAGAATCAATTTCCCATTCTTATGGCTCAATGGGTGATAGCACCTATGTTATCTGGGTGAAGCTAAGCAGGACTGGCTATGGTTCATATTTGAATGGGTGACCACCTGAAAATTCTAAACCTTTAGCCCAATCAGAAAGTTTTTTTTTTAAACCCAGCAATCTGGAAGAAGACAATACAGTAATAGTTACAGGTATTCTTAAATACATGACCATAATCAGAATTTATGTTGCTAAGCAGGGTGGTCATTAAGGGAATCACAGCCGGTGAGTAAGTCAAGGACTGCCTGTATTTCCAACTTTGCAAGCAACATTAACTCCAGAAGTGGAAAATGTTCTTGCAATTAGGAACCATGTTGTTGTTTTTACTTTCATTTCAGCCTCAAAAGCATTGCAAAGCACGTGGCTGGTTGCATTATGAAATTGCCAAAGCAATATGACCCCTGTTCTTGGAGAGGGAGGGGTTTAAAGGCTAAAATACCACCCTTTTTCTCCATTAGACCAAGCATCCCTGGGGAGGAAACCTGACTCTTCCTTAACTTTGTTTCCTTCAGTAATACACAGATGCCTGGAAAGAGAGCCAATCCTCCATGGTTTAAACGGAATACAGTCTTCCTTCTAGAAACCAAGAGTAATGCCATTGGTTCTGATAAATCTATCATCTGGATTCATATTAACATGGGTAGACAGTCAGGGGTGGGCTTCAAAAAGTTCTCTGCCCGGTGGCTGGGTGGGCATGGGCATGGTGGGCTAGGTAAGCCTCCGGGAAGGTGAAAACAGCCTCCCCAGGCTCTGGAGACCTTCTGGAGGCCAGAAACGGGTCCATTTCCAGCCTTCCCGAATTTCCGGAGGCCCATTTTTCACCCTCCACATGTGCCCTGCACTTACCTGCATCCAAAACGGGCCACATGGGGACTCCGGGGAGGGGAGGGGTGGGCGGGGCCAGCCAGGAGTAAGAGTTGGTGGTTCTCCGAACTGCACAGAATCTTAGCTAGAGATTGTCCCGAACCCCAGACTCCCAGCAACCCATCCCTGGACCGTAGATTGCTATATCTGTTTGTAGGTTCCTTCCTCAAGTGATGGATAATTTTTAAATCATTAGACAGGTGTTAGCATGGTACCTAAGGTAATAAGTGAGCCTGGGGGGAAAAAACAAGTTACAATTCTCCTTCAGCTATGAAAGCTTACCAAATAACTTCAGTCAATCGTTGGGACTCACTCCAACCGAGTGAGAATGATTGTTATAAGCAGAGGTGGATTGCTCCCAGTTCGGCCCAGTTTGGGTAAACTGGTACTGGTGGCAGCGGCAGTTTCCGCCCAGATGTTTCTGCACATGCGCAGAAGCATTGCGCATGAGTGCATGCACGAGCAAACCAGTAGCGCCAGGATTTGCAACCTGTTATGAGACAAAATCAGATAAGACATACACCATCTCAGACTCTTAGAAGGAAATATATAAATAGAATATTATGTAGCCATTCAACATTTTGGATCTTGAATAGAAAGCATTGATGGTGCAGAAAAGGAGGAGGATGAATCGGAAAAGATCTATAAGCTATAGATTAGATTTGTCAGCAAACGTAAATTCAACATAAAAATAGTTTGTCTTGAAAGTGACTACCTGCAAAGGCTCCTGGATTGGGACAGGAAGGCAAAAGTGGAAGCAGTATGCTCCGTCTCATAATTGGGTAGACCAAGTTAGCCTGATACACTGGTCTCACCGGAAAAACAATCTATAAGTTATGAAAGAATTTATAACAATGGGCTCAGTCAAATAGAGATGCAATCAGCGGCCATTTCTTATGTGTGAGGTCAATGTTCAAGAAGGTGCAGGAGCAAACCCTAATTCACCTTGCAATTTCCTATTTCAAATTCAGAACCTTTAATGGCCACATGGGCACATAATTAGCATGCTAGACATCAAATGTTCTCTTCATGGTGCTCCAAAACATCTTGTTGAAAGACCTTTGAGAGATCTTCATAGATTCATAAATTAGATCTTCCTAGATTAGAGGGGAAAGGCTCTTGAGAGAACTTCATAGATTTGATCTTCGTAGTTTAGAGGGGAAAAGGGTTAAGGGTTAATTTTCATCCTTGAGCTGTCAGATATGATGCCTCTGAAATGACCATCATCCATCTCGTTGGCACTGTCATCTGTGGATGGAATGAGTCCAACAAGAAGTGGCCAGTGTTGAAGATGACAATCTAAAGTTTCAATTTGAGCCAACATAGAGGGCAATGGAAGTTTCACATGTACCCTCTGCCCTTATAAGGGCTCTTGCCTCATGTAGATGACATCCATAACATCCTGTTTTCCAAAAGTTTTTGAAATGTGCATGGGATGGTTTAGCCAGCCGAATTGAACAAGGGATGGAAAGGAAAATAATCTGGATGATGGGTCTGGTCTCTTGCCTCCTCTTGCTTTCTGTAGTTGAGGTGGGCTCCCTTTTCTTGAGAAAAGGCAGATTGCCCTATTGCTGGCTCGTTGCCAAACAGGGAACAATGCATAAATGCAAAAAGGCAGGTGAATCTACATGGCCCGTCCGGGTGGCTGGATTTGCACAGCAGGCTAAAGTAGGCTAAATAGATTTCTGGCGCAGATTGAAGAAAGCAGCTCATCGGGTTAAACCATGATAATCCTTAAACCTTAATCCATTTTTTTATTTGAGTATAGCAAGTTACACAAGGACAGCGACTGTATTTTGCTAACAAGAGGGTGGGGTTTAACCTATTGTGCGAACCCATCTAAATTGGGGCTTCATTAGATCCCAAATCATAAAAAAAGCATGCCCTTTGGAACCTGATTAGCGTATAATTATTGAAAGGACAATCACCCCCTCCCAGCAGAAGTCTGAAATCTGGAGTTAGGTACTGATGAGTGTTGTTTTATCTTTGTTTTTGTTTTGCTTCTTCTCATTCAGTTGCTTATATTCATCTCATTTAATTTCAAGGAAAACCGTATGCCAATTTAAGCCACCTGATGCTTTCAGAAATGGAATAATATATATTTATGTATATTAAGCCGTTTGATGCTGTCGTGACATTTGTGTGCATAGTTAAGCGGTACCCACATGCACACACATCCAACCCTCTCCTCTTGCTTTTTGTCACTAGCTTGTGAATGAGCAACAAGAAAGCCGACCTCTGCTGAGTCCTTCTATAGATGACTTTCTTTGTGAAACCAAATCAGAAGCCATTGCACGTCCGGTGACATCAAATACCGCAGGTAACAGCTCTTCTATTCACTCTCGTTCGGTTGTGGTTTGTTTCCTGATGTTTGTTCCTCTGCCTATTGCTTTTGGAAGCTCCATGCCAAAAACAACAATGATTTTCTCTCATTTTGCGGGGGAAGAAATCCGTGAGTTCTTCATGGCGTATGGGCTGGAAAGTCATGATTATAGCTTGTGATATTTGATACTATGTCCAGAGCAATTGAAAAAAGATGAGCATCATTGAGGCTTGCAAAAGAAAAGACTGCTTCATGCAGGAAATTTTAAGAAGTTCGGGAGCCATTAGTACTTCATAAAGGCAAAAGCTTTTTGCCTGAGATTTGAAGGCAATTTTACAGCAGTAAATGTAAAATCTCACCTTTGCCTGATGGCAACGCATGAGAAAATCTTCTCTATAACAGGGGTGTCAAACTGGATTTCTTTGAGGGCCGGATCAGCATTGTAGTTCTCCGCAGGACGGCACGGGGCAGAGGTGGGTTGCTACGAGTTCGCACCAGTTCAGGTGAACCAGTAGAGGAAATTGTGACTGGGTCGCCAAACCAGTAGGGACGGCAGGCTCGCCACGCTACTGAACCGATTCCCAGTTGCTGCGGCATGTTTTTTTGACATTTCTAATGCTGTGCACATGCGCAGACCTATTTACAGGCAATGCACAAATTGTGTGCACATTGAACCAGCAGTAATGCTGGCAGAAACCCACCCCTGACGTGGAGGGGGGGAGCAGGGGGGAGATGGGGGGGACACCTCCTGCAGTACCCTGTTGGCCAAAACGGGCCTCCACAACTCATTTTCACCCTCCATGACCTCCTGCAGCACTCTGTTGGTCAAAAGAAGGTTGAAAATGGGACCCCGTGTGCCCCGTTTTCAGCCTCCAGGGCCTCCAGCAGCACTCTGCCAGCCAAAAACTGGCAGAGGCACTGCAGGCTGGTCCTTTGATATTTCCAAGCAGCCTAGCGGGCGGGATTTAAGCACCCTGTGGACCAGATCTGGCCCCCAGACCTTGAGTTTGACACCCCTGCTCTATAACCTTCAGAAATTACTGCAAGTTGTTTTAGCCATCCTTCGCCAATCCAACTTCCTTGACATGAACTTTGTCCTAAACCAGGGGTGTCCAAACTTGGCAACTTTAAGACTTGTGGACTTCAAGCAGAGCTGGCTGGGGAATTCTGGGAGTTGAAGTCCACAAGTCTTAAAGTTGCCAAGTTTGGACACCCCTGTCCTAAACTGACTGGGAAATGTGAAATTTGCAATCCAACTGATCTGGGGTGAACCAAAGAGGAGAACACTGTGGACCTACAGATTCTATGTAAGATTTTTTAAATAACCTGATACCCTCCAAGTGTCATTCTTAGAATTTCCAACCATCATGCAATCCCAACAAATCTTGGCTACAGAAGGAAAATGCAATGGCAACATCCAGTCTTCCTTAAAAAAAATTGCTAGTTATTTCACTTAGTTTAGTCTAATAGGAGCATAATTGTCTCACATATTCCAAATGAGACTGTCAAATCACATATGCATTCTCAGTGTCAAGAACCCTCTAAGGGTGTCTGTGTGTAGGACCTGGTAAGGTTGAACCACAAATCATTTGCATGTAAGGGATGTGTTATGTATGCATCCAGATGAGCTGATTTAAATACAGGGTTGCAAATAAATTACTCTGTCCCCCCAGCTGTCATTGGGGAAATACACATTTGCATATTGGATTCACAAACAGTATTAGGTTTAGATCGAATTTTAAGGCTATTTAGTCTTATTGCCATTCCACTTAAGGCTGGATCTGATTCTTGACGAAAGAAAGAAAGAAAGAAAGAAAGAAAGAAAGAAAGAAAGAAAGAAAGAAAGAAGGAAGGAAGGAAGGAAGGAAGGAAGGAAGGAAGGAAGGAAGGAAGGAAGGAAGGAAGGAAAAAAAAGAAAAGAAAGAATATGCTTTAAAACATAGTAAACTTTGTCTGTCTTCTCATTCATTTCTGGTTTCTCCAACAATATTTGTAGTCACACATTGAATATGACCTTTATACCCTCTATTCTACATAATCAAATGAGCATGGTAGGACAATAATTTCAAAAGAGCATCCAAAGTGGGAACCAGAAAGAACTCGACATCCCAATTAAAGGAGAAGAACGCTTAAATATGACTTACTAATACTGAATGAAGCAAGATAGTTTAACCTTGGATATGTTGAAGGTTAAGTTTGAACAATGGATTCAAAAGTGAATGTTAAGCTTGCTTCTAGAATAGATTGTGTTTTCAGATGTTATGAAAGAAGAACAAGTTTTACCTGTCAAGATTGAGACTGATCTGAAAATGGATTTACAAATGACAGGCTACAAGAAGGATACAGAAAAAGATGCTACACTAGACACACGGAAGAAATCAACTGAGGTCTAAATAATCAAAAAGGAGAGTAACCTGGATAATCTTCTTATGTTGGATTTAAAAGGCGGCTTGTTAAAGCCTTAAAGAATTGTGTGAAAAAGGACAAAGAAAAAAGAAGTCCATTCGAAGAGATTAAAGATCAAGATGGTTACAAGTAGAAGAAAGGGATATAAAATTGATTTATTTGATCAAGGTTAAAATAGATATGCTGTTATTTTGGGCAACTCTTAATGGGCTTTAGCTGATCAGACTGAAATGATAAGGTTTAGGGATTTCTTCAGAAATAAAAGATGAGCGGCTTGGTGACCTAGTGGTGAAGACATTACCTTCTCACTCGGAAGGTTGAAAGTTCAATCCTAGGTAGCGGCGGATGTTTCTCTCTTAGGTTGAAAAGAGAAAATATCTGCTGGGAACTCTTCATAGTCATCAGGAAGGGCATCCAGCCACTAAAAACCCAGCTCCATCCAGTTGCCCCAACTCTACCCCAAATTAAGGGATTGCAGTGTCATCAGAAGGGAGTCTTTTAAAAAGGGAGTTTATAAAGATAAAAAATAGGTTATGGGAAAGAGTTAACAGTTGTATTTTAAGAGAAGGTGATAAATTACTAAAATTGTTTATACTTGTGATGAAGGGGGAAATGTTTTGTTTATTATATTTATTTTCTTGTTCTTTACTGCACATTTATTTTTTTTCCCTTCTTTTCTGCATTTTCTATTTTTGTTTTTAATCTTTCGGGTTTTTTAGTTTGTATTTTGGGAATTGTAATTTTTTAATAGTTACTTTTTTTTTAAAAAAAAGGAGGTTATCCAAAAGGAAAACAATGTATGTGATTATTTTATTAGAATATAATTATTCTAATTGTTTACCTGAAAGGTAAGATAAGACCAGAGAATGATGAAGACATGTCAGTTTCTCTTTTTTAACTACACAGATCTTAAGCCTTGGGCCACTGTTATTTTGGGCTATAGGTCAGTCCAGTGGTGGGTTGCGGGCAGTATGCCCCAGTATGGGCGTACTGGTGCCTGTCAGGAGCACCGGGTACGTTCCGTTCTGGTGCTCTGGAGGGTTCACCTGCCCGCCCGCTGTCTTTACCTGTATTTGAGCTCTTTGGTGCTTCCATGCACACACATGGGGTGTACGGCACCTGTGCAACACTCCGCCGAGCAGCTGGAGCATCACGGAGGCATTGCGGAGTGTCGCAGGAGGTAAGGATGCATGTGGTGGACACTGGACCCTGTTGAAACAAGATCCGGAACCCACCACTGGGTCAGTCCTTTTGTAGGATTCAAACCAGGTATTGGCTTCAAAAATTTCAGCAATGGGTTCTGTGCCTGGTTGCTTTGTGGGGTGGCCATGGTGGGCGTGGCCTAGTCAGCCTGCTGCACCATGGCAGCGGGGGTGGGGTGTTTTCATCTTCTCCAGCCCTGGTGGCTTTCCTCGAGCCTCTGGGAGGGCGAAAACCTCCTCCCCCAGGCTCCAGAGGCCTTCTGAGAGGCCCTTCCCCCCCCTCCCTGAGCTTCCACGTGGGCCCTGCACTTACCTTACATCCAAAATGGGCTGCGTGGGGACTCCTGGGAGGGGAGGATGGGCGGGGCCCCCAGGGGTAGGATTTGGAGGTTCTCTGAACCGGCCACAATGTTAGCCATGGGTTCTCCTGAAACCGTAGCAGCCACCCCTGATTCAATCCCTTGCCATTGCCTACTTGATTCCAGCCTTTTAATAATAGTATGGGTACCCAGATAGTCCTCGACTTACAACAGTTCCTTTAGTGACCGTGCAAAATTATAACAGCACTGAAAAAAAGTCGACTTTATGACTGTTTTTCACAGTGACAACCTTTGAAGCATTCCCCATGGCCATGGGATCAAAAGTCAGATGTTTGGCAACTGTTTCATACTTATGACCGTTGCAGCATCCCACGGTCATGTGATCACGTTTTGTGATCTTCTGACAAGCAAAGACAGTGGGGAAGCCAGATTCACTTAGCAACCAGGTTACTAACTTAACCAACTGCAGCGATTCACTCAACAACGGTGGCAAGAAATGTCATAAAATGGGGGGGGGGGCAAAACTCACTTAACAAATGTCAACCACAGAAATTGGGGGCTCAATTGTGGCCGACGACTACCTGTTGTATCCTTCCTTGCTGATTCCTGATACTGAAATTTTGCTGTACATTTACACAACTAACACGTCATCATGTCAGGCTTCTATTTAACACTTCTAAACAAAACAGAACAGGATAGGGTAGGGTAGGGTAGGGTAGGGTAGGATAGGATAGGATAGGATAGGATAGGATAGGATAGGATAGGATAGGGCAGAGCAGAGCAGAGCAGAGCAGGACAGCACAGGACAGGACAGGACAGGACAGAACAGAACAGAACAGAACTGTTAGATATTAGCATATATCGGAGGAAGTCTCCTCTCTGGTCCGCTGCTACAGCGGGAAACAGGTATCGCTCTGATTGGTCGAGAGGCGTACCCGAGTACTATAAAAGGGGAACCCTCCGGCCACAGAGCAAGCTGGATCACTACTACTACTAATAAAGAGCTGTTAAGTCACTTCGTGTCCGCAGTCTGTTCTCTCGTTGCCCAGATCTAACATTGGCGATGAAGGATGGGATTGAGAGACAGATAGGACGAAGAACGCTACCTCCAGAATCTCCGGATTTGATCCGGCCTAGGAATTCGGCAGAAATTCCGGCAGCCATCTCAGGTCACCACAGCGCGGCAAATTCAAACGAGAGAAGATGGCGATGCACACTCCCCCCGCTCCATTCGACCCAGAGAACGACGAATGGGAAGCCTTCATGATTCGTTTCGAGTGTTTTCTCGAAGCGAACGAATACACGGGGATCACCGACGCCCGAAAGAAAAACATCTTCCTTGGCTACTGCGGAAAAGAAGTCTTCAACACGGCCAGAGACCTCACCGCGCCTACTCCAATACAGGCAGTATCATGGGCGGCGTTGCAACAGGCTCTACAGACTCATTACGCACCAAAACCTTCCCGCCATGTTTGCCGCCAAGCATTCAACACGAGGAACCAGAAGGCGGGAGAATCTATCAACCAGTATGTTGCAGCCCTACGAAAAGCAGCCACACATTGTGGATTCAGAGACCTGGATGAGCAGATTATGGATCGACTCGTTAGCGGGCTGAGAGACATTTCCCTACAAAAACGGCTGTTAGCCAAAACCAATTTAAGCCTACAGATTGTACTCGACGAGGCAAGAGCTTCAGAAGCAGCAGACAGATCAGCGGAGACCATTCAACGCGGATTCAACACAGGCCAGCCAGCGCCAAGACACACCAGAGTCCACTACGAGGACACCATTCCAGATTTCGGGGATCCCGAGCTCGAGGAAAGTCATCTGATGCGGAGCAGTCACGTGAGACCTGGGGGGAGACCCGGATCCCGTTTGCCACCCTGCGCAAGCTGCGGAGGGAATCACCCCCGGTCTACTTGTCGGTTCAGGAACGTTGTTTGTTCGCACTGCGACAAACTGGGGCACATCGCACGAGTGTGCCGGAGCGAAGCCCCTGCCTCCAGGCAACCACCCATGTACCGCCAACAGAAGCCCAACCCAGGGGCTTGGCGAAATCATAAAGGGCGCCCAGAGAGAAATCCACAAGTGTTTACCCAGAGAGAAAATTCCCAAAGAGCTGAGCGAGCGTATCCCCAGAGAGATCACACACAAAGAGCTGAAAGAGCGTTCTATCAAGACGCTAAACGAGAGTATTTTCAGGATTCAGATGCTGAGATAGAGTTGACCCAGAGAGAGGAGTTGCGAACATATCTCACCACAATAAGTCAGGTCCGCACCAAGCGGCCAAAAAAGCTGAAAGTCACAGTCCTCTTGGAGGGCTCACCTTGCGAGCTGGAAGTTGACACAGGATCGTCCCTGACGATCATTTCATGGGCATCCATGAAACAGGCTATCCCTAGCCTCAAAAAGAGCCAACTACGCGTTCCAGACATCCTGCTACGAGACTACCAGGGGAACCGAGTCCCCATCGTAGGCCAAGGCACGTTCCAGATCCGCTTCAAGGACATCGTAGCCCAGCTGCCCGTGACCATCGCCAGCGCACCATTACAAAACCTCCTAGGACTGGATTGGTTTGAATCCTTGGGGCTAGAAGTCACCGGAATCAACGCCGTGGAAAACAGCAGCGCTGAGCAGATTTTTAAGGAGTTCGAGGATGTGTTCAGCCCCGGTCTTGGTAAGTATGTGGGTAAACCGATTTCATTCAATTTAGACCCCAAAGTGGCACCAATCCGACTTAAACCGAGACGGGTGCCTTTTGCACTCCGCCCAAAAATAGATAAGGAAATAGATAAGTTAGTGGAGCAAGGAATCCTTGAGCCGGTGGATCACGCGCGCTGGGAAACGCCCATCGTGACCCCAGTCAAACCAGACGGATCAGTCCGCATCTGCGCGGACTATAAATGCACAATTAATGTCGCGCTACAACAAAGCGCATATCCTGTGCCTGTAGTACAGCACTTATTGCACTCGTTGGGGCCAGGAAAGGTATTTGCTAAATTAGACATGGCACAAGCTTACCAGCAGCTGCCCGTAGATAGCGCCACAGCGGAGGCCCAAACTATAGTGACGCATAGAGGAGCATTCAAATGCAACCGGCTACAATTCGGTGTGAGTATTGCTCCAGGATTGTTCCAGAGCGTCATGGAACGACTTTTGCAAGGGATACCGGGAGTCGTCCCCTATTTTGACGACATCTTGGTGTCCGCTGCAAACGAGGAGCAATTAAATAAAAGAGTCAGAACTGTTTTGGCCAGAATCAGAGAAAAGGGTCTCCGCCTCAAAAAGGAAAAATGCCAAATTAACGTGCCTAGCGTAGAATTCCTGGGTTATAGAATCGATGGTCAGGGAATACACCCCACTTCAAAGAAAATTAAGGCGATCCAGGACGCCCCCACACCACGAAATCAGACCGAGTTGCAGGCCTTCCTCGGACTACTTAACTTCTACAGCGTTTTTCTGAGACAGAAGGCGACCGTTGCTGAGCCACTACACCGTCTACTCCAGAGGAACACACCATGGAAATGGGGACGATCCGAAGCTGCAGCTTTTGCCGGAGTAAAGCGCCTGCTCACCACAGACTCACTGTTAGTCCAATACAGCCAGACACTACCGCTGGTATTGACCTGCGATGCATCACCTTTTGGAGTCGGCGCAATCCTCAGCCACCGGATGCCCGACGGAAAAGAAGCACCCATCGCCTTCTACTCCAGGACTCTTTCATCGGCCGAGAGGAATTACAGCCAGATGGACAGGGAAGCGCTAGCTGCTGTAGCTGGAGTAAAACGTTTCCACGAATACCTCTACGACCGCGATTTTGAACTGATTACAGATCACAAACCGCTGTTGGGACTTTTGGCGGGAAACCGCCCCACTCCAGTCTCCCTTTCTCCTCGCATGACCAGGTGGACTGTTTTCCTGGCTGTGTACTCATACAAATTGATTCATCGACCGGGCTCCACTCTAGGACACGCAGACGCACTCAGCCGTTGCCCACTACCGGACCTTTTGCCAGACCCCACTCCCGAAGTACCGGTGCTGCTCATTGATTGTTTGGACTCAGGACCGGTTTCTTCCTACGATGTTGCAAGGTTCTCTACTAAGGACAGTTTAATAAAGCAAGTTCAAACTTGGGTTTGGAGGGGGTGGCCGAAGGGAAACGTGGGCCCGGAATTCAAAGTGTTTTGGTCAAAACGGGATGAACTCTCAGTGTTACAAGGTTGTTTATTGTGGGGGGATCGAGTTGTTATTCCGTATGCTTTGCGTAGGAATGTATTAGATGCTTTACATGTCGGTCATCCGGGGATTGTTAGGATGAAGGCGTTAGCAAGAAGTTACGTTTGGTGGCCAAACATGGACAAAGAAATAGAGGAATGGGTGGCCACTTGCGACCCATGCCAGGAATCGAGACCAGCACCCCCGGAAGCGCCCGCCACAGAATGGGAGAAGCCTAAATCACCCTGGTCGCGAATACACATCGACTTCGCAGGGCCATTCCAAGGTCAGACCTTCCTTATAGTTGTGGATGCATACTCGAAATGGCTAGAAGTAGTCCTAATGACTTCAACCACGGCAGAGGCAGTCATTAAGGTTCTACGGCGACTTTTCGCCACTCATGGCCTGCCCGACCTCCTGGTCTCCGATAACGGGCCCCAGTTCACGGCCATGCAATTTGAGACATATCTAGCAGGTCAGGGAATTCGGCATGCCCTCGTCGCGCCATTCCATCCGGCATCAAATGGACAGGTGGAGAGAATGGTGCGATTCGCAAAAGAGGCCCTCGCTAGGATGGGTCCAGGTGATTGGCAAACACGCATTGACCATTACCTATTGATCCAACACATTACCCCCAGCGCAACGACGGGAAGGAGCCCCGCTGAACTACTCATGGGCCGCCGTTTACGGTCTCACCTGGACCGTCTTCACCCAAATTACTCTGCCACAGCTCCCCCAGACTCTACAAGCAAAATTCGGAGTTTTAGCATAGGGGATTCAGTATACGCCCACAACTATGCAGGGGGGACATTGTGGATGCCGGCAAAGGTCATTGGCATCACGGGTCCACGATCGTATCTGTTGGAACTGGAAGATGGGCGGAACTGGAAAAGGCACATCGATCAACTTCGGGGTCGCCTAGCACACTCAGACCTTCGAACCAAGGACGAGAGCTACCTACCAACGCAAAGTCAGCCACTCGAGAGCCCCAACGCAGAGAACTACGACACCTGCGAGCCCAGGTCTGAACAAGAGATCGAGCACGAAGCAGAGCAACCCCCAAGCAACGTAACCGAGCAGACTCCGGAACGCCCTAGCCACGAAGGCACGAAACCCCCCGAACGCGAAGCAGAAAAAGCATCCGATCCTGCAACCACTTCTAACCAACCCGAACTGCGACGCTCCTCCCGAGTAAGGCAAACTCCAACATACCTAAAAGACTATGTTACTAACCGCAACGTTCCATCTAGGAGGGGAGGGGTGTTAGATATTAGCATATATCGGAGGAAGTCTCCTCTCTGGTCCGCTGCTACAGCGGGAAACAGGTATCGCTCTGATTGGTCGAGAGGCGTACCCGAGTACTATAAAAGGGGAACCCTCCGGCCACAGAGCAAGCTGGATCACTACTACTACTAATAAAGAGCTGTTAAGTCACTTCGTGTCCGCAGTCTGTTCTCTCGTTGCCCAGATCTAACAAGAACAGAACAGAATAGAATAGAATAGAATAGAATTCTTTATTGGCGAAGTGTGATTGGATACACAAGGAATTTGTCTTTGGAGCATATGCTCTCAGTGTCCATAAAAGAAAAGATACATTCAACACGAATCATAAGGTACAAAACGTAATGGTAGTCATAGGGTACAAATAAGCAATCAAGTCATATTAGGAAACAATGAATATAAACCGTGATTGATATTTATAGAATTAGCTCAATGAGATTTGGACAAACTGAAAGAGTGCTTATAATAGGACTCAGGTTGTACTGTGATATACCTGTATCTACCACCTTATTTCTGCTTGAAGCATGTTACACTCTGTAAACAAACTTTGAGAATAACTTGCTGTAATTGAACTATATAGTTTTAAGGTTCACTTAAAACTACTGCAGATGACAATTAACACAAAGCATGGAATATGCAATTAGGATATCCCTAATTTTCTCTAATTACACTGGTTTAAAAATCAAAGACTTTCAATAAGATGGGAAAGAATAGTACAAATCCTTTCTGCTCAACCTCCTTGCTGCCAAAAATCACATTCCATGACTGTGTTTATTCCATATTTATTTATTATTTGTCATTTATTTAAGTTATTTATATGGCCGCCTACTCCCACATGGCAACTCAAAGCGGCTTACAGGGATACAAAACAACATATGAAAGAAATAAAAAGAATAAAAAGGAAAATAGTAACATAATAATCTTAACCATCCCAAATTAAAGAGATAACAGCTGTATGCACACCACATGTCTGGGTATTAACTACAGATTGATTTTTATTTCTGGATGTTGAGTGACTCCAATCAACTTAATATTTGATCCAGTGGCTGTGCTTACAACCCACTTAAACCAGGTTACAGCATCAACTCATTTTCTTAGTTCTCAAAATGCATTAAACCATAGACTGAACAAATCAGCTCATTGCACATTAAACCACATACACAAACCTTGACAAAACTAGACATAGTGTGTCCTAAGTAAATTGGATCAAGTAGATTGGCAAAATCATTACCAACCATGATTAAGCAGATTGGATTAAGTGAGTCGGCTAAATCATTAGCAATCATGATTAAGTAGTTTGGATTAAGTGAGCTGCCAAAGTCCTTACCAACCATGATTAAGTAGGTTGGATTAAGTGAGTTGGCTAAATCCTTACCAACCATGATTAAGTAGGTTGGCATGATGTATAAGTTCCATGTATCAAGCCAACTCCCAGAGCAAATTAACATAGAGTAAAACAAATGCCTTGAGGAATAACTTTGGGGATTTTATAAAAGCTTTGTTTAGAAATGAGGATGGCTAGACAATCTTCAAAACCACAAAGACCTTGGCCTTCAATCTAAATTGCTAATAAGCACCTAAAAATATGTGACCTTTGTGTTGCTCTTGCAAATGCCTCTATCTTTTAAATTGCGTACTTCATAATCTCCAATGCAGAACCTTGGGTGAATATTTTGACTGGCCATGTTGCCAAGGTTAAACCAGACATGACAAACGTATTCCTGTAATAAAAAACAAAATCCCAAATTTGAGAACGCTGAAGCCCTTTCCCACCCCCAAAGAAAGCCAGTCAACACCGACCATAAGATTTAAAGCCTTCCATTGAAATAACAAGCTTTAAAATTTTTCGTTTTTGGATCATTCTCATGCCTAAGGAGATGGGTTTGAAACAGAGGTGGATTGCTCCTGGTTTGGCCCAGATTGGGAGAACCGGTAGGCTCCACCCGCCCACCCGCTTCTGTGCATGTGCAGAAGTGTTGCGCGCAAGTGCGCACAAGCAAACCAGTAGTAAAAAAATTAGAAACCCACCACTGGTTTGAAAGATTAAAAAAATATAAAGAGAAAACTGGAAGTGAAATAAAAATTATATAATTCACAGCAGAGATTTTATTAATCCTACCTTTAGTCCTAGATAATTATCTGCCTGGACATTCCTAATTAAGGCAGACACTTAAAATATGTGGAAAATGAAAGTGTTCATTAAATGTTATGAGCAACAATTGGTTCAGTTTTTCATTTTGAATCTTATCAGTGTGCTTTTATTGAATCCTTCAGTCTCCTTAACAAGGGACTGCTTTGCGCAGCCATTTTGTCATGTTACTACATTAATATAAGTCCCTGCTGAAATAGTAGGAAATCACCAGCTGACCAAATGTGAGGAAAATTATTGATAATTAAGGACTCATGGGTGGGATGGCATCCATGGACACTTTTGTGTCTCCCTCAGTGCTTCTATTGTCTTGAGATATCAGAATTAGGGTTAAAGCAAAAAAATTCATTTGGCCAGCACTCTCAAAGGACCTCAGATTTTACTTTCTTGGGCTCCAAGATCACCACAGATGGGGACTGCAGCCAAGAAAGATGCTTGCTCCTGGGGAGGAAAGCTATGGCAAATCTAGACGGCATACTAAAAAGCAGAGACATCACCCTGCCAACAAAAGTGTGTATAGTCAAGGCTATGGTTTTCCCAGTTGCAATGTATGCCTGTGAAAGTTGGACCATAAGGAAGGCTGAGCGCCAAAGAATGGAGGCCTTTGAACTATGGTGCTGGAAAAGACTCTTGCGAGTCCCTTGGACTGCAAGGTGATCAAACCAGTCAGTCCTAGAAGATATCAACCCTGACTGCTCTTTAGAAGGCCAGATCCTGAAGATGAAACTCAAATATTTTGGCCACCTAATGAGAAGGAAGGACTCACTGGAGAGGAGCCTGATGCTGGGAAAGATGAAGGGCAAAAGAAGAAGGGGACGACAGAGAATGAGTTGTCTGGATGGAGTCACCAAAGCAGTAGGAGTGAGCATAAATGGACTCCAGAGGATGGTAGAGGACAGGAAGGCCTGGAGGAACATTGTTCATAGGGTCGTGATGGGTCAGACATGACTTCACAACTAACAACAACAAGTCAAAGGACCTCAGCAAGTGGCAGTATCCTGCTGAGGTATCACTCTTAGAAGCTAAGAGAATCACCTGATTGGTATTTTCATAGGAAAATTTCCAGTGTGTTTGGTGGCTACACTGAGAAATCACAGGAGGAGAGTGGCAAACTATCTAAATACATTTTAGGACACCCATACTACGGTATTAGGTTTATCGAAGAGATTGTTTGAATTACCTTGAGCAAAGAAAAAATAATAATTAAAAGAAGAATGGTTGATTTTGATTAGTGGGGTACAAGTTAATAGAGCCCCTGAGCTGATGCCCTTATGTAAATCATTTAGTCAGGAACTTCTACAAGCTGGAAAGTATAAAAAGTAAATATGGTAATTTTTCTTGAAATATAAAAAGTAAATGTGGTAATTTTGTGGGCTATAATAAACGTAAATCATATGTGTAAACAGGGGATTCAATTAGAAAGTCACCATTCTTTCCTACAGACCATGTTTTTTCAGTCCAAACTTGAGATACAGGGATCTACCCTCCCTTGCCAACACAAATGCACACACACAGAGAGAAACACAAACATAGACACAACCACACACACACAATTAATTATCCCATGTTACCAGTGGCGGGATTCAAATTTTTTACTGTGGGTTCTGTGAGGTTGGCTTGGTGGATATGGCATGACTTGGTGGGCATGGCATGGTGGGCGTGGCAGGGGAAGGTTACTGCAAAATCCCCATTTCCTCCTGATCAGCTGGGACTCGGGAGGCAGAGAATAGATGGGGGCGGGGCCAGTCAGAGGTGGTATTTACCAGATCGCCGAACTACTCAAAATTTCCGCTACCGGTTCTCCAGAACTGGTCAGAACCTGCTGAATCCCACCTCTGATACACACACATAATTATCCCATGTTACATTTAGTTTGAATTCCACCTTAACAAAGGCAAGAGAAACTCAGCGTATTTTTTTCAAACATTGGAGTTACAAAGCATTGCGAAGGTAGTAAAATGACTCTCTTTTTTTTCACAATGGTCCTGTGTTAGTTCTTTCAACAGGTCTGGATCTCCTCGACCTCAGTGAACCTGTTTCCCAAACCCAAAGCAAAGTGAAGAAGTGGGAGAATTCCTCAAGAGGGGAAAGCTTGAAAGGATTGACCCACAGGAGAAAGACTGACAAACCAGATCTTATCTTTGTGGACACCGAACAAAAGATCCAACCACTCAAGGGTCCAGAGAAATCATTGGATTTAGGTATGTAGTTTTTATCTGCAACAGGGGCCGTGATCAGGAAGATTTATTTATTTATTTATTTTATCAGATTTATTAGTCGCCCCCTCTCCCCACAGGGACTCGGGGCGACGTACACAAGCAACGGTCTACGGACTACAAAGGAGGAGGTAAAAATAAATAAATACAATAATCAGGGAAGTTAAAACCCCAATAAGAATAAAAGTTTAAAAGCTAACATTGACAATTAAAATTAACCAAGGGGTGGAACAGTTGTCGAGATTATGCCAGGCCGGCTAGCTGAAACAGGTGGGTCTTCAGTTTACTGCGGAAGGAGCGGAGATCGGTTGTTGTCCTGATGTCTGGGGGGAGGTCGTTCCAAAGGGTGGGACCCGCCAAAGATGGTAGACAGAGCATGGCATTGCTATACATATCCACCATCTTAGGGGCAGCGATGGCCCAGTGGTTAAAGAGACTGAGCTTGTCAGCAGGAAAGCTGACCGCCCGGTTTGGAGACCCAAGGGCCACGTGACAGGGTGATCTCCCATTATCTGTCCCAGCTCTGGAAAGAGATCAAAGCTGGAGTGTCCTCTCCAGAGCAAGAGGCTGGGTCGATTAATATGGAGGATAGACTATTACCCAAGCAGCAGATACCCCCCTCTCCATGTCACTGAAATAGTCCAATGGAACGGCAGAGCCGATACGATTGTTTCCAGCTGCGTCGCAGGAGTTACCAGAACATGGTTGAACACAGTCACGAACTGCTTCCGGGACTCCGGCTCTGGATTTTGCCTCGAGGTTATACTCCTGAAGCCTTTTCCAATAGTGGATATAGCCACAAGGCAATGGAGGTTTGTAATCAGAGTTTCCCTTCTCCTAGAAGATGGTTCTGCCACTTTATCTGTCGTCAGGGCATAGAGCCTTCTTCCACCTTCAAAACCATTGACTGTCTTCGCCTGTATCCCTGGAAAGGGGCCCTTATGAGGTGCTACCAGCCGGGCGAGCTGGACCAAGGTTTTTTAAGGAGGTGTTACTCCTCCATCATTCATCTTTTGTCCTGGCTTGTGACAGGCAGAGCCTGGCTTCCCAAACATTGGGCCAAGCAGGATGGCGAGCTTCCCAGGATAATACAACCATCCTAAAAACGAACCAGTGGCCAAACTTCTGAATTTTGATCATGTGACCATGGGGATGCAGCCACGCCAAATGAAAGAAACAGAATTTTAAAAAAGTTATGATATTTACCTAGTTACTTACCAAGCGCATCTAAATTATATTAAAGTAACCAAAACATCTTTGCAATCCCCAAGGAATGTCACAACTTTTCAGCATCCCTAATGTTTGGAAATTGAAAGTTGAAAAATTTGACACACCCTACCCGAGCGCAACGGTTGTAAGTGTGAAAAAAACAGTCACAAGTCACTGTTTTCGGTGCCATCGTGACTTTGAATGGTCACTAAACAAATTGTTGTAGGTCGAGGACCACCTGTAGCCAGCCATTCTTGCTGTTGCTAAGAAAACTACAAGGCACCTATGTTGAAGAGAGTCTTCATATATGCTTTTCTTCTGAAAATTCGTTTTCTTTCCTTTTATCTAGTCAATATCCAGGCTCAACTAGAAAAATGGGATGAAGTCAAGCATCGTGGAGAAAGAGCTGGCAAAGGTTCTTCAGGTTCTGAGAGAAAATCATCCTCTTCTAAAGCGCCACCCAAAGAATTTGTGTGGTAATTTGCACTTTTTAACTTTATCTGAGGCCAGTCCTGGCATGGGATGAGATCAACCCTCTTTCTGTACCATCCTAAAAGTGAGAACAACCAGTGGAACAGAAGTTTCCTTCAGAAGTTGTGGGTGATCCATTGCTGGAGGTTTTTAAGAAGAGATTGGACAGCCACTTGTCTGAAATGGTATAGGGCAGGGGTCAAAATCTTTCGGACCTCAGGGACCACTAAATTCATTATTTTAAATCTTGCGGACCATTAATATGATCTGCCTAATGCCCAGCTGGGTGGGTGTGGCTAAGTCGTCATGTGACTGGGTGGGCGTGGTCAACTCAATGCAACTTATGTCGAGGGGCACATCTCCAGCCTCTATTCGCCACTCCTGGCCTGCCCACCTGTGCTCCTTAGGGCTCCAATAGAAAGCAGTTGTTGGAGCTAAGCAGCCACCATGAGAAAGAGTTGGCAAAGCAGCTCAGTTCAAATTGGATCTGACCGAGAAGGAGGCTCAGCAGAAGCACCTCACTGAGGACTATGAGCATAGGCTTTCCAAGCAGAGGGAAGACTTGTGGGAGTGCAAGGCCAGGTATTGGTGCCTGGAGGCTCAGCGGGCTGAGATGCAGTCCCACTGGAACAAGGCCCTCCGGTTCTTCACTACCACTGGCACTTCCCTCCAGCCTTTGCCCAAAGCCCCACACCAGGAGGCTGAAGCAGACCCCAAGTTGGAATTCCTGCCCCCCTCCTCCTGTCAAAAAGTCCCCAAAAGATGAGACTCTCTGCAGCAACACAAATGTTCATTGCATGTATCCGTCCCAGGGGGCGTAGTTTGAGGACCCCTTATTTAGTGCAATGTAAAAAAGCAAATAATTTTTTTGCAGTTCACCAAAATTTTCTCATGGACCTCCAGTGGTCCATAGACCACCAGTTGGTGACCGCCGGTATAGGGTCTCCTGCTTGAGCAGGGACTTGGATTAGAAGACTTCCAAGATCCAATGTTGCTATTCTGTTATTGTACAGATACTGGGCAACCTGTAGTTAATTCCTTAGCCATATACCATTCATAGCCTGCCATCCCACACCTGCAGCTGAGCTGACTATCATGCCTGTAAGGAGATCACCCAAACCAATGGGAAAGCAAAGAAAAGCTCAGAATAAGACATGTGTGCATTGTATAATAATACACTACAGAAAGAGAAGAGAACAAAGAGAAATGCTTGTTAGTATTTCAAGTTAAGCATGACCTGAACATAAAATGGTCAGAAAACAAAAGCCCATGGATTCTAATAATTCTTCATTCTTACTCATTCTTATAATCACTTGTATTTCAGTCACTTTGAGAATGGAGAGGTGTGTAGCTTTTCATAATCATTGGAGTTAGATGGTTCTAAAATTGGATGGATGGAAGGATGGAAGATAGGTAGGTAGGTAGGTAGGTAGGTAGATGATAGATAGATAGATAGATAGATAGATAGATAGATAGATAGATGATAGATAGATAGATAGATAGATAGATAGATAGATAGATAGATAGATACGTAGATAGATGAGAGAGATAAGAGATGATAGACGGTAATAGATGATAGATAGGTAATAGATAGATGATAGATAAGAGAGATGATGGCTAGAAAGTGGATGGATGGATGGATGGATGGATGGATGGATGGATGGATGGATGGATGGAAAATAGATATATAGATGATAGATGATAGATAGATAGATAGATAGATAGATAGATAGATAGATAGATAGATAGATAGATAGATAGATAGATAGATAGATGGGGGGATTTTGTTTAAGTCAGAAGCAGCACATGATTGTTAGGGTGTAACCAACAAGTTGGGTAGACAATATATTGCACAAGGCATGTTATATATCTTTAAGAGAGGAGATCTACTAATTAGTAGATTACAGCATATAAATTGCAGCTGATGTTCTCTCTCTCTCTCTCTTGCCTTGATGTATGATAACTGCTGTCTAACTGTTATTACTGTTGCTACTACTTACTGTGTGTAAGTTATTGGACTGTTTTTCTCTGTGTATGACTTTTTGGCTGTGTTTATGGATTTTGCTATATTCTTCAGAAAGTAAAGTTTATTTTTGTTACTTTACTATCCATTATTCAGTGTGGTTGCTTTATATATCGCACGCTGCGTATACTTTACAGGGTTGCTCTGTTATAACCTCGACCTGGGGTTCATTGCTAGTGCTTAATCGCACTAGTACCACTAACATTGGTTATGGGCCCAGGCACCCTGCCTTAATATTTTATTTTTATGCACCACTTTTGGATAGTTTATTTTTGTGAATATGGCACATGAACAGTCTGCTGCACTCTCCATGATTACCCGGTTTGATGGAACCAACTATGTTTCCTGGTCCTTGAAGTGTTCCCTACTTCTGCGTAGAGAAGGACTGTGGTCTGTGGTTCAGAACCCACCGGATGTTACAGATTGGGATCCTGCTGATGATGAGGATGCGAAGAAGATTGCGCAGTTTAACAGGGACAATGAGAGAGCTCTCTGCATTATTGGACTAACACTGAATGACCAGCAACTGGTCCATATTCGTGGCGAAGAGTCTGCTGCTAGGTGTTGGAACACATTGCGGAGAATTTATGTTCGGGACAGTGTGGGTGCTCATATTCATCTCACACGGAAACTGTTTAGAGCCCGTTTGCAAAAAGGTGGTGATATGTTGGCTCATTTAGACTTCATGAAGAAAACTTTGCAGGATTTGCAAGAAAAAGAGTTAATTTTTTCTGAGCTTCAACAGGTGTATATTATGCTATCATCGCTTGATGAAAGCTACGACTCTTTTGTTTCCTCATTGGAAGTTCTTTCACGTGATGAACTGACATTATCTGAGGTTACCGGGAGATTGCTTGAAGAGTCCAGACGAAGAGAGGATAGAGTTCAGTTCAGAGACAATCAATCACAAGAAGAAACACAGTTTTCAACTGTAAATTTTGTTAAGAAATGTTATTCTTGTGGTGGTAAGGGGCATATTGCTAAGAACTGTAAAAATAGCAAGAAAAGGAATGTTGCTAATAGTAAAAGAAAAAGCAACAATGTTACTGTAACTGTAGCTAAGGTTGATAAGGCTGTAAACCATAGTTTCTGGGTGGTTGACAGTGGCGCATCCCATTCTATAACTAAGGTTAAAGAAAGGTTTGTTACTATGAAGGCTAGCAAACAGCACATTTCCTTAGCAAACGGTTGGAAAATTAAGGCTTCAGGTGAAGGTACAGCTTATTGTCCATGTATTAATGAAAAATTGGTAATGTTATATGTACCTAAAATGAAATTTAACCTATTATCTGTAAAAGACCTTGTGAAATGTGGGTTTACAGTAACATTTAAGAATGATAGATGCATTATTGAAAAAGAAGGTAATAGTGTTATTGCCAATTTGGAGAATAATTTATTTATTCTACATGAGAACTCTTTAAATATTGCGAGTTCTGAACCTAATTATAGGAATAAACAGCCCCATGATAACTGTATACATCTACTTCATAGACGTTTAGGCCATGTAAATTTTAAAATGGTACGTCAAACTGTTATTCTATCTAATGGAATCAATTTGAAACCTTGTTCAAAATATCTTAACTGTAATGCCTGTAACCAGGCTAAAAGTAAGGTTACTCCTGCAAACCGGTTTCAAGGATTTAAGACATCTAAACCACTGGATGTAGTGTTTGCAGACCTAATTGGCCCTAAGAAACCTAGTTTAGGAGGTGCCTGCTATATACTCAGCATTATGGACCATTATTCTAGGTATGGTTTCTGTTATGTAATGAAATCAAAGGCAGAAACTTTCCAACATTTTACTAAATGGTTAAAGTTTGTTGAACGTAAGATGGATAAAAAAGTACTTTGCCTAGTCACTGATAATGGGTCTGAATTCACTAATCATAGGTTTACATCAATGTTGGAGAATGCTGGTATAGAACATAGGCGTTCTGCCCCCTACAGGCCAGAACATAATTCATTTATTGAAAGACGTGGTCAATCATTGCAGGCAATGACCAGAACTATGCTAGTTGATTCTGGTTTGTCAGAAAAGCTTTGGGGTGAGGCTATAATGTGTGCAAACCATATTCTGAACATAGTAGTTAACTCAACTACTGGTAAGATTCCTTATACTCTTTGGCATGGTAGGAAGCCTGATTTGAGTTATTTACACACATTTGGTGTCCCTGCTTGGGTGCATATTCCCTCACAGACTAGACGGAAGGATCAAAGCAGAGCTAGGAAGATGGTTTTTGTTGGGTACAATTCCAATCATAGATCGTTTAGGTTCTGGGAACCTGGAACTCGGAGAATTATGCACAGTGCTAGTGCTAAATTTTCAGAACATGTTGGTTGGGAGAAGCTAGAACAAGAGTTTCACAAGGTTTGTGATGATATAGATGTTGATCGTTTGGTTAATCACGATACACCAAATGAGCAGTTAGAGAATCAGGATAGTCCATCAATTACTCTGAAAGGGGAGGAAGATGTAGATGTAGAATCTACTCGTGAGGTGGAACAGGATGATCCTGCAAGTCCTGTATTGCCTAGGAGGTCTACTAGGGACAGGCATCCACCCGACAGATACCAAGCCAGTGCAGTATTGCAAGTTAGCATAGAACCTTCTAGTTTTGCAGAGTTAAGGCTGTATCCTGAAAAGGAAAAGAAATTGTGGAAGGCAGCTATGGAGAAGGAGTTGAAATCCTTACAGGAATTGAAGGTTTATGAAGAAGCTAAGCTCCCTTCAGGGGAGAGTGCAATTGGCTGTAGATGGGTGTTTAAAATTAAAAACGATGCTGCTGGCAATGCTATTTATAAGGCTCGTTTAGTTGCTCAAGGGTTTTCCCAAACTGAGAGGGATTACGATGAGGTTTTTGCTCCGAGCTTGAAAGCCTCTACGTTGAGGGCAGCATTGGTGTGGGCTGCTAAGTATCAGTGTAATGTTACCCATATTGATGTTGAAACAGCGTATCTGCATGCTCCATTGCAGCATACCATTTATATGAAGATGCCACCAGGTGTGGATTCTAATGGCCAGACTGGTTGTTGGAGACTTAAAAAGAGCCTTTATGGTTTAAAACAGTCCGGTTTTGAGTGGAACAGATGCATAGTAAATGAATTAAAAGCTATGGGATTTATTCCAGGTTTGGCTGATCCTTGTTTGTTTAGACGGGTGAAAAATGGTTTGATCTCGTTGTTGCTTTTGTTCACGGACGATATAGCTATTATTACTAGGTCTGAGCAGGAAGCTATTGACATTGTTTCACAATTAGAGACTAAATTTAAAATCCGGAATTTGGGTGAAATTAAGCATTATCTGGGCTTAGACGTGGTTAGAACCAGTAAAGGTTTTAAGCTGTCACAGGCTAGTAAAATTAATCATTTGCTTAAGAAATATAGCATGGAGCTATGTAAGACTGCAAAGACACCAATGGCATTGGAGTTTAAACCTGAGGTTACTGAGGGTACTGGTTTTGATAAGGGAATCTATCAATCTTTGATAGGTAGCCTAATGTACCTAAGTAATTGGTCTAGACCAGATATATCATTTAGTGTGAACCAACTGGCTAGATTCAATGATAGTCCTTCAGAGAGGCATTGGCAAGCAGCAAAGCGTGTGCTGCGTTATTTGAAGAAAACTATCCACTATGCATTGTATTTAGAACCGAATAGGGATTTAGTTTTGACTGTTTATGCTGATGCGAATTTTGCAGCTGCTATAGATAATAGGAAGTCAACTTCCGGCATAGCCTTTATGCTAGGTGGTGTACTGATTGGATGGAGGTCGATACGACAGAAACACATAAGCTTATCCACAATGGAAGCTGAGTTTTCATGTTTGTCGTTGACATGTACTGAGCTGATATATTATAAGCAGTTGCTTATAGATATGGGATTAAGTATGAATGAACCCTTTACTGTGTATGAAGATAATCAGGCAGCAATAAAAATGGCGACTAGTTTAGCTATAAAAACGAGATCGAAGTATACTGATTTGAGGTATCTTAATGTTCGACAAAGCATTAAGGAAGGCCTGTTAAAGTTGGAATATTGTTCAACTGAAGACAATTTAGCAGACAACTTCACTAAGGCACAAAGTTCAGTGAAACATACCTCATCATGTGAAGGTTATCATCTTACATTGTGAGTGGATATATTGATCTACCCAAAGGGGAGAATGTTAGGGTGTAACCAACAAGTTGGGTAGACAATATATTGCACAAGGCATGTTATATATCTTTAAGAGAGGAGATCTACTAATTAGTAGATTACAGCATATAAATTGCAGCTGATGTTCTCTCTCTCTCTCTCTTGCCTTGATGTATGATAACTGCTGTCTAACTGTTATTACTGTTGCTACTACTTACTGTGTGTAAGTTATTGGACTGTTTTTCTCTGTGTATGACTTTTTGGCTGTGTTTATGGATTTTGCTATATTCTTCAGAAAGTAAAGTTTATTTTTGTTACTTTACTATCCATTATTCAGTGTGGTTGCTTTATATATCGCACGCTGCGTATACTTTACAGGGTTGCTCTGTTATAACCTCGACCTGGGGTTCATTGCTAGTGCTTAATCGCACTAGTACCACTAACAATGATGTAAGTATTATGAATTTAGCAAATGACCAATTCACTAATCAAGACAGAAATCAGACTACTGTTGCTTTCCACATTTGCATTGAGTTTGCAGTCCTGTTATATTTACAACATGCATACCGTATTTTTCGGAGTATAAGACGCACCTTTTTTCCTCAAAAAAGAGGCTGAAAATCTGGGTGCATCTTATACATCGAATACAGCATATGTTTGCCTCCTGAAGCCCCGCCTCTTCACAAAAATGGCCGTGCATACCCTTACGAAGGCTTTCAGAGAGCTCCTGGGGGCTGGGGAGGGCAGAAATGAGCAACAAATGGGCTGGTTTTGCCCCCCAGCCCCCAGCAGCAGTCTATAAGCCTCCATAAGGCTATGCATGCAAATTTTTTGACAAAATTTTTTTGCATGCATAGCCTTATGGACTATAAGCTTGCATAGCCTTATGGACTATAAGCTTGCACTCTGCAAGCTCCCCCCCCCCCCCCAAGGCTATTCATGCCTTTTATTTGAAAAAAATGAGCCAGTTTTCGCAAAAAATGGGCCGTTTTGGGGTGGTTTGCAGTGCAAAAACTTTTTTTTCCCTTTTGGAAAGCTTTTTAACTGATTGATGAGAATTACATTGATCAAGTGCTCTGCCAGCAGAATCAAAGTCTTAGGAGCTGCAGATTGTCAGCAATTTCCTTCTCCAGCACTTGGATAAATGCACCTGGAAACATCTCCCTACCTACCTACTGTATTTCTCTCTCTCTCTCTCCCTCTATCTACCTTCCTACTCACTCTCTCTCCCTACCTACCTACTGTATTTCTCTCTCTCTCTATCCCTCTATCTATCTACCTACCTATCTACCTACTCTCTCTCTCTCTCCCTACCTACCTACTGCATTTCTCTCTCTATCCCTCTATCTACCTACCTACCCTCTCTCTCCCTACCTACCTACTGTATTTCTCTCTCTCTCTCTATCCCTCTACCTACCTACCTTCTCTCTCTCTCTCCCTACCTACCTACTGTATTTCTCTCTATCTTTCTACCTACCTACCTACCTACTCTTTCTCTCCCTACCTACCTACTGTATTTCTCTCTCTCTCTCTCCCTCCCTCTATCTACCTACCTACCTACTCTCTCTCTCTCCCTACCTACTGTATTTCTCTCTCTCTATCCCTCTATTTACCTATCTATCTACCTACCTACTCTCTCTCTCTCCCTACCTACCTACTGTATTTCTCTCTCTCTCCTTCTCTATCCCTCTATCTACCTACCTACTTTTTAAAAAATTTGCCTCTTCAAAACCTTGGTGTGTCTTATACTCCGGTGCGTCTTATACTCCGAAAAATACAGTAAATGAAGGGGAAGGACACAGTCCTCTCCTCTACCCTCACTCAAATTCTCATGCAGCTGAAGGCTGAAAATGCCTTTCTTGTATTTCTGCTATTCATTTTTTGCCCTGAATTTTGTTTACTGCGAAAGGGCTTAGGACAGGGGTGTCCAAAATTGGGAACTTTAAGACTTGTGGACTTCAACTCCCATGGCTGGCTGGGGAATTCTGGGAGTTGAAGTCCACAAGTCTTAAAGTTCCCAAGTTTGGACACCCCTGGCTTAGGACCATGATTTGGAAGTGATGTAATCAAGGCCAGTTTTGTTGGTGTTGCAGTCTGAGAATGTACAATTTTGTTCTTTTGTAGGTTGGCAGAAAACAGGTCCCAGCCTGAACTGGCCACCGGTAAAACCACATTAGAATCTATTTCAACCACGGATTTAGAATTAGCCCCCGCACCAAAGGTAAGAGGGGGCATTTATTTCAACTAGTCATGTTTTGAAGCAGGCCAAAATTGTGTATTCCAGATAACACTCATATTTTGCAAATCAATAATATTAATCCTGATAGCTGCAATGTTATGAATGCTATTAGTAATATTAATAGTAGTTGACATTCAATGTAATATTTTTTATAATGCCCTTATAAAAGCAGTCCAGGATCTTCAGGTACAACTTACAAGTGACTTAACAACTACAATTGAGCCCAAAATTTCTGCTGCTAGGGGAGACAGTTGTTATGTGAGTTTTGCCCCATTTTACAAACTTTCTTGCCACAGTTGTTCAGTTAATCATTGCAATTGCAAAGTTAGCAATTGCAAAGTTACTCCTTTTCTTATATTGTGTATTTACACGTTGTTGTTAGTTGCAAAGTCATGTCTGACCCATTGCGACCCCATGGACCACGTTCCTCCAGGCCTTCCTGTCCTCTACCATCCTCTGGAGTCCATTTAAGCTCACGCCTACTGCTTCAGTGACTCCATCCAGCCACCTCATTCTCTGTCATCCCCTTCTTCTTTTGCCCTCCATCTTTTCCAGCATTAGGCTCTTCTCCACTGAGTTCTTCCTTCTCATTATGTGATCAAAGTATTTGAGTTTCATCTTCAGGATTTGGCCTTCTAAAGAGCAGTCAGGGTTGATCTCCTCTAGGACTGACCAGAATCCTTTACGGAAGGCAAATTATACTCTTTATATTAAAGTGTAATCTCTATGCATAGGCATCATAATCTGGATAACTAGCAATAGAAACCTTTTGAGTTTAATTCCTTGGGTCTATGACAATTCACCATGGCCAGTTCACCATGGCCAGCACACCGTGGCCAACTGATCATGGCTAACTCACCACAGCCAACTTGACATGGCCAACTCAAGACAACTCATCACAGCACAAGAATGACACTAATATCAAAGAATTGGTGGAATAGAGTCATTAAGGAAAAGATGCAAAAGGAGAGAGAGATTGAAATGTGAATGGCAAAAATTAAAATAATTTTTATTTATTCAAAATAATTAAATAGAATTGTTAAAATTGTCCTGCGGTGAGTTTTCCCATAGCGAGTTGGCGTTGACGAGTTGGCTGTTGCAAGTTGGCCATAACAAATTAGCTGTGGCAAGTTGTTCAATCCCCTTTCAAGAGCAAGGATGGTTGTTCTAGCCATGTCATTTGCTGATGTATCTCCCAAGCACAACTACTTGAAAGTGCACAGAAATCATTAGGGTAGCATTTATTAAATGTTACCCTGAAGCAGGATTGATCCATTCTTCAGAACAGCCGTGAACAGGAAATATTCTGATGCTAAATCAGTCAGTCAATCAATCAAACACCGGGGTCAGTTGTTCCCATCTGGAAAAGTTCATATAAATTAATGCACGTTCAAGTATCTTGCACAAAGATTGAAGACACTTTAGAAGAAAGCGTGCCTTTTAAAAAATGTTTGATTATGTCAGATTTAACCTCTGGACTCTTGCTGAATTGTTTTTGATTTCACCAGTTGACTAATTGGCAGCTTTTAAGACCATGCATACCAGTGGTGGGATTCAAAAGTTTTTACTACCGGTTCTGTGGGCGTTGCTTGGTGGGCATGGCGTTGCTTGGTGGGCATGGCAGGGGAAGGATGCTGCAAAATCTCCATTCCCTCCCCACTCCCGGGGAAGGTTACTACAAAATATCCATTCTCCCCACACCCCACTAGCCTGCTTTCCATCTCCGTTCTCCTGTGCATGGCAACAAATGAAGATGCAGCCAATCAACTGGGTTTTGGGAGACAGCAAATAGATGGGGGCAGGGGCAGCCAGAAGTGGTATTTGCCTGTTCTCCAAACTACTCAAAATTTCTGTTACTGGTTCTCCAGAACTGATCAGAACCGGCTGAATACCATCTCTGATTGTGAAACGTCTTCAACGAAAAACAAAGAAAGTCCAGTTGCCTTTTGAAAAAAAACCACCTGTGGGACAATGTGCATGGACACATTGATAGAGGCCATTTCTAGTCACTAAATGCTTAGCAGCAGTAGAAAAACCATCTGCGTTCCAGATAGCCTTGTCTTGACATTAACGTTTATGAATATTAAACAGTCTAATGAGCCATTAAGGCCTTACTTCACATACCTGCTTATGCTCCTGTGCGCCTATTACACTGTATCACTTCTAGTGCCATCCTAATCAGCTCGGAATTGTGAAGCAGCATGCTCTAACCCACTGTTTTTCAACCTTGGCAACTTTAAGATGTGTGGACTTCAACTCCCAGAATTCCCCCTGCCCCCAGCCTGCTCCAACCTGTTTTTCATTCAATAGTGCTCAGCCCAGCGGTGGGATTCAGCCAGTTCGCACCTATTCAGGAGAACCGGTTGTTAACTTTCTAAGCAGTTTGGAGAACCGGTTGTTGGAAGAAATCTTATTTTGTTTTTCCACTTTACAGGGCTAATCCTGTAAGGTAGGCAGGAAGGAAACATTCCGGTGTTGTTTCTAGCCTAACCTTGATTGCCCTGCTTACAGAAACTGCCTCTCCGGTTAACCCTTATTACATTGTAACAGCTAAGGCAAAGCATGAGTCGACGTGAGTGATGTTGAGTTGGCCACACCCACCCAGTCACATGACCACTGAGCCCCACCTACTCAGCTGGTCATTAGGGCAGAGAACCGGTTGTTAAGTTATTTGAATCCCACCACTGGCTCAGCCTAAGATGAGCAGATCCTTTTCATCTACCCAAAGGAAAGGGGGAACCCCCCCCCAACACCTAGCTCAGTGTTTTATGTACTCTGGTCACCCTTTACAACGGAGTAACTGTGAAAATAATGATGATCCAAAGTAAAATCATGTAAGCACATATCGTTTGCCCCCTTTTGTTGGAAAGACTTCTGGTTAATGAGTTTGACCTCAGAGAAGTATTGAGAACACAGGCTCAACAAAGCCAACGTTTTTAGGTCACTCCGTGGCTTATCGCTGCCTTGAAAGTTGAAGTTTCTTTTAACCCTGTCCATGAGTTTAGAAAGGGGCTTTTGTTTTAAATGAAAAAAAAGGGCTTATCAACTTGCATTGTACTTGTTCCCATGGGAGGAATCCAAAGAAAGAGCCGGAACAAAGGAAAAAGCTAGGAATAGCACAGGTATCGACAAATCACTACAAACCCTGGTCAAAGTGGAAAATGAAAACAGTGAGGAGCTTAGAAGCTGAGATTGATGAGAAAATGTTTGATACGGGCTTCACTGCTGTTGATAAAGGACTGGGCTATGATCGAGCCATGGCTTCACTTCAAGCAAAGTGAAGAGATTAACAAGGAGACAAAGCTTGGCCTTTGACCCCCAATATTGTTGGTAGGCAGCCATGATTCTAGCTTTCATCTAGCAAAGTACTTTCCCCTCTATTCAAAATAATTTTTTCCCAAGCACTTGTGAGGGAAGGGCACATGACTTGGATTTTGTAACTTGCTAACTAACATAATTAGGACGTGGTGGCTCAGTGGCTAAGACATTGAGCTTGTCGATCAAAAAGGTCGGCAGTTCGGCGTTTCGAATCCCTAGCGCCACATAATGGAGTGAGCTCCTGTTACTTGTCTCAGCTTCTGCCAACCTAGCAGTTCGAAAGCATGTAAAAATGCAAGTAGAAAAATAAGAACCACCTTTAACAGCATTCCATGCGCCTTCAGCATTTAGTCATGCTAGCCACATGATCACCTTTACAAAGTAACCATGCTAGGTAAAAGATTCCCCCTTCACACAAATGTGCTAGCTGTTCCTGACTCTAGGGGGCAGTGCTCATCTCCATTTCAAAGCCGAAGAACCAGTGCTGTCTGAAGACGTCTCCATGGTAATGTGGACAACATGACTAAATGCTGAAGGCACACAGAACGCTGTTACCTTCCCACCAAAGTGGTCCCTATTGTCCCAGAGTGGTCAGCTTCTTAGCCATTGAGCCTCTGCATCCCTGGATATACAATAGAATTTGACAAATGGCAAAAACTTTGAGACAGAAATTATAAATTTACAATGGCAACTGCATATAAGGAAAACTTACCATATTTTTAGGTGTATAAGATGCATCAGAGTATAAGACACACCAAGGTTTTGAAGAGGCAAATTAAAAAAAAAGTTTTTGCACTCTGCAAACCTCCAAAAACAAGCCCATTTTCCCCAAAAAAGGCATGAATAGCCTTTAGGGGGCTTGCAGACTGCTCCTGGGGGGCAGGGGGCAAAAATGAGCAAAAAACGGCCCGTTTTTCGCAAAAACAGGCTCGTTTTTCGTAAAAAAGGGAGCATGGGTAGCCTTTAGAAAGCTTATAGAGTGCTCTTGGGGGCTGGGGGGGGGTTAAAATTGAGGGAAAAACAGCTTGCTTTTTGCTCATATCTGCCCTCCCCAGCCCCCAGGAGCTCTCTGAAAGCTTCCTAAAAGCTATGCACGGCCATTTTGGTGAAGGGGCAGGTTTTGAGGAGGCAAAAAAAATGCAGTATTCAGTGTATAAGACGCACCCAGATTTTCAGCCTTTTTTTTTTTTTTTGAGGGAAAAAGGTGTGTCTTGTGCTACAAAAAATACGGTACATAAAATGTTTCACAGGTGGCATTTACCACCGGCAAGGCTAGCAAAGATGTTCAAAAACCTGCCCGACAAATGTTGGAAATGCAATCAGATCAGTGGTGGGTTCCAGCTAGTAGTTGGGAGCAGTGGCCACCACACCAATATGGTGGCGTTTGGCCCACCCACCCACCCGGGTTCCATACCTGCTTTTGAAGCAACTGGGCCAATTGCGCACATGCGCACAGCATGTGGACACCTGCACAACGTCCAATGAGCATCTGGGTGTCGCAGGGGCAATGGAGTGTGCATGCTTGCATGAACAGATCACGAGCTGCGTACCGGTAGCGATGGTAAAAGCAACCCACCACTTTTTGCCCAAAAGCAAAAAAAATATTGGACAGAAATACATACATGGACAGAGAAAATGATAAAGCAACATATAGATTTAAAGCCAGAAATATTTTTGTTAGGTATATTACCAGAAAAACATGACAAAGAGGTTGTATATTTAATATTACATGTGTTGACAGAAGCAAGAATTGTATTTGCACAATATTGGAAAAAGGAGGACATTCCTACAGATGAAAACATAATTTAAAAAGTATTAGACTGCGGAAATGGGCAGGTTAACGTTAAAGATCAAGGATAAAGAAGATACAGAATATTTTTCTAACATAGGATTTTTTTTATAAATGGTTTGACAACAAAGGTAGAAATTAGAAGTTGGAAAAATACCACTATATACAAGTAAATATTGTTGTTATTATTGATACTATGTATAAGTAAATTGACCCAGACAATACACTGTTTATTAAGCATTCATTTATGTTAAAGAAAAATGTACAAATAAAATTTATTCCTAAAAAAGGAGTCAATTGAAATTGAGCAGCTATAGTAATTTGAATGAAGAAATGCCTTTTTACATCTGAGTGTAAAAAAAAATGAACGGATACAATCGCTAGGAGTTCAATTTGAAAATATCTTTATAAATCTCAATTTACAAACCTCAATTTAGCCCTAAGCATTGACTGATTCTGACTCTTTCAATGAATATCATGTTTCAGTTTGCCTTATTTTTTGACTGTGATGTTCTTCCAGGGCCAGTCAACCAAAGAGCAATGGAAGGGAAGACCACTCCTGTCCCGAAATCATTCCATGGAAGAGGAATTTGAACGCGCTAAAGCTGCCGTTGAGGTATTCCTTGGCATTTCAAGAACTAATACAATTGGAATGAGAAATCATCTCCTGCAATAGGCCCCTTGCATTCCACTCAACTCTGGACATTGATTAAAAACACAATGTGATAATGAGCCATCTAAACTATAGTAGTGTTATACTATAGTAGCGTTCCCCCCCCCCACCAAAAAAAGAATGAAATATTTTGGGGAATATTAAAAAAAACATGCTCTTAAAAGACAGAAAGCAGACTCAATCTCCCTGCCCACGAACAGAAACTGAGGAGGCAGCTTTTTAGAAATGCAGATTTGGTAATCCATTCAAGCCAGGATATTTTGAAAAAAAGGCAGAATGGTAGGATTAGAAGCAGCCATCACCCAAGATCCAACCCAGGACAAAGGCCCTTAGGAATTGCCCAACACCCTTTCAGAACACAAGCCCCTTCATTGCATGACCCCCTAGTCCAAACTTAAGTTAAGTCCAAACTTCACCTGGGAGCTCAGCTAAAAAAATAAGACAGAGGTAAACCAGATTAGCTCAGACAAACACCTAGGATTTGCATTTTCTCTTTTGCCCATAGCGCCATCTATGACCCCTACATAACCCCTGCATGACTCCATAGGAATCTGACAATAGCCAATAGAATACATGTTCTTTCACAGGAATAGGAAGCTCAAGTTCAAAGCCTAAAGAAGGTATAAAAATCCACCCACTCTCAACTCCATCTTGTCAGCTGCCCAGAACCACAAACCCATGTGGCTCTGCTTTTCTTGCCACAGTTGTTAAGTGAATCATTGAAGCGGTTCAATTCGTAATACTAAGTGAATATTAGTAACGTTAAGTGAATCTGGCTTCCTCATTGATTTTGCTTGTCAGAAGGTTGCAAAAGGTGATCACATGACTCCGGGACACTTCAACCATCTTAAATGTGAGTCAGTTGTCAAGCATCCAAATAAGCATGGGGATGCTGCATGAGTCATAAGCGTGAAAAATGGTCATAAGTCACTTTTTTCAGTGCCATTATAACTTTGAACGGTCCCGAAATGAATTGTTGTAGGTCGAGGGCTACCTGTACTGTAATAGCGGAGGAGAAAGAGTGGCAGAACCTGAGGGCAGCGTTAAAAGAGGAATCAGCCTAGAATCCCTACATAGTCACAAGTGAAATAAGTCCTACCTCCCTTGAATTCTGTTGTCCCTTATCTAAATCCAAGCAGGTGCTAATCAGAGTGTCAGGCCTGCAGTCATATTCCTTTTAGGATCTTTGGCCTGCCACACTCTATTATTTTACTATGCTGTTTCATTAGTGGGGTAATTGGGAGGGGGATTAGTAGGGAGTAGAATTTGTTGTTGTCAAAATAAAACATTCCTTTCTAGAAGCCCAAGGTCATTCTTTGTCTCTGCACCTCTGCACCTGACCGGAAGTGGATGGGTGGAGATGCCAGCATGGCAATGGAAGATTGGACCGTGTAATGGACTTGTGGGTGTGGGGGCAAGATCATGAACTTTCAACTGGGTGGAAAACCCAGGAAGCTTTCAGATTCGGGTTTTCCACAGATGTGCCAACATGTCTCTCTTACTAAATTGGAAGTTTGAGGAAAGTTCTGCCTTGGACTCTGATTTCGGATGATATTTGGAACGCTGACATTAACCCAAATCCACTTCCGGTGGGTTGCCTCTGGTTTGGCCCGGTTCAGAATGTCCTGGGTACCAAACAAAACCCAGCAGCCTTGTGCCAAAGCATAACCAGTGCTTAAACTGCATTTCAAAGACAAGACACTCATAAAGGCAGACACAATGAAAATGACAGCATGATGTGACTATTAATAATACCAATTAGCTAAACATATCGGTGTGACCTTATTGTTATTTATTCCTTTGTACTAGATCAGCATGCTAGCCGTGTTCCTTCTTTGGTTTCCTTTCACTTACCTTCCTTTCCTTTCACTTATCTTAGCATCAGAGGTGCATTCCTACCAGTTTGGCCAAGTAGGTAGTAACTGAACTGGTTCTATCAGTGCCACCATAGGCGCTACCATCTTGATTTTCACTTCTGCTTCTGCACAGTAGCAACTTTTTTTTTACTTTTGCACATGCACCCATAGTGTGCATCAAGAGCGAGTGTGCCCAAAGCAGGTCCCTGAGCAAATGGCAGTAAAAGAAGCCGGATTCCGCCCCTGCTTAGTATTATAGAAATGTATCAAAAACATGACAATTTGAGCCTGTCCATTTGTGGCTCAAGTAACAATTCTGGGTTGAGTTTGTTTTGTGATCGATTTGTGTGTTTCCTTGGCTGTGCGTGGTATTCTCAGCAGTCTTTTCCAATAACGAAGTTCAAAAGCACCAATACACCTTCTAGCCGGCTTCTTCAAAATCCAATTTTCACTTCCGTAGACTGGTGTCACAGGGAAAACCTTTATTACAGCCCCAATTCTGAGCTTACTCTTTGTATTCGATATGAAACAAAGCAAAAAATATATATTCTGGAGTCCTTTGGAAATGGACAGGAAGGGACGGAACTTAATCACAGAGCGTGTTTGCTGATAAAATTAGAAATTAATTACTTTAGTGGCAGTTTGCCAAGCAGAAAACCAAAAAGAAAATGCCCTGTCTCTTCTTCACCCCCACCCCCACCCACCACCCCATCAGCTAGAAGGGATTGCTTGTTAAGAAAATATCTCCATTAAATGCACGGCACTAAAATAGTCCAAACCTGGGAAAGTTTGCACACAGTAAACTGAATTAAAGCAATGTAAATATGTGAGGTTGTGGTGGTGTTAAATATCTTCCTAAACACCTGGTTTTCCTCTTCTCTCATAATTACAAAATGTGCTCCTTGGGCTTTCATTTGAAGTCTAGCAGATATTGAACTGAACTGTGTGCCGTGCCCTTAATAAGCAAATACAGTTTACAGAACTTGTGACTGTCTCACAATTAAGCAGGTGCAGCACAAAACTCCCCAAAACACTCTCCTACAACATCATCCGCATAGATCATTGACAGAAGGGACGAGAAACTGCATTTTTCCTTCCTTCCTTCCTTCCTTCCTTCCTTCCTTCCTTCCTTCCTTCCTTCCTTCTTTCCAGATCAATAACATAATTTAAGAAAGAAATATGGATGGTCCTCAACTTACAACCAGATGTTTAGCAATTATTTGAAGTCATGACAGGAGATGTAAAAGATGAACAAATTGAACCTGAAGGAGGGGTCAAACGCATCATAGGTCTGCCACCAAGAGATCTAAGTCCAGCCCACCTTCTTATCTCCCGCTCATTTCCCTTGACCGTTGGTTGGTCAGATTCTTCTAGAGAGCTTAAGTTTGCAATAAATCGTTTAAACTCATTCGAACTGCCTGAATCTCCTAATTTCCCTTGACAAGATTCTCCAAACCAGAACTTATGACCCAGATTTGAAGTTCTGATGCCCCATTCGTAGTCACGTGACCACATTACGGGCGCTTGGCAACCGGTCTGCATTTATGGCTGTTTGAAGCATCTCATGATCATGAGACCGTGTTTTGCGATGTGTTTGACAGAAACAGGTGTTTACTTCCGTTTTCTGGCAAAAACAAAACAAAACTATAGCCAACAATGGATTCACTTAATGATTGCATTGTTAACTTAATAACTGCTGCATTCACTTTACAACCGCAGTCTTCGCTTTATGACCAGAGCATTCACTTAAAGCAGAGTTCCCCAACCTTTCTGGATTTGCAGCCCAGAGGAGGTAGATGGGGAAAGGGGGATGGTTTTGTGAGGGGATAGCCGCACCCGTTGCTCGCACAAGCGATGCCCCAAGTGCCAGGATGCTCACATGAATGGAGCCGTGCCAGGCAACCATTCATGTGGCCCAGTTGTGAATAGGCCATGGCACAGTAGTGGGCCACAGTGGTGGGATTAAGCCAGTTGGCACCTTTCGGCAGAACGGGTTGTTAACTTTCTAAGCAGTTTGTTGGAAGAAATCGCCTTTTGTTTTTTTCCCATTTTACAGGGCTAATCCTGTAAGGAAGGCAGGAAGGAAACATTCTGGTGTTGTTTCTAGCCTAATCTTTATTGCCCTGCTTACAGAAACTGCCTCTCTGGTTAACCCTTGTTACATTGTAACAGCTAAAGCGAAGCACCCATCGACCTGAGTGACATTGAGTTGGCCACACCCACCCAGTCACATGATCACCAAGCCACGCCTACCCAGCTGGTCATTAGGGCAGAGAACCGGTGGTTAAATTATTTGAGTTATTTGAATCCCACCACTGGATAGCAGGTTTCCTGAGCAGGAGGTTTCCTGAGTAGCGGGTTGGACTAGAAGACCTCCAAGAATAGACTTCCAACAGACTGTTATTCTGTTACAACTTGTATTGAGGGACACATTCATTGCCCCTGATACCCTAGAGCTAAGGAGAAATTTCCTGACCATTAGGACAATTAATGAGTAGGATGACTTGCCTCCAGAAGTGGTCCAACACTGGAGGTTTTTAAGAAGAGATTGGACAATCATTTTTCTGAAATGGTTTAGGGTTCCCTGAGCAGTGGGGGTAGCAGCAGTGGTGGGATTCAGCCAGTTAGCACCTATTCGGGAGAACTGGTTGTTAACTTTCTAAGCAGTTCAGAGAACCGGTTGTTGGAAGAAATCTCCTTTTGTTTTTTTCCCACTTTACAGAGATAATCCTATAAGGAAGGAAGGAAGGAAACATTCTGGTGTTGTTTCTAGCCTCATCTTTATTGCCCTGCTTACAGAAACTGCCTTTCCGGTTAACCCTTATTACATTGAACCAGCTGAGGTGAAGCACCCATCGATGAGAGTGATGTTGAGTTGGCCATGCCCACCCAGTCACATGACCACCGAGCCCCGCCTACCCAGCTGGTCATAAGAGCAGAGAACCGGTTGTTAAATCATTTGAATCCCACCATTGGCCATAGCCCACAGGTTGGGGACCATTGATTTAAAGGCTGCTGCAAAAAAAATGTTGCTCAGTCATGTGATGACCTACTTAATGACTGTCACAGCGTACGGCCATAATTGTGGGCTCAATTATAGTTGTAAGTCAAGGACTACCTGCAGTATTTTGAATACTTTAGGGGTTTTTTTTCCTTTTCCTTCCTATAAATGCTAATTTTAAGGAAGAAAAGTTGATGCAAACACAATCCCACAGGTAGAGGGGAATTAAAAGCAGGCACCATCTTGACTTTTTTGACCCCATTTGTGGCTAACATTGCACACAAATGTAGATTGAAACTTTATCCACAGTTCTTACATTATTAAGGAAAATAAGAAACTGGCTGCTTTTCAGGACCTGGTATGAACTATTTAAATTTCATTTTCTGCCTAGAAAATGGTCCTAGGGGCATTATAAATAAAATAATAAGGAACTATTGAGATAACGTGAAATGCTCTGGCAGCACTATAGAAATGCTAAATGTTTGCAATATTTCATAAACATTCCCCCTCCCTTTCTAAGAACAGAATGCATAATATTGGGCATTTTAAGATTTTCTTAGCTATGTGAGAGACAGAAGCTTTTTTTTCCCTATGCCAGGCTTAGATTCCAGCTATCCATAAAGTGCTAGTGATTATGCTATTCAATTACAAAGCATAGAGTCACAAATAAAGAGGCTGTTTTTAATAGCAGCCTCCTCTAAAGTACTGTACTTAAAGAGATAAGTAGAATAATTTTATACTATAGTATTCAGGATAGGGGTGGAAAGGACCATTAGTTAGAGTGGTAATAGATATAGAGTTTATTTTTAGATAGAGTGGATTTTAAAAGGGGAGGGAAGGGCAGGGAAGGGAAGGGAAGGGAAGGGAAGGAGGAAAGGAAAGAGGAAAGGGAAGGAAAGAGGAAAGGGAAGAGGAAAAGGAAGGGGAGGAAAGGAAAAGAAACACTGCATGTATAAATGACACCATTTGTTAGAGTATTTCCATAATCACTAGGAAAAAAAACCACAATATTATTGTTGGGGAAATAAAAAGATAGGCTTAATAATGGCAAATAGCAAGGAATAAATATATGTATTTGTCCATTCATTTATCCAGTTGCGTTGCATTTATTTATTTATTTAAGACTAGAACTCCCAGTCTCCTGGTGATTGGCCCAGCTCCATTTTTGCTGGCAGACAGTTGCAGGAGGCCTTTGCAGCCGAAAACAGAGCTCTGAAGCCTGTTTTCGCTGACAGAGCGCTCAGACCACCACAGATGTCCCCAGCATGAGTGGCATCGAGCTGGCCCTGGCCATACCCTCTGCCACACCCCCAGGCCCCAAAGGTCAAACACAACCCTGATGCGGCCCTCAATGAAATCGAGTTTGACACCCCTACCTTAGGCTAAAGCAGGGGTCCCAACCTTGGCAACTTTAGGACTTTTGGACTTCAACTCAATGCGCTGGCTGGGGAATTCTGGAGTTGAAGTCCACAAGTCCTAAGGTTGCCCAGATTGGAGACCCCTGGGCTAAAGGAATTGTTTGTTCCATTCTACTTCTTCCATGTTTCATACTTGTTTGTTTGGTTCCTTTTTCCCTAGTCAGACACAGAGTTTTGGGACAAGATGCAGGCAGAGTGGGAAGAAATGGCTCGCAGAAAGTGGATTTCAGACAGCCAAGAAACACGAGGACAAGTGGCCGTCTCCATTAATGAGAAGGTAACCTGGGATTGTGGAAGAACGGAGAAGAATATCTTTATGGTAGTCCAAGATAAGTAAAAGGCAAATTTGCACATCATCACATAGGACCTGGTTATCTAAAGGACCATCTATCCCAGTAATTTGTATGATCTCGTACAGTTGGCATGCTCTGAATTAAAAATGGTCACTTCTTGAGATCTAGAAAATGGGCCTTCTCTTCAAGGCACTTAATATGTAGAAACACTTTCCTCCATGATATTACCTCCTACCATGTGTTGTGGCCTGCCAGTGGCCAGCAGAGCTGGCAGCAGATTCGGACAATGAGGAGATTGGGGAGGAACATGGGCCAGTTCTGGAGTCTGGGGGAGACTCTGATGACAGCTCTACATTGGAGGCAGAGATGGTGCCAGAGCCATCTGACAGTTATCAGCTGTTGTCAGAGTCAGACAGCAGAGAGGTAGGCCAACAGCTGGAGCCTGTTCCCAGTGTGCGCATGCGCAGAGTTGCCAGATGAAGGGAACAGCTAAGGGACAGGGGTCGACTTGGGAGTAAGGCCACAGGTGGACGGGGAATGGCCCCTCCCATAGGGAATAAAAGAGGAGCAAAAGGGGAATGGAGTTTGCAGGAGGCAATTAGTTCATTCCTGCATTCTTGCCAAGTATTGTGGCGTCTGAAAGATATCGGCCTGCCCACTCTCCAAGCCTGATAAAGGCTGGTAATTGTGAACTATCTTGAAAGACTGTGGGAGAGGAAAGACTTTGCTGGAGAGCAATTCACTGTAAATTAAATAAAAGTGGTTTATTGGGACGAGGACTCGGCTCCGTGCTGCTGGGGAAGCCTAGATCAGGACACCATGGATCTTTTTCAATATTATTATTATTATTATTATTTCTTGGATTTCTAGACCGCCCCCTCTCCCAAAAAGGGACTCGGGGCGGTGTACAGTCAATGCAGATAAAAACACAATCATAAAACAATTAAATGCATTTGGATGGAGGAGATAGGCTGTACAAGAAATAAATATATTCTAAAACCCTAAAAACATCCCCAATTAAAAACCCAAACCCAATTAAAATAAATCCCCGGGAGGTAAAACTAAGAAAGTGCCAGGCCAGCTGATTGAAATAGGTGAGTCTTTAACTTTTGACGGAAGGAACGGAGGTCGGTGGTGGTTCGAATGTCGGGGGGGAGGTCATTCCAGAGGGTTGGGCCCATCACAGAGAAGGACCTACTCCTAGGTGTCGCCCGCTGACACTGCCTAGCGGACGGCACCAGGAGGAGTCCCTCCCTGTGTGAGCGAATAGGTCGCTGGGACGTGTGTGGTAGGATGCGATCCTGCAGATATCTAGGTCCTATGCCATGGAGCGCTTTAAAGATAGTGATCAATACCTTGAAACGCACCCGAAAGGCCACAGGTAGCCAGTGCAGCTCGCGCAGGAGCGGTGTTACGTGGGAGTAACGTGTACTCCCCATGATAACCCGCGCGGCTGCGTTCTGAACTAGCTGCAGTCTCCGGATGCGTCCCAAGGGAAGCCCCATGTAGAGGGCATTGCAGTAGTCCAGGCGAGACGTCACCAGCGCATGAGTGACCGTGCGCAGGGCACTCCGGTCCAGTAGGGGGCGCAATTGGCGCACCAGGCGAACCTGGTGGAACGCCCCCCTTGCCACGGCTGCCACATGGTCCTCCAGTGACAGCTGGGCATCAAGAAGGACGCCCAAATTGCGCGCCCGCTCCACAGGGGACAGTTGTTCGCCCCCTATGGCCAGCGATGGTGTCAGCTGGCTGAACCGAGGTGCCGGTACCCATAGCCACTCGGTCTTGGAGGGGTTGAGTTTGAGTCTGTTGTCCCCCATCCAGACCCCGACGAATAACCCCCTTTCTGTGGATTATGGTGGTTTACATGGTTAGGATGCTGGGATGGAGGTTAGCAAGCCCACGTTCGAGACCCAAGTGCTGCTATGGAGTGCGATTGAACTCCCATCCTTCGTTCCAGCTCCTGCTGGGGACATGAAATTGAGCCTCCAGCTAATCCTTTCAACCCGGAAGCGTCTCAGTGCTTCTGACACAAGTGCAAGCCCCTTTTTAATATTGTAAGTTGAGGAAGTAGAAAAAAGAAAGAAGGAGATGCATTGTGTGCCATTCCAGTTACAATTCCATCGTTTGTACTGTAGCTTTATGTGATACATAAAACATTTTCAGAAGGAAAAAAATCACCCTGTTGGTCACATGGATTCTGTAGTCCCGTGATAGCAAACCTATGTCACGTGTGCTGGAAGTGACATGCAGAACCATCTCTCCAGGCACACCAGCTGTTGCCCATTGTTCTTCAGGGTTCAAGTACGTGCGTGCACGTTGGCCAGCTGGTTTTGCACATGCGGGAAACTGGAACAGCAACTCCCTGGTGCACATGTGCGCACCAGGAAGCTGAGCTTGCTGTTCCTGATACATGCATGCGTGCTGGCCAGCTGGTCTTCATGCACGCATGCACATCAGAAACAGTGGTGGGTTTCAAAAATTTTTAGAACCTCTTCTGTAGGTGTGGCCTGCTTTGTAGGAGTGGCTTGCCGGCCATGTGACCAGGTGGGAGCGGCTTGCCGGCCGTGTGACTGGGTGGGAGTAGCTTACCATCCATGTGACTGGGTGGGCGTGGCCAACTTGTAAAATGTGGTGAAACTCACTTAACAATGCTCTTGCTTAGCAACCAAAATGTTGGCTCAGAAACTCTGGCATTTGAAGCACGCAGGTCTTAAAGCTGTCAAGTTACAACACCCTTGCACCCCTAACCCTTTAGGGAAAAAAAAACCCCAGGGGTGTTCAAACTTGACAGCTTTAAGACTTGTGGACTTCAACTCCCAGAATTCCTCCTCTCGCTCTTCATCTTGATGATATTTGGATGGGTGGGGGGAGGGAGCTGGAACCGGTTCTAAACGGCACTGTAGGTTTGTGGAACCTCTTCTATAGAAGAGGTTAGAACGGGCAGGAACCCACCCCTGACTAGAAACCAGAAGATCGGCTTATCAGCATGCGTATGCGCACTCCGGTGAATTGCTCTTCTGGTTTCTGGCACTCCTGATGCATGCGCCAGGGAGCTGCTCTTCCGATTTCTGGTGCTTCCCTGCATGCATGTGTGCACCCTCGTTTCAGCACTCAAGGCCAAAAAGTTTCGCCAACACTGCTGTAGTCCCATTGCTGAAAATAAGCCCCTGCATTGCATAAAACAATGTGCAAGCTATTCAGACCCTCACCAAAAACACCTTCATGGATAAATGAAAGACAATCAATGATTTGATTTTAAGGTAGTCAAATTTTACTCCCTTAGACTTTCTTGTGAATAGATCTCCATAAGATCATGCGGATAGTTTTCTATGTAAGAGTCCCTATCTAACTGCCAACACTTTAATTTTCTTTTTCAGGGTTATTACTTTCACACTGAAAATCCCTTCAAAGATTGGCCTGGTGCTTTTGAAGAGGGACTAAAAAAACTGAGGGAAGGAGATTTGCCCCTCACCATCCTCTATTTGGAGGCAGCTATTCTCCAAGACCCACATGATGCTGAGGTATCTACCCTGTTGAATATCTGGAACTAGTTAAAATTCCCTTCAGAATCTTTTATCAGTTGTGAAGAAACAGCTTTGGATTTCTTGGTGCTCTCTGAGCTTGGTTGTTTGCTTGCAGACTTTTAATTACCCAACTAGGTAACATCATCAATGTGGGGTTTGTTCTCGGTTGATATACATTAGCTTGCCCCTCCAGTTTTGGTGGAAGTGTCGTGATCTCCTTTATTAATGCCTTGATTAGATTATTATTTGATGAATGGAATGGAATGGAATAGATTAGAGTAGAGTAGAGTAGAGTAGAGTAGAGTAGAGTAGAGTAGAGTAGAGTAGAGTAGAACAGAACAGAACAGAACAGAACAGAACAGAACAGAATTCTTTATTGGCCAAGTGTGATTGGACACACAAGGAATTTGTCTTTGGTGCATATGCTCTCAGTATACATAAAAAGACAAGATACATTCATCAAGAAACATAAGGTACAGCACTTAATGATAGTCCTAGGATACAAATAAGCAATCAGGAAACAATATCAATATAAATCGTAAGGATACAAGCAACAAAGTTACAGTCCTGCAGTCATAAGTGGGAGGAGATGAATGATAGGAACAATGGGAAGACTAATATAGTAATAGCAATGCAGCCTTAGTGAATAGTTTGACAGTGGTGAGGGAATTATTTGTTTAGCAGAGTGATAGCGTTCGGGAAAAAACTGTTCTTGTGTCTAGTTTTCTTGGGGCGCAGTACTCTATAGCGTCGTTTTGAGGGTAGGAGTTGAAACAATTTCAACTGTCCAGGATGTGAGGCGTCAAAAAGCCCTTTTTTTTGACTCGTGCAGTATACAAGTCATCAATGAAAGGCAGGTTGACAGTAATTGTTTTTTCTGCAGTTTCTTAGGCTTTTTTCAGGCCGTTTTTGATGCTTTTTTCTACCTGTTTTTTTAAAAAATGGGCTGAAAAAAGCCTCAAAAACAGGCGAAGAAAAGCCTCAAAATGGGCCAAGAGAAGTCTTAAAAGGGGCTGGAAAAGGCTTTGAAAATGGACCAAGAAAAGCCATGAAAATGGGCCAAAAGAAGCCTCAAACATGGACCAAAAAGCCCCCCAAAATGTGTCAAAAAGCCCCCAAAACAGACCAAAAAAGCCTCAAAAACAGGCCGAAAAAAGCCTTGAAGATGGGCCAAGAAATGCCTCAAAAACGGGCCAAAAAAGCCCCCAAAACATGTCAAAAAAGCTCCCCAAACAGGCAAAAAATGGGTAGAAAAAAGGCTGGAAAAGGGCTGAAAAAAGGCCCCCAAAAGGGCCAAAAATGAGGCGTGCAGACGTGCGTCTTATATCGGGTGCGTCTTATAGTCGGGTGCGTCTTATAATCTGAAAAGTATGGTATATGTCATAGCCTCGGTGCTTTCTCGCTTATATATAATTTGAATGTGATAACACTGTTTTACATTCCCGTGAGCACCATATCCTTGTGTCCAGTCAGAATCGGCATCTTCCTGATTGGTTCTGAAGTCGACATTCAGGATTTAGAATGGAGGGAGTACTGTGGTGGAATGTAGTCTGGATTCCCAGGAAGGAGGGGCTGCATGTCAGAGGAATTTAGATGGTTTGTGTGGGAGAAGAGAGTGAAGGAAGCTCCCCCCTAAGAGCTCCCTGTGTATAGGTTTAATGGTGCAAGTGGTCTGCTTTAGTTTAGCAAGATTTCTGTCTGTAGATCAGGAACAATAAAGCAAACTGCTTAGAACCCCAGTGTGTCTTTCTTGATTTCTGAGCTTGACATCAATCTTGCCAGAATAAAGCAGACTTTTTTTTCAGCCTTGCTTTTTAAAATAAAGACTGACATGGCATTCATAACAAAATAATTTCCCAGAGTTTATTATGCTGATAACTAGCATGGTATAATGCTCACACTTCCCATTTTGCAGGCCTGGCAGTTTCTTGGAATAACCCAAGCAGAAAATGAAAATGAACAGGGAGCCATAGTTGCCCTCCAACGGTAAGTGATGCTAATGACTGTTGGTTTTATGTGCCCAGTGGGTATCCAAATGGTTGTCTTATTGCTTTCAGAGGGAAAGAGGGAGTTCTGGTAAATCATGGACATATCTTTAGGGGACTGGAAGCTAAAACCTATGAAGACCAGCTGCTGGAATTGGTCATTCATTAAACTACCTCTAGTTTAATGAAGAGACGCAGTGGCTCAGTGGCTAAAACACTGAGTTTGTCAATCAGAAATGTCGGCAGTTCGGTGGTTCGAATCCCTAGCGCCGCATAATGGAGTGAGCTCCCGTTACTTGTCCCAACTTCTGCCAACCTAGCAGCTTGAAAGCATGTAAAAATGCAAGTAGAAAAATAGGAACCACCTTTGGTGGGAAGGTAACAGCGTACCGTGCACCTTCGGTATTTAGTTGTGCCGGCCACATGACTACAGAGACGTCTTCAAACATCACTGGCTCTTTGGCTTGGAAACAGAGATGAGCATTGCCCCCTAGAGTCGGGAACAACTAGCACATATGTGTGAGGGGAACCTTTACCTTTACCTTAGTTTAATGAAAAGAAGGATTAGGGGTGACATGGTAGAGGTGTCCCAATATCTACGGGGCTGTCACCCAGAAGGTTGACCCAGAAGAGTTCTCCAAAGAACCTGAAGGCAGGACAAGAAGCACCTGAAGGCAGGACAAGAAGTAAGAAACGGAAGCTTATAAAAGAGAGAACCAACCTAGAACTAAGGAGGACTTTCCTTGCAATTAGAACAATTAACCAGTGGAATGACTTGACTTGAAGAATGACTTCAGTTGATGATATGGACATCAGTCAAACTGCTCCTTTGTGTGATGCCAAACCGCTTGGTACTACAGCTCCACTCACAACTACAAGAAACTGCTAGGGGAGGTTATCTACTTGTTCAGGATCAGGTATCAGGATACTGAAGACACTCCTTTCATCTTCTAAAGATATGGTGGAGGTCCTTCTGTACTTTGGGTTCCTATCAGAGGTGGGCTTCAAAAGTTCCAGCAATGCATTCGCTACCCCATTGCTGGGTGTGCATCGCCTAGTCGGCCTCCTGCACTATGGCGGGGGAGCATTTTTTTTTGCCCTCCCCAGGCTCTGGAAGTTTTCTTTGAGCCTCTGAGAGGGCAAAAACTGCTTTCCCCGGGCTCCAGAGGCTCTCCAGAGGACAGGAACAGGCCCCTTTCCAGAGGGTCCATTTTTCGCCCTCCCCGAGCCTCCACACGGGTCCTGCACTTACCTGGAATGATGAACGGGCCACGTGGAGACTCCTGGAAGGGGAGGGGTAGGCGGAGCCAACCAGGGGTGGCATTTGGAGGTTCGCTGAACAGGGCAGAATCCTATCCAGAGGATCACCCGAACCCATGCAAACCAGCAGCAGCCTACCCCTGGTTCCTATGGAGCAAGAGGCCTTGGTGATAGTAAGTCTGTCTCTTCAGCCCACTGAGAACTGTCTGCTCAACCAACTTTCCTTTTTCCTCTGCTCAAGGTGCTTAGAGCTTCAGCCAAACAACCTGAAAGCCCTCATGGCCTTAGCCGTGAGCTTCACGAACACTGGCCACCAGCAGGAGGCCTGTGAAGTCTTAAGAGGCTGGATCAAGCAGAATCCCAAGTACAGATTCCTCTTCAGAAGCAAGAAAGGTTCTCCGGCATTACCCAGGAGGATGTCAAAGACAGCGGATGAAAGGTAATAATAATTCCCGATTAACCGATTTACAAGCAAAATTTGGGACCCTGAAACATCACCCAACTCAGCCCGAATTTAAATCACGTTTTCCATGGAGACATGGGAGCAAATGAATTCTACCATCTGTTCTGAGGCCCCGGGCCCTAGTTTCATTGCTCTTGTATTACTCTACCTTTATCTCTACACGGTGTTATTTCTAGTTCCCTGCTGGAAGAAGTGAAGGAGTTATTTCTTGAAGGAGCTCATCATAATGGTGAATTGATTGACCCCGACTTGCAGACGGGACTTGGAGTGCTCTTCCATCTGAATGGGGAATTTAACAGAGCAATAGATGCATTCAATGCAGCCCTCACTGTGCGCCCAGAGGTAGGTTTGGCACTGTAACATTAAAAGGTTTACTTCTATTGCCCAATGTCCTTTAAACTATTAATTGGTGTTCGCTTTAGCCATTAAAGTGCCTAAAGTGAATCATTAATTTCAAGCCCCTTCTATCGAGTGCTCCTGGGGGCTGGGGGAGCAAAACTGAGAAAAAACGGCCCATTTTCGCCCTCCCCAGCCCCCAGGAGCACTCTGGACGCCTCCTAAAGGCTATGCACAGCCATTTTTGCAAAGGGGGCGAGGTTTCGGGAGGCCAAAAATGCTGTATTCAGTGTATAAGACGCACCCAGATTTTCACCCTCTTTTTTGAGGAAAAAATGGTGTGTCTTATACTCTGAAAAATATGGTAGTTTAAATAGTTTAACAGATTAACAGAGTTGTAAGGGACGGTCATCTAATCCAACCCCTGCCCAAGCAGAAGACCCTACACCATTTCTGACAAATGGCAGTCCAGTACCTTCATGAAATCTTCCAGTGATAAAGTTCCCACAACATCTGAAGGCAACCTGTTCCATGGCTTGATTGTTCTCACTGTCAGAAAAAATATCCTTAATTCTAGGTTGAATTTTTCCTTGATCTATTTCCATCCATTATCCTTTGTCTGGCCTTCAGGCACTTTGAAAACAGGTGGACCTCTTCCTTTCTGTGACAGTCCTTCTTCCAATTCTGGCTTGCCTAACAAAAAAAAAATTAGGAGTAAATCTCAGAAAATTATCTTGAATTCAGAATTCAGAATCAGGACACAGCTGGAAGGGACCTTGGAGGTCTTCTAATCCAGCCCCCTGGTCAAGCAGGAAACCCTATAACATTTCAGACAATCTCAGAAAATAATATTGAGTTACATATCATACTAGTGAAAGGAGAAGACACTTACTGTTACCACCCATATCATTCAGGGGTGGGTTCCAGCAGCCGCTACTGCTGGTTTGCCCAGGGGCACGGCATGTACATGCTCTTGATGCGTGCTGTGTGCCCATGTGCAGTACTGCTAAAATTGTTCTGTGCATGCGCAGAAGCAAAAAACAAGATGGTGCCACCAGGAGAACCGGTTCGGGGGCGTGGCAAGCCTGGCTCACTGCCGGTTCCAGTGACCCAGGCCGCCAAATTACTACCGGTTTGGCTGAACCGGTCCGAACCAGTAGGAACCCACCTCTGATACCATTTGAACAGAATGAGCAAAAAAACCCATATGAAAGTATTTGATGCACAAGTATTATACCCAGTGATTCAAATAATTTAACAACCCATTCTCTGCCCTAACGATTTCTTCCAACAACCAGTTCACCAAACTGCTCAGAAAGTTAACAACCGGTTCTCCCAAAGTAGTGCGAACTGGTTGAATCCCACCACTGATTACACCTAAATTGTTGTTGTCTTGCCAGGATTATTCGCTGTGGAACCGTCTAGGCGCAACCTTAGCAAATGGGGATCGAAGTGAAGAAGCGGTAGAAGCCTATACTCGAGCTTTAGAGATTCAACCTGGCTTTATAAGATCTAGATATAATCTAGGAATCAGCTGCATCAACCTAGGTGCATATAGGTAAGTAGGTCCACATGAATTTTGGTTTGTAGAGATTCTAAGTCATCCAGGCCATGGTTGTCCCAAAGGTGCTCTTTCAGGAGGCAACTGGACTTTCTTGTTTTGTTTTTCTTCCTTTTGAAGATGTTTCGCTTCTCATCCAAGAAGCTTCTTCAGCTCTGACAGGATAGTGGGGAATGGCAGGATTTATATTCCTTGCAGACAGCTGGTCATTTGCATCCTTTTAGAGGGTCATTGAGGCCACATGGAGGTTTGTCTGTGTCCCGAGGGTCACCTGAGTAAGTGCTCCTGGTTCCTATATTCTGCACTTTTTTTCCCAGCTGGAGATCCATTCCTACTCCCACACCATTCAAAGGGTCTTCATCCCAACGGGTCTTCATTTCTACAACTGAGAGTCTCTAGATATTCTCAGTCATCCAGGTCATGGTTGTCCCAAAGGTGCTTTTTCAGGAGGCAACTGGACTTATTTGTTTTTTCTTTGAAGAGGTTTCACTTCTCATCCAAGAAGCTTCTTCTGCTTCTTGGACAGTGGGGAAATGGCAGGATTTGTATTCCTTGCAGACAGCTGGTCATTTGTATCCTTTTAGAGGGTCATTGATGCCACATGGAGGTTTGTCTGTGTCCCGAGGGTCACCTGAGTAAGTGCTCCTGGTTCCTATAGTCTGCACTTTTTTTCCCAGCTGGAGATCCATTCCTACTCCCACACCATTCAAAGGGTCTTCATCCCAATGGGTCTTCATTTCTACAACTGAGAGTCTCTAGATATTCTCAGTCATCCAGGTCATGGTTGTCCCAAAGGTGCTTTTTCAGGAGGCAACTGGACTTATTTGTTTTTTCTTTGAAGAGGTTTCACTTCTCATCCAAGAAGCTTCTTCTGCTTCTTGGACAGTGGGGAAATGGCAGGATTTATATTCCTTGCAGACAGCTGGTCGTTTGCATCCTTTTTAGAGGGTCGTTGAAGCACTTGGAAGTTTATCTGTGTCCTCAGGGTCACCTGAGTAAGTGCTCTGGCTATTTTGGTGGTTAGATATTGTGGAAACTGTGGATTATTTTTGTACGTGTTTTGTCGTTGTTTTGTTTTCCTAATCTGCAGAGAGGCGGTGAGCAACTTCCTCACAGCTCTCAATCTGCAACGCAAGAGTCGGAATCAGCAGCAGGTGTCTCAACCGGTAATTTCAGGTAATATTTGGGCTGCTCTCCGGATTGCGTTGTCTATGATGGACCAGCCAGAACTCTTTCAGGCTGCTAATGTGGGTGACCTGGATGTTCTATTAAAAGCGTTCAACATCGAGTCTTAACTACAATCCCTCTCGGTCTTTCTCGCTCACATCTTCCAAATGAATCGTATAAGAGAAAACATCCTTACATTTGCAACCTGAACAACAGCACGGACAGAAATGAATTTGGACTTCTTTCCAGGGTGAAGGATCCGCAGATCCCATCAGACCTTCTGGGAGGGGTGGGGGGGAAGACGTTCATAAGCACAACATTTTGTAAATACACACCTGACGGGGCTTGGATGCCTGTGACGGAATGAAGAGAAGAGCAGCTATCTTGATAAAGTAACATCACTTTGAGAAACAACCTTGCTTGCATGTTCTATGCAACATCCATAGGTACGAAGAAAAGGAAGGTTGCCTTACCATGTTACAGAGACTCAAGAGCACATAAACCAGGAACAAAGGGCAAGTTTTCTTAAAAGACGTCTTCTAGTCCACTGGATTTGCTGCCCTTGACCCAACGCATCAGTGGGGAAATGGGTAACTCAAGGTTTCCTTTTCCACAGATGTGATCTTCAGTATATGTGCATGTTAGATAGCTGTGTTTTCTCCATAACTGTATTAAACTGGCAGATACTTAGGGATTTCAATTCTATTAGCCGAATTTTTATTCCGAAAGCTGTTACCCCGTGAATCCCATCCGACATAGTTCTCACTCAATTCCAAAATGATGTGTGCATGTCAAATAATATCTAACAGGGCTGTGTGTCATGCAATTGTAAACTGCTATTTGCACTAGATGTCGGGGTACGTATGAGTAGGGCTGGACCTAACTGGGCACCTTAGACAGGTATCTGGGTGACCTCTGCCCCAAACACCACACATTGTGACATTGGACAGCTAGCTTATTTCAGAATATTAGCTTTCAATCATCCGTTTTAGGTGTTTCTGAAATGCACTGAAATATTGGGCTGGATGTCACTTGTTAAGAATGCCAGAATGTACAGGTAATCCTCGACTTACGACCAAAGCTCAAAATTCCTGTTGTGACGCGAGACATTTGTTAAGTGAGTTTTTGCCTCATTTCGTGACCTTTCTTGCCACCGTTGCTAAGTGACTCGCTGCAGTTGGTAAGTTAGAAATCCGATGGTTAAGTGAAACTGGTTTTCCGGTCAAATGATTTCAAAGGGGAAATCACATGACCTCGGGGTACAGCAGTGGTCCTAAGTATGAACCAGTTACCAAGCATCTGAATTCTAATCACATCATCCTGCTACAAAAGGTTGTAACTGTGAAACTTGGTCGTAAGTCACATTTTCCAGTGCCGTCATAACGTTGAATGGCCACTAAACCAAATGTTGTCAATCAAGGACTACCTGTAATTGGAATCAGTTCAAGATGGCTGCCATCCCCAAAGTGGCCAGAGAGGCTTTCGTGCAGTTGCTAGGCAACAGCAATGTGCTTCCTTCAATGAACAGGCCAACGCTGTTGGCCACAGGTACGGTGAAAAGCAAACAGGAGGTTTTTTTTAGCAGCTGGCTGCATTATGTCTCAGCAGGTATCTGGCCATTGTATCTGGGGAACCTTGTTTTGAGCAGAGCTCACAACGTAGATAAAATTTATAAAACTTGCACTTTAATCTAGCTTTATTGCTTTTTTTTTTTCAAGGAAGACCATATGCCGTGCTTTCAACTCCTCAAAAGTTGTGGACGTGGTTGCATTGGCCTAAACCAGGAGTCAGCAAACTGTGGCTCTGGAGCCGCATGTGGCTCTTTCATCCCTCTGCTGCAGCTCCCTGTCACCGGTTGGCTCCACAATTGATAGGGCTTTGGGTTAGGAAAGGTAGAGGAAAAGGAACGCCGTGCTAGGAGGAGACTCCATGGTAGGGGAACTGGACTTCCGGTCGGCTTCAGAATTGAATGGGGGAGGGGCTTCCGGTTAGGACCTTTGTGGCTCTTTCAGTGTTTAGGGTTGCCAACCCCTGGCCTAAACCAAGGTTTACTAGCTTTAAGGGGTGTGGGCTTCAACTCCCATGGCTGGCTGGGGAATTCTGGGAGTTGAAGTTCACGCTCCGTAAAGTTGCCAAGCATAAGAAGAAGGCTATCTTAAGAAATAGAAGTTACACAATTACAGTGGAGCATTGAGACACTGTAACATGGATGACAAATATTGGCAATGAGAGAAGGTACAACTGTTCCTTCGCCTATCTCAAGAAAATGTGCATGTGGGCGGATCAGTGCCTGAAGTGGTGTAGGGTTGCCTGCCTAAACAGGGGGTTGGAGGAGAAGACCTCCAAGGTCCCTTCCAACTCTGTTGTTCTATATTCTTGCTTTGGCAAACAAAGCAACTCTCACTCCAGCCCACTTTTCTATTGCTATAATGAAGAAGTTGCAGGTGGAATACGAAATTGTTTTCCATCCTTGAGAGAAACATGGCCAAATCTTTTGGTCAACGTTAAAGGGAGATTAAAAATACACAGATATTACCCCACGAAGACCACTAGGAAAGAAGCAAATTGAGAACTAATCAGTGGAACAGCTTGCCTCCAGAAGTTGTGAATGCCCCAACAATGGAAGTCTTTAAGAAGATGTTGGATAGCCATTTGTCTGAAATGGTATAGGGTTTCCTGCCTAGGCAGGGGGTTGGACTAGAAGACCTCCAAGGTCCCTTCCAACTCTGCTATTGTATTGTATTGTATAGTTTCCCTTAAACACAAATGCAGGAGTTTGTGATCTATTGGCTCCAGGTACCTCAAGACAATAAAGTGCCTCATGAAAAATAAAAATAAAAACCCTTAACTCATCGACAAAAGGTCACATGTGGATGGAAGAATACCTTTGGTGGGATTTTTCTGCTTGTTCTAGATCAGTGTTTCTCAACCTTGGTGACTTTAAGTCCTTTAAGCTGGCTGGGGAATTCTGGGAGTTGAAGTCCACAGGACTTAAAGTCATCAAGGTTGAGAACCGCTGTTCTAGATGGAGAAAGAGTGATTGGGCTCTATCAATAGGTCTTTCCATTTCCATGTTCATTTTACAGGCTTTGTGGGGTTTCAAATAGGGGTGGGATACTACCGGTTTAACAACCAGTTCACTGGGCATGCATGCGCAATACACCAAAATCTCACCTACAGCATTACTGCTGGCAAGGAAAATAGCTGAAGCGCGGGAATCCACTCTGCTGCCCTGATCAGCTGGGCTTCAGAAAAGGAAATGTAGGTGAGCATAGCCCAGGGGCGGTGGGTGGGCCCACTTCAAAGTCGGAGTGAAGCGGTTCGCTCCCACTGATAGTCGGAGCTACCGGTTCGTCCAAACCAGTCCGAACCGGTAGAATCCAACCCCTGGTTTCAAATGCTGGGAAAATATGCTGTCAGTTTTCAACAATGCTCAAGAGGAGAAATGTGGTGGAACGTAGCCTTGACTTGCAAGGGCTCTTTCCCACACAAAAAAAGAGACAGCAGGGCTTGGGATCTTGAGCGTGAAGGTAATAGTTATACAAATACAGGTATTCCTGGACTTTTCACCACAATTGAGCCCAAAATTGATGTTGCCAAGTGAACATTTGTTAAGTGAGTTTTGCCCCCTCTTTACGACTTTGCTGCCCACTGTTGTTAAGTGAATTATTGCAATTGTACTAACATGGCTGTTATCTAAATCTGGCTTCCCCGTTGACTTTGCTTGTCAGATGGTTGCAGAAGCAGGTCAAATGACCCCTGCAATGGCCATAGCATTAGCACTAGCAATAGATTTATATACCGCTTCACAGTGCTTTTACAGCCCTCTCTAAATGGTTTACAGAGTCAGCATATTGCCCCCAACAATCTGGGTCCTCAATTTTCTGACCTCAGAAGGATGGAAGGCTGAGCCAATATCAATAACACTTAGACTTGTATACTGCTTCACAGTGCTTTACAGCCCTCTCTAAGCGGTTTACAGAGCCAACATATTTGCCCCCAACAATCTGGGTCCTCATTTTACCCACCTCAGAAGGATGGAAGGCTGAGTCAGCCTTGAGCCTGGTGAGATTTGAACTGCCAAATTGCAGGCAGCCAGCAGTCAGCAGAAGTAGCCTGCAGTACTGCACTCTAACCACTGCGCCATAGCAGTCATAAATGTGAACCGGTGGCCAAGCATCTGAATTTTTATCACGTGACCATGGGGATGCTGCAATGGTTGTAAGTGTGTGAAAAACAGTCGTAAATCACTTTTTCTGGGGCCATTGTAACTTTGAACGGTCCCTAAATGAACTGTTGTAAGTCGAGGACTACCTGTAGTTGATTTAGTCTGGAAACCTAAATATCAGGCCCCAAGAACACAGGTGGAGTTGCTTCCTAGGAGTTTCTCTATTGTTGTTCACCGATAGACAGAAATCTTGCATAAGACTTCTGCACAACTATTAGATATCTCAGGGGTTGCCACAAAGAAGAGGGAGTCAACCTATTCTCCAAAGCACCTGAAGGCAGAACAAGAAACAGCAGATGGAAACTAATCAAGGAAAGAACCAACCTAGAAATAAGGAGAAGTTTCCTACAGAACAATTAAATAATGGAACAGCTTGCCTTTAGAAGTTGTGGGTACTCCGTCACTGGAGTTTTTTTTTTAAAAAAAGAGATTGGATAACCATTTCTCCGAAATGGTACAGGATCTTCTGTTTGAACAGGGGGTTGGACTAGAAGACCACCAAGGTCTCTTCCAATTTTGTTATTCTGTTACATACTCTGTGAACTGCTAGGGTGACGCCACCTTTGCCCTATTCCTGCCTACCAGACATTCCTAACGCCACTGTCTTTGCCCTCTGGGAAAGAGCCCTTCTTTGCTCCTGCAGTTCTGGACTTCCATCCACCATACGATATCAGATTATATACATATGTACAGTACATACATACATACGGCCAGAGAACTGGCTCCTGCCAGTTCTCACCGGTTCAGGTGAACTGGTAGTTAAGATTTTGCGCAGATTGGCGAACCAGCAAATCCCATCACTGGCTTCCCCCCATTTTTCAGCCCATTTTCCCCCCAAACCAGCCTGAAAAATGGCCCAAAAAGAGACCGGAAAATAGGTGGGGCGGGGCCAGCCAATGGTGGAATTAGCCCCAACCGGCTGACTCCTACCTCTGCCTTTGAGGCGAGTGGCCAGGAGGTAGGGCTGGGTGTGATGAGTGATGTCACCCACCCAGTCACATGACCAACCGGCCACAACTACCCAGCCAGGGGACCGGTAGTTAAGTTATTCAAATCCCACCACTGCATACAGCATGCTACATGTATCTTGAGATGAAAGCAAATATCTGGGATCTCTTTTTGTTAACTCTTACAACTCTCCACTCTTATTTCCGAACGTGGATCCACAGATGGATTTGCAAGGCTTCCCACCAGCCTGAAATCAAATGTATTTTCAGCACAGGACAGGCGATTCAGTTCTAATAAGCAGGGACCTTAGCAGATGCAATAACATTTAGATGCAAATGCTGCAATCCATCTTGCAGTTTCCCTCACCCCTCCCAGCCTCTCCAGTGAGGTTATCAAGCTACCAGTGCATATCTATTGAAAAGTGCCATTTATTTTTATGGCGAGTGAGCAAAAGACCTCAGTCCCTTCCTGCCTCACTGATGGCTCTCCGAGAGTCGAGATGCAAGAGTTCATTAGCGGGACTGAAATAACTCCATTATATTGTTTCATGGGAGACTGGAATGTCAGTGTAATGGGATGAATGGCAGTAGGGAAATCTATTTTTTTCTGGCACGGGTTCTGTGGGCGTGGTTTGGTTTGGGGGGCTGTCATGTGACTTGGTGGGCGTGGTCGACTTTTTTTCACTTTTAAAAGCATTTTTTTCCTGCCCGTTTGGGCGAATAGGCAGGAAAAAATGCTTTAAAAAGTGGAAAAAGAGGTTCCGGCAATTGCATGTCTCACAGCTGATCCACAGGATCATCAGAAGCTTTTTTTTTTGCTTTTTAAAGCATTTTTCCTACCTGAACTAGCAGGGGGAAAATGCTTTAAAAAGCGGGAAAAAAGCTTCTGGAGATCGCACGGCGCGATCCTTAGAAGCATTTTTTTTTTACTACCAGTTCACAGAATCAAGGACAATCATCCCTACCAGTTGAGCTGAACTGGGCCGAACCGGGAGGATTTCACCCCTGATGAATGGGTACCTTATAAGGAAGGGAGGAGGCAAGCCCAGAAAAGGATCTTTGACGAGATCGGCTGCCTACGTAACCGAATATTTCATGTGGGAGCTCCTCTCCTTTTATAAATGTTCGATCAGGACTGACTGTGGATTGAATTTGGGGCTTGCTGGACCTTGTCGGTGGCTGAATCATGGTAGCATGACGTGCAACACACAAGCTCTGTCCCCCAAATGGTCCACCTTGTGTCACGGTTATTCTGTTCCCTTCTCTTTCCACCAGAGTCTAGCATCGTGCTTTCCCGGCTGCTCATAAGTGGCGCAACAGCATCAGAGAAATGGTTCAGGATTATAGGATGGAGAAGGAATTCAACCCAGCATCTTCAAAGTGATACCCGCTACTGCCTGACCTTCCAATTGCTCGGGCAGACCCCTTTTCATTTTAATTACCGTATTTTTCGGAGTATAAAATGCACCTTTTTCCCTCAGCAAAGAGGGTGAAAATCTGGGTGCATCTTATACACTGAATACAGCATTTTGGCCTCCCAAAACCACACCTCCTTTGCAAAAAATGGCCATGCATAGCCTTTAGGAGGCTTCCAGAGTGCTCTTGGGGGTTGGGGAGGGCAAAATCGAGCAAAAAACTGGCTGCTTGTTTTGCCCTCCCCCCGCCCCCCAGGAGCACTCTGGAAGCCTCCTAAAGGCTATGCATGCCCCCCCCCTTTTTTTTTACAAAAAACAGACCCGTTTTCGCAAAAAATGGGCCATTTTTGGGAAGTCTGTAGAGTGCAAAAACTTTTTTTTATTTGGCTCTTCAAAATCTAGGTGCATCTTATATTCTGAAAAATATGGTACATTTTTTTAATGTTCTGGCTTTCTCCTTGCAGATACAATAAACCTTCAATGCATTGGACTTCTTCAGTCGAGGGGATGTTGGATCTAACAGACAAGAATCTCTCCTCCATTTTATGCATGCGTACTTCTTCCATTTAACAAAAAAACCCTGGCCATTTTATACACACATCCAATATTAGTTGATAAGGGTAAAAATCACATTTGCCCTTTTAGGAGTCACTTTGGTCCTTCACCCCCTTTAAATTTAATCATGTTTTTTTACAGTCCCCTGACATTTCTATTTTGATCTAATATACATAGCTATATCCACTTAAGTTAGCAAAATGCCATCTCGTTACCATTCTTCTTTTCTCTTACTATATATTTGTGTGTGTGCTTGTATATGTGTGTATGCATGAGGGTGAGAGAGAGTGTGTGTCTGCTCTTATAGAGGTAAAAGTTTGTGCTAAAGAGATATTTTTTTTGTAAAAAATATATATATAGACTCTCAGGTACCAGTACACTGCATGTAGCCATATTTAACAAGAGTGTACAATTACAATGCTTGCAGGATTTTTTTTTTAAACCTGGCAAATGCTACGGCTGGCTTAACCAGTCCCTGAGCAAACAACATTAATGAGCAACAGTTTTCTTAGGGCATGTATATCTTTTTGGATCTTTTCTCCCCAGTCTCCAAATGTCTTAGAACTGCTACGATCTCTGAGTTTTGCCCCATTTTACACCTTTCTTGCCACCGTCGTTAACTGAATCCCTGCAGGGGTTAAGTTAGTAGCACCGTTGTTAAGTGTCTTCCCCGTTGATTTTGCTTTGACAGGAGGTCACAAAAGCTGATCACAGGATGCTTGAACACTGCAGCCGTCATCAATACGAGCCAGTGGCCAAGCGCCTGAATTTTGTGCACATGACTGTGGTGTGGTCATAAGTGCGAAAACGATTGTAAATGTTTTTGAAAAAGGATAAGAAGTCACTTTTTAAGTGCTGTTGCAAGTTTGAACCGTCACTAAACAAACCATTGTAAGTTGAGAGCTTCCTAGACACCCATCTTTCCTGCCATGGAAGATGTATCATTAAAACATGAGATTTTTAGCAGCCGTGGGAGGATGAGAAGCATTAAGATGATAATGTAACACTCAGCATGTACCCAAATGCAGGAGAAGACAAAGTAACAATACCTTACGCAGATGGAACAATCCAGAGGTGGGTTGCTGCTAGTTCAGCCCGGATAGGGCGAACGGGTAGTAGCGGTGGTAGGATGCTCCGCCCACCCGCCTGGACACTTCTCTGCATGTGCAGAAGTGCTGAGCACATGCACTAATGTGCGCAGGGCCACACTTGAACCGGGAGTAGACAAATTGGCAATCCACCTCTGGAACAACCCAAATATATTCATGTCACACACAATGGATGTAATGAAGAGACATTGATTTGATCTCTATTTGTATATTCCGGAAATTGGCTCAATCAGATATTCTCCGCAGCTGAAATTTATCTTGAAGTTTTGGGGTAGATCAGTGGTTCTCAACCTTTTCTTCACCATGGACCCCGCCCATTTAAATACCTTTTGGGGCCATGGACCATGGCCATGGACTCCCAAGACTTAACTCAGGATTTAAATCATAACATTTTTTTTTCAAATTTTTGCAGACCGTGTGACATGGCGGCCTCCCAGGGTCTGGGGACCACAGGTTGAGAACCACTGGGGTAGATCATTTCTAGAAAGCCAAAGTTCTCCTGCCTTCAAACATGCAGATTTGTCGATTCACAAAGAAAACAAGAGAGAGCAAAACGTACTGTGTAACAGCTTCCTTGATCTAGTCTCCCCTAAAATCCCAGCATCTGTAGCTAGCAGGTTCACTGACCATATTCCTTGGGGATGATAGGAGTTAATTTTAGCAACTCTGAAAGGCATCTGAGGTTGGGAAAGTTTGCTCTTTGGATAGGACGATCTCTTACGTGTGTGAAGATAGTTTGCTGAAGTGTGTAACGTCATTGAAAGAAGTCCCAAAGGTGCTTTTCCAGGAGGCAAACTGGACTTCCTTGTTTTCTTCTTAGAAGACGTTTCGCTTCTCATCCAAGAAGCTTCTTCAGCTCTGACTGGATAGTGGAGAACGGAAGGATTTATACTCCTTGCAGGCAGCTGGTCATTTGCATCCTTTTACAGAGTCATGGGGGGGGGGTCACTTGAAGGTTTGTCTGTGTCCTCAGGGTCATCTGAGCAGTGCTAATGGTTCCTGTAGTCTGCTACTTTTTTTCTTCTTCTGGAAATCCATTCATACTCCCACACCATTTGAAAGGCGCATATCCCAAATTGCATGGCTAAAAGTCTAGACTTTTAGAAAACCCTAAACACCCTTCAAATGGTGTGGGAATATGAATGGATTTCCAGGGGGGGAAATTGCAGACTACAGGAACCATTAATACTATTCAGATGACCACGAGGACACAGTCAAACCTCCAAGTGGCCTCAACGACTCTCTAAAAGGATGCAAATGACCAGCTGTTTGCAAGGAATATAAATCCTTCTATTCCCCACCATCCAGTCAGAGCTGAAGAAGCTTCTTGGATGAGAAGCGAAAGGTCTTCAAAGAAAAAACAAGGAAGTCCAGTTGCCTCCTGAAAAAGCATCTTTGGGACAACTATGACCTGAATGACTAATAATCTCTATAATGATTGAAAGAAGCAGCACATGAGTGTAGTATTTGTGGGTGCGCACCTGTAATGTACAGGTAAGAGAGAGAGATGAGAACACCATAGTGATGTATAGACCTGCATTTCAGGACATTTTTCACTGCCTCCCCCCATCTTCAACTTAGCTACGGTTAAAAAAAAGAAAGCCGGGTTTACAAACAGACCCTCATCTCCTTAGCATCAGGCCATGATCAGAGACCTGGAAAGTCATCCCAGAATCAATCTTAGAAATAACTTTTAGATCCTCACAAGCAAAATCTGCCCTCCAAATCAAGGCAACACATCCACTTAGCTGCAGGTGAGAGATCCACAAAGCACGACAGCACTGTATCTCAGCTTTTGTCAATTTCTGAGAAGGTGGGGACTTCCAACTCCTAGAATTCCCCAGCCAGAAAAACTCGCTAGAGAATTCTAGGAGTTAAAGTCCACCTCTTCTCAAGTTGCCGAGGTTGAGAAACACCGCACGAGAGTGAAACCATTGTGTGTGTGAATCAGCCTTAGGTCTTACAGTTCTGTAGACAAGTCGAAGATTCACACGTTTGTGAGACTTCTGTATTTCTGTTTTCTATTCCTCTGTCTGCATCATTTCTAGGACTTATAGACGATGTGAAGACTGCATTTTAAGTTTGCAGCTTTTAATATGTGCTACCCGCTGTACATTTAGAGGATATATTTATAAATATACATATATATATATTTGATAACTGAAGTATAAGGTCTAGATGAAACTCAAGCATATAATTTACAGGAGAATCTTGTGTTGCTTTTGCTGTGTGATGTTTGGAATTTAAGGTCATTTACCTGGCATTTTCTTTTGAACTACCGTCGATAAGAAGAAAGAATCTGCCCCCATTTACATCATGATATAATTTGTGTAAGCATCAAACTTGCAATTATTGGATTGTTACATGAATTGGGGGGAAAGGGTCATTGTTTGCTCTAATGAGTGCTGTTCGTTTATTTTCTGTATTTTACATGTTACATGTTTTTCCTCTATGTCGTTGACTGCTGGCACATGGAAAATACATTCAAAGGACTGGCATCACTATACAGGTAGTCCTTGACATACGACCATAATTGGGCCTGCAATTTCGATCAGGATTTATGATAGTCATAAAATGGATCTTCGTATAATCCCACCCCATCCTACAATCTTTTTTTTACAGTGGTCATTAAGTGAACACAAGAGTCACAAAACAAGTGTTGGTAGTCATAAAGCAAACAGCCATCATTAAGTAAAACCATCATTCTCGGTGGGTGTGTTTTGCACCCACCAGAAGAATGTAAATGCCAGTTTCTGGAAGAAGAAAACCATAGTAAATCATGGCCACATGACTGTGGACGCTGCAAATGGCCAAAAATGCAAGCCAATTGCCAAAAATGGAGTCATGTGACTCTGGGGAGGGGAGGTAATGGAATTCAGAACTTCAATATGGGTTGTAAGTCCCTTTTTTCCATGATCCGTTGTAACTTCAAACTAGTCATAACCCAAGGACTATCTGTATACAGTGCCAATTTTGTCTCCAACCTGATATCTTCTGGATATGTTGGATATCAACTGGAGGGCACCAGTTGGAGAAGCCATAATTCATGGAACTTCATACTTTGAGGGGGGCAAGGGAATTTAGCATCAGCTCTGGCAAGCTCTCTAAATATTAGCGCATAGGGGCCATGCACTCAAAATCCAACTACTTTGTGTAGTCATTTAGTATGTTTAAAAAGCATGCTTAAATTGGTTGTGTTTGTTTTGAAGAAATTGCCCTTCAGATCTGCAACTTTCTATGCAGATACGTTGCTCACTCCACTTTTCCTCCCTTACCTGTTGGTAGACTCTGGCAGGGAGAATATAAACAATCGTGAACAAGTGGGAAAACAGATGCACAATTTTTGCAAAATTAAAAGTTTATTCCAGACTACACAACAAAGATGCAAGTATCAGCAGAATAATCCTTCCTCTTAGGATTTGTTCCGTTCATTTTTCATGCGATAGGATAAACCTGGATTTATTGTCTAATTTCTAAGCCAATAAGGTTCATCTCCAATTGATAGAAAAACTTTGCTTCCATATATTTAGTGCATTATTAGCAGCAGAGACAAATTTCTACAGTTTACTGCATCTTTAAAGTGATTTTCTTTTTGCTATGCTCATTAATTCAACTTACGATTTTATTTTGGAACTTGTATGAAATCAAGACTATGTTTAATTTATATGGCTGACCAAATCTGCAGAGCACCACAGTAAATTTTTGTACAGTAATGGAAGCATGCCTTCCTGTTTTATTTTCCTGTATTTCTATAAAATTGTGCGATTTTTAAATAAGTTTTAAAAAAAATAAACTTTTCTCTGTGGCTTCAAGTTCATTGCTTAGCTCAACATTGGCACTGATTATTTCTGCTACTGGTGATGGATTTCTTATTATTTGAAGTTAATTTCTTGTATTTTTTACTAAATTAGGCCAAGGAAGCAGACAAAAGCTGTCTTTGTATTGCACCTTCCCACAAGTGAGACATAGATTTTGTTGGAGGTGACCATGACAGTTCTGCATTCAGTTCTGCATTCAGTTTTGGTCTCCACAATGTAAAAAAGATGTTGGGACTCTAGAAAGAGTGCAGAGAAGTGCAACAAAGATGATTAGGGGACTGGAGGCTAAAACATATGAAGAACAGTGTCAGGAACTGGGTATGTCTAGTCTAATGAAAAGAAGGACTAGGGGAGACATGATAGCAGTCTTCCAATATCTCAGGGACTGCCACAAAGAAGAGGGAGTCAAACTATTCTCCAAGGCACCTGAGGGTAGAACAAGAAGCAATGGGTGGAAACAAATCAAGGAGAGAAGCAACTTAGAACTAAGGAGAAATGTCCTGACAGTTGGAACAATTAATCAGTGGAACAACTTACCTCCAGAAGTTGTGAATGCTCCAGCAGTGGAAGTTTTTAAGAAGATGTTCGATAACCATTTCTCGGAAGTGGTGTAGGGTTTCCTACCTAAGAGGGGGTTGGACTAGAAGACCTCAAAGGTCCCTTCCAACTCTGTTATTCTATTCTATTCTCTAGTTAGAGAAATTTCATATTTCCTTTCTAGGCAAATTCTGTTGGAAATGGTGGACGGACACACACACACACACACACACACACACACACACAGGACAAACTGAACCAAGAGATGCAAGTTCGTTTGTTTTAATTGGAAAAAAAGGCAAATCATTATTTCTTCGAGTCAGACAAAGCCTTTCCAAAACAGGAATAACAGTTCAAGCAAAGAATTCTGAACAATGCAAAACTCACCAAAGTTACAAACATCTCCATGGATACAGGAGGTAACTGCAAATGACAAGGAGAGACCTTGGACTGTGACCTCAGTTTGAAAACCAGGGCGAAACCAAGAGATGAAATTCAGAGGCACATCCAATTCTACCATAATTTTGCATAAGCTGATATATCTCAGAAGTGAGAAAGGAATGAAATCAAATGGAAGTGTTGTGGTCAACCAGTGGCCAGCAGAGCTGGCAGCAGATTCAGACAGTGAGAAGGTTGGGGAGGAACATGGGCCAGTCATGGAGTCTGGGGAAGGCTCTGATGAGGGCTCTGTGTCGGAGGCAGAGTGGGGGCCAGGGCCATATACCAGTTATCAGCTGCCTTCAGAGTCAGACATCAGTGAGGCAGACGAACAGCTGGAGCCTGTTCTCATATCCATCATTGGACGTTTGAGATCATGTTGGCAATCCAATCTTTGTCAACAGCCACATGAAAAAGTGCTGCTGAGTGTTGTCCAAACCAGTCCCTTAAGTTTTGAAGCCATGATGTTCTTCTTCAGCCTGGACCTTGTTTACCTTCAATTTTTCCCTGGAGGATTAAGTGAAGGATGCCGTATTTTTCTGGGTACAGCATCACAAGTCCAAAATATTCTAACTTTTGCTTTTTAATGGCTTTGATGATCTCCCTTGGCTTTCCCAGGTGGCTTATCACCACCTCACTTGTGATTTTGTCAACCCAGCTTATACGTAACAGTCTGTAAATCCACATTTGAAATGCTTCTAGTTTCTTCAAGTGGTTTTCTGTCAGAGACCAACTCTCTACTCCGTAGAGCAGGATAGAAAAGATGTAATAATAATAATAATAATAAATTTTATTTGATTAGCCGCAACCCTCTCCCGAAGGACTCGGGGCGGCGTACAATCAAAAGGATAAAATACACATAGGACACACATACATACGAAAAAACAAGGACAATTAACATTTGTGCATGAAGGAGAGTAGACTTGTAAGTGAAGGACAATAAACACAGCTAAAAACACAATTAAAACACAGTTTAAAATCCCCTTAAATAAAATTGCTAAATTAAAAACCCCTCAGGAGCGTAACGAAGTTATGGTTGAGCCAGGCCAGATATTTGAAAAAGGTGGGTCTTGAGCTTAACACGGAAGGAGCGGAGGTCTGTAGTGGTCCTAATATCCGGGGGGAGGTCATTCCACAGGGCTGGGCCCGCCACAGAGAAGGCTCTGCTCCTAGGCGCCGCCCCATGGCATTGTCTAGTGGATGGCACCTGGAGAAGTCCCTCTCTGTGCGAGCGAATAGGTCGTAGGGATGTGTGGGGCAGAATACGGTCCCGCAGGTAACTAGGTCCTGAGCCATGGAGCGCTTTAAAGATCGTGATCAAAACCTTGAAACGCATCTGACATGTAGCATCTGACATGTAACTGATTTTCAGTCTTAGGCTTATGTCGTGACTACAGAAGACCTTTTTCATTTTTAAGAATGCTGTTTGAGCTTTCTCAATCCTTGCCTTTACTTCACTGATCATGTCCCAGCTTTCATGTGAATTAAAACCAAGGTAGGTGATCCTTTCAACTTTTTCTAGTGGTTTTCCTTCCGAATTTATCAGCGGCAAATGGAGTCTAGCAGGATCATAATTCCATTATTCCATGGGTTTTGCAGAGAACTCCTTCAGGACTTGATTTCTACACACAAATCAAAGTAACCTTCCTGCTGATTTCATATACAGTATAATATTTCAGTGGTGTGTCCTTTTTTAAAAAAAGATGTGGCTCTTTTAGAATAAAACCAATAACATCTGATGTTCTAAGGAAGGAAGGAAATTTTCAGTTGGCAGCAAAGCGGACTCAATTGAAGGTTTCGTGTTCAAAACGGCTGCCTTATCTTTGAAATGGGCGTTTCCAGTCTTACCTCAAGCAATCCTAATTTCAACCTTATAATGCTTTGAGGGGTATTTGATTATCTCCAAGCTTGGTTGTTTTCTAGCAGGCATTCATTACTCAAACTAGGTAATATCATCAGTGTTGGATTGGGTAAAGGAAAGGCACACTCAGGCTTAGGCAGCAACAGCTCTTTATTGTAACAGAACAACTATGTACAATCCAGCGAAGGTTCAGTCTGACAGCAGCCCTTTTATAGGGAGTGGTCAGACCCTTCGACCAATGAGATTGAATCTCTGTTTCTGCCGGAACAGAGGACCTTGGTGGAAACCATTATGAGAGTTGCTAATATCTAACAATCAGTGTGAGTAGGGGGTGGAATTTGCACTTAATTTATACTCTACTGCAGGGGTGTCAAACTCAAGGCCTGTGGGATAAATCTGGCCAATGGGGTGGTTAGAACTGTCCCCTGGGGCTGTCCTGGTGTTGTGGCCTGCCAGCAGCCAGCAGAGCTGGTAGCAGATTTGGAGAGTGAGGAGGTTGGGGAAGAACATGGGCCAGTCCTGGTGTTAGATATCCACACTAGCTGCTGTGGTTTCCACTCCAGTCCTCTGTTTAGGCGGGAACAGAGGTTCAATCTGATTGGTTGAAAGGTCTGACAGCTCCCTATAAAAGGAGAGCTGTCAGACCTAACAGTTGCTGGATTGTACAGACTTGACTGTTGTAATAAAGAGCTGTTGTTGTGTTAAACCTGAGTCTGCCTTCTCATTCCCCTATCTAACACCTGGAGTCTGGGGAAGGCTCTGATGAGGGCTCTGTGTCGGAGGCGGAGAGGGGGGCAGAGCCATATGCCAGTTATCAGCTGCCTTCAGAGTCAGAATCAGTGAGGCAGACAAACAGCTGGAGCTTATTCCCAGTGTGCGCATGCGCAGAGTTGCCAGATGAAGGGAACAGCTAAAGAACAGGGGTCGACTTGGGAGTAAGGCCACAGGTGGACGATGAATGGCCCCCTCCCAGAGGAAATAAGAGGAGCAAAAGGGGAGTGGCGTTTGCAGGAGACAATTAGTTTGCTTAATTAGTTTGCGACTCTCCGAGACTCCTTGCCAGGTTTTGCAGATATCGGCCTGGCAGCTCTCCAAGCCAGATAAGGTCTGTGACTGTAAATCCTCCCTGGAAAGACTTTGCTGGATGTGAATGAGCAGAATTCACAGTAAATTAATAAAAGGAGTTTTTTTGTCGGGACAAGCAGTTTGCTTCATGCTCTTGGGAAGCATAAATGTGACTTGGTTATCAAGCATCCAAATGTAAATCTCTTGACCATGGGGAGGCAACGCTGATCTTAAGTGTTAAAAATGGTGGTCCCTTTTTCAGTGCTGTTGTAACTTCAATAATCAGTAAATGAACTGTTGCAAGTCGAGGACTGTACCCATAAGTTGCAAACCTCAATTTCTGGATATCGTTGCATTGTAAATCATTACTTCCTGACAGAACCTCTGGGTATACAGATTATTTGCTAGCGAGATCCTGTCCTTCACCTTTGTTTTCTTGTTTTGGCTCACTGGAAACCCAGCTAGGACTTGGAATGATTATATTTTGACTTCTGGATCATTTTGAGTATTGAGTAGTATTCCAGATGCCAGTAAGACAGTCTCATTGACTTCTGGATGCCCTTATTCATGAGTAGCGCCTTCTAGAACTGTCCAGCTACATGTCTATCTTTCCTAATTCCTAAGGGTAAGCTTTCGGGGTAAATTTGGAAAAATGAAATAAGGCAGATTGGAGAAAGCATCAAAATAAGAAAATTATTTTGACAATTGCCTATCTGGCTAAACGTAAGGATACAGAACAGAGATGGTATTCAGCAGTTTCTGACCTATTCTGGAGAACCGGTAGTGGAAATTTTGAGTCGTTGGGAGAATTGGTAAATACGACCTCTGATTGGCCCACTCCCATCTATTCTCTGCCTCCCGAGTCCCAGCTGATCAGGAGGGAATGGGGATTTTGCAGTAACCTTCCCCTGGAGTGGGGAGGGAATGGAGATTCTACAGTATCCTTCATCTGCTATGCCCACCAAGCCACGCCCCAAGAACCGGTAGTAAAAAAAAATTGAATCCCAGCACTGATACAGAAGGTCAAATTTGTGTTGAAAAACCTCCAAACCTACCTCCAGAGCAGCCCAGACAAGGTTGCAAGAATGATCAGTATGCCAAGATGCCTGCAGAGAAGTAGCAAGAGTTGCCAGATTGAGTTGGAAGGAGACCAAGATATTCCTTATAGCAGGGTTTCTAAACCTTGGCAAGTTTAAGATGTGGTGGACGTCAATTTCTAGAATTAATTAGTCAGTATGCTAGCCATGGAATTCTAGGAGAATAGACATCTTAAACTTGCTAAGGTTGAAAAATGATGCCCTGCAGCATTATTATTTATAACAGTAATAGGTATTATTATGCCTTGTCTTGTGAGCTTCTAGACACAAGCCCTTAAACTGCAGAATATAGAATTCTGACCTCAAACATAAAGAACTATAATTCCCGCCTTTCCGTATGTGTTAGGGAACACATGTATAAATGTGTCTCAATGTAAATCTGTTCATACATACATCCATAAGGTAAAGGTTCCCCTCACACATACGTGCTAGTCGTTCCCAACTTTAGGAGGTGGTGCTCATTTTCATTTCAAAGCTGAAGAGCCAGCGCTGTCTGAAGACGTCTCCATGGTCATGTAGCCGGCATGACTAAATGCTGAAGGCACACAGAATGCTGTTACCTTCCCTCCAGTGGTCGCTATTTTTTTATTTGCATTTTTTACGTGCTTTCGAACTGCTAGGTTGGCAGAAGCAACGGGAGCTCACTCCATTACGCTGCGCTAGGGATTTGAACCGCCGAACTGCCGACCTTCTGATTGACAAGCTCAGGATCTTAGCCACTGAGCCACCACATCCCTGTATCCATTATAATAACTTTCAAATCTTCCATTGTTTTAATCCAAGTTACTTGCCCTTGCAATTTGGGTTTCTTTTTCAATTATTAGAAATGATTTTACGTGCCATTGCAAATACCTCAATGATCAAATGTTTCTGCATATGAAAAAGAAATGATAGTGCTTCTCAGGATTATGATGTATGTAAACAACCAAAATACAGATTAAAACCTCTAGAAAAGCTATTGCAAAGTTCAGGAAGCAAATTCCAAAAAAGATTAGAGAAAAAAGGAGGAAGTACTCTTCCTTATCAAAGAAACTATACAATAGAGGAATTTGGTTCAGATGATTATTGCCAGAAGGAATGCTGATTTTCTGGGAGGGAAGCCGAATTAGAATTAAAACAGTGGATGAGGCAGAGGCCTTTATTAAAAAACATTTTTCCTTCCCAGAGGACGAAGATAGCGGAAGTGGGGGAAAAGGCAGCAATGTACAAGATATGGAGCACGGCTCCACCCGAGGGCAGGGAGGAGGTTGCAATATCGAAAAGGCTCAGGTCACAAAAATAAATACATCTGAAATATTATTGTAATTGTTGATATACTAGAAAGTGACAAAGAAAGAGATGATTGAACATGTTGTTGACATAAAGTAAGAATTCTGTTTATGCTATCCTTTACATGTTATTTCCAAAATTGTAGAAGTGTGAGATTTGGGGGGATTTCTACTGCTAACATGGGAGCTACTAAAATTTTCTATGTACCCTATTACCTTTTCCCTATAAATGTTTTAAAACCAATAAAAACTTTTTACAAAAAATAAAAAGTTCAGGGAGAGAGTTTTAAAAAGAAAAAAAAACAGGAGCAAAGTCTCCAATATGCAGCAATGTGGAAGTGCTGGAAGACTGACTTCATTGCAAAGTACCGTTGAGTCAGCATGATTTGTGTTTAAAATGAAAAAGAAAAGAGGGAAAAAAATCAGTCGGTCAGCACTTTTACTAAGCAATAATTTCCACTCAAGAATGAAATTATTAAAAGACCTTTGCCAGATAGCAAGACAGTATACCTGAATGCTCCCCAGACCTGGATAAATAACCCAAACTTGGATAAAAGTGGTTTTTTTCTTTGCGTAACGATCGATTATCGGATCACAACAGGAATATTTAAATTGATTTAAAATGTTTGACGAACATTGAATCAAAAGGACTTTCTGATAAGTGGTTTCGGGCAATGAAAAGGAGTTTGGGAAGCACAGGTGTGCTTTGTCCCAAATCTTTTTCTTCTCATATGTCGTTGTTGAGGCTGACTTCATTAAACTTCTCTATAAATGACCAGGGCTTCCATTTTAAAATTCTCAGTGGAAGGCATATAACAACACGGGTTCTTGAATGCTAAAATGTTGAACTTTGCAATAAAAACACAGGACAGGTGCAACTTTGTTCCAAAGGGTGCGTTGCGATCGTGTTGGTGCCAAAAATGGCTTTCTGGCAGTGAAGGATATCCAAGGGTGCTCAATAGTTGGATATAAATAGTCCTTGCTTAGTGGCGGCTTCCTTTAGCCATCACTCAAATAGTGCTGAAAAAACCACTTAGCAATCAATCCCGACATTTATGGCTTTCACAACAGGGGTGTCAAACTCGATTTCATTGAGGGCCACATCAGGGTTGTGTTCCACCAGGGCTGGGGGTGTGGCCAGGGTGGGTATGGCCAGGTCAATGTCACTTGTCAGGGGTGGGTTCCTATTGGCTAAACAACTGGTTCGTTTTGCGCGCGCGCCATGCGGCACTTCGTTTTGCGCCATATTGCAAACAAGAAACAGAGCAAGGAAAGGAGCTGAGGGGAGGCAATTCAATCTGCTGCCATTGATCAGCTGGACTTCAGAAGCAGAAATAAAGGTCAGTATAACCCGGGGACGGGCGGGCCCACTTTCACGGAAACAGAGAACAGGTTCGCTCTCGGCTTGCAGTCAGAGCTAATAGTCACTTGTGTCAGGGACACCTGTGGTAGCCCGAGTGCTCGGCCAGCAAAAATGGGTTCCAGAGCTCCGTTTTCGACCGCCAAAGCCTCCTGCAACCCTCTGCACAGCTCTGTTTTCGCTGGCAGAGGCACCGCGAGCCGGTATTTCGCTGGTTCCAGGGTGGCCCCCACAGGCCAGATCTAAGCAGTCCATGGGCTGGATTCAGCCTACGGGCCTTGAGTTTGACACCCCTGCTCAATTATTTGCTTATTTAGCTCATACCAAGATGTCCTCAAAGAGAAGGAGGAAGACGATCTTTTCCGCTGAAGAAAGTAGCAAGAATCAAAGGAAAACTGAAGTAAGACCATAAGCACAGCTACAGTCATGTGATTCTCACTTGGGACAACTTGCCGCAACTAACTCGCTGCGGCCGAATCGTCGTGGCCAACTCACCACAGCCAATTCGGCACGGAACAGCTCCCTGCAGGAAATTTTACGATTCGGTTTTATTATTTAAAATAATTTTTAAAATAACTTTAATTTTTGTCATTCACGTTTCATTTTGTCCCTCCTTTGACATCCTTTCTTCGATCCTTTCTTCGGTATTAGTGTAACTCTTATTCCGCAGCAAGTTGGCTGCGGCAAGTTGGCCATGGAGGGACAGCTTCGCTTAACAACCAAGCTGTTGGCCCTAACTGCAGTTGCTCAGTGAGGACTACCTAGCGTTTACATCCCATCACAAGATAATATTGAGAGCCATTTCCCATGCATTTCTGTGATGCATGTTTACAACTTTATTTGCAATTCGTAACAGAAAAGGAAAAACAGCCCTACTGATTTTTATCGATCCACAGGCCCACATAAACACTTGTGCAGGATGGTGGCAGGGGCACAGTTACACAGCTATATAAACGCAACTGTGCGTATGCTGATTCATGGCAGTGGATGACATGGGCACTTTCTTAGACAGGAACTTTAGGACCATCAATCATCCAGTGCAGAAATTAAAAAAAACAAAATCATGGCATGTGATCGAATCCCAAATGAAAAAAAAATAATATGAACATTCAGACTGTATTGGGACACAATATAAGTCACCTTGGCTTCAATGGTTAGGTTTAATTTCAAGCTCTGAAGTCTGCAAAATATTCTGGGGTCTTTCTTTTTTCTTTTTTAACCTTTTCCTTTTTAATCGGAAACTTAGGGCTCCAGATAAGCAACTTTTCATGCTAGCAAATAGATTCCATCCAGCAGAGTGATGAATTCCTAGTTCAAAGCAACAGCTTAGCAGCCATCAGTCCTTAAGGATTAAAACAATACCAGGTTCTTCTCGGTGCGGGAACAGTTTTCTCTGGATGTTTGCTGCAACCTCTGCTAGTGGTTCAGAACAGTCCTAAGGTCTCCACAAAATGCAGACAAACTTTAAAATCCTACAATGCACCATCATTTAACAGAAAACTCTCCTCTAAAGGTTTAAGAAGGCATCAATTGAATTATCCTGATTTAAGCTATAAATAGGACCAAATATTTCCCTTCTTGCTTTTCTTTTCTTTTTCTTTTTTTTTTTCTCTTTTTTGGCAGTCCAAAGGCTTTGCTTACTTGAAACACATTTTTGGCAGAATAAAAAGGCTTATGGCTTCTTAAGGCCAGCGAACATAGTGAGGTCTAACTTGGTATCCTGTGATAGAAGTAAATATATCCTAGCTCTACGGGTGGCTGCTCGGAGGCACAAACTTTATGGTCGTTGTAGATAACCCACCTGAAAAGGAGAAAGAAGAAGAAAATGCAGTGAACATCATCAAATTAAATTAAACGGACAAGGAACACTTACAACCGCTGACACCACTACTACCATCACCGCCATCTTATATGATTAAGCACATATATTTGTCAGAGTATGAATGTTCATAGACTGAGATAGACATGGGAACAGATCAGCCAATGGGAACTGTTTGGATAGACATGGTAACAGGTCAGCCAATGGGGACTGTTTGAAAACTGAAACATAGTATTTGTTTATATGGGGCCATAAGAGAGTTTAGAGTCTGGGCATGGTTGAGACTTGCTGAACTGTATATAAGAGTTTGTTTGGACTCTGTAACTTCGCAGCTTCTGCATAATATAGGCCTCTATATCTCTCTACTCTGTAATGACTTGCTTCTATGAATATTGCTTCTATGTTCCTGATTTTGTATGCTGACTTCTGATGTATGGTATTGTATCTAAAGAAGTTTCTTATATATAATTGAATCCTGCAGAAGTTCATTTACTTGTGTGCTACTCAGATGTGTTGCTCCACAAACTCTGACAATATTGATTTTTCTTATCTGGATATTTAAGATAAGGAACAAGCCGCAGTCTGACTGCTTCTAACATTTAAAAGAATCTGTGGAAGGATCTTAATCCCCATCCAAAACCACTGCCATTATGGAAATCAGCCTTTCATTCATTCATTCATTCATTCATTCATTCATTCATTCATTCATTCATTCATGCATTGATGTTAGAAATGGAATTTTCTGACATGGTTTCCATAGAAGACTATGGAGATTCTCAGTCATCCAGGTCATGGTTATTCCAAAAATGCTTTATCAAAAAACAGCTGGATTGTTTTAACCTTTGAGTAAAGTTTCGCTTCTCATCTAAAGAAGCTGCATCAGTTCTGACTGAATGGGGGCGGGTGAAAGGATTTATATGGCTTAGCATTTTTTTCTGAGAGTCATTGAGTCCACTTGAAGGGAATTGTTCTGACCTAGGCTTCCCAAGATCATGAGGCAGACTCCTTGTCCCGATAAAACTTCTTTTAATTAGGTTAGAGAGAATTCCTCTCCAGCAAAGTCCTGGCAAACAGTCGTTCATCAGATTTCACAACTACAGACATTTATCAGGCTTGGAGAGTTGCCAGGCCAATATCTTCCAAATGCCACGCTGTAGCAGCAATTACTTGGCAAGAAGTCAGGAACAGATCTTCACCCTAATGAATTGAACTAATTGTCTCCTGCAAACTCCCCTCCCCTTTCGCTCCTCTTTCATTCCGTATGGGAGGGGCCATTCACCATCCACCTATTCCTTTACTACCAAGTCGGCTCTTGTTCCTTAGCTGTTTCCTTCTCTTGGCAGTTCTGTGCATGCGCACACTGGGAAAAGGTTCCACCTGTTCTTCTGCCCCACTGATATCTGACTCCAAAGGCAGCTGATAACTGTAGAAGGCTCTGGCCCCATCTCTGTCTCCGACGCAGAGACCTCATCAGAGCCTTCCCCAGACTCCAGGACTGGCCCATGTTCCTCCCCAACCTCCTCACTGTCTGAGTTTGCCAGCAGCTCTGATGGCGGCCACAACAGGAATTTATAAATCCTTCCACTCCTCAAAACATCTTCAAGGAAAAAGAACCAAGTCCAGTGGCCTTTGAAAAAGCCCTTTTGGGTTTCCATAGAAGTGTCGATCTCAACATTTTTGTCCAACTTTTGGGCACTGTGTAACAGTTGTATCACAAACCAGTAATGTCACGCTACATTACCTTCCTTCCTTTTTAAGATGACAAACGTAATGGCCGCTCATGGTGGATGTTCCCATGTGACTGATGAAGCCAAAGAGTTCATATCCTGCCCAAGAAAATATCAGGGTGTGATGAGTAAAGCCATGATGAATAGGCGATCCAGAAATCTTGCCCACATTCCTCTAGCAACAATTCCTTAGCTGACTCTTGATTTCTTAAAAAGTTACATTCAGGAATAAAATGGACCTATTTGGAAAATTGCATACCCACATACCTGTATATAACCAATTTCCTTGTATTTATTTTGTACAATGACAATAAAGACTATACTATAGATCAGGGGTATCAAACTCAAGGTCTGGAGGCCAGATCCAGCCTGCAGGGTGCTTAGATCTGGCCCGTGGGGCTGCCCTAGAGACAGCAAAGGACCATCCCGCAATGCCTCTACCAGTGAAAACAGAGCTCAGGAGGGCTGCAGGCGGCCCTTCTGAGCTCTGTTTTCGCTGCCAGAGAGATGCAGGAGGCCATCACAGCTGAAAACGGAGCTCAGAAGCCCATTTTCAGTAGCAGAGCATTCGGGCCACCACAGGTGCCCCCAACGCGAGTGATGTCGATCTGGCCACGCCCACCCTGGTCATGCCCACCCTGAGGTCAAACACAACTCTGATGTGGCCCTCAATGGAATTGAGTTTGACACCCCTGCTATAGATCATTAAATATTGCAGGCTGCAACTCCCTAGCATTTATAAACCTTGCAAATATATTCTGTCTGTGGTTGTCATGGATCACATCTATTTTAATGCTATTTCCTATAAAAGATGACATAGCCCTCAGCAATATTCATCTTTCTCTGAACTGCACGCAATATCTCTCGGGATATTGTTTTGTTTTTCAGACATTCATGATCTCCCTTAAAAGTTCCATCGTTAGGGGCATCAAGTATTACTCGGTATTCTCAGGCTACTTGGATTGTGCTGTTGCATTCATTGATGCGCAACAAATTTTAACTGCTGTCTAAAAGCTCCATCCTGTGGTTTACTGCAAGAGGTATGATGGTTAAAAAAAAAAAAAACAACGGTTAAAAAAAAATCAAAGGTTAAAAAAGCAGGGAATGTTGCAAACAAATTGAAGCATGAGTACAAGGTCTTGAAGACACACACACACACAGTGACGGGATTCCAAATCTTTTCCTACTGGTTCTATGAGTGCTTTGCGCGCATGCCTAATATGCGCTTTGCGCACATGCGCAGCACTCAAAGACCGCCCTCGGTGTCAGCATTGGTGAACTTAGCTGTTTTTCTAGCTCAGCTGAGGCGCAGCAATCCACTCTGCCATGCGAATCAGCTGAGCTAAAACACAAAGGAATATAGGACAGGAAACGACGGGAGCAGGAGGGCAAGGCCAACCGTAGATGGTATTTGCCGGTTCTCCGAACTACTCAAAATTTCTGCTACCGGTTCATCTGAACCAGTCCGAACCAGCTGAATACCACCTCTTCCCCCCTCCTCCCAAAAAACTCATACATGTATCCGTCAGTAGAGACTTTTATGATTAGCTACTTCATATTGTTCCGCCACAGCCCGTATCAATTTATTTTAACCATTTTTGCTGGCTAGGAAGTATTCAGAAAAAGCTGAGATCCTTTAGTGATGCCAAAGACTGAACCAGGGCCATCTAAAGTTTAACACAGCAAAAACCAAGTTCGACATCAATATTTAACTGAAACTAGAAATCAGCCCTGTTCTTTAGTTATTATTATACATATAATGTACATGTTTGGCTCACTGATACATTCACTATAACATTCTAAATCACCGTTGTATTAAAACATGTGAAAAGTCTAAAAGCATATTGTCATAACCTAATTTTAAAAATAAAATAAAATGGCATTTTCTGAGTAAAAAAACAACAACCTGGTGTAATTCTTTGCCGGGATCTTGAAACCGTTATTTTTCTGCATAGTTCTTCAGCTTTTAAGCAATCCCAATAGATTGTATACAGAGATTCCTATTGGTCAGAACTAACCAGGGGTGAAATTCAGCAGGTTCTGGAGAACGGGTAGCGGAAATTTGGAGTAGTTCGGAGAACCGGCAAAAACCACCTCTGGCTGGCCCCAGTGTGGGGTGGGAATGGAAATTTTGCAGTATCCTTCCCCTGGAGTGGGGAGGGAATGGAGATTTTGCAGTATCCTTCCCCTGGAGTGGGGAGGGAATGGAGATTTTGCAGTATCCTTCCCCTGGAGTGGGGAGGGAATGGAGATTTTGCAGTATCCTTCCCCTGGAGTGGGGAGAGAATGGAGATTTTGCAGTATCCTTCCCCTGGAGTGGGGAGAGAACGGAGATTTTGCAGTATCCTTCCCCTGGAGTGGGGAGGGAATGGAGATTTTGCAGTATCCTTCCCCTGGAGTGGGGAGGGAATGGAGATTTTGCAGTATCCTTCCCCTGGAGTGGGGAGGGAATGGAGATTTTGCAGTATCCTTCCTCTGGAGTGGGGAGGGAACGGAGATTTTGCAGTATCCTTCCCCTGGAGTGGGGAGAGAACGGAGATTTTGCAGTATCCTTCCCCTGGAGTGGGGAGGGAATGGAGATTTTGCAGTATCCTTCCCCTGCCACGCCCACCAAACCCCACCCACAGAACCGGTAGTAAAAAAAATTGAATTCCACCACTGGAACTAACCTATATTATTTATTAAATTTATGTGCTGCCCATCTGATGCAGCGACTCTGGGCAGTTTTACCAATCGCTGCTTATTTTACGGCTATTGCTCTTGATGCCTCTGATATGAATGGAGAAACAATTCATAAGCGTAGCCAACGTATTTTGGAAGGGGAAAAATGAATAAACCAGGCAGATCAATGGAAGCAACATAGCAAGGAGAAACTTACTTCCTGGCCCATCTTTGATCTGGGGCCCTTCCGGATCCGACTCTGCAAGGATGCTAGCATTCACATGGTTTTCTATATTCATGACCTCAGAAGCTACTTCAGTCTCCTCCTCTGGTTCAGGGTGACTAAAGATCCAATCCAATGCATGCTCCAAGTTGTTATTCTTCCAGGCAAAATAGCATGGAATAATAAGATAGACAAGAGCTGTTAATGTCTTGTCATCGCATTGAAACTTCCAGCACTCACTAAGCAAGTGGTTGTATGTTAAGGACGGCCTGTATTTTTGTCTGCCCTCTTCCAATAGGACATCATCAATTTAATGATGATTAAACAAATCTAACTCATTCTATTCCTTTTACAAATTTGCCACTGTTTGATTACAGTTTTTTTAAAATTAGTTTATAATATAAAATACAGAAATACAAAAGAAAATAGTAGGAACAATAGGGTAGGGGAAAAGGAAGGGGAAAGTGTAGAAAGAAAAAAAGGCATTGACTTCAGTGTCCCTTTGGTGCAGTAGAATAAGATAATAACATCAAACCTTAACTTTTCACTTTTACATAATAGTATAAACTAGCCATTTCTATAACAACAAACCTATCTAAAGCACAGAATCAAAGTTTCCTTTTTTTCCCACCTCAAGCACAAAGTCCAGAAGTGGTTTCCAAGTAAAAAAGAAAGTAATTATGAGAGTTTTTTTAAATCAAAGCAGTCAGTTTAGCCATCTCTGTTAACTCCATCAACATTTGCAGCCATTCGTCCATTGTGGGAATAAAAGTGTCTTTCCATTTTTGCACATAAAGTAATCTTGCTGCAAATTTGCTGCTGCTGACAAGAGCCAGAAGACTTGCATAACTGTGGATGTGACATTAATTTATATTCATAGGGTCATAGGGGAGGAAGCATCTCCCTTTTAAGGTAAAGGTTTCCCTTGCACGTATGTGCTAGTTGTAAGCGACTTTAGGGGGCAGTGCTCATCTCCGTTTCAAAGCCGAAGAGCCAGCGCTGTCCGAAGACATCTCCGTGGTCATGTAGTCGGCATGACTAAATGCCAAAGGGGCACAGAACCCTGTTACCTTCCCACCAAAGGTGGTCCCTATTCTACTTCTTGCATTTTGCAATGCTTTTGAACTGCTAGGTTGGCAGAAGCTGGGACAAGTAATGAGAGCTCACTCCATAACACGGGGCAAGGGATTCGAAACGCCAAACTGCCGACCTTTCTGATCGACAAGCTTAATGTCTTTTGGCTACCAATAAATCCCAAATAATTTTCAGGAAAACTCACTGTTGCCCGTAGTGCCTGAAGAGCTACATTCCGATGAAATCCCATAGAGGAAATTATTGCTACCATTTCTTCTGGAGGCTGATTATCCAGTCCAGGAACTCCTGATCCTCCTGTTTGGGGAAAAGCTGTTCCCCCATAACCAGGAATGGATAAAGGCTCTGCAAAATCTGGAATAAAATAGAAGGTATTCATTCATTCACATCTATGGAGGTTTTCAATCATATAGATCAGTGTTTCTCAAACTTGGTGACTTTAAGTCCTGTGGACTTCAACTCCCAGAATCCCCCAGCCAGCATAGCTGGCTGGGGAATTCTGGGAGTTGAAGTCCACAGGACTTAAAGTCACCAAGTTTGAGAAACACTGATATAGATCATAGTTGTCCCAAAGATGCTTTTTCAAGAGGCAATTGGACTATCTTTGTTTTTCCTTGAAGACAAAACTGAAGATGCTTCTTAGATGAGAAGCAAAATGTCTTCAAGGAAAAACAAAGGAAGTCCAGTTGCTTCTTGAAAAAGCATCTTTGGGATATTCATTCATTCATTCATTCATTCATTCATTCATTCATTCATTCATTCATTCATCCACCCATCTATTCATTATATCAATGCAGGCCCACATGTATTCAAACAAGACAATTGATTAGCATTTTTATCGTTTTCCTCTTGAAATATCATTCACTTCAAATATTGACATGTCGTCACTGGGAAAACGATATGCTATGTAAATTAGTAAAAAGACCCTTGTATAATTTGCAAAAAGAAAAAGGCAGAAATAGATCTAATGTGGTGGCAGACTTTTACCTTGTTGTTGGTTTACATCTTTGTAGGACACCAAGCTCAAAAGAATGTATAAACTAGTAGAGAGAGCAGTTTCTATCTCAATTTGGGTCCATTTATGTATTAAATAAAAATAATGTGAGCCTATGGTGGCGCAGTGTTTAGAATGCAGTACTGCAGGCAACTATTTCTGCTGATCACCATCTGCCAGCAGTTTGGCAGTTCAAATCTCACCAGGCTCAAGGTTGACTCAGTCTTCCATCCTTCCGAGGTGGGTAAAATGAGGACCCAGATTGTTGGGGGCAAGATGCTGTCTCTGTAAACCACTAAGAGAGGGCTGTAAGGCACTGTGAAGCGGTATATAAGTGCTAGTGCTATGGGTTGGTGACTTATTTCACAGAATTATGTACTAAGTCTATCTTTTACATTGTGTCTGTGGGCTTCCCCATTCATAGTTGCTACTCTTTTCAGGAAAGTTCATGTCAGATCTTTGGTCTAATCTACCGGATGGTGTTTCTAAAGGACCTTTATTTGTAACAGTACAAAACAGGAGGCCATTCCAGCTTAACAGACCAACATGGAGGGGGGCCAAAGGGGGGCATGGTTTTGTGAAAGCAGCGTATGCGCATGCACAGCTCCAATTACACAAGGGTGGGTTTGTACACCTGCAACTCCCACAAATGGAGCTTCTTGCACAAGCGTGTTTGCCCGCCACTCACACTAATGGAGTTGTGCACACTCACTCGCGGTCCTGAATGCGTTGCTATTGTAAAGGAATCGAGATTTGTTTCTAACTTAGTAGAAATGTCTGCCAAGCAGCACAAATATATTTGTACATGGTTGTATGAAATAAAGTAAAAATTCAAATACCAGACCTGGTTGTCCCAAAGATACTTGTTGTGGCTTGCCAGCAGCCAGCAGAGCCGCCAGCAGATTCAGACAGTGAGAAAGTTGGGGAGGAAGATGGGCCAGTCCTGGAGTCTGGGGAAGGCTCTGATGAGGGCTCTGTGTCGGAGGCAGAGAGGGGGCCAGAACCGTCTGCCAGTTATCAGCTGCCTTCAGAGTCAAACATCAGTGAGACAGACGAACAGCTGGAGCCTGTTCCCAGAGTTGCCAGACAAAGGAAACAGCTAAGGAACAAGGGTCGACTTGGGAGTAAGGCTACAAGTAGATGATTAATAGCCCCTCCCATAGGGAATAAAGGAGGAGCAAAAGGGGAGGAGTGTTTGCAGGAGACAATTAATTAATTCCTGCATTATTGCAGCGTCTGAAAGATATCGGTCTGGCCACTCTCCAAGCCTGATAAAGGTCGGTAATTGTCAATTATCTTGGAAGACTGTGGGCCTGGACTTTGCTGGAGGGGAATTCACCGTCAATTGAATAAAAGGGGTTTATCAGGATGAGGACTCAACTTCGACCTGCTGGGGAAGCCTAGGTCAGAACAATACTTTCTCCAAAAGGCAAGTTGACTTTCTTGGGGTTTTTTTTCCCCCTTTGAAAACATTTCGCTTTCCATCCAAGAAGCCTCCTCGGTTCTGAGGTTTTTAAAGGAAAAAAAAATACCCAAGAAAGTCCAGTTGCCTTTTGGAGAAATCTCCTTTGGGACAACCATGACCTGGGTGATTGAAAATCTCCATAGACACCAAACCTGGTTCTTCCATGTGTGCAATGATCCAGTTGAAAGCCATCTCAGCACCCATGTTGCCAGTGTAGTACACGGCTTTCCGGCATGCTTCCAATGGAAACCCCATCTCTGCCAGCTGCATTACGGAGGATTCATCAAAATCTGGGGCTGAGAGAGAGGGCATTCCAGGTGAAAACTGAACTCATCACTTCTCGGTCAATGACACACACACACTCACACACACACACACAAACACACCGGCTATCTTTATCACCCAAGACACGAATAATGGCATCAAGCTGTGACTCCACAAAACATTGTACAGGTAGTCCTCGACTTACAAGCGTTCATTTAGTGACCATTCAAAGTTACAATGGCACTGGAAGTAATGACTTATGAAGACTTTTCACACTTATGAGCACTGAAGGGTATTCCTAGTTGATGAGAGCTAAATAGCTTGAAATAGATCTATACTAAAAGGTAAAGGTTCCCCTCGCACATATGTGCTAGTCGTTCCTGACTCTGGGGGCAGTGCTCATCTCAGTTTCAAAGCCCAAGAGCCAGCGCTGTACGAAGACGTCTCCGTGGTCATGTGGCCGGCATGATCAAATGCCGAAGGCGCACGGAATGCTGTTAGCTTCCCATCAAAGGTGGTTCATAGTTTTCTACTTGCATTTTTTACATGATTTCGAACTGCTTGGTTGGCAGAAGCTGGGACAAGTAGCGGGAGCTCACTCAATTACGCGGCGCTAGGATTCGAATTGCCAGACTGTCGACCTTTCTGATTGACAAGCTCAGCGTCTTAGCCACTGAGCCCTTGCATCCCTCAGATCTATACTAGTCTCCCTTTATGTCTTTGTTGGTAAAACATCAATTTAACAATAAAAATAGTTTGCCATGAAAGCGACTTCCTGCTAAGGCCCCTGAATTGGGGCTGAAAGGTGAAAACGGAAGCAGTATGCTCCATCCCATAACTGGATAGACCAGTTTGCCCTGATAGACTGGCCCCACCGGAGAAAAAAACACTTATGACCATTACAAGATCCCAATGGTCATGCCATTTCCATTCAGATGCTTAACAGCTGACTCATATTTATGACGGTTGCAGTGTTCAGGAGTCTTTCTGAGAACCTTCCGACAAGCAAAGTCGATGGAAAAGCCAGATTCGTTTAACAACCATGTCGCTCATTTAACACTGCAATGATTCGCTTAACAACTGTGGCAAGAAAAGTCGTAAAATGGGACAAATTCACTTAACAATTTTTTTCCACTCAACGACATACATTTTGGGCTCTGTGGTAGTTGTACGTTGAGGACTACCTGTAATTGGTTTCTTAATACAAATGCTGTAGCTTTTGCTTGCAGCCTTTAAAAAAAAAATCATGACCACTGGAGACCGCATCTGATGGAGGTGCAAATTAGAACAGAAATTACTCAAGAGAGTTCTCCATTCCTTTTCATTTCTTGTACAATGACCATTGCAAAAAATGATTTTGCAAAGAGTGGCGCAGTGGTTACAATGTAGTATTGCAGGCCACTTCTGCTGCCTGCCGGCTGCCTGCAATTTGGCACTTCGAATCTCACCAGGCTCAAGGTTGACTCAGCCTTCCATCCTTCTGAGATCAGTAAAATGAGAACGCAGATTGTTGGGGACAGGAGGGTGACTCTGTAAACCACTTAGAAAGGGCCGTAAAAGCACCATGAAGCAGTATATAAGTCTAAGCGCTATTGCTGTCAGTATAGGAACTGAATATCAAAAGGAAGAGCTGTGCAAATTCTTGCAACAGTCTTTGCACTGTTTGAAGAATAGCAAAGTCAGCATTGAGAGAAAGTGCTGACCCAAATCATGCCTAAAAGCAAAAGTGACAAAGGTTATTAGGCTGTACAAACATCGGCTGAAGCCTTGGCTGTTCTCCATGCAAAACAGCTCCCAAAGCTAAACTATCCCAGACTTTTTCTTTTCTTTTTTGTAATTCTGTATTTTAAAGGTCACACATATTGATGGAGCTTCTGCACTGAAACCATCAGTCAGGGCAAGCATAAATGATCAGCTGAAGCAACACCCTCAATCTTCAGCTGGTTTAAGTAATGGTTGGGTCTTAAATACAATTAATCATCTAGGGGAGTCTGTAATTATGCACAAAGGCAAAATTATGCTGCAGTGAAATGTCAGAAATCTCGATCTCTGTTCTAGTCACACTTTTAAAGTTTCTAGTTCTCATTAATGTAAAGCTAGATACGAATGTGTGGACCAAAATTGATATTATTCCTCCTCTCTGTCTCTGTCTCTCTCTGACTCTCTCTGTCTGTCTCCCTGTCTCTCTCCCTCTGTCTGTCTGTCTGTCTGTCTCTTTCTATCTGTCTATCTTGGTCTCTCTCTGTCTTTCTGTGTCTCTGTCTCTGTGTGTGTGTCTGTGTGTGTGTGTGTGTCTCTGTGTGTGTGTGCGTCTCTCCCCCTTTCTGTGTCTCTCTCTGTCTCTCTCTCTCTTTCTATCTTGGTCTCTCTCTGTGTCTGTCTCTGTGTCTCTGTGTCTCTCTTTGTCTCTGTCTGTCTGTCTGTCTCTTTCTCTCCTGTCTCTTTGTCTGTCTGTCTGTCTGTCTGTCTGTCTGTCTCTCTCTCTCTAAACAACAAGAAAAAATGACAACTACAGATCTTATCTATAATTTTTGCCAAATTCCTATATTGTGAAATCAGGAGATGTTCCAATTGAATAAGGTTGCTCAGTGTCCCAAACTTGATTTTAATACAGGTAGTCCTTTGAGACCAGAATTTTTACCAGAAGCTGGAAAAAAATGGTGAAAATTGTAGTCACATGACTGTGGAATATTGGAAATTGCCATGAAGGTGAGTTGACTGCCAAGCCCAAAGTGCAATCGTACATGACTGTGTGTGTGTGTGTGTGTGTGTGTGTGTACATATATGTGCATGGACAATGTAACTTCAAAACTGGGTCATAAACAGCTTTTGAAATGTCATAACTTTACTAGGCAAAGATGAACTTGTGATTTATAGTTTTGAAGATTAGATCGATTTATAGAAAGAATATTACTATGTAACCTTAGCAAGGTTCAAATATATTTGTATTTATTATTTGTAGAGTGCAGGGCACTGCACACCAGAACAACTAGACACAAGGACAGTTTTTCCCCGGAATGCCATCACTCTGCTTAACAACTAATTCCTACAATACTGTCAATAATTTACTAAAAATGGATTACTATTATTCTTCTCTTCCTTCCTAGTATCTCTCTCCCCACTCATGACTATAGCCATGTTGCTTGTATCTTCACTTTATATTGCTTTTATTTGTTGCCTAGTATGATTTGATAGCTTATTAGTAACCTTGACTATCACTGTTGTATCTTTCTATTCTTGATGAATGTATTTTAGTCTCCTTATGTACCCTGAGAGCATCTGCACCAAAGACAAATTCCTTGTGTGTCCAATCACACTTGGCCAATAAAGAATTCTATTCTATTCTATTTGCTACGAAGAATATCTAAGTCATTTCTTTATATCTTTTTACTCTCTTTTCTATTTTCTTCCATTTTTTTCTTGCACTCATTATTTATATCCCCCCTTTATTATTTTTAGAAATAATTCAAGGTGGTGAACATATCTTCTTCCTTCCCCTAATTTCCCCACAACAACCCTTTAAGGTGGGTTGGACTGCGTGAGAATGGCTGGTCCAAATTTACCCAGCCATTCATGTCTAAAGCAGAATTCACAGTTCTCTAATTTCTAGCTGGTGTCTTAACTACTAGCCCACATTTTATTTCTTCCTTTGTCATCTGCTTTACATTAGTTTAGTCCTGCTTTACATTAGTTTAAGGTAAAGGTAAAAGTTCCCCTTGCACATATGTGCTAGTTGTTCCCGACTCTAGGGGGCGGTGCTCATCTCCGTTTCAAAGCCAAAGAGCCAGCGCTGTCCGAAGACGTCTCCGTGGTCATGTGGCTGGCATGACTAAATGCCGAAGGCGCACAGAATGCTGTTACCTTCCCACCAAAGGTGGTCCCTATTTTTCTACTTGCATTTTTACGTGTTTTCGAACTGCTAGGTTGGCAGAAGCTGGGACAAGTAACGGGAGCTCACTCCATTACACGGCACTAGGGATTTGAACTGCTGAACCATTCTGATCGACAAGCTCAACATCTTAGCCACTGAGCCACCGTGTCCCTAGTTTGGGTTAGGAGGAACAAAATAATGAAAGAGGCTGTTTTCATTATATCTAAGTTTCAAAGGAGCATTGGATTAGCAATGGCAGACAAAATACTGATCCCTTGGATTAATCAGCAAACCTCTTTGGTTGCAAAAATTAATAAAATAACATTTTAACCAACTATGAGAATGTGGAATAATCCAAGATAGGGAACAGCTCTCTCCAGAGTTTTAAGGGTTCTTCAACTATGTCAACACAGACCCAGGACAGGTGGAAAGTTATGGAGGAGAAAGGCACCGTTAAATGAAGAGCTCTCGTGCAATTTGTAAAGCTTTTCTGTAAGTCGCAGCAAGTAAGCTCAGCCATTTTCAAACAAAAAATAAAACCAACATAAAGAAATGGGATACATACGCTCCATGAAATGGTTCATCATGCCATCTGAAAGTCAAGAAAGTAAGTTAAGGGAGACCAAAGTATTTTGGAATGGCAGGAAAATGGAAATTGGCCGGTTCTGTATTTGGTATAAATACTAGATCATCATCCTATAATTTAAAAGAGTGGTGTGGTGGCCTAGAGGTGGAGCTCTCACCTCACAATCAGGAGACCATGAGTTCAATCCTAGGTAGAGGGAGATATTTCTCTCTCTGAGCACAATGAGAATATATCTGCTGAAAAAAAACCTCTGTATTGGCTACAGGAAGGGCATCCGGCCAGTAAACACTTCCCCTCCATTCAGGTGCCCAGACTCCACCCCGCAAGGGATTATGAGGTCAGTAAATGAAGACGATCACTCTATAACTTTAAAAAAATGTTCTTTGTGGTTCTACTCCAACATGGTGTTTCCAGGACTGCCATTAGCAAAGTCATTACCTATTCCATTTTGGAAGTGGTAAGAATTATAACTTAAACCAGCTGGGTAAAATATTATACTGGGAAGCCCAAATAAAACACTTTGACCTTTAGATAGAATTGAATTTTTCTGGAGTCTAACTTTTTCTATCCACACCACTTCGGCAGAAACGTTTCTTCTGAGGAGTTAAAAGTAATGCCTATGCCTCTTTAGTATATATGCTTGAATTCCAATCCTGAACATTGTGTTTGCAGACAATCCATGAATGGCACACCTTCCTTCCTTAGAGGGGTTGAGCTGCTACCTTTCATCAAACCCTCCTGCTGGAGTTTCCATGACTCTACGCCCCACTCCAGACAGGTGGCAGTGGTGGCTTTCAAACATGTTTAGAACCTCTTCTATAGGTGTGGGAGGGGTTTGCCGGCCACGTGACCGGGTGGGAGTGGCTTGCCAGCCATGTGACTGGGTGGGAGTGGCTTGCTGGCCATGTGATCGGGTAGGAGTGGCTTGCCAGCCATGTGACTGGGTGGGCGTGGGCAACTTGTAAAATGTGGTGAACCTCACTTAACAACACTCTTGCTTAGCAACCAAAATGTTGGCTCAGAAACTCTGGCATTTGAAGCACGCAAGTCTTAAAGCTGTCAAGTTACAAGACCCTTGCACCCCTAACCCTTTAGGGGAAAAAAACCCCAGGAGTGTTCAAACCTGACAGCTTTAAGACTTGTGGACTTCAACTCCCAGAACTCCCCTCTTGCTCTTCATCTTGATGGTGTGCGGACGGACGGGGGGGAGGGAGCTGGAACCGGTTCTAAACGGCACTGTAGATTTATGGAACCTCTTCTATAGAAGAGGTTAGAACTGGCAGGAACCCACCCCTGGGGTTACAGTACATCAGCCAATATCTGCTGATCCAGTTCTACAGAGGAATGACTGAGTCTGTCATTTGTACCTCAGTAACTGTCTGGTTTGGTACAGCAACCAAACAAGACAGACACAGACTGCCTAACACAGTGATGGCGAACAATAGTGTGCATGTGTGAGCCCTCACTCATAATGCAATGCCACCCCCTCCCCGTGCTCCTCTCCGCGCATGCATGCAGGCCCCACTTTCGGTAGGCCCGTTGGGCTGTTTTTCGCCCTCCCCAGGATTCAGGAAAGCCTCCAGAGCCTGTGGGTGGTGAAAAACGGGCTTAGCGAGCCTACCGGAAGTTCATTTCCGAACTTCCTGTAGGCCCGTTGGGCCCGTTTTTTGCCATCTACAGGCTCCGGAGGCTTTCCTGAAGCCTGGGGAGGGCAAAATGGCCTCCCCCACCCTCCGGAAGCCCAAAAATCAGCTGGCCAGTGCGCTGGAGCTGACATAAGGCAACGCTTCACGTGCCCTCAGATATGCCTCCGCGTGCCACCTATGGTACACGTGCCATAGGTTCGCCATCACAGGCTTAACAGATAGTTAGAACTGCAGAAAAAAATAATTGTAACCAGCCTGCCTTCCATTGAGGACCTGTATATTGAATGAGCCAGAAAGAGGGCTGAGAAAATATCTACAGACACCTAACATCTAGGACATAAACTGTTTAAACAACTAGACACAAAGACAGTTTTCCCCCATGCCACCACTCTGCTAAACAATTAATTCCCACAATACTGTCTTAGGCCTAAAGATATCTACCTATATAATAGGTTGTACTGCGATTACCCTTCTCATCTTTTTCATCTTCTCATTTGTCATTTTCTCATCTTTCCTACTAACTTCTCCTATTGGTATCTTATGATTTATCATCTTTTTATTAATGATTGTAGCTATGATTTATGATCTATGACCTTCTGGACCAGAAGACCTCAAAGGTCCCTTCCAACTCTGTTCTGATTGACCTATCACTTTGTTGTTTGTATGTACATTGACAGCTTATGCCCCGGAGACAAATTCCTTGTGTCTCCAATCATACTTGGCCAACAAAGAATGCCATTCTATATTCTTGTGGTTTTACACATTAATTGACTTCCACGATGCGGGACAATTATATTGTTGTCCTTTGAATAGATTTCCTCAACTTTGGCTCATGAGCTCCCTTTCTCTTGATCTTCAGCCTGCTCCAGTTCAATCACACCTTTGACCTAAAACAGATACAGAACATGCCAAATCCACCAAAGCAAGCATGACCAATAGATCTCTGTTTACACCAAAGAACCACGTCTTGGTTCCATCACTGCCTGCTTTTCTTGCCAACAAGACTCCCAGTGATCATGTTGTAGCTTGGCATCCATGAAGATGGTCCATGCGAACAGGAAAGGAGGCGAAATGACAAGGGAACAAAAAAAGAAGAAGATCAACTAACAGTTGTGGTGGAGAATGGTGTGGAGGTAGGAATCCTCATGGTAGTAGGCAGTACCTTTGGGGTCATCAGGAATGATCACGGGTGGAGAGATGTCTGGAAGTTCCTCCTCCCCTGGTTGAAAGCCCGTTGCTCGGAGGTGAGTAATGTCTAGAAAGTCTGGCATGTCTATAGAAACATCTGCAAGCAAAAGGATAAATGGGAAATTAATGACATTATTGGGAAATTATCCTAACTTTGAAACTAGAGAGTCTCTTTAACAAAGCAGGAAGAATAACAGCCCTGGTAGCGCATTGGTTAGAATGCAATATTGCAGGCAAACTCTGCCCAAAGTCTGGAGTTTGATCCTGATGGGGTTCAAGGTTGAGTTACACCCTTCCAAGGTCGGTAAAACGAAGACACGGATTGTTGGGGGCAATATGCTGACATTGTAATCTGCCCAGAAAGTGCTAAAAAGCACTATATGGGGTAGTATATACTGTAAGCCTAAGGATTATTGCTAGTGCTAGAACAATGAAATTATACAAACCTATCCAGAGAGAATTCCTACAATCTATTAATGTGAACCAAAGACATGGCAAAATAAAGATGCTTCTATTTTTTGCATAATGCAAGGAAGACGAGTATTCTATGTAGCTTGGGGAAAGCATATTCCAATGCATGGGGCCGCTACAAAAAAGGCCCACCACTTAATTCAAGTTTCTGTAGGATTTATATTCCTTGCAGAGAGCTGGTCATTTGCATCCTTTTAGAGAGAGTAGGAATGGATTTCCAGCGAACAAAAATTGCAGACTACAGGAACCAGGCGGACTTATTCAGGTGATCTTGAGGACACAGATAAACCTCCAAGTGCTTCAACGACCCTCTAAAACGGGGCTGTCAAACTTGCGGCCCGCAGGCCAGATGTGTCACAGGCTGGCCACACCCACACCCGGTTTAGCAAAGGGAAGGAAAGTCCCGCTACGTCACATGACAATGCCATGACGACGCAAGTTTGACACTTCCGCTCTAAAAGGATGCAAATGACCAGCTCTCTGCAAGAATATAAATCCTTCCATTCCCCACTATCCTGCTAGAGCTGAGGAAGCTCCTTGGATGAGAATTCTATTCTCCAAGGCAGCTGAGTGTAGAACAAGAAGCAATGGGTGGAAACTAATCAAGGAGAGAGAGCAACTTACAACTGAGGAGAAATTTCCTGACAGTTAGAACAATTAGTCAGTGGAACAGTTTGTCTCCAGAAGTTGTGAATGCCCCAACACTGGAAGTCTTTAAGAAGATGTTGGATAGCTATTTGTCTGGAACAGTATAGGGTTTCCTGCCTAGGCAGGGGGTTGGACTAGAAGACCTCCAAGGTCCCTTCCAACTCTGCTATTGTATTGTATTGTATTGAGAAGCGGAATGTCTTCAAAAGGAAAAAAGAAAGTCCAGTTGCCTCCTGAAAAAGCACCTTTGGGACAGCCCTGTAGTAGACAAACCTTACAAATGAACCCACGGCAATTCAATAGGGAAGGCCGCCATCGAAATACATACCAAGCTTCTTAGGGATCCAGTCCAGGCCAAAAGTAAACTTCTTTATCTGAACCACCAGGTATTCAGGAAAGGAAGCAAAGCGAGACGTTCTGGAAGTGTAAAGCAATTCCATGTGAAATTAAAAGATCCCAAACTCATGATCAGAAACTTCATGATGTTAACAGAACAGCTGAACTGCTCTTATTAGATCATACACAAATGCCCGTCCCTTCCACTATTCTTTTCTATGGCAGCCAACCAGATATGTCCAGAAAGCAAAGAAATACAGGTAGTTCTCATTTAACAACTGTGTCATTTAGCAGCCACTTGCAATTACAATGGTGATATATGCTCATCACAGAAAACCATCCAGGCAGAAACCCATATTTTTATTTTTAATGTTGCCTTTTTAAATACAACACATATATATAATTTTTTTTAAAGTAACTCTACGACCAATCCTCCCATTTAAAACCGTTGCAGGTCTGTAAAGAAAAGGAAAGCTGAAGTCAGATAATAATGGGATTTCACTTAGCATTTATTAATTGAATATGCTGCCCCAAGCTGTCATCACTAGAGCAAGATCCCTCTCCCACTGCTTCTCCACCATCTGGTAAGAGTAAGATACCTTATCTTATTTATTTATTTTTTACCAGATGGCTAAGCCAAAGTAACAAAGTGTCAGACTACAATCAGATTTAATAAATATATATATTTTATAGCGTATATTTTGTAGTAACTGAAATCATCTCCAGAAAAAGCAAAATTGGAGAAGATTCTCTTCATTCCAAAGAAAGACCCAAAGCTCACAAGACTGAAGATAAAGCAGAAAATGTGTAATTGTCAGTGTGTATGAGAGTTCATGACTTGGCAGAGACATGATAACAAGGTCAGCCAATGAATAGGCATAGCAGTTAAGTCAGCCAATGGGGGCTGTTTGGAAACTGAAACAGTATTTGCTGGAGACAGCAAGGAGCCTAAGCGTGGCTTAGCTCTGTAGCTCTGAGTCTGTGCTGAGCTCTAAGCTAGTCTGCTGCTCTGAACTGAAACTGAAACTGTTCTCTCCTCTGCCTGTGTTTGCTTGTATTTGCTACCACATTGGAAAACCTGTTTTTGGTATTGTATATTTACTTCATGAGTTATATTATATATAAAGAGAAGTTAATGAATCCTGTTGAATCAGTTACCTGTGTATGCTTTCTGGATGTGATTGCTGCAACAAACTCTGACAGTAATGCCACTACTTTTTACACTACTTAGAGAATAAATGAATAACCGAAAGGTCCTAACAGAGCTTTGAAAGTAAATGGAGCTATTTATGGATTTGCTATCTCAGAAGACACAAAGAGTAGGAAACAAAGAGGAATCAGCCTAAAATTCCTACGTAGCCAAGAGTGAGCTAAGTTCAACCTCCTTTGGATTCCACTGACCGTTACCTAACTCCAACCAAGGGCTAACCGAACAATATTCCCGCGCATGGGCGTAATTAGTGATACATCAGTTGAATTGGACCTGATCTTTTGTACCTGACACATACTCACTTAACGCCAGCAGACTTGGCTTGAAGGGCACTGCTCCAAAAGTCTTCTACATTTTCTGGTTCTGTAAAGGCCTGGAGACAAGCACTGAAAGGGATCCTTGCCCGGACCACCTCTGGTGGGGGCCTCCTTGCTGTTTCTGCTTCTCTTCTCTTCAGTTCATAAGCAATCAGTTCATCTAATCAGAAGAACAAGTGATGTTCAATAAACACCATACCTCTGTTGAAACACCATACATCATGGGTGGTGTTCTGACCCAGCTCCCCAAACACGACAAATCCTCTGAAGTTAACTCAACGATTCCTTTATTAGGAGCGCCAGCACCCCTGGCAAAAAAGTTTCTCTCTCCCCACAGCAACAGATCTGTCTGGCAGGGAGATGTATAGTTGTCTGCCACATCTATTCATCTCTGCCCCCTGCCTTTTATCTCCAGAGCTAGGGTGGGGCTTTGCTAGCAGCGGTGGCTGTTCCTTCCCAAGGATCAGCCCACGGATTTCCACTGCTCTCCTCTCCTCTGCTTTCTGGCATCCATGTGTCAGTCACTGGACCCAGCTGTTCCTCCTCTTCCTCATCAGCCAACTCCAGACCTGGGGGCTGTTCACTCTCCATCTGAGGGCTGACGGACAACCCAGGCTCTGCCTCTGTCTCTCTCTCTCTCTCTGACAGCTCCATTCTCCTGGCAGCCAACAGGCCACAACAGGTGGGTTCATTTGATGGCAAATGAACATGAGAAATGGCTCCCCTGACAACATTTTGCATCAAAGAGTGGATCACGTGAAACGACAGTGTCTGACTTTGTTGCTGAATCCATAGCAGATTGTTCATAACGCAAGTCATTCCTGCGACTGAACTGGGACTTCCAAGGGAACGCCTGCCTGAATTATACCTGAACGATAGACAATTCGTACACGCACTTTACCTTTGTTTATTGCAGCTTCCATTGCTACAGGCAATTGCATGAGATATTCCACCCTCTCTGTGTACCGTACTTTTCTGGTTTGGCAGCACTGGGTCCGTTCTTCAACCAAGAACCGGAAGACATCGCTGGGGTTTTCCGAGCCAATTCGGTTTCTCTGAAAAGAAAAGAAAAATCAACACATAAGCAAGCAAGAGCCGAGGTGGCGCAGTGGTTAGAGTGCAGTACTGCAGGCTACTTCGGCTGACTGCTAGCTGCAGTTCGGCAGTTCAAATCTCCCCAGATCAAGGTTGACTCAGCCTTCCATCCTTCCTTTCAGAATCCATCGATGTTCAGTAGACAGATCATACTCTGTTTTTTTCTTATTTAGATGAATAGCATTTCTTTTTCTTTTTAAAATGTTATCAGATATATTTCATTCGAAGAGCATAAACTGAAAATTAAAAAAAATGTAGAAAAAAGGAAGCAAAAGAAGCCATGGTGGCACAGTGCTTAGAATGCAATAGTTGCAGGCTAATTCTGCCCGATGCCAGGAGTTCGATCCTGGCCAACTCAAAGTTGACTCGGCCTTCCATCCTTCCGAGGTGGGTGAAATAGATTGTTGGGGGCAACAGGCTGACTCTGTAAACTGCTTAGAGAGGGCTGTAAAAGCACTATGAAGCGGTATATAAGTCTAAGGGCTATTGCTATTTTGATTGGGAGTTGCCCAGAATTGGTTATGAAATGGATGGCTACATATATGTTTGAGGGGTCCTTGGTGCTCTCTGAGCTTGCTTGTTTCCTTGCAGACATTTCAATACCCTAACTAGGTGACATCATCAGTGCTAGTAAGGGGTGCTGTTTGCTGTCAGTTTATATTCTGGTGTAGGTGGGGGGGGGGGCGTCTTAAGGATTCTCTGGTTGGGATGTTTGCTCTTTGGCAGTTTCTTGATTGGGGTATTGCTCATTTGATTTTGGTTTGAAGTTGACCTTGGAGTTAATGTCTATGGAAACTCTCAGTCATCCGGGTCATGGTTGTCCCAAAGGTGCTTTTCAAAGAAGCAACTGGACTTTCTGGCTTATCTTTGAAGACGTTTCGCTTCTCATCCAAGAAGCCTCTTCAGCGCAGAGGTTTTGAAAGAGAGAGTGGAAGACCCAGAGCTGAAGAACTTGCAGTTAATCAATGCTGATCTGAGTGCTGATTACTGGTGGAGAGCTGCTAGAGCAGGGATCGGCAACCTTAAACACTCCAAGGGCTACAAAGGTCCTAAACGGAAGCCCCCCGTTCAATTCTGGAGCCGACCGAAAGTCCAGTCTCGCCACCATAAAGTCTCCTCCTAGTGCTGCATCCTTCTTCCTCTACCTGTCCTAACCGAAAGCCCTATCAATTGTGGAGCCGACTGTCGACAGGGAGCCACAGCAGAGGGATGAAAGAGCCACATGCAGCTCCAGAGCCGCAGGTTGCTGACCCCTGTGCTAGAGTCTTTTATTCTTTGGGGCCGGTTGATTATATCCTTTTCCATAGTCTATATATGGTGTTAATGTCTATGTTGATGGATGATTTGTCAGAGCGCCAGGCTTCTAGAAACACCCTGGCATTTTTGGACTTGGCCTGGTCTAGGATTGGTCACATTGTCCCAATTGAAACTATGGTTAAATCTGTCTACATGTTGTGAAATTAAAAGGATTTTCGTCATGTCTTCTGACTTCCCGTTGCTGTTCATGGATGCGTTCTGCCTGTTTGTCGTACACAGTGGTTGTTGCAGTTCTTACACTGTATGCTGTAGATGACTCCTGTTTTTTCTCCTGGGATTGCTGGTTTGGTTAAGATGTTTTGAAGGGCTTTAGCTGGCTTGTGTGCTACGCTGATTCCATGTGGTTGTAGTGGTCTATTTGTGTTCCCAAGGTGCTTTTTTAGGAGGCTACTGGACTTTCTTGTTTCTTCTTTTGAAGACGTTTCGCTTCTCTTGCAAGAAGCTTCCTCAGCTCTGAGAGGATGGCGGGGAATGGAAGGATTTATATTCCTTGCAGACAGCTGGTCATTTGCATCCTTTTAGAGGGCCGTTGAAGCACTTGGAGGTTTATCTCTGTCCTCAGGGTCACCTGAGTAGGTGCTCCTGGTTCCTGTAGTCTGCAATTTCCCCCTGGAAATCCATTCCTACTCCCACACCATTCAAAGGGTGTTCACTCCAAATTGTATAGCTATGACCCTCAGGACACAGATAAACCTCAAAGTGGCCTCAATGACCTTCTAAAAGGATGAAAATGTCCAGCTGTCTACAAGGAATATAAATCCTTCCATTTTCTACTATCCTGTCAGAGCTGAAGAAGCTTCTTGGATGAGAAGCGAAATGTCTTTTTAAAAAAAACCCAAGAAAGTCCAGTTGCCATCTGAAAAAGCACCTTGGGGACAACCATGACCTGCAGAACTGAGAATCTCTACAGACTTTTAGTCTATTTGTGGTTTCTGAGATAGCCTTGATGTATGGCAGTGTAATTCTTTTTCGGGTTTGATGTTTTTAATGTTTTAAATAAATAAATCATGACACACAATTGATTGTTGACTAACCCAGATCATATAGGACCGTGATGGTGAACCTATGGCACACATGGCACAGGTGGCATGCGAAGCCATATCTTCTGGCACGCAAGCCGTCAGCTCCAGAGTGCATTCACAGGCCAGCCAGCTGATTTTTGGCTTCCCAGAGGGCCAGGGGGGGAGGCCGTTTTTATCCTCCCCAGGCTTCAGGAAAGTCTCCGGAGCCTAGGGAAGGCGAAAATGGCCTCTCCCGGGTCTTCGGAGGCCCTCTGGAAGCCGGAAATGGATTGTTTCCGAACTTCCGATATGCCTGTTGGGCCCATTTTTCACTGTCCCCAGGCTCCGGGAGTTTTCCTGAAGCCTGGGGAGAGTGAAAACTCCCCTCATGCAGGGGTGTGTGTCATGCGTGAATGCCCGGGGGATTATGCGGGGGGGGGTTGCATGTGCATACACAAGTGGGCGGCGCACATTGCATTGTGGGGCATGCTTGATTATCCCAGGTCATATAAGTAGCTTTTTATAGCTAGAGTTTCCAAGAAAATAATATACCAGCTGGGAGCGAAATTGTAAAACCCAAACAATTCCCATGCTGCCATCCCAAACCTCAGTAAATCAGAATTAAGGCACGTAGTGAAAGTCCCACAATTTCTACCACCCGGAACTCTCAAAGTCCTAGCTGAGGATATTGAATTTGTTTTCTGAGATAGCTCAAGCTGTGGAAAGCTGTAATGCTTTGTCAAATTGCACTTCCATGGTTCTAGAAATAGATACATCTCTACCTCTGGAGGTACTTAGATTAAGGATTTGTGCGTAGGGGGAAAATATTGCACAAAGCACTAGGGAAGTAAACCGTAGCTTTGTATTCTCCACTGGGGGAACAAGCGCTTCAAAGATATCCGTCAGCATTTAACAGTGCAGAAGTTCCCTCTCTGTTAAATGTATACTGCTCGATTTTTCATAACAAAAAATCATTGTGTACGCAAGCCAATGAAAGTTTCATAACTCAAAGGCTCATTGATTTCAGCAGACAACTCCGAGTGAAATCAATAAGGGTTGGAAATGCTTAATATGATCTGGAATATATTCTGCGTTTGTAGATCATTTATCAGCAAAAGGCATCCCACGAGTGATCTCTTTATGGTTGTCTGAGTTTCGCAATAAACCTGATCATATACCAGTATGAGTCAGATAGTGAGGAGACTGGGGAGGAACATGGGCCAGTCCTGAGGGTTGAAGAAAGGTCAGATGTGGGCTCTGCCTCAGAGGCAGAGAGGAACGAACTGGGAGTGGAGTTTTGCAGGAAACAATTCATCCATTGGTCTGGAAAGTTATGTTTGTGAGAACCTCTGTGTCAAGTTTTGCTTTGCTCTGTGCTTGGACACAAGTTATCTGGCAGCACTCCTAATGAGATAAGGTGCGTGTGGGTAAACGTTCCTTTGAAAGACTGTTTGATAATCCATGCAACTGTGAATGAAAGGAATTCACAGTCATGTAAATAAAAGATGTTTTTGGGGGGACTAAGACTTTGCTTTTGCTTTCTAAGGAAGCCTGGGTCAGAACAATTTGAGAATTTCTACTGCAAACCTCCCCATAGGATTGAATATCACAACCTATCACAATTTGAAAGACAAGTATTCCTCAACTTACAACCAAGTTACAATGGCACTGGAAAAAAGTGACTCAGGACTGTTTCTCATTCTTATGGCCATTGCAGCATCCCTATGATCACCTGATCAAAAATCTGGGTGCTTGGCAACTGGTTCATATTTATGACGGTTGCAGAGTCCCAGGGTCGAGCGATCATTTTTTGCGAACTTCTGACAAGCAAAGTCAATGGGGAAGCCAGATTCAAGGAACAACTGCGACAAGAAAAGTAGTAAAATGGGGTAAAACTCACTTAACAAATGTCTCAGCAACATACATTTTTGGGCCCCGTTGTGGTTGTAAGTCAAGGACTACCAGTATAGTGTAGGATTTCTTTATATCTCAAAATTGCCTACCCAACGGGATACCCTTTCTTGAAAAATGAATGGCTATAAATTGAGGATTACACCTGATTTCTCTGCTCTGAAGTATGCTAGTCTCGTGCATGTATATATGTATACAGGTGGAAAGGGAGGGAGGGAGGGAGGGAGGGAGGGAAGAAGGGAGGAAAGAAGGGTGGAAGGAAGGGAGATTTAGAGATTAGTCTTCCTTCTTGTGTATAATAAGGCATCTATCAGCACCAAGTTCTTGAAATTTCTTTCAGTTGGATCCTATACTTGCTTTAGACTTCTAGAAGAATTTAAATTAATCAATGTCCTTGACCAGAAACCGGACAGTTGGTACCACATTTATCTATAAATAAAACTTCTAAATGTTTGTGCAAGATTGGTTGATATTATCTTTTTTGCTAGTTTATTCATGCAAAAAAAAAGACATTAACCTTTGCTCACCTCTATCAGGTTGATAAGGTGCAGGAAAAATTCTAGTGCATCTTGTTGCCGACTGGAGGAAAATTCGGGGTGCCCTTTGCTTACAAATGCTTTGAACATGCGCGGAGAAATACCATTGTGCTGAGGCTGAAACACAAAATGAGGAGGAAAAGGGGCTAAATACATTTTCAAAATATATTTCTGAATATGGCAGTAACTATTATGAACCTTTATTTTCAGTAACTCTGACAAAAATCTATTACTTTCATTTTCTCCATCTCCCCCCCACCCACCCAGGGGTGGGTTCCTGCCAGTTCTAACCTCTTCTATAGAAGAGGTTCCACAAATCTACAGTGCCGTTTAGAACCGGTTCCAGCTCCCTCCCCCTGCCCATCCGCACATCATCAAGATGAAGAGCGAGAGGAGGAATTCTGGGAGTTGAAGTCCACAAGTCTTAAAGCTGTCAAGTTTGAACACCCCTGGGTTTGTTTTTCCTAAAGGGTTAGGGGTGCAACTTGGCAGCTTTAAGACTTGCGTGCTTCAAATGCCAGAGTTTCTGAGCCAACCTTTTGGTTGCTAAGCAAGAGCGTTGTTAAGTGAGTTTCACCACATTTTACAAGTTGGCCATGCCCACCCAGTCACATGGCTGGTAAGCCACTCCCACAAAGCAGGCCACACCTACAGAAGAGGTTCTAAAAAAATTTGAAACCCACCACTGTCCCCGCCCCACCGAAAACGGAAGAGAGAGGAGAAAAATTGCTTTGACGATGCTGGATTCTGGTTTTGTTAATGAAAAGATGCATATTAGAATTCCGTGGGTGAACTGTTGGCAGGATAGACTCCTTATAAGTGTGACAGTAGTTTATCATCCTTGCAGAAAATGCCATTCAATGTATGGAGCTCCATATACATATGTTCATTCATCAGTTTCTTCACGGCCTGCGCACTCTTTCAGTGTGATAGATGGATAGTGCAAATGCTGATTCTATCTTACAGATTCACAGCATGACATTTGCATTCTTAGCGGATAATGGTAAATAGATTGGACTAAGCAACTTGAAGTGGGCAAGAGATGATGGATAGATTTTTCGTTTTTGTGGTTGTTTTGATTTGCTTCTCTTTTCCTCTCTCTTTCCTTTCTTCCTTCCTTTCTTTTTTGTAGGTAGGTGACATGATTAGAAGTTAAGTCGGATAGAAAAGAAAATGTTTTTTTAACAAAGGATGACATGATTAAAAGTTAGAATAAGAGGTAGAAATAAGAGAAAAGGGGAATGTTAGTATATATGTTACGGTGAAAGACCGAAATCTGGTGAATGTCGACATTCACCGGTGAATGTCAACATTCACCAAATACGCTTGGTGAATGTCCAAAAATACCCTTATCCTCTCGACACCGCGAATAGAAGACGCTTAAAAGGAAGCGAGGAGCCGAGGTATTAGGGTAAGGGGATTAGGGTAAGGGTGTCGAGAGGATAAGGGTATTTTTGGACATTCACCAAGCGTATTTGGTGAATGTCGACATTCACCGGTGAATGTCGACATTCACCAGATTTCGGTCTTTCACCGTAACATATACACTTTTATATAATAAGAGCAATAATAAGAAAAAATGTGGAATAATTGAATAGTGACAGATTGCAACTTTATATGTATTACTATTAGAAATATAGAAGTTGGTTGAAAGTAATAACTATGACTAATGCTATTAGTTTTATTTGTATTAGAATGTATGACACCCAGATGCCACACTGTTCATGCAATAATATGTTTGTAAAAAATAAAATAAAAACTTATACTAAAAAAAAAGATTGTACAAAGCAACAAGGAATATAGATAATGAAAATCAATTAGAGACCAAGGTCCTTGATTTACAAGAATTCAGAGCAGAATTTCCTTTGAGAAGCAGGGAGCTTGTTAAATCAGTCACTCCTGATTTTATGACCTTTTTGTCCATGGTTGTTAAGCAATCATTGCAGTTGTTGAGTGAATCGCATGGTCATTAAGCAAATCTGATACCTGAGAATGAATCTGGCTTCCCCCATTGACTTCGTTTGTCATAAATCAGCTAGGAAGGTTGCAAAAGGTCAACATGTGACTCTCACCCCACCCCAAAACATTGCAACCAATCAATCGGAGTAGAGCTAGAAGGGACCTTGGAGGTAGAATAGGATAGAATAGAATAGAATAGAATAGAATAGAATAGAATAACAGAGTTGGAAGGGACCTTGGAGGTCTTCTAGTCCAACCCCCTGCCTAGGCAAGAAACCCTTTATCATTTCAGACAAATGGCTGTCCAACATCGTCTGTCTCCAACCATCCATCCATCCATTTATCTATCTATCTTTGTTTTCTTTTCTTAACTATCCTTTCTCTGAATTTTCTATCTTAACACCTTAAGGGGGACAGATATTCCATTATGGTCAAATTACCAACCTTCCAAAACCTGAACATATGACGACAGAAAATTCTGGCCATGCCTTCCTCGTCAACAGTTGCAAAACAGCTTGGCTAAAAATAAGCTGGGTTGGATTAGTCAACCTTTCACACAGATAATTTAGGCAGGAGGCACTCCGTGACGTCCAACGGTAGCATGATATTAGGATAACTCTTTATAAAGTGCCTTAACAGATGTACGTGTTAGCTGTATGTCATCCACATAAATAAGGAGGCTATATTTATAGAGACATAGTCAATGAGAAGAAGCAAACACCCTGATCCGTTATGCTTTCTGCCTATGAAGGATATGAATTCAATTTTGGGGGAACCAGAAACATCCCGATGTGGCAAAGCAGCAGCTGGCAAAGCCCTTTGACAAGGGTGTCCAGCCTTGGCAACTTGTGGACTTCAACTCCCAGAATTCACCAGCCAGCATGGCTGGCTGTGGAATTCTGAAAGTTGAAGTCCACAAGTCTTAAAGTTGTCAAAGTTGAACGCTCCTGCTCTATGACACTCCTACCCACTCTGGTGGTCCGAAAATCACAGAAGTCAAACACATTTGCAGTGTGGTGCCAAATTTATAATTCTCCCTTTGCGAGTAGAAGACCATAACAGGGCCTCTTACAGGCTGAGAGCTCAAACATACAGGTTCTGCCCACAATTGTCACACATCTTGGAAGAAGGAATAAACTCCAATTCTTTCCTAAGTCTTTCAGAACCATCTCATCCATTCAATAAGTTGGAAATGTGCTAAATATGTATTGTTTATTGATTGAGACTTTATAAGGACAACTGATCTCATTTGGAGGCTAAAACATATAAAGAATGGTTGCTGGAACTAGGTATGTCTAGTTTGATGAAAAGAAGGACTAGGGGAGATATGATAGCAGTCTTCCAATATCTCAGGGGCTGCAGTCAAGCTGTTCTCCAAAGCACCTGAGGGCAGGACAAGAAGCAATGGCTGGAAACTAATCAAGGAAGGAAGAAACTTAGAACTAAGGAGAAATTTCCTGACAAGTTAGAACAACAACTTGCCTCCAGAAGTTGTAAATGCTCCAACACTGGAAGTTTTTAAGAAGAATACTGAAAGAATGTTATCAAATTCAAATTTTAGTCTTGTCTTCTCAAAGCCAGACAATCACAACTTCTTTAATCTCTCATCAGAGGACTTACTTTCTAGGGTTTTTTTGTAAAAAGTTTTTTATTTTTCCTTTCAAAATCATTCTTAGATATACATTCTTATAGTTGTTATTTAACATATGTCAATTCATATCATTTTTCTGCCTATATATTTACATTTTAATATTTTCTTATTTCCTCTCCCCCTATATTAATCATGTGTCATCTGAGATACTTATTTCATGTTTTGTTCCTTTTTCTTTCTATTTATACCTTTTTTCAAACCACTTGTAAAATTGCACCCATGTCCTGTAGTTCACTGATTCCTCTTTGTCCTTTATTCTCAATGTCAACCTGTTCATTTCTGCACAATCTAATATCTTCTTTATTACTTCCCATTCTGATGGGATTTTGTCTGCTTTCCCGTTTTGTGCAAATAGAAATTTGGCTGCTGTTATTATTTCTACAATCAAATATGAATCTTCTTTACTGTATTTCTCTGGTAGAATACCCAATAAAAATATATCTGACTTATACTCTACGGGTTTATGTATCATTTTCTCTAAGCATGTTTGTATTTTAACCCAATAGCTTTTTGCATCCCTACACATCCACCACATATGATAGTACGTTCCTGGCAATTGGTGACATTCCCAACATTTAGCTGATTTATCCTTAAACATTTTTGCTAATCTTTCAGGTGTCATGTGACATCTATAAAACATTTTATATAAAATTATCTTTATATGCTGTCGGCATTGTCAGATTATAACTTACTTTCTAGTTTCTCGACCATTCCCACTATCTTTCCCTGCACCAGTTTCTCTCAATCCTTCTTAAAATATAGTATCCAGAACTGGAGATAATGTTTTTGGGTATTCTCTGGATGCATCTTTTTTTCCCTTTTTAATGACAGGGACTTCATCACTTCTCCAAGATATCCCAAAGGCAGAATATCAACATTCAGCCTATCCGTAAGCAAATGATTAGGACAGGGGTCAGCAACCTGCCCAAATTGGCTCTTTCATTCCTCTGCTGTGGTTCCCTGTCACTGGTCAGCTCCACAATTGATAGGGCTTTCGGTTAGGACAGGTGGAGGAAAAATGCTAGGAGGAGACTCTATGGTGGGGAAACCGGCTCCAGAATTGAATAGGGGGCTTCCGTTTAGGACCTTTGTGGCTCTTTGAGTGTTTAAGGTTGCTGACCCCTGGATTAGGACTTGGATGGGGAACACCAGCGAATCCCCAGACTGGAGACTAAATAGGTAAATTTTAAAAAACTTCTGTGATATTGCCAAGAATGTTTCATGAATGGGTTGGTGGCCACTAGGGGTTGACTGTGACATGGAGAATTTTAAAGTTTTGTGTAGGTTTTTTTTTTTTTGCTGGGATATTGAATAAATAAAGAAAAGCTGCTATTTCTCATTATGAGAATGAAATTGACACTGTCAGCATTTCCTCACCTCCAAATTATAGGCATTTGGTCTTTCCTCTGTCTTCAGAAGATCTGCATAGATCTCTCTCTCTCTCTAGGAGATCTTTAAACATCTTTGATTTCATTCAATATGCTTTCACTGACCTCTTTTTAGGACTTCCCATTTTGGGTCTTCAAACAAGTCCAGCACAGAAATCAAAGAATGCACAATCAAAATAAAATGCAATCAAGGGAGCTTTCAGAAAGAGCTTCTGTTTTAACTCTTGACCTGACATTCAATCACTCGCAGATTTTGCCTTCTAGACGAAGAAGTTCGGTTGATTAACCTACTGATTCAAATTGCAGCCCTCCATAAATATCTCTCTCTCTCTGTTTATCCATGTAGCTCTTCCCAGAAGAAAAATATCCTCAGTAGCTCATTAGCTACTGCTTCCCCTGTATCTGTTACACAGCAACCTTTCCTTTATAAATATACCATCTGCATCTATCTATGAAAAAAGGCACTTCAAAGAAAAGGTAAAAAATAAAGCCAGTGGTAAGATGGGTGTCTAATAAAATTTAATCAATTAATTAATTAATGACAGAGACAGATAGACGGATAGACAAAACCATCCCACCAAGCATCCTAGAATTTGTTCCTTTTTATAGATTTAAGATAACTGAATGCACTGAAATGTTTTTTTTTTCAAAAACCACGAATCATTAAAACCCGGGAATACTGACAGCAACCTTCAGCAGTACAGTATAAATCATAAAATGAGATTTACATGAGAATTACAATGATTTCTATCCAAGCAATTAAAGACATCATTACAAAAAAACAAATTCAAATTTCAGAAGCGATACCAGCTTGTAGAAAGAGTTATAAATAGTTCTGGAGTTGAATTAAAATCTGGGTTAGATTTTCTTGGGAAATATAGCATGATGGGATTTTTTTTTTAAAAAAAGTTATGATTATTTGACATCCCATCCCAAGTCACTTGTTGAAATGCGCGCCCATAAAAACTGAATAAAATAAAATAAATAAATAAATCTCATTTTAGAAAGAGAGAGTTAAGAGGTGAAGTATGAAGGCCTGCAATGAGTTTCCATATTTAGGGGTAATAAAATCTTGCCCGGATCTCACTTCCGGTTCCGGCGGCTGACGGCGACGGGCAGAGACTGCTCGCCCCGCGCATCCCCGGTGGGCTCCCCACTCCTTGGGGGGCACAGGACGCCCCGAAGAGGCATTCTGCCGGAGGAGCAGCACGGCGGGAGGATCCCTGCATCGGCGGCGGCCGTCGGGGGGCTCCCGCTTTGCTCCAGGCACGGAGGAGCACGAAGGGGAGGCGCGCTGAAGCGTCTTCGCTGTGAGGCTGTCCGGAAGAAAAAAAGCTACTTGAAGGATGCAGCGGCAGTGCGGTGAGGCGTAGACTCCCTTCATACCTATTACCAATTCTAAAACTTCTCAGTGGTGTTAATTGGAACTTTTGTTTAACTTGGAGAAGTGCGGCTGGAGGGGAGGGGGATTTCCCCCCCCCTTGGACAAGCGGCTAGAAACAAAAGTGCTCGTAGCCCCAGGGAAGGAGGAGGGGGAGAGCCAAACTAATGAGGTCACACTCCAACTAAATGGATCTTCAGACTTAACCCTTTCAAGAAAATGTGATCTTTGGGAACTTTGAATCCTGAAAACTTTATTTGTTGCCTCAGTTCTCGAAGTTGGCAGGGCAAGATGGCACACTTCCGTTGTCTTCATGAAAGCTGAACTTGACTCCACCTTTCAACTTCAGGCTTCCGGTCTTTGTCTCCGTGTTATTTGGATACTCCTCTTGTGGATTGTTTGCTTTTGAACTTTCTGGAGCGAAAAACATCTGTTCCCTGCCAGGGTGATAGAGAGTTCCCTTTTGCCTGGTCACTCTGCCCCCCCCCCCCCCCCCCGAACTCCCTTGGCTGCTCTACCACTCTGACTGATTTTTCTCTATACTGACTGGACTCTTTATTACTAACAATGACATCTAAAAGACCACCTCCTGGAAAGTCCGGCTTTGCTGCCTCTGCCCCGACATCTGCAACCTCAAGTCCGAGCACACAATCAACATTGACAGCTTTTAAACAAGTTAAAACTACGGACTTGGAGTTTCACCAAATGTTCCAACAAATTCTATAGGGACAAGAGGAAATTAAGAAACAGCTGAAGGAGATGAAAGAAGAAATTAGAGGAAACCAGGAAAAAATTGATAAGAACTCACAGAGATTGGATCATTTGGAGCAGGGGGCGGCTGAGATGAGGGGTGGTGGTGGAGGGCGTGCAAAGGGGAAACAAAGAGCTTGATACCCAACAAATGAAAATAGAGTTTGAGAGAATGTCCTTTTATCTTAGATTTCAGAATGTGATGGAGACAGATAATGAAAACATTAGGGACATCATGACAACCATCTTGGCTGAGTATACCCAGAAAGAAAAACAACAGATGGGGTGGGAAATAGACCTGGTCTATAGAGTGAACTCCACATATGCTAGAACACACAATGTCCCCAGGGAGGTGCACATTAAATTTCTTAGGAAAAGCACGAGAGATGAAATTCTGAATACACAAAGGGGACAAGCCCTGATATACAAAGATAAGGAGATAACCATACTGAAACAGATCCCCAAGAAAGTGAGGGAGAAAAGAAAATATTATTCGCAATTGGCGAATAAATTATACCAGAAGGGGGTGTGGTTTCGTTGGTTGCTGCCTGAAGGTATGTTAATATTCTGGGAGGAGACAAGGGTTAGAATTAACACACCCATAGAGGCGCAGGCCTTTATGGAAAAAAATTAATTACTCCTAGAAAAACCAGAAGACATCCCAGTAGATACACAAGACACGGGAGGGGCCGGAGCACTGCCAACGGGGGGAGATGGGGCGACATCAAGAAAGCTCAGATCACATAAATAAGTAAGAAAATCCACAGGATACAAATTGATTGAAATTATTTTTGAATTTATCACACTGACTATATGTTATATTATGTAATATTTGAATGCTATGCAAATGTACACCATGAGTCTGGAGGGGGCGTATACCTACCGCAGTTTGCGGCTGCCACAATTTGTAACCTTCCCCATACCTTTTCCTTTTGCAAAACACCTAAAAACCAATAAAACTTTGTTTAAAAAAAAAATCTTGCCCGGATCTCACAGGCTAACTAGGTGTAAATATTATGTCAATGGTCTCTCAGTAAACAAAGCTTATAAAGTAGGGCAGGCATAAATAGCTTCCTCTTTCATTCTTAACCCAGACCAGGACTTTTAGGTATAATACTTGCTCATTGTTGCTTTCTGTAGAAGAAAGAGTGGCAGAAGCTAGGGGTGGAGTCAAAAGAAGAATCAGCCTAAAATCTCTACATAGTCACAAGTGGACTAAGTCAATTCCCTGACTTCCCTGAATAGGCTGACTCTGTAAACCGCTTAGCGAGGACTGTAAAGCACTGTGAAGCGGTATATAAGTCTAAGCGCCATTGCTTTTGCTATTGGTTTCTTAGTCCAATGGTTTGACTCTATTGGACATGTCTCTAAACTCCAGTTTGGAATTTCCAGCAGAGGAACAGTTTGTGCTAAACAGTTATGGCTGTTTTGCAAATAGAAATGTATTTATATTTCTTCTCACCCTTCTCTCCCACCCCTTGTTCAAGAGCTGCAAGAGGTGTACAGGTAGACCTCAACTTACAACCATCTGTTTAGTGACTGTTTGAAGTTACAACGGCACTGAAAAAAAGTAACACAGTTTTTCACACTTATGACCATTGCAGCTTCCCCATGGTCGCAGGAACAAATTTCAGCTGCTTGGTAACTGGCATGTACCGTATTTTTCAGAGTATAAGATGCACCTTTTTCCCTCAAAAAAGTTGGTGAAAATCTGGGTGCGTCTTATATGCTGAATACAGAAATTTTGGCCTCCTGAAACCCCGCCCGTTTGCAAAAATGGACGTGCAAAGGGTTTGGGAGGCTTGCAAAATGCTCCTGGGGGCTGGGGAGGACAAAAATGAGCAAAAATCAGGCAGTTTTTGCGTGTTTTTGCTCCCTCCCCAGCCACCAAGAGCCCTCTACAAGCCTCCCAAACCCTCTACATGCCCTTTATTTTTGCAAAAAATGGGCCATTTTTGCTAGAAACGGGCTGTTTTTTGCTCATTTTTGCCCCCCACCCCCACCCCCCAAGAACACTCTACAAGCCTCCCAAAGCTCTGTAGGTTCCCTTTTTCTTCTTCAAAAAAACCAGGTGTGCAAAAGGGTTTGGGAGGCATGCAGAATGGAAAAACATTTTTTTTAAAAAAATTACCTCTTCAACATCATCGTGCGTCTTACACTCCTGTGCATCATATAGTCCGAAAAAATACAGTATTTATATCGGGGTCACATGATCCCCTTTTGCAACCTTCTGACAAGCAAAGTCAATGGGGAAACCAGATTCACTTAACAACCGTGTTACTAACTTAACAACTACAATGATTCACTTAACAACTGTGGCAAGAATGGGAGTAAAACGGGGCAAAACTCACTTAACAACTGTTTTGCTTTGCAATGGAAATTTTGGACTCAATTGTGAATATAAATGGAGGATTACCTGTATTTTACTAAAGTACAGGGAATGAATGTTTGGCCCAATTTTTTTTTCCCTTTGGTGTGCATTTTGCTAGTTTCTCTTGCAATAAGTTTGCTAAGCTTCTTAGAAACCTATTGCATTTATTCTACTCAATATCCTATCAAAGTTGGCAGAAAATCATGTTGCTGTTATCCAATATCTGGATGTCCAATTTCAGGGATGCTCTCTTGTGCCCTCAGAGAGTCATGTGCCATTTTCTCCTGCCTCGGCCTAAGATTTGAACAAAGCTATTGTGACATCACGTAACAGCACTGTGTTTAATTTTCAACTCTTTGAAGGTCCAAAAAAATAATTCTCTCTTGAGCTTTGCAAAAGTCCATTGTCAGGCCTGCCTCATTCAATATCCAAGAAAGGAAACCCCCAACTTCAATTAGTTAGAGAAAAGGTACTTTTACTGGATATGAAAACAGCGAATGTGAAGCAAGATCTGAGGCAAAAAAGGCGCGAAGTTGTACATATCAAAAGTTACACAAATCCCTGCCCCCAATTACCCCGGCCCAATCTCCAACCCCCAAGGGTGTCATGCAGGGTGCATTTTCAGGTGGCCTCATTCAGCTGGTATGCAGAGACGGTTGGCCTTGACCAAACCCAAACACGGACCTTCAGCATGCGCAGAAGATGGTGAGAACAAAACTCCCTTTTTTGAGATGTCTCCACCAGCACGCTTCCCCTCCCAAATACCATGCACCCCCTCCCTCCCCCTTACTATGGCAGCTGATAGCAAGCAAGCAAGCTATAGAGGCTGACATCTATTATGATCGTAAGTCATAACAGTCATGAGTCAGTCGTGTGACTGAAACCATTTTGCGACTTTTGTTTGTGGTGGTCATTAAGTGAACGCGGTGCTTGTAAAATTAACACACTTAATAGTTTGTTATGGGCACAGTTTTGCCAAAAATCAGATGTCTCAGTTTTGAGCAAAACTATTGCAATAGAGGGTCATGTGACCAGAGGACACTGATAATGGCCGTCAATGCGGCCATATTGCCAAGCACTCAACGTTTGGTCATGTGACCATGAGTACCTTTGAGGGTGCCTCATAGCTTCTAAGAATCATTAAGCAACCGGTCATAAGTTGAGTAATATCTGTGCCGAAATTATAAATAAAAATTCAGCTGTGATTTTCAGAGACAATTCTCTTGCTAAAACGATGATGGTTGTTCTCATCTGCCTTTTATATAATTCTCAAGCGGAATATGGTGGGTCAAATACCTTGTGTTGTTCCTTCATCACCTGCTCGATGAGCTCAGATTTCGCTGGAGGTTTCGAATACTGGCCTGAAAGAAGCCCATGTCCCAATTTAGCCCTGCAGCAAGAGAGAAGGGAGAGGGGAAGAGAGAGAAAGCATACCAAAAGTTACCCACTAAGTTGCAAAAAGGGAGAAAGGACAGGAAGAGGAAAGTAAGTTTAAATCACCCATCTGTCAACAGGAATCTAATCTGGACCCATCAGACATTCCCAAGAAGACTCAAGTCTCCTCAAGTCCCAAAGGTGCTTTTTTTTCTTTTTGTTGGGAAAAAAAACTTTATTGAGAATTTAAAACATTAAATACAAATACCATATTTTTGGAGTATAAGACGCACCGGAGTATAAGACGCACCAAGATTTTGAAGAAGCAAATAAAAAAAAAAGTTTTTGCACTCTGCAGACCTCCCAAACAGCCTGTTTTTGGCAAAAAATGGGCCCATTATTTTTTAAAGGGCATGAATAGCCTTTAGGAGGCTTGTAGAGTGCTCCAGAGGGCTGGGGGTGGGGGTGGCAAAATGAGCAAAAAAACCCGGCCCATTTTTTCTCAAAAAAAAGGGACGTGCATAGCCTTTAGGAGGCTTATAGAGTGCTCCTGGGGGCTGGCGGGGCAAAATTGAGCAAAAAACGGCCAGTTTTTCGCTCATTTTTGCCCTCCCCAGCCCCCAGGAGCACTCTGAAAGCCTCCTACGGGCTCTGCACGGCCATTTGGGTGAAGGGGGTGGGGTTTCAGGAGGCCAAAAAGTGCTGTATTCAGTGTATAAGACGCACCTGGATCTTCAGCCTCTTTTGAAGGAAAAAGGTGCATCTTATACTCCAAAAAATACGGTACCTTTAAAAATACTTTTGTATAAGTTACAATCCTTTTTGACAGTAATAACATGGTACTAACGGGAAATTTCAATCACCCAAATAAAGCTCAAAGCAGAATTGTTCCTTCTGGAGATTATTAAGGGAAAGTAGAGATAAAGAGATAAAATATTTAATTTGCACATAATTACAGCAGTGAGAATAGCACTCGCACAGTGTTGGAAAAGTGATACCATGCCGATAGACTGTTTGATAATCCAAAAGATTCTTGATTGCATAGAGATGGATAAACTCACTTTGGAATTAAGGGAGAAGGAAGACTCAGAATATTATACAGTTTGGGAAAACTGGTATCAATGGATAAATAATAGGAACATGAAACAGTTAGAAACATACCGTAGGTGTATAGATATAGGAATAATTAGGAATGTATAAAAATGTATTTGAATAGTAAGTGGTTATGTAAGTACCAAAAGTGCTTTTCAAAGGGCAAATGGATTTTCTTTTTCTTTTTTTCTTTTTTTTTTTAAGATGTTTTATTTCTTATTCAGGAAGCACCTCCAGTTTGGACTGAATGGTGGGGAAGAGAAGGATTTATATTCGTTGGTTGTTAGCATTCTGAAGGTTGATCTGAGAATCAACTTTCTTTCTCAGATCTCACTGAGAATCATCTCAGTGATTCTCTGTTTTCTAGGACTCATTGAGGCCACTTGGGGATTTCTCTATAATAATAATAATAATAATAATAATAATTTTATTTGATTAGCCGCAACCCTCTCCCGAAGGACTCGGGGCGGCGTACAATCAAGCAGATAAAAAATACACATAAGACAAACATATATACAAAAACAGAGACATATACATATGTGCATGGAGGAGGATGGACTTAAGTGAAAAACAGTTAAAAAACACAATTTAAAATCCCCTAATAAAATTACCAAATTAAAAAACCCATCAGGAGCGTTACTAAGTTATGGTCGAGCCAGGCCAGCTATTTGGAAAAGGTGGGTCTTGAGCTTGACACGGAAGGAGCGGAGGTCAGTAGTAGTCCTAATATCCGGGGGGAGGTCATTCCACAGGGCTGGGCCCGCCACAGAGAAGGCTCTGCTCCTAGGCGCCGCCCCATGGCACTGTCTGGTAGACGGCACCTGGAGAAGTCCCTCTCTGTGCGAGCGGATGGGTCGTAGGGATGTATGGGGCAGAATACGATCCCGCAGGTAACTAGGTCCTGAGCCATGGAGCGCTTTAAAGATCGTAATCAAAACCTTGAAACGCACTCGATAGACCACAGGGAGCCAGTGCAGCTCGCGCAGGAGAGGTGTCACATGGGAGTACTTGGTACTCCCCATAATCACCCGCGCGGCCGCATTCTGGACCAACTGCAGTCTCCGAGTACATTTCAAGGGGAGCCCCATGTAGAGAGCGTTACAGTAGTCCAGGCGAGACGTCACCAGCGCATGGGTGACTGTGCGTAAGGCGTCCCGGTCCAATAGGGGGCGCAATTGGCGCACCAGGCGAACCTGGTGGAACGCCCCCCTGGCCACGGCTGTCACATGTTCATCCATGGACAGCCTGGCATCCAGGAGGACGCCCAAATTGCGCGCCCGCTCCACGGGGGCAAGTTGAATGCCCCCAATGGCCAGAGATGGAATTATCTGGTTGAACCGGGGGGCCAGAACCCACAGCCACTCCGTCTTGGAAGGGTTGAGCCTGAGTCGGTTGTCATCCATCCAGACCCGTACGGCTTCCACACACCGGGACATCACTTCGATGGCCTCGTTGGGGTGGTTCGGGGTGGAAATGTACAGCTGAGTATCATCAGCGTACAGATGATATCCCACCCCGAAACCACGGATGATCTCACCCAGCGGCTTCATGTATGTGTTGAACAGGAGCGGCGAGAGGACCGACCCCTGTGGCACCCCACAAGTAAGGGGGCTTAGGGTCGACCTCTGCCCCCCTGCCAACACACGTTGCGTCCGGCCGGAGAGGTAGGAGCCGAACCACCGCAAAACGGTGCCCCGGACCCCCAACCCCTCCAGTCGGTGCAACAGGATACCATGGTCGATGGTATCAAAAGCCGCCGAGAGGTCTAATAGGACCAGGATAGAGGAGCAACCCCTATCTCTGGCCCTCCAGAGATCGTCTACCAACGCGACCAAGGCCGTCTCAGTGCTGTGCCCAGGGCGAAAGCCGGACTGGCGCGGGTCTAGATAATCATTCTCCTCCAGATGTCGTGGGAACTGAGAAGCCACCACACTCTCTACAACCTTCGCCGAAAAGGGAAGGTTGGAGACAGGACGATAATTGGCCAGCTCCGTAGGGTCCAGGGAAGGCTTCTTGAGCAAGGGTCTCACCACCGCCTCTTTCAAGGCGGCCGGGAGAGACCCCTCACCCAACGAAGCGTTCACTAGGCCCAGGAGCCAGTCGCGTGTAACCTCCCAGGAAGCCAGTACAAGCCAGGAGGGACACGGGTCCAGCAAACATGTGGTAGGTCGCAGTCGTCCACGCAATCTGTCCAAATCCTCGATGGCAACCAAGTCAAACTCCTCCCAAAAAGGTTTCTCAAGACTCGCCACTGGCGTCTCGACTAGGCCACTGAAGGGGACCCAATCCTTCCGGATTTGAGCGACTTTATCCAGCAGATATTTCCCAAACTCCTCTGCTCTACCCTGTAGAGGGGCCTCCCGCGGCCTCTGAAACAGAAGGGAGCGGGACACCCGAAACAGGGCGGCAGGGCGGTTCTCTGCGGATGCAATGAGAGCGGCACAGTATCGACGTTTAGCCGTTCTCAATGCCACTAGGTACGTCCTTAAATGGGCTCGTACCTGTGCTCGGTCCAATTCGGATCGGGAGGATCTCCAACGACTCTCTAGGCATCTCTTGCGGCGCTTCATCACCCTTAGCTCCTCGGTGAACCAAGGAGCCAGGGTGGATCGTTGCCGCCGGAGAGGCCGCAAAGGCGCCACCCGGTTCAAGGCCCCGGTAGTCGCATTATTCCACGCGGCCACCAGGTCCTCTACCCGAGGGCGGGTCAGGGCTGCAGGAGGTGGCCCAAGCTCCGTCTGGAACCTATCTGGTTCCATTAAGCGCCTGGGGCGGAACCATCTAGTGTTTTCCGGTTCCACCTCCCCGCAGCGAGGGGTAGCACCAGGGAAGTCAAGTCGGAGGAGTGAGTGATCTGACCATGATAGAGGAGTGATGGTTAAATTCACTCCTCCCAGATCACTCAACCACTGGCGAGAGACAAAAACGAGGTCCAAGGTGTGACCTCCCTCGTGTGTCGGGCCCTGAATCATTTGAGTCAGGTCCATGGCTGTCATGGAAGCCATGAACTCCCGAACCCCCTCTGAAGCTTCTCCCACTGACGGCAGGTTAAAGTCCCTTGAGAGTATAAAGTCTATACTCTCAAGAGTCACCTGAATCAGAGAGAAAATAGGTGTGGAACTTTCTTGGTTGTGAAGGACTGTGTTGTAGACAGAAGATAGGTATTGTTGTATCCCTTCTCCTCTATGGAGAGAGGGCCATTCAATTTTAACATAAATGGCCTCTTTGAGACACTCTTTCATTTTTTTAAAATAAATATATTTATTGTACATTTTTCTTTATAATTCATCACATTTCCAGTTTTGTAGCGGCAGTGCATTGGCTGTATCTAGTCCTTTTTGAGTATGTATAGTTTTATACACCCTGATTATAACCAATATTTTCTTAATCCTACATTTACTGCATAATCTCTTAAATACATAATGTTGTATGTCATAGTTATAGACATTATTTTCATAATTGCACCATAGCATTCTATATATTTATCTCTCTCCTTTCCTCTCTCTCCTTCCTTCTCCTCCCTTTTCCTCTTCTCTCTCCTCTTCTCCACTTCCCTCTCCTTCCCTTTGTCCTACTCCTCTCCGCTCGTCCATTTCTTTCTCTCCTTTCCCCTCTCTACTTCCTGCTTCTTCTTTCTCCTCTTCCTTCTCCTCCTCTCGTCTCCCCCACCCCGCTGTGTTGAGCCCCTCTTTCAAACCAGCGGCCCCCTCTGTCCAAAATGTGGATTTGCCATCTTCAAGAGTGGCCTTTGTTTTTCAAATATAGATGGACTGCTGAATCTTGACCTACTGGGTTTGCTCTCCTATGTTAGGGCAGGAGTCTCGTCCTCCTCCTAAGACAAAATTCAGCAGTCCAACAACCATGACCTGGATGACCGAGAATCTCCATCGACTCTCCACCAAATAAGCTTTCTGTCAGCATTCCAAATAGCATCCAAAAATAAATCAGAGTACAAGGCAAAGTATTGCTCAAAGTTCCAATTTATTAAGAGAGCCATGTTAGCACATCTGGGGAAACCTGGGTCTGAAAGCTTCCTGGTTTTCCCCACCTAGTTGAAAGTTCAAGATCTTGCCCCACACACCCACAAACCCATCACATGGCCCAATCTTCCACTGCCATGCTGGCAGTTCCACCCATCCAATTCTGGTCAGGTGCAGAGGTGCAAAGACAAAGAATGACCTTGGGTTTCTAGAAATAATTTTGTTGTGACTCCTTACAATCCCCCCTCTTATTTTCCCACAATAGAAAATAAATAGTAGAATAATAGAAAGTGTGGCAGGCCAAAGATCCAAAAGAAAAGATGACTGCAGGCCTCACACTTTCTTTCACACCCTATAAAGTAGGGGTCCTCAACCCTTCTAGTCTGCAATCTGATACCGGGCTGGCCCGTTGGGGACCGAGCCATGCAAGAGGCAGGCGAGCGTGCACGCATGCGAAGCTGCAAATCTGCAAGAGGCACCCACACACAAAACCATCCCCTCTCTCTCTTCCCCCCCTCCCCCTCCCCCCACCACTGGTCCACAGAGCCAGAAAAGTTGGGGACCGCTGCTAAAAAGTAATCAGCCACTTACATTTGAGTATTGAAATCTTGTGTTGGGTCCAAAGAAGAATAGTCAAATATCCTTGGAAGGTTTCCCACATACCTAACATAAAGAACAGCAGCAAGGCAAAAGGGGAAAAAGAGAAAATGTTGAAAAATTACAAATATTAACCACTTTTATTTGAGAAAGGCAGACATTTGGGAACCCCACAGTAATCCATACAAGATTGCCTTCTTTTGCAGATGGGCACAATCTTTGACACAGGACAAACCAGACTTTAGGTTACATGAAGCCCTCCCTGCTTGCAATTCATCTCTCCTGGACTACAACAGCAGGAAAACTCGATTGCATTCATTATTCTACATTTCTACCGAAATGGGGAAGCCAAATTCACTTAACAACCATGTTACTAACTTAGCACTGCCATGATTCACTCAACAACTATAGCAAGAAAGATTGACAAACGGGGCAAAACTCAACTGTCTCACTTAGCAATGAAAAAGTTTGGGCTCCATTATGGTGGAGGACTACTTGTAAACACCATCTCTGTGGCCTTTCCCCAACAGTGCCATCATCAATCGTCTTGTTTCTGATCTGTGAAAGCTGAGTTTTTATGAAACTCCCTAGAAATGACTTACGCCCTCTGAAATTCAGGAATACTGAAAATGGCTTGCAAGACACTGTTGATGTAGCAGCTGTTCCCCATGTTTTTCATGCCGGTATATCCAGGGCCATACATTGGTTTCAGCTTCATGCCCGATTCTTGGATGACTTCCCATTCAGAGACTCGGGGTTTTATGTCATTATCTCTCAGGCCATTCTCTGTCTGAAAGCAAAAAGAAAAGGGGGAGAAAAAAAGCTTTTTACCAACTTACAAAGCCAGGGCATTTAAAAGAAAAATCACACAACTTGCTTAGCTACGAACAACTATTCACCCCAAAAAGAAACACCTCTCCGCATAAAAATACCTCATTTTACAATTGCTGAGACATATTGTATAATGTGACTATGTCTCCACCTGCTGAATTATCCAAGTAATTGAAATCAATACATGGATCCCACAGTTAAGTTGCATTTTCAGTCAATCTTACCGTATTTTATTTATGTATTTTAGGCTTTGTATAGTTTTGATTTTTTTTTAAGATGGCAAGCGGTCCAGAGTTACCCTGTGGTGAGATGGGCAGCCAATACATTTTATAATAGCAATAGCCCTTAGACTTATATACCGCTTCACAGTGCTTTACAGCCCTCTCTAAGCGGTTTTCAGAGTCAGCATATTTGCCCCCAACAATCTGGGTCCTCATTTTAGGGACCTCAGGGAAGGCTGAGTAAAAACCTTGAGCCTGGTGAGATTCGAACTGCCAAATTGCAGTCAGCCGGCAGTCGGCAGAAGTAGCCTGCAGTACTGCACTCTAACCACTGCACCACCACAGCTCACTGGGGTTATTATCTCACTCGTTTAGTATAAATAAATAAATACATTTTATAGCTTTGTACATAAAGTTTTACCTTACATCCACAAAAACATTCAAGTACAGGGAGTCCTCAATTTACAACACTTCAGTTAGTGACCCTTCAAAGTTACAACAGCTCTGGAAAAAGTGACTTATGACCGCCGCAGCATCTCCATCAGTCACATGATTTACTTGAGAACTGATCCACATTTATGACTGTTGTTGTGTCCCGGGGCATGTGATCCCTTCTTGCAACCTTTTGACAAGCAAAGTCCATGGGGAAACCAGATTCCCTGAACAACCGTGCTACTACCATATTTTTCGGAGTATAAGACTCACCGGAGTATAAGAGGCACTGGAGTATAAGACGCAGCAAGGTTTTGAAGAGGAAAATAAATAAATAAAAAGTTTCCTTCCCCAAAACGGCCCATTTTCCATAAAAACGGCCCTGGTTTTCCCCCCAAAAAGGGCATGAATAGCCTTTAAGGAGCTTGCAGAGTGCTCCTGGGAGAGGAGGCCAAAAACGAGCAAAAATCGGCCCGTTATTTGCAAAAATGGGCCCATTTTCATTAAAAAAGGGGGGGGCATGGATAGCCTTTAGGAAGTTTATAGAGTGCTCCTGGGGGTTGGGGGGGTTAAAATTGAGCAAAAAAACGGGCCGTTTTTCACTCATTTCTGCCCTCCCCAGCCCCCAGGAGCTCTCTGAAAGCTTCCTAGAGGCTCTGCATGGCCATTTTGGTGAAGGGACGGGGTTTCAGGAGGCTAAAAATGCTGTATTCAGTGTATAAGACGCACCCAGATTTTTAGCCTCTTTTTTGAGGGAAAAAGGTGCGTCTTATACTCCGAAAAATACGATAATTTAACAACTGCAGTGATTCACTTAACAAATGTGGCAAGAAAACTCGCAAAATGGGGCAAAACTCACTTAAGATATTTCTCAATTAGCAACATAAATTTTGGACTCAATTGTGGTCGTACGTTGAGGACTTCCTCTACTGCGGCAAACATTCACCTATAATATATAGTAAAACTCTGAGAATATAACTACTTCCAATATCACTGTTACGGAGAATCAGTGTAGATGCTAAGACAAGATTCTGAACTTTGAGTTTCAAATTTCCTTCAGATTTGGATTCTTGTTTTTAGGTTTGTCTTGAAAATAAAATCTTTTTCAAGAACAAATGGTTTTGAAATTCAGGTCTATAGCTCATAAAGCTATTAAAGAAATTACAGTCTAGTAAATTTCTACATCTACAGTACAGTTTACTTTAGCTGGTTGTTTTAAATTTAATGGATGAAAAGTATATTCAGTGCGTATCTTCTTCATCAATGTAGGTGATTAAGGTAAGCAGAGTAGCGGAGGAGGAGCTTCCAACAATGGCGGTCGCCTCCTGAGCTCCTGAGTGAACTATGGAGCGCCCGACCGGGTAAAGGATTGCAACCGGCCCTATGACACCAGAGGGGGCTGAGAGTTGATAGCCCGACCACCCTGGCTTGTTTGGGCCAGTTTTGGCCTTCCAGGGTGGTCGGTGAAGATCGGAGGGCAGGAAGGAGTGGAAGATCGTAAGCGGGAATCGGCTGGGAAGAAGCCTGTGAACATGGCGACGGCGCAGTGCGGCTGCGCGGGTGGCGCTGACGCCGGCAAATTTAAAAAAGCCGGAAAAGCCGAAAAACAAAAAGGGAAGGAACGAGAACCACCGGAGAGCCCCCAGAGAGCCACCGGAGGCACCGGAGGGTCACTACCAGCATCGGGGGCACAGGGAGGAACAAGGAAGGAACAACGGAGCGCCGGAGAGCGCCGGAGAGGCACCAAAGACATCGGTGAGGCACTGGAAATAATGGCTGGGGATGACTTGGAGCCTTAAGGCCACTGGAGATCTTGACTTGGGGCTATGGACAGGCTTGAGCAGCCTGAGCAGGCACTTGGGGCTATGGACAGGCCTGAGCAGCTGCCCAGCCTAAAACAATCGGGCCAAGAAGGCCCCCACCCACCCATTAAGGAATTTATATTCACCTGGGACCATTTGAACCATCTTTCTCCCATTTACCATCTTTGCCTCTCTCCACCATTTGCGACACTTGAATACCTCCCATTTCCCCCCCCCCTTCCTCTGAAGTTACCATCTAGACATTATTTACCATCTAGACTTTAAGACTCTTGGTCCTCCATTGAGACCCTAGCCCTGCCGGCTATTACCTATTAACTTTGTTTTATCAGCACCTTACCCTACTGGGACTTTTAGCATTCAACAATTTACTCGAGGTTAGACCTGCTCTACCTGCGAGAAGCCCCTCTCTCGCAGGTATGGCCCCTGGTTCTTTCAAGGGCCAGCCTTGATGACGGGTTTGTGAACCCCGAGAGGTGGAAGAAAAGGAAGCTGAGGGGCTTTTTATCAAAATGTTTTATTGTGTTTTTAGGGGGTTCTAGGAAGGGGAGGGGGAATAACCAGGCCAGGAGGGAAGCCAGCGCCAGACGAACAGGTGAGTCTACGAAGGAAGTGAGCGGGGTGAGGGGGGAGAGGGAACTAGTTATTCCAGCAGAGGGTTGTTTTATTACAACGGTCGCGGGGAGGGGGGGATGCGAGGACAAGAAAAGATCGCAAGGTCGGTTGGGAGACCGTGGCTGCTGGCTACGCCCGGTCGTTTGTACCAACCCCCGCAGCCTAGGTGGTCGGGAACTACAGAGCCAGGGCCTGAGGCTGATGCTCTGCAATGCAAGGTCCGTGACCAACAAGGCCCCCCTCATTGACGAGTTGATCTCGGAGGGGGAGCTGGACCTTGCAGGGATAACGGAGACCTGGTTGGGTCACGAGGGTGGTTTACCCCTCGTGGAAATGTGCCCACCGGGTTTCCGTGCATTCCATCAGCCTCGGGCCCTGGGTAAGGGTGGTGGGGTGGCGGTAGTTATACGGGATTGTCTAGAGCCGAGGGAGTTCACTGTTCCTCAGATACCCGGGTGTGAGTCGCTGGGTATGAAATGGGGCCCAGGGAGGCAGTGGGGTCTGCTGATTGTATACTTGGCTCCTCGCTATACGTCAGCGGCCCTGCCCGAGCTCCTCGAGCTGGTCTCGGAGACGGCGGTTGAGATACCCAAACTTCTGGTTATGGGGGATTTCAACCTGCCGTCGACGGGAGCAGCGTCCAAGGTGGCTCGGGAGTTCATGGCTTCCATGACAGCCATAGGCCTGACCCAACTAATTCAGGGCCCCACACACGAAGGCGGCCACACACTGGACCTTGTCTTTGTATCTGAGCAGTGGACGAGTGATCTGGGAATAGGGGATTTAGAGATTACGCCCCTGTCATGGTCAGATCACTCATGTCTCCGGCTGGACTTCCCTGGCGCTACCCTCCACCGCAAGGAGGCGGAGCCAGTTTGTTCAAGCTGGTACCGCCCCAAGCACTTGATGGAACCGGATAGGTTCCAGACGGAGCTTGGGCCCTTACCTGTAGCCCTGACCCGTGCTCGGTCGGAGGACCTAGTCGACGCCTGGAATAGGGCGACGGCGGGGGCCTTGGACCGGGTTGCGCTTCTGCAACCTCTCCTACGGCAGCGACCCACCCGGGCTCCCTGGTACACCGAGGAGCTTAGGGTGATGAAACGCCATAGGAGACGTCTAGAGAGCAGGTGGAGGTCCTCACGCTCCGAATCTGACCGAACACAGGTAAGAGCCTATTTACGGACCTACCTTGTGGCATTGAGAACGGCCAAATGTAGACATTGTGCCGCTCTCATTGCGTCTGCGGATAACCGCCCTGCCACCCTGTTTAGGGTGACCCGCTCTCTCCTGTCGCAGGAGACGCGGGAGGCACCCTTGCAGGGAAGAGCAGAGGAGTTTGGGGAATATCTGCAGGACAAAGTCGCTCAGATCCGGAGCGGATGCCCCCCCCCAGAGTGGACCGGACGAGCCGTCATCAGTGAGTCTTGTGAGCCCACTCTGGGAGGAGTTTGACTCTGTTGCCCCCGAGGATTTAGACGGGTTGCGTGGACGGCTGCGACCCACCACATGTTCAATGGACCCGTGCCCCTCCTGGTTGGTACTGGCATCCTGGGAGGTGACGCGAGGCTGGCTTCTGGGCCTGGTGAACGCCTCATTGAGCGAGGGTTCCTTACCAACTGCCTTGAAGGAGGCGGTGGTGAGGCCCTTACTTAAGAGGCCTTCACTCGACCCAACGGAGCTAGCTAATTATCGTCCAGTCTCCAACCTTCCCTTTTTAGCGAAGGTTGTTGAGAATGTGGTGGTGCAGCAGTTTCCACGACACCTCGACGAATCCGATTATCTAGACCCACGCCAGTCCGGCTTCCGACCCGGGCACAGCACGGAGACAGCCTTGGTCGCGTTGGTCGATGATCTCTGGAGGGCCAGAGATAGAGGTTGTTCCTCTATCCTGGTCCTATTAGACCTCTCGGCGGCTTTTGATACCATCGACCATGGTGTCCTATTGCGCCGGCTGGAGGGGATGGGAGTCGGAGGTACCGTTTTGCGGTGGTTTGGCTCCTACCTCTCCGACCGGACGCAATGTGTGTTGACAGGGGGGCAGAGGTCGACTCTGAGGCCACTCACTTGTGGGGTGCCACAGGGGTCGGTCCTCTCGCCCCTTTTGTTCAACGCATATGTGAAGCCGCTGGGTGAGATCATCCGTGGTTTTGGGGTTGAGTACCATCTGTACGCTGATGATACTCAGTTGTACATCTCAACCCCAAGCCACCCCAACGAGGCTGTCGAAGTGATGTCCCGGTGTTTGGAAGCCGTCGGGGTCTGGATGGGGGACAACAGACTCAAACTCAACCCCTCCAAGACTGAGTGGCTGTGGCTACCGGCACCTCGGTTCAGCCAGCTGATTCCATCACTGGCCATAGGGGGCGAACAATTGCCCCCTGTGGAACGGGCACGCAATTTGGGCGTCCTCCTAGATGCCCGGCTGTCAATGGATGATCATGTGGCAGCCGTGGCAAGGGGGGCGTTCCACCAGGTTCGCCTGGTGCGCCAATTGCGCCCCCTTCTGGACCGTGATGCCCTACGCACAGTCACTCATGCACTGGTGACGTCTCGCCTGGACTACTGTAACGCTCTCTACATGGGGCTTCCCTTGGGACGCGCCCGAAGACTGCAGCTAGTCCAGAACGCAGCCGCGCGGGTAGTCATGGGGAGTACTAGGTACTCCCACGTAACACCTCTCCTGCGCGAGCTGCACTGGCTGCCTGTAGTCTTTCGGGTGCGTTTCAAGGTTCTGATCACCATCTTTAAAGCGCTCCATGGCATAGGGCCTAGTTACCTGCGGGATCGCATCCTCCCACATACATCCCTGCGGCCAATTCGCTCTCACAGGAAGGGCCTTCTCCTGGTGCCGTCCACGAGGCAATGCCAACGGGCGACACCGAGGAGTAGGGCCTTCTCTGTGATGGGCCCAACCCTCTGGAATGACCTCCCCCCCCGACATTAGAACCACTACTGACCTCCGCTCCTTCCGACAGAAACTGAAGACACACCTGTTCCGACTGGCTGGTCTGGCATAATTTATAACGTCTACCTCCTGGCATACACATTCTTACTGGTTTTTAGAGGGATAGTGTTTTAAATTTAACCTGATATGACATTGGGATTTTAAACTTTTGTATCGATTTATTTATTTAGCTGTACAGTTTGACATATTTTATCCTCCTCTCATACATGTATTTATGTAGTTATTACTATGTTTTAATTTGTTGTATTTTGATACGGACTGTACACCGCCCCGAGTCCCTTTCGGGAGAGGGGGCAGTATATAAACGCTAATAATAATAATAATAATAATAATAATAATAATAATAATAATAATAATAATAATAATAATAATAATAAGTGCAAAAGTTGGCTTGAAACTGAACATTAAGAAAACTAAGATCATGGCATCTGGCCCTCTCAATTCCTGGCAAATAGATGGGGAAGAAATGGAGGTAGTGACAGATTTTACTTTCCTGGGCTCCAAGATCACCGCAGATGGAGACTGCAGCCAAGAAATTGAAAGACGCTTGCTCCTGGGGAGGAAAGCTAGGGTAAATCTAGACAGCATACTAAAAAGCAGAGACATCACCCTGCCAACAAAAGTGCTTACAGTCATGGCTATGGTTTTCCCAGTTGCAATGGATGGCTGTGAAGGTTGGACCATAAGAAAGGCTGAGCGCCAAAGAATTGATGCCTTTGAACTCTGGTGCTGGAGAAGACTCCTGGGAGTCCCTTGGACTGCAAGGCAATCAAACCGGTCAGTCCTAGAGGAGATCAAACATGACTGCTCTTTAGAAGGCCACATCCTGAAAATGAAACTCAAAGACTTTGGCCACCTAATGAGAAGGAAGGACTCACTGGAGAAGAGCCTAATGCTGGGAAAGATTGAGGGCCAAAGAAGAAGGGGATGACACACGAGGTGGCTGGATGGAGTCACTGAAGCAGTAGACATGAGCTTAAATGGACTCCAGAGGATGGTAGAGGACAGGAAGGCCTGGAGGAATGTTGTCCATGGGGTTGAAATGGGCCGGACATGACTTTGCAACTAACAACAACAACCAAGTATGTTCTGAATTATAGATTAGAAACATTCTTTAGAACAGGGGTCTCCAACCTTGGCAATTTAATGACTTGTGGACTTCAACTCCCAGAATTCCTCAGCCAGCATGGAAGGAATTCTGGGAGTTGAAGTCCAAAAGTCATAAAGTTGCCAAGGTTGGAGACTCCTGCTGTAGAACATAGGGAACAATAGGGTTGGAAAGGAGGTTTTTGACCCCCTTCATTCTATGAGTGTTACAGTTCCTGAGTGTGAGATCATCTAATTTAGCTGTTACAGAAGGAATTCTGTCACTTCATATACACTGGATAAGTTCAAGCAAGGGTCTTGATATAAAAATCCATCGATGTTCAGTAGACAGATCATACTCTGTTTTTTCTTATTTAGATGAATAGCATTTCTTTTCCTTTTTAAAATGTTATCAGATATATTTCATTCGAAGAGCATAAACTGAAAATTAAAAAAATGTAGAAAAAAGGAAGCAAAAGAAGCCATGGTGGCACAGTGGTTAGAATGCAGTAGTTGCAGGCTAATTCTGCCCGATGCCAGGAGTTCGATTCTGGCCAACTCAAAGTTGACTCAGCCTTCCATCCTTCCAAGGTGGGTAAAATGAGGACCCAGCTTGTTGGGGGCAACATACTGACTCTGTAAACCGCTTAGAGAGAGCTGTAAAGCACTGTGAAGTGGTAAATAAGTCTAAGTACCGTTGTTATTTACTACTGACATTTTGTTTCCCTAAGGTATTTATCACATTTGTGTGTCATGATAACTGAGTGCTTAGGACAGCATCTTCATAAAAGGCGAGTCACTTACCACATGCATTTGGAGCATGTCAATTCCAAAATGAGCTAAGTGTTTGGCGATATGAGGATCCAAAATAGCCTCCTCTTCCTCAAAGGAATAAACATCTGCAAAAGTAGGAACAAAAGGGATAATTCACCAAATGTAACCTATGCATTTGACACTCCGCGCTCCACATATCAAGGAGGTACAGATATGCAGGTAACAAAAAAAATTCTAATAGAAATTTTCCATTTACTATGGAAGGAGAAGCAACAAGATTCCAAGTCAACTTTCAACAAATCATAATGAGCCAAGGTGGCGCGGTGGTTAGAGTGGAGTACTGCAGGTGACTTTTGCTGATTCCCTGCTTGGCAGTTTGAATCTCAAGATTGACTCAGCCTTTCATCCTTCCGAGGTGGGTAAAATGAGGATCCAGAGTGTTGAGGGCAATAGGCGGACTCTGTAAACTGCTTAGAGAGGGCTGTAAAGCACTGTGAAGCGGTACATAAATCTAAGTGCTATTGCTATAAGCAGTGTGCAATAGTGGTTAAGCTACAGGATAAGGACCTGGCCAATTCAGGGTCAAGCACACATTTCTTCATCAAAGCTCACGGGGTAACTCTGGACCATTGGCTATACTCAACTCAACTTAACCCACAGGTGGGTTGCTAGAGGTTCACCCGGTTCGGGAAAATCCATAGCTCACGTTATCCCCGGTTCGGAGAATCTCCAAATCCCACCTCTGGCAGGCCCCACCCACCTTACCCCACCCCTCCCACCTTGCTTTTCCCCTCCCAGGAGTATCCACACATCCCGTTTTGGATGCGAGGTAAGAGCAGGGCCCACGCGGAGGTTCAGTGATGGGGGAAAATGGGCCTTCTGGAAGTTCCGGAAAACTGGAAAGGGGCCAGTTTTCAACCTCCGGAGGGCCTCCAGAGCCTGGGGGAAAGCGGTTTTCGCTCTCCCGGAGGCTCGAGGAAATCCTCTGGAGCCTGGGGAAGGCGAAAATACCCCCCCCCCACTGTGGTGCAGGAAGCTGACTAGGTCACGCCCATCATTGCCACGCCCACCCAGCAACCGGGCAGAAAACCCCTTGCTGAAATTTTTAAAGCCCCCCCCCTGATTTAAGCAAAGAGATTTGACATTTGGGAAGAAATCAGGGGAATTTATACAGGTAGTCCTCAACTTATGGACGCTCACATTGAGCCCAAAATGTCCCCTATTGCTAAGAAAGACCGTTGTTAAGCGAATCACTACAGCAGCAGTTAAATTAGCAAAACAGTTGTTAAGTGAGCCTGGCTTCCCCATTGTCTTTGCTTGTCAGAAGGTCACAGAAGGTGATCCCATACCCCAAGGCACTGCAGCCATCATAAATATAAATCAGTTGCCCTGTGTCTGAGTTTTGATCATGTGACCATGGGGATGCTGCAACAATTGTAAGTGTGCAAATGGTCATAAGTCACTTTTTGTTACCAAATGAATGGTTGTAAGTCCAGGACTACCTGTATATTATATTGAGTTCCAAGAGGAAAGGGGGAGGGATATAAATCTAATTAGATAAATAATCACACCAGTGGTGGATTCATTTTTTTTTTACTACAGCTACTATGGGCGTGGCTTGGTTTGGTGGGCATGGCTTGGTGGGCGTGGCATGAAGGATACTGCAAAATCCCCATTCCCTCCCAATCAGCTGGGACTCGAAAGGCAGAGAATAGTTGGGGGCAGGGTCGGTCAGTCAGAGTATTTACTGGTTCTCTGAATTACTCAAAATTTCCGCTACCGGTTCTCCAGAACTGGTCAGAACCTGCTGAATACCACCTCTGAATCACGTTTCATTCGTTTATTTATTCATTCAAGCCAGAGACAATGAGTTATTGAAATTGAACCCATGTGGAAGTACACGACTGGCAAAGAATTATTCTAGCCACTGTGTCTAACTTCAGCCAAGCTAACTAAAGGACAAGAGCTCTTCATGGCCCTTCTTTACATTCATTTAATCCTTTTATGCCACCTTAAATTAAACTGACACCTGTTGCTTTACGTCCACATCTGTTTTTTCTTTCAGAGCAAGTTATAGAAGCTGGCTGGTGTGGATTTTTCTCTCTCTCTCTTTGGCTCTTAATACTTGCAAATGATCAAACAGAAAATGTTCTTGCTGCAGGGATAAAGACTCAACTACAACTGGGAATATTGACAGGAAGATCAAATACAGCAATAACAAATATGTCCTCATCTGCTCATCATGACTATACTCTCAATGACAAATAGTTCATGATTCTCATTAGGATATTTTTCCGGCAACAACCATAATGTTGTAATCAGCAGATCTCAGCAAATCAATCAAAGGAAGAATGGAGTAGATTGTTTTACATCTCCTGTGACTTTTTAAATGTTTTTGCTTCGTTGCTAAAATCCCCTCAAGCTAAATAGCAGAACATAAAAACATTTGATCAGCGATAGCATTTCAAATTTGAACTCCTCTATGTATTTGAATCTTTCTATGTCTATATTTACTCGTTTGAGCTGTCGTGCTGGAAGAAAAGTCTCCTTCGTATTTCTTGGAAAGCAAAGGTGAGTAAGAAGCAAGTACTCCATGGAGCACATAACACCAGACATGTCACTAGAAGGCAAAATCACAGGACTGCATCTCACTTACTTTGCCCATGGTCATGCGCTGAAGAAAGCAATTATGTTTGGAAGAGTCATTGGTAGAAGGCTGTCAAAAATAGGGTGACTGAACACCATCAAAGCTGATACCAGCCAGAGCATAGAAAAACTCATAGAAATAATGCAAGATCAGAAGATGTAGAGAGGCCTGGCCCATAGAATCACCAAAAGTCAGACATGATTGAAAGGATAACATCACTGTCTGTTGTAGCCTGCCAGCGGACAGCAGAGCTGGCAGCAGATTCGAACAGTGGAGAGGTTGGGGAGGAACGTGGGCCAGTCCTGGAATCTGGGGAAGGCTCTGATGAGGCTCTGTGTCAGAGGCAGTGAAAGTAATTTAAAGCAAAATATCTTAAAGATTGTGATGGGCTCTGTGTTGGAGACAGAGATGGGGCCAGGGCTGTCTGACAGTTATCGGCTGCCTTCGGAGTCAGACAGCAGAGAGGTAACCAAACAACTGGAGTCTGTTCCCAGTGTGCACATGCGCAGAGTTCCCAGATGAAGGGAACAGCTAAAGAACGGGGGTGACTTGGGAGTAAGGCCACAGATGGACAATGAATGGCCCCTCCCAGAGGAAATAAAAGAGGAGCGAAAGGGGAGTGGAGTTTGCAGAAGACAGTTCGCTTAATTTGTTTGGGACTTTCTGAGACTCCTTGCCAAGTTTTGCAGATATCGGCCTGTCAGCTCTCCAAGCCAGATAAGGTCTGTGACTGTAAATCCTCCCTAGAAAGACTTTGCTGTGTGTGAATGAGAAGAATTCACAGTAAATTAATAAAAGGGTTTTTTGTCGGGACAAGGAGTTTGCTTCAGGCTCTCGGGAAGCCTCGGTCAGAACACTGCCATCGTGTATTGTGAAAGAGGACTGTGAAAATGTCTACAGACCCCTGATATCCTGGACATAAGGATGTTTCAACTTCTTCTCTCAAGATGATGCTACAGAGCAATGCATGCCAAAACAACTAGATCCAAAGACAGTTCCCCCCCTCCCCAATACCATCACTCTGCTAAACAACTACCGCAATTCCCATACCACTGTCAAACTGCCTATAGGGCTGTATTACTATTGTCCTTCTCCCCTTTCCCATTACCTATTTCCTTATCCTCTTCTGACTACAGTATAAGAGTATATATCTACAATTTATATTGTTTTATTTAGTTTCCTAGTATGATTTATGTGGATTGCTTATTTCATATCCTATGACTACCAGTAAGTGCTGTATCTTATGATTTCTGATGAATGTATCTTATGATGATAATGACTTGCTGCTTGTATTGGTACTTATGCACCGGAGACAAATTCCTTGTGTGTCCAATCACACTTGGACAATAAAGAATATTCTATTCTATTCTATTCTATATTCTATTCTATATTCTGTTCTGTTCTGTTCTATTCTATTCTATTCTATTCTATTCTATTCTATTCTACTGTATTCTATTCTACTGTATTCTATTCCATTCCACTCTACTTTCTATTCTACTTTCCATTTCATTCCCTTCCCTTCCCCTCCCCTCCCCACCCCACTTTTCATAAAATACATTGCTTGGCATTGCGGGGAGGGGAGGGGGGAGGGGAACCTTCTTCTTATTCTTCTGCCAAGCATTTATCAAGCCCAGCATTCTCCCTCCCTGTGTCCACCTAGAATGATGCCTTTTGCTGGGATTCCAATTTAAGAAAGCCTCTGTTTCTCACTGCGAGTTATTGTTCCCTTCTATAAACCTAAGTTCAGAGAGGCCTCATGCTTTTTCGGTGAAGTCACGATGCAGCTTGACACCCAGTCAACTTTTCTGCGTCATTGTGCCTCTAAATGAACCTTGCATGGATATTTTTAAGAGTAACCAATAGCTGGCTAGAGAGAAGTGACTAAGAATTATCCCCAGCAGTACACCATAGAACCAAACACCCTAACATAACTATACTGCAAATTGTTTGCCTCTGCTGAAGTCCCACTGAGGTTGGATGGTTGTCCTGGATTTCATCTAACCCATTTCATTCACATCCAGCAAAATCTTTCAAGGGAGGATTTACAGTCACAGACCTCATCTGGCTTGGAGAGCTGCCAGGCCGATATCTGCAAAATGTGGCAAGGAGTCTCGGAGAGCCACGAACCAATTAAGTGAACTAATGGTCTCCTGCAAACTCCACTCCCCTTTCGCTCCTCTTTTATTTCCTCTGGGAGGGGCCATTCATCATCCACCTGTGGCCTTACTCCCAAGTCAACCTCTGTTCTTTAGCTGTTCCCTTCATCTGGCCACTCTGTGCATGCGCACACTGGGAACAGGCTCCAGCTGCCCCACTGATGTCCGACTCTGAAGGCAGCTGATAACTGTCCGGCAGCCCTGGCCCCATCTCTGCCTCCGACGCAGACCATTCATCAGAGCCTTCCCCAGACTCCAGGACTGGCCCATGTTCTTCTCCAACTTTCTCAAGCCTGCCGCCAACTCCTCTGGCTGCTGACGGGCCACAACACTTTCACTCACCTGCACCATCAGGAGTGATCGTTCCAAGCTTCACTGCTAAGGGATAACCCATCTCCTTGTAATGTTCGAGCGCATGTCCGTTTCCTCCACTGCCATCAAAGAACCATTTGCCGCAAAGTATTGATCCATCAGTGAGGTTTAGCCAAAGATTCTCCCGCAAGTCACACTTGGAGCACTTCCAGCCACTGCAAAACAAATTGCCAGAGTCAAACAGACAGCATGAAGCTGACTCCAGCTTTAGAGCTACCAGGGATTGGATTAGCACAGGAGACAGCAACCCAGGGCTCTGGAGATGCATTGTGGCTCTTTCATCCCTCTACTGCAGCTCCCTGTTGCTCAAAATATGTGTCAAAACGGCCAATGTGCGACACCCGTTGGCACATGATTTATTGAGCTTTTCAACCCCCGGTAGGCCAACCATGGTTAAATCCAAGAAAAGAAAAGTTTCAGAAGAAAACAGAAAGTTTAATTCAACTACATATACTAGTTTTGTAGCCGCTCAGGAAATAGTTAGGCACTGGAAGGGTTTTATTGCTCCCGGTGTTTTCTTTTCTGTGGGAAACAGAAAAGGTTTGAGTGCTCTTTGAGTGTTTAAGGTTGCCGACCCCTGGATTAGCAAAAGATCGCTTCATTTTTCGATGATTTTAAGGAATCCATCCCACCGATCTTTCAAAACTGTAGTTCTCTAACAGAAGTTACTTATATATGTTACAAGACATAAGTCAAGGACTAGCTGTAATGAGTTGATTTAGGATTACTTCTTTTATACTAAACACAGATTTATTTATTTACTCAAGGAAACAGAAGTATATGTTGCCCCTCAGCCATCAAGGATTGGAGTCCCAAAGTATAGAAAGAAAATCATAAAAGAGTTATTGTTCCTCTCCCAATCCCATCATCCATTCAGAAAGTTCTGAACAGATAGCTGGGCATTGTCTTTCTATGCCAGGAGCCCTTTAGAATATCACCAGAACAGCTTCTTTTTCATTCCTGCTAGAGGATCTGTGGCCCGCTGTGTCTCATCATTTCAGAGATATTTCTTTACTTAAATAGAAAAAGATAAATTTTCCTTTCCTTTCCTCTCCTTTCCTTTCCTTCTATCCTTTTTCCTCTCCTCTCCTTTCGTTTCCTATCCTCTCCTTTCCTTCTTTCCTTTTTCCTCTCCTCTCCTTTCGTTTCCTATCCTCTCCTTTCCTTCTTTCCTTTCCTATCCTTTCCTTTTTTCCTCTCCTTTCCTTTCCTCTCCTTTCCTTCTTTCCTTTCCTCTCCTTTCCTATTTTCTTCTCCTTTCCTCCTTTTCTTTCCTCTCCTCTCCTTCTTTCTTTCCTTTCTTCCTTTCCTTTCCTTTCCCTTCATGTCTCTTTCCTTCCCCTTCTTTCTTTTTCTTTCTTTCCTTCCTTCCTTTCCTTCTTTTCTTTCCTTTCCTTCATTCATTCCTCTCCTTTCCTTCTTTCCTGTCCTCTCCTCTCCTTTCCTACTTTCTTCTCCTTTCCTCCTTTCCTTTTCTCTCCTCTCCTCTCTTCTCCTTCTTTCCTTTCCTTCTTTCCTTTCTTCCTTTCCTTTCCTTTCCCCTTCCTTTGCCTTTATGTCTCTTTCCTTTCCCTTCTTTCTTTCTTTCCTTCCTTCCTTCCATAATTCACTTCATTGTGTATAAAACACAACAATCTCACCTTGGTGGAATCCTGACCCCATTGTCCATTTGCACCAAAGTGTTGGCATGTTTGGAGATTTGCAGCTCTTCTTCCCATGAGTCTGGGTCTTGCTTTCTGTAGGGAGATTTCGAACTCAGGACTGCATCGCAAGCTATTGTCACCTGGAGTGGAGGGAAGATTCAGCTGAACATCAAATGAAGGCAGAATGATTAATTGGTTTGTCCTGTCCTTTTTTCTTTTTGCTGGCTTGTAACCAAGAACACTAACAATAGTAAAAAATTCCAGGTAGCCTTCTGGAGGACCCATTGCTATCCTCACATAACCCCAGTAATCCTTTCAGTTGTTGTACAACATAAATTACTCTAACTGCATCCAGAAACTGCAAATTAATAGTGGAATTGTGGTTGAGAAACACTGATTTGCTTAAAGCAGGCATGTCCAAAGTGCGGCCCGGGGGCCAAATGTGGCCCTTTTTCAAATTTCAAGCGGCCCGCAGCCTCTTCTCCCCACTGGAGTTATTTGTTTAGTCTTTCATAAAATACTGTATTTTTCGAAGTATAAAGATGCATCTTTTTCCCCTCAAAAAAGAGGCTAAAAATCTGGGTGCATCTTATACACTGAATACAGCATTTTATGCCTCCCCAAACTCTGCCCCCTTCACCAAAATGGCTGTGCATAGCCTTTAGGAGGTTTTCAGAGTGCTCCTGGGGGCTGTGAAGGGCATAAATGAGCAAAAAACGGGCCATTTTTTGCTCAACTTTGCCCCCCCCCCCCGCCCCCAGGAGCACTCTAGAAGCCTCTTAAAGGCTATTTGTGCCCATTTTCGTGGGAGAGTGCAAAAACTTTTTTTTTAATTTGCCTCTTCAAAATCTTGGTGCGTCTTATACTCCGAAAAATACGGTAGTTAATTCGCATTTAATGTTAAGGGTTCAAAGAATGTCAGGCTGAATGATCGGCCCCACACATTTTCACCTCACCAAATCTGGCCTTCCTCGCAAAAAGTTTGGACACCCCTGGCTTAAAGTTACCTAGGGAATTCAAAAGAGAGGTAGGAATTGACATCAGTGAATCTGTCATTCACAATACACACAGTTAGCCAGTTACACTATATTGCCAAAAGAATTTGCTCACCTACCTTTCCTCGCATATGAGCTTACTGTAAGTGACATCCCATTCCTAATCCATAGGGTTGAAGTTGGTCCACCCTTTGCAGCTATAACAGCTTCAACTCTTCTGGGAAGGCTGTCCACAAGGTTCAGGAGTGTGTTTATGGGAATTTTTGACCATTCTTCCAGAAGCGCATTTGTGAGGTCACATACTGATGTTGGATGAGTTTACGTGGCCTACCACTTCATGGCTGAGTTGCTGTCGTTCCCAAACACTTCCATGTTCTTATAATACAGCTGACAATTGACTGTGGAATATTTAGGAGCAAGGAAATTTCACGACTGGATTTGTTGCACAGGTGGCATCCTATCATAGTTCCACGCTGGAATTCACTGAGCTCCTGAGAGCGACCCCTTCTTTCACCAATGTTTGTAAAAACAGTCTGCATGCCTAGGGACTTGATTTTATACACCTGTGGCCATGGAAGTGATTGGAACACCTGATTCTGATAATTTGGATGGGTGAGCGAATACTTTTGGCAATATAGTGTACTTTAGAGCAGTGTTTCTCAACTTGGCAACTTGGACATGTGTGGACCTCAACTCCCAGAATTCCCCAGTCAGTGTGCAAAGATTTTCAAACATCTGCCCAAGTAGAAATGTCACTGCCTTTCTCTGCTGAAATGAACAAAACCTGACATGCAACAGAATAGAAACTATGGGTGGTTTTGTACAAAATTTACCTGAAATCAGGAAAATAAATCCTTCCGGTCTAAAAGATATTCTTTACACATCTTAAACTATAAGCATTTGCTTTGCTGACCTTTTAGATTAACTAGGAATTCTTAGAGATATCAACATAAATGCAAACTTGGTACCCAAGTATCTGTAGGACAGGGGTGTCCAAACTTGGGAACTTTAAGACTTGTGGACTTCAACTCCCAGAATTCCCCAGCCAGCTATGCTGGCTGGGGAATTCTGGGAGTTGAAGTCCACAAGTCTTAAAGTTCTCAAGTTTGGACACCCCTGCTGTAGGAGCACCTTTTTCTGTGTGGATTAGATCAGCAGTCACCAACTGGTGATCCGCAAAAAACTTTTGATGGTCTGCAGAAAAATCTTTGCATTCCTGCATTTTTTATATTGCACTAAATCAGGGATCTTCAAACTATGGTCCCTGGGCCAGATATAGCCCACCGAAGCAATTTCTCCCGCTCACTGACAGGATGGGGTCTTTCAGGCACTTAGCTTGGCTGCTGTTTGCTAGCTCCAGTCCTTCCTTCCCTCCCTAGGAGTCCAGGCGCTCTAGTGAGCAGTGCGCAACATTTTGGCAGTGTTAGGTAAGCAAGCTCCCCACTAGGAGAGCGAGCGTGCAGAGAAGCGTAATGAGAGTGGTACGGAAGAACACGCACAAACCAGCATACAGGGACACTGAATAGTAAAAGTAATAGTATTTTACTTATGTGGAAAATAGAGGTATTCAGAGTTCATCAAACAGTCCAAGTCATACACGGTTCAGTCAGTTAGTTATCAATGTTCTCGGTTAAGGAGTGATCCTTCGAACACAGTCCAGTATCATATACTCAGTTCAGCACACAAAGTCGCTAACAGTAGCAAAAACACAGTAACTCAGGATACATCCACCGATCAGCATCTAACAAACAGAGATCTAACAGTCATTCTGGCTCCCTCTTATGGCTGCTTGAGGTAACAGCAACCAATCACATTACAGCAGTACTTAAAGCTACAGTACTACCATCATGGTTTATATATTGCTGACCCAACAGTTAGCTTACATTCCTAACAGGCTGGACTCCTTGAAAGACAGAGTTTGCAGGGGATCGATCTAGCACCCGGGCTGGCTACAAGACAAACATTCATTCTTGGCCATATTTGAGATTCCTAGCTGCAACAGACAGCAAACCTAGGGTTGACCCCGGGCACTTCTCTCCATTAACTGGCAGCCAAGCTAAGTGTCTGAAGGACCCCATCCTGTCACTAATTCATATTAGTGGTCCACGGGATTTAGAATTATGAGCCTAGTGGTCCCTGATGTCTGAAAGGTTGGTGACCCCTGCTCTAATGTTGTAGAGTACAGGTGGTTCTTCACTTATGACCACAATTGAGCCCATCATTTCTGTTGCTAAGAGAGACAGTTGTTAAGTGAGCTTTGACCCATTTTATGAACTTTCTTGCCACAGTTGTTAAGTGAATCACTGCGGTTGTTAAGTTAGTAACAACCATCATAAATATGAATCAGTTGCCAAGTCCACGTGAACATGGAGATGTTGCTACAGTTATAAGTATGGAAAAAAGTCATGTCATTTTTTTCAGTGCCTGTTCTGATCGAGGCTTCCCAGGAGCCTGAAGCAAACTCCTTGTCCCAACAAAAAAACCTTTTATTAATTTACTGTGAATTCTGCTCATCACATCCAGCAAAGTCTTTTGAGGGAGGATTTACAGTCACAGACCTTCTCTGGTTTGGAGAGCTGACAGGCCGATATCTGCAAAACTTGGCAAGGAGTCTCAGAGAGTCCCAAATCAATTAAGCGAACTAATTGTCTCCTGCAAACTCCACTCCCCTTTTGCTCCTCTTTTATTTTCTCTGGGAGGGGCCATTCAGCGTCCACCTGTGGCCTTACTCCCAAGTCGACCCCTGTTCTTTCACTGTTCCCTTCATCTGGGAACTCTGCTCATGCACACACTGGGAATAGGCTCCAGCTGTTCATCTGCCTCACTGATGTCTGACTCTCAAGGCAGCTGATAACTGGCATACAGCTCTGGCCCCATCTCTGCCTCCAACACAGAGCCCATCACAATCTTTAATATATTTTGCTTTAAATTACTTTCATTGATAATAAGTTTTTCATCCATATTGGTTTGTATTAATAAAATGTTATGAAGATAGATTTTTTTTTAAAGATCCCAGAATCTTGTAGTTGACCATCTTTGCATGACATTATATACCATACCTTTGGCAAGTATAATAATTTGTGTTGGCAGTAACAAGTCTATACAAGTTTTCCTGTACGTTGAACAAGACAATTGATTTCCTTAAATCCATAAAGCCAATGTCAGCTCCTTTTCTCTCTCTACTCTGTCTCTCTCTCTCTGTCTGTCTCTCTGTCTCTGTCTCTCTGTCTGTCTCTCTCTCTCTCTGTCTGTCTCTCTCTCTCTCTCTCTCTCTCTCTCCCTCCCTCCCTCCCTCCCTCCCTCCCTCCCTCTCTCTCTCTCTCTCTCTCTCTCTGGCTATCCCATTCTCTCATTCACTCACCAGTGCTGGCAGTTCTTCTATATTGGGTAAAGGAATTTCGTAGTGGTCTGGAAATATGACAAGTTTAGCTTCATCCTCATATTCATAATCATCATTATTTAAATCACTGTTAGATTCAAGATCTGTCAAAAGAGAGAAAAAGACAGAACATTATTGGAGAGAGAAAAAAACAATGCATTAACTAGATTAAGGGTGCTCACAGAAATGTGTCTTTAGTCCTACAAAGAATTGCTAATGACGTGTTCTGATTACAGCTGAAATACTCATTTATGGGCACAGATGTGAAATCTGGAAACATACCCAAGTCATCTACAGCGAACATCCCATGCCCAGATCCTTCTAAGTATCTCATCCTAGCTTTACCTGTGTTTAGTTCTGGCCTAACAAAAATAACTAACTAATACAGTGTTAACTAACAACATAACTGACTAATTAACTAACACAGTGGCTCAGTGGTTAAGATGCTGAGCTTGTCGATCAGAAAGGTCGGCAGTTCAGCGGTTCAAATCCATAGCACCGCGTAACGGAGTGAGCTCCCGTTACTTGTCCCAGCTTCTGCCAACCTAGCAGTTCGAAAGCATGTAAAAATGCAAGCACAAAAAGAAGAACCACCTTTGGTGGGAAGGTAACAGCGTTCCGTGTGCCTTCGGCATTTAGTCATGCCGGCCACATGACCACGGAGACGTCTTCAAACAGCGCTGGCTCTTCAGCTTTGAAACGGAGATGAGCACCACCCCCTAGAGTCGGGAACAACTAGCACATATGTCGAAAGGAACCTTTACCTTTAACATCAACCTGTTGTTCCTCACTGTTACTCAACAACAATAAGGCATATACCCAGAGTGGGTTGCTCCCGGTTCGACCTTGATTGGGCAAACTGGTAGTAGTGACGGCAGGAGGCTCTGCCCACCCGGCTGTATGCAAATGCAAGCACAGGAGGTAACCGGTAGTAAAAACCATGGAAACCCACCACTGCATATACCTATCTGAGATTATTGTCATTTATTATTATTATTATTATTATTATTATTATTATTATTATTATTATTATTATTATTATTATTTATTAGCGTTTATATACCGCCCCCTCTCCCGAAAGGGACTCGGGGCGGTGTACAGTCCGTATTAAAATACAACAGATTAAAACATAGAAATAACTACATAAATACATGTATAAGAGGAGGATAAAATATGCCAAACTGTACAGCTAATAAATAAATCAATACAAAAGTTTAAAATATCAGGTTAAATTTAAAACACTATCCCTCTAAAAACCAGTAAGAATGTGTATGCCAGGAGGTAGACGTTATAAATTATGCCTATTAATTTAGCTCTTTTTCCAGAAGAAAAGAAAATTCCACAATGCTTTTTCCAGAACAGTTTCCTGTTAGCAGAGACTTCTACATCCAGTGTCTGTGGTGATTCATAACCATCCAGGCTTGATCCAAAGGTGCTTTTTCCAAATGGAAACTTGACTTTCTTGGGGGGTTTTTCATTGAAAATGTTTTGCTTCTCATACAAAAAAACCTTCTTCTGAAGATGCTTCTTCGATGGGAAACAAAACATTTTCAAAGAAACTTCTTGAAGAAGCTTCTTAGATGAGAAGCAAAATGTTTTCAAAGAAAAAAACCCAAGAAAATCCAGTTGCTGTTTAGAAGAAGCACCTTTGAGTTCTGTCTCCAGTTTCATCTCTATCCAGAAGAGAAGGACCAGTTCTGCTGTTCAGCTGGCACAAAAAGCTACCGTCACACGGGGGGAAAGGAAGAACGAGGATGGGCAAATGTTTTGATGTCTGCTATCATTAGGTGGGTAAAAGAAATTGACTGGCCAGGGAAGGAAGGGAAAGTAAGGCCAGCTGCTGGATAATTAAAAGCAGTGTGAAAATAATCGTCATGGCAAGTGGAAGGCTCAGTATCTAAAATGACATTTATGTTGAAGAGGGCCCCGAGAGCTGCATGTACATTTTGTTCCATCTAGAGCTCTGAAACCTGAAAGCCCTACCTAGCCTATTGAGGGATGGAAAAAGTGAGACAAAATTCACCCATGAAAGCCATTCACCCATGAAAGCAACAATTCATTTCTTATTATTTCTGGTTTCTATATATGAAAGCTTCAAATCCATTATTTTTATTTATTTATCTATTACCCATCTCAAATCAAGTCAAAACAGATGGTGAGCAAATACAGAGAAAGAGAGAGAGAGAGAGAGAGAGAGAGAGAGAGAGAGAGAGAGAGAGAGAGAAACAGATTGTGTGTGTGTGTGTGTGTGTGTGTACTGCTGCTGTGTTGCAATATTTTGGGGTAGGGCTTATTTTAGAGCATGCACTCAAAAGCCCGATTGGGCTTATTATCCGGGGAGGTCTTATTTTCAGGGAAACAGGGTATATACACACACACAGACACAGAGATTAAAATGACAATAATTACAACAAACTAAAAAACAAGGGTTTGGAAGGGATCGATGGGATGCTTTCTGTGTTAGTGTATCGAACACCTCCAGTTAACAAGTCCTTTTTATGAAAGCTTCCAAGCTTCCAAGCAATATTGTGCTCCATATTTTAAAATACAAATGAAGAAATCCCAACAAAAATGATCTCCAGCAAGTTGGAAAAACACCAGGCAACTTATCATGGGTTTTAACCATTGAGGAAAAAAAATATTCAGCAAGGGGGCAAGGGGAAGAGTCACTTCAGAAAATATCAGCTTATTATACAGAGTGGACTAGTTATTACAGACATATCTTTGGTTTATTTCCAAGAATGTCCAGATAATGAACATGTCACTCTCCATCTTATCAGTATCACAGCCTTGTATGTTAGGTGAGACGGAGAAAAAGCAAGTGATTCAAAGTAACCCCAAAGCTTCATGGTTGGAAAATGTCAGTTCAGTTGAGGCCTCCACTTATTGCTTTCCCTAATTCACAGATGGGGAACCACAGCCCCCTTATGACCTTCGGACTGTCAGGGGAAATATTTCACCCTGAACTAATGAGGTCTGGAATCGACGGCTTTTCCAAACAGCATATCTTCAAGAAAAACAAAAATAAAAAAACCCGAGAACATGTTCTAATGAAAACAAACTTTAATATGAAAATAAGAAATAAGAAAATGAACAAATCTAATTGTTACATTTTGGCAAAAGCAATTCTCGTCCACCTTCTTAGCAGACTAAAAAAAAAAATCAAAAGGAAAGAAGTCTCTGGAATGTGTGATGAGCAGGCGCAATACATCACTTGCTGATAAGGGCCTATGACCTGCGCAGTAATTATTCTCAGTTCAGCTCGGCTAGCAAACCAATTAACGCAGTGACACGGACTTCAACTCCCAGAATTCCTCAGCCAATATTACTGGCTCAAGAATTCTGGGAGTTGAAGTCCACAGACCATAAAAGGGCCACAGTTCCCCATCCCTGCCCTACTCTATGGAACTTGGCTCTCAAGACCAGATTACAATGAGAATTAGTGAAGGGCGCTGGTTATGATATTGCACTACAGGCAGTCCTCGAGTTACGACCATAATGGAGACTCCCATCAAGATCCTAACTTGGGGCAGTCGTTTTGACAATCGGATTTTACAACCTTTTTATTTGACGTTAAGCGAAACACTGAGGCCATTCAGTGTGAATCAATTGGCAGGGTTTTGCCAAAAACAGATCTAAAAATGCCCGATTTTCTGCATAAAATGCAGTCATGTGACTGCAGGATGCTGCAAAAGGCCGAAAAGGCAGCCCGATTGCCAAGTGGGCAAAGTACAGTCACACGGCTGAGGGTGGTGGGACCATCGGAATTTCAAATCCGATTGAAAGTACCCCTGGGGAGGTCTGTTGTAACTTTGAATGGCTGCTAAGCAACTGGTCGTAGGTCGAGGACTACTTGTACACTAAGACTGGGAAGATGCCAATCCAAGTCCACCAATACAGGTAACTCAACTTACAACGGTTCATTTAGTGACTATTCAAAATTACAATGGCAATGAAAAAAAATGATGATTGTTTTCCACATCTATGGCTATTGCAGATTCCTCACCATTTTGTGATCACAATTCGGATAAAATTGGCAATTGACTCATATTTATGACAGTAATTATAATGCGACGCCCGTTTGCGACCTACTAACAAGCAAAGTCAATTTGGGAATCCAGATTCACTTTGCAACGGTGTTACAAACAGCTGCAGTGATTCACAAAACTGCTGTGACAAGGTCAGAAAATCGGACAAAATTCACTTAACAACTGTCTCAGCAACAGAAATGTTGGGCTCCATTGCGGGCATAAGTCGAGGACTCCCTGTAGTAATAGAAGCTGACTAAAAGTGGCTTTGGGTCATTTACTTTCTTTCAACCCAATCTGTCTCACGAATTTGTTGCTATAAGGAGAAACTGAAACAGGCAGTGCTCCGCACGCTGCTTTGGCCTCCTGAAGGAAATGTGATAATAAAAAAAAAAAAATCAAAATAGCTATTTCAGTCATTTTGTTTTGCCACCCATCGACCCTGCTTGCATTATGCAGAAACATGAAGACGAACTTTATAAAAAAAATAGATTGCAGCAGAAACCATCCTGCAGCTATATTTAAAGATACAAAGAAGCCTGCAATTGGAGCAGCAATTAATAAAAACTCAAGGTTTATATGGCAGTATCCCCAAACCAATACAGGATCCTTCAGTTTTCTAAATACCATAATCCCCATAATCCCTAGCCAGGCAATAGCTATATTGGCAGGGAAAATAGGAAATGTGGTTACAACACATCTTGAAATTACCAAATTTGTGGAGGATGCTCTACATAATCCCTATTGGTAGGAGGAATTTCACAGAGAATAGAAAACATGTTCATGAGTTTTATTTAAAATGATACTTATGAATTCTCTAGGCATTGGTCATCACCATCACTTTTTGAGAACTCAAAACAAAATACAGTTGGTCCTTGCTTAACAACCACTTGCTCAGCAATGGCACTAAACGAGTGATACTCACAACTGGTCCTCAGAGTTCGTATTACAGTGTTAATTGTTGTGGCCCAACAGGATCTGGTTGAGCTGCTGATGGACTCAGATAGCGAGGAATCATATGAGTCTGCCCTGGACAATGTGGAGGACCCCGTGCAGGGTTCAGACTCAAGAGCAGGGACCAGAGAGGCTGGTTGGCCACCAGGAGGCGCCTGAGGCATGGAGCAGTGAGGAGGATCAAAGGCAGTTTGTCCCTGATGCTAGATTGAGAAGGGCTGAGAAACAGAAGCAGCAACTCTGTAGGCAGACTCACAGAAGATGATTAAGCACAGGTGGTTGTGGATTGGCCCCTCCAAAAAACAGATTATAGGTGAGGTGTTGGGAGGGGACATTTGCAGGAAACAACCATTCGAATTAGTAGTTAAGAAAATCTATCTGTGTATTCTAGCCATGTCTGTTTGTTTGGACTATCTTTGTTGCTTCATTTTGAATTATCTGGGTTGCTCCATTGAACGTGAGTTGTCTGGGCCTTCAGCCAAAGGATTCGTTATCTCAGTAATTAAACAGTGGCAAACAGCCAAGCCTGTGTTCTGGTTTATTCACAGGTGTGAGGGGGGGGGGTGTTCAGAACAGTTAATTATAAAGTTGCAGCATTCCATAGTCAAGTTATCACTATTTGCAATTTTCTTTGTTCAAAGAACATTTGTCAATGGCCATCCAAATATTATTTCTCCTTCAACATAACTAATCCTTCGTTAGCAACAATTAGGACTAGAATTACTGACAGTAAGCAGCACGATCACATGAAGTCGCACTTTATGACTGTATCACTTAGTGACAGCAACTCTGGTCCTAATTACCATCTCTAACCAAAGATTATCTGTATTACAATGTAGGAGAAGTCAAATCAGAGGGTTAATATTATTTTGATGATCATTCTAAAGGATATCTAGCAACATCTGATGAGTCATTTATTATCCAATTAGAAAGGACGAATTATTTAATTGAATAACACTAGGTTCTCTGGATTAGAAATCCACATCTCCATCTCAACACAATAACATAGTTGGAAGGGACCTTGGAGGTCTTCTAGTCCAAACCCCTGTTCAAGCAGGAGACAAATGGTTGTCCAATCTCTTCTTAAAAACCTTCAATGTTGAAGCATCCACAACTTCTGGAGGCAACTTCTGTTCCACTGATTAATTGTTCCGACTGTCAGGAAATTTCTCCTTGGTTCTAAGTTGCTTCTCTCCTTGATTAGTTTCCACCCATTGCTTCTTGTCCTGCCTTCAGGTGCTTTGGACAACCCCCCCCCCCCCCATTCTTTGGAACAGCCCCTGAAATATTGGAACACTGCTATCATGTCACCCCATGTCAGTGGTGGGTTGCAGGTGGTACACCCTTGTAAGGGCATACCGGTACCTGCTGGGGGCACCAGGTACTGTTCTGGTACGGTGCTCCAGAGGGCTCACCTGCCCGCCCTCCTTACCTGTATTTGAGCTCTTCAGCGCTTCTGCGCATGTGCACGGAGCATACGGCGCCTGCGTGACTCTCCACCGAGCAATTGGAGCATCGCGGAGCATCACAGGAGGTAAGGACGCATGCGCGCAATGGGCGCATGTGCTGCGCACATTCATGTGGTGGACGCCGGGTCCCGTTGCACAATACCGGTTGCAACGGGATCCGGAACCCACCACTGCCCCATGTCCTTCTTTCCATTAAACTAGGCATACCCTATTCCTACAACTGTTCTTCGTATGTTTTAAGTCTTCTCCGTTTGTGATGAAACAGTAGAAGTAGCCGCATGAGTGCATGTATATTTCCATGTTATATATAGAAATACCTAGATAGTTCTCCAGAAGGCTTTACACTTGCATGACCCAGAAGTTATTTTGAATAAAGGCTTCTTTTCCAAAATTGGCAAGCTCCTCAAAATGCCTACAGATCATCGTAACAGCCTTGTTCCGTTTCTCCTTTCGTAGACGTTCCATTGCCATCAGCTAATTCCATTAAAAGGGATTTAGAAGTGCCCAAAAGAAGCGAATATTTGTAGCTCAGGCGTGAACTGTCAAAGTCTTTGGCGCTCTCTGAGCTTGGCTGTTGGCTTTTAAATGTTTCATAACCCAACTAGGTACCATCCTCGGACACAGGTCAAGTAATAAAACACCTGGTAAGCCAATGTTTACGGAGACTGTCAATTATTTATTTATTTATTAGTTTGCCAAGCATGTACAAGACAGCAGGTATAAGTATGAACATGGGCACAAACAAAGGAAACGAGTACAAATAAATGGGGACAGTAGGAGAGGGATGGTAGGCACACTGGTGCGCTTATGCACTCCCCCTTTACGGAGCTCTTAGGTATAGTGTGAGGTCCACTGTAGAAAGTTTAAGGTTGAAGTTGTGAGAGTTTGAGGATGTAGCAACAGAGTCAGGTAGAGCATTCCAGGCATTGACCATTCCGTTGCTGAAGTCGTATTTTCTGCAATCAAGTTTGGAGCAGTTTACCTTGAGTTTGTATTATTGTGTATACACGTGTATTATTACCCTGTTTCCCTGAAAATAAGACCTCCCTGGATAATAAGCCCAAAATATTGCAACACAGTAGCATCTATGAGGTGACCATGCTTGCTGCCTCCTGCTACCTCAAAAATAACAAGACCTCCCCCAAAATAAGGCCAAGCGCTTATTTTGGGGGGGGGGGGGTCAAAAGAAAATAAGACCCTGTCTTATTTTCAGGGAAACACGGTATGTACCATCCAGGTCATGGTTTCCCCAAAATTATTTTTCCAAAAGGAAACTGGACTTTCTTGGGTTTTTTTTCTTTGAAAACATTTCGCTTCTCATCCAAGAAGCTTTTTCACTGCTGAACTGAAGAAGCTTCTTGGATGAGAAGCAAAACGTTTTCAAGAGGGGGGGGGTGGGAATCTAGAAAGTCCAGTTGTCTTTTGGAAAAGCAGCTTTGGGACATCCGTAAGCCAAGCTCAGACAGCATCAAGGACTCCACGGATTTAGAAATGCTAATGTCAAGAGCAGAGCCTATTTCCCTTCTAAGGGTCTGGAAGCCCTCCGAAGCTAAATCAGAGTTCGGAATGACAACCGGTGGCGTAATCAAGAGAGGTGCCACCAAACGGCACAAGAACGAAAAACAGGCCACAGCTGGCAAAGCAAAATAAGGCATGCTGTGACTGTCAGCCCACAAAGGGCGAGGTGACGCAGGGGCCAGGCGCAGGAGAGGGGATGGAGAAGCTGTTATTTTGGGGCAAGCTCTCAGTGGGGCAGATTTCCTTCGTCTACCATCTGGCCAAGTTGAACAAGCGTCACTCCCGGCCGTTGGGGCGATGACTGAAAACAGCAGCTGCAACTTGGGCTTCAGGCAGACGGCCGAAAAAACCGTGGAGTTGACAGGCCGGAGGGGGAAAGGAAAAGAAAGGCTGTGCCAACAGGCATGTCCAGATCAGGTTTAAATGTTGCTTACTGAATGCGCTAATTATAGCAGGATGATTAGATCCCAAACATGAGGACTGTGGCATTCAAGGAAGGGGGGAGAAAGGAAGGCACACCCTTACATCGAAAAACACAAGCACAAAGGACCCCCAGGTTGTAATCTCTTCCATTTTCACCAGTTCCATCCTATTTACAGGCGGTGAGGAAACTCTTGTAGTGATTATTTCCAGCCAAATGGCCGTGTCAAACACAGGAAAATAAAACAATTGTGGTACCTAAAAGGCTTGTTCAAAAATGGCAACATTGAGATTTGTGGATTTCAACTCCCAGAATATCCCAACCAGCATGCTACTTCATAGCAGCTACTAACTGAATTTTGTTTAGTGCAACTTATTGCCTGGTAAATCAGAACACAATTGTAGCTTCTCCCTGAAAACTACATCTTCTAGCCATAAAGTACAATGAGAGAACTGTAATAAATAAAGAGATTTTCTACTTTGGGGATACAATAATCTTGAGTAAATGGGAGGAAAGGTGGTCTGTAAAATGAGAGTGTCTGTTAAATCCACATGGGATTTTATGTATGTACATTATACATGTGTAAATACAATAAGCGCAGAAGCATATAGAATGCAGAAAAATAATATGCTAAACAGAGATCTGTTACAAAATATACTTATACCAGAAGTCTAAACTTATGTAGAATTCAAGGAATATTCATATTCCTTGAAACTACTATCCTATTCTTTGGATTTCTTTCAGTTCCAAAAAAAAGGTTATCTCCATTTAATTTTTGAGATGTACTGTACCTATCTAAAACAGAAAGTTATTTATTCTGAAATTTAAAAAGGATTGCGTTAATTGAGTACACTATTGATTTTCAGGATGGTAAACCACTGGGGAATAATAATAATAATAATAATAATAATAATAATAATAATAATAATAATAATAATAATAATAATAATAATAATAATAATAATAATTTTATTTGTTAGCCGCAACCCTCTCCCGAAGGACTCGGGGTGGCGTACAATCAAAACAAATAAAATACAGATAAAGACACACATACATACATAAAACAAAGACATATACATGTGCATGGAGGAGGTAGACTACTGAGTGAAAACAATTAAAAAACACAGTTTAAAATCCCATTGAATAAAATTACCGAATTACAAAACCCGTCAGGAGCGTTATGAAGTTATGATTGAGCCAGGCCAGCTATTTGGAATAGGTGGGTCTTGAGCTTTACACGGAAGGAGCGGAGGTAAGTGGTGGTCCTAATATCCGGAGGGAGGTCATTCCACAGGGCTGGGCCCGCCACAGAGAAGGCTCTGCTCCTAGGCGCCGCCTAGGAGTATGAGTTTGCCAAGAAATATACTAAGACAGAAGTAAGCCAGTCTCCACAAAACCAAAAAACCCCTTAGAACTAAGTTGTTCATGGTACCAAAACATGTTCGGAAAGGACTTTTTTTTAAAAAACTAACGTTTTTGCTTGTTTATGTATTTCTATGTTCTCTTAGCAGTTCAGACCCAAATCTAGAAATTCAGCCATAAAATTAAATGCAGCCTGGTTGCCAAGAAGCCAAAATGTAATCAAGTGATCATGGAGAGCATTATATCTTCAAATCTGGGTTATAAATTGCCCTGGTTAGGTCTAGTGTAACTTTGAATAGTTGCTAAGTTGTTGTAAGTCGAGGATTACCTGTATAGCGTCCATCCACACTGTTTTTCTTTTATGAATGCTTACATGGAACCAACTAGAAGATAATTTTTGGAGAGGTACGGATCAGTGGTGGGATTCAAAAAAATTTTTACTACCAGTTCTGTGGGCATGGCTTGGTGGACATGGCAGGGGAAGGATACTGTAAAATCTCCATTCCCTCCCAATCAGCTGGGACTCAGGAGGCAGAGAATAGATGAGGGCAGGGCCAGCCAGAGGTGGAATTTACCGGTTCTTTGAACTAATCAAAATTTCCGCTACCAGTTCTCCAGAACCGGTCAGAATATCAGAATACCTGCTGAATACCACCTCTGGTATGGATGCTTCTCTCTGCAGCGTTAAGTCACACCACAGAATTAATCCAACTTTTATAGAAGTGACCATGAATAATAGATGTAGCTTAAGATCATTAGCTGTCTACTTGGGGTAGGGGCCGGAGTCTTGTGTAGCAATTTAAACTTTATGATTCATCTTATTAAAAATTCTTACATTGCTAAATATGGCACAGCTCATTCTAGTCACAGACCTGAAATAAACGCTGTGCAGAATAAAAATGAAATAAGCCAATGAGGGGTCCCTGTAAACATGTTACTAGTCATACTGTAATCATTTTCTAAACAAATCTTACTTCAAATTGAACGCAACCCTGTACCAAATAGGTAGGAATTTTAACCACTGAAATTCAGAGTTAAATCTGATAATCAGATTATACCTCTGATTTGCTCATCAAATCTAATCTATCGATCTACAAAGTGAACAGAGACAATCAAAGCCCACAGAAGCAACATATTCAAAATAATATTGATGTGAATTCAAGTTTCGGATGAAACAGAATGCCGGCCAGGCCTGCACCAGGCCTGCCAGGGAATCTACCACCATGATGTACAGTACTTAACCCGTGCAATAGCTTAATGACCGCAGCTGGGAGAGCCAGGATCTGGTCATTGAGTGAGTCAGTCATGTGGGCACCTCCCTTAATAACAGTTACAAATTATGACCCAAATTCCAGGCTAAATTGTGAGCTTACTTGTATATCTCTGTGCTTAGTTAAGGGGAGCTGGGGGAAAAGCTAAGGCAAGATGTCTGTGAAATATTGGATGGTGGCAGTTTGTCCTAGTGGTTAAGGCACCAAGCTATGAAGCAGGAGACTGTGAGTTCTGTCTTAGGCATGAAAGCTGACTGCGTAACTTGGGCCAATCACCAGGAGACTGTGAGTTCTAGTCCACCTTAGGCATAAAAGCTGGCTGAGTGACTTTGAGTGAGTCACCAGGAGATTGTGAGTTCTAGTCCCACTTTAGGCAGCTGCATGACTTGGGCCAGTCTCACTGTCTTAGCACAAGGTCTCTGACCAGGGATGGTATTCATTTACCTTTGCTACCAAATGTGAGCACACGTGAGCTCGATTCGCTCACACACGCCCCCTTCTGTGCATGCACAGGACCTTCCGCCCATGCACAGAGCATCAAAAATGGGACGTGATGATGTCTGGGTGGGTGGGCGGAGACTCCCACCACCGGCACTACTGGTTCGCCCGAACTGGATAGAACTGGCTGAATAGCACAACTGTCTCAGACTCATGAGACAAACCAGTCAGTCAATTCCACAATGTCAGGCAAGTGATGAATCAACACTCAGTTGACACCCCCCCCCCAAAAAACCCAGACCCTGCATTTGTGAGAAAACATTAGAGGGGGGGAGGAAAACTAGATGGTGCAGCATTTAAAGACCAGGTCCTTCCTAGGAGTTGTGAGAAGGTACAGAAGAACAGTGAGTAAAGCAACCACAGATTGCTCACGGCAGCTAGTCAACTATATCTCTCTGCATGGGTTCAAACAGTGGTGGGATTCAAATAATTTAATAACCAGTTATCTGCCCTAATGACCACCTGGGTAGGGGTGGCTTGGTGGTCATGTGACTGGGTGGGCATGGCCAATTCAATGTCACTCATGTCAATGGGCGCTTCGCCTTAGCTGTTACAAGGTAACAAGAGTTAATCGGAGAGGCAGTTTCTGTAAGTAGGGCAATAAAGATTAGGCTAGAAACAACACCAGAATGCTTCCTTCCTGCCTTCTTACAGGATTAGCCTTGTAAAGTGAAAAAACAAAACAAATGAGATTTCTTCCAATTACCAGTTCTACTGAATAGGTGCGAACCGGCTAAATCCCACCACTGGGTTCAAAGATGTCTGACTGCAGACATGATTGTGATATGTGTGTGGAGGTTCTCATTCACCCAGGTCATAATTGTCCCAAAGGTGCTTTTTATTTTAAAGGCAACTGATTTTTCTTTTAAGATGTTTTGCTTCTCATCTAAGAAGCCTCTGCACTTTGATCCGAAGAAGCTTCTTGGATGAGAAGCAAAACGTCTTAAAGAAAAAACAAAACGTCCAGCTGCCTTTAAAATAAAAGCACCTTTGGTGATAGACACCAATTCACCCAAATTTAAGTGCACGCAAAATGGTAGCCCCACGCCTTCTACCAGATTGTGAGGCATCCAAAATAGATGCTGGCAGGCCACATGAGCTGCATTTTCCGCACCTAGAATTTAAACAAAAAGCCCTCAAAGTGGCCATCCTACTGTCATTTTTAACATGACTAAAGAGGTTCATTATTATTAATTAGAGCCGCCCATTCTTGCAGACTCTTAAAATATATTACACACGCTCATTCTATGAAACCCATGGAGAATAAGCACATTAATTGCATTACATTAATCATACTCAACTACATTAATTATACTCATATCAACGTTTGCTCAAGAGAGCTTGCATTTCGGCAATATTTCTCTCTGGGTCTGAAGAACTTTGCCCAGACCTATTCTAAGGAAATAATTCTCAATTAAGTGCAAGAATTGTGTGATTTAATTTCCAGCCAAGACCATGCGCTATCAAGAAGAAATTTGTTTAAACCCTACAGATTTGAGAGTCCCTTGTCTGAAACGGTGTATTGCCGTGATGGCGAACCCATGCCACGCAGGTCACAGGTGGCACGCGGAGTCCTCTCTGCGGGCACGTGAGCCATCACCCAACTCAGCTCCACTGCTCAGGCAGGGGGGGGCACGTTGACGTGCCCCTCCCCCATGCCCCATTTTTGGTTTCAGGAGGCTTCAGGGAGGCCTGCTAGGCCCAAAAAGGGGTGCTGGGGGGCTTGCACTCATGTGTGAGGGAGAGCACTGGGGTCATGTGCACATGCGCATGGGGTGGGGTGCATTGCATTATGGATGTGGACATGTGCTTGCACGATGTTACACAAACACAATTTCGGCATGTGAGGAGAAAAGGGGTTGCCATCACTGGTGTAGCGTCTCCTACTTGAGAAAGGGGTTGGATTAGAAGACCTCAAAGGTCCCTTCCAGCTCTATCCTGATTGATTGATTGATTGATTAAGAGGAAGCCCATGCTTGAACTCAGTAGTTCCTGATACTTCCACTTCAAAAGAATACAGGAAGTTCTACTAAGATGGAATGAAATAATATGGGATAATAGGAATCTTAAATATATGTAACTGTCTTTATAATGGAGCATGTTAAGAGTTCTGTAAGAGGAAAACTCTAGTGAACAGAATAAGGGTTTGCAAGAGGAAGCTTCATCTAAAGGAAATCACACCTAGCCAAACCGCAGGCTTGAAGACAGGAAGCTTAGGCAGGAAACATAGATAGATTTGCAGGCTGTGGGCTTTTAGAAAATGTAACCAATCATGAAATGTCACAACCATGTACAAAAGAAAATGCAAAAGAATCCTTCAGGATTCAGTCTGTGCTTCCTTGTGTTGCGACTGGATCTATTGCGCAATAAACCTTTTCTGTTTGATCCCGGAATTCTGTGTCAGTTCCTATATTCCATAATACTACGGCAGTGATTCACGTAACAGTTATGGCAAGGAAGGTCATAAAATGGGGAAAAAACTCGCTTAATAACTGTTTTTCTTAGCAGCAGAAATGTTAGGCTTGATTGTGGTCACAAGTCAAGGATTATCTGGATGAGGCAGTCATAGAAAACATCCAGTTTCAACCACGGTTAGTTCCTGCCAATTAAAGTTCCCACTCCTGGGTTAAATGAGCCTATGATTTCATTTTCATAATTACTAAAATGTGGGTCTGAGTTAGGTAGTTAACCTATTGCCCCACCCCTCAAATAGATGCACCTTTGACCTAAATAAAGATAAATAAATCACATAATCCTTCTCCTCCTCTCTGCAGTTTTCCAAAATACATTTATAATGGTGCATGCTAAAAATAAAAAAAAGGTCAAACCAGGATAGAACTATGCCAGAGGTGTCCAAACCTGGCAACTTTAAGACTTGTGGACTTCAATTCCCAGAATTCCCCAGCCAGCTCTGGCTGGGGAATTCTGGGAATTGAAGTCCACAGTCTTAAAGTTGCCAAGTTTGGACACCCCTGAACTATGCAAATAGAGGCTGCCATTTCTGGGCACTATTAGGAGCCAAGGGAAAAGCACATAATTCACAAATGTTTCGCTAAGATTACAAAACTGTAGAGAGGGGCTAAGTGAAGGCCGGATAAAAGATTTGTGTCTGTCACTCATTAAATGGAATGGAACTGAAATCTAATCCCATATTTAGATAGTGGGACCACTCATCCTCCTGCTCCATTGCAGCCAATGAGCAAGCCAAAATGGGCCAGTGACAGTGGTGAAATTCAATTTTTTTTACTACTGGTTCTGTGGGCGTGGCTTGGTGGGCGTGGCAGGGGAAGGATACTGCAAAATCTCCATTCCCTCCCGATCAGTTGGGACTCAGGAGGCAGAGAATAGGTTGCACCTCTTCCACAGTCATCAACCATAATTCATATTAACTCAAGTATTTCAACTCAGATATACTTATACATATTACCATCATCATACCTCCATTTTCATTTTACTATAATTGTTTAAAAGTCCTTCATCGTAAAATATATCAAGATTTAAAACATAACCACATACTGGCATTTCATTTGCTATTTATAATATCCTCCAATAACACTGAATCCTTATGGCCTATTTTGGCTAAACATCCATAATATTTACTAACAAAAATTTCTAATCCTCCTTTCCAAATCACTGTTTATAATTTACATCCACTGGTTTTCTGTGATGAGCCGAAGGACAGAAAGAGGGAGTAGTGAGCTTCCTCCCATATTTGGGCATACCAGGGGTTGTAACACAAATACATACCTATTTCCCTGGCTCAGCTGATAAAAGGAGGAGAGCCTGTGGCTTAGTGGCTAAGACTCCTGCCTAATATGTAATACAGACCAGGTTCGAATCCCAGTAAGGGTATGGCTAGCTGATGAGAGCTAAATAGCTTGAAATGGATCTATACTAGTCTCCTTTTATTTATTTATCAGCACAAATACAACACAAACATTATATATATATATATATATATATATATATATATATATATATATATATATATATATATATATATATATATATATATATATATATATATATATATATATATATATATATATATATATATATATATATATACATACACACACACACACACACACACACACACACACACACACACATACATATATACTTATTTCCCTGGCTCAACTGATAAGGAGGCGATCCTGTCGCTTAGTGGCTAAGACTCCTGCCTGAGATATATAACAGCACAGGTTCAAATCCCAGTAAGGGTATGGCTAGCTGATGAGAGCTAATTAGCTCGAAATAGATCTATACTAGTCTCCCTTTATTTATTTATCAGTACAAATACAACACAAATATAAAAGGCAACATTAAAAATAAAAATATGGTTTTCTGCCTGCATGGTCTTCTGTGATGAAGCCGAAGGACAGAAAGAGGGAGTGTGACCTTCCTCCCATATTTAGGCATACCAGGGGTTGTAACACAATATATATATATATATATATATATATATATATATATATATATATATATATATATATATATATATATATATATATATATATATATATATATATATATATATGTTGTAATTATACTGATAAATAATGTATATGTATATGTGTATATATATATATATATATATATATATATATATATATATATATATATATATATGTTGTAATTATACTGATAAATAATGTATATGTATATGTATATATATATATATATATATATATATATATATATATATATATATATATATATATATATATATATATATATATATATATATATATATATATGTTATTATCATTATCCCTCCTTTATTTGACTGTCCTTTATCATAACATTTTCCCCCCAATAAACAAAACTTAACTAAATTTAACTTAGTTCTTTTTTATTAACCTTTAAATATAACCCCCCAAAATTATAATCTTCCTTTCATAGGTACCATTCAATATTCATATCCAATTATTACTCATAGCAATACACATGTATACATTATTATCATTATCAATTATTTATTTAACTATATCTATTCTCACTAAATTTCACTAAGTTTAACTAGTTTTAGATTATACATTTTCATCTATCAACCTGTATCTTTCCAGTAGCAAAACAATCTCATGTCTTCTGCCATTTGTGGTATCAGTCCTCTAATCATCTCCTTAATCAAACTTGTATGGACTCCTCTTTGCAACTCATTGCTTATTAAGTCTCTCATGTAATTTCGATGCCCTTCTTCTGTTTCCTTAATCAGCTTATCTTTAATTGTCAGTGGTGTTTTCAATGACGTAGCTAACAAAATTTCTCTTTTTAAATCCATAAATTCTTTTATTTTTTCTTCTTCTGTATCTTGCCATCTGGAGTAGAGTTCCCTCCATTTAATTCCTCTTTCCGTATTCCACTCTTTCCATTTCCAGACACAAACCAATCACCATAGATATCAGAGGATTTAATTTCTTTGTAGTCATTTTTCTCTTTGGTTTTTAGGACTCTAACCTCTACTTTTTCCACTTGATAAACATCTCCAACTTCTTCATCATATTTTACTGTTAGATGTTCTAGATTTTCCAACTTCTTCTCCGTCCTCTCAAATGTGTTTGATAATTTCTGAATTTCTAACAATATCTTTTGCAAACTTAATGTTTCTTTCTGCTGTTGAGATTGTGCCATTATCTCCAGCTGACAAGCACTGCTGCTCTAGCTTGACTCTCTGAGTCAAGCCTCACCTATGATGCTGCCGCCTGCCAGCCACCATCCTGCTACCAGCCTCAAGCCAAGTCACCAATGTTGTTGGACTTACCTTTTTTGCCGCCACCGCATGTCGGGGAGAGTCCTCCTGATGTCACCCGGAGCTCAACTCCCCTGGGGGAGGAGCTACCACGGGCACGTCCTGCCTCTTTGCCGGCAGCACTGATACTGCAGCGTGCAACCTATTTACGCAACTATGCTTGCACCACATCCGTGCATGCACCTCGCTGGGGGGTAAGGAATATTGTGTCCTCGACTTGCGACCGGTCTTAAGTTCTCGACTTATGATTGACGGCAAGTCCTCAACTTACGACTGACAGCCGGCAACAGCTGAGCCACGCCTGATTGGCTAGGGCGCGGCTGGCTGAGAGCGGGCTGTTTTCTACAACCTCATTGGTTGCCCTGCCTGACAGCTCTAGTATAAATAGCTGTCAGGCAGGGAAAGGTTCCATCTGTATATAGTTGATGTTGATTCTTGTCTGTTAGCAATAAAGCTGTTCTAATTACCTCAGCCGCTCCACGCCTCATCTGTCCATAGCAGCTTTTAACACTCAGGGGGTGCATGGGGCTGCCCAGCGCCCCCACCCAGCTCCTTTTTAACTGGCAGAGGGCTGCAGGAGGCCATCATGGCTGGCTACAGCCATCCTATCCCTCCCCCAGGTCAAACACAACCCTGATGCGGCCCTCAATGAAATTGAGTTTGACATCGCTGAGCTAGGACTAAATACCGTATTTTTGGAGTATAAGCCGCACCTTTACCCCCCAAAAAGAGGGTGAAAATCTGGGGTTAGGGTTAGGATTAAATACCATATTTTTGGAGTATAAGACACACCTTTACCCCCCCCCCCAAAGAGGGTGAAAATCTGGGGGCGTCTTATACACTGAATACAGCATTTGTGACCTCCCAAAACCCTGCCCCCTATGCAAAAATGGAAGTGCAGAGGGTTTGGGAGGCCTGCAAAGTGCTCCTGGGGACGGGGGGGGGGTCACAAAAATGAACAGAAAATGGGCCATGTTTTGCTCGTTTTTGGCCCCCCCAGCCCCTAGGAGCATTCTACAAGCCTCCCAAAGCCTATTCATGCCCCGTTTTTCACAAAAAACAAGGCGTGCAGCGGGTTTGGGAGGCCTGCAGAGATCAAAAACTATTTTAAAAATTTACCTCTTCAAAATCTTGGTACGTTTTATACTCCAGTGCATTTTATACTCTGAAAAATATGGTATTTCCAAACAAGTGTAAAAGCAAAAATAATGGATTTGTTTACCAAACGGATCCGGGTTCTTACTTCTTAAAAGTCTGGCTTTGAATCCCCGGCATATTTGTGATGCTAAATTAGTGTTTGCCCCCGTTTGTTTGTTTTTTGAAAGTCCATCTTTAACAGCTCCACAGCAAGCGGAATACCTTCACAGTGAGATGGCTGGCATATAAATTTAATAAATAAATACATTCTACACTGAAGCTGAGTAGGTATGAATCATATTTTGTTTTGCTTAATTCATCTTTCAACCCTTAACATTACAACATAATCTTCATAAATGGGATGAAAAAAATTGAGGGGGATAGAGAGAGAGAGACAGAGACAGACAGACACACAGAGAGAGACAGAGACAGAGACAGAGAGACAGAGAAAGAAAGAAAGAGAGAGAGAGAGAGAAAGGGAGAAAGGAAGAAAGAAAGAAAGAAAGAAAGAAAGAAAGAAAGAAAGAAAGAAAGAAAGAAAGAAAGAAGAAAGAAAGAAAGAAAGAAAGAAAGAAAGAAAGAAAGAAAGAAAGAAAGAAAGAAAGGGGATGTGACAGAAGATAAAATGCACAATTACTTCAGCTGATCCCTAAAGCTCAAAACATGCCATAACTTTCCATAAAATTTTTCACCCAGTTCATTTCTTCTCAGGGGTCTCATTGCTTCTTCATCTCTTAAAAGGCCAGAGGAAATTAACAATAAAAAGGGTCATAACCAAAACAGATAATTTGCAAGCACATATATGCACATATAGTGACCTCTACCAAGTTAAACCCTGCTAATTTCAGAAAAGCAAATGTGGGTTATAAACACCGCATTTAATCCCAGCAAAAGCCACCAGGTTTTTAGCATTGAGAAAGATAGAAAACGTGTTATCAATTTATTCAGAATGAAGGGCTTGGGTTCAACAAGCAAAGACCAACTCAAGAGTCAGAAATTAGTTCCTCCATTGTTCTGTCTTTCTGTGGGATTTTCAGCAACACAAAGAAAGGATTCATGATTGAGTTTACTAAGCCATGCAAAGTGTTTGTAGGGTACATCAAGGGGGAGGGGGGAAACAGACAATACATAAATCCCAAAGAAATTGTCAACGCAATGCGGGAATCCCTCCACAGGACTGCAGTTTATAAAGTGATATTTTATTTTATTTTTAATTATTTTTTAAAAATTATATAAATTTAATTTTTTATAAAATTTAAAAGCCTCCCCCATCAGTTATAGAATTTGCATTTAAACCGGTGTGAATCAATGCTCAAAAACATAAAAATGCATGCACCTAGGTTAGTCAGAAGAAGGATGTGAAAACAGCTCTTTACAATACCTAAAAATAGCTTGGTGTTTCTCCTTTTTGGTAAAGCTCCACCAGATGCCCCTGTTACCTTCTGAAAAGAAAGAAAGAAAGAAAAAATAGATAAAAAAGAAGAGGAAGAGAAGGAAGAGGAAGAATAAAGTTTTTTTAAAAAAATATTTTGTTGCTACAAAGTGTCCCCCTCCCCATATATATTCATAAAAAATTAGAAACCCCACATAAAAGCAGTCTGCATTGATACTCAGGTGTAAAATGGACACTATTATTTCCAGTAACTAGAAATTGATTCTATTGCATCACACAGAGTTGTCATAAAAGCAGATTCAAAACAGCAACAATGACCATGATAATAGAATCACTAGTTAATTATTGCACATTGTTGATAGCTTAGTCATGGCACACAGATGCTAAGACCTAACAGGGATTTAAAAGAAAGTATTCCAACAGGGGCAGATTCATTCTTTCCTGAAAAGGTAGCCTTGTCTTTCTTTTACTTACCAGCTTTTTAAAGAAAGCTTTCATCCTGCCTCTTAAGTTCAGCCTTCTCCAACCCAGTTGCCCTCTAAATACGTGGACTTCAACAGTCAGAATTCCACAGAAAAAAAAGCCCTTGTTAAAAATGATGCATGCAAATTCCACGCGGTTGAAGGACATTCATATTGCAGAAAGTTGTTCTACTCAACCTAGATTCATCCCCAAACAGAAAAATCAAGTGCCACTAATGCCCTATTCTATTCTATTCTATTCTATTCTATTCTATTCTATTCATATATAAATGGCTGTGTGTCTGTGTGTATGTTCTGTATAACTCTGAAATGCCTCAATCAAATTTCAACCAAACTTGATACACAGATGACTTACTCTCTGCAAACAAATACTGTGTGGGTAAGACACTCCTAACACCTCGTGGTGTATGTGTTCTGTTAAGATACAGCCTGTTGTCCTTTAAAACGGCTTCTACCGTACTGCCTTAAAATGGCTTCTACTGTACAGCGCTGTGGAGTTGCCATGGTAATGGCTTCACAGTACTCCACAAGGGAGCTGCCTCTGGTAAGGGGAAAAATCCAACATTAGAAAGTGCGGCGACGTTCATGGAAGGAGGGTTGGGTTAAATAAATACACGGGAAGCGCAGGGTTATCAGCTAGCGTATTATAAAATATGATTGTTGGCCATATGTTTCATTCATGTGAAGGCACAGAGAGCACTCACATCATGCACCAACCTTTCTCAAATCCATGTTGGCTCAGGATGACAAACTTTGCAATTCAATATATTAAGAGAACATCAGGTGGAAGAAGACTGCCAAAGACTTTGTAGCTGATTTAATAATTTCCTTTCCCCCTCCCCTCTTAAAAAATCGTGGGAACTGAGGCTCAACTTATCCTGCCACCATCACAAAAATGCAATGAGAAGTGCACGCAGTTCAGTTGGGATTACTTTGAGCATACTGACATTGTACTCCATCACACCTGGGCAGGACTAACATACAGAAGGCTATCTTGAAACATAAAATTTGGATCATAAGCTCCAAAAAATATCATCACTTTTTGGAATATAAATATATATCATTTTCTTAACATCTTTTCAAAAGCTGAGAACATTTGCTACTACTAAATGTAGAAGTAGCAGTGGAAATTACAACAAACGTAAACTTTTAAAAGAAAGAGGCATACAAAGTCGGTAGAAGATAATACATCAACAATGTTTGGCCCTGAAAGATATTCTCATTTTATTAACTGGGTATAATTTTTGACCATGCATCATAGTATTTCTTGAAGCTGCACCTGCTAGACACCTGTCCATAAAAGTATTAAAAAGTAGAGTTCTCTCTAGGATCAAATCTGTTCTTTGGGAGTAAGCAAATACCACCCAATAAATTTAAATAATTACACAAAGCAATGCTTTAAATAATTTAGCATGCTAGACCACCTGTTGCTGATGGTATAGTATGTTAATCTCAAAGTAAATTCAATTAACAATTGAAATCAGCCATTAAAAGACCTGTCCAAAAAGATGTTTATCAAGGTAGCATATTTATTAACCTTCTATTTTAAAAAAATGCTTGCCCCTCAATTCTGCAGAATACAAGCCAAAGACCAGGGAACCCAACAAAGAAGGTAGGAGTTGATAAACAAGCTTACAGCAAACAACAGGAGACCCTCTGTATTTTGTCAATTAATCAGGGGTGGGCTGCTGGGGGTTCGGGAGAACCTCTAGTTAAGATTCTGTGCAGTTCGGAAATCCCACTCCTGGCTGGCCCCACCCACCCCACCCTGCCCCTCCCATGAGTCCCCAAGTGGCCTGATTTGGATGCAGGTAAGAGCAGGGTGCGCTCAGAGGCTCGGGGAGGGAGAAAAATGACCTACCAGAAGTTCGGGAAGGCTGAAAATGGGCCCATTTCTGACCTCCAGAGGGCCTCCGGAGCCTGGGGAGGCCGTTATCACCCTCCCGGAGGCTCAAGGAAAGCCTCCAGAGCCCAGGGAGGGCAGAAACGCTTCCCCTTGCCATAGTGCAGGAGGCCGACTGGGCCATGCCCACCCAGCAACCGGGCAGAGAACCCCTTGCTAAAAATTTTGAAGTCCACCCCTGAATGAATCTATAGGTTCGTATAAAAAGAACCTGAACCTTAACCTTTTAGAGCAGCGGTGTATAACCCGGGCAACTTTTAAGACGTGTGCTTCCAGAATTCCCGAGCCATTAGAAATTCTGGGAGTTGAAGTCCATCAGTCTTAAATTTACTAAGGTTCAACTCCCCGATTTAGAGCTTTAAAGGGAATAATCACACATTTATATTTTGCCAAGTAACAAATCGGCATCCAGTGCAGTGCCTTAAGAAAAGACACAACATCGCCTTTTGAATTTTGCTCAAGATCCCAAGGCTACCGAATTCTTTTATCAACCAAAGTTTCCAGGCAAGATATGGGCCTTCTCTTTATGATAGTCAACCTATGACATAAATGGCACACTTTTAAGGCCATGTTTTCTCAGAAAGTGATGTAACTAATGCACTAATAAAAGGTGATGAACTTTGTTCCTGCTTATTGCCTCTAATTGGGAAACCTGAGAAGAATTGGATCCAGACAGAATATAATCCTGTTACCACATATAATCTAATCTAATCCAGTCTAATTTAAATCTAATCCAATTCCAACCTTCTTTGTTATTATTAGCATGCCAACTATATGTTACAAACCTACATTACAAACCTGCAAATATTTGTGGAAAACATTTGTGCCCTAAATTTAATATACGCACACCTATACTTAATACAATATGTATTGGTATTTTATATATATACCAATTATATATATAATCTAGATAGATAGATAGATAGATAGATAGATAGATAGATAGATAGATAGATAGATGATAGATAGATAGATAATAATTTATAATCTATAATTACTATCTGCAAAGCATTCATACAATTAATAAAAGAGAACAACTAGTTATATGCAATTTTTATTTACAGTCCAAAGATTTTTTTTAAAAAAATTTAAACTTTTAACAAAAAGTTCATATATGAATACTAAAGATGGTGCAAGTTTTGAGATTTGAAGGCGGGGGGAGTGCTTCAGAACATACATGTCATCTGTCAGGAACTCCTTAAATCAAAAAGATATTTTCTTGAGACTACTCTGCAACTGTGTGGGGCAGCTATATAGTCCCAGCAAAAGTTACAACAACTTTAAGGAGTTAGTGATTTGTTCTATGCAAACACCCACATCTTTCCCCCTTCACATTCAAAGTGCTGCTTAGATCTCTTAACTATACATCTTGAAAGCAAAATTTCAAAGAAAAGGAGGACACAGGTCGTTTTTAGAAATCCTACAAAGTCTTCCAGGTTCACTAACTTTCAAAAACTGAGCTGCAGGGACGTAAAGAGTGGGGTAAGCATGCAGGAGTGTGGGAAGAGGTCAAAAAAGTCAAGATGGCAGCCACAGTTATGTGATCATAGTTACTATCTTGACTTTGATTAACCCCTCATGAATGTCTCTATAGCTCTGCATACCAACATTCCTGTTGAGATTGAAGTCTACAAATACATATATTTCCACCAATCTTTATCACATCTTCTTTCTTTTTTTTTACTTGTAGGCAAAAATGTAGTTCCACTTCCTAATATTAAACTAAAATAATTAGAATAGTACACAGACACCTTGTTCTTGTGATGGGTTTAAGCACCAAGTGTTCTATTATTACAGAATTACTAAATAAATACATAAGCATCTATTTGCCTTGGCTACTATGAAAAAGACTCACAAAATAGGTGACGTTTCCAAAAATGTGGCCCACAGGTGACCTTCAGCCTAGCAATGGCACTTCTGAAATCCACAGAGACCTCCCCGCCACACACACAAGTAAACAAGCCCAAAAATTTAACCTCCTTTTTTCAATTGTTTTGGAGGTTAAAGGAAGCTTAAAAACCTTTCCATTGCCTAAAATATACAGAGTGCTAAAAAAAAAAAATCCCATGCAAAACTTTTTGCAGCCAGCCAGGAAATTAAATAAATGATTATAAATTAAGTCTAAAGTAGACTGCAATCACAACAACTGCTTAGCTAAACAGAGAAAACTTAGCTAATAAGTGATGCAAGCAATTAAATCAAATAGTGAATGGATAAATAAGAACAACTGGAAATTATGGAAAATAGATACCGATAATGTTCCTTGATCACAAGGTGATCACATGACCCCACTGCAACCGTCATAAATATGACTCAATTAGCAAGCACCCTAATATAAATCCCGTCCTACAATGGTCATAAGTGTAACAAATGGCCATAAGTCCTTTGTTTCAGTACCGTTGAACAGTCACTAAGTGAATTGTTGTAAACCAAGGACTACTTGTATACAGAATGCCTTCATCTGCATTGGTGTGTCTAATCAATAACAGAAGAACACAAAGCTGTAAAAGTTGAATCATCTTTGATCCAACACAACCGGTAAATATTGTACATTAGCTTCTGTGGTCAAGTGCCTGACAAGTTTACTGTAGTTCCTACTAATGTGTAAACAATCTTCAAGCCAAACCTGCTGATACATAGCTTCAATAGTTTTCTACAACTTGCTGGAAAGATTTCCAAGAAACCGGAAAGGACATTGCTGGATTCTAAAGTTACCACTGTAAATTAAAATTAGTATTATCTTCGATTCCAAAAATACAGCACTGTAACCAGGCAATGCAATCCTAGGCTGCATTATCAGAAGGATACAATCAAGATCCCGCGAAGCTCTAGTACTGCTTTACAAAGCCTTAGTAAAACCACACTTGAAAAACTGCATCTACTTCTGGTCACTACAATATAAAAACGATATTGAGACTCCGGAAAAGAGCAGAGAAGAGCAACAAGAATGATTAGGGGGCTGGAAGCTAAAACACACGAAGAACGGTTGCAGCAATTAAGTCTGGTGAAAAGAAGGACTAGGGGAGACATGACAATGGTGTTCCAATATTTGAGGGGCTCCTACAAAGACAAGGCGGGGTCAAACTATCCTCCAAAGCACCAAGACAAGAACCAGCGGATGGATGGAAACTAACCAAGGAGGGAAGCCACCTAGAAGGAAGGAGAAATAATTTCCTAACGGTGAGAGCAATCAACCAATGGAACAACTTGCCTTCAGAAGTTCCATCATCTGAGGATTTCAAAAAGAAACTGGACAATCATTTATCTGGAATGGTATAAGGCAGTGATGGCTAACCTTTTTGTCGTTGCATGCCCAAAGTGCACATAGCACTCGCGTGCACCTGTACCCATAATGCAATGCGTGCATGCACCCGCCCCGTCCCCTCATGCATGCATCCTGCCCTCCCCACCCATTTTTGGTTTCCAGGTTGGTGTAGGAGGCTTTCTTGGCCCAAAACGGGGCGCTGGAGGGCTGCGTACGCCCACCCCCCGTGTCCCATTTTGGGCCCGGAAGGCCTCCTGCACCAAGCTGGAAACCAAAACGGCACAGGAGTGCTGTACAAGGCCCAAAAATGCAATGCGAGCACCCCCACACATGCACGCACATGTCCCCCCCACATGCGCCCTGTCCCTGATGAGTGCGTGGCAGAGACTCGAAGACCATCTGGCCAGCGGGAGGCATGTGTGCATATGTGGTGGAACTGGGCTGGGGCAACGGCTGATGTGCCCTCAGAGAGCATTCTGCGTGCCACAAGTTTACCATCACAGATATATTGTCTCCTGATCGAGCAGGGGGTTGAACTAGAAAACCTCCAAGGTTCCTTCCAACTCTATTATATTCTAAGCGCCCCTGAAGTGCTCCGTCTCTGGTAATTTCCAGAAAGTTCAAGGAATCTACCTCCTAGAAAGAGAATCCAATCAAGCACAAGATTTTTGCACTGCACAATATGTAACTGTGTGTGTTGTGATTCCCCACCACGCACCCACTTATCTATTAAAGCTCCAGAATCTGGCAGATACAATCTTTCCTTTCTTAACTTCCCAGAGCGATTGGTAAGTGCTTTGCTACACAACCATCAAAGCCATTTTTTTATAACGCAAAGTTGGATAACGAGAGCCGCTGGTGCCAGCTGCTACAAAGCTGATCCTTGCAGGGAAGTTATTTCTAACGCAATTACAAAATGCTTGCAAGGATTCGAAACTGTACTTAGCAAGAAGAATTCGATATAAATGTCAAAACAGATAATAAAATACTCCGCATCTACCCAAGCATGCCCTAAACGGCATTATATTTATACAGTGAGGGCCGCCACAGCAGAATAAATCAAACATGTAAAAAGAGCTGAGATTTCTTGTCATAAACCGTGAATTGCCAAAAACTTAGAATGTGGCATTTCCAGAAGGGATGATGCTCACCAAACAGAAAAGAAAGAAAGAAAATCACAGAACAATTATGTCTTTTTTGTCCCTTTCACACATTTTCTCTCCTAACAAAAGTTGACAGACAAAGCAGTAAGGAAATGTATGAACCAGAGACCTGCATGATTAATCTGGAAGCATTTATAAAATAACAGAAAGTAAGCTGAGATGATTAACAAGTGTATTTTTCACCTGAGCCATCAATTTATTTATTTGAATCCAGCCTTTATTATTTTTACAAATAACTCCAAAGTAGCCAACACATTCCTCCTCTGATTTTCCTCACAACAATCCTATGTGGTGTCTATTATTGGTTATCCCAAAGGTGGTTTTTTCAAGAGACAACTGGACTTCCTTTGTTTTTCCTTGAAGACGTTTTGCTTCTTATCAGTGGTGGGTTTCCGGATCCCTGTGCAATTGGTACGGTGCAATGGGGCCAGGCATCCACCGTATGAACGTGCGCAGTGCACATGCACAAATACACAGTGCCCGCATGCATACTTTAGCTTAAGAGAAAGAAGGACTAGGGGAGACATGATAGCAGTGTTCCAATATCTCAGGGGTTGCCACAAAGAAGAGGGAGTCAAACTATTCTCCAAAGCACCTGAGGGTAGAACAAGAAGCAATGGGTGGAAACTAATCAAGGAGAGAAGCAACTTAGAACTGAGGAGAAACTTCCTGACAGTGAGAACAATTAATCAGTGGAACAGCTTGCCTCCAGAAGTTGTGAATGCCCCAACACTGGAAGTCTTTAAGAAGATGTTGGATAGCTATTTGTCTGAAACGGTATAGGGTTTCCTGCCTAGGCAGGGGGTTGGACTAGAAGACCTCCAAGGTCCCTTCCAACTCTACTATTGTATTGCATTGTATTGTATTGTATTGTACTTAATGCCTGCGACACTCCTCAACATCTCTGCGACGCTCCAACTGCAGTGTAGAAGCCTCTTGTTCGTCCTCTATTTTTGCATCCATTTTTCATTCATTCATTGGGAGGCAAATCCTTCTAATATATATTTCATACAAGACCCCCTTCCTTTTCACTGAAGTTAGTTCTATTTTAATTTCTTTCACTTTTTTTCCTCTTTTTTCCTCCCTCTCCTTTTTTTCCAAGATCTACTTTTGACAGGACCAAAAACTGTCCTATCCTGTATTCAGAACCTTTTATTGACCTGTTTTTCATGACTAATTCTTTCATGATTGTTTTGCCAGGAACAATTAAATTGTGTCCTCCTGGGTTTTTGAAAAGCTATAAAGGATATTTTATCGCTTTTAGCCTGGCTTTGAGATTTGTTGTGTTGTAAAGTTCTCTTCCCGCAGGAGAATGTGAGACCTTCAAAATAAAATAAGAAGCACAAGTATGAATCTATCCTGATGCCATGCATCTATCATTATTGTAAAACTACACTATTAGAATCTTGCAAGATTGAAAGAAGTTATCCTCCTCTTCTTTTATTGTCCAGAAAACTGGGAGGGGGGTTTCTTTCCGAAATGCCTGTTGTGCCTCTTTTCTTTCTATGGACTCAGAAATCTTTTTTATTGCTTATTGACCAGATTGGTTCTTCCTCCTGCCTCCCAAGGTCTTTCCCAGTGGTGGGTTCCAGATCCTGTTGCAATCAGTACAGTGCAACGGGGCCGGGCTTCCACCACATGAATGTGCACAAAGCGCACATGTGTACTTACTGGTCGCGACACTCTGTGATGCCTCTGTGATGCTCCAGGTGCTTGGCGGAGCGCCACGCAAGTGCCATACGCTCCATGTGTGTGCGCGGAAGCCCCGTAAAAATACCGGTAAGGAGCGCGGGCGGGCAGGCGGGCCCTCTAGAGCACCGTACCGGAACGGTACCTGGTGCTCCCTGCAGGCACCAGTATGCCTGTACCAGGGCGTACCGGTCGTAACCCACCCCTGGTCTTTCCCATATACCCATGATAGCGAACCTATGGAACATGTGCCGGAAGTGGCCCACAGAGCCATCTCTCTAGGCATGCAAGCCATCACCCATTGCTCTTCCGGGTTCCGGCGTGCGGGCCATCTGGTTTTCATGCATGCGGGAGCGTCAGAAACCACAAGAGCAGCCGCCTAGTTCCTCCGATTTCCAGTGTGTGCATTCGCACCAGCCACCTAGTCTTCCGGTTTCTGATGCACATTCACAGGCGAAGACCAGCTGGCTGGTGCACATGAGCATACCAGAAACTGGAGGATCACTTTCCCACATGTGCACCGGGAGGCTGATCTTCTGGTTTCTGGCATGCACTCATGCACTCCCGTTACCGAAAAGGTTCGCCAACACTGCCATATACCATTAGAGTATACGAATTGTTGCTAAAGGCGTTTGGAATATTTTGGAACTTATCTCTATCTATCAGTGTAGCACGTATAGATGCTCCACAGAGTCTGCTATGACCAGAGTGGCTTAGAATTTATTAATAATTTATTGAAACTAATAATGATTAAAATTTATTGAAACTAATAATGATTAAATAATCAGACAAGATCAGCTCACCACAAGCTCACATCATCTCCATTCAGACCTCTTATAATCTCCCCTAAATGCTTTTTCGTAAGATAGGGAAGATATGGACTAGGTCACATCCTTATCCATGCCCATGCCAAATGTTGCATTTCCTTCTAACAGTGTTGATAGTAGAGTTTGGACACATTTCCCTTGTACTATAAGCAGAAGTAAAATCATGTTTTATCCCCAGGAATCTTCACATTATCTTATGCTACCTTTTCTCCCTCCCCTTCCCTTATTTCCTTCCTTCCTTCCAGTCAGTACTGACTCCTGGAAACCATTTCAACCAGTTTTCCTAGCAAGATTTCAAAAGTGGTTTGCCACTACCTTCTTTCTAGGACTGGGAGGGAGTGATTGGCCCAAGATCATCTAGCTGGCTTCGTACCTAAGGTATGACTAGAACTCAAGGCCTCCTATCCCAAAGGTGCTTTTTCAGGAGGCAACTGGACTTTCTTGTTTTTTCTTTGAAGATGTTTCGCTTCTCATCCAAGAAGCTTCTTCAGCTCTGACAGGGGAGTGGGGAATGGAAGGATTTATATTCCTTGCAGACAGCTGGTCATTTGCATCCTTTTAGAGGGTCATTGAGGCCCCTTGGAGGTTTATCTGTGTCCTTGGAGGTTATGTGTTCAAAGAAAAAACAAAAAAATCCAGTTGCCTCCTGAAAAAGCACCTTTGGGACAACCATGATCTGGATAACTGAGAATCTCTATAGACTCATGGTCTCCTGGTTTCTATCCTGGTGTCTTAATCACTACCTACATCAAGCTGGCTCTCCTATGCTACCCAGAACATATACCATATTTTTCTGAGTATAAGACGCATCTGGTTTCCCCCTAAAAGTGGGTGAAAATTTAGGTATGTCTTATAGACCGAATACGGGCATTTCTGGCCTCCTGAACTCTCCATGTGTTGCGTTTTCACCCTCCCTGGTCCCCAGAAGCACTCTGCAGGCCAAAAATGAGGACATTTTTGGTGAAAACGGGCCCTTTTTGCAAAAAACAGAATGTGCAGAGCACTGCAGAGTGCTTCTGGGAGCCGGGGAGGGCGAAAACACGATGCACAGAGACCAAAAACTATTTTTTTCTTGTTTTCCTCCTGTAAATTTAGGTGCGGCTTATAATCCGGTGTGTCTTATAGTAAAAAAAAATATGGTAATATAGATGCCATTTTGCAAGCCACAGTACTGTTCCCAACTAGGACAAATATGCATGATGCAGTTAGAAAACCTCAAGGCTGATTTAGAGGAAGATCTGTGTGTGCTTTGTGTGCATTAGGCAACAGTTGCTCTCCAAAGATTTCAGTCAGACCTGGTTGAATTGCATTCGTTGTTTCAGTAGCAGTGAACGTTTTTATGGCTAGCCTGATATCCATCCTTCCTTCCTTACATCTGGATTTAGGATCAGCAATATCAGGCCTAAGTCATAATACATTTCAATTTTGACACCAGTGAAATATGCCATCATATATAAGTTAATACATCCTTAAATGATACATCTTAAATGCATCTATCCTTAACTGATAGACAAATATAAGGAGAGATATACAGCGGTATTAAATCACGTTTTAGTTCCATCTTCCTTTTACTTATACCCTTTGTAATGAAGCAATCATGGATGCTCCTTATAAATACAGATAGAATGACATGAAAAATGTAGGAAATACTATTCCAAGAGTAAGAGCTTGACTCTGTCAAGGACCTCGGAGTACTCATCTCAAACGATCTAAGTGCCAGAGCTCACCGTAACAGCATTGCCAAAAAGCCACTAAGAGTTGTAAACCTAATCCTGCGTAGCTTCTTCTCCGGTAATATTGAACTGCAAACTAGGGCCGTGATGGCAAACCTATGGCACGCGGAGCCATTTTTAAGGGCACGCAAGGCGTTGCCCTGTCAGCTGACCAGCGTGCATGCCAGCTGACTTCAGCCTTCTTTAGAGGCCGTTTTTCGCCCTCCAGAGATTCTTTGAAGCCTCCGGAGGGCGAAAAACCGGCCCTATGGGGAAACTGGAAGTTAGGGAATGGACTTCCGGTTTCCTCGTAAGACCGTTTTTCACCCTCCGGAGCCTTCAGGGAAGCCTCCTGAAGGCCCCTGGAGGGTCTGCAGGTCAAATATCAGCCCTGCAGACAAACCGGAAGTCGCCATTCCTGAACTTCCAGGTTCCCCGTAGGTCTATTTTTCTCCCTCTGGAGCCTTCACGGGCCTTCAAGAGGCTTCCCTGAAGGCTCCGGAGGGCAAAAACCAGTCCTACAGAAAAACCGGAAGTCACTATTCCCGAATTTCTGGTTTCCCCTTAGGTCTGTTTTTCACCCTCTGGAGGCTTCAGGGAAGCTCCTAAGACCTCTGGAGGGCATCCGGGGGGAGGCTGTTTTCGCCCTCCCCAGGCTCCTAGAAAGCCTCTGGAACCTGGAGAGGGCAAAAAAACCGCGCCAAAAGCAGGAGAAGCACTGGTTGCGCATGCATGCGCGTGGGGGGGGGGTGTCACACGTATCGCATTATGGGTGTGGCATGCCCGTGCACGACCCCCCTGTGCTCCCCCTGCTTTTGGCATGTGAGCCAAAAAAGGTTAGCCATCACTGAACTAGGGCATACAAAACATTTGCTACACCAATTCTCGAATACAGCTCATCTGTCTGGAACCCACACTGCATATCAGAAATTAATACAATTGAACGAATCCAGAGATATTTCGTGAGAAGAGTCCTCCACTTCTCTGCTCGCAACAGAACACCTTATGCCACCAGACTTGAAATTCTGGGCTTAGACAACTTAGAACTTCGCTGTCTCTGATCCGACTTAAGCGTAGTACATAAAATTATATGCTACAATGTCCTACCTGTCAATGAATACTTCAGCTTCAACCGCAGCAACAACACACAAGCTCACAATAGATACAAACATATGGTAAATCACTTCAAACTTGATTGCAGAAAGTATGACTTCAGTAACAGAACTGTCAATGCCTGGAATGCTCTACCTGACTCTGTGGTTTCTTCCCCAAACCCCCAAAACTTTAACCTTACACTGTTTGCTGTCGACCTCACCCCATTCTTAAGAGGTCTTTAAGGGGCATGCATTAATATACCAGAGTGCCTACCATCCCTGTCCTAATATTCCCTTGTATTTGTATCCATTTCACATATTCATAATCATGTTTATAATATATCTGTTATCTAATTCATGCTTGACAAAATAAATAAAATAAACAAATAAAAAATGTGAAGGCCTATCATTTATGGAAGAGGTGTCCCTTTATTATTTTATTTATGAACTTTATTCACTGCTGACTGTGCAACAGGTCAGGAACTGCCTGTGTGCGACCTAAAATGGAAGCGGGAAACTTATCGATTTCCACAATATGATGCAGAGCGTATACACACCGTTTTCAAAGAGAATAGCAGGTTTTGCTTTGAAGTCCTGAACATTATTGAAACGGAACCAGGGGAACAGGAAAAGGAAATCAAAGTTCTTAAGGATGAATGTGAATTGAGACTGGCAAAACCCATAATGTTCCAAGGGAAGTACATGTTAAATTTCTTAGGAAGACCACGAGGGATGAGATTCTAGGAGCTCAGGGGGTGGGGGGGAATCACTAAAATATAAAGATAAAGAAATTGCCATTCTTAAGCAAATTCTGAAAAAAATAAGAGATAAGAGGAGGAAGTATTCCTCCTTATCGAAGAAATTATATAAGAAGGGAATTTGGTTTAGATGGTTATTGCCAGAAGGAATGCTGATCTTCTGGGAGGGAAACAGAATTACAATTAACACAGTTGGGGAGGCAGAGGCCTTCATTAAAAAACATAGTGCCCTCCTAGAGGACAAAAATATAAGAAGTAATGAAAAAGGCGACAACACACAAGACATGAAGGAGGGAGGGGCTGCGGCTCCGCCTGGGGACAGGGGAGAGGGAACAATAATGGAAAGACTCAGGTCACAAAGATAAATATATCTGGAATATCATTCTAATTGTTGATATATTAGAAAGTGGCAAAAGAGATGATTGAACACATGGTTGATACAATGTATAATAAGATGCTGTTTCTGCTTATCTTTTATCTTTTTTTTCTGTAAAAAGTTGTGAGAATTGGAGAGATTCCTACCTCTAGCACAATGGAGCTGCCAAAAAATTTTTTTGTATATCCACCTACCCTTTTCCCATAAATTTTAAAAACCAATAAAAATTCTTTAAAACAGAGACTGACAAAACCCAAGAAACAGAAGAAAACAAAACTGATGTCAGAACAAATGGTGGTAAGCCATAGAGTGCAGTACTGCAGGCTACTTCTGCTGATCACTGGCTGCTAGCAGTTCGGCAGATCGAATCTCACCAGGCTCACTCAGCCTTCCATCCTTCCAAGGTGGGTAAAATGAGGACCCAGTTTGTTGGGGGCAATATGCTGACTCTGTAAACTGCTTAGAGAGGGCTGTAAAGCACTGTGAAGTGATATGTAAGTCTAAGTGCTATTGCTATTGCCAAGAAGAGAAGCCAAAGCAAAGAAAGACCAAAAAAAAATCCACAAAGAAATTTACAAAGGATTTCAGAGAGTTGCTAGAGACAAGAAGCTATGTTAGGACAATGAAAATGGAAAAAGACTTGGAAAAACAAAGTATTCCAAAAGATCTTATAATTCAGAAGGAGGAGGAGGAGCTTCCGGCAATGGCGGTCGTCTCTTGAGCTCCGGGAGACACTGCGGAGCGCCAATGGGGTAAAGGGTGCTATTCCCGGCCCTCGTTCCATCTGAGGGTCGAGAGTCGGACTGTTGCACCACCCTGGCTGGCTTTGGACCTATTTTGGTCCGCCAGGGTGGTCGGGGTGGTCGGAGGGAGATCGAGGAAGAGCGGAAGAGGCTGGGCGTGAGAGCCGGCGAGGAATGGCGGCGGCACATCAGCGTCCGGCGTTTTGGCGTCTGGTGCGTGCGCGCTGGCAGAGGGAGAGACAAGTGGAGCGACAGAGCGACAGAGCGGCCGGCAGGGAGGCGAGGTGGAGGCGGCCGGCAAGGAGGCGAGGTGGCCGGCAAGGCCGAAGAAGACCGGAGGGCCATGTGGAGTAGAGACAGCGGCGGCGGCAATGTGAAGACGCCGCTGCCAAGGGCCTTGCCGAGGCTTGGACTTAGACTCTTGCTCATGGGGGACTTCAACTTGCCGTCGACGGGAGCGGCCTCTGAGGCGGCTCGGGAGTTCATGGCTTCCATGACGGCCATGGACCCGACCCAATTAGTTCAGGGCCCCACTCACGAAGGGGGCCACACACTGGACCTCATTTTTGTATCTGAACAGTGGACGAGTGATCTGGGAATAGGGGACTTAGTCATCACGCCCCTGTCATGGTCAGATCACTCATCCCTCCGGCTGGACTTCCCTGGCGCTATCCCCCACCGCGAGGAGGCGGAACCAGACTCTCCAAGCTGGTACCGCCCCAGGCTCCTGATGGAACCAGATAGATTCCAGACGGAGCTTGGGCCAATACCTGTAGCCCTGTCCCGCTCCCGGTCAGAGGACCTAGTGACTGCCTGGAATAGGGCGACGACTGGGGCCTTGGACCGGGTTGCGCCTTTGCGACCTCTCCGGCGGCATCAATCCACCCGGGCTCCTTGGTTCACTGAGGAGCTAAGGGTGATGAAACGCCACAGGAGACGTCTAGAGAGCAGGTGGAGGTCCTCACGCTCCGAATCTGACCGAACACAGGTAAGAGCCTATTTGCGGACTTACCTTGTGGCAATGAGAGCGGCCAAGCGTAGATATTGTGCCGCCCTTATTGCGTCCGCGGATAACCGCCCTGCCGCCCTGTTTCGGGTGACCCGCTCCCTTTTATCGCAGGGGACGCGGGGGGCACCCTTACAGGGAAGAGCAGAGGAGTTTGGGGAATATCTGCAGGACAAAATCGCTCAGATCCGGAGTGGATGGACCTCCGTCAGTGGACCGGACGGGCCGTCAGCAGCGAATCTTGAGAGACCATTCTGGGAGGAGTTTGACACTGTTGCCCCCGAGGATTTGGACAGGTTGTGTGGAAGGCTGCGACCCACTACATGTTCAATGGACCCGTGTCCCTCCTGGCTGGTACTGGCAGCCTGGGAGGTGACACGAGGCTGGCTTCTGGGCCTGGTGAACGCCTCATTGGGTGAGGGATACTTACCAACTGCCTTGAAAGAGGCGGTGGTGAGACCCTTGCTCAAGAGGCCTTCGCTCGACCCAACGGAGCTAGCTAATTATCGTCCAGTCTCCAACCTTCCCTTTTTGGCGAAGGTTGTTGAGAATTTGGTGGCGCAGCAGTTCCCGCGACACCTGGACGAATCCGATTATCTAGACTCACGCCAGTCCGGCTTCCGACCCGGGCACAGCACAGAGACAGCCTTGGTCGCGTTGGTCGATGATCTCTGGAGGGCCAGAGATAGAGGTTGTTCCTCTATCCTGGTCCTATTAGACCTCTCGGCGGCTTTTGATACCATCGACCATGGTATCCTATTGCGCCGGTTGGAGGGGATGGGAGTCGGAGGTACCGTCTTGCGGTGGTTCGGCTCCTACCTCTCCGACCGGAAGCAATGTGTGTTGACAGGGGGGCAGAGGTCGACCCTAAGGCCACTCACTTGTGGGGTGCCACAGGGGTCGGTCCTCTCGCCTCTCCTGTTCAATGCATATGTGAAGCCGCTGGGTGAGATCATCCGTGGCTTTGGGGTTGAGTACCATCTGTACGCTGATGATACTCAGCTGTACATTTCAACCCCAAACCACCCCAACGAGGCTGTCGAAGTGATGTCCCAGTGTTTGGAAGCCGTCGGGGTCTGGATGGGGGACAACAGACTCAAACTCAACCCCTCCAAGACTGAGTGGCTGTGGCTACCGGCACCTCGGTTCAGCCAGCTGATACCATCGCTGGCCATAGGGGGCGAACAACTGTCCCCTGTGGAACGGGCGCGCAATTTGGGCGTCCTCCTTGATGCCCGGCTGTCAATGGATGACCATGTGGCAGCCGTGGCAAGGGGGGCTTTCCACCAGGTTCGCCTGGTGCGCCAATTGCGCCCCCTACTGGACCGGAGTGCCCTATGCACGGTCACTCACGCGCTGGTGACGTCTCGCCTGGACTACTGCAATGCCCTCTACATGGGGCTCCCCTTGGGACGCATCCGGAGACTACAGCTAGTCCAGAACGCAGCCGCGCGGGCCATCATGGGGAGTGCACGATACTCCCGCGTAACACCCCTCCTGCGCGAGCTGCACTGGCTGCCTGTGGCCTTTCGGGTGCGTTTCAAGGTATTGATTACCATCTTTAAAGCGCTCCATGGCATAGGACCTAGTTATCTGCAGGATCGCATCCTACCACACACGTCCCTACGACCAATCCGCTCTCACAGGGAGGGACTCCTCCTGGTGCCGTCCACCAGGCAATGCCAGCGGGCGACACCTAGGAGTAGGTCCTTCTCTGTGATGGGCCCAACCCTCTGGAATGACCTCCCCCCCGACATCAGAACCACCACTGACCTCCGTTCCTTCCGTCAAAAACTAAAGACTCACCTGTTTCAATTAGCTGGCCTGGCACACTCTTAGTCTTACCTCCCGGGGATATATTTTAATTGGGTTTGGGTATTTTAATTGGGATGTTTTAGGGCTTTTATACTATATTTATTTCTTTGTACAGTCTCACCTCCTCCACTCAAATGCTCAAGTATTTAATTGTTTATATATTATTTATATTGTTATTTATGTATTTTATCTGTGTTTCATTGACTGTACACCGCCCCGAGTCCCTTTTTGGGAGAGGGGGCGGTTTATAAATCCAAAGAAATAAATAAAATAAATAAATAAATAAATAAATAACCTAAATTGGCATGCTAAAATAATGCAAAATAGATAGATAGTAGCTGATTCCAAGAAAATCAAATGAAGATGGAATGAATATACTGAAATTATGTACAGTGGAGATATCAGATCCCAATATATATTAGATAATGTCCTCTATTTACAAGAACATCTACTATGGAAAGAAGATGATAGAGCAATATTCCAGGAATTACCTATCCAGAAGGCTATAGGAACTGATGGAAAACAAATGGAAATACAGCAAATAGCAAAAAAGTGTTTAATGTAAGATGGGGCAAGAGAAACTCATGTTTCCAAGATTCTATTATTCTATTCTATAGTAATAAAGAACTTGTGAGGTCCTTGGTGCTATCTGAGTTTGGTTCTTTTCTTGCTGATGTTTCATTACCCAATTAAGTAACATGCTATCACTAGATGTTACCTCTCTGAGCTTGGTTGTGTTCTTGCAGATCATTTCATTCATTGCCAATGGAGATTCTCAGTTGTCCAGGTCATGGTTTGTCTCAAAGGTGCTTTTTTCAAGAAGCAACTGGACTTCCTTTGTTTTTCTTGGAAGGTGTTTCGCTTCTCATCCAAGAGCTGAAGAAGCTTCTTGGATGAGAAGTGAAACATGTTTCAAGAAAACTCAGAAAGTCCAGTTGCCTCTTGAAAAAGCACCTTTGGGATTTCATTCATTGGGTAATGAAACATCTGCAAGTAAACAACCAAACTCAGAGAGCACCCAAGACCTCACAATTCATCTCTGAACTATATTCTTGAAAGAAAGAATATAAAGATTCCAAGAAAGAACATTCTTGGAATCTCCATTGGTTCTGTTTCTTGATCTGCCTTTCCTGAAAGACTAATGGATACCCAGAACAGACCATGGTATTCAAAGTGGGATCTAACCAATCCCAAATAGAGAGGAATCATAGACTGGAGTGGGATGGGGTGGGATGGGATGGGATGGGATGGGATGGAATAGAATAGAATAGAATAGAATAGAACAGAACAGAACAGAACTCTTTATTAGCCAAGTGTGATTGGACAAACAAGGAATTTGTCTTTGGTGCATGTGCTCTCAGTATACATAAAAGAATCATCATTGCCAATGCCCCTATGACCAAGTTCCTCTACATCTACAAAACCAAGGAATACTCTACAATTCAGACCACATATTGATGAAGCGTCCATTACAAAGACAGAGATTTGAAGAGGTCTTGGATGCAGAATGTCTTCAATAGGTATTTATGAACTGCACAACTTGATAATGCCATTCATCAAATTACATTGTCAAATATAAATGCTAAAGTAGCAATTTTTGAAGCAGCCTTCTGAAGTCTTGGATAGAGAATCACTTACCTCTCTCACGTGCCGCTTGATATGCAAGTATACACATTGCCCTGTCTTGCGATAATGCCGTTCTATGTGTTCCCTTCCAAATCCAAGGAAAGTATTCATGCAAATATAAAGGCCTCCTTCGGAATCCTGCAGAGAAGAACAGTAAATTATTAGGGGCACATTTGGGGCACCTGACAGAAATCTTCAGCATGGTGAGGGATATAAATTCCCTTTAAAAAATTGAAGAATTGGAAGATATCTCAAATGTCTTCTAATCTAACTCCCACATAACTGCAGAATCTGATAAACCAGTTTGGACATATGGCTATTCAGCCTCTGCTTTAAAACCCTATAAAGAGGAAAATACTACTGTCAGGGTTCCAAATATCATCCAAAATTAAATCAGAGTCCAAGGCAAAGTATTGCTCAAAGTTCCAATTTATTAAGAGAGCCATGTTGGCACATCTGGGAAAACCCGAATCTGAAAGCGTCCTGGTTTTCCCCACCCAGTTGAAAGTTCAAGATCTTGCCCCCACACCAACAAGTCCATCACATGGCCCAATCTTCCACTGCCATGCTGGCTGTTCCACCCACCCAGTTACGGTCAGGTGCAAAGGTGTAGAGACAAAGGATGACCTTGGATTCTAGAAAGGAATTTTATTTTGACAACATCACCATTCTACTCCTTACTATTCCCCCTCCCAATTCCCCACTAATGAAACAGCATAGTAGAATAGAATATTAGTGTGGCAGGCCAAAGATCCCAAAAGGAACCAGTCGCAGGCCTGACAACTGCTTCATAAGATCATCTAACTGACTGGATGGCAGCTTTACCATTAGGAAGTTCCTCCTAATATCTCCCTTTCCTGTAATTTTAACACTGGTTCTAGTTCGGTCTTCAGGGGAAACAAAGAAGCATGTCCTTGTTGTACATGACAATCCATTTGAAGACTGGTATCAGAGGTGATATTCAGCCAGTTCTGACAGGTTCTGGAGAACCGGTAGTGGAAATTTTGAGAGTGGGGAGGGAATGGGGATTTTGCAGTATCCTTCCCCTGCAACGCCCACAAAGCCATGCCCACAGAACCGGTAGTTTAAAAAATTGAATCCTACCACTGACTGATATAATATCTCCCTTCGGTCTTCACTTCTTTCCTACCTTTAACCCTTCCTAGATGACTTGGTTTCTCATCTCATCACTATTTTGTAGGTCTCTTCTTAAAACCTGCACCTGTCAATGTTGCTGTTTGCTGTGGTGTCTGGAACCGGACACCATATTCCAAATACAGCCTGACCAAGAAAGAATATGTCCTATGATCTTGACCAGGGGTGAAATGTTACCAGTTCGGATCGCTTTGCCCAAACCGGTAGTAAAAGAAAGCTACCGGTTCGCCCGAACCAGTAGTAAGAAAAATGTATTTCCGACGATCAGCTGTGATGCAAAATTTATATTAGCTACAATTTATATTAGGATTTCCGGCTTTCTAAGTAATATAAATCGCATGGCACAGCGGATTCTTCCCCCTCGCTGTTAGCTTACCTATGTAGGCGCGCTTGGTAGCAGGCTCCGCCCACCCACAATCAGAACTCAGTCCGTTATGCAGCGCTAGGGATTTGAACCGCTGAATTGCTGACACTTCTGATTGACAAGCTCAGCGTCTTAGCTACTGAGCGACAGTGTCCGTTACATACATGCATACATACATACATACACCCTTCCACCTACACAGACACACAATCTGTATAGGCAAGGGTCTCCAACTTTTCTTGCACCAGCGGGTAAAGTTCACATTTTGGGAACACGTTGAAATCATTCAAAGGAAATAGAAGCTATGCACAGCTTTCCTGCTCACAAAAGACAGTCAGAGTGGAAACAGCCAACAACAAAAACCCTGTAAAAAGCATTTCCTTGCAAATTTTCCTTGTGACACCCCTCTTCCACATTATGAACCTCAAGTATATTTGCTACAGAATAAGCTCAAACCAGAAACAGTATTTGCACTCTCATTCTTGATATTCGAATTTCTGAAGACTCCCGTTCTGTTTGGGGACAAAGGAGTAGATGAGCTGAAGAATAATGATGCTGCTAGACCAGGGGTCAGCAAACTGCAGCTCTGGAGCTGCATGTGGCTCTTTCCTCCCTCTGCTGCGGGCTCCGTCACCGGTCGGCGCCACAATTTTGAGAGGAACTTCTGGTGGGGGGGGAGAAGCACAGTGCGCCAGGAGAAGACTCTATGGCAAGGGGAGGGTTTTCCAGTTGTCTCCACAATTGATAGGGCTTTCGGTTATGACAGGTAGAGGAAGAAATATGCCGCGCTAGGAGGAGACTCTATGGTGGGGGAACTGAACTTCCGGTCAGCTCCAGAATTGAACAGTGCGCTTCCAGTTAGGACCTTTGTGGCTCCCGGTGTTTTCTCTTCTGTGGGAAACAGGTCCAAATGGCTCGTTGAGTGTTTACGTTTGCTGACCCCTGTGCTAGACAATCTGGTTGAATATTAGATGTGATACATTTTATATGTTTATTGCACAGGATAACACTGTATTATTTTCCTTCTGAGCTGCCTGGAGCCTATGGGATACCATAAATGTAAAATAATAATAGCTCTGAAATAGCGTAAAAGCACTTGTGATAATTAAATAAATGCAAGTGACACATAAATAATTCTGGAATAATTATCCTTTTCCTCTTCCTAAGCAATCTTCTCCTAATGGAATTTTCCAGTAGATAATGTTGCTAAGAAAAACCGATAGAAGACTTAAAGAACATAAAATCATTGCAAGTATTTTGGATTTAGGCTGTCCTTGAATAATCCGGATTTTGGCATGGTTTTTTTTGTATGAATGTTTTGTTTTTGGATTGTACTAGAATATGTTCTTTAAAATTATTGCTTGACTTGAGCATTTGTAACAAAGACAACCACAAACTTCAGAACAATTAATAAAGGAAACCCAAAAGTGCTTTTTCAAGAGGCAACTGGACTTTCGGGTTTTTCTTTGAAGGCGTTTTGCTTCTCATCCAAGAAGCTTCTTCAGCTCTTCCTTTATAAAGGAAAACAGCAAAGTCTGAACAACAGAACTTCCAAACCACTCAAAAGCTGAAAACTGAGAATCTCAAAGCTTGGTGAGGCGGTGCATGTGTCATAAATACATTTTTTTAAAAAACTAACCTGTTCACTATGATGTCTTATCAAAGATCCCATACTGGGGAACAAGCACATTAGAAAGCCTGCATCCAAGGAGCTACAGGTAGTTCTTGATTTACAACCACAATAAAGCCCAAACTTCTTGTAGCCCCATGTAGAGTGCTTTACAGTAATCTAACATGCAAGGTTATTAAAGGATTTAGATCACTGCAGGCAAGTTTTCTCGGGTCCAAGAATGGCTACAGCTGTCAATTTTATACAGCTGTCAAAAATACAGCTATTCCAAGCCAAAAATAGGCACTCTTCGCTATTGCAGTCACCTGGCCATGCTCTCCATCTGCTCTTTGAGAACAACTACAGTTTAATCTAAAAGACCTATTTCTCCGCTTGTTAGTAGTATTCCACGTGATGGGATTCAGTGTCATTTCCTACTCATAATACAGTACTTTACTTTACTTTATTGTCATTGTACGTATATACACAGTATACACATACAACGAAATGCACATAACACCCAGAGGCCAAGCCCAACACACGTACAATAGGAACGAACTTAAAGAAGGGTGCAATTAGGAACACTACAGGAACCCCTCAACTTAGGACCACAATTGAGTCCAAAACTGATGTTGCTAAGCGAGACATCCGTTAAGTGAATTTTGCCCCATTTTACAACCTTTCTTGCCACAGTTGTTAAGTGAGTCGTTGCAGTTGTTAAAGTAGTAACGTGGTTGTTAAGGGAATCTGGCTTCCCTATTGACTTTGCTTGTCACAAGGTCACAAGAATTGTTAACGTGACCCCAGGCTACACTGCAATCGTCATAAATATGAATCAGTGGCCCAACATCCAAATTTTGACCATGTGACCACCATGGGGAGGATGCAATGGTCAGAAGTGTGAAAAGCGTCCATAAGTCCATTTTCTCAGTGCTGTTGTAACTTTGAACGGTCACTAAACGAACTATTGTAAGTCGAGGACTACCTGTATTGAGTTTAGACAGCAACTGAGCTCTTCCTAGAATTGAGGATGTATAGGAAAGTTTCCATCCCAAAGTCAAAACATAAACGGTAGTACTGGCTAAAATATACTATAGCTAACTGGTGTGTATAGGGGCTCAGTGGCTAAGAAGCTGAGCTTCTCGATCAAAAAAGTCGGCAGTTCGGCGGTTCGAATCCCTAGCGCCACATAACAGAGTGAGCTCCTGTTAATTGTCCCAGTTTCTGCCAACCTAGCAGTTCGAAAGCATGTAAAAATGCAAACAGAAAAATAGGAACCGCCTTTGGTGGGAAGTTAACAGCGTTCCATGCACCCTTGGCATTTAGTCATGCTGGCCACATCACCACAGAGACATCTTCGGGCAGTGCTGGCTCTTTGGCTTTGAAAGAGAGAAGAGCACCGCCCCCTAGAGTCGGGAACGACTAGCACGTATGTGTGAGGGGTACCTTTACCTTTAACTGGTCTGTGGGTTGTTCTGTTCTCAAACCAAGGCAATGTGTTTGGTTGATGATTCAGTGCAGAGTGCAACCCCAGACAGTTAGATTGATTTGGTAAACTTTTTACTGTATTCAGCCAACGATGAGTTAGTAGGTTGTGTAATTTGAGCTTTGTTTGCAGAAAAGATAAGGTAAGCACAGTTCAACTGCAACAAATTAAGGAAACCCCAGTAAAGCATTACTCAGGTTTGTAGAGATTCTCATTTCATCCAGGTCATGATTGTCCCAAAGGTGCTTTTTCAAGAGGCAACTGGACTTGCTGGGTTTTCTTTGAAGATGTTTCGCTTCTCATCCAAGAAGCTTCTTCAGCTCTGATAGGATAGCAGGAAATGGAACGATTTATACTCCTTACAGACAGCTGGTCATTTGCATCCTTTAGAGGGTATTGAGGCCACTTGGAGGTTTGTCTGTGTCCCAAGGGTCACCTGAGTAGGTCCTCCAGGTTCCTGTACTCTGCAATCCCCCCCCCTCTGGAAATCCATTCCTATTCTCACACCATTCAAAGGCTGTCCATCCCAAATTGTATAGCTAAAAGTCTGTAGAGATTCTCAGTCATCCAAGTCATGGTTGTCATTACCCAGGTTAATTAAATGGCTAAAATACAATTCCCAACTTCATGCAGAGACTTCCAGGTTAGGAGCCATTGCAAAACATGTTCATCCTAATGCCCATTCTGCCTATATAATAATATAGCCCTTAATCATCACAGATTTTAAGTACCGTATTTTTCGGAGTATAAGATGCACTTTTTTCCCTCAAAAAATCTGGCTGCGTCTTATACACTGAATCCAGCATTTTTTGCCTCCTGAAACCCCACCCCTTCACCAAAATGGCATGCAGAGCCTGTAGAAGGCTTTCAGAGAGCTCCTAGGGACTGGGGAAGGGAGAAATAAGCAAAAAACAGCCTGTTTTTTGCTCAATTTTACTCCCCCTCCCAATCCCCAGGAGCACATAAGCTTCCTAAACGCTATCCATGCCCTTTTTAAAAGAAAAATGGGCCCGTTTTTGCAAATAACGGGTCATTTTTTGCTCATTTTTGTCCCACCCACCCCAGGAGCATTCTACAAGCTCCCTAAGGGCTATTCATGCCTTTTTGGGTGGGGGAAATGGGCCCGTTTTCCCAAAAAACGGGCTGTTTTGGGGAGGTTTGAAGAGTGCAAAAACCTTTTTTTTATTTTCCTCTTCAAAACCTTGCTGCGTCTTATACTCTGGTGCATCTTATACTCTGAAAAATATGGTATTTTGGAATGAACCAGAAGAAACTGCCTTGGCTACGTAAGCTCGCAGTACAGAGGGATGTCCTTCATCCACTCAACCTTAAGCATTTAAATCTATAACATTGTTTTGGGAATATTTTTGGCCTGCCTAATCAGCGCAGCTCCCTATTCAGAGAGACCTGCTGGGTGACACTTGAGATTTGAAGTGTGTGGGTTATAAATATAACTTATCTTCCAGCCAGATGACAATCACCAGGCAGCTGAGTTGGCTTTCAATGCGTACAGAACTTTTCATGGGCGAAATACAAAAACAGCCTTAAAAAGAGGCAACCCGACAGCTAAAAAGCAGAGACTCCTTGAAATATATATTCTCAATTAAGAGGAGTAAAGCAAAGTGTTGAAAGGAAGAAAAGTATTTCCCAACATTTCCCCTATTTCTACTTTCATGTTTGTCAGATTCCTCTGGACTTTAAAAAAAAAAACAATATTTTACAGGAAGTTCTCAACTTATGATGATAATTGAGCCCCAAATTTCTGTTGCTAAGCGAGAAATAAGTTAAGTGGATTTTGCCCCATTTTACAACCTTTCTTGCCCGTTGTTAAGTGAACCACTGAATTCTTTTTGTTAAGTTGTGAAGTAAATCTGGCTTTCCCACTAACTTTGATTGTCAGAAAGTCACAAAAAGGGATCACATGATCCCCAAACAATGCAACCGTCATAAATATGAACCAGATGCCATGCATCCAAATTTTATTGATTACAACGCCAAAGGGATTCTGCAATGGTCATAAGAGTGAAAAATGGCCATCCGTCATTTTTTCAGTGCCATCGTAACTTCGAATGGTCACTAAATGAACTGTTGTAAATCGAGGACTACCTATATATATATATATATATTTAGTGACTTCCTCAACTAAAATGCTGTCTTTCTGCCAGTGCTTCCAAATGAGTTTATAATTTAAAATAATGGCTTGCAATTATTTGCAATAATTTTCTTTTAAAGAGGAGAACATTAAATGGAGAAAAAGAACTCTGAAAGTAGAAGAAAACTGAACATCTCAAATATGAATTTCCTTTCTTTAAATATAATGGAAGACGAGGATGTTAACCTAGCCAGGACAGAAAAGTTTATGCCTTAATAAATGTATTGATTTTAGGTGCAATAAGATTTTTATGCTCTCTTGGCTCCTAAAGGCAGTTCTTTTATGTTCCCAAGAAGGAAATCCAAACATCTTAGGGAAGATTTTTAACATGATGGAGCAGTCAAGGGTCCATAAAAAGCAAACTCTCCAAAATGTATCTAAATATCCCTGTTCCCATCTAGAATATCAACATCATGATTGCAGATCAGCAGCCAAATTGCAGAGATCAGCAACCAAACCAACAATGTGGCAATGGAGTTCCGTTCATGCAACAAAATTTCCTCTCCTCTCCTTTAGCGGCAATCTTAGGTGCCGTTTCTGAGCATTCCCCAAATTTATGATGCAGATTGTAAAGTAAGTAAGGAAATCACTTCCAACCTTGATCACAATGTTGTATTGTGTCTGGAGGCTGTTTAGTTCTAGATGGGAAAAAGCAGATTTAACAGATTAACCGTGTTGGAAGGGACCTTGGAGGTCTTCTAATCCAGCCATCTGGTCAAGCAGGAGACCATATACCATCCTGGACAAATGGCTATCCCATCTCTTCTTAAAAACCTCCAGGGTTGGAACACCCACAACTTCTGGGGACAAGCTGATTAATTGTTCTGTCAGGAAATTTCTACAAAGTTCTAGGTTGGTTCTCTGCTTAATTAGTTTCCATCCGTTGCCTCTTGTCCTGCCTTCGGGTGCTTTGGAGAATAGGTTGACTTCCTCTTCTTTGTGGCAGCCCCTCAAATATTGGAACACTGCTATCATGTCTTTTCATTAAATCAGACCAGCTCATTCCTAACAAAACTGATCATCCTTTTTGATCTTCGGGGCTGGAGATATCACCGTCGTTGATCTTGGAAGAGGCTGCATTTTTTTCCATTTGAGATTGGTGAGCAACTTGGACTCAAAGATATGGCTGAAAAGTAGGTGGCAAAGATGACCAGTAGGGCCTTTGCCCAGGTTCCTTTTGTGCACCACCTGTTGCATCCTTTGATCAAGAGGACCTTCGGAAAATCAGTTATGCCCTTATCATAGTCATCTCACTATTGGATTATTGCAATACACTCCATATGGGACTGCCCTTGTAAGCTATCAGGAAGCTATAGATGGTTCAAAATGCAGCAGCACAAGTAGTTTGCCCTGATAAACTGGGATTAACACCAGACAAACAATCAGGCAAAAAACACTTCAATCAAGAAGCTAGCAAGGAGAAAACCACACCCCCATCAACACTGAAAGGGCAAGCTACTGTGTACGAACAGGGAGCAAACCTCACACTCATTAGTACTGTTGCTGTTACCTGGTTGGGTAGTGAAATGTCTAGCAAGCAAATAACCAAGTTCAGAGCACTAAGGACCCAGAGTTAAACCATTAACTACCTAGTGTATTATCTTCTTTTGAAAAGCGTAGTTAAATCACTAGAGCCAGTTCTGTGTCTTTCCTTCAACTCTACCAAAGATGCAGGCAGATAGCATCACTTTTTCCCAAACAAAAAGTTTCAGTTTCTAAACAATGTGCAACACACATTCCAAATTTTATTTTATTTTATAAATTTTAGTCATAAACCCTTTTTTTGAAAAACAATGCATTGTCAGGGTAACGTTGACATACAAGCTACGTAATAGCAATAATAATGATATGGTAACAATAGTAATAATATAACCAAAAAGCTTTTAGCTAAATTTCTTCTTACATTAAAGTATTATCATTATTTACTTTCTTATTTTCAGTACTAACATTTATGATCTTACTTTTCTCCAATTCCTACCTCTTGCTTCTTTTATTATTATTATTATTTATTAGACTTATAAGCCGCTCCTTCTCCTCGAAGGGACCCATTCATAGAATGTATTCCAAATCATATAATAATCTGTATCTTCTTGATCTTTCATTTTAAAAGTTAATCTAACCATTTCGGCACAGTCAAAAAAAATGGAATTACAGCCTCCTCTGGTAGGGTATTCACGTTTTTCCAATATTTAGCATACTGTATATATTATCCTTGCTGTTGTCAGTATGTGTTCTCTTCATCATAGCCCGCTGGTAGTATACCTAGGAGACATGTTTCTGGTTTCAACTCAATATTCTGTTTGATTATTATTTCCAGCCAGTTTTGTATTTTCTCCCAATATTCTCTTCTTTGCTACATGTCCACCACATGTGGTAATAGGAACCCTGGGTCTGATTGCATTTCCAACACTTAGCTACTGCATTTCCAACAGGACACATTCCAAATTTTAGTAACCAGCTCCCACTAACTGAAATTCCACAAAGGGCACGTGACCACAGATCTTGCAGACATTAATTGCACCCCAAATAATCCTCTACAATGCACATCACTCCTTCACAGATTCCAACCACATCATTCATAATCGTCCAGATTTATGAGAGACAAGACTATGGGGAACAGGAAATCTAAACCATAACCCCATGACAATCACTGAAATAAAACAGCACTGCTACCCATTTCAAAAATCGCTTCCAAAGTTTATTTAGGACTAGTTGAGGGCTTCTGTTGGAACCAGGCATGCTGCAAATACGATAATCCAATCTGGATCAGGATGTCACCTTCCTCGAACTTATTCATAATCATCTTTTTGGTTTCAAACCATGAAACTAAGAGCGAGTATAAATTGTAAGTTTTTAAAAAAAACATTTTTTAAGAAACCATCCAAACTGGAACCTTTCTTCCTGATATGCTAGCCGTCTAAGGTTTTATTTTTTTATTGCAGACCACTAAATCATGTGAAACTCCTCTTAAAATTCTAAATATAAGTGAGCCACAACTTTAAATCATTCGTTTCGTGACGATTCAAAGTTACAACGGTGCTAAAGAAATGACTTACAATCGGTCATTTCATTTCATTTCATTTTATTAGATTTATAAGCCGCTCCCTCTCCCCAAAAGGACTCGGGGCGGCGTACAATCAAGCGGTCATCACGCTTATAATCATCTCTGCATCCCCATGGTCAAAATTTGGGTACTTGGCAACTGGCAGGTATTTATGATCTGGGGTCACATGACTGCTGTTTGCAGTTTTCCCAGCCGAAAAGTTAATGGAAAAGGCAGATTTGCTTAACTGTGTGAATTACTTAATAATCACAATTTCTATTGTTGTCTCCTGGGGTGGTATTAACTTCCCGTATTAAGTTTGCAAATGTGAGCGCACATGCATGCAGTTTTGGCGAAAAAAGGGCCTAAATGGGGGGCCGGAGTGGGTGGGTGGGCGGGGCCACCCACGATTTCCGCTACCAGTTTGGGCGAACCGGTCCAAACTGGTAGAATACCACTTCTGGTTGTCTCCCCTCCCCGACAATCATGTGATATTTCAGACACTCAACAACCAGCCGTTTGCAGGGTCCCACAGTCATATGACCATATTTTGCTGAAAACAAAAAACTTTATTTTTTGTTTTTTTGCAAAATAGACCATAGCAAATCATGGCTTTGCTTAACAACCGTCATGTTTGCTTAATAACGACCACCGGGGGGAGGGGGAGTTGTAAAATTGGGATAGTCATGTGGGTGACCCGAATTACAACTGTCACGACTTATAACCATGATCTGCGTGCTCCAATTACTGTCATATGTCCAGGACTGGTTGTATTCCATTTTTCACCAAATCAACTCGGTTTAATCACAACTTGTGCCAGCAGTGGATGCCAAACTGCCAAAGGATCTGCCTAAACCAGGGGTGTCAAAATCAAGGGCCAGGGGCTGGATCCATCCTGCGGGGTACTTAGATCTGGCCCGTGGGACTGCCCTGGAAACAGCGAAGGACCGGCCCGCAGTGCCTCTGCCAGTGAAAATGGAGTTTGGGAAGGCCACGGGCGGCCCTCCTGAGCTCCATTTTCACTGGCAGAGGATTGCAGGAGGCCGTAGCAGCCGAAAACGGAGCTTGGGAGGCTGTTTTCACTGGCAGAGCGCTCGGGCCGCCATAGGCGCCCCCGACACGAGTGACATTCAGCTGGCCACGCCCACCCCAGCCATGCCCCACCCCAGGCCCGAGGTCAAACACAACCCTGATGCAGCCCTCAATGAAATAGAGTTTGACACCCCTGGCCTAAACCAAAAACGTGACCCAAAAGAAGTGAGAGGAACAATTAAAAATTTGAGTGCCGAAGAAAATGAAAAAGAACAGAGAGAATGCAGAAAATAAAATGAGCAGAAAAGAATTCGGCTCCTGGACCAAATCAAGTACGCCCCATATGGGGCAACTGAAGAGAAACATGGACTGTTCCATCGTTCACCAGCACGTTCTGTTCCCAGAACAGAGTATTCTGTATGTCCCTAATGGAGGACAAGAACTTTATATTCACAGAAGTTGCTTTTTGCAAGTTCTTCCTTGACTTCTTCCATTTCTCTGCTTCCCCCATCTGCCCCCATTTCCTCATCATCATCTACATCGACAGCCAGGCCAGGATGAAATTTCTCAGTTTTGTGGTGTCTGTGTGTTGAATTTCTTCCTCTGCTTTCTCCAAGTGTCTTGGAAAGAAGAGATGCTTGCTTATACTTTAAAGCAGTGCTTCTCAACTTTAAGTCCTGTGGACTTCAACTCCCAGAAGTTGCCAAGGTTGAGAAACACTGCTTTAAAGGAATGAAGAAATGTTATATTTTAACAGATAGTGATAAACTTCTTCATGTTGATTATTCTAGATTAGACTCTTGAGATTATAACCAGTTTGGTCAAATGGTACATAAAGGCGCCAGGCTAGAAACCAGGCGACTATGACTTCTAGTCCCGCTTTAGATATGAAAGCCAGCTGGGTGACTTTGGGCCAATCATAAAGAGATTGAGAGTTCTAGTGCTGCCTTAGGCATAAAAACCAGCTGGATGATTTTGAGCCAACCACTAGGTGACTGTGAGTCCTGCCTTGGGTATAAAAACCAGCTGAATGATATTCAGCCAACCACTAGGTGATTATGAGTTTTAGTCTGGCCTTGGGCATGAAAGCCAGCTGGATGATTTAGGGCCAGTCATTCTCTCTCAACCTTACCTACCTCACAGGGTTGTTGCTGCTGAAAGGCAAATAGGAGGCAGATGTATTAGGTATATTCACTGTCTGGAATTATTTATAAAAACATTAAAGGCAGGATGAAAACCTAATAAATGAGTAATAAATAATAAAGATTCTTGGTGGAGATAAGTTTTCTCCTTCTCTCTTTTCCTTTCTCTTTCTACACCTCCATATAAAGTGAGTGTGTGTGTATATATACTTTTTATGTATGTGTTTGCTCTATAAATGTATAACGTTTGCTTGTATAATATGTTTAACAAAATTATTGGGAAAATAAAGAAAGTGTCTATTAACTATTTGCCCTGCCTGGAATGGCTACGCTTACAATAGCTAAATGGAGAAAAGTTTAAAAATTAGCCAAGTTGATTTGCAACCAATTCCGTTGTATTTATTTTGTACAATGACAATAAAGGCTATACTGATGTTTCAGAAGTCAGATCCTTCTGAGATCCATTTATCCTCATTTCACCACCACCCCCTCCACCGTCAGGAAGCAAACTCTTGTGTGCCTCTATTTTCTCCAACATAACCACACATGTATCAATAATTTCCATTGATTTAATGAGCCGTCCCTCTGCTTCCTTATGCTTTGAGAGAGCTACTAAAAAGATGAAACTTGAGAAGAGGTTTCACAAAAATCATTCCAAATTTGAATATAGGTGACCTTGCAGGAATCTACAAACCTTTCTGAAGAAAAAGCTTTTTAATAAGAGGATGGGCTGCCACAAACCTTCTCCTGCTTAAGAGAAGAGAGTTGGATGGAGAGGTAAAATCAGTGGGAACTTTGGGGTAACCATGTTATTTTGAGCTCAAGCAACTACAAAAGGAGATTTTTGTCTATTTATTACATATATTTCTATGTAATATTCTATTTCTATTTCTCAAGATTCTTCCAACATCATCTTATCTATTTACCTATCTACCTATCTATCTACCTATCTATCTACCTACCTATCTATCTACCTACCTACCTACCTATCTACCTATCTACCTATCTACCTATCCATCCATCCATCCATCCATCCATCTATCCATCCACTCTCCTTCCTTCCTTCCTTCCTTCCTTCCTTCCTTCCTACCTACCTACCTACCCACCCACCCACCCACCTACCTATCTACCCATCTACCTACCTATTTATCTACCTACTGTACCTACCTACCTACCTACCTACCTACCTACCTACCTACCTACCTATCTATCCAGTCATTCATTCAATTTTCTATAATCTCCAAACTCAACCAAATGATACTGGACAGCTTACGATTCCAATAAATTAATCTTCAATTAAACTGCAATCAGCAGAAATTCAGTCACATACAACAACCTCAGGTCCATTAATACAGCAACAAGAAAACATAAAACTTACAGGCGGCCTATTAAAACAAAATCTAGTTATATATAACACCACAAAATGGCAAAATGGCAGTCGCGCTACAATTCCCTCCCTTTTCTACTTGCATCACCAAATCAGGCACGTATGCAGAGTTGGGGGTCACATACTGTAACAACCGGTTCACAAAGAACCGAAAATGTGAGCGAGCGCACCTTCCTCACATGCGTGCGGCATCAAAAAAAGTGATTATATAGGACGTGTTAGCGCTGGGTGGGTGGGCGGGCCTAGCAGCTGGTCGGAATTACCGATTCGCCCGAACCGGTTTGAACTGGCAGCAGCGTATGATAAGGGTGGAATTCACATTCCAACCTTGGGACACACATTTCATCCCAAGTCTCACTCCTTGCCTGGGATAAAAACTGGACTTAATCCAATCATTTCTCCAAAGTCTGTTCAAATGGAACCATCCTGAGAGCCCTTCCAAAATCCCAACAAGTGAATCTCTGGGGATAAGGGATGCCAAAGCATTTGGACCAACACAACAGAAGACGGTATCTAAAAGCTCAGGTCCCCGCACGTTTCTCTCAGGGATAGGACCAGTGGTGGGTTCCGGGCTGTACGGCTCGGTATGGGCGTACCAGTAGTAGCCGGGAGCAGCGGCCACTGTACTGCCCGCCCATATTCTATGGCTGCACGACCACCGCTGAGCAGCTGGGTGTCGCAGGGCGGTGGTATGCCCAGGCGTGCACAGCATGCGTGCTTGACTAGGATGCCCGGCCCCATGCACAGTGTACCGGTTGCAACGGGATCCGGAACCCACCACTGGATAGGACCCTTAACAGGGTGCCTTTGGAACTGTCTCATGTTGGGGGTTGATAAATTAATATTAGTTTAATAGAAAGAAGGACTAGGGGAGACACGATAGCAGTGTCTCAATATCTCAGGGGCCGCCACAAAGAAGAGGGAGTCAAACTATTCTCCAAGGCACCTGAGGGTAGAACAAGAAGCAATGGGTGGAAACTAATCAAGGAGAGATGCAACTTAGAACTGAGGAGTAATTTCCTGACAGTGAGAACAATGAATCAGTGGAACAGAAATTGCCTCCAGAAGTTGTGAATGCCCCAACACTGGAAGTCTTTAAGAAGATGTTGGATAGCCATTTGTCTGGAACGGTATAGGGTTTCCTGCCTAGGCAGGGGGTTGGACTAGAAGACCTCCAAGGTCCCTTCCAACTCTGCTATTGTATTGTATTGTATTGTATTGTATTGTATTGTATTGTATATCAGATCTCTTCCCTCCCCCCCTCACCCCGCTGATCCTATTCCTCCCTCCCTGTCTTTTAGCTGCTGTATTTTGTAGTATTTTAATCATATAGTTTTATCTTTTTAATATCGTAAACCTACCCAAAGTTACCCTGTAGTAAGGTGGGAAACCAGCGGTGAAATGCTACCGGTTCGAAGCGACTCGCCGGAACTGGTAGTAAAAACGCTGCTGGCTTACCCGAGCTGGTAGTACAAAAAAATGCTACCGGTTCAGGCGAATCGGTATTTCCGACGATTAGCTGTGATGTGCAATTTATATTAGCTACAAAGTAGGATTTCCTGCTTTCTAGCTAATCTAAACTGCGTTGCACAGCGGATTCCCACCCCCCCCCTTTGCTGTTTGCTTACCTTTGCGTGCTGGGTAGTAGGCTCCGCCCACCTGCCCGGATGGCATCACATCCCATTTTGACCCTCTGTGCACGCGCTGAAGGTCCTGCGCATGCATGGAGGTGGTGGGTGCGAGCGAACGCTCACATTGCTACTGAACCGGTAGCAAAGGTACGTTGATTTCACCCCTGTGGGCAACTATTAAATTTAATATACAAATAAATAATAAGTTGCCCTAGGACAGGGGTCAGCAAACTGCGGCTCTGGAGCCGTATGCGGCTCTTTCATCCTTCTGCTGTGGCTCCCTGTTGCCAGTCGGCACCACAATTTTGAGAGGAGCTTCCGGTTTGGGGGAGGGGGAAGCAGGGTGCGCCAAAAGGAGACTCTATGGCCAGGGGTGTGTTTTCTGGTCAGCTCCACAATTGATGGGGCTTTTGGTTAGGACAGGTAGGAGAAAAAGGACGCCGCACTAGGAGGAGACTCTAAGGTGGGGGGAACCAGACTTCTGGTCGGCTCCAGAATTGAACCGGGGGCTTCCGGTTAGGACCTTTGTGGCTCTTTGAGTATTTACGTTTGCTGACCCCTGCCCAAGGATGAAGACATACAGGACTTTCTAGATCAAAACTAAGATATTTGGACTCAAAACCCTATTGGTAACCAACTCAGCAACTGTTCAAACAGGAAAGTATATTACAATTTATGTACAAACGTGTGCATGTCAGCCAAGCGAGCGCATACCATTAAACATGGTAGCGAGGACAGATGGTCTTAGGCACAGATCTGTATGTTTATGAATTGGAATTAGGCTTGCAAATCACTTCAATCGACATAAAACTACAACGCTACAAAGCATGCTCTCTGCTGAGTCACAGGCGGCCAGCCAGAAGGTCAGCCCTCGAGAATGAAAAAGAAAACAAAAATCTGAATTCATTACTCCCAAATAATAAGGGGAGAAACCAGACAGCCAAGCCCCCACCCTTCTGTTCAGCTGAAGCTGACCGTTGCTCAAATGAGAATATCATACTTGGGACAGACAATGAGGGGGGGGGGGGAAAGGAAAGGGGCTGTATTGACTTTGCAGTGCTGAGCGACAGCTGGAAAAGTTAAAAGGGCTCAAGCTAACATCAGAAGGAGAATGTGTGCCTTTCTTTCCAAGCTCTCTGGCTACTTTTGACTTCAATCTGCTAAATCTAGAAGAGTCACTCTTTCGTGCATCAGCTTCTCCTAAAATAAAATATATCTCCCCTGTTACATTCACTAGCTCCTAAATATAAGGGGCTGCGAGTGTAATTACTCTGTTTTTCTTCCTCCTAGCTAGCAAGTAGTTGCAAGTTTAATTATCACATTGAACAGCCTACAGGTGGAACTATTTGCTGGTTCAACTTTAAGATGTATGAACTTCACCTCAAGACTGGCTAGGAATCAGAATAGAATAGAATAGAATAGAATAGAATAGAATAGAATAGAATAGAATAGAATAGAATAGAATAGAATAGAATAGAATAGAATAGAATAGAATAGAATAGAATAGACAGAGTTGGAAGGGACCTTGGAGGTCTTCTCGTCCAACCCCCTGCTTAGGCAGGAAACTCTATACCAATTCAGACAAATGCTTATCCAACATCTTCTTTAAAACTTGTGTTGGGGCATTCACAAAGGCAAGTTGTTCCACTGATTAATTGTTCTAACTGTCAGGAAATTTCTCCTCAGTTCTAAGTTGCTTCTTTCCTTGATTAGTTTCCACCCATTGCTTCTTGTTCTACCCTCAAATGCCTTGGAGAATAGCTTGACTCCCTCTTCTTTGTGGCAACCCCTGAGATATCAGAACACTGCTATCATGTCTCCCCTAGTCCTTCTTTTCATTAAATTAGACATACCCAGTTCCTGCAACTGTTCTTCACAGGTTTTAGGAGTTTAAAATCTAGGAGTTGAAGTTCACACAACTAAAACTTGCCCAAGTTGAGAAACACTGAGCCAGCCAAACACATTTCATACTGCATAAGCTCAGAAAACTATGTTACTCAAGAGAACCTGGTTAAATTAATACTGCAAAGAAAAGCTTACTTTTCCACTTCGAAGAGAAGCAGTTAGAAGTCACAAATAGCTACAAAAAAATAAAATTAAATACCACTTTATTTCTGCCCCCGGAGTGGAAATAAGGAATTGTAATCAAGCACTTTTTTTTTCTTTGTTCTTGCCTCACAGTTGATTCTCAGTACTCAAAACTAATAAATATCGAAACTCCATTTATAATTAAACTCGATGTTTTGTTCAGGTTTAGGGAAAATCAAAACAAATTTCCCTCTAGATAAAATGATAAGGTAGGTTCACAAGAGGAAAGAGTGAATCTATAGCACAGATCTCAAAAGCAGGGCAGTAACAGACGGTCAATCTGGAACCAAGATCATAGGAGATACGTTTGCAACCCCATGAGTTCAAATTCCCACTCCAGATGGTACGAAATGCAGGCAAAAATGCATCTGTAGCTCAACCAGTCATTCCTGCCCCCATCCTTGCAAAATATTGGATAGCAACCCACTGAATTTCAAGTGCATATAGTCCTCAGCTTACGACTATAATTGAGCCTAGAATTATGGTTGTAAGATATTGTGGTCATAAGTTGAGGCACCACATGACCAGACCTGATTTTTTTCTTTTTTTTACATTTGTTGCAGTGGCTGCTCAGTAAACACTAGCATTGTTAAGCAGGGCCGTATGTAGCTCTGGGGAACTCTGTCATAACTCTGAATCGTCATTAAGTGACCAATTGTTAAAATTAGAACTACCTGTTGTAAGTTAGAAAGCAGCATCCAGGCAAGTCTATGACAACATAATCAAAAATTACCAGGATTAAAAAAACTGATGTTGATAAATCAAAAGAGACCACAAGGAACTAGCTTAGCAGCTTGGAAAGATATCAAGAAAGCAGAGACGAAACAATCATTATTAGCCAGAGAAGAAGTAGAAGGGCTGATAATATGGTAATTTAAGAGGCTGAAAAACTGACCGGGTGTTTCATACAGCTCACTTAACTTTGTCACTTTGTTAACCCTGAGTTTGCACCACGTGCTGAATCATCAGCTAACCAAATTAGTTGGTTAGCAAGGTTCTAATTTGGTTCTCACCAAGATCAATATTAAAATTAAGGTACTGAGTAAAGGCAGCTACTTTAACAAATACCTCTAACATATCTGGTTCAATACATAGCATTGTGAGGAACACACAAGCTAAGGGGGAGGAAAGTGATTTTTTTCAGATCTGGCTGGCAACCCAAGAACCAATAAGGAAAGACAGGGAGGGCAGCTGATGGCTTAAACCAGGGGTGTCCAAACTTGGGAACTTTAAGACTTGTGGACTTCAACTCCCAGAATTCCCAAGTTTGGACACCCCTGGCTTAAACAGCAGAATTGGGCTATATTGCCAATAAAATGGGATGAGCTGCATATGGAGGAAGGAATCTATTCAGAGGCTTGTAACCAGCTCCAAAGTCCAACTTTTTGGGTCTCCTGGCAAAATATTTGCATCAAGTCCAAGTGGACTTGCAACTCCAAAGATATATCCATTTGGAATGGAATTGGTTTGCCATTACTTTTAGGTGAGATTAACAGAGTTGGAAGGGACCTTGTAGGTCATCTAGTCCAACCTCACACACACCCTGCCCCGCCCAAGCAGGAGACCCTACACCAGGGGTCAGCAACCTTAAACACTCAAAGAGCCATTTGGATTGTTTCCCACAGAAAAGACCCGGAGCCACAAAACCTACCAGGGGTCAAAAAGCTCAATAAAACATATGCCGGCAGGTGTCGCGCATTGGCGGTTGTGACACATATTTTGAACCAGAGGGAGCCGCAGCAGAGGGATGAAAGAGCCACATGTGGCTCCAGAGCGGGCGGATTGCTGACCCTTGCCCTACACCATTTTTCACAAATGGCCATCCAATCTCTTCTTGAAAGTTGTGATGAAGCTCTCACAACCTCCGAAGGCAACTTCTGTTCCATGGGTTGATTGTTCACCCTTTCTTTCACGCTTTTTTTTTAACCTTCCCAATCTGTCCTTTCTCAACCTGGACATTTCCTGGTGGCCTCCCATCCAAGCCCTCCCCATGACCAAATCCAACTCCCTTTCGCCTTTTCCTACATCGGCTAGGCGCTGCCCCCAAGCTGGGCATCAAAACGAAGTAGATAGAAGACGCGCAAGTCACCTTCTCCAGAAAACTTCACTTCTAGGGGAGTCCCAGAAAATTGGGGTGAGGTAGAAGTTGGGGAGGGGGGAATAACTACAGGTCCGCCCAGCCTTTCCCATTCAGACCGATCGACCCAGGGATCATGGAATTCCGCTGGGGACGAGGGGAGATGTAGTCCGAGACGGAAAGGACAGGTGGGGAGGGGGGAAGGGGGTCAAAGCCTCGCCGCGCAACGGGGCCAGGGCGACCCCGCGGGAAACCAAGCCGGGCAGGCAGTGGTTGGGGGGGGGGAGAAGGGACGCGTGGGATGGAGGGTCCCGGGAGAAGCTGGGAGCGCGCAGAGCCGGGATCCCCCAGCCCGCGGAGAGCGGGGAAGGAATCCGGGCGGGCGGGCGCCGCTACTTACGGGCGAGTCGTAGGAGAAGGCACACTCGGTCTTGTAGACGCGATCGCCGGTCTTGGGCACCCGGATGGTGGGCATGTAGGGGACCAAGAGCTCGCCCACGTCCCCCGCCGCCACCGGCGCCTCCCTCCCCTGCGCGAACAAGGCGGCCCGCTCCATCTTCCCCGAGAGCTGCGCTGGCTGGCCAGGGCGCGAACAGACGGTCGGCCGAGCCCGGGCAGAGAGACGCGGACAGGGGCAGAAGCGCGCAGCCGAGGCCGGCCCGCCCGCCCGGAGGGGCGGAGAGACGCTATTTTTAATCCAATGGAAGGCAGAGCAGCGGCGGCGCAGCTGCTTCTCCGAAAGCGGCCCCCGCCCGCCGGCCCCGGGGAAGCCCAGCCGGTGAGGGGCCGCGGTCGGGGAACGCACCTCGGGGGTGGCTTGGGGGTCCGGTCGCCGCCCTCCCAGAGGAACAGCACTCTGCACCTGCTCAGGGGCTCTCTGGCTCTCTCTCTTTCTTACTTTCTCTCCCTCCCTCCTTCTCTCTCGCTCCCCTCTTTCCTCCCTCTCCCTCTTTCTCCCTCCCTCTCCTCCCTTCCTCCTTCCCTCTCTTCCTCCCTTTTTCTCTCCCTCTCTCTCTCCCTCCCTCTCCTTCTCTTTCCCTCTCCCTCCTTCCCTCTCTCCCTCCCTCCGTCTTTTCCTCCTTCTCCCTCTCCCTCTTTCTCCCTCCCTCTCTCTCTCCTCCCTCTCTTCCTCCCTTTTTCTCTCCCTCTCCCTTTCTCTCCCTCCCTCCGGTTCTCCTTCTCTCCCTTTCCCTCTCTCCCTCTCTTTATCCCTCCCCTCCCTCCAGCTCTCCTTCTCTCTCCCTTTCCCTCCTCTCCTCTCTCCCTCCCTCTCCTTTCCTTCTCCCTCCTTCCCTCTCTCCCTCCCTCCGTCTTTTCCTCCCTCTCCCTCTTTCTCCCTCCCTCTCCTCCCTTCCTCCTTCCCTCTCTTCCTCCCTTTTTCTCTCCCTCTCTCTCCCTCCCTCTCTCCTCCTTCCCTCTTTCTCGCCCTCCCTCCCTTTCTCTCCCTCCCTCTCTCTTCCTCCCTCTTTCCCTCCCTCCCTCTCTCCCTCCCCTCTTCCCCACCCCAAGAGTCTGAAGAGGAGTTTGCAGGTGGGGGTATTTGGGGGCAAAGGGAAATTCCAGGGCTGGTCCTTCAAAAGAGGGAGGAGAACAAATGGATTGTGTGAAACGTTGAGCGTGATCGCATTCACACAAAGGGCTAACCAGGGCGGAAGAGGAAGTTACCTGCCACTTGCCAGGAGTCATGCAGTAGCTGAGCCAAGTCAAGTCATCGACTTACAAGAGTTTGTTTAGTGACCGTCCAAAGTTACAACAGCACTGAAAAAAGTGACTTATGGCCATTTTTCACACTTACGACCATTGCAGCATCCCCGTGTTCACATGATTTACATTCGGACGCATGACCACTGCAGCTCCCGCAGGAGAGGTGGCTCAGATCCACAAACCATGCGGGCGACTGCTTTTTGAACCATTGCAGCTTCCGGATGTTTTCCAAGGGCAGCCCCATGTGGAGCACACTGCAATAGTCAAGACGAGGTAGCTAGGGCATGAGTGACTGTGAGAAGAGATTGTTGGTGTCCAGGAAAGGGCGTAGTTACAACTGTAGTTGTACAAAGGCCCTCCTGGCCAGTCACATTACCCAGAGGATGTGCAGTCACAACTTTGAGGCTGGATTGTAATTAACTTTTTTGAAGTGAGTTGTAAAAGTTTGAATAGTTGCTGGCAAACAGTAATATAGTCAAGGACTACCTGTGTTTGTGTGTAACTTATCTTTTAGTCAGATTTACTGAGGCGGAAAAAACCTGATACCACATTATAATGCCTTGGTAAGGCCACACTTGCATTCAGTTTTGGTTGCCACGATGTAGAAAAGATGTGGAGACTCTAGAACAGTGATGGTGAACCTATGGCACGCGAGGCTTTATAGGAGCCTGGGGAGGGTGAAAAGAGCCTCCCCCGCCGCCGCCCCCCCCCCCCCGTAGGCCCTCCGGAGGCTTTGTGAGCTTCCCTGAAGCCTCCGGAGCGCAAAAAACCAGCCCTACAAACCGGAAGTCCTCCTCTTGGAGGCCCTGGTGATCTGCACCTCCTTGCTGGGGGTCTCCTTCCTAGCAGACTTGGAGGTGCTCTTCTTGGAGGAAGACCTCCCTCTGGTGACTGGGGGAACCCCTCTGGAGGTCCCCTCCCCTGGCTCCGAGTCCCCTGAGGATCTAGGGCCTACCGCTCCTCCCGCTCCTCGTGGCCTCAACCATGCTAGTACTCACGTTCACGTTCACCACCTCCTCCTGTTGTGCCGGCCTCGGCTCGACTGCGCATCCTGCACCTTTAAAGCTCGGTGCACCTCCCGAGCCTGCCGCCGATCCGCGGCCCAAACACCAGCCCACCACCAACAGCTGGGCCCTCCCAGGATTACCAGCGGAGTACCGGCCCAAGTAACTTCCTCCTGGATCCGGCAGTGGCTTCTGGGCGCCCGCGGCATCTGTAACCAGGCACGCCAACCACGCGCTCCAGTCATGTGCTTCTTCAAAATGGCCGTGGTCCAAGATGGCGACTGCCAAACATGCGGTCCGAATCTGCCGTTCCGATCCTTCAGGAAGCTCTGGAAGGCTGTCTTCTGCCGGTTCTCAGCTTCCTGCGATCCTCCGTCGACTGAATCTCCTCGGAGCTTGCGGCTAGGATAAAGCCCCCCCGCCCGCGACCGTCCAGCCGCTCAGAGGCTTTCCACTAGCACAGCAAGCACCGCTTGAGAAGCTAGCAGTTGGCGAAGCACGCGTGAAGAGGGGTGATCCAATAGAAATAGCTGAGTTGCTGAAAGGTAAGGTTTTCGAAGTGAAGGGAGAGTCAGGAAAGCACTCCTTCTGGGCCGAAGACTGAGGTTAATCTGGGGAAGTGAGGAGGAGCAGAGGTGTGGCCTCAAGATTTACCTCAGTCTCCAGGCAAAAGGGCTGTGTTAATACCCAGATGTAACTCCTCCCACGCCCCACTTCGGAGACTCAGATTCAAATCTCACCCTGGCAATGGAAGATACTGGTTTGTTCGTGTGATTTTTATCTGGCCTTTATTATCTTTACAAATAACTCAAGGCAAACATAACCACCACCCCTTCCTTCTCCTGTTTTTCCCACAACAACAATCCTGCGAGGTGGGTTGGCTGAGTGAAAGAGACCGGCTCAAAGTCATTCAACTGGTTGATCTGGGCCAGTTATTCTCTTGGCCCAACCTACCTCACTAGCTAGGCCTCTTTGTGCTCTGGAATGAAAGGTAGAATGTAAATCAAATCCTAAGCTTGTAGGGAACTATATTAAACCGAATGGGGTTTATTCTGGAGCACGCACATAAAAAAGATACCGCAAATGAAAAAAAAAAAGTCTTTCAGTTACTACAAGAACATTTATTTATTTAATTACACATGTAAGGCCGCCCAATTCTGTGTCTACCCTGGGCAGCACACAATGTGATTTAAGTTAGGTATACATTACATATTTTAACTGCTCTGTAGGGATGCCTGCCTGAGATTCCAGCTGAAAGTCTCAGAAATCAGGGTTGGCTTTAGGAGCATAATCAACCAGAGATGTGCCTGGGGCGTCCTCTTGATGCCACGGTCCATCCCCCCTTTCGTACATTAGATGACTTGCCTCTGCTTCCAATTTCCTGTTGAAGGAAAGGAGAGGAAAGAGATAAAAAAGAAACCGTGAAGCAATATTTTCTAATATTAGCCACGTGGTTATATTTCAGTAGCGCAGAAAATGGTCTGTGTTTAATTTGACAAGCAGAGATGGAAAACTATATGCTACTGATACCTGTGCTTCTTTTACTAAGCATCTTGCCCCCAACTTGGTTGACCTCCAATCAAATAGACGTCCACTCCCAGAATTCCACAAGAAGCCTGGCCATTGATGAAAAATCTAAGACTAAATTGTAGGCTTAAGATTTCCTCCTGCTCCATATCTATCAGGAAGGGATAAACTCTATCGTCTTGCTGGCTTTCAGACAGCTTCCTCTCCAGTCTGAATAGAGATGTGGTTGCTTTAATGAGTTGGTTACTCAGCCTATCTTTTCAGAAAGCATATTATTTTTTTTCTGAAAGGCAATGTCAGACATGCATCTAAGGAAGTGAAGATTAGATAAAATATTCTCTCTTGGGGTAAGGGAATGGTTCTGACCTAGGCTTCCCAAAAGCATGAAGCAAACTCCTTGTCCCGTCAAAAATCCCTTTTATTGATTTACTGTGAATTCTGCTCATTCACATCCAGCGAAGTCGTTCAAGAGAGAATTTACAGTCACAGACCTTATCTGGCTTGGACAGCTGCCAGGCCGATATCTGTAAAACTTAGCAAGGAGTCTCGGAGAGTCACGAACCAATTAAGCAAACTAATTGCCTCCTGCAAACTCCACTCCCCTTTCACTCCTCTTTTATTTCCTCTGGGAGGGGCTGTTCATCGTCCACCTGTGGCCTTACTAGGATGATGATATTGATATTCTTAAGGAAAGAAGGAAGGAAGGAAGGAAGGAAGGAAGGAAGGAAGGAAGGAAGGAAGGAAGGAAGGAAGGAAGGAAGGAATATCTGCATGATAGAAAAAGCAAAATATGATATCATACATGATGACATATTTTGTTCCCTTTATCAGTTAACATTCAATCCTCTCCCTATGTTTTATCTTGAGCTTCCAGAGGGAAGGTGGGATGAAAATGCATTAAACAAGTTAAGTGGTAACTCCATAAACAAAACAGCACTCAGCTCCTACCTCACACCTGAAACAATTGTTCAGCATTTCTCTTAAGAAACAAACAACAACTACAGGTACGCTTCTAGTTTCTCCTACCTTAACTTCTTTTTCTCCATTTCAATATGTAATCTAGCCATTTCCTTTTCATATTCCTTTTCAGGTGGACTGTAGAAGTAGCGTGAAATCCAACGACTTACAGGATGCTGGAAGGAAAACCAAAGCAGGCATTACAAAAGAATTGTGATCAACTCTATTGTATTTTGCTTGCAGAAGGAAACTACAGGCATCAAGTGGTTGGACCAAGGTCCCAGAATTTTGAAAAACAAAAGGCGGCAATCAGCCTTCCGTTAACTAAGCTGCTTTTCAGAATCACCCCAATGTCAGCTTCCAAATTTTCCTCTGATATTTCTCATATGTCCTATGTCACCATGCAAAGGTGTTGCTAGGTTCTGGGTTTAAATGAAAACCGATTCTCTAGAAACTCAATTCAGTTGTGAATGCGATTCTTCACAATATCGTGCATACACATAATTAATTATCACATTTCTTCATAATCAATACAAGAAATTGGAGAATAAAAATGTGAAGCCAATTAATCTAACTTTCAAGAGCTTTATTCTCCTAAGGCTGACTTACAAAATTCACAGGTTTTTTTTCTTCACATTTGGTACTTACTTTATAATACTCCCAATGTTCTGGAATATAACCTTCTGGGATCTCAGCCAATTCAGCTTGACCTAGGCAGAGACAAGATCATTGTGCTTCAGTGCAACAGACATATAAAAACATACTGATGGAAGAACACAAAGTCAACAAATGTGGCCAGTCACAATTTATTGTCGGCCTAACAGGAGGATAATCTCTACATTTGTAATCCTATTGAATACATATTTATTCACCAAATTCAATCTATATCTATAAAAATGGCTATGTGTCTGTGTTCCAGCATAACTCTGGAACAATTTCAACCAAACTTGGTTCACATATTACTTACTCTCTGAAAACAAATACTGTGGGGGTAAGACACCCCCTAATACCCCTCGGAGGGGGGGGGGGGTTCTGTTAAGATACAGCCTGTTGTGCCTAATAATGGCTTCTACTGTACTGCCAAAAAATGGCTTTTCCTGTAGTGCTGTGGAGTTGCCATGGTAACAGCTTTACAGTACTCCACAAGGAGGCTCCCTTTGGTAAGGGGGAAAATCCAACATTAGAAATTGCGGCGGCGTTAATGGAAGGAGGGTTGGATAAATAAATACCCGGGCAGCATCAGGTTATCAGCTAGTGATGAATAAATAGCTTCCACAGCTATTTAAAAATAAAACAAAAAATATAACATGTATTGTACTTTTACGCAGCAGGGATTATGCAATACTTTTTGGATGTTTTGATTCTCATTTTGCATATGTCAATCATCATCTTTGTGTTATCATTTTAATCCATTTTTTTTAAATGATTCCAAAGAGGGGAACAATTAAAAGCATTTCTAATAAATTTTTTAAAAGATTGATTGCAACACAATATAAAATCATTTAACGAGCCAATGACTATTTGGATTAACAATGGAAAATTATTACTGGACTTGATTATGTTTTAGTATTACTATTTTTATTTTTTGTAAGGCCAATGGATAGAGATAGATGATCTTATAATTTTATAAAATGTATTGTTGCTTAATAGATAATTAAGGATCTAAGGAAATAAGGTTTGTTTGAAACGAAGGATTAGTAATGGTAACCTGAACACAGGATGCTCAATAATAGAGATGTATTTAATCATGCTCGATGGATAACCAGGGATTTTATTTCTAATTGTAAAAACTGATGCACAAAAACCTGTAACCAAACGACACGCTTGACGAAATTGAGGAAAGTTTTTTGTATGTGTTGTTTTGTTTTTGTTTGTCTTAATTTTTTTGTTTTAAAAAACCATTTAACAAGTTTAAAACCACAAAGCTATGATGCAGGGAAATACCAAGAGAGCAGTACCAATTTAATACATTTGTGGATGACCAGTATGTCTGAATTTGGGGCTGGAAACAGAAGAATGACAACATTATCCAAAGGAAATGGGAATTTCACAATTAGGGTATATCACAATAGGAACATAATGAAGAAAGCAACTTTAGGCTACTGCATCAAAAAGAAGCAAATGAATAAAAAGAACCCTTTGAACATACATCCAGAAAGCTAGGAGCTTTGGCTCTTAAGCCAAATCTCCTTGTAACAGAGCAGGGGTGTCCAAACTTGGCAACTTTAAGACTTGTGGACTTCAACTCCCAGAATTCCCCAGCCAGCTCTGCTGGCTGGGGAATTCTGGAAGTTGAAGTCCACAAGTCTTAAAGTTGCCAAGTTTGGACACCCCTGTAATAGAGAGAGCCATGAAGATGCAACGTGATGTAGTCCATTATCAATTTCATAAGCCAAGAAAAAGCAGAAAACCATCAAGAAACTTCTTTCGAGGCTTTTAAAAAAAATTATGTAGCCCAGCCATCATCAAGCTGGTAATTAATTAGACGGAAATTTCTAAAATTCCAAAGGAATTGATTTGAAGTCCAAATATCTGGAGGGCACATAATGGAGAAGAAGGATGGTTCTTCCCGAAGATGCTTTTTCCAAAAGGAACCCGGACTTTCTTGTCGTCGCCCCCCCCCCACCCCATTCCTTTGGAAATATTTCACTATAAATCCTTACATTCTCCACCAGTCAGTTAGAACTGAAGAAGATTGAGAGGATGAGAGACGAAATGTTTTCAAAGGAAAAAAAAAAACCCAAGAAAGTCCGGTTGCCTTTTGGGAAAAGTATCTTTGTAACAACCATGATGGGGATGATTAAGTATCTTCATAAACATTTAGCTGATGGTTCTTCTCTTGTACAGGGAAAACAAAATTAATTCAATATCACTGAAACAGCAGTCATTCAGAAATGATACAATTATCTGCAATATTCAGCAGTACAAACCAGAACAGAAGATTCTAAAGTGCAGATGTACTTACCGATAAAGATATTAGCATAGGCTATAACAAGAAGCACTGGGATTCCAGTTAACAAAACATACCAATTCTGTTTTTTTTATAAAAAAAAAAGACGGGGGGGGGGGAGAAGAGACAGCAAAGTCAGTACAAAGCAAGTCCACACATTTTTCAACTCTTTATTTACAAGCTGAATTATTATTAGTGTACTTTTCTTCCACCCTGACATATATGCAGAAAATTCCCAGTATTTTCAGGATCACTGAAAGATTAAATGCAATAAAGTTTAGGAGCATTTAGAAAGCATGGTCCAGTACAGGAATCCAAATTCGTTTTTATTTATGGTCCCACAGCAAGAAAGGAATCTAAATTAAAGTATCCCTGATAAAAGTCTGCTCTTTAATACCTCCAGTAAGGAGAGTTTATTACTTCTCAGAGTAATTATATCCACTATCAAACTACTCTATGTAAGAGGCTTTCTTAACATGCAGTTGGAATTTGCTTTAGGTTTGCATGATTTCCGGTATCCTGTAGTGTAGAACGGGGGCGTAGGGGGTGGAGAGAGAACTTACATTTGTGTGACATCATTTCAGGTATCTAAAGAAAGCTAACATAACAGCCTATAACAATGATGGCAAACCTTTTTAGCACAGAGTTCTGAAAAGGGACCGTGCGCTTGTGCGCATCTCGACGCAACCTGGAAGAAGAGCTGCCAAGGGGGCAAGCGTGCGCCAGAAAAAGAAATTGTGGTTTCCGGCGCTCACATGTGCAACAGTCAGCTAGTCTTCCGGTTACCGCATGCTACTGCCAGAAAATGAAAAACCAGTTCTTCCAGTTTCCAGCAGTGCCACACGCACAGAAACCAGCTGAACATTATGCGCGCATGCGTGCCGGAAAGTCGGAAGCGGAAAGGGCACTGCTGCATGTGCCAGGCGACATGGCTACGTGCGCCACTTCGAGCATGCGTGCCATAAGTTCGTCGTCACGGGCCTATAACATAAACTCTTTCTAAAGATGCTGAGACTCTAGTCTAGAAAGGGCAGAGAACAGCCACAAAGATGGCTGGAAACCTATGATGAATGTGGCTGAAGGAACTGGGTATTTCTAGTCTAACAAAGAGAAGGACTAGGGGTGACGTAACAGCGGTTTTCCAATATTTGAGGAGCTGCCATAGAAAAGAGGGAGTCAACCTTTCCTCCAAAGCTCCTGAGGGCAGGACAAGAAATAACAGAAGAGATCACTTCCGGTTTGCTCAGAGGGTCTTTTTTTGCCCTCCGGAGGCTTGAGGGAAGTCTCCTGAAGGTTCCGGAGGGCCTTCGGGGGGCAGGGGGGGGGGTTGCCCTCCATAGGCTCCCATAAAGCCTCTGGAGCCTGGGGAGGTCAAAAAAAGGATGCAAAAAATGGGGGGTCACGCCTGTAGTGTGCACATGCGCACTGGGGGGGTCACGCATTGCATTATGGGTGCGGCACACCCCGCACGACCCTCCCTGCGCTCCCCCACTTATGGCACGCGAGCCAAAAAAGGTTTGCCATCGCTGGTATAGAGTCTCCTGCTCGAGCACAGGGGTCGGACTAGAAGACCTCCAGGGTCCATTTCAAGTCTGTTCCATTGTTACTGTTACCTCAGCCTTCTTAGAAAAACATTACCAACTCCATCACCCTTTTCTACAACACTTAATTTTTACTCCCCCTCTATCAATCCACTCAGCATCTCAGCCAGTTTTTCAAATCCTTCTTAAAGAGTGATGCCCGGTATTAGATAGTATTGGAGAAAAGTGGAATAAAGTGAAACTAATTATTCCTGTGATTTGAAAACTATATTTCTTTTCACGCAGCCTAAAATTACTTCCCCCAACCCCCCTTCCGCACAAACTTTTTCCAGGCCCAGTTCCTAAACTTACCATTAATCTCACAAACCGATGATCATAAAACCGTGTTGCTCTGATGAAAAACATCTTTTTTCCTTCGCTGGAATAGCGCAGTGAAACTGAAAAATTAAATTGGCATCTTAGTACAAGTCAACAGTTACTTCTGATCTCTTTTCAGAATGCAAAAAAACTCTGCAATTGTTGGCCTTATTTTTCAGGATGCTGTTCACACACAGCTGTCCTGCAATAGGAAAAATAACGGGGGAACCTACCCCATTCTGTTCCACACAACTGAGGAATTCTTGTAAGATTAGTTTGACAACACAATAATGTGTTTCACAAATAAAGATCCTTGGTTTGAATGATCATATTAGGGTTAATAGATCTGGGATGCCAACAGAAAACCATTAGGTAATAGCAAGGTTATAAAGCTTACACTATGCAGGTAGTCCTCAACCTATGTCCAAACTGAACCCAAAATTTTTGCTGATGAGTGAAGACATTTGTTAAGTGAATTCTGCCCCATTTTACAACTATTTGTGCCACACTTGTTAAGTGAAGCACTGCAGTTGTTAAGTTAGTAACATGGTTGTTAAATGGATCTGGCTTCCCCATTGACTTTGCTTGTCAGAAAGTCCCAAAAAGAGATCACATGACCCTGGGACACTGCAACCATCATAAATATGAGTCAGTCGCTAAGCATTCATTTTTTTAATCACGTGACTATGTGGATACTGCAAGTCGTAAGGGTGAAAAACTGTCATGTCACTTTTCTCAGTGGCATTGTAACTTTAAACAGTCACTAAATGAACTATTGTAAATCGAGGACTACCTGTATTTTTTGCTGGCATTTAGATCGGTCTTTCTTTGGCCACTTTGAATGTCAGTTTTCTTTACTCAGAATATGCATTTAAAAAAGAAACAGTGCCAGGAACATCAGCCCCTTATAATAAGTTGATCATTATTCAGTTCTACAGAGGAATTATTGAGTCTGTCATCTGCACCTCTACAACTGTCTGATTTGGTTCTGCAACCCAACAAGACAGACACAGGCTTCAGAGGATAATCAGAACTGCAGAAAAAAACAATTGCTGCCAACCTGCCTTCCATTGAAGATCTGTACGCTGCATGAGTCAAAAAGAGGGCTGTGAAAATATCTAAAGATCCCTCGCATCCTGGACATCAATTGTTTCAACCCCTATACTCAAAACAACTCTATAGGGAACTGCACACCAGACCAACTAGAAATAAGGACGGTTTTTTTCCCAAATGCTATCACTCTGCTAAACAAATAAGTCCCTCAACACTGTCAAACTATTTACTACATCTGCATTACTATTATTCTTCTCTTCCTTGCTAATATCTACCTCTCCCCACTAATGGCTATAACTATGTTGCTTGTATCTTTGAATTTGTATTGTTTTTGTTTCCTAGTACGATTTGATAGCTTATTAGTAACCTTGACTATCACTGTTGTATCTTTTTATTCTTGATGAATATATTTTATTCTCTTTATGTACACTGAGAGCATATACACCAAAGACAAATTCCTTGTGTGTCCAATCACACTTGGTCAATAAAGACTTGACTTGACTTGACTTGACTTCTGTTGTTCTCTTCTCTTCTCTTCTCTTCTCTTCTCTCCTCCTCTCCTCTCCTCTCCTCTCCTCCCCTCCCCTCCCCTCCCCTCCCCTCCTCTCCTCCCCTCCCATTCTATTCTATTCTTCTATTCTATTCTATTCTATTCTATTCTATTCTACAGAATTCTATTCTATTCTGTTAAGCACACCTTGGAAAGAAAATGCATTTTGCCACAGACTTTTTTTTTTTACGAGGACTCAGGAGCTCAGCCCAACCTACCTCACAAGGCTGTTGTGAGGGAAAAAGTAGGCGCTCCTGAAGGAAAGGCGGATGGAAATCTATTTAAATAAATCAATGTTGGGCTAGAAAAAAACCCAACATTTGGTTCAAGCTCTCACTTTCGTTTCTCAGATTGTGGTTAATACTGCTCCCCCGTTTTCAATCCCATTGCACCCCAGGCAGAAACTCAACAGGTGAAGCTCCTGCAGGAGGGAGGACATTTCCCTTCCACCTTCAGGGGCATCTCGACATCCTTCCCAGCTCTGTCCGCTTCCAAGGTCAATTGGCCTGGAAATCTCCGGGCATCTCCTGCCCCAACCCAGCCCGTCCCTACCGATCACTCCGGAGCGACTGGCACTCGGGCCTAGCAGGGCTTTCCGCCCGAGCACCGCGGACAAGGTCAGCGGCTGCCGGAGCCCGGCCCGGGCCGCCGTTTGCAGGAGGAGACTCATGGCCGCCATCTCTGGTTCGGGCAAAGCCGCAGGCCGCGAAGCTGGGCAGTCGTGCTTTTGCAGAGAACGCTCAGGGCTGAAGCCGCGCCACCGCCATCTTTGCACCGGGCGGCAAGAAAAGTACCACCGACAAGAAACAGCTAGAGCGGCTCCGTCGATTTTTTTTCCCTAGGAAAGGAATTGTGGGAAGACGGCGGAGGCGTCATGGCGCTGGCGGCGGTTTGCAGACGGTTATCCACGGTGCTTCGGGTGACCGGCGCGAGTCGAGGCGGTGCGGCGGCTTCGGCCTCCAGGTGCGGTCCTGTCGAGTGAGATAAAGAGCCTGGGCTGCATATTGGCTTTGAGGCCTTGCAGGAAAAAATGCTGTCCTTGCGAATGGTGGCGAAAGGAAGTTGCATATAAGAGGATTGAAGCCTTCTCTGGGGAACAGAATAGAATAGAGCTTGAAGGGACCTTGGAGGTCTTCTAGTCCACCCCTCTGCTCAAGCAGGAGACCTTATACCAGTTCAGACAAATGGCTGTCCAGTCTACTCTTAAAAACCTCCAGTGTTGGAGCACCCACAACTTCTAGTGGCAAGTTGATCCACTGGTTAATTGTTCCAACTGTCAGGAAGTTTCTCCTTAATTCCAGGTTGCTTCTCTCTGAAGCCGTTCTTTGTAGGCTTTAGTCTCCAGGCCTTTAATCATCTAAGTTAGATATATAATAACAAGAGTTGGAAGGGACCTTGGAGGTCTTCTAGTCCAACCCCCTGCCTAGGCAGGAAACCCTATACCGTTTCAGACAAATGGCTATCCAACATCTTCTTAAAGACTTCCAGTGTTGGAGCATTCACAACTTCTGGAGGCAAGCTGTTCCACTGATTAATTGTTCGAATTTTAAGGAAGTTTCTCCTCAGTTCTAAGTTGCTTCTCTCCTTGATTAGTTTCCATCCATTGCTTCTTGTTCTACCCTCAGGTGCCTTGGAGAATAGTTTGACTCCCTCTTCCTTGTGGCAACCCCTTAGATATTGGAACACTGCTATCATGTCTCCCCTAGTCCTTCTTTTCATTAAGCTAAACATACCCAGTTCCTGCAACCGTTCTTCATATGTTTTAGTCTCCAGTCCCCTAATCATCTTTGTTGCTCTTCTCTGCACTCTTTCTAGAGTCTCCACATCTTTTCTACATCATGGCGACCAAAACTGAATGCAGTATTCCAAGTGTGGCCTTACCAAGGCATTATAAAGTGGTATTGACACTTCACGTGATCTTGATTCTATCCCTCTATTGATGCAGCCTAGAACTGTGTTGGCTTTTTTGGCAGCTGCTGCACACTCTTTGCTCTTCTCTGAACTTTTTCCAAGGTCTCAACATCTTTTTTGTAGTATGGCGACCAAAATTGGTTGCAGTAATCCAGGTGTGGTCTTACTGGGGTTTTATAAAATGGTACTAATACTTAATGGGATCTTGATTCTATGCCTCTGTTTATACAATCCAGGATTGTATTAGCTTTTTTGGCTGCTGCTGCACACTGCTGGCTCATATTTAAGTGATTGTCCACTAGGACTCCAAGGTCTTGATAATGCAGATCTCGTGAAAGTATGAGCTTGCTAAGGAAAAAAATGGGTAATGCCAGGATTTGGTTCCTCTACTTGAAACTATTAAGGTTCATTCAATTAAATAAATAAGTTTAAGTAGTACTCGTCTTACCACCATTTGGTTAGTGGGCATTCAAAGTTACAATGGCACTGAAAAAGTGATTTATGACCATTTTTTTCCACTTGCAACTATTGGAGCATCCCCGTGGTCACGTGATCAAAATTCAGACAATACAATACAATAGCAGAGTTGGAAGGGATCTTGGAGGTCTTCTAGTCCAACCCCCTGCCTCGGCAGGAAACCCTATACCGTTTCAGACAAATGGCTATCCAACATCTTCTTAAAGACTTCCAGTGTTGGGGCATTCACAACCTTTGGAGGCAAGCTGTTCCACTGATTAATTGTTCTAACTGTCAGGAAATTTCTCCCCAGTTCTAAGTTGCTTCTCTCCTTGATTAGTTTGGCAACTGGTTCATATTTACGATGGTTGCAATTTCCCAGGTTTATGTGATCCCCTTTTGCGACCTCCTGGCAAGCAGAGTCAATGGGGAACCCAGATTCACTTTATAGCCACTTTATAGTGTTACTAAGTTAAAAACTGCTGTGGTTCACTTAACAAGTGTGGCAGGAAAGGTTTTGAAATGGGGCAAAACTCCCTTAACAACTGTTTCCCTTAGCAACAGAAATGTTGGACTCACTTCTGGTCATAAGTCAAGAGCTATCTGTAAAACCGGAATATTTACTTTTAACTAGAGAATAGTTTTTAACCAAATGAATGACAATAATGCCATTGGTGCTTTTGAAACTAGATAGTATTTTATCCAAAGGAATATTTTAAATATACATGCTCAAGAGGGGAAAAAAACTATCTTTTGGAACGGCATCTGATTTTTCAATATGCTTAAAATGTTGTTAAAACAAATCTGGCCTTTTCTTTTTGTTCAGAGGATTCATTGATGATTGGCCAAAAAAGTCTACAGAAGTGAAGATATGTCCCTGTTCTGTGTTGCTACATACATCAGTATCTCGAAATGCTTTGGAGGAATTTTTTGATGACCCCAAAAACTGGGGAAAGGCGGTTAAATCAGGTAACATATCCTTGTAAATAAGAGAAGGTAGTATTATAAGAGATTCAGCAACAGTGCACGTTTAATCTAAATTTATAAAAATTGTTGCTCATGGAATCCATTTTTTCAAAAGTGGATATGTAAGCCATTAGTCTAATGATTAGGCCTGTGCCTTTAAATAAAAAAATGGATTACAACTATTTGTATTGTATGTTTTGGATTTACTTGTGCATGTAAAAATGTTCTAAGTTGTCCTAAATAATTTAATTGCCTTTTTCCTGACTTTAATATGCTTTCTCTTTTTTAAAGTTCTCCTGCATGAAAAAAGTATGTTACAAATGATTTTTGTTAATTTGTTTTCAGTGACTCTGGTGAAATCTTCTGTTAGCAGTGATCAATGGGTAGCTCCATGTGCCAGAAAACAAGATTTCCTTATAAAATAATCAGTGATCCCAACCCATAAATGTATATTGTTTGGCTGCCAATGCTTAAGTGGATTCTGAGCAAAGCTTTTGTGCATCACCTGAAAATTCATGATGGGGAAACAGTGTTGTGCTGCTTTTCAAGAAAAATCCAGGGAAGCTGATAATAAGTTGACTTTTAAAATATAGATAATATAGAATAGTTAAAGAAAACAACAAGGAGCAAACTGAAAAGAATCCCCTATTTAGCAGAAGAAGAGGCATAAAATGTAAGTAGTATTGGACTCTAGATTTCAGGATATACAGCTTTTAAAAGAAAACCTTTTGATTGGCTACCAAAATACTAGTTATTTTCACTTAATCAGCACAGAGTAAAAAATTAGTATAGTCTTAAAATCAGGAGACTTTCAGAAAGATGTTCTTGCTTTACTTTGCTTTGTGGTTTCCACAGGAGATTCCTGGACTGTCGAACAACTTCGAGGCAAAAGCAGCGACGATCTACATAAGCTTTGGTGAGTGTTTCTTTGTATGATTTAAGAGGCCTGTCTGTCCTTGTGACAAGCTATTTGGAGAACTGCTTACCCAGTTCAAAAATATGTATTAGATTTCATTTGTAACCACAAAACCTGTTGCTCTTGTCATGTCTCTAGCTATTCAGAAAACTATACATTTGTAGCTCAGATGCTATGAGGGAAGTGTCAATGGAGCGACTGTGTGATGTAGTACTTCAGGGGTTGGAGTAGGGGCCAGGTAAATCCCGTTCAAGTCCACCCTTAGCTGGAAAAGTGACCAGATGACTGATAAGAACAATACCTCTCAGCCCAACCAATATCAACGGATTACTATGGGGAAAAAATTGAGGAACTAAATATGTTGGCTTGATCTCCTGAAGTCAACGCAGTTTAAACATAATATGTTAATGAAGGTTATTAGTTTGGCTGAGATTTTACACAGGTTTTAAGTCATAAGTGATAAGAAAAAGAATGGCACGAGGTACAGGAGAAGGTTTTGGAGTGGCCAATACAGGTAGTCCTTGACTTACAATCTTTCATTTAATGACCATTTGAAATTACACCGTATGAGCCACAGTGGTGCAGTGGTTAGAGTGCAGTACTGCGGGCTACTTCTGCTGAGTGCCGGCTGCCTGCAATTTGGCAGTTCAAATCTCACCAGGCTCAAGGTTGACTCAGCCTTCCATCCTTCCGAGATCAGTAAAATGAGGACCCAGATTGTTGTGGGCAAATACACTGACTCTGTAAAACACTATGAAGCAGTATATAAGTCTAAGTGCTATTGCTATTGAGAATATGGAGAATATTGTCCATTGTATAACTCAAATCAAAAAATTGGGTTCTACAATGATGGAAACAACAAAACATTTTTCCAAGAAGGATATTTGTGTGTTTCAAGTATCCAAAGTTTAGTGTAGTATTTAATTCTTACAAGTTTTAACAATTTAATATGTCTCCCATCCTAAATCTATCTTCCATTCCTCATTGAGAATCATTATCCTGTCTAACAATGTCACGTAATTTGCTAATATATTCTCTTTCTCAGGTATGTCCTGCTAAAAGAGCGAAATATGCTTTTAACATTAGAGCAAGAAGCAAAACGGCAGTTAAAAACAATGCCAAGTCCTGAAAGATTGGAAAAGGTAAATTAGAGTCAAGAATGTCAGTGGCAATTGCACGTTCTTTGTTACGAATAGAGCATTAATACGCAAGACTATTTATGTGATTTAGTATAAGGAAGCTGTTAAATGTTCTTAATTTCAAGAAGTCTTTTTGATCTATTAAGTTGCCCTTGAGGTTTGTCATGAGTGCTGATTCTATGGAACTTGCCAGCCAATGGAGAAGATATTTCTGGTTCTCTAAAGAACCTGCAAGTCATATAGAGACGACATTAATTCCTGATCCAAGTGGAGAGCTAGGTCCAGAATACAGAATAACAAATTGTAAGGGACCTTGGAGGTCGTCTTGGGAGACCTTCTACCATTGCAGATAAATGGCTGTCCAGTCTCTTCAAAACATCCAATGACAGAGAACCCACAACTTCTGAAGACAAGTCCCAAAGGTGCTTTTTCAGGAGGCAACTGAACTTTTTTATTTTTTATTTTATTTTGAAGGCATTTTGCTTCTCATCCAAGAAACTTCTTCAGCTCTGACAGGATAGTGGGGAATAGAAGAATGGCTGAAGAAGCTTCTTGGATGAGAAGCGAAACCTCCAAGACACCCAAGAAAGTCCAGTTGCCTCCTGAAAAAGCACCTTTTTGGGACATCTATGATCTGGATGACTGAGAATCTCTACAGACTTCTGAAGACAAGCCGTTCCACTGATTAATTGTTTTCACTGTCAGGAAATTTCTCTTTACTTCTAGGTTGGATCATCTTGATAAGTTTCCATCTGTTCCTTCTTGTCCTGCCCTCAGGTGTGTTGGAGAAGAGGTTAAGCACCTCTTGTCTCTGACTGTCCCTCAAATTAGAAGACTGCTTTCATGTCACTCCTAGTCCTGCTCTTCATTAGACTAGACATATCCATGAGAAGTGAAATGTCTTCGAAGAAAAACCAGAAAGTCCAATTGCCTCCTGAAAAAAACACCTTTGGGTTTACTGAGAAATGTTTCTTTACATTCCCTATCCTTATCTATTTCAGTGGGTGTTACTACATAGGAATTGAAGAAAGGTATTCTTTCATTTGTAAGGAGTAATTCTGGATGGTTTCATACCTTATATTAAGGCAGTGCTTCTCAATTATTTTCTGTCATACCCCCCCTAGGAAGAAGAAAACATTTCGCGCGCCCCCGCGCGACTAAATAGTATCATTTGTCTATAAAATTGTTATAAGTACACCTCTGCATAACACTGTATCCTTATTAACGTATAAGAGAATAAAAAAAGAAAGAAATGTGGATCAATTTACAACAAAGAATAGCTTTATTAACTGTAGCAGAAAAGATTTAAAGGAGCACAGGATTTAAAGGAACACAATATTAAAAAAAACTTTAACCTGCAAAACAAAAATATATAAAATAATTTGAGCTGAGCCCCCCTTTACGGAGCCTCGCGCCCCCCCTGGGGGGCCCGCCCCACTATTTGAGAAGCACTGCATTAAGGGAACACCATGGCTTATTGTAATAAATGAATATAACCTGTAACAAGTCAATCTTGTTACAAGACTAAATAACCCTGAATGATGTTGAGGGTATAGATGAGCTCCACCTGTTGAACATCCCACTTCTGTTTTATATCCTTTAGGTTATAAAATCCATGGAAAGAATGGACCAGGTCATTCAGGAGCGGGAAGACGCTTTGCGGCTTTTGCAAACTGGTCAAGAGAAGGAATGGCCGGGTGAATGGAGATACGATTTCCTTGGGCGTATTATTTGGTAAACTGGCACATTAGATCTGTGGTGTATTTAGGGAATATTGAATAAATGCTAGGTTTGATGTAATATTGTCCATGTTCAATGAAAGAGGTAACCAAGTGGGAAAAATGTTCACCTGGATTGTGGTAAGCACTAAACAGCTAGGACACACATGTAGGAATTGCAACAAACTTGCACCCTGAAGCACTGGTGTTAAGCATGTTAAATGTTGCAGACCTATCTATCATCTGTCTGTCTGTCTATCTATCTATCTATCTATCATCTATCTATCTATCTATCTATCTATCTATCTATCTATCTATCTATCACTCTTCACATTTTCAAGAATAGTGGTCCCCAACCTTGTGCACCAGGGAACCAGTTCCATGGAAAACAATTTTTCCATGACGGGGAATGGGGGGAGGGGTTTCATGCGCTATCTAGATCCTGTGCATGCACATATGAAGTTTCACTCACATGCAGAGACAGGTTCCCAATACAGGGCCACGGCCCTTTATTGTCTGCAGCCTGCGAGTTGGCGACCTCTATTCGGCCGGAGGGGTTGGGGGTGGGGCTATAACAAGTCAACAATCTATTGTCAGTGTTCCTATGAATATTTTGAGGCAGAAATGTGGTAATGATCATGTATTTTCAGAACATTTTTTGTACTTCTGATTATAAGCCAATGAATTCAAGCTATTTCAAATAAAACCAGTATAGTACAGCAGCCAGGGAAGTCTGGGAATTGAAGTCCAAACCTCTTATAAAAAGCTAGAGGATGATTTTCTTTGTGTTTGACGGAAAGGAAGAACTTAGAAGCAGGAAACATTGTTTGTAGGTAAATCTTTCTGCAAATGCCTTCCAACATGGACGGTCGCTTTCGTCTTAAATACTTTCCCCCATTTCTGTTCTTCGTAGGTATACTTTCAGAGAATGGCCAATCCCCTGGTACTTGAATGCAAGGCACAAGAGGAAACGATTCTACTATCTGTCCAATGTCAAGCCTTTTATAAGGTAATGGTAGCATGTTTTAAAATGTAAAACATTTATTTTTTATTATCTTTATATTGAGGAGAAATAGCTTTCCCACTCCACACTTAACTTCTGGCGGTTGGTTTCATCCCACAGACTTAGATATGAGAAACAGCTGCGCATGGAACACAACAAGGAGGTGGCAAAGAAGAGAGAGAAGCGTTTACAGGAAGAAGCTCTCGCCGCAGAGACTCAGAGTTAACGTGGAACGAACTGAAAGCGTTTGACGCTTCAGAAGACCAGAGGAATAACAAAAGGGCTGCTGTAAGTGAAAAGATCATACAAATGGTAATGACTTTGGACATTACTTATGAACGGACACTAAGGTGGGAAATATTGTGTAAGTTCAAAAAATAAAACTTCATACCTGCTCTGGTTTTGTTTGTTTTTCATTTATATTTGGGCCTCCAGTCCAGAGTAAAAAAAATTGACTTACGTTTTATAAATGCCGCCTGCAACAGAAAGGACTAGGTATTGTCTGCAATTCTCTGACTAGAGTAGGAGTGTCCAACTATGGCAACTTAAAGACTTGGGGACTTCATAGAATTCTGGGAGTTGAAAGTCCACAGGTCTTAAAGTTCCAAGATGGGACACCCTTGTACCAGATCTTTAAACAAAATAAAAATTGGAATATTAAATGTTTTGCTCCATTAATCTTATTTTAGAACAGTGTTTCTCAAACTTGGCGACTTTAAGTCCTGTGGACTTCAACTCCCAGAATTGAATAGCTGGCTGGGGGATTCTGGGAGTTGAAGTCCACAGGACTTAAAGTCGCCAAGTTTGAGAAACACTGTTTTAGAATTTTTATTCAGCTTTAATTATTTTTATAACTCAGCAAACATCCTTCCCCCTCCTGTTTTCCCCACAACCACCCTGCGAGGTAACTTAGATCGAGCGAGCAGGGCTGGTGGTAAATTTGTAGTACCATATTATGCTAAGTCAGAACCAATTGCACTATATTTTTTTTATATTCACATGACCCAGCTTGCTATCTGAAAGCCCCAATGCTTTGCAGGGAACTTTGTAACAAATAATAGACCTGAAACTAAGATTCCAAGGTAGTTGTGCTTGACCAGGGAAATGGTGTGAACGATTTAAAGTTATACATAAATGACACACACACACACACAGACAGACAAGCAAATAGATGAACTGTTGTACCTTGGTAAGAAGTTAACTAAAGAAGGGGAAATGGATGATGACATTTTAGAGTAAGCTGACACAAAGTATGTGGCTTTGTTCAAGAAATGAATGTTTGTTGAAAACATACTAGAAGTGTGAGTTCAGCATGTCATAGGTAAGCTCAATACAGTGGTATTGGATCAGTGGTGGATTCCGGATCCCATTGCAACCAGTACGCACCCACCATGTGAATGCGTGCAGCGCAAGCATTCGTACTTGCCGCCCACGATACTCCAGCTGCTCGACAGCTTCGCACAAGCACCGTACACTGCGTGTGCGAAAGCCCTGATCAGCTCAAATAGCGGTAAGGAGGGTGGGCCCCCCCGGAGCACCGTACCGGAACAGTACCTGGTGCTCCCAGCAGGCCATACCGGGGCATACCGGTCATATCCCGCCACTGTATTGGATAGTTAAATATGTCTGATAAGAGATGCATCAAGAGCGAATAGTGCTAAATGAATATTGACTAAACAAGGAAGCAACCAATAGGAAAGAAGTACAGAGGCACATACTAAAAAAAAGATGATAAATCATGAAACAAAAACATCAGGTGTGAGAAAGCACAAGGCTGAAAAGGCTTTGGAGGGAGTTCACCTAAGAGACGTTTAAAATTGACTGCATACAAAATGATGCAAGGGTGTATTACAGGGGTGTCCAAACTTGGGAACTTTAAGACTTGTGGACTTCAACTCCCAGAATTCCCCAGCCAGCCATGAAGATGCCACAGCATCATTGTCCTGTAGTTAAAACTCAAGCTGACTGTTCTATTAACAATCAATTAGCTTAGCTAATTGTTGATACATACAGTATTTTTCAGAGTATAAGACACATCTTTTTCCCTCAAAAGAGGGTGAAAATCTGGGTGCATCTTATACACTGAATGCAGCATTTTTTGCCTCCCGAAACCCCACCCCCTTTACCAAAATGGCCGTGCATAGCTTTTAGGAGGCTTCCAGAGTGATGCTGGAGGCTGGGGAGGAGGAAAATGAATGTGGGCCATTTTTGGCTTATCCCCCCCCCCAGCCCCCAGGAGCACCATATAAGCCTCCTAAAGGCTATCCATGCCATTTTTTGACAAAAAACGGGCCGTTTTTTGCTCGTTTCCCCCCCAGCCCCCAGGAGCACTTTACAAGCCTCCTAAAGGCTATGCATGCCCTTTTTTGACAAAAAACGGGCCTGTTTTTGCAAAAAAATGGCCATTTTTGGAAGGTCTGCAGAGTGCAGAAACTTTTTAAAAAATTTGCCTCTTCAAAATCTTGGTGCATCTTATACTCCGAAAAATATGGTATATACCAAGGGCATGAAACTCAAGGCCCACGGGCCAGGCCAGCTCACAGGGCCATTCTGGAAACAGTGAAGGGCCTGCCCGCGGTGGCTCTGCCAGCGAAAATGGAGCTTGGGAGGGCCACACACTGCGCCAGCCTTCTGCAACCCTCTGCCCGCAAAAACGGACCTCTGTTTTTGCTGGCAGAGTGCTTGGGCCACCACAGGTACTCCCAACACAAGTGACACTGAATTAGCCACACCCACCCTGGCCAGGCCCATCTGCTCCCCCCCCCCCCAAGTTCCAAACACAACCCTGATGCGGCCCTCAATCAAATCGAGTTTGACACTCCTGATACATACCTTCCATATATAGAAAATGTAATAGAAATATGCAAACAACCTCTAGGTGTAAAAAAAAAAAAAACCCAAAACCTTTACTTGAATATATGATGTAAAATAAAGGAGCCTGAAAGCCAAACTAGAGAAATTTATTGATGCTAGCACAAGGAAGACTAATCTGTAGGCATATAGGCTTCTTTTTCCTTTTCCATCTTTATCCAAAGGCAAGAAATTACAACCATAATTTATAGATCGGTCTCGGGGATAATTTCTTTTGCAGAAAATAGATATTTATACAAAATTATTTTTTAAAAAAAGTTTGTATAAAAGTTATTGCATTTAAAATGGATGAAAGCATCCATTTGCTGCGAAACAGGACAAGTTTGGCCTTTTCAAATATTAGGATTTTTTAAAAAAACCTTGAAAATCAGGATGCACAAAAAGTTCCTACAGAAGAGACAAAGTTTCAATTCCTGAGTTATACTAAAGCTATAAAAAAATTAGAAGCAACAGGAAGGCAGGTTCTTAAAGTCGCGGGGTTTATGGGCACTTTCTTTCTACACACTGCTTTCCCCCTTCTTCGTACTCTTGCTTAGAAATCCACATTTGCTGGAAGGTACCCTACAAAACAAAATTCAAAAACATAACCATCTCACAATACATACTTGTGGCACGCAGAAACCAAGTTTATGCACAACCTGTCTTAGGACATTACACAATTGTCCTTGCTCTCTCAGTTCCCCTTAAGTTTTCCCCAACTTCACTGAAGCATTTTCTTGCCTTCATCCTTCCCCATGCCTAATTTGGATTGTACAGGTAGTCCTCGACTTCATGACCATAATGGAGCCTGCCCATTATGAAACCCAGTTGTAACAGTTAAGCGAGGTGCTCATGGGATTGCCTCGTTTAACGACCCAACCTCAGCTCTCCCTGATGCAGTCAGAAAGTACTTCACTCAATAATCCCACCTTTGCTCTTCCAGATGTGGTCATTAAATGGAGCACAGGATGCTTTGGGTGGGGGATCAATGCCTGTCCCATCCCCAAGGCACCCCCTGCTCTGCTACCTGCCCTTCCCTGCTGGCCTCAGGCCTGCTGCCCAACCCCATTCCATTATTACAGATATTCCTCAATTTACAACTGTAATTGAGCCCAGAATTACAACTGTTAAATCATGGCAATGATTAAGAAGGTTACCACACCCACTTTTTACTGCCTTTTTTGACAACAGTCATTAAGCAAATCCATTGTCCACAATGGGAGTTTTTGTCATAAACTTGTGTTTCCAACAAAACAAAACAAAAAAAAACCCCGAGGAATCAGTCATGTGACTCCTGGATGCTGCAAATGGGTGTAAATGCTGCCTGGTTGCCAAGTACTCAAAATGCGATCATGTGATTACAAGAAGGGCACAGCTGGCATAACTTTGAATTCAGCTCATAAATAGCCCTGGGGAGCTCCGTTTTAACCTCAAACAGTCACTAAGTGACCAGTCATGATGCAAGGACTGCTTGTACATACAAAATCCGATGCTTTTTCTCCTTTTTCTCTCAATCACATGCCCTCCTGTTACGCAATCTTTTTAGGAACTATCAGCAGCCAGAATAGTTTACTAACCAAAGAAGCCAAAATGGAGCCACCAATCCAGGAACTAAACCTTCGCTCCACCGTTGTGTTGTTTGCTATCAACTTCAACCTCATGCTCTGAAATCAGAAGAGAGATGAATGGTGATTTGTGCGTCCCAAATGACAACTGGTAATATTTGCTTATGTTCTGCATTGTAGAATACAGGCCACTTCAAATCATACCTCAATAATTCAACCAAGATTATTGCTTTATCTTAGAAGGGACAGCCTGGATATTTGAGTCTTAATACCCAGAGGTTGCATCCCAGAAACTGAATTAGCAAAACAAGTGATTTTCAGATGTGCTATACCAGTCATGGCTAACCTTTTTGTCGTTGCATGCCGAAGGCGTGTGAGCATCAGCACATGCACACGCATGCACCCATAATGCAATGTGCGTCCCCCCCATGCATACGCCTGTGACTCGTGTTCACCCCATCCCCGCGTATGCATGGGTGCCCCCCCCTCTCCAAATAAAGATAAAATAAAAGTGGGAGACCTCAGGGGCGAGGTGAGGAAGAATCGATGGTTTTATTCCCATCTTATTTCTGACCTCAAATAAATGTGATTGTGCATTTTACTGTGAATTTTGGCGGCATTTTTAAAAACCCAGGAAGGAGCCACACATCAAGCTATGCCTGGAAAACCTTAATCCCATTCCACATCCCTGAATCTTACACTGGCCAACTAACACTAGCCATTCCTGTCATAAACTATTAGGGAAAGAAAAATGGTGAAGTTCTTTCCACAGTGTGCATCTCAGATGTTGGGACTACACATCCCAGAATTCCTTATCATTTGAGGATTTATAATCCCACCTCATCTGGAGATTACTGGCCAATGAGGCGGCTTTCTAGAACTTCATAAACTCTAATTATATAGTAAATCAACATGGACCAAGGAGTCTCATACGCGCACAAATCAGAGGCTGCCAAAAAAAAAAGAAGAGGAAAAAAATCCCTATCCTATTGCTTTAGCACAGTTCGATAAAACTGCTTGAGGAACATCTAAAGGTTTGGATATGCTCAGCCGTGTTATTTTTCACTTCAGAAGCAGCTACCACTACTATCAAATTCCCAATAGTCTTTGAAACCACATAATGTTGCAGTTTCACAATCCAGATGAGGCAAAAATAGGAGAGATTCATCAAAATCTAAAGCCCAAACTTGATAAAACAGAGCTAACTTCATTTTTTGGGGGACCATGGTTATCTTCAATAATCAATACAAACCAGAATCTTCTGTATCTATAGATGGTGGGGTTTAATTTCTTTCTTTTTTTAAAGCAAAATGTTGTTGTTAGTTGCAAAGTCATGGCCGAACCATCGTGACCCCAAGGACAACGTTTCTCCAGACCTTCCTGTCCTCTACCATCCTCTGGAATCTATTTAAGCTCATGTCTACTGCTTCAGTGACTCCATCCAGCCACCTCCTTCTCTGTCGTCCCCTTCTTCTTTGGCCCTCAATCTTACCCAGCATTAGGCTCTTCTCCAGTGAGTCCTTCCTTCTCCTTAGGTGGCCAAAGTATTTGAGTTTCATCTTCAGGATCTGGCCTTCTAAAGAGCAGTCAGGGTTGATCTCCTCTAGGACTGTCCAGTTTGGTCACCTTACAGTCCAAGGGACTCGCAGGAGTCTTCTCCAGCACCATAGTTCAAAGGCCTCCATTCTTTGGCATTCAGCCTTTATTATGATCCAACTTTCACAGCCACATATTGCAACTGGTAAAACCATAAACCTTGTCTATATGCACTTTTGTTGGCAGGGTGATGCCTCTGCTTTTTAATATGCTGTCTAGATTTGCCATAGCTTTCCTCCCCAGGAGCAAGCGTCTTTTAATTTCTTGGTGAATATATACTATGTCACTGAAGCGTTTCCTCTTCAGGATTAAGAATTTGCCATAATTTGTTATGATCCACACAATCAAATGAAGCAAAAGTTGATGTCTTTCTGGAACTCCCTAGCTTTCTTCATGATCGAGTGTATGTTGGCAATTTGATCTCTAGTTCCTCTGCCTCTTCAAAAACCTGCCTGTACTTCTGGTAGTTCTCTATCCACATAGAGCAAAATAGGTGGGCTCAAACATTTTTCAAATATTCCAATATGGGGAGTTGACCGTAAATGTACTTATTAAACGACACACACTTACTGGAGGTGTTTTCTGAGAGAGTTCTCTATTGAGCCGGTCTGTAAAACTCTGTAGTAGTGTATTTCCTCCTGCTACAATCACACTACCATAGAGGCCCTGGAAAAGGAAAAGTGAGACACGTAACTTTCTGTAATCTGCTTTTTGATAGAGAGAAAAGACTGCATAAGCCTACACAGAATTTGAAAGCAAATCACATCCTCATGTATCACTTATTAGGCAAGGAGGGAGAAACACATTTCCACAAACAAATGTAAAACGTGGGAGTAGTTCTTGTGCAAAAGAGGATATATCCTTCCCCTTTTTAATAATCCTCTTCTACAATATAAAGAACGTTTAAAATTCCATACTAAGCAGTAAACAAGCAACACAATTTGGATTTTACATCAAGTTTGCACATTTGAGGCGCAACTGTGGAATCTCTGCTTAAAAACTTAAACAGCCCAACTCTGCAAACAAATATCAGACTGGATTTCCCGAAATCAAGCTCTTGTGGTCATGCTTCTGGTCTCACAAATATTTACAGTGCAATCTCAGGGTGGTTTTTTTTTTTTCTCCTGTTCAATCGTGTCCAATTCTCAGAGAGTGCCTGGGCAAGACCCTGCAATTTCCTTGGCACAATTTCTTTCAGTTATTTGATGTCCGCGCCTTTGTATCAGTTTTAATATTATCAAGCCTGTGTATTCTTTGCATGCCCCTTCTTCTATTTATAAACTCTTTATAAACAGCTTACAGCCATACATAAGGAGAATTTTGGAATTTGGCCTCATTCTTCTCAGGGTTTAGCTAAAAGTATTCAAGAAGCCTATGGTCATCAAAGCCGTGGTAGTGCAGTGGTTAGAATGCAGTATTACAGGCTAGCACTGCCCACTGCCCGGAGTTCGATCCTGATAGGTTCAAGGTTGACTCAGCCTTCCATCCTTCTGAGTTGCTGCAGTAGCACAGTGGTTAGAGTGCAGTACTGCAAGCTACTTCTGCTCATCACCGGCTGCCAGCAGTTTGGCAGATCGAATCTCACCAGGCTCAAGGTTGACTCAGCCTTCCATCGTTCTGAGATTGATAAAGTGAGGACCCAGATTGTTGGGGGCAATATACTGACTGTGTAAGCTGCTTAGAGAGAGCTGTAAAACACTGTGAAGTGGTATATAAGTCTAAGGGCTATTGCTATTAGAGAGGGCTGTAAAGCACCGTGAAGCAGCATATAAGTCAAAGTGCTATTGCTATATAAGTCTAAGTGCCAGTGCTATTCCTATTGCTATCACTGACACAAGAATTGAACCATTGTCCTCCAATCTGCAGCCTTTGAGCTACGTGTGAGCTTATCCGAAAAATACAACTGAAGTATATGACTTCTTAGCCTTTTGCCAAAGGTCAAATGTAAAAATACAACTGGCTTTCAGGTAGCTATGAACAGTACAGATTTCTGCATCACAGCATAGTTCTTGCTTCCATTCCCAATTTTAATCAAATAATAATAATAGATGTCCCATTGTGCTTAATTAATACCTACCGGCCGAATGTCTATATCGCACATTCCAACACTAGTGGTGACCACATGACTCACACCAAGCATTGTATTGCCAGATAAGCCCTAGTAAAGAGAAAGAATGCCTGGCGTTAGTTCCGATCACATCAGAGACAGAATGAGTAAGAACCACTTTGAGGTTGTTTTTTTCCAAAGATGGCCCAAATCATCTAAGGAAAAAAAAATCATGAAATGGGAAGCTCCATCCGATAATTTTAGTAAGTAGAAAAAAATACATGCAGCACAGAATCTCTCATTTCTCCTTGTTACGACATACTTTATAACTAAATTACTTTAGTACTTCATGTTCTAAACACTTTACGATGTTTTGCTGAAATCTAGCATATACTTCTGGTTTTCAGCAAATCTGGCGCACAGAAAACCATGGGTTCACTTAATGACCAGAACAATAATTAATGACTATGGTTGGTCACTTTACAAGCAACGCAAAAAAAAAGATCATAAACTCAGATCCGATTTACGACCATCAGGATTGTCAACAGGCTCCATTATAGGTGTAACTTGAGAACTACCCATGATGGAGAATTAAAATCTCTAACAGAAAAAAACAAAGTCTGAACTGCAATATCTTGGTAAATAAATTTACTGTAATACAGAATAAGAGCCTCAACATCAGATGTCATTGAAAAACAAAACACAGTGCCTTTCTCTCTAATCCACAAAACTAAGTTTCTACATTTCCCACCTGTTTCCATAAAACTGCCATTGAACATAGATATGCAAAGGATCCATTTCCATTCTGTCTTGCTTAATGTTACCTTTACATTTGAAGGGTCAAACAAGCCTTCGGGAATTTTTAACCGCTCAGCACCAAAATCACAATTGTAGCCATTGGGGAACTCATAGTGTACAGTTGGCATTTGCGCAGCCACCCTGGAGATGAAAATCAGACATTTTGAGATGATATTCGGTGAATAATCATTTCTTTTCCTGTTTTTATAAAAGAAATTACTTTTCAACAAATCTCAGAAACAGCAATTTAACAACAGTGGAAGAGTTTTCTCTTGAAAACTCAATATTTTGCAGATGTTTGAACAAATATCCCATATGCCCTTGTCAACACAGAAGTTCACATGAATTAAAGGTAAAGGTTCCCCTCATACATATGTGCTAGTCGTTCCCAACTCTAGGGGTCGGTGTTCATCTCCCTTTCAAAGCAGAAGAGCGTCTCTGTGGTCATGTGGCCGGCATGACTAAAAGCCGAAGGTGCACGGAACGCTGTTCCCTTCCCACCAAAGGTGGTCCCTATTTTTCTACTTGCATTTTTACGTGCTTACGAACTGCTAGGTTGGCAGAAGCTGGGACAAGTAATGGGAGCTCACTCCGTTATACGGCGCTAGGGATTCGAACTGCCAAACTGCTGACCTTTCTGATTGACACTCAGCGTCTTAGTTACTGAGCTACCATTATGAGCCATCATAACATTCCCATAAATTAAGAAAGACTTACTGCTCGTCATAAGCTGAATCGGAAACTTGTAGGACAGAAGCTTGAAAATCCTGAATAACACACTGTGGGAGGAGAAAATATATTTTCACACAAGGATTTCTGATATATATACTGCTATATATGTGTGTGTATATTTTAAAATAAAGGTAAAGCAAAGGTCCAATTTAGATAACATGGACACCACGTTCTCAATATCCCTATTATATTTGGAAACCCAAGTAGGAGCTGCCAGGTAATATTTTGGATCACCAAATACCCACAGTGGAAACGATATCCAAAAGAGCTCTATTTCCCTGCACTTATTCAGAGATCTGCTTGAGGCTGAATTCCTGAACTCAGAAGAACAGTGGGCTTGACAGCCTAAATTGCTCTTTCTCATGCTACAAAGCAGTGGCCAACCCCCCCCCCCCCAAAAAAAAAAATGCTCCTTAAGAAAGTCTATCTGGGCAGAAACGATGGAATAAATCTGTAGCATCAGAAATCAAAACGTAAGATTCTCTAGGAAGCCTAAAAGGACACATGGATCAAGCAATCCAGTTGGTCAATTTTCAAGTCAACTCTTCAAGTCAACTCTCTTATGAGTCACCTTTTGAGAAGGTCAATTCTTACGAGGAAAAGGGAAGAAAAAGTCAACTCTTACGAGAAAAGGCCCATTAACCAACTATCCCATGAACTAGGTTAAGGGACACCTAGATCAATGCTACCAGTGACTGTGTACAGTTAGGCCTGGGAACACACTTACAGCGGTAACAGTGGTGAAGCAGACTCTCTTCTCTGTTCTTATGGCATCCACTGACCTCCCTCCACTAGCTTTGTTCAAACTCACCCATTCCATCCAGAGGGAAAGTGAGAGTAAAGATGCTCCTACAGGTTGCTGGGACATGTTTGTAGAATTTGCAGATAAAATCACTTAACTTACAAGTTGGCCCACCACAGGAGCAAAGTGAATCAAGTAATGTCAGGATCCCCTTAAATTTGTGAAGACGAGTGAAAAGGACAAGCTCCTCTGGGACCCATGTCAACACTGATTTACGTGCCTAGAGTTGTTGTAAAATGTTACTTATAAGCGATGTTAACCTTCTTCTTTTAAGGGACCCCATAATCCCTTGTGGGGTGGACTCGGGGCAACTGAATGGAGCTAGCAGAGCGTTTAATGGCCAGATGCCCTTCCTGTTGCCAGTGCAGAGTTTTGTTCAGCAAATAAATTCTCATTGTGCCCAGAGAGAGAAATATCTGCCTCTACCTAGGATTGAACTCATAGCCTCCTGATTGTGAGGCAAGAACTCCACCTCTAGGCCACCGCAACACATCATCTATAAATGATATTAAGCATGCTATTAATTTCCTTTTTACTTTCCCACTGACCTGCTTTTATCCAGAAAATCCAAAATGTGTTTATAATTATTCATTACACCAACATTTACTAATAATGCAAGTTACAGATTGTATGTGGTAAAGGAATCCTATTTAAATCATCAGAACCATGAGTCATACTGCAGTTCCCTCCCTAAAGGAGCCATTCATTACAGAAATCAATGTATTTGCAGGAAATACTTCTTATATGTTCAAGTAAATTAATGTGATGAGAAATACTTACATTACACATATAGTTGTGCCAAGATCTTGTGACCTGCGGCAATTTCTCTTTTCTTTTCCAGTTTGCTGGAGAACCCTCTCGAACTGCTTCCTAGAATATAAAATCAAGGTCATTCCAAGGGTCACATTTAAATATATTATTCCGTAGATGGCTTACTGGAGGTTATAAACCTAGGAATGTTGAGGATGAAGTACACAGAGTTTCGTTTAAAGCCAAGAGAGACGACAGAACATCCCAGCCTGACTAAGCTAAAAGCTATTCATAGTTCAGTTCTTATCATTTATTGTTGCTAAATAAATAATCAGCACATAAAAAAATGTGGCTTTGCAAAACTGTACATCTGTAAATACTTTCAATAGAATAGAAAAGAATAGAAAAGAATAGAATTCTTTATTGGCCATGTGTGATTGGACACACAAGGAATTTGTCTTTGGTGCATATGCTCTCAATGTATATTAAAAAAAAGATACATTCGTCAAGATTCATAAGGTACAACACTTAATGATAGTCATAGATACAAATAAGCAATGAAATCATACTAGTTAACAATCAATATAAATTGTAAGAATGCAAGTAATAGTTACAATCATGCAGTCATAAGTGGGAGGAGATGGGTGATAAGAACTATGAGAAGATTAATAGTAATAGTAATGCAGGCTTAGTAAATAGTTTGACAATGTTGAGGGAATTATTTGTTTAACAGAGTGATGGCGTTCAGGGAAAAAACTGTTCTTGTGTCTAGCACAATAACATCTTATTAACTGAGTTCATGCTTCATGCATGAACTGTGGAATGGTTTATGACAGGGATAAATTTTGGGTGCTTCAACTGTGGCTGAACTACCAACTCCCAGCATCCATGACCAAAGTTAAAAGATACTGGATAATGGAATTCAACCATAAATGGAGCACTACAGGTTCCTGGTGTGCTTATAACTTAAATGTGCAAATCCAACGTCTTTCTCGGAATAGTGACGTACACGGGGAATCAAAACTTTTTTTCAATGTGCATCCTCTGTGTATGACTCTAAATTGTATTTAAATCCAAGGCCAACCCTGATGGAACTTAATGTTGGAGAAACTATTGTTAAACCAGGGATTTTGTGAATGAAAAAGCAGCTTTTGGATTCACATTTACAAGAATGTGCAGCTTTTTTCATTCCATCCAATACAGGATCTTACCTTTGATGCAATCATATAAGGTGGGATGATCTCAACGTTCATTTCTTGAAACAGTTCCCTGCACTGCATGGAAATGAAATCTCCAGCCAGAGGTGACTTCACAATGCCTAAATGCAAGGCAGGGATGGAATCAAAAGATTTAATGCTCTGCCACTACTCACATTTTACACAGAAACTTGTTTGGCGAACAAATTCATGTTTCCTAACACCAAACTAACCAGCTTTTGTGCCCACATGGGCCACTGAGTTCCCAGAAACTGTATTTTGCTCCACAAGAGCAAAAGGAAAAATGATGAAATCTCTTTTTGTAAAAGCCAAAGATACTTTTTTCGAGATAAACCTTAGGGGGAACTTTTGGTGTCTCATATATTCATTACATTTGGCTGGGCTTCTAGAAGTGCTATAAAATTATCTCCTGCATTATTCCCGATTCCCTTTGGAACAGAAATTATAGTCCAATGGCCCTCAATATCACCAGCAAAACTATCTAATCCAGCCTTCTTACTGCTATTTGTCCTCAGCACCTATGGCTTAAATATGCTGATTATTAGCACAGAAGGTTACATTATCTAACTTCCATTCTTTCAGTCTTTGGATAAGAGGAGTGCAAAGTTAGCTTTTCTTCTAGTTTTATTTTGCTACATTCTGACTATTTCTTATTCTTCTAATGGATTAGTGCTTTGCAATACATTGAAAGAGATGCTTTGCAAAGCAGCTAGTGTGGAAGGAAGACAACTCTCTGAATGTTAAAGCAGCTGCATCTTTTTCAAATACCACAGATTTGTTTTGAAAACGGACTCCAGCTATCTGGACATATACACATTTTTGTTTCAAACAATTTTTATATACCACCTTTATTTTTACAAATAATTCAAGGAAGCAAACATTGAACACATCTTCTTCCTATTTTCTCTGCAACAACAACTCTGTGACGTGAATTCAACTGAGAATGACTGGCCCAAGATCACCCAGCTGGCTTTCATGGCTTAAGGCAGGACTTGAACTCACAATCCCTTCCTTTCCAGTCTGGTGCCTTAACCCCTCGACCAAACTGGTTCTCATATATTGTATGTATTATAAATAAATGCATTAAATTTGGAAATAACTAATTTCCAAATAAGGGCTATTATCCAGAACATCCTCTCATGACCATTAAAAATTCTCTCTACTACTGGCCATCATGATGCTTTACAGAAAAAAACTTTTATGTCAAGGTTTCAAGTGACACTCCCAACAAAAGAAGACTCCAAGGCTTGAAGTTCCTCAAAGTTCCATTTTATTAGAGATGACACATTGGCACATCTGGGAAAACCTGAATCTGAGAGTCTCCCAGGTTTTCCCCACCCAAAAGGAAGTTCAAGTCCCTGCCCAGCACCCACATATCCCTCACATGCACCATCCCCACTGGACATGCCTCCCAGTCACACCACTCCAGAGAGTCAAGGCAAGATGTCCTTGACTCTCTGAGAAAGAAATATTCTTTTGACTATATATCCCCCATGCCCTGTATAATCCCCTCTCCCATTTTCCCACAGCATTGAATGCGGCAAGCTGGAAGGCCCGATGCAAAAGGTGGCTTCCAGACCTCACATTTTATTCATAATTTGTTTTGTTTGGTACAAATCAACCCTGTCATTTATGCGTGTCGAGTCTAGCTGAGATCCTGCTGGAAGACTTCTCACCTTGCTGAAGCACGTACCCGTCGTGGACTGGGATCGCAGTGGTGTGCGTTGCTCCACTATCTAAGATCAACCCGGTGGATCTGCCATTCGCAAAGCTAGTTGCAGAGTCAAGGAAGACGATGGAATTTCGGCACAGGAGCAGCATATGTTTTAGTCTCCAGTCCCCTAATCATCTTTGTTGCTCTTCTCTGCACTCTTTCTAGGTTGTAAAAGGTGATCACATGACCCCAGGACACTGCAACTATGGACCAGTTGCTAAGCACCTGAATTTGGATCATGTGACTATGGGGATGCTGCAACTATCATAAATGTGAAAAATGGTCCCAGGGCACTTGTTTTAGAGCTGCTGTAGCTTCTAACAGTCAGTAAACAAATGGTTGCAAGCCTAGGACTGCTTGTAATCTCCTGCTAGCATGACCCCATCAATGGAGGCCACCAGCCTAGAGAAGTTTGATTTTTAAAACAAAATATACAAATGTAACAAGCAACCAGGTTTTATAAAAAAAAAAAACTAAATATGATCTCCTTACATAATTCATGAATTTTCACAATTATTTGTACCTGTTTGGATAATAGCACAGCAACAAGATCTTGGTTAAACAATTATTTTTTAAAAAAATATAATTGTTTCCTGAAAACAGCATAGTATTTGTGATGATGCTCACTTATTCATCAACATTTCTAGGATACGCTGTGAGTACTGCAGTTTTGCATAGGAAGAAGGCGGGGATATTGTAATGTTCAAACATTAATTCCGTCAGTTTCTCACGCTTTGCTCTAATGTTCCACTAGAGAAGCACAGAGAAAATAATTAAAGTGCAAAATTATTATTTATGACTCAAGAAGCATAAGACACATTTTTCTATTCTTTCCTACCAATTTCTTGCAAACTAGTAACCAGATTTATAAATATCTGTCAGACTAAAGTAGATTAAAGTAAGTTTTACTCTCTCAATCACAGAATATACAGCCATTTCAAATTTTATGTATTGCCACAGAATTGTGACTCCTTTATAAATATAATTTGCAAAACATCCAAGAAGATTATCTCATAACTAGAAACACACAAAGACATATCCATTCTACAATTTGTGGAATGTGCAAGTGTGTGTGTGTGTGTTTGTTTGTTTGTCTGTTTGTTTCTTGGCTGGTTAATGAACTGTAAGTAGAAGTGACATGATTTAATTATTTGGAGATAATTTTTCAGACTGTTATACATAATATAAAAGTATTGCGAATGTCTGAAAAAGTATAATATTACTTCTCTGCATTAGAGGAAGCTCACTAATCCCAGCTGCAATTCAACTTTACATTTACCGTACTAGCTCAAATCTTATACAGAGCTGAATCTGAACCAGACTTCATATTAATGCTGGTTAAAACCTCTTTTAAAAAATGGTACAGTTAAATATTCTAGTTAAACAGTTAGATATTTAGGTAAGAAATTTGATGGGCTGTTTGAAAGAAATAAAACCAATTTTTACTCACTGGTGCTTCAGACATTAGAACAGGATGCAATGAAGCTTCAGATTTAATGTGCATCTTGTAAGTATGATCCAGGATGGCTTGGAAACTATCCCAATCTTCAACTGAAACAACACAAAGTGAATGTTAATTTTCTCGGTTTCCATGTTGGTGAAATCTCACAGGCACCTCTTATTTGGAGGTATAATGTAATTGGACAAGTCAAACTATGCTTTCAGAAGCATTTAAGACAGGGGTGTCCAAACTTGGTGTCACTGCGTTAAAATTGTTTGCTAGCCTGAACTGACTGAATTGACACTAAATAGTTAAACTGAGAAAGAGTTATTGCACAGGTCATAAGGTCTTATCTGACAGTGATATACTGCGCATGATTCACACATTCCAGAGAGCTACTTCTGATCTTTTGTCCAGCTGCCAGGAAAACTGGCAGACGGAACTTTCTTTTATCAAAATGTAACAATTAGTTAGCTTTGTTTTATTTCCATTTATTATTTTCGTATTAAAAGTTTGTTTATTAATTAGAATATGTTTCTAAAGAGTGTTTATTTTTTTCTTCTTCGCATCTTAAAGAATATGCTGTTGGAAACAGCCGCGGTCTTAGACCTCATTTAGTTCAGGGTGAAATCTTCCCCTGACACTTGGGAACTTTAAGATTTGTGGACTTCAACTCCCAGAATTCCCCAGCCAGCCATGCTGGCTGGCGAATTCTGGGAGTTGAAGTCCACAAGTCTTAAAGTTCCCAAGTTTGGACACTCCTGATTTAAGATGTTATCCAGCTTAGGATTGGATAATCATGATTCAACACTTATCTCTGAACTGAATCACAGCCTTTTACCTTAAACAAGGAGAATAACCACAGGACAGAACAAACTACGCAAGAGTTTTTTCTCCAAAGTACTGATGTTGAGTTATATTTTCTGTATAGCAATTCATGGAAGAAAAAAAATCAAAAGGTTTCCATGGAAACCTTTATTTCAGAACTAAGTCTATATAATAAAGGAAAGAAGAGAAAGGAAATATACAAGGATACAAGGGTAGTCCTTGACCTACAACAATCGAGCCCAAATTTCTGTGGTTAAGTGAGACATTTGTTAAGTGAGTTTTGCCCCATTTGACCTTTCTTGCCACAGCTGTTAAGTGAATCGCTGAAATTGATAAATTAGTAATCTGGCTGTTAAATTAATCCAGCTTCCCCATTGACTTTGCCTGTCAGAAGGCTGCCAAAAGTGACCACATGACCTTGGGACCCAGCAATGGTCGTAAATATGAACCAATTGCCAAGCATCCAAATTTTGATCGGATGATCACGAGGATGCTGAAAAAGTCACAGCTGAGAAAAACAGTCCTAAATCACTTTATTCGGTGCTCTTGTAACTTTGGTCACTAAATGAACTGCTGTAAGTTGCGGACTACCTGTACTGTGGTATGCTATTAGTAATCTTGGCTTGAGATAGCCCATGGTTGTTGTTTTTTCAACTTATCTTTTCCACCACATATCTTTTCCCAAGTAAGACAAAATCTATTTTTTCAGAAATAAGAGTTTCTGAGGTACCACAAAATAGCAACCAGAATTTAAGATCAAAAGGAGGAAATGCGGAACATCGTACTCATTCCATTTTTCAAAGGTGAAATGGCTTCCATGTTCTCCCTAGGAACCCTCAAGGCATTTGTGTCTATGTAGTATGATGTCCCTCCTTGCTTGCTTTTATCACCGTCGATCTCCATCATGGAGCTTCCGTCATCTCGGTCCAAGACCACCCCAATGGCAGTAGGGAAGTCCACCTGCAATGAACAGTGTGGAGAACAAACTTTTAAGGTTGTACAATGACCACCTGTTGTGTATTATTTTAACTAGTCTGGATGATACAAAAAGGAGTGATACAATACAATACAATAGCAGAGTTGGAAGGGAACTTGGAGGTATCCTAGTCTAACCCCCTGCCTAGAGGGAGAAGGGGGAGAGGGAGAAAAAAATGAAAGAGAGCTGAAGGGAGAGAATGAGAGAGAGGGAAAAGAGAGGGAAACAAATTAGGGGGAAAGAAAGGAAGAGAAAAGAAAGAAAGAAACTAACTTTCTCAGACCTATGACGAAAGCAATGGCAAGGTAGATCTCTTGCCAAGAAAATTGCAGTTTGCCAGAAGGCACAAATTGGAAGCAAGTCTGATTTTTTAAAAAGAAAATAACAGAGATGGCAAAAAAAATGCATCTGAAAATAAGATTATTTATAATTTTGGATAACATTTATATTGTCAAACTCAAAAGAAATCAAAACATATATCCTATTGCTGTTAGTACAATCTTGCCAGCTTCTATCAACTTAGAGTTCACTATGAAAAGATTACAGAGAAGCAATTTCCTATAATTAATAACTTTATTTTGGATTTGCTATCGTATTCAATGAGAAAGAAAGAAAAAGAAAGTGGGAAAGGGAAGGAAAGAAAGAAAGAAAGGAAGAAGAGAAAGGGAGAGGAAAAATAGAGAAAAACAGAAATGAGAGAGGGGGAGAGAAGAGAGAGAGACCCTATTCCCACAGAAAACACTGAGCCATGAAACCTTGGTAGGCATGTGGGGGGGGGGGGGGGATGTTATGTGACTGGGTGGGAGTGATGTTGAGTTGGCCACACCCACCCAGTTTTTGTGGCTCCCGGTGTTACATAGTAGCAACGAAAATAATGTTATGGTTGGAGGTCACCACAACATGAGGAACTGTATTAAAGGGTCGTGGCATTAGAAAGGTTGAGAACCACTGGCCTAGGGAGTTGTATACATAAAGATTGAGGTCCAAAAGAAAAATATCTACATATCTACAGAGATATGAGAAGCATAATCTTTCCTGGGATCCAAAAGAAGAATTTGTAGGGATATGATCTTAAGAGGGCAAAACTACAGAGATATGAGAAGCGTAATCTTTCCTGGGCAATAATTATTTCTAATCATTATTTATAGGCTGTTACAAATGTAGGCAGTTTCCAAAATACAACAATAAAACACAAAACATATCATCTAAAAGAAATCCTGGAAAATATTAATAATCACTTAATAATATACCAATATGTACCCACCGAGGACATTGTTTAATTGACCCAGAGCATGCCAATAAATCAAGCAGATATGACAAATAAGCACATAACTAATGTTTTGCACATTACTGGACCACAATTGCTTAGGCAGTGTTCCATTGTTCATTATAGAAAGCAGTGTTTGTCAGCCGCAACGATTTTAAGATGTATGGACCTCAGCTCCCAGAATTCTCCAGCCAACATGGGAGGGAATAGGGAATTCTGGGAACTAAAACACTCATACAGAGCTTTGCTAGTACTAAGCCATGAGGTCTCACTTTCATCCTTACCTTTGGGCAATCTTCTCCAGCATAGCCAGCTCGCACTGTGCAGGAGCCAATATCAAATACCAGAGCACCAACTTCATCTGCAGGCAGAGAGGCATCATTTGAATTTATTCGAGTTCAGCACAAAAGCACTACCTTGCTTTTACTGTCAAAATGCTCTAATTCTCCACATAACCATTCAGAAGACATAGAAGACCTAAAAATATCTATTGCCATTCATACATACTCCCGAATGAATGAGTCTCTTATATATGCACTAGTATACAAGTAAGTGTAGTGAACAATTTACACATAGCAGTGCTATAAAATAACCTTTACAGGTAGTCCTCGACCACAATTGAGCCCAAAATTTCTGTTGTCAAGTGAGACATTTGTCGAGTTTTGCCACATTTCACGACCTCTCTTGCCACAGTGAAGTGAATCACTGCAGTTGATAAGTTAGTAAGCTGGTTGTTAAGGGACTATAGCTTCCCCATTAACTTTGCTTGTCAGAAGCTTGCAAAATGGAATCACATGACCTTGGGACACAGCAATGGTCCTAAGAATGAACAAGTTGCCAAGCTTTTGAATGTTGGTCACATGACCCTGGGGAATGCTGAAAAAGTCATAACTGAGAAAAACAGTCCTAAGTGACTTTTTTCAGTGCCGTTGTAACTTTGAACGGTTGCTAAATGAACTGTTGTATGTCGGGGACTACCTGTATTGTCACTTTTTTTCTCTGAACACACTGTCACAGATTAAAAATAAAATTCTGATGCCCACCTGTATGTGTGCGTATGTATATATGTGTACACGTATGTATATTCACGTGTGTGTGTGTGTACACACACACACACACACACACACACACATATATATATATATATATATATATATATATATATATATATATATATATATATATAATGTGTATATGTGTATATTGAGGACATGTACACTGCACAAGTCAGAAAAAAGGGCCGTGAAATATTTATAGACCTCTCGCATCCTGGACATCAATTGTTTCAACTCCTACCCTGAAAATGATGCTGTAGAGCACTGCACACCAAGACAACTAGACACAAAAACAGTTTTTCCCTGAACACCATCACTCTGCTAAACAAATAATTCCCTCACCACTGTCAAACTATTTACTAAGTCTGCATTACTATTACTATTAATCTTATCATTGTTCCTAACACCCATCTCCTTCCACTTATGACTGTAACTTTGTTGCTTGTATCCTTATGATTTATATTGATTGTTTCCTAGTATGATTTGATTGTTTATTTGTACTCTATGACTATCTTTAAGTGTTGTACCTTAGGATTCCCGAAGAATGTATCTTGTCTTTTTATGTACACAGAGAGCCTATGCACCAAAGACAAACTCCTTGTGGGTCCAATCACACTTGGCCAATAAAGAATTCTATCATCTGTCTGTCTGTCTGTCTGTCTGTCTATCATCTATCAATTATCTATCTATTGTGTGTGTGTGTATGTATATGTCTGTATATATACATATATATCTATATCTATATATTTACGTGTGCACATAAAGATCATGTGTATGTATATGTAGAGAGCATGTAGGTCTGCACAAACGTATGTATGCGTGCATATATACATATATGTATGTGTATACATATATATATGTATATATTTACGTGTGTACATAAAGATCATGTGTATGTATATGTAGAGACATGTAGGTCTGCACACACGTATGTATGTGTGCATATGTATGTGTGCATATGTATGTGTGCATATATACATATATATGTATATATTTATGTGTGTACATAAAGATCATGTGTATGTATATGTAGAGACATGTAGGTCTGCACACACGTATGTATGTGTGCATATGTATGTGTGCATATGTATGTGTGCATATATACATATATATGTATATATTTATGTGTGTACATAAAGAGCATGTGTATGTATATGTAGAGCATGTAGGTCTGCACACATGTATGTAAGTGTGCATATGTGTGTGTGCACATATACATATATATGCATATATTTCTGTGTGTACATAAAGCACATGTGTATGTATATGTAGAGAGCATGTAGGTCTGCACACACGTATGTATGTGTGCATGTGTGTGTGTGCATATATACATGTATATGCATATATTTCTGTTTGTACATAAAGAGCATGTGTATGTATATGTAGAGAGCATGTAGGTCTGCACACACGTATGTGTGTGTGTGCATATATACATGTATATGCATATATTTCTGTTTGTACTTAAAGAGCATGTGTATGTAGAGAGCATGTAGGTCTGTACATACGTGTTTGCGTACAGACCTACACACACGTATAAACATATATCACAGACCATTTAGAACAACATAACCCATAAATCAGTCAGCGTGACACCCTCTCCTCGGAAATAAAACAATTCCGTCCGTCAGAGCGGAACAGAACCGAACCAAAGACAGAGACAGACCGGGCTCTTTTTAATTCTTCCGCCCTCAGGATTAACCCTCAGGATTCCTGCACCCAGAGCTTCTCGGGGCAGCAAAGGAAGCGAAGGCGGCGTCGCCCGCAGGCTCGCAAAGGCGGCAGGGAATTTAGCCAACCGAGAAGCGGAGGAGACGCCGCAGAGTAGCCGGGTTCTCCCTCGGAGGCTTGGAAGCTCCGCCCTCCGCGTAAAAGAAAGGCCGGCCTCCTCCCGCCGAAAGGCCGCTCACCTCCTCCGTAGACGCCGCCGCTCATGACGGCTCGAGCTCCCGCTTCGCCGCTAGCAGCTCCGGCCTCCGAGCGTCCCAATCTCTCCTCAGCCTCTAGCTCCTTTTTCTTCTCTCTCTCTCTCAATCAATCACTCACTCTCTCTGCTCCCGGACGTCCCGCCTCCGTTTGCCCTCGGCGAGCCAATAGAAAACGACGACACGGAGGAGGCAGCCTATCGGAGAAGGGATAGGAATATGCAAAGCCAATCGTGGGGTCGTTTTCTCGGGCCCTTTCGCTTGGGCTCGGTCTGATAGGTTGAGATGGAGTCCCGCGTGCGAGGGGAAAAGTCGGCTGCAAGCGCCCGGGGGCGGAGCTAAAGGGGCGGGGCTAGAGTAAGGCTTTCTAGGAACAATGGCGGGATTTTGTCTCCCAAGTGTTGGACTACAACACCCGCCGCCACACTATGTGGATTGCGATGGAGATTGTAGTCCCAATCAAAGGCGCTCGCTAGTTTAGAGGAAACTTTCAGGCGCTCATCTTCCACTGTGGTCTGTTGCCAGTACTATTTCTCAACCGCAACGACTTTGAAATAGATTGGACTTTAATTCCCAGAATTCCCCTGGAAATGAGGAATTCTGGGAGTTGTAGTCCACATGTCTAAAAATGGCTGAGGCTATTTTGTTCTCTAGTATGATTTGATAGCTTATTAGTAACCTATCACTAAGTGCTGTATCTGTTTATTCTTCATAAATGCATTTTATTCTCCTTATGTACACTGAGAGCATATGCACCAAAGACAAATTCCTTGTATGTCCAATCATATTTGGCCAATAAAGCGAATAAAAAGCACGATGCAGGGTAAGAGGCTGCTGTTTCACGCTCTGACCAATAGAGGCCACTGCTCTCTTTCTGTGTCTCCTTGGAGAGTTTACAGCAGCCCCTCCGGCAGAGCCGAAGAGGAAGTGACGCGTAACGGAGTTCCGGTTTGCGGCGCAGGCGCGCTGCCGTCTTTCTCTCTGAAGCGTGATGGCGGCGAGTAACGTTGCGTCGGCAGCGACTCCCCTCCTGTCTCTGGACCCGGAGCGGCAGCGCGAGTTCCAGGCTGAGGTGCACCGGGTGCGCAAGGCGGCCTCCAAGGTAAGAAACGGAGGGAGGCCGTGGTGATTTCTCCCGCCGGGCGCTGGGAGAGAGGAACTTCCAACGTCTATTTACGCCTCTCCTCGTTTTACCTCCCAGAATCAGAAGGTGAAACCGGGCGTCGTTTACGTGGGTCACCTCCCGAGAGGCCTCTACGAGGCTCAGCTCCAGCAGTACTTCAGCCAGTTTGGGACAGTGACTCGGGTCCGCCTTTCGAGGAGTAAAAAGGTAAACTTTGCTTCGGTGGTTAGCAGCCCGTCTCATTTTTTTTATATTTATAAGTTAGTTCATAAGCTACTAACTTATGAACTGCATTGATTTACAATGGTGGCAAGAAAAGCCATAAAGCGGGGCGAAACTCAAGTTAACAGCAGAAACCTTGGGCTCAGTTGTGGTCGTTACTCAAGGACTACCTGTATAAACTCAAGGTGGAGAACATAAAATGCTCCTGCCATTTATTTTCCCCACAACGACAACTCTGTGAGGCTAAGAAAGACTTACTAGACCAAAGGCGGGACTAGAACGCTCAGTCTCCCAGTGATTGGCCCAAAGTCATCCAGCCAGCTCTTATGTCTAAGGCGGGACTAGAACTCACGGGTCTCCTGGTGATTGACCTAAAGTCACCTGGCTGATTTTCATGCCTAAGGTAACCTAGAACTCATATTTCATGGTTTCTAGGCCAGCACCTTGACCACTGCACCAAATTGGCTTTTATGCCCTTAAGCTATGTGTGTCGGTTGGGTGGCTATTCTGGAAAACTCAAGGGAACTCATAGAGGAGTATTCAGCAATTATTTTCCTCCACAACAACTCTGGGATAGGTAGGTTTGAGAGAGAATGGCTGACTCAGAGTTACCCAAAGAGTTTCCATCACTTAGGGGCCAATGTTTAGTCACTCATTTCATGTAGGTGATTCTGGATGGTGGACACAATTAAGAAGAAACCACATAGTGTCAGAGCAAGTAAAACAAAAGCCATTGAAGCAATTAGAACAATTACAAACTATATGTGGGAGAGTAAATTTAGAGTTCTACATACAATGTAACCAATACAATACAATAGCAGAGTTGGAAGGGATCTTAGAGGTCTTAGAGTCCAACCCCCTGCCTAGGCAGGAAACCCTATACCAGTGATGGCGAACCTTTTTTGGCTCACATGCCATAAGTGGGGGGAGCGCAGGGGGGTAGTGTGTGGGCATGCTGCACCCGTAATGCAATGCGCTACCCCCCTCCCCAGTGTGCATGCGCGCACTACAGGCGCGACCCCCCATTTTTTGCATGCTTTTTTGCCCTCCCCAGGCTCCAGAGGCTTTAAGTGGCTTCCGGTTTGCTCGGAGGGTCGTTTTGAGTGCTCCGAAGGCTTCAGGGACCTTCAGGATGCTTCCCTGAAGCCTCCGGAGCAGTCAAAACGACCCTCTGAGCAAACCAGAAGTCCGTTCCCGAACGGGCTTTTGCACTCCGGAGGCTTTAGGGAAGCTTATGAAGCCTCCGAGGGGGGCCGGGGAGGCTCTTTTCGCCCTCCCCAGACTCCTATAAATGCTCTGGAGCCTGGGGAGGGCGAAAAATGGCTTTTAAAAAGGGTGAACTCAGCTGGCCAGCGCACATGCACGCTGGCCAGCTGACAGGGCAGCGCCTCGCGTGCCCTGACAATTGGCTACCCGTGCCACCTGTGGCATGTGTGCCATAGGTTCGCCATCACTGCCCTATACCATTTCAGACAAATGGTTGTCTATTCTCTTCTTTAAAACTTCCAATGTTAGAGAATTCACAACTTCTGGAGGCACTAGCGGTGATATTATAGCAGTGTTCCAATATCTTAAGGGGTTGCCACAAAGAATAGAATAGCAGAGTTGGAAGGAACCTTGGATGTCTTCTAGTCCAATGCCCTGCCTAGGCAGGAAACCCTATACCGTTTCAGACAGATGGCTATCCAACATCTTCTTAAAGACTTCCAGTGTTGGGGCATTCACAACTTCTGGAGGCAATTTCTGTTCCACTGATTCATTGTTCTAACTGTCAGGAAATTTCTCCTCAGTTCTAAGTTGCTTCTAACGATTTTGCAATTATGAGGCTGATTCTGATCTAGCCACTTAATCCAAGCCTTGTACTGCTTACTTTTCCAATGGCATTCCTCCTTACAGGCTTAGCATATTTTTAGGCTAGAAGGTACCAAACCTTGCTAATTTGAATTAACTTTAATGTTACTAATGATGACAGTGCATATTGGTGAGAACTAAAAGTATTTTGTATTTTATAGGTCAGAAAAACCTTTTTGGAATAAGATTGTCGCTAGATGACTTTGGATCAGTTGTTCTCTCAGTGTAATACTTCACGGGGTGTTGTCCTTCAGCTAAATTTATAAAAGTATTGTATTTTTTATAAACAGTTTTCTCCTTCTCTTTGATAGACAGGAGGTAGCAAAGGTTATGCTTTTGTGGAATTTGAGTATGACGAAATTGCAAAGATAGCTGCAGATACCATGAACAATTACCTTGTCCGTGAAAAGCTCTTGAAATGTGAGTATATCCCTGTTTGTTAAATGTAGCAGTTCCATGAAAGAGTCAGATGTTGAAAAATACCCCACTAAACCTCCCTTTTTCCTTTACAAGTTCTCATTCTCTCATCTCCTTTTTTTCCTAATCTGTGTGACCTTCAGAAATTGCAACTGCTCTTTTTTGCAAGGATTGTTATTTCTGGGTATATTTTACCTGCATAGTCCATATGATGAAGATGCACCTGTAAAGGATCCCTCCTATCACAATGTGAAGGGAGGGGATGTAATAGAAAGTGTTTCCATGGGGATTCCTTTCTTTTCGAACAGTCTGCTCTAAAATGAGGGTAGCTTTCACTTCCATAATATTTTGAAGAGAAGGTACAACTTGACTATTTTTGAAAGGCCTTTGAGAATTGATTTGTGGCTACAAGCACCTTTATTACCTATATTAAATATTAATTGTTTTGTATATTTTAGAGCTATCCATTGCTTAGTCCTTTGGAATTGATGCCATAAATAAATAAAATAAGTAACGCAGTGCAATTAAATCTTTTGCATTTGAGATTAGGCATGGCTGTAGCTTTATTCTCTATTACATTGTCTGCTTTGAAATATAATCCATATCCCCAATATATATTTTCCTTTTTTTACAGCTTAGCCAACACACAGTGATATATCAATATAGATATATTATATATCCATGTTGTTTTGATAGTTAGTTTTGAAAAAAGGACAAAATACTCTTCTTTCTCCCCCAAGTAACAGGGGGAAATGGTTGAACTCCACACAGCATTTAAATCAAGCTTGATCTTGCAGAAGTGTTTTATTGCTTTATCTGCTTGTACTGATGCTTAGGAACAACATCAAATGCGTTTATTTCTTTACGGAAGTATTACATCCTCTCAATCTAGCCTGGCTGCAGGGGTTTACAAGGACAATAATAATACACTATGCCAATATAGAAAAATAAAATGCACTGTAATAATATAGTATGAAAGTAATCGTATTTATTTAGTCAATTTGTATGGCAGGGGTTTTGGGGAGGAAACAATATTAAAATAAACAACAGTTGCAACCAAAAATTGAAATATATAGCGTATGTGCAGAAGAGAAACATGATGCCTGCCTCAAAGGGAAGCAGCGATCCTGCATATCTCTTTGTTTAGCTGAAGCCATAATGCATTGATATTCTGTGTTTAATGCCGTGTTTCCCCGAAAAGAAGATCTGGTCGTATTTTCTTTTGACCCTTAAAAAAAGGCTAGGGCAGCCCCACCCAGCAGGAGCCCGCTGCCACCCACTTCTACAGCTGCTTGCCACTCGCACGCCTAACCCCCGCCTTCCGTTTCACCATCAGAGGCCTTCCTGAAAGCCCTCTGCAACCAAGAAACAGGCTACAGATTAACACGCGTGGCGCCCCCTGACTTCCGTTTCACCATCAGAGACCTTCCGGAAAACTCTCTACAGTCAATAGCAGAGCTCCGGATCGATCCAGAGTTGTGTTATCAGCTACAGATGTCTTCCGGAAAGCCCTCTGTACTCGATAAAAGAGGTCCAGATCGATCCGGAGCTCTGTTATTGAGTTGCAGAGGGCTTTCGGGAAGGCTGTGACAGCGAAACGGAGTCTGGGGGTGATGCGTGCAAGCAGCTACAGAAGAAGTGGCCACAGAAAAAGACGGGGGAGGTGTCGGGGGAGGGGGAAGCCTGGTAAGTAGGGCAGTTGTACCTCCCCATCCCCACCCTAGTTTAATTTTTATCGCGCCCCATCCCCTGTATCCTGGGATGGGTAGGGTCTTAATTGAATCTAATTTTCGGGGTAGGGTTTACTTTGAGTGCATGCGTTCAAAAACATGATAGAGAGTCTTTTCGGAGTAGGTCTTGTTTTAGGGGAAACACAGTATATGGACTCGAGGACAATTTTCTATTTCTGTTTAAAATATTTTTTGAGAGCGCAATTAAGGTGGAAGCTTTTGTAGTGGCCTTGCTCTGTTTCTCACGACTTGCTCTTGCCTTGGTTGCGTGTTACAGGTCAGTTTATGCCATCAGAAAAAGTACATGAAAACCTTTTTAAAGGTTCTGATCGGAAGTTCAGAAAGCCATCATATCCCGCCGTAAAACGCTACAACCGGACTCGAACAGCACAGGAGGAAGAAAAGATGGCTGAGAGGCTGTTGAAAAAGGAAAACAAGTTGCGAAAAAGGCTCGCTGAGAAAGGAATAGATTATGATTTCCCTGGATTTGTAAGTGTTCTTTTTTTCCCCCCTGAATAATACTTAGTATAATGAGAAGAACGAGGCATAAACACGATTGTTGTGTACTGACTGTAAATTTAACTGCCTTAAGTTACAATACAAAGGTTATATTGTCACCAGACAATTGGAGACGTGAGATCATTTGACACATGATTTAGACAAAAGCTTGTGGCTCCCTATGGACTCAAAAGATTGGCAGCAGGGTTAACAGTGCTGGGTTTTTAAACACAGACGTGGATTTTTCCATCCCTGTCTACGTTTCTAGGATTTTAAAATGTAATGAAATCATGACGTGTTTTATATTCATTATATTATACATATTAGGTAGGTAAAAGTAATTTAGTTTAAAACCAATTTGTTGGGGGCATTCTGGATTTTTTTGGTCTCAAATCTGGGTTTATTTGAGCATGAAATCTTGGAGGTTTTTTTTAGGAAACCCCATTGGCAACTCTGATTGGCAGCCTCTGACAACTTTCTTAAAAAGATACTTTGTCATGCAAACCGATATTAGTCTTCGTTTCACCCTGTTTTTAATGAGAACTCTTGTCCTGAGTTTCATAGCTTCAAGGCAAATTCAATATGCGAACTGTTTTAAAGATTATTAGTTAACATATTTATCGTTGAAGTTGAATTATGAGGTAACCTTAATGCTAAGATTCTTTCTTAGAGTGCTCAGATGCCTCCAATAAAGAAAAAGATGATTTCAAAATCAGATTCTAATGAAGATGCATCAGTGGATGATGAAGTAAGTGAACATTTGGGGTTTTGAAATTGTCTGAATTATGATGGGCCTTTTTTATTTGAAGAAAGGAAAAATATTGGAAGACAAATAGTCCTCGAATTACAACCATACTTGAGCCAAGAATTATGATTGCAAGTTGTGCTGGCCATTAAGCAGGCCATATTACCATGCCCAGTTTTACAAACCTTTTTTTTGCGGTAGTTAAGTAAACCCATTGTATCCAGTGGCGTTTATTTATTTTTTTGGCAAAAATCAGAAATTATGCCCTGCAAAATGGAAGCGCAGGAACCTTCGATGGGCCGGATGTATCGGCACATGTAGGTATGCCTCCTTGATGTCGATGGAGGTAAGCAGATCGCCTTGGCGAATGCACGCTAGAATGCTTTTGAGCGATTGCATTTCATCTCATCCATCTCATCCCCGGGAACGGCGTTGGCATCACCTCGACGTCCGTCGTTCACTTCACCTCTATGTGCGACGCACTGCGTCGTTCAGAAGGACTGAGGCCCTTTTTGTGTCTTTCCAACCAGCCACCATGGGGCAAAAGGCATCGTCTCACACTATCGGCCGCTGGTTGAAGGCGTGTATTGCCCTCGCCTACGACTGTCAGTCCCGACCAGTTCCCAGTCGCATCACTCCCCATTCCACCAGGAGTGCTGCCACGACGGTGGCCTGGGCAATGCAAGCCTCGGTAGAGGACATATGCAGGGCAGTGACCTGGTCATCACCGTCGCCCTTTATCCACCATTGCAAAGTGGACATTTATACCTCGGCGGAGGCATCCTTTGGATGGCGTGTGCTGCAAAGGGTGGTTTCTTCAGCAATGACACAAGACCAGCCTCGCTCCCACCCCTAAAGTTTATTGCTTTGGCATGTCCCATGCTTGGATTCCCCAAGCAACGCACAAGAGAACGACCATTGACTTACCTGAACGGTCCTTCTATGTGCGCTGCGAGGGGAATCCAAACCCACCCTCGGCTTCGGCTGTTCCGGGCCTGGACTTGCCTTTTCTCCTATTACTTACCTGACTTGCCTTTGACTTCTGTACTACTTTTTGCATCTCTCAAATCGGCTGAACCTTCGTGCAAAACTGAACTAGCCCAGTCAGAGGAGGCGTGGCCATCAATTTACATAACTCAGTCTCTAGGCTAATGGACAAAGTTAACCCATGCTTGGATTCCCCTCGCAGCGCACATAGAAGGACCATTCAGTTAAGTCAACAGTCATTTTTCAGTTTCTCGGCCCAGAGGAGGGAAGGAGGTGCTTTAAAAGCTGCTGGCTGGAGGCTGTCAGCATCTCTGCTGAGCCGTGAAGCTGGTGGGCTCAGTTTCCCTTTTCAGCTTGTCCGCTGTTGATTTGCTGAAGTCCAATCTTGTTCCTCTTTGCCTGCTAAGCTAGCAGCTGCATCACTCCCTCGGCTGCAAATGCTTCCTCCCTGCTCTACCATGGGACTCAAATTGTCATCCTACACATCCACAGTCGAGTGCTATCAGTATTTTCCTGTTGTATTTGGAAACCGGGTGTCGTCCAGTGCTCTTCAAATTGCCTTAAAGTCCCAGAGAAAGGAAGATTTCTGAAAGACTTTCCTTCTACGATGCCCTCTTAGGATGAAATCATTGTCCTGCTTTCTTTGTCCTTTTCCTGGGTATTCAGAAGGGTCCTATTTGGGAAGCTTGGATAACTTGGCTGATCCTATAGCATTATTTCCCATCTCTGTGCTGTATCATTTCCAAATAATACAGACTAAGGAATTTGGCCATGGAAAGGGGGTAATGAAATTACCATATTGAATTAAATTTAGAATATTTTGAGGAAGTTGTTCTCAGTATTTTCGCCAGAAAGTTACTATGAAGAGGTTATCATTTTTTTGTCTTGTGTTGTCCAGATTATGACCGGTAGAAAGCTTTCCTGTTTCTGTCATTGCCAACAAAGATTTCAGCCTTTTGTGAAAATATACTTTTTAAAATTAGCTTGCAACGGTCCGTCATAATCCAATCATTTTCTTCTCCACCTGTCCAGGATCCCACCCCCGTGTGTACACCAACATTTTTGGAGCGCCGAAAATCTCAGCCAGAAGGTGATGAAGATGAAGAAATAACTTTTAAATTACCACCTACGATTACAAAGCCTACCCTGCAAAAAAACAAAACGGCAAAATTACAGAAAAAAGGTGCAAATAAAAAATGTAAATCTTAACTTTATCGTAAGAGCATTGTTTTTTTTTTACTACGCAAGATGTTTCTCAGTTCCAGGGAGAAGGTCCTGTATAAGTTCCCCAACCTTTCCAGCTTTGTGGGGGGTGGGGAGAAGGGGATGATTCCATGCGAGTGGCCAGCAAGTGCAACCGCAGCTCCATTTGTGTGAGCAGTGTGCATGTACGCTGCTCACAAAAATGGAGCACAAGTGCACACATTCAGCTGCTGCTTGTGCAAGTGGGGATGCCCACTCGCCCAAGTAGTGCAAATGGGTGTGGTGCCTTCTCAGGTGACCCTGAGCACACAGACAAACACCCCCCCCCCCGGTCTCAACGACCCTCTAAAAGAATGCAAATGACCAACTGTCGGTCTGCAAAGGGTATATAAATCCTTCCATTCCCCACCATCCAGTCAGAGCTGAAGAAGCTTCTTGGATGAGAAGTGAAATGTCTTCAAAGAAAAAAACAGAAAGTCCAGTTGCCTCTTGAAAAAGCACCTTTGGGACAGGAGTCACTGATGTTCTAAGAACTTTCTTCATCCATTGGTTCTTCTCACCACCAATAATCTTCCTAAGCTTTGATTTTTAGACCAAATCCTTAGTTCAGCCCTAAACTGTCTAAAAGCCATTCTTTTACATATCCCTACATCTCATTAAACATAGGCTCCACCGCTACAGAAATATTTTTAGATACAGTTTTGAGGTTTTTAACCCTGTAAAATGGAAGTAATTAATATCAAAGGTGTCAGAAATGTTTTCATGTTTTTCTTCCGGAGAAAGTTTGTGGATGGGCTTCTATGAGAGAGAGAAAATACAGAATATTTGGAGAAAACATCATCTCTACTTCAAATTGAGAATAAATTGAATCAAAATCAAAAGCCTTGAATGATGTGCATTAGAACTTGCACTAATTAGATTTTAGTTCAGCTAAGTGGTCACATGTGGAAGCAAGACACATCTAATATAGTTAGCTGTTCTGACCCCCCCCCCCCCCCAAAAAAGGCTGTGAATAAACCAGAACACAGGCTTGGCTGTTTGCCACTGTTTAATTACTGAGATAACGAATCCTTTGGCTGAGGGCCCAGACAACTCGCGTTTAATAGAGCAACCCAGATAATTCAAATGAAGCAATTCAGAGAGTCCAAACGAGCAGACACGGCTAGAATACACAGATAGATTTTCTTAACTACTAATTCGAACTGTTGTTTCCCGCAAATGTCCCCTCCCAACGCCTCACCTATAATCTCTCTTGGGAGGGGCCAATCCACAACCACCTGTGCTTAATCATCTGTGAGTCTGCCTACGGAGTTGCTGCTTCTGTTTCTCAGCCCTTCTCAATCTAGCATCAGGGACAATGTCTGTGATCCTCCCCACTGCTCCATGCCTCAGGCGCCTCCTGGTGGCCGGCCAGCCTCTCTGGTCCCTGCTCTGAGTTTGAACACTGCACAGGGTCCTCCACATCGTCCAGGGCAGACTCATGTGGTTCCTCGCTATCCGAGTCCATCAGCAGTTCAACTGGATCCTGCTGGGCCACAACAGTTAACATTCAACCCAGTGTGCTAGCTGGACCTGTGTAAAGCAAAAAATTGGGGAACGTTATGTTAAATAATTGTTATTCTACTTCAGTGTTATTGCCTTGCCTTGAACCCCTGATGAGGTGGAATTCAGGTAAGAATCCAGTGCAAAGATCTATGTTTTGCACTACAGCTGTGCCAGGTTTTGCTTTTTTTTAATCGTTATTTCAAATATTTCAATAGGTATGAATTATTGGAGGAGGCAAAGTGAGTATTATGCAAATCAAAAATGTGTGTGTTGATACTTTATTTCAACTAAGCAATTGTTAGCAGCTTTCTTTGGTTGCAACATGATTTGCTTTCCAGGGCCATTGGAATAACTTGTGTTGATGGTCAAAACAAACCGCTTGGTTGTCCCGAAGACAACTGGACTTCCTTGCTTTCCTTGAAGACGTCTCCCTTCTCATCCAAGAAGCTCCTTCAGTTCTGACTGAATGGTGGGAAATGGAAAGATTTAGTGTAGATGCCTTGAAGTCATTTGCTCGTGAGCCCTCTTTGTGAGAGCTGTTGAGGCCACTTGGAGGTTTATCTGAGCCCCCTGAATGCTGTAGTCTGCAAACCTCCAAGTGGCCTCAACAACTCTCAGAAAGAGGACTAACAACCAGATGACTGCAAGGAATATAAATTCTTCCATTCTCCCACCATTCAGTCAGAACTGAAGAAGCTTCTTGGATGAGAAATGCACCGTCTGCAAGCAAAACAAAGTCCAGTTTCCTTTTGAAAGAAAGCACCTGTGGGGCAACTATGACCTAGATGACTGAGAATCTCCATAGACCAGGGGTCGGCAACCTTAAAATACTCAAAGAGCCATTTGGACCTGTTTCCTACAGAAAAGAAAACACCGGGAGCCACAAATGTCCTACCGGAAGCCCCCCTCGTCCAATTCTGGAGCTGACCGGAAATTTGGTTCCCCCACCATAGAGTCTCCTAGTGCGGCATCCTTTTTCCTCTACCTGTCGTAACTGAAAGCCCTATCATTTGTGGAGCCAACTAGAAAACCCACCCCTTGCCATAGAGCAGTGATGGCGAATCTATGGCACGCGTGCCACAGGTGGCACGCGGAGCCATTTGTCAGGGCACGCAAGGCGCTGCCCTGTCAGCTGGCCAGCGCGCATGCGCGCACTGGCCAGCTGAGTTCACCCTTTTTTAAAGCCATTTTTCACTCTCCCCAGGCTCCAGAGGCTTTATAGGAACCTGGGGAGGCTGAAAAGAGCCTCCCCCGCCCTCCCCGGAGGCCCTCTAGAGGCTTCATGAGCTTCCCTGAAGCCTCTGGAGCACAAAAATCCGGCCCTATAGGCAAACCGGAAGTTCGGGAACGGACTTCGTGTTTGCTCAGGGTCGTTTTGATTGCTTCGGAGGCTTCAGGGAAGCCTCTTGAAGGTCCCTGAAGCCTTCGGAGCGCTTAAAACGACCCTCTGAGCAAACTGGAAGTGAGTTCCTGTTTGCTCGGAGGGTCATTTTGACTGCTTCGGAGGCTTCAGGGGAGCCTCCTGAAGGTCCCTAAGCCTCCGGAGGGCTTCCGGGGGGCGGGGGGGCTGTTTCCGCCCTTCCCATGCTCCTAAAAAGCCTCTGGAGCCTGGGGAGGGCGAAAAAAGCATGCAAAAATGGGGGGGTCGCGCCTGTAGTGCACGCATGCGCACTGGAAGGGTCACGCATTGCATTATGGGTGCAGCACGCCTACACACGACCCCCCTGCACTCCCCCCACTTATGGCACGTGAGCCAAAAAAGGTTCGCCATCGCTGCCATAGAGTCTTCTCCTGGCACACTGGGCTTCTCCCCCCACCCACGCTCAAATCGGAAGCGCCTCTCAAAATTGTGGCGCTGACTTGCGACGTAGCCGCAGCAGAGGGATGAAAGAGCCACATGTTCCAGAGCTGCGGGCTGCTGACCCCTGCCATAGACCTAAACCATTTGAATCCCACCATCTTTGTTCCTGGATTTGTGGCCATCCAAATAGCTTGTTTTCATTGGATGTTTTCCGTTAGGAAGTACCATATTTTTTGGAGTATAAGACGCACCTAGATTTTGAAGAGGTAATTTTTTTAAAAAACCGCTTTTGCACTCTGCAAGCCTCCCAAACCCTCTACATGCCTCATTTTTTGTGAAAAATGGGGCATCCACAGGCTTTGGGAGGTTTGTAGAGTGCTCCTGGGGGCTTGACTGGGCAAAAACGAGCAAAAAATGGCCCATTTTTCATTCATTTCCCCCCCCCTTGCCCTCAGGAGCATTTTGCAGGCCTCCCAAATCCTCTGCACATCCATTTTTGCAAAGGGAGCAGTGTTTCGGGAGGCCAAAATGCTGTATTCAGTGTAAAATACACACTCAGATTTTCACCCACTCTTTTTGGGGGGGAGAAGTGCATCTTATACTCAGAAAAATACGGTAATGGGTGAAGTTTGGGAAGTAATGCTGAATTTTGGCCTCTACAGTGTTTTATTCTGCTAATAACTAACGAGATGTGTATAGGAATCAACTGCAGCACCAGACTGCAGTGACCTAACCTCTGCTTGTATTTCCAGGCCACTGGCATTTAGAGATACAGATATTAGAGGCAATAATGATTTACTGATACAATCAAATTTTAATTTAATGGCATGTTTGCTTGGGTCACAACACTGGCGTCACCCATTAAATGTAAAAAGCCCATTGCATTCAAATGTGCTTATTTTGCCTAATCAGGTTAAAAAAGCTTTAACGTCATTTGTGTAATTATGCAAAGCATGTCAATTTGCTAGAGTGCTTCCAACAAAGTGATCCTGGTGGAAGCTGCCTATAAGTTGTAAATTGTGGGAAGAAAAATCCAGTCAGGTTCCAACCTGGGAGAAAAACGCTGGAAATAAAATGGAGGCTGATTGACTGCAAGATTATTTGGTTTCCAAAAACTTCAGTGACAGCAGCAAATGTTCTGAGATGCTCCAGGGTGTTGTATAAGGTAGTGAGTCTTGTGCCTTTTGCTATTCTAATAGTGATGGGTTAAACACAGTGGTGGGCTGCAGGCAGTACGCCCCAGTATGGGCGTACCGGATCCTGCCCGGAGCACCGGGTACCGTTCCGGTATGGTGCTCCGGAGGGCCCACCCGCCCGCCCGCACTCCTTACCAGTGCTTTATGCTGTTGCCGCTTCCGCGCACATGCATGGTACATACGGCACCTGCGCAATTCTCCGTGGAGCAGCTGAAGCATCGCAGAGGCTTGCAAAAGCATCATTTGACGCTAGACCGCATGCGCGCGACGCACGCATGCATGTGGGTAACTCCGGGGTCGTTCCAACCGTACCACTTGGAACAGAGTCCGGAACTCACCACTGGTTAAACACCTATTTATGTCCTAAAGGTCATGTCCTGTCCTTAGAATTTGGGTGGGGGATGTAAATTCCTAATCCCAGCCTGGGGGTGCTGTGGATGGAAGGTGATTTGTTTGTGAATAGGCTGGTCTGGATTTCTGAATGGATACAAAATATTCCGTTCCTAAAGACCCTTTCTCTTCTGCTTCAGGCTGTTTTGCTATGCAGGAAGACTAGAGCTGCTTTCTGCCTTTAAGAACACATTTCTCCTTTGGGGAAATAGAATATTCTGCCTCTTTTAATATTCTCCAAAATATTTCATTCTGGGTGGGGGGAGGCTTCCTACCATTGCAGCTGGGGGTGTGCAAAATGAAGTATGGGAATGCCTCTCAAATTTTAGCCAAGGAAATCAACTAAGTTTGGGTAAATCCTAATATGAATGTTCCTTAACATCCCAAGTTAAACTTTTTGCATGGTTGACTATGGTTTCTTGGGCTAGTGGTATAGGTTTGTGCAACATACTGTATCACAAAGTAATCTCACACAGGGATCAGCTTGGACAACAACTAGATGGCTAACATTTAATAAACAGTGCCATTCAAATCCTTTTTTTTTTGCTTGCTTGCTTGCTTGTCATGGATCACAAGCTAACTCATAAAGTGTAGACTGGATCACCTCAAGAGCCAAGTGACTTCCAGGCCACATAGCACGTAGTAGTAACTACATAATGTCCAAAACAATCAAAACCCTTACTTCAACTTCCTAATGTAAATCTGCAGTCCTTGCATTTGGGGGCGGGGGATCTTTCATCCAAGGGATAACCAAGTTCAGGCATGCTTTTGCCAAGAAGACAGGGACTGCCTTGCATAGCTCTTCAACAGATTTTCACATTGTAGGAAGTTAGCACCCACCCCTCTCCTAGAAAAATGAAATATTTTAGGAAATAATAAAGAGGCAGAATATTATATTTCCCTGGATGAGAAATGGAGAAACATGTTTTTTAGGCAGGAAGCAGACTCACTCTTATTAGCCCCCACCCTCCTCAATAGCCCACAACAGATGTCCCCACTTAAAAAGATAGCTAGGTCTATTCATGGGCAAATGCCCTCACCCAAGATCCAACAGAGGTAGGATTAGCCCTCTACCCATCTCACCACATGGCACTTGGGAAGATTACATCACCCAGCAAGGTTCAACCAAGCCTGGGACTCAGGACAGCCTACAGAGCTGCCCCTGCATGGCCCCATGGGAATCTGACAACCAATCAGAAAACAAGCTCAAATTCAAAAGCCCAGAGAGGGTATAAAACTCAGGCACTCTCAGCATCTCCTCCCTTTTTTTGTTTCACCCAACATCTTCATGGCATGTGATCCTGACCACCATTAAAACCATCTTTCCAAACAGCCACCATGTTTCCCGTGTCTTTCTCCCCACTTTGAACTGAACCAGTGGTGGGATTCAAATAATTTAACAACCAGTTCTCTGCCCTAATGACCAGCTGGGTAGGCGGGGCTCAGTGGTCATGTGACCGTGCGGGCATGGCCAACTCAACATCACTCACATCAATGGCTGCTTCGCCTTAGCTGTTACAATGTAATAAGGGTTAACCAGAGAGGCAGTTTCTGTAAGCAGGGCAATAAAGATGAAGCTAGAAACAACACCAGAATGTTTCCTTCCTGTTTTCCTTACAGGATTATCCCTGTAAAGTGGAAAAAACAAAAGGGAGTTTTCTTCCAACAACCGGTTCTCCAAACTGCTTAGAAAGTTAACAACCGGTTCTCCCGAATAGGTGCAAACTGGCTGAATCCCACCACTGAACTGAACCAGAAGGACATTTCTTCCAACAACATCTATTTTCAAAGAAAACGTATTCACTGCGGCTTTCATTTCAGGCGTTAGTTATCCGCAGTACCAGCATGAAGGCAGGGTCATTTATATGTCTTAATTGGAAGAAAAAATAAGGATGTGTGTGTGTTGCATTTTTGCTGATAAATAAATGAATGAAGACTAGTATAGATCTATTTCAAGCTATTTAGCTCTCATCAGCTAGCCATGCCCTCACTGGGATTCGAACCTGGGCTGATTTTTACATATTAGGCAGTTATATTAACCTGTAAGCCACAAGCTCTCCTCCCTTATCAGCTGAGTCAAGATAATGATTAAGTGTTATGTCAAAGCATCTGGTATTCTCAAATATGGGAGGCAGCATACTGTTTCCCTTTCCAGGTATGCTCCCTCTCATACTTGGGCATACTAGGTGCTTTGACATAACACTTAATGTGTGTGTGTGTGTGTGTGTGTGTGTGGCCTTAATTCTACACTTCACCATATTTGCGCTGGTGCATCAATTTTCTTCCCTGAAGATAAATGTTTTGGAGAAGCTGCTCTGATGAACTGAAGTAGAGAATAGCTAGCACTAGAGGGCAGATTCATTCCACTTTAAACAAGATATTCCCCCTGCATTCATAAAAAGAGCATATATTAAACAATAACATATTCAAAGAAAGACCTCGGAAAAGAATGGATTCCAGTATCGGGAGGGGGGGGGGAGAAAGAGAAATAAAAGGAAACAGGAGACACTTTAGCCAGAATATTGGTTAGCTGTGGTTAAGTTAAGCCAACTTTCTGAGTCACTTGCTGGTAATTACACTGATTTATTTATGCAATTCGTGTGATATGAGTAATGGGATAAACCTCCAGGTGGCCTCAATGACTCTCTAAAACAATGCAAATGACCAGCTGCTTGCAAGGAATAGAAATCCTCCCATTCCCCACCATCCAGCCAGAGCTGAAGAAGCTTCTTGGACGAGAAGCAAAACATCTTCAAAGAAAAACCATAAAGTCTGGTTGCCTCTTGAAAAAGCACCTTTGGGACAACAGTGACTGAGAATCTCCATAGACCAGGGGTGTCCAAACTTGGGAACTTTAAGATTTGTGGATTTAAACTCCCATTCTGGGGATTGAAGTCCACAAGCCTTAAAGTTCCCAAGTTTGGATACCCGTGCCATAGACAGACAATCACATTTTGTTTTACTGAGATTTTAACCAAGACCCTTTCAGTGAGTGACCAACACTTCTTCTTAGCCCATTTGCAAGTCGGACAGAAGAATCCTACAAGCGGTTTCATTTGACAGATAAAGATCTCAAGGGAATATTTATTATTGCAAAGTTTCAGAGGTGGTATTCAGCAGGTTCTGACCAGTTCTGGCAAACTGGTAGCGGAAATTTTGAGTAGTTCAGAGAACCGGTAAACACCACCTCTGACTGGCCCCGCCCCCATCTATTCTCTGCCTCCCGAGTCCCAGCTGATTGGGAGGAAATGGAGATTTTACAGTATCCTTCCCCTGCCACGCCCACCAAGCCATGCCACACCCATCAAGCCACGCCCACAGAATCAGTAGTAAAAAAAAATGAATCCCACCACTGCAAAGTTTGCATTTGTTGCCGGTAAAACTAAGCATGAGTAGAGGCTCTCATGTGTGCTATGTTGTGATAGTTATATGCTGTACTTTTTTTTTTAATTCAGGATGGTTCTGTGACCCAGAATAAAGTTTGATTGTTTAATTGCAGGAGGATTGTGGCAGTAAAATTTGAGATATTCTTTCTGTGCGTGGGTGTGCGTCCTGTGTTCATTCACCTAAAAGTTCATTTGCATAGCATAAGCTTGAGTAGGGTCAATTGAAGTTAGACTTCTGGAATTTATAATTTTGTGAAATGCAGCCCCTTTGATTGTTTTTGGTTCAATGTAGCGCATGAACTTAGAAAATGGGTTAATAAAATAAACCGGTTATATGTTGTTTTCTGAATACAACCAACCATTGAATCATAAAATAAGCTGTGAATTATTTATTTGGGCCTAGCTACAATCTTATTGTTTTAATTTGTGTGGGTTAATTTCGAGAGTGTTGTTGAATTGTTTTAATGTATAATGAGTCACCCAGCATCTCATGAGTGAGAATGGATGGCCATGTAAATTCTTTAGATAAAGAAATAACCACATTGAGTGAATTCACACAATGTTTCAAATGAGCCAATCTTAGTTTACCTAATCCTGCAATAAACCTGGCTAGTCTGAATCTGTGAGACGTCTGCTAAGACACTGAGTTTATCGATCAGAAAGGTCGGCAGTTCTGTGGCTCAAATCCCTAGTACGCATCTCCTGTGTGAGCAGGCAGTTGGCAGTGACGTGCGGTGAGGTTTATGACTGGTGAGGCACTGACACAGTGCTGGGTTTCAAATATTTTTAGACTTGTGGACTTCAACTCCCAAAATTCCACAGCCAGGCATGCTCAGTTCCAATTTAAAGCGACAGCATTTGTTTTTCTCCTTTGCTCCTTCTTTCTTTTTCTTTTTCTTCTCCTTCCCCTCCTTCCTCCCTCTCTCCCTTCCTCCCCCTCTCTCAAACACACACACACACACACACACACACACAGAAGTTGGATTGGACTATCTCTCCTACCCCTTCCCTCTCTCACTCACTCTCAAACAAACACACACACACACAAAAGTTGGATTGGATATCTTTTCCAGTGGCTTGAAAGCAGCTCCTCTGCAATTCCCCCCCCCCCATTCCCCTGCTGCCTTTCCCAAACACCTCCACCATTGCAAATGCAGCCTGCTGTCTGGGTGGGAAATGCCTGGAACACAATAAAGCCCACTCACCACCTCCTGCTGGCAGGCTGGGGTGAGAGGAGAGGCAGAGAAGCCGGAGGGGAGCCGAGCCGAGCCTTCCAAGAGAAAGAGGCTGGGGGGAAGTGTGTGTACTACAGCATGGCTCTTTGCCTGGCTTCCTGCCTCCTCCTGTGGTCTCCTCAGTGCTCGCTTGTGCTCTCCTTCCCCAAGTGTAGTTTGATTGCAGGTGGAGCCATGTTGCCTTTTCAAACTTGTAATCAGTGAAGCTGGGCTAGATTTTTATATAGTTTTATCCAGCTGTGTGTGTGAGAGAGAAATTAATGGGGGCCTGGGGAGGAAGTCACTACACTTGGGGAGGGAGAGCACCAGTGAGGTTAAGCAGAGTTATCCACGGTGAGGCAGCAACTAGTTCAGCTTTTTCCTTTTACTTTTTTTTTTCATGATGAGAGTGGTGAGGCTGTGCCTCACTTGCCTCACCTAACTGCACGTCACTGGCAGTTGGACTAGATGACCTCCAAGGTCCCTTTTACTTTCTTGATTGGGAGCTGTGGTAAGGAGCTTGACACAGGATTTCTTCAACCGTATTTTTGCCAATAAGCCATAATCACACAAAGTATAACTAACCAAGCAATACTATGCCTTGTCCATGCTCAGTGAATCTAGTCAATATTTAAGGTAATCTTTTCTATTGGCTGCTTAGATCTTATTTTATTGAGCAAGTCATAATTTTGGCAATTTTGCACAACTGGTTTCCAAATTATGGTTTACAAATCATAATTGTTGGGATCAAGGAAACAAATAGCTCAAAACAAACCAGATCATTTGCAACTCTGCCAAATCTTTTGTGCTAAAGAAAGCATTTACTGCCCTCCGAGCATTTTGCAATTTCACTATCCTTTAATTGGTCTAATTTTTAATATATGACAGCTATTTAAAAGATGTTGATTCGCAAAACCTCACGGCTCACTATATAACAGTTGCTTTCTTACATTGCGTAAAGGATTTTCCTCCTCAGTCAGGGTGGCCAAGGCAGTTTCTTGTTCTGACATATATGGTCATAAATCATGGTTTAGAACAGCATGAACCAGGCCACTGTTTGCAATTATTGTGAGTCTTGATTGAAAGTTAAGGAAATGTCTCTCGTCTACAGTGAAATGAAGTCTCCGTTTAATTGGCCATAACCTAAAAACATTCAACTTGAGAGACTGAACAGCTTTTAGTTTGGGCATTGATAATGAATTTTGATGGGCAAGAGGCCTTTTCTCTCAGCAAAATTTAATAGCAGAAAATTTGATGTCATGAGAGTCCAATTAATCAGTGACACCATTTCTGCCAAAAAGTATAGTAGGGTGCATCCCTTAGTACAGAATGGTTATCAATAATTAAAGTTTACAGTCCTTCTCAAAAAATCTGCACCTCTATAACTGTCTGGTTTGGTTTCTGCAACCCAACAAGACAGACACAGACTTCAGAGGATAATTAGAACTGCAGGAAAAACAATTGCTACCAACCTGCCTTCCACTGAGGACCTGTACACCGCAGGAGTCAAAAGAGGGCGGTGAAAATATCTATGGACTCCTCACATCCTGGACATAAATTGTTTCAACTTCTACCCTCAAAACGACGCTGTAGGGCACTGCACCCCAAGAGAACTAGACACAAAGACAGTTTTTCCCTGAACACCATCACTCTGCTAAACAAACAATTCCCTCAACACTGTCAAACTATTCACTAAGGCTGCATTGCTATTACTATTAGTCTTCTCATCATTCTTATCACCCATCTCCTCCCACTTATGACTGCAGGACTGTAACTTTGTTGCTTGTATCCTTACGATGTATATTGATATTGTTTCCTGATTGCTTATTTGTATCCTAGGACTGTCATTAAGTGCTGTACCTTATGATTCTTGATGAATGTATCTTGTCTTTTTATGTACACTGAGAGCATATGCACCAAAGACAAATTCCTTGTGTGTCCAATCACACTTGGCCAATAAAGAATTCTATTCTACTCTACTCTACTCTACTCTACTCTACTCTACTCTACTCTACCCTACCCTACCCTACCCTACCCTACCCTACCCTACCCTACCCTACTCTACTCTTATTCTATTCTGATTCTATTCTTATTCTATTCTATTTTTCTATTCTATTCTACATTCTATTCTACTCTATTATATTCTTATACTATTCTATTTATCTATTCTATATTCTATTCTACTCTACTCTATTCTTATTCTATTCTATTCAAAACTACAATGAAATGATACATTGCAGATTTTACATGCATTTGCTCTGCTATTTAAAGGAAGAGTATTTCTAGTCAGTTTTCCTCTTCTTTGAGATTGGTATCAGCCCCCATTAAAAAATACTTCCCCTGTGATCTTTGGAAAACAATATTTACCATCAAGAATGTCCACGGGGAGTTGGCGGGAAAATCAAGATCCTAGCCACAGCCATGTGTTTGAAGCCCCACCTCATAAAAAGGGGTGGGGTTTCAGGTATATGTAGTCACCATTTTGACGTGTGAATACCCCGGCGACCCTTTTGCTTTAAGAAATTGAAAATAAATGATTCAAAAGTCCTGGGAAGAAATGACCAGTTTTTTTCCAAAAAGAGAAGAAAAAAAGGAAAGAAAAAGGGGAAAGCGGAGCTTACAATGAGTCTTTTTCTACTAGGAATCCTTCCAGAAGAAATAAATGTTAAAAGATCATAATTTATTAAGATATACACTGACAGCTATGAAGACAAAGTTGGAAAAATGTACTTTGCCAACAATATCACACTGGGAAGCAAACTTAAGGAATAGACTGTACAGCAATGGCATATTTAACTCTGTACATTCAGAACAGAAATTTGACTAAATATAAGCAACAAGGACTTTTTACATATTACATGTTAAACAAGACAAACTCAGATAATTAGAGTATGTCAAAATAGTAACCAGAAGCAATTTTAATGTTTACAAATACTTTCAAGTACTCACCAGTCTGATACAATGGGAAGCAATCACAAATTTAATATTGCTTTTACTGTATTTTTACTATTCTTTTCAAGGACATGTGCATTCATTTTAGGAATAATGATAAATAGTGGTGACACCAATGTAAATATGAATGATTACAGATTTATACTCTGTTTCCATGAAAATAAGACCTCACCGCATAGTAAGCCCAATCGGGCTTTTGAGCGCATGCGCTAAAATAAGCCTTCCCCTGAAAATATTGCAACACGGCCTCTGCCTCCCAACAATTTGCCTCCTTGCAGCAAACAGCAAACAGCCTGGTCAACTTCAACACAGCCTGATTTAGCACAAGCAGCTAATTGGCTGTTGGATCGGCCTCCTCCAATACAAATGATCAGCTGTTCCAGGCTGCAGGGATCGCCACCGCCACCTATCGCCACCTCGGTGCACCTCATTTTCGGCCTCCACATGTCCCGTTTTTGGCCCGTAGCCAAAACCCCCACAGCCTGGAACAGCTGATCATCAGTATTCGGGGAGGCTGATCCAACCACCAATCAGCTGCTCGTGCTAAATCAGGCTGTGCTGAAGCTGACCAGGCTGTTTGCTGTTTACTGCAAGGAGGCAAATTGCTGGAAGGCAGAGGCAGATTTTTTTTTCTTGTCCCCCCCCCCCCCGCAAAAAAAGCTAGGTGTGTCTTATAGTCTGGCGCGGCTTATAGTCCAAAAAATATGGTATATAGATGTTACAAATGAAGGCAAATGATAATGTTGCAAGATCCAACCTGGGTGAGTCACCGAGAGCAGAGGTTTAGTTTTCTGAGCTTTCAAACTCATGCTGGAGCCCATCCTTAAGGAACTTCTCTCTAGCAGAGCTGTGTAGATGTTGTTTAGGTCTATGTGCCTATTGATGGCTGGTTTGTCAGAATGCCATACTTCCAGAAAGTCTCTAGACTTTTTGGACTTGGCTTGATTTAGGACGGTCACAGTTTCCCAGTTGAAACTATAGTTAAGTCTATCCATGTGTTGTGAAATTAAGTTTTCATCATGTCTTCTGGCTGCTAGTTGGTGTTCGTATATGCGTTCTGCTGGTCTTTACGCTCTTTGTTGTAGATGATTCCTGTTTTTTCTTCTGGGGCTGCGGGGTCTTTTGGCTTATTCAGGATGTTTTGGAGGTCTTTAATTGGATTAAATGCTATGCTGACGCTATGTGGTTGCACTAGTGATTTAGAGCTGGTTAAGCATCAGTCTAATTTTTGGATCTCCTTACTTCTTCGCCATCCATCCTGTGGGAGGCCACCAACACCACCCCCTCCTAGAAGAATTAAATATTTTGAAAAATATTTAAAAAGGCAAGATAAAATATTTCCCCTAAAAGCGAAATATTAAATCTTAAGGGAGACAGAAACTCCCTGCCCCTCATTAAGAAAGACTGGGCCATCCTATCTACAAAACAAAAGACCTTCAACTCCAGGGTGGAAAGGATTACGACATGACGTAAGGACATAATAGGATTAACCCACTACCATTTAGCATCAGCTCTCACTACATTGCACAGTCTCCTATGGACTTTGCATCACCCTCAGAAACTTCAACCAAACTTAGCTCAGACAAACACCTAGGCTTTGAATTTCCTCTTTTGCCTATAGAGCCAGCTATGACCCCTATATGACCCCAAAGGAATCTGACAACAGCCAATAGTATACATGTTCTTGCACAGGAACAGGAAGTTCAGGTACAAAGACCAAAGAAGGTATAAAAACCCCTCACCCTCAACTCAATTTTCTCAGCTGCTCAGAGTCACATGTGGTTCCCCGTCATCATTAAACCATCTTTCCAATCAGCCTCCATGTTTCCAGTGTCTTTCTCCCAGCTTAGAACTGACCCAGATGGATATTTTTTCCAAGAATCCTGACGCCTCTGGAGAACTCCTAGATTTGTATCCCCTTTTTTTGGTGCTATCTTGGTTAATCCTAATAAGGTGTTTACGATAGATTTGGGGGTTTGTTTGTTTTTTGGATGCTTGCATAAACGAAGAAATTCTTTTTCCTCCTTCCTTCCAAGTTGGGATTTAGACGGAGAGCATTTGCTGAAACCAGCCTCGAGGGAGAAGAACAGACTCAAACATCATTAGCAGGCTTAGACATTCATTCCCATTGCAACAAACGAGTGCATTAGAATTTAATTGAAGCTCACCATTTTGTGACCCGGCAAAGCGGAATGCAACCCTCAAGAGTCTGGAGAAGCATTCTGATGTTGCTGCCTGTTCAAAAATGTAAAAAAATAAAATAAAATACAAGAGGGGATGATTTAAAACTTAACTGTCCATTTTAAGGATTGCTGGATGATGATTCCTTGTGGCCAGCTCAGGTCTATTTCACTTTCCCCCCCTCCCCCTTTTTTTTGTCTGTTTACTCCTTTTACCACATATCGAATCAATCCATAAGCATCACGTTTAAGAGAGAGTGAGAGAGATAGAGAGAGGTTGTTCCACCAAGGCACATTAAAAAGCAAAAATCAGTCAGCTCTACCTCATTAGCTCTCTGCTATTCAAGAAGTGGAAAGCACTAAGGTGGTTTGCTGACGTTATTACTGGGAACTCGCAGACTTCATTTCTCTGCACTTAAACACGTGATGATCCTTAGGACCACTTTGGACTGTTGTTTTTTTACATTTAGCCAAACCCCTGGGCTTCATTGGGACCTGAGTCATTCCCCACTTTACAGCAGCGAGATATTTATATCAAAAACCGTTGCAAAAATCCAAAGGGCATTAACCTTAGAGTGCTGCAACGCACTTCCAACAGCAAAATGTCTGTAGAGATTCTCAGTCATCCAGGACATGGTTGTCCCAAAGGAACAAAATTAAAGCAAAACACTATATGAAAATACCGATATGGCTGTCCACTATGGAAGCTATGATACATCCCAATACGCTAGATCTATCAAAAATGATTAGATACAGTGAAATTTTAGATAACCAGGGAAATTTGAAAACAAATCAAGAACTAAAAGAGAATAATATAAATATAGATTGGTGGCCATATCTGCAATTACAATCAAGATACAAAAAAGATGTAAAAGAATATGGAATATATACAGAACTGCAAGAAATAGATAAAAATTTAATTGGCCCGGAAAACAAATTCATAACAAAAATGTATAAATATTTGCTAGAAGTAACATTAGAAGAAGAAAAAGTTAAAGGTTGTATGATAGCATGGGCCAAAATTTTTGGCTATAATATAGATCTAGCAGATTGGGAAAGAATTCGGAATATAAACTATAAATTAACATGATCAGCAACATTGAAAGAAAATATATACAAAATGTTTTATCGTTGGCACCTATCACCAACGAGATTGGCTAAAATATACCCAAATCTGAAACTGACCTTTTGGAAATGTAAAAAAGAACAAGGGACCTTCTATCATATGTGGTGGTCTTGCCCGGAATCATAAAAATATTGGAAAATTTTTTGGAAATGGGTGCAAGAAATCACGAGAGAACAAATAAAATATAAACCCGAAACCTTCTTGCTGGGAATAATTAAAGGGAAATACACAAAAAAAAAATCAATATTTACTAACACATCTTCTAACTATAGCTAGAACTGCTTTCATTCAATACTGGAAACAAACTACTACTCCCCCAGACGAATTAATGATAAAAAAAAACACTGGACTGCGCAGAGATGGACAAATTAACCCTAAAATTAAAAGTTAAAGAGGAATCGGAATATTATGAAATCTGGAATAATTGGTATGAATGGTTAGAAAACAAGAAAAATAATTAAGCCAAAAACAATATATATAAATACGTATAGAACTGTGTATAAAAGTATGTAAATATAGAAGCGGAATATTATAAACAGGTATAATAGATAAGATAATATAGCAAGGTACAAATGCTAACATAATGACTGTAATATATAGTGAAAAGAGAAAAACAGGTATAGATGAGACGATATGACAATGTACAAAAGGTTGACGTAACGATTGTAACATATGCTGAAAAGAGAAAAAACAATAAAAATTACTATTAAAAAAAACAGCATACATACCTACATACATTCCATTTTTTTTTTTGCTGATAAATAAATGAAGGGAGTCTAGTATAGATCTATTTCAAGCTATTTAGCTCTCATCAGCTAGCCATACCCTTACTGGGATTCGAACCTGGGTTGTTTTTACATATTAGGCAGTTATATTAATATATATACACATATACATACACACTGTTGTAAGTCGAGGACTACCTGTACAAAACAATTTCATGGTTCCTGATGTGATAATAGTAATTGCACAAAAAAAAGATCAGTATTTTCTGGATATTTTATTAGGCAAGGTATCATAAATTAAGTCCATGACTCAATTTATGACTCCTTATATCAAGTCCTTTTATTCACTTATATACACATATACACCTATATGCATTTACATACACACACACACACACACACACCAGTATTATGTTTGAATGCTTTTATTTGCAGGTCTGTGTCCGTAATGAATATTTTTTTTTTGCATTCCTCCCCCTCCCACCTATATATTTATGAAAATTGAAACTCCTTCTTAGTTAAGGGAGCCATGTGGTGTCCATAGGAGTTCTGTTTCTTAGAATTATCTATAATTCATGGTGTTTTGTTCCTACTTGCTGTTGCTGTTAGGTTAATTGCAATAGGATTGCTGTTGGTGAACCTGCTAATCATCTTTGCTAAGTAATATCATGCAGGAAGATGGGAGAGAGAGAGAGAGAGAGAGATCACAGGAGGCAAAGTTTGGCAGGATTTAGCTAAAAAGCAGAACCTGGAGCTATATTTTTCTACCCTCTTTAAAACCTTAAACTGACATAATTCCAGATAGTGTGATTAAGGGTTTGTGTGGTGTCTTGGTGCCTTTGGGCAGCGGGGGAGGGGGGAACGGGGGGGGGACGGCCCTTATTTTCACCTGGCAATAGTGAAGGGAAGCTGTAATAACGCAGCCATTGAAACTTTGCATCTGGACCGTAAGTACCCCCAGGGAGGTCTGTCATAACTCTGAACAGTTGTTAAGCAGCCGGTCATAAGTCAAGAACATATGGACTTGTGCTAAAACAAAAAAATATTTGTGCAAAAATACTTAAATGGCTGGAAATAATAGGGAAATATGTAGATTTTAAACCTGAACTGGTTTTATGAGGGATGATATCAGAAAAACCTGATAAGAGAAGTATGTATTTAGCATTACATGTTTTAGCAGCAGCGAAGATGTTCTTCGCACAATATTGGAAAGATGAAGAAACACCTCAAGGTGAAGAGTTAATTAAGAAGATAATAGATTGTGCAGAAATGGACAGGCTTACGTTGAAAATCAAACAGAAAGAAGACCCAGACTATTATCAAACTTGGGATTTATTTTACCAATGGTTAGAAAAAAGGGATGGAGAGTAAGAATGGCATTTATATTGTTAAGCAAATTAAATACCCAGACAACAGGTGGTGAGTTTCTACCGGTTCGGCCCAATTCGGCCAAACCGGTAATTGCTGGAACTGGCAGCGACCCAGGCCTGCCATACCCCTGAACCTGTTCGCCATAGGTGCCGCTATCTTGTTTTTCAGTTCTGCGAATGCGCAGAACAATTTTAATTGCACTGTGCATGCATGCACAGCACGCACACAAACGAACCAGCAGTAGCGCTTGCCAGAACCCACCTCTGCAGACAACACAATGTTTATTAAGCACTAAGTAATGTAACTAATAGAAAATTAATAAATTGGATTTTTAAAAAAGTTGAGAACTACCTGTACCTAAAACAGAGCCTTGGGGTACTCCACTGCATACTTCCTTCACTGCATCTACATGGAGGGAAGTATGTAGTGGAGTACCCCAAGGCTCTGTTTTAGGCCCAGTACTCTTCAACATCTTCATCAATGATTTGGATGAGGGAATAAATGGGGAACTCATCAAATTTGCAGATGACACCAAGCTGGCAGGAATAGCCAACACTCCAGAAGATAGGCTTAAGATACAGAAGTATCTTGACAAACTTGAACATTGGGCACTATCTAAAAAAATGAAATTCAGTGGTGAAAAGAGTAGGGTTCTACATTTAGGCAAGAAAAACGAAATGCACAGGTACAGTATAGGTGGCACCTTGTTCAATAGTAGTAACTGTGAGAGGGATCTTGGAGTCCTAGTGGAGATCCATTTAAATAGAAGCCAGCAGTGTGCAGCAGCTGCCAAAAAAGCCAACACAGTTCTAGGCTGTATCAACAGAGGGATAGAATCAAGATCACGTGAAGTGTTAATACCACTTTATAATGCCTTGGTAAGGCCACACTTGGAATACTGCATCCAGTTTTCAATGTAGAAAAGATGTGGAGACTCTAGAAAGAGTGCAGAGAAGAGCAAGAAAGATGATTAGGGGACTGGAGACTAAAACATATGAAGAACAGTTGCAGGAACTGGGTATGTCTAGTTTAATAGAAAGAAGGACTAGGGGAGACATGATAGCAGTGTTCCAATATCTCAGGGGTTGCCACAAAGAGGGAGTCAAACTATTTTCCAAGGCACCTGAGGTTAGAACAAGAAGCAATGGATGGAAACTAACCAAGGAGAGAAGCAACTTAGAACTGAGGAGAAACTTCCTGACAGTTAGAACAATTAATCAGTGGAACAGCTTGCCTCCAGAAGTTGTGAATGCCCCAACACTGGAAGTCTTTAAGAAGATGTTGGATAGCCATTTGTCTGGAACAGTATAGGGTTTCCTGCCTAGGCAGGGGGTTGGACTAGAAGACCTCCAAGGTCCCTTCCAACTCTGCTATTGTATTGTATTGTATAATTAATATCATAGCGCCAAAGCTGGAGAGGGGCTCTTAAGTCGTCCTGGTTGAACGTCTTCCTTTCCGGAACACTGGTTGGCAGATGTCAATTATTCCTTTTGCCCAAAAGACTTTTATTATGAGATCGGAGAAATAAGACAGCTGGCAGGTCACCTCCTCCCGGGCTACTCTTCTGTGGGGATGTTTAAATTATGCCGTTAATTCTTGTTGCGGGTTTTAATGAATTTTTAATGAATTTGCTAAGCAGACAGGCCCTGTGTTAAGTACTTTTGCTTTTCATATGTCAACATTCAGGTAAACATTCCTATGTCCTTATGCTGTAAAGAAGCAGAGATAATATGGGCAAAGGAACACACAAGGGCCATTAGAGAACTATTAAGAGATAATTGTTGGAAGAAATGTCCTTCTGGGTTCAGGTTCAGTGGGGGAAAAGACACTGGAAACATGGAGGCTGCTTGGAAAGATGGTTTTAATGGTGGACAGGATCGCATGGTTTGAGATCCTGGGGAAAAAAGGGGGGAATAGATGCTGAGAGTGCCTGGGTTTTATTCCCTCTCTGAGCTTTTGAATTTGAGCTTGAATTTTGATTGGTTGTCAGACTCCCATGGGGCCATGCAGGGGTAACTTTGTAGATTGTCTGTATTCCAGGCTTGGTTGAGCCTTGCTGGGTGATGACGTAATGAAAGAGCTTTGGGCAATTCCTACTATGGCTCTGCCTAAAAGTGGTAAATCCTTGTTATGTAGAATAGACTGGCCCAGGCCTTAATGACCCATTGACAAAGGTGGTGGTTCTGCCTTCCTTTTAGAGGAAATATTCTGCCCTTTAATATTTCCTTAAATGTTTCATTTTTCTAGGAGAGGGGTGGGTGCTAACTTCCAATAAAAGAAAGAAAAAATAAATGACAGCTCAGTCCTGGGACAAAAGAAAGCATGAGAAAGAGACTCAAAATAATTCCCCTTTGATTTTGCACAGTATAAACCAAAGGCCGACGGGAGAAAAATCTGGCAGGATTCTAGATTCCGTTATTATACCCTTCACCAAAAAGTGTACCTGTAATTTTTGTGATGACTGTTCCTTGACTTGAAGGGTGGATGACAGCAAATTAAAACGAACTTGCTTTAGCAAGTTGCGGTAATTCAAAATTAGCAGAATTTTAAGAGCAGTGTTTCTCAATCTTGGGAACTTTAAGATGTAGGGATTTCAACTCCCACAATGCCCCTGCCAGCAGGCATCTTAAAGTTATCAAGGTTGAGAAATTCTGCTTAACCTGTACTTGGGATTTGTGTACAGGCAGGGACGTGCGGTCAGGGGAGGCAGGGGAGGCAGAGCCTCACCTCTCTTCATGAACTAATAGTATATAATATTATATTCTATATATATATATATATAATATTATAATATTATATACATCCGTCCGGCCACGTCCGGGAGCTGAGGAGGCAGAAATGTTGTCGGCGCTCTGGGATGACGAAGGCACGAAAGCGACACCCAGTCGCTTTCGTGCCTTCGTCATCCAAGAGCGCCGACAACATTTCTTCCTCCGCCCTCCGCAGCTCCCGGGCGCGCCCGGACGTAGCCAGAATGGCGCCGAGGCAGTACGGCGTGTGAGCGACCGAGGATCAGGCTGCCTCGCTCGCTCTTTCGTCCGCCCGGACTGCCTCGGCGTCGCTGTGGCTACATCCATCCAGGCGCGCCCTGGAGCTGTGGAGGGCGGAGGCAGAAATGTTGTCGGCGCTCCCGGATGCCGAAGGCATGAAAGCGACTGGGGAACGACAAGAACCTTCCTGCCTCTGCTGGATTTCGCGCGCTCCTCGCGACTGCAATATGCAGTCGCGAGGAGCGCGCAAAGTCCAGCAGAGGCAAGAAGGTTCTCGTCGTTCCCCAGTCGCTTTCGAGGACTGCGGAGCGTGAGCCGGCGGAGCACGCTCAGGAAGGCGGGGAAATGGGATCACGTGTGCTGGAGGCTAAGGCAGCCTGAGCCTCCAGCACACGTGGTCCCATTCCCCGCCTTCCTGATGACGTCACCAGCCTCACCAGCCATAAACCTCACCGCACGTCACTGTGTACAGGTAGTCCTCGACTTGCGACCAGAATTGAGCCCAGAATTTATGTTGCTAAGTGAGAAGTCTGCTAAGTGCATTTTGCCCCGTTTTACGACTTTTCTTGCCACCTTGGTTATAGTGAATCACTGCAGTTGTTAAATTAGTAACACAGTTGTTCAGTGAATCTGGCTTCCAGATTTGTCAACTAGCTTAAACAGAGCATTAGCCGCTGTTCAGACATGAAAATATTATTGTTTAACCCTTGGCTGCAAAATCGAAAGAAAGAGCACCAGAAGAGGGATGTAAAAATAGAAGAATGTTGTAGGTTGCTCTGGTTCAAATCCATTATACCCAATGAAGATGTACTTTTGAATAGGTGCTCTGAGACTTAATCAGGACCATAACATCACTGACAGTAGAGACCATTAGTGGAAACTTTTCAGCTGATCCATATAATGGCCAACACATAGCTGTGTGTCTTAAAAATATCTTCCCTGCGTACAAGAAACCATCAACTATGAGTGCAACGGAGCCCATAATTTCTGTTGTATATCACAATGGTTTTAAGTCAAGGCCCTCATGGGACCAATCCAATTTTATACTAATTTTTGTGACTGTTGTTACACAAACACAATGGTCGTTAAGCAAACCCCTGTCACAATGGGCATTTTTGTCTGTGCGTGGAGCTGGAAACTAGAAATACAGGTAAGCCTCAATTTACGACAACTATTGAGCCCAAAATTTATGTTGCTAAGTGAGAAGCCTGTTACGTGAGTTTTGCCCCATTTTACAACTTTTTCTTGCCGCGGTTGTTAAGTGAGTCACTGCAGTTGTTAAATGTGTAACACGGTTGTTAAGTGAATCTGCCTTCCCCGTTGACTTTGCTTGTCAAAAGGTTGCAAAAGGGACCTTCATGACTCCAGGATACTGCAACCGTCATAAACAGGAGTCAATTCCCAGGCATCTTACTTTTGATCATGTGACCATGGAGACGCTACAATTGTCGTACGTGTGAAAAAGGGTCATAAGTCTTTTTTTTTCCAGAGCCATTGTAACTTCATAAGTAAATTCTTGTATACCTGTAGCTCAGGGGTGGCATTTACTTCCCTTCCCTACTGGTTTGCAAACATGAGTGCTTTGCTTGCACACACCACGTCCGTGCATGCGCTAAGCCTTGTGCGCATGCACTTTTTGCTATAAAAGGGCCCAAATGGGATGCCATAAAGCTGGGGAGGGGGAGGCACCCACAATTTCTGCTACCGGTTCGGGTGAACCGATCCAAACTGCTAGATACCACCTCTGCTGTAGCTTAATAGATTGGTGGGATGCTGTAGATGCAGTATATCTTGACCTTAGCAAAGCATTTTGGCCTTTCCTAAGGACACCCTCATTAATAAAATGGTAGATTATTGGCTAGGTGTGAAAAAAAGGAGGTCATGTCACTTTTTTCAGTGCTGTTGTAACTTGGAATGGTCACTAAATGGAACATAAGTCGGGGACTACTTGTAAACATTGGTTTCTGGCAGAAAAGTCATAAATCACATTCCTGTGATCGCAGGAGCCTGCCAATGGTTGCCGGGTACCTAAAATGTATTCATATGACCACACGGGTGGGGGCGACAGCCATCAGAACCCCGAATCTGAGTAGCAAGTACTTTTGGGGGGAGGGGTGTTGTAAATTCACTCACTAATCAACTGGTTCTAAGTTGAGGGCTGCCTGTACTGATTTCCTCCTATCAATTCTCTGTTCAGAAGGAAGCATAACTTTTTAATGGTCTTTTTTAGGGCCATTGACCATGCTGGCTATTCTTGTCTGAGACATCGTTCTGCTTTATTGATCTCCTATTGCTGACACTCTTGGAGGGGGGGGCGAGAGATTTTATCACCAAGAAGCCAAGTGAGCATTCCCCCCCACCCATTGCTGTGCAAACGGTATAGTTATCTTTCTGTAGTTGTGAAAACCTTTGAAAGGCTAGCGCTGGCCCACCTGAAAACCACACAGATCCGCTGTTAGACCCCTTGCAATTTGCCTATGGAGCAAATAGATCGGCAGCTGATTCTGTTAATATGGCACTGCACTACATCTTACAATAGCAACCAAGATGATTAGTGGACTGGAGGCTAAAATATATGAAGAATGGTTACAGGAACTGGGCATGGCTAGTCTAGTGAAGAGAAGGACCAGGGAAGACATGATAGCAGTCTTCCAATATTTGAGGGGCGGCCACAGAGAGGAAGGGATCAAGCTATTTTCCAAAGCACCTGAAGGCCAGGCAAGGAATAATGCATGGAAACTGTTCAAGCAGAGACTCAACCTAGAAATAAGGAGGAATTTTCTGACAGTGAGAACAATTAACCAATGTAACAGCTTGCTGTCAGAGGTTGTGGGAGCTTCATCACTGGAGGTTTTCAAGAAGAGACTGGACAGCCATCTGCCAGAAATGGTGTAGGGTCTCCTGCTTGGACGGTTGTGGTGGTGAAGGTTGGACTAAATGACCTACAAGGTCTCTTCCAACTCTGTTAACCTGTTAAAAAACATCTTGACTCTCCAAGGACCTATGCAAAGGTCCTTTTTGTAGACTTCAGCTTGGCAGCCAATAGCATCGTTCCAGGTATTCTTCTCACTAAACTGACTCAGTTCACCTTGCCTGACCACACTTGGGAGTGGATCATAAGCTTTCTAACAGAGAGGAAGCAGCAGGTGAAGCTAGATAAAATCAGATCAGATACCTGTACCATGAGCATAGTTGCCCCACAGGCAGGGGTGGGTTCCGCCATTACTACTGGTACGGCGGCCGAAAAATCTTGAGCTCATGTGCACGTAAAATGATATGCGCATACGCACATTTAAAAAAGGAATAAAAAATTCATTTTTTCAATGAAGGTTGTTCTGCGCATGTGCAGAACAGAAAATCAAGATGGCGCCGCTGAGGATAGAACCTGTACTGTCACGTATCCACGGGAGTTATTACCTATTCATTACCGATTCCGAACCGGACTGAATCAGTAAGAACTCACCTCTGCCCCCAGGTCTGCGTACTCTCTCTCAAGCACTCTTTTTTCTCTACAGCAATGATTGCTTCTCAAAGGATCCCTCTGTTAAAGTATTGAAGTTTGTAGTTGATCACAACAGTGATTGGTCTCATTCAGTGGTGGGTTTCAAAAAAATTTCAGAACCTCTTCTGTAGGTGTGGCCTGCTTTGTGGGAGTGGCTTGCTGGCCATGTGACCAGGTCGGAGTGGCTTGCCAGCCATGTGACTGAGTGGGAGTGGCTTGGCAGTCATGTGACTGGGTGGATGTGGCCAACTTGTAAAATGTGGTGAAACTCACTTAACAACGCTCTTGCTTAGCTACCAACATGTGGGCTCAGAAACTCTGGCATTTGAAGTTACAAGACCCTTGCACCCCTAACCCTTTTGGGGAAAAAAAACCCCAGGGGTGTTCAAACTTGACAGCTTTAAGACTTGTGGACTTCAACTCCCAGAATTCCTCCTCTTGCTCTTCATCTTGATGATGTGCAGACGGGCGGGGGGAGGGAGCTGGAACCGGTTCTAAACGGCACTGTAGATTTGTGGAACCTCTTCTATAGAAGAGGTTAGAACTGGCAGGATCCCACCCCTGGTCTCATTCGAGGTGACGAATCTGCATACAGATGGGAACTGGCTCTGTTGTGCGGCTGGAACATCTGGAAGTGAACCAGTGGTGGGTTCCAGATCCCGTTCCAACTGGTACAGTTGGAACGGGCCCGGCAGCGTCCACATGGATGCGTGCAGTGTATGTGCATGCGTCTTACCACCTCCGCGAGCCTCCACAACACTCCAGCTGCTCAGCGAAGTGTCATGCAGGCGCTGTATGCATCATGCACGTGCGTGGAAGCGCCAAAGACTTAAAAGACCGGTAAGGAGCTCGGTTGGGCCCTCCGGAGCACTGTACCAGAACGGTATCTAGTGCTCCGGGCAGGCTCCGGTACGCCTGTACTGGGGCGTACTGCCTGCAACCCACCACTGAACTGAACACAGTCAAAACTGTAGAAATGATAGTAGATTTTAGGAGAAACCCTCCTCTTCTGTTACCTCTTACAATACTAGACAACACAGTATCAACAGTAAAGACCTTCAAAATTCTATAACAGTGGGTCTCAACCTTCCTAATGCCGCAACCCTTTAATACCGTTCCTCATGTTGTGATGACCCCCAACCATAAAATTATTTTATGTTTTCTGTATTTTTTCTAAAATATGTGTTTTCCAATGGTCTTAGGCAAAATGTCAACAAAAAAGCACGGCAAAGAAGATTCTTCCTGCGCCAAATCAGAAAGCTGAGACTGCCCGAGGAGCTGTTGATAACAGTTCTACAAAGCAACTATTGAGTCTGTCATTTGCACCTCTGTAACTGTCTGGTTTGGCACAGCAACCAAATTAGACAGACACAGAGTTCGACGGATAGTTAGGATGGCAGACAAAAATAATGTCAACCAGCCTGCCTTCCATTGAAGCCCTGTATACTGCACAAGCAAGAAAGAGGACTGAGAAAGTATCAACAGAACCCTCACATCCTGGACATAAACTGCTTCAACTTCTTCCCTCAAGACAATGCTACAGGGCATTGCTCACCAAAACAACCAGGCACAAAGACAGTCCCCCCACCCCCATGTGACCATTTCTCTAAACAACTAATTCCCAGAACACTGTCTATGCCCTAGGACCGGGATGGCGAACTTATGGCACGCGTGCCACAGGTGGCACATGGAGCCATTTGTCAGGGCACGTGAGGCGTTGCCCTGTCAGCTGAGTTCAGCCTTTTTTAAAGGCATTTTTTGCCCTCCCCAGGATCCAGAGGCTTTATAGGAGCCTGGGGAGGGTGAAAAGATCCTCCCCTGCCCCCCCCCCCAGAGGCCCTCCGGAGGCTTCACGAGCTTCCCTGAAGCCTCCGGAGTGCCAAAAAACGGCCCTATGGGCAAACCGGAAGTTCGGGAACGGACCATCAGGAGCTTCAGGGACCATCAGGAGGGCCTCTGGGGGTGGCGGAGGAGGAGGGCGAAAAAAGCATGCAAAAATGGAAGGTAATGTCTCTGATGCGCACTGGGAGGGGTCGCACATTGCATTATGGGTGCGGCACGCCCGTGCACAACCCCCTACGCTCCCCCCACTTATGGCACGCCAGCCAAAAAAGATTCATCATCACTGCCCTAGGATGTCAAACCACCTAGTAGGGCTGTATTACCTATTATCCCTCTCATCTTTTCATCTTTCCTATTACCTATTTCCTTAGCTTCTTATGACTATACCTTTGTTGTTTGTATCTCATGATTTATGTTGATTGCCTTGAGTGTCCTATTAAGATTTATGTTGTTTGCCCCGGACATGAATCCCGTATCATGCCCACCATGCCTACTACCACCATGGCCATGCCACCTGGCCATGCCCCCCCCCCCGCCCCGACCCTCCAAGGTCAAATATAACTTTGATGCAGCCCTCAATAAAATTGAGTTTGACACCCCTGATCTATTTCAACCTGCTGCTAAGTCCTTGGGGAAGCCAAATTCACTTAACAACTGTGGCAAGAAAGGTCGTAGAATGGGACAAAACTCACTTAAGTGTCTCACTTAGCAACAGAAATTATGGGCTCCATTGTCTGGTCGTAAGTCGAGGATGACGCTGTAGAAGCTCTTTAGAGAACTTTGGAATGTTCTCTGCATATATATATATGCATATATACCTATACCTATACCTGGGGGTTCACAGAGAACCTCTAGCTAAGATTCTGTGCAGTTCGGAGAACCCCCAAGTCCCACTCCTGGCTGGCTCTGCCCACCCTGCCCAGCCCCTCCCAGGTTTCCCCATGTGACCTGTTTTGGATGCAGGTAAGTGCAGGGCATGAGCGGAAGCTCAAGGAGGACGAACAACAGGCCAACCGGAAGTTCAGGAAGGCCAGAAACGTGCCCATTTCTGGCCTCCAGAGGGCCTCCAGAGCCTGGGGAGGCCTTTTTCACCCTCCCGGAGGCTTATAATACAATACAATAGCAGAGTTGGAAGGGACCTTGGAGGTCTTCTAGTCCAACCCCCTGCCTAGGCAGGAAACCCTATACCGTTTCAGACAAATGGCTATCCAACATCTTCTTAAAGACTTCCAGTGTTGGGGCATTCACAACTTCTGGAGGCAAGCTGTTCCACTGATTAATTGTTCTCACTGTCAGGAAATTTCTCCTCAGTTCTAAGTTGCTCCTCTCCTTGATTAGTTTCCACCCATTGCTTCTTGTCCTGCCCTCAGGTGCTTTGGAGAATAGTTTGACTACCTCTTCTTTGTGGCAACCCCTGAGAGATCTGAACACTTCTATCATGTCTCCCCTAGTCCTTCTTTTCATTAAATTAGACACACCCAGTTCCTGCAACCGTTCTTCATATGTTTTAGTCTCCAGTCCCCTAATCATCTTTGTTGCTCTTCTCTGCACTCTTTCTAGAGTCTCCACATCTTTTCTACATCATGGCGACCAAAACTGGATGCCGTATTCCAAGTGTGGCCTTACCAAAGCATTATAAACTGGTATTAGCACTTCACGTGATCTTGATTCTATCCCTCTGTTGATGCAGCCTAGAACTGTGTTGGCTTGAGGAAAGCCTCCAGAGCCTAGGGACACACACACACACACACACACACACACACACACACACCTGCAATAGTGCAGGAGGCCAACTAGGCTACGCACAACATTGCCAAACCCACCCCGCAACTGGGAAGAGAACTCCTTGCTATAAATGTGTAAGACCTCCCCTGCCTATATATACCTATATGACTCTGTGTATAATTGCGGGATCCCACTAAGCAGAGGCATCCATGAGACGGGGTCAAAAACAGTCAAGATATCACTGACAGTTGCACAGTTATAATCTTATTGATGCCGTCCTTCCAACTTCCTCCTTCTTTACAATAGATTGTAGCAACAGTTGCTACTGTCAGCTTCAACAAAAGCCTTCCTTCTTCAAAGTCGAGTGACCCCCAGGTCTTCCCTGCACTGCGGACACTCAACACTCTGGAGTTTGCAGAAATAAATACGTATACATATACAGTGTGTGTGTATGTATTTATTTATTTCTAGAAACTGAAAGCCGCCACAACTGCAAATGGTACGGTGGATATCAATCTACACTAAAAATCTGCCTTGTCATTTTACCCAATTTTCTTCTTGAGCAGAAGTGGCTTCGGAGTTTCTAACGTAATTCTCAGGGCCCTTGAGTATTTATTTGGATTTTTTTCTCTTGGCCATGCTCTTTTCAGAAACGCTGGAAGTTGCCCGAGGGTGTGACTGTGCTCATTCTGTTTTTCTAGTCTGCCTCTTTCCTGAAGCCATGCTGAATGCCCATGCTTCCCATTCCCCCAAAAAATGTCCCCCCACCCCCCAACGGAGGGCATTCTTTTATGAAATCTTTTCCTGTGATTTGAAGGCAGCCCAACCAACATCCCCCCCCCCACTTTTTTTTTGCAGGCTGCTTAGAGAGGCGATGATAAAGGGAAAGACAAGACACTGTAAGGAGATAAGCACAAGGACATTGCGCTCCTCCGTCAAGAGAATTCCATCCAAATTTCTCTTCTCCAAAAGTGGGTGTGGGGGGAAGGAAACAACACACCCCCAGTCTCTCTCATCTGACTTGATTCTAACTGCTAGAAAGGAAAACTAGAAAAGGTTACGGTTCCCTCTCTCTTTTTTTTTTCCTGCAGCACAACCCTAAAATAGGAAGGCTGCAAGCCGAAGAGAAAATGGCTTGCGACTCAGACGTGTGAAAGGAGGAGAAAGTGAGGTTGTTTCTATATGAGTAAGACAGTTTCACAGCTGTGATTTTAGCCGTAATGAATCCACCACGGATGCCACCTCCAGAATAACGAACGGCGGCAAACACACAAGGTTGAATGTCCACCTTTTACCAGGAGGATAACTGAGGCTTATTTTTTTTTAATCTTGCTTTCATTGGGCTAATTTTTTTAAAGATATTGGATGCAGCAGAATCAGCCCCAGCAACAGTGAGATCTGTTAGGAGTCAGGGGGAGGTGGGGGAAACAACCAACGGACCATTGATATGCAAGTAGCAATGCAGCTACAAGCTGGCAAGCTATTTTTAGCGTCAGATATAGCTTAAAATAGCAACAGAGCAGTTCAGTTCCTTTTCCATCACGCTCCCTAAAGTCTACAGATTAAAAGAAAAAATAAGAAAAGAGAGAGGGAGGTGGGGGGAGACAAACGCCCTGCAATGATCACAGATGGTGCTCAGAAGAATTTTAAAAAAAAAACCCAGAATAAAGGTTAGGACAGTGTTATAGAGTGCCTTTGTGAGAAATGGTACAGTTTGCTTTTTAAGGAAGGGAGGGGGTTGTGTGTACGTGTGTGTAGACACAATGACCCACCCACAAATGGACATCTGGGGATTTGGGGAGGGGGCTGCGTTTGATGATGAGGCTTACTAGTTGACAAACCCCCCCCCCCCATTTCATTAGCTGATGTAAGGATTAAAATGAAGCTGGGTTGGAGGATGTGATCTGGCATTTTAGATATTACAGTGCAACAGAAACACACCTTCTCTTGCTTGGAATTGCGATGCCCCTTCCTAAAATCAAGAACACCTGTTTATTCCTGACCCATAGAATAGCCCAGAGCTGTCTCAGTCAGGCTGTGATCAAAGCCAGTTTGGGTTGAGTGGGTAAGCTATGAGGCAAGAAAGTAAGAGACTGTGAGTTCTAGTCCTGCCTTAGGCATGAAAGCCAACTGGGTGACTTTGGGCCAATCACCAAGAGACTGTGAGTACTAGTCCCACCTTAGGCATGAAAGCTTGCTGGGTGACTTTGGACCAATCACCAAGAGACTGTGAGTTCTAGTCCCGCCTTAGGTATGAAAGCCAGCTGGGTGACTTTGGGCCAATCACCAGGAGATTTTGAGTTCTAGTCCCGCCTTAAGCACGAAAGCCAGCTGGGTGACTTTGGGCCAATCACTCTCTCTCAGCCCAACCCACCTCACAGGGTTGTTGTTGTGGGGAAAATAGGAAGAGGGAAGTGCGTTGAATATGTTCACCACTTTGAGTTATTTGTAAAAATCATAAAAGTGGGAAGCAAATAAATAAACAACAAACCGTTGGTCAGAAATAACTGCTGTATGTCTGCTCTCTTTTTCACCCTCAAACATAGATCCCTAGTTCCCTCTCCCTGTCAGGCAGGCAATCTGTTCTTTGTTTCTGGGTGCACGACTTAAGCTAGGATATGATGGCCCCGGGGGTGAAATCCAGCAGGTTTTGAAA